>NC_064598.1:45469550-46820622 GCF_943734845.2 Anopheles funestus
ATCAAAATATTTATGCTGCCTAAAATGTTTCAGACGAGTGTATTAAAGTACGTTTGAGCTAGTGATGGGAATTCCGGAATGGAACCATGAATCTAATCCGGCTCCGGAGTTGAAAAATCAGATTCGACACAAACAAATTTGAGAGTCAATTCCCTGATTCATTTTCGGATTCAACTTCCGATTAAAAAAAATTGTTTTAAAATGAATTTTTCCCAAGGATTTCCTGTAATTTTTCTCATATTTTGTGCCATATTTTCACATGATTTCGCACAATTTTTCAATGAATGATCACACATTTTTGTAATAGCTTTTTCGAGTAAAACATTGGAGCTTTCTACAGATTTCTTCGCGGTTTCAACTAGGTTACTTCTGTTTTTTCCACAGTTTTCATTTTTCATAGTTACCATTTCATATTCATATTCATATTTCAATTGATATGGAGTACCTATGTTTCGTACGAAAGTCCCGTTGTCGTCTTTGACGTTATTGAAATGGTTTTCATAGATGCTTTAGTAAGGGTGATGTTCGCTCATCAGTTATTTTGTTTTGAATTTTTTCATATTTCTGTCAATTCTATATACAGTGAAGCTCTGATTATCCGGGTATCTTTTATCCGGCTGTCCCATTATCCGTGCAGCTCGGAAATGACAGTTCCAAACAAAGTGGGTATAGATATCAGGTGGGCTTATCCCTAACGATTTGACAGCTGCGCTGTAGAAAAATGAATTAAAATTTGACGTTTATGGGTTCGATTTTTTGTCAATGTATGTGAGCGAATCCTTTGGGATGTGCTATGTGTGTGAGTGAAAATATATGTATCACAATCGAACCCACAAACTTCTAATTGGTTTTCAATATGTCTACCGCGTCAAAGCTATAAGCCCACCTAGTCTCTTTACCCACTTTGGTTCCAAAGGCGAAGTGACATATTAACTGCAAAACTAATAATAGCGAGAAATAAAAGACTCAAAAGGCTATTGATACTATTTGCTCCAGTTCGAACAAACAGAATAGATTTGTTCTGCAAAGTGCATTTAAGAAAAAGTTAATCTTGCTTTAGACAAAAAAGTCAACCCGTTACACCCTAAACACTAATATTTATCAGTAAAAAGGGTGGTGCCTATTATACATGATATTCGCTTATCCGGCTGGGGCCAAGTCCCGATGAGCTCTAATAATCGGGGTTCCACTGTATATAAAATGTTTAAAATTAAATACATATTCACACTCATACAAAAGCGTAACCAAAATATTTGTAAATTGCAATTAACTTTTAACCTCATGTAACTCCAATCCTAACGCACAGATTTAATATCAAAAGTTACGCATGTGATCCTTCTCTACAGACGACTCTTATCTTCAACCGGTAATCGACCGGTTTAAGGAGGTGTTCCCCCCAAAAAGAATGAACACATCACATTGAAACTGGGTTGTGTCATGGAAAACATATATTTGTAGCGATTTTTAATCTAACCAAACAGCAAACGTAATAAGTGGATTTATATGCAATGACGTGCGACGAAGCAAAAAAGGATATTATCACTCCCTTCGCCATGCTGCGCCATAAACCGTCCCATACGTCTGGGTTTCTTGGTGGTTGACGTTTACCTCTCCCTTCACTAAGGAGTGTCTTTTTGGTGGGATGTGCTTTGTGTATGAATATTAAATAGGATCGCATGAACACGCGAACCGTATGCGCCCTTCGTGAGCGCCCCAAGGTTGTCAGTCGATGGTTAGAGTGTGTGCCACAAGGATGCCACAGTGACTGTAGCACCACGCTGCAACAGACGATTCAAGAGATTTCGAGTGTCTCCGTGTATGTGCGTATTTGTGTTTAAGGTTGCGTGCGTTTGTGTAAAAAGGGACAACAACAAATTACGGTCCGGTAAAATGTTGTTGCATTAATTAACCACTTCGTTAACGTTAATGGCCGCAATCCTGTCACATTGACACAAAGTCCGGTAAATTTTTGTATGTTTTTTATTCCACTTCTTCTATGTAGTTAAGATGGACCGATCCTTGATTTGGTGCCACTCTT
Organism: Anopheles funestus; assembly: GCF_943734845.2. Taxonomy (NCBI): domain Eukaryota; kingdom Metazoa; phylum Arthropoda; class Insecta; order Diptera; family Culicidae; genus Anopheles; species Anopheles funestus. The sequence goes on from NC_064598.1 coordinate 45,471,589, forward strand.
GATTTAGTTTCCGCTTTGGGAAAATATAAAATGGGTCGAGATTTGAATGATTTGTCCCATGGATTAATTTTTGGCACGAGATTTAGAGTAATCGCGCTCAAACATGATATCTACTGAGGATTATTGCGTGCCTGCAGGGGCTGATTTTTTTGGTTTTGGTTCGTTTTACGTTTTGTCAAATGATTTAACAAAAATCGATTATCTCTCAAGATAAATCGTGAGATAAAAAAAAAAACAAACCGAACCAGAGTGAAGTTTCAGTTATGATTGAGCTCGCTCACGCATATCTGGAGATAAATTCTTCTATGATAATGAGAAAAGAATTCAATCACGATTGAAAATTCCTTGTCATAATTGATTTTGAAATACTTCATAAAATAATCGATGGCCGGTAGAACACATTATTGATGGTTTGCATCATTCAACCATTAGGGCAAAGTATAATCTCTTTGCCGACTGCTGAATCATTTACTACGTTAGGACATTTTTCCTTCGAATGATTGGTCTTATTTAATCATTAGTAAGTTGTTAAGCATCCGAACCACGAATACGAGCGAAACCGATCATAAAATAAAAAGAAAACTGATAATTAAAAAGAGAACTCTATAGGAAGGAAATCGTAAGATTAAAAGGAATCGTAAAATAGAATTAAAACCAAAACGAGAAGAAATTTTCGCTTTCGCAAAAGACCACCTTTTTTGTACAAATCTTGTAACTGAAGGATCAAATAATACTTTTGAAGAAAGAGATACATCAATTGATGCTTTTGAATAAACAGTGGTAAGTCGATTACTACAAGATGGATATGACAGTTCTAAAAACGTTTTGACAAATTCACTGATATACTGATGACGGTGCCTAAAGCTAAAACCTTCAGTAATAAATGATACAATACGCTTAAGTTCAAACTATCCATATCAAAGGGTCAAGTCCCGATTAGTCTCCCAGAAAACCGACGTTTCACCATGCTTTTGTATTTTGACCCTTCTATGAAAGCTAATTGCAGGTACTAACTCAAACACTTTTGATGTTGTCGCTTTAATTTAGCATTGGACTTAAAACGACGTCATTGGGTGGAGTAATCGATTGGCTATGTCGAACGAAGATCTCAGTTTCTTCATTTTAACATTATTTTCCAATGTATTATTTCTGGATAGCTTCTTATTTATAGTTTTACTATTATGAAGAGTTATTTTTACTTACTTTACAGAATATGGTATCAGTTAGATAATCGCCTGATAAATGGACATATCTTCTATAGCACCTTGGTTAGCAAGAATTTGAGCAAAATGTTCTTTTCTTATCCAGATGGCTCACGTCATCATGGACCGTAACAATTCATGTCAGCCGGCTGTTACTTAATGCTTGTTGGTTTATCCCATCATGCAAAGAATGTAAGGGTATAAAACCCGGATCAGACTATCAATCCAATATTGTCACAAATGCTTCTTGCAGCTGTTTTTTCATTAACCCATGACGGTTGCGAACGAATTCGTTGGCCCGCTGAAAGATGTAGACTTGTTGGGTAAATGGTACTTCCGGCAGTGTCGATGGCAGTGTTACCCTTTCCTCTTATGTTCCAAATATAAACGTGTTATCCACGTGCACTAGATTCTTCTGCATGGTTATCAGCGTTGTTGGAGTACATCAAAAAGTAGTCTAAATAAAAACAATCGTTTCTTAACCAACTTCAAAGGAAAAGAAAACGCGATAAAGGCAGAGAGCTGCACCTCGATGCTAAGTAAATATTAATTCAGCTTTAGTAAAAATATTAAGAAGAACTGACAAAAAACGGAACATTTAGCACAAAACCAACACAAAACATAACACAGTATTGAGTAAATATTGAGGTGCAATATGTTTTCATTCTGTTCGTTTTTTTTCACAGCTTCAAAATTCAACTCTGAATTTACATTCATTCACCTTAAACAGTTTAACAGGACTTTCGATATTTGTTGTTTTGTTTAGCGTATATTTCCATGTGGGAAGCATTGTATTTCAAAGTATTTTAAGAATTATTGCATTATTCTTGTGTTTTAAAATCATCACATTAATATGCAGTCACATTACTTATAAAAAAAACAAGTGTACAAAAAATATTTTATCTTGAAGGTTGTTGAAACATAGCAGAGTTTAGCATTATTGTACCGCTGTTTTTGATGGTAATTTATTTATTTATTTATTTATTCATGCTATTTTATTATGTACATTAGCAAATGTATACGTTTAAATTAAAATCAGGTTTTGATGTATGTAACACAAATAATTCAAAATTTAAAAGTTTGATAAAATATTTAAAAAAAAATTAATATAAATATTAATACTAACCAAACATAAAAACATTGTGAAAACGAGTTCGTTGAGTATGTTGCTGATAATGACGCATTGCGTTTCTGTTGTAATTTCTTTTATAATTGTATTAACCTATTATTAGCACATTAACTAGCATTTCGTACGGTGAACAATTACGATTATCAGTTTCGTTAAACCTCGTTTATTTCCTTTTGGTATCGCAACTTTCTTTTATGTCCTCTAATATCTTGCGTTCTATCACTCCATCACCCATCCAGTTTTAACGCATTTACCTTTCTTCCATCTGTCGTTCACTACTTTCTGTTTCCGTGTTGTTTTTCTTCTTACAGCGCACGGAGTGTCTAACTCGATTTCAGGGCTCCGGATAGTTTCTGTACGTAAATTTTTTTTCAAAGCCAAACAGCAACGAAAAAGAAATACATGACCCAACTGCCAATATGTTGTGACACTTCCGTGCTATTCTTTCTGATTTTTTGCTAGATTTTTTGAAATACTGTGTCTCCTCTTTCTATTTTCTAATACTGTTTCATTTTTTTTTCGTTTGATTTATACTTTTGCGAGATATTTTTCAGTTTATCAGTAATTTGTGTTTTTAAAATACACACTTTAACGAACCACAATTGTTCGTTGTTCAAGTTCAAAACATTATTATAAAAAATGTCTCGCAAAAAAATGTCTAAATGTTTCATGTCACGTAATTATCTTGTATCCATTTGTCTTGTGCCCAATCGATAATAAATGGGATGAATTCGACGAATGTGAATTATCTTGGAATGAATGTAATCCTTTTCTCTTTCGGTGTCATAAATGTATGTCTTTGAATGAACGATCGTGTGATCCTAAGGAAGTATGATTTTTTTAGATCTATTTCTTTCCATTATGAATTTTCATACATTCCTCATTACTTCTATCATGCTCATTTAAATCAGTTCGTTTGCTTGCAATGCGATTAGAAATGTATAATAGAAAGTATTATTTAATTATATGTAGTATTTTTTTTACCAAATTATCTAGCATATATATTTTGTTGCATATGTATAATAGTATATTAAGCTGTTTTTATGCAACTTTATGGAATAAACCAGTTTTTTTGGTTGATTATGTTAAAAGAAATTTGTTAATGTCCAGTTTTGAGTACGATATTTTTTTTATTCTAATAATAAATGTTTAAAACAGTATAATATAGTAATATTTGTTTAAATTAATGTTATTTAACCTTCTTCTAGCAAAGTGCATGAATATTTTTACTACGTCCAAAGTCCTATTGAACCTAAATGCAATATAATAAATATGTTCTACTCGATGCAATAGACGTAAGTAAATGATATTTACATTTAAAAAAACACACACACAAATATCCCTTTTGCACCATTCATCTTATGCTACCATATGTAACAAGAACGTTCATGCTTAATTTAGTATTTTTTAAGAATATAAATAAATAATGTTTACCACCAATTCTTGAAACAAACATGAAGCAAACTTTTTTTTAAACCATCTTCTTATCGAATAATGATCGATGATGCTAACCGATGATGATTTCGTAACATTTTGTTGATAAAATGTGTTGTAATTACGATAAGAAGGTGTGTCTTTTGGGATTAGGTTACGAAGAGTACGATAAGTGTTATTTTTATCCAACTGATAAGGTTAATTGACGCAACCAACTTTTTTTTGCTGTGTGCCGGATATGTGTCGGATCGGTGTACTGCTACAAGTGTGTTCATGAAATTTTGCTTATTGTATCGTATTTTACAAAGTCCTAAAGCAAGCAAATTTAATTGAACTGTAAGTGAAACATCAATCGAATGCCAACGACGATTCCAGGCCATAGTAATGAAGTGCCAATGGAAAATTGTCGATAGCTAATTGGCAGCAAACATTTTCTACATTCTCTCGGTAACGTTGCGAATGGCTTCCATTCCAACCATGTGTAATTGAACGCCCTTGGGAGTGTAATCATCTCATTCTCGTTGGACCGTAAAGGGGAAATGCGTTACCGTACGCTATATAACGGAGCTGAAGGGTTCGCACAGCTATCATCATGATTTCCAGTTGCATTTTTCCAGTCGACCTACATTTGCCGCTTGGACACGCAGATGGCTACAGTCGGGAAGTTGTTTGTGCGCTGCTTTCTGTCTCTTTTATACTTAAAATTACATGGGATAGATTTATCAACAGCACAAGCGATGCAAAATTCTGTGCAGTAAGTAACAATTCGTTAGTTGCTGTGAAGTTTGATATAATATAAAATTTCTTAAAAATATACATCAGGACATGCAACAATTGAAACCAATTACCATCAAACTAATTACAAGTCATTGTTTATTGATTATTTTTATGATATTTATATGCTAAACCAATGATAAAAGTTGTCAGAATCAGGCCTGCTGCAAATTGTTCCGGTAATATTTATATATTATCCGAAAACAGTGGATTGAGTTATCCTGAAACACATTATATATTTTTTTCGCCGGACTGGTACATCGTACTGTCTAGTTGCAGCCGGATCGGAAGACAGCATCCTGCGGTATTAGATTTCCCATCTAGCTCTAGCTGCTATTGTATTTTCGTTGAATTTATTCACTTTCAATGAATGCTGTCCGTTAGCGAACCGTAGACTATTATTATGGCCGGGAAATGTCGATCCAAAACCAGCAGATTAATCATGTCGAACAGAAGAGTTATGCTGACAAGCGATGATCGAAAAAAGACCACCGGACCACTGTCGTGGTTGTATAGGGACAACCGGTTGGAAATGGTTCTTCGTTGGCAGGTGAAGTATGTGGGCAGGATGTTGCGAGGGTTAATTAGCGTCAATGTATATTGTTTCATTACACCCTAGTAGCTTTTGATGGTGGCACTCAATGGGAAGGGAACATAAACGTTGGGTGTGTGGATGATTGTCTTGGTGTATTCATCGTACACTGTTTATGTTTAATGCAATTATTGCCCTAGAGCTTGTTTATTAAATAAAATAACCAATATACAAAGCTTTATTGTTTGTTACACATTATTTGGTTTACAAGTTTCGAGCGTTTAGGAAATGGTGCAAGTACATTATGGAGAGAGATGTTATATGTTTTGTTATATCCCACCAGCATATGGTGGGATCAGAAGGATGTCATATATTATGAGTGATTAAACCATTACGTGGGTCGGTATTATATTCAGTCAATTCGTTAGATGCGGAGATGCAGGGAAAAGTGGTCAGAATATAAGACTTGGCATGAGGCAATAATTTTCCAACACGACAATGCTGGCTCCGATATAGTGATGGGCAAAATGCTGTTTTAGTTGGAATCGCTTCTGGAGCGATCCAAATTTTCCGGAATCGATTAGTTGACGGATAGTAGGTACGGAATTGGATCCCGTAATCGAATTTGTCATTGGTTCTGAAATCGATTCCAGAATTTAATCCGTCATCGGTTCCGGAATCGGATCGAGAATCGGATCAGGAATCGGTTCCGGAATTGGATGCGTCATCGGTTCCAGAATTGGTTCCGGAAACGGATTCAGGATCGGATACGGAATGGACTCCAGAATTGGATCCGGAATCGATTCCGGAGCCAGAAACGATTCCGAAAACGGAATCGGAATCAGAACCAATTCCGAACACAGAATCGGAACCAGATATTTCCGATTCAGAGTACCCATCACTACTCCGATCCATAACTTCTTCTTCTACACTTAAAGACCTTTCGGGTTATACCGGCCATTTCTGGCTTACTAGTCTTATTTTTATTACGTAGCCGGATAGTCAATCCTTGCTACGGGGAGACGGTCCGGATGAGATTTGATACTTGTCGTGTGGAACCGGCGCCGTTTACCACATATACCACCGGGGCACCCTAACTATTTGAATAATCCATAACTTCATAATTTGAAGAATAGGAGAACGGTGATTCTACGTAGTCCAGCTTATACTTGAAGTTTGGCAATGCTCTTACCGGTATACGCTTCATTTTTGCCGAGTCTATCACTAATTTATTCGATTCGTACTAGGTCTGAAAAAGACTAGAATTATTGAAAGCATGAAAGTTTGGGGGAAAAAATTGTTGTTGATCAATTCTTCGAATAAAAATGATTGCATAAAATTTTCAAAACAAAGCTTCAAATTTGAAACAAAAACAAAAAAGGTGAAAACACACTAATGCGCTCAATCTATTTTTATATGAATATGAACAATTTGTTTAAAATTGCAACATCTGTCTCGAAACAAATGAGCCGAAACTTATTGCAATCTTGTTTCCATGAATCCATTTTAGCATAAGGCTTCTCTAGTATTTTTATAATGTTCTAACATTTTATGTATCCTTAACAATCATCCCATTTGAAACCATTTTCTAGTGGAATGTGATTTACTTTGGAAACAATTTAAGGGTCAAACGAAAGGAACAGTCAACAAGGATGAACGATACGAATGTGGTGAACCGAAGTAAAATAGGAAAGTTTTCATTTCCCAAGGTGAAATCTCAGTTGTTCGATGGTCTTTTTTATTATTATTGAGATGAATATATTTATTTTCCCTCATTTTTTGTGTTGTGTAAAAACCTTCTCGTTAAAGAAACCTTTTCGAAGAAAAAGGAACAAGTAGGGACAGGTCCTGAAGCACAAAACATGCTGCACAGTTTATCAAAAAATAATGTTTGTGTTTGTTTGTTTTTTTGTTTTGAAATCACAGTTTTTTGGTGTAAATTTTTCGATAACCGTACATCTTGGGTTATAGATTTGACGACGTTCTAATTGTGGTTTTGGGAAGTTTCGTGTTTGCTGCTTTGTGAACGTGCGAAATAGAACAGTACTCCTGGGGACGATATGTTACGAATTTAACGACACTCTGTTAGTCGATTCACTATGCTTTTGACCGCGCACAAAACCAATCCATTCAAGTGCCAAGTCCTCGCATAAGGCAAACCATTTTCGTAACGGTGTACGCTCTGAAGCTTTCGGAATGCCGAGCGCTTTATCTTCGTGGAAGAATCATGACACTTCTTGAATGTTAACGTAGAGCTTTGACGTTTCTGTCGGTCACGGTAGAATGGAAAACCATCATTTTCCGACCGTTATCATCCTTTCGTTGCTTAGGTGGAAAAATGGCTATTCTTTAGAATCGGGTACACACGAAACCATCCTGCATGCAAATGTACGGGATGATGATACTTGACAGGGTTTATCGCTGTGTACACCTAGCATTTTGCTGTAGCCACCCCCGGTGTGGTAGAGCAAACTTTTCCCATACCATTTGTCGTGTTGCTTGTGGGCGGTTTTTTTTGGGAGGATGAAACATTTTTTTTTGTTTTGCATAATTTTCGGCAGCTAATGCGGCCGGTTTGTTCCGACGAGTGCTTTCGCATTTTTCTTTCGAATTTAATTTGCGCACACAAAAAGCACAAAAAGCTTGAAAATGTGGTGTGGACATGGCGCACATGTTTTGCATGTAAGAAACATGGAAAATTGTTTGATGTTTGATGCGAACTGTGTATGACTGAGAAGTGATTTTTATGAACAAAATGAATTAAATCGATGTCTAATTTTGATGGAAAAGCCCAGTATCCACACATGTGTGCCCATTAGCAAGGCAGAAAAGTTAAGGAAAGTGCTTACCTGTTCAGGTAATGTCTAAGACAGGCGGATGTGTATGAGACAAGTGAAAGGAAACTAAAGAGGTTTCCTTTTTCTTCCTTATTCCCAGTTTTGTCCTCCGGCAACTGGTTGCTAACACACTGTTAAAGACACCTTTACCGTCAAGACAAATCAAGTGATTAGATCTACAAGTCCCCGAGGACGTCGGAGCCATTATTTACCTGCCCGTGGCATTTAGTCTTTTGTATCGTTGGTATCACCACTTTCGGTGCGATGGTTTGCACTCGCTGGCGACATTTCAGTTCGTTGCATACATTGACGCTTGCTTTGCTTGCTTGTCCCTTTCAGCAAATATTTGACGCACTTTTAGCACTTTCAAGATACAAGAATCCTTTAGCGAAAAGGTCCTTAGAGGATAGTAAACATGAATGGGCACTGAGGCGCACCATGCGATGGAATTCAATTCTGCGTATGTGACATTTACGCAACAGCAAAGCTGTACTCTTGTAGGTCAAGGGTTTTTTTTTTGAAGTAGCAGCCAGCTCTAAAGTACATCATATGTTTTAACATATTTTAATTTTAAATCATTATTAGAGAGATTTTATTGTTTTTAAATTTCAACTTGGGGAATATTTTGTGATACTATATGAACTTTGGATGCCTAAAGTCCGTATCAAATCAAATCGGGTATCAAATCTCATCTGGACCGTACCCATCTAGCAAGGATTGACTATCCGGTTACTTGGTAAAAATGGCCGACATGTCCTTAAAGAGGTCGTTAAGCCAAGAAGATGAAGATGTGTAAAATTACCGTATGTTTAAAGTAAATTTTCTTTTAGAACAAACTGATCGAATCTTTTATTAGGAAAATTAAATAAATTCACAAGCTCCATGGTTTGCCTATTTGTATAAAGCGGCAAGCGTCAATACGCATTAAACAATTAATTTGAAGTTATGCAAATAAGATAAACATTGTTTGAAAATGTCATTTAATTCAAATAAATATTTTTCATTGCAATTTTTGGTAATGTTTTCCTGTAAAATATCAACTTTAAAAAGCGCATGACATTACGAGCAGAGCAGGAAGTTAATTCTATAATTATGAATTCGATTCATGGATTTTTGGGGATCTCGGTAGTCCGCTATAATAGTTGTCCTCAGGGACTACCTGTACATTTAACATGACATTTTAAGCTATATTGCCTATTATTGGCATAATGATTAGGTATTATAGCGATAATCGGGTCAATTGATATAATTGACACTAAACGTTTGCAAATGTATCAAGTTTCTCAGTACATACACGCTACAAAATGTTTCCTTTTGTTTGTTAGTGGCGTTAATAATCTGCCTACATTTCTGACATTGCAAATGAATTCCATGACGCATTTGAATGTATTCAGATAAAAACTGTAGTTACTCAAACCGGTTTAATGGTCTCGTTGATCGATGTTCGATCGAGTAAACCGAACGTCCGTGGATCGAATCCTATATGCGTTGTTACTCTTAGTAACCAAAACGCCTTAATTTCTCTAGCTTTTTATGCAGTAAGAATAAGTCCCTTAGAAAGTCATCATCATTATACGACACAGCCCCCCCTGACCTATGTTAGTAGGTAAGGTCGTTACGGCCAAGAAAATAACATCAGCCACAAATGTTTTTTTAAATCATTCTCATTCCGTTTTTTTAACATTCTTATCACAGAATAAAATAGAAAGTATCAAATGTTTTTTTTTCTCTGCAACAATGTTCGGTGTTAATATGATTCTTCGAACAAAAGAAAGGAAAAATATCGAAAAACAAAAAATCATCTGCCTTTTACCGATCGAGGTACGATGAAATAATTTTCGTTACACCAGCACCACCACCACACTGTTTGCCTGATTCGATGTCCACTGGAACAATGTTGCAGCGGTTGCGTGGAAAAGCTATTTACCAGCTTTCCTACTGGGGTAGCCTATCCGACATTGCATGAAAATAGCAAAAATAGCAAAGTCATTCGCCCGGATAAATGGTACGCCGAAGAGGAAGTACAGGTATTCCCCGATATACGCTATCAATGCGGACCGGAGGCAATCGCGTATCTCGAATATTAGCGTATATCGAATTCTTGGTTTGATGATAGATTTCTTTGTATATCCCCATCTCTTTGCGGATATTCTGACTTACATTACTGAACATTTTTTCATCTTCGTATATTGGCTCTATTTCCAATAATGTTCTTTCCATATAACTGTTAAGTAGTTGTTACTGCTAGATAGAAACTCGTTACGCCAGGCTTTGAAGATTTTTTGTGTAATTTTGCTTCTTTGTTAACGAAGTTAAATGTCAGTTTCGAAAAAATCGCGTATAACGAAATCGCGTATATCGAGTATGGCGTATATCGGGGAATACCAGTAATTTGACTTTTCCCGAAGTGAATAAACTGAAACAGATTTACAAAGTTAGCTTTGCGCCGCTGGAATGGTTTCTATCGGTTCTGCCTACCCAATCTGCTAGTGCGAAATCCTGCTAGGGAAAAGTTTTCATGTAGAAGCAATGGAACGTTTATTTCCCATGCTTTAAAGCTCAGCATTTTTTTATATAAACGCTTTACTGAAGTAGTTTTATCCATTAGTTAGTAGGTAAAATAAAATAATTATCGTCCGTGAAGCAGTAAATTTTAGTCTGAAAACATTTCCATTGGTTTCAACATTTCAGCTTTCCTTAATGGTTCGAAACAATTATCGCTTAAAGCTTGCTATCGCATGAAAATATTATCGCAAGTTGTTGTCATGCCATCATTGTCAAACACAAAAAAAAAAACATTTACATAGTATTGCAGCTTGCCACACCGGTCTTAAGCATTTTGCTAGCCATTTCATTCGCCTTTCCCTTTACGCTCTCGCTAGTCAGCAGCATCATTTTAGTGCGAAATTGTTTGCTTATGCCACGTGCCGGTTCGATTGAAAATGATTGAAATTTCCATTTCCGAATGAGAGCCGCCGCTAGGTTTTGGAAAGTTTTGCTGGAAACGGTACAACCGTTCAGACAATTGATGTATCGTATTTGACGTAAAGATAACAGTAAATAACACCGAAGTGCCAGCTCCAAGCGCTGTTGTGAGGTGGATCGAAACAGGAAAGTAATTATTTTTCTTTAGCATTTCGACTTGTTGTCGGATAAGTTGTTTTCACTGTGACCCTACTTAGGGGAAATTGAATTAGGGGATTTGTTGTGCGATCGTTCCTTTCCCTGGTACATATGAACTTTGTGTCTGGTGCGTATATATTTAATTTAAATGTGATTTATTGCACACGAATTAAATTAGTATAGTGTGGAGTGTAGCGTACATTTAATTTCGAACAGTTAAGATCTTTTCGCTCGAAAGCGATACTAAAGCAAAAGATGAAATAAAGCTTATTTTAATCTCTAAAAGCTTTTATTGGTTAAAGGGTAAAATATGTCGATGAAATTTAATGCTTATTATTTACTCAGCTTTAAATCAATTTTAAAATTTTTATGGATTTTTCTATTATTTATTTATGTTTAATTATTATTGTATTTAGCCGTATTTTATATTTTTTAATATGTAGAGTATGTTTTTTTGACAATGATTGATTATTCACTTCTCAAAGTGGTTTTTTATGTATTTAATAAAAACCTATTTTTGCTGCTTTTTTAAGCGTAAAGTTTCAGAAGTATGTTCGGTAAAAATTTATTATTAATGTACCGACAAACCACGATGCTATAACTGAAACAGTAAAGTAAAATAAAAATTTTCAGAATTCCTCGCATTTTTTCCTCGAAAACCTGAATACAGATTGATTTGAATTTTTCATTCGAAATTTTTAATACATGTTACTAGTACTTGAGGAGACTTTTTCTTGATAATTCTCTAGCTTTTTTTTAAATCAAAATGCTGACAATTTTTGCCTTCAAAAGTCGCTGTTTTTCTCTTGAAATAGCCATCATTTCTCATACATTGAAATATTCAAAATGAGGTTCACATTTAGGTTCCTTGACATTTAACGAAACATCAGTGGGTAGCGCGAACTTGGTTTGTGTTAAATGTGTTTTTAATTATTATTTATAGGTATGTTTAACATGCCCTTCACTGTGTATTCCTTTATTTACCTTTAAACATCTCGCTTCTTGGAGTAACGATTCGTAACGGCTACTAAGGTCATGTTGCGCTTGTCTGGTTTACAAGTATAATACATTTTTTCATGTCGCTAGATAGTCAAGCCTCGCTACAAGGGAATGGTCCCAGGATGGGATTTGGTTCCAGTCCTGCCGTGTAGAACCGACATCGTTACCATCTGCACCATCGAGCCACCCTTCGTATAAATGTGTTAATCGATTATTTAAATTTTTTTTTTGCTCAGTTAGAACGGCCTGGTCGTATCAAGACTAATTTTACCACGTAGCAGGATAGTCAGTCCATGCTACGGGGAGACGGTCCGGATGGGATTTGAACCCGGTCCCTGCCGTGTGGACGGGCGTCGTTTTTCACATGCACCACCGGGCCGCCCCAATTAAATTTTGATGGCAATATATTTTTGCAAATTAATGTACTCTCGACTGTAACTGTTGCAGAAAATCAATTTCAAATAGAAAATAAATCATCCTTTCAATAGGAGTTATGGTACAATATGTATCAAGAAATCAGAATAGTCCATTGGCTTGATTTTTATATTGACACAAGCTGCCCGGGTCGTAGCAGGGTCGTTTGGAGAGGATCTGAACCTAACGATCATTATCAAACGTTCAGTTGATGACAAGCTTTATGCATCATAAAAACGAACTGTACCCATCTTGCAGGATCACGAAACGCTCTGATTGCCAACCGTACTGTAAGTGTTTTGATACGCAATTTTGTTGACGATGCTTATGTGTGCCTTTACCCATGTGAAAAGAAAATAGGTTCGTTTATTTGGTGCATTCGTTTGAAAAATAAATATTTCCTAACACATGCCGCTGGTTCGGTAGTAGTTTCAAAACCCCGTGCACCTTGCTGTGTGTAGTGCCAGTAATATGCGATATTCTTCTGTTCATTCCTCGTTAGAAAGCGATTGGGTACAGCATACAGACAACGGTACCCCATTTGATGAAGCATGTCCTTTGTGCACACTGCTGTTTCCTTCGTTTACTCGAACTTTGTCCTCTCTGCGAGATCAATCGAAGCTTCAACCCATGCTAATAGGGGGTAGCATGTAGGTTGTGTTGGTGCCCCTTACACAAATATACAAATGTTTTCGAACAATGATTTGTTTTGATTTGAGTTTCGTTTGAAGCTCCTAATAAATTGTAATAATATCAGGGTTGGTTTTTTCGTGTGTGTGTATATGGCCATTTTCCCACACAGCATCATATTTTGTTTGAAGCTCTAAATTGAATTTAAATCAAACACGGTGGAAGGTAAGAAGTTCCCTCGACAAACTGGTCGTTCAATCAATATTTCAATTTGTTTTTAAAAGATATGTTGTGTAGCAAAATTGAAAGAAAAGGAAAATCTTTTTTTTTTTCTTTATAAATGGGATATTTTTAACTAAAGTTAGGGTACGCAGTTTGATATCGGTTTTTGTTTGTTTGTAGCTTATCATCTTTTATCCAATTATGATGTTTGTTTTCTATTCTTTTTTGCTGTTACTGGTGCAAGAAATGTTCGTTTATCGCTTGATTTTTTTTTTAATAAAAGATATTTTCCTTTAGCACTAAAAGTACCATAATTGTTGGTTTATTTTTTTAAACAAAGTAAACGAATATCGTTTAAAGTTCGTACTAAGATATTAATACGGCAATATGTACACTCACTACGGAAGAATTGTTTATCCACAAAAATGTTTGTTGTTGAATGGAACCGAAACGGAAGTCAAAATAACTCGTCCGGTACTTCTAGTATAAAAGATTTATAAAAATACATTCCTTCGCATGCTTTTTCCTATTTTTTGCTTCGCTCGAAATTTCAAAAGATTTTTTTCCATGATCTGTTTCTATCAGTTATTTTCTTTGATTGTTTTTTTCTGTTAAGTTTAAAGAAGCCTTTCATGGTACGTAAAAAAATGGACTGTCAAAATAAAAAATTGTAAGAAGATATGCTTTGAAACCAACTTTCCATTCAAATGGTCTAAAATCCTTTTGCTCAGTCGATTTATGTGCGGGTGTAGCTTACGTTTTTTTTGTTAAGGTAATACGATTTGTGGTTGATTTTTACGCCTTCTGTCAGTTTGCCCGCTTCTAATCGGATTTAGTGTTAGCTTTCTTCCAACTGCTTCGGTGGAATCAATGAACACAGATTTCCCTTATGTGTGTTGCGTGTGTAAAAGGGTTCAATGTTCAAAGGAAGAGGAAGTATAAATGGAGCGTATTTTATATTGATTTAGTTAATATATTTTTTGCTTCCGATAAGTATGTTTTGTATGAAAAATGGAACCGAAAGTGAGAGCAAAAAAATATAGTGCGAATAACACTTTCTACCACTTTCTGCTGACGAGTGTAAAGCAAATTATTTAATATGATGGCGAAAGGGGAAAACAAAAAAAATCCGTTTCACTGGCTTCTGGCCAAAGGATAAACACCTGTTGTTAGCGCGCTTGCTGTGCTATGCTGGCTGATAGCTGTGTGCGTGTCTCACGAGAAAGAGACGATGATCTGACGTTGATGGCGATACTTTGTGATTATCAAATTACATTAATTTATCTGTATTTATCCGTTTTGCTCAGGTGTCTCGGGCTGTTATTAAATTAATACACACACACTAATGATAGCGTCGTATTGGTGTCCATATTGATAATGTTTTGCTTCATTACTGATTACCTGCTGTTGATTACTTTATTGTTTACTAATCAGAATTAAAAATAATTATTACAAGTTTGCTTACACAATAATAATTCAAATCAAACAACAAATACAACTACTGGCAGAGTTAAAGCAGAAAGTAGGTCATAACCCAACCTCTGCATCCTACGTATACCTAAAATTAGGCATATTATTATAGTCTCAAAGGAATGAGTGGCATTAATGTTTGTCGTACTCGCAACTGCCGCACTGCCCAAACGGCTCGAGGCTTTTTAACAACGTTCAATGGAGACGCCTAGTGCTTTATGATGCTAGGCCCACGTGGTACCAATTTGTTTGGTTGGTTGGTTGTAAAAGGAAGGGTAGAAAGAAGGAAATGGAACACATTCCAGCACCGGTGGAACGTTGGGTATTTCCGTTGGCTTGGGATGCTGTGTATATACCATAGTTAAACATAATTGAACATGCGTTTCGTCCAAGCAAAACAGGATGGCGGAGTTGATTTGCTTGTTACAAAAAAAAATCGCTTCTACTGTTTTTCATTCGTTTTACTTTGACCTCATCCATGTTGGTATATCCGAAAGCACAACTTCGGTTTGATGTTTTTTTGTAGCTGCGGGAATTATTATTAGCAAAACATAACCATTTACTGAAAGTAACAAATACAGTGCATATTCCATATAAACAATGAAGCAGATTAAGTTATGTATTTATTATTTTTTATTCAGCAAAAACTGTGTGAATTAAATGTTTCTCTAATGTCAACGAATATGCATGCAAAGCTAAATGTTAATACAGAATAAATTATTTCAATTTTCTTAACATATTAAATAAATTTCGCATATTGTGTAGTGTAGCTTTTTTTCTTTGCATCTTAGTCTTTTATTTGCATCATTTTCTTCGCACAATTGTGACAGTTTTGTGTGATTTGTAGTCTCCAATTGGGTCATTTTCTGCTCGCTATTCGATTATACAATGGAATTAGTCCTACAACATCTTTACATCGTGGCATTTATTGCATGTTTGCTCTATTCTGTTTTGCAGTCATCGTCGCAGGACAATGTAGAGATGGTTATCGACGATAGCTACGATCCGGAGCAGCACTCAGCACATGACCACCGCCATGCCCAGCATCAGGAGCAGCAGCAACACCATCAGACGGTGCTAGCACATCAACATCAATACCATCCACATCAGCATCATCCTCAACCGCATCAGTACAACCGGCAACAGCATCCGGTACCGGCGGCCGGAATGGTTACCTATCTACCGCAGCATCCCGCAAACGATCAGCAGGAAGTGATGTTAGATGGAGCGGTTGGTGTTGACGGTACCTATCGCTATCATCATCGCGATTCACCCGAAGCAGGATTGGTGGTTGGAGCGGTGGAAGCGATGGATCTCGAGATGACCGGTGGTGTCGATGGTGTCGGTGTGGGTGATCTGTCGCAGTTAAGAGGCGATGCCACGTATGCCGGTACCGGTGGTGGAGGTAACAGTAGTGACGAGCACGAGATCGATATCAAGGATATCATACGGGAAGGGCATGAAAAAGCGGATCCATCACAGTTCGAGCTGCTAAAGGTGCTCGGCGAAGGATCCTTTGGGAAGGTGTTTCTGGTGCGAAAGATTGTCGGCATCGATGCTGGCACGCTGTATGCCATGAAAGTAAGTTTATGCTTAATTTTGAAATATACAAAACCACTTATTAACTAAACACTTTTGGGCAAACGTGTTTCCACCGTTTATTGCAGGTATTAAAGAAGGCAACGTTGAAGGTTAAGGATCGCGTGAGGAGTACGAACGAACGGAACATTCTGGCAGACGTTGGTCATGCATTTATCGTTAAGCTACACTATGCCTTCCAGACGCCCGGCAAGCTGTACCTTATACTGGACTTCTTACGCGGCGGTGACTTATTTACGCGCCTGAGCAAAGAAGTGATGTTCACCGAGGAAGATGTTAAGTTTTACCTGGCGGAATTGGCCTTGGCGCTAAACCACCTGCACGGTATTGGCATCATCTATCGCGATCTAAAACCAGAAAACATTCTTCTGGATCAGGTGTGTAATGATGCGCTTGGTGGTGCTGCTAAAGACATTGGTCTTTAATTTGTAATGTAAAAAAAAATGTGTATCTTCCATTTCAGGATGGTCATATAGCTTTAACGGATTTCGGACTCTCGAAACAACCGCTGGATGGTTCGAAAACGTACAGCTTCTGTGGTACGGTTGAGTACATGGCACCGGAGGTTGTCAATCGCAAAGGTCATACGTTCGCTGCGGATTGGTGGTCTTTCGGCGTGCTGATGGTAATGCTAAAATAAACAATATCTTTTTTTTACATAATTATTCATGTTTAAAACTTCCTTCATTGTACAGTTCGAGATGCTGACGGGAAATCTGCCATTCCACGGTAGCAACCGTAATGACACAATGAATCAGATCCTCAAAACGAAACTCGGCATGCCAGAAAACTTGAGTCCGGAGGCGCAAAGTTTGTTGCGTGCCCTGTTCAAGCGAAATCCCCAGAACCGGCTTGGTGCCGGCCCAAATGGGATCGACGACATCAAGCGGCACGAGTTTTTTGCCAACGTCGACTGGGATGCATTCGAGCGGAAGAAAGTTCGCCCACCGTTCATACCTGCCGTTTCGAGGGACGATGCTTTCTACTTTGATCCCGAGTATACGAACAAATCTCCTAAGTATGGCACATTTTCATTAACGATTGTTTTTCTTCTGTATGATAAATATTAATTAAATAAATAAACCTCTTTACAGAGACTCACCGGGCGGACCGGTCAGCGCAAGTGCATACGAAATCTTCCGTGGCTTTAGTTTCATTGCACCGGGGTTGCTGGACGAACAGCCAAACTTTGCCAATGGTAGCAACATGATAATGCAACAACAGCCCGCTTCTAGGTCACCGTTTTTGAACGAAATACCAGGCGTTAAGCCGGTCGCGTTTGGTGATGAATATAGTTTAATGCAAGAGCTTGGCCGTGGAACGTTCTCAATCTGCCGGATGTGTGAACATCGCACAACAAAGAAGCACTACGCAGTGAAGGTATTTCCAATGGGTTCCGAATACGCAAGGCAATAGCTTAATTATTTCCCTCCCCTTTTTTCCTAGATTATTGACAAATCCTACCATGACTGTCGCGAGGAAGTCGAGATACTGCTTCGGTACGGTAATCACCCGAATATCGTGACGTTGTACGGAGTGCACGAAGATGCAAGCTATGTGTACCTGGTGATGGAGTTGCTAAAGGGAGGCGAGCTACTGGATCGCATTCTAGCGATTCACTTTATGCCAGAACAGGAGGCGAGTGCCGTACTGCGAACAGTCGTGTCGGCAGTCGCCTATCTGCATGAGCACGGTGTCGTACATCGGGATTTAAAACCATCGAACTTGTTATACGCTTCGGTGAATCATACGCCCGAATCGTTGAAGCTGTGTGATCTTGGTTTTGCGAAGCAGCTCCGTGCCGATAATGGGTTATTGATGACGCCGTGCTATACGGCTAACTTTGTCGCGCCGGAAGTGTTGAAAAAACAGGGTTACGATCTGGCCTGCGATATCTGGTCACTGGGCGTACTGTTATACATTATGCTCGATGGGAAGACACCGTTCGCTAGCACACCGAACGATTCACCTGACATGATTCTAGCGCGCATCGGTTCCGGAAAGGTGGACTTAGAAACGGGCGTAAGTAATTACAGCAAAATGCATGTTTCAATACAATCCTTTCTTGCATCGTACTATAATTTCGGTATGTGTTTGCAGAAATGGCCAACGATATCGGATGAAGTGAAGGATCTGTTACGGCAGATGCTACACATCGTACCTTCCAGGCGGCCAACTGCCGCCCAAATCCTGCGGCATCCCTGGTTGTCGCGTAGTGGACCGCGCATGATGTACAATACGGTCGGCACCCAACATGCTGGCGGCGACCGGCCAATGATTGTGGAATCGCAAGACACAAAACCGACAAATGTAAACACAGAAGCCATAAAAGGAGCGGTGCACGCAACTTTCCGTGCGATATCCTCGCCACAAGCAGCCAACCTGGGCCCTGTTGGGATGTCAGATCTTGCGCGTAGAAGAATGGATAAGATGAATCATTCATAATAAGGTCATCGAGATGATGTGTTTTTTTTTTATTCGTTTGTAGGTTTCTACGCTTCACGTAAGCATCAGGATCCGGATGCCGGTTGGTAACGAATGGTCATATTTTGTTAAATCTGTTATGTTTTGTTTTGTAACTATGTTATAAGCTAATGGAAGATGACCTTTGAATAATTTTATTTATAAAACCAGTGCCAGTAACATTTGTGCCAGGGGGGAGTAATGTCAGCTCTAGCTAATAGCTTGCAGCACTAAAATTTTAACACTAAGACACATAAGATGATGAATCGTTGGGCAGCATTTGGAAACATCCTCGAACAACAGTTTGATTTGATCACTTTAAATGGTAGACTGCTAGGGAAGAAACATGTTAAGGGGAAAACCAGCAAATCAATCGTACAGTTAAACACTTTTATAAAGTGCACTGTGGTGTATTTATTGTAGGATGTTGCGTTGATACACTGCTTTTGCTTATTCAATTTTACACACCTCAGTAAGTTTGCGAACAACTAAGGCTTTTATAGTTTACTTTTGCCGCTTTTATACTTTATCTTTACTTACACATAAAATCTATTTAAGATGCAGTGCAATAAGTAAAAAATCTTCAACACACAATAAGCTAGCAAACTTTTCTATTGTTTTTATTGTACCCCGTATGTATGATTTGAATCTCGTTCAATTTAGGTGAACAAAATCAAGTAAACAAACAGAGACTGTTCATACAATACCATTGGAACACGAACAGGAAATCATTTTAATTTAGTCAAACTATACGTTCCACGATTCGCAAACCTACACATAGTGAACGAAAAGTAATGACGGATTATTTCTAACATAGCACCTAGCATCAGGCGTATAGTTCAATTATAGAATCGTTTACACTACAAACCATTGAAATGGGCCGGTTAAACGTGCGGGCAGGGTATAACTAACTAAACAATAAATTGATCTACGTTAGGAACATCTAGTAAAAGTCGACTAATAATATACACATACGCATATGCATATATACTTTAAAACAAAAAAAAACATATACAATCATATACATATATCGTCGCAAGATGGACGAGCAAGGTGGGAGGTTTGCGGTTTGCTGCGGTGAAATGCAGCACCAAGCCCGGGAAAGGGAAGAAAACGAAATCATATTTACATTGTATCGTGCCATTGGGTGTATGACAGTGGATGTGTAACGGTGAATTTGTGGAATTTAACGATGGAAAGCTAGAAGCTGCTGAATATAAAATAATCATTGTGATAACCTACGACAAAAATAACGAAGGAAACAAAACTAATATTGGCAGGTCAGGCGAGCCTTGATAGTGTATTCTGGTCTATATTGAACAGCGAACGGTGAGCCACGAGTAGATGTCATCGGCTCTCAAATAAGTGGTATCGTACCGGGGCGGGGAAGGGTGGAGGGTGAAGGGGTGGGGGATGCTCACATTCATAGAGCATCTCCTATTTGTCACGATGGACAGTGCTTTGTCTATGTACCGTTGCTACCTGATGTGCTGTATGTCGATGTGTGCGTTGTGCTACAATTGTTGCTTCCAGTGTTTCAAACAGTTTCATTTTTCAACATATTCAACGTACAATAATGATCATGTAAGGTGTAAGGATCATGTAAGAGAAGTAGAAAGAAAGAGAGAGAACAACGGAGTGTATGCAACGGTGTGTGTGTGCATCATTCGGCTTAGTCAATAATTCAACAATTTTGCATTTTTATGATAGACGTCGTTATTGAGTTATGCGAGGGGTTCACTTTTTCCCGCTCGAAACATATTATTCATCTCGTATGGAAACAATCTATAAACATATTTGTCTGCAGAAGTAGCAGCAGTGAAATTACATTATCCTTCTCATTTACTCTAATGTGCATGGCTCGAAATGAAACTTCGAACAAAGGTTCAAACATAGTACTAACACAATACATCATTGCTGGAAAAGTGAAATTAAACAGAAAACTTAAAAAGAAATAAATATCTTCCTGTAACTCCATCCTAGCTCGCGTAAACATGCCACAGAAAAAAAACCCGTTTCTTAAGCTCGAAGGAAAGACATCTTATTAATTATCTGAATGGTTGACCGTGTAAAGAGAAATAGACTAAATACGAAATAAATCTGAATATTCATTGGAGTACGTCCCGACTAAACGAATACGATAACTAAACAACATTTAAAAAAACACTAACACACACTACATTCTCTCATATATTGAACGAAAAGAAGGTTGCAAAATAAACACACAAAGAAAATTATAATAAGTAATAAATATTAAATTGTTTTGATGAAGTCGATGAGAAAGGCAAGTTTTTTAAGACCAGTGACGATGTTTCAAAACAACGAACCATCAAGAAAACTCGTCGCCGGATCCTGCTGACTTCTGTGATACAAACAACGGATGCTGTTAACAGTATCGCAGATTTGTCCGTTTTGTTTTCTTGTGTGTTTGACATTGTAACAAGATAAATAGGTTAACGAAGATGTTTTGCCCACCGCGTCATACACCGGGCAAAATACAATCGGGATCGAATATTAGAAGTCGGATAGCACTAATTAGAAGCAGCTTCGAGTAGCATAAAGATAAAAACCTTTGTATCCGGTTAATCGAACTCGTCCGGCTTTTTTCTCATTTCTCACCGTCACCATACCATCAATACTCAGGTAATCATAATTCATCAATTTATAAATCAATAACATCAATTGCTAATGCTAATAGTCTAAGGAGATTGGCAAATTTGTAGATTTTTTTTAAATTTTTTTATTACTTTATATTCCTTTTTCATTTAAAGCAGTATTTGAGTGAAAAGAAACTTATTTCAACAAATTCGCATTAAATTACAACAATTCATAAATTTTGCTAATTTTCCCAAAAAAAGCCTAGGCTATAGCCTAAGGAGATTGGCAAATTTGTAGATTGTTTAATGTTTTTATTAGTTTTTATCCTTTTTGTTATTTAATACATTTTTTGAGTGAAAAGAAACTTATTTCAACCAATTCGCACTAAAATAAATCAATTTATAAAATTTTGCCAAAATTCCTCAAAAAAAGCCTAGGCCATAGCCTTAGGAAATTTTCAAACTTTTAGAATTATTTTAGTTTTTTTTTTAGTTTTTATTCTTTTTTTATTTAAAGCATTATTTGAGTGAAAAGAAACTTATTTCAACCAATTTGCATTAAAATACATCAATTTATAAAATTTTGCTAAATTTCCTAAAAAAAGCTATAGCCTTAGGAGATTTTCAAATTTATAGATGTCTTTTTTTTAATTTTTTTGTTAGTTTTTATTCTTTTTTATTTAAAACATTATTTGAGTGTTTTTATTTACTTTATTTCATTTATGTATTTTATATACTAATTTCAACAAATTAGTATTTTTCAAACTTTACATTTTTTTATGACGATCAACCGATCTAATTTTTTAATTTATATTTGTTTACCTTGATCTTGCCAGCAAAATCGAGCTATCCTGGTCGCCATTACTGAAAACGGTCATGGCGATAAGTCGCGCTTCGAATAGCGTTTTTTTGCTAAAAATACACGTAAAGCGACTTTTAACAGTTTTTTTATATGGAGTTTCGCAAAAAAATTCTGAATCGCGTTCACAAACGCAACAATTGCTAAGCGTTTAGTGACGGGATAATAGATGACAATCGAACACTAAACTATAATTGATTCGAAGTAATTAATATTTCCCGCAATGGTTTAAAACCATGCTGGTTGTTTGAAGCCATCGTTTGAAGGCCCTTCCCCAAATGGTTCGCTTATTTTATCCATCCTTCTGTTGATTTAATTAATCTTCAAAACGATAACTACAATGTCTGGAAGCATCGTAGAATGGAAGGGCTAAAATGAAGTTTAATGTTTCCTATGTTAAGACTGTTGGATCCATAAGACGATTTCGTTCTTTTCTCCCGAGTGGTCAGTTAAGGGTGTTCGTGCTTTGAAAACGGTAGTGATGAAATTGAATTACCGAACTTCAAACTGCGGGCTGAGATAGATACCATGTGTCGTGAGGTCAGCGTACAGGCAACCTTGAACTACGGGCAAATCTATTTCCTTCGCGGAAGAGCTTGCCGGCTCATCCACGCGCGCGAATCTTCGTTTCGACTCACACTCTTCTGCCTATGGCCAATTCAATTGAGTAATCACATTCCTTTACTCCCTCGCCACTAGCACAAGTAGTTGCGTACGGTTTCGGTTGGAAGTCTTTTAAATAAAGTTAAATTGCCAAAATGTTGCCAGTAAGTTACCAAGGTGCAGTTAACGGTTCGGCCGAAAACGACGAGGCGGATAACAAATGCAAATTACTGTTTCGATTGAACAGCCCACTGTAGGATGTAGTAACGCCTGGTGAGGTCGTCGGACCGGTTTTGTTGCGTATGAGGTGATTTTTTTTGGGGTAAATTAACTTTAGCTTAGTAACGAAAACTAAGGCACTTAAAAATGTTTCTTTGGCAGGTTTCATGCCAAAGCGATAAGAACCATTGGAGCGTCGAAACGTTCTAATTTTCCTGCAGAAATGCACACATGCATCGTAACGTTCCACACTCGTGTGAATAAGCGCACGTTTCCGGTGGCTTCACAATTGCTTGTATCAACATTCCGTGAATATGTTTAATGTTTCCGGTGTGTGACTTTAGGAATGCTTCGGTTTGATCGTTTCAACCGTGTTTGATTAATTACCACTGAAAATTGTGTGTTTTTTTACTATAAATGCTAAAAAACGATGCAAAATTTTTAGCATTTACCTGAAATGAATGAAATCATGATTAAGATTTTATATTTAAAAATTAACCTAAATATTTCTAATAATTTACCTTACCTTCCTATTGCAGCACGTAGTAAGATGACAACGAGTGAGTTTTCCGCTTAGTAATGTGCTTTTCTTTTGTTCTCCTTCTACAATTAGTGGTTTTCTATTCCATTGCCATTTACTATCGCAAAATCGGACGGTATAAATCCATCGGGCGCGCGTGAAAGACAACTCCCGGTGCAGTTGGCTGCCTGCTTTCTTCCACAATGCACCGTAACACGACACCATCATCCACACATCGCAGTAGTCCGGACGCAGCGGTTGCTCCAAATAGCAGCGGCTTGTTAAATCTATTATCATCAACATCGCCGTCATCGTCAACGGTACACACCGTGGAGTGCTGTCTTTGCGCGAGACCATTTCCAGAGGATAGGTCAGCCGCGATACGCCACCAATAAGACACGTACGATTGGGGCTCGGTCGCTGATGTTCCAGGCCGCGGTATCATCACTTGTTGGCAAACCTTGGCCACTGACGGGTCGCTTTAGCTTCGGTGCAGTGTTGGGCGGTCGTTCAGTCGTTGCGTTTTGCGTGCGAGGAAAACCTTTTCGTTGTTAAACCGAAACACAGTGCAGGAAGTTTGCGTGAAAAACACATTTTTATGTTACAAAACGTTATGTGCGTTCACGTGTTGGTGTAAAATTGGTGATGATTTTTTTGTTTGCATGTGAAATAGTTTACAAACGTGAAATAGAGTCTCTTTGATACAAAACAAAAGTGTAAATAACGCAACAACAAAAAAAAACGTAACAGTTCAACATGACTGATAAAACCGAATCAAACCAGGGAATAGAACTCCAAAATCAAAGCGAGCGTGAAGCACAGCCGCCCACAGGTAAGGTAATACTAGTCAACCCTAACATGTAGTGTGTCAATTTCTATTGAAGCGTACCATTTTTTGTGTAAATAAAAGAAACACTTCAATTAGAACTAGAATATTCAGCTGTCGCGCTATGGCCCTGAGACAGACAAGACTATTGCAGTAAGTTCTGGTTCTTGTCCGGCTTGTCAAATGTACCCGTTGGTAGTAACATCGTGCTCCGCACCGTAACGAGCACAGCTAAACTTAAATATCAACAAATAAACAAACTGGTGCTGTGTTGCATCGTTGCTAAACGTAGTTTGCACAGAAAGGCAGCTGCTACCATGGCAATGAGGATGCGCAATTCGTTCTCTGACCAGACGTTCTGTTACATTATTGTTTGATTTTTTTACCCATTCATTTGGTAAAGATGTTTGTATATTGTTGTGCTTTATTTGCCTCTTTGCACAGTTGGTAGTGTTATTTCTTATCAGCAGGATGCAATATTTTTGGAGATTCGAATGGTTTTGAGCATAAGAAAGGTTATCAAGAGCATAGTTTCATGTCCTGTGGTACGCTTATCTGCAAGCGAAAGGTCCAATCGCGCGTTTGAAGCAATTAGTTATTTTGTACGACAGTGTTTGTTTTGTTTCTATCAGTTTTGCCCGATAGTTACTTAAATTGCTGCCCAGGAGAATGCAACTGAAAGTTGGAAAGTTGAGAACCAAGTATCAAGTTGACCCTTCACACTGATTATCTCTTTTAAAGTATTAAGGGGCTGTTATGGCACAAAATGCATCAGCAGTGAATGATATGAAGTAGTTTCCATGATGGACTTTAAACAAGAGCTCATACGGAAAGCCCACTATCTGGAGTTTCCAATCTATTTCGAACAATTGAGATTTTTTAAAAGTTGTGATTGATTTGTAAATCATCTTTTCCTTGTTTAATAATATTAAAGTCATTAAAATCTCACGCGTTCTATGGTTTATCATTTCGGTTATTAGCTCGGAGGTAAAGTCCTTACTACAGAGAACCGGGTTGGGTAGAATTTAGTAAATGGCTTCCCGACTGTGGAGTACAGTATTTACGAACTCTTGCATTGTTTGTTACTCGTACTCGCCGAAGTCGTTACGGTTTTTATAGTATGTTAACTAACTTATCGCATCAATACGGTCAGGCCGTTCTATCTGAATATGTAAATAAACTAACTTATCGCACAAACCGAGGAAAGTTTTTATTGCGCTCAATGGAAGATTAAATAATAGGTGAATTTTATTAAACTATTCTCATTAACCAGCAATATGTTTGAAATGTAGCTGCAGTTTGTGGCATTATTTCGACAGGGTTAGTATGCGACGGATCATCGACGCTACCTCAACACTAGATCAAGATCGCTTCAAGATCTTCAACACGAAGTTCAAGAAATTAGTTCTAATAAGCGTTACGAAGAACATTCAATATTCAATATATACAAAAGCAAGGAAATAGATCTGTTTAAATGAGAAGAAATGCTATGTGGAAAAGAAAATTAAAGGAAGACAATGCAGTTTCTTTGTTTTGAATAAACATTTTTAAAATATGCGCAATAATTTGAAAGGTCGTAAACCAATCTCTTAAGTACCATAACGTTTGCTTGATTTCTTCAGAACGGGAATTCGAACATCACAAAGTAGGCAAAACACGAAGATTTACATTTTTCACATATTCGATAAGCCAGCTGCTACAAACCTGATCATTTCAAGGTCGTTTTTGTTATCAGGAGCATGCACTAAAAACTGGATTTTTTCAAATTCCCAACAAATTTTGAACGATCACAAATCTCCACGCTGACGTCATTAACAATAAGGTAGCGGAATTGAAAGACGATGCTTTATGTAAATTAACATACACCATCCCATTCGATCATCAGCACGATCGAAGCAACCTAACACACCTAATCCCATCTTCGATCGATCGTTTGAGCCTTTTGGGGGGTGATAAATTTTAAATGACCAGTTTTGATCATTAAAAGTTGCAAATTCAATGTGCAATTATTTAGCTTCATTATTGGTAGAAGTATTGAAATAAATTACGTTGAAGGTACTTAATAAAATACACATCCACGATAATGGTCAATAGGACGGTTGACCAAGATTTCTACCTTATGTAAATGCATTTGTTTTGTAGCGAAAACAAAGCTCGGAAAGTTCCGAAGGATACTGCTTTTTTCGATGCTTTTTTTTTATTGGCCAAACTGTTAAATTTAAAGAATGTTAAGTTTATTCGTTAATGAACGAAGTACACAGCTGAGTGTAAACCAATGCGGAAAGGTGTGAAATCGGTTGTTCAACATATGGTACCGAGAAGCAATTTTTTTGTGGTGAATCATTCGGGCTGCTAAATATCGTGCTACCCATCTTCCCACCAGGAAGTGGCTAAAACTTATTATTTGATTCATCTTTTATTGGTGGTTTCAATTTTTGGAGCATAGGTGCAAATCGCCCATTGGCCCCGAAGCGCAATCGTTATGCTTCAATGCGATTGAACAGTGACTCAAACCGTCGGGGTAACTTGTATAATCGTCCGAGACCTTGAGTCACTGGCAGTCGTAGGCTATTCCTTGCTCTACGCCGAATGTCTACACCGCCCTGGTAGACCTTTCACTAGAGAACTGGCTTTTTACGTTCTACGCAGTCGTTCTGTACAATTTTTTTTACAAAAAAAAAATTAGCACAAATGTGCTGCATATGTTTTACGGTAGATATTGGACATTAAATTATGGCCTGTGTACGGTTGGCACGGATCTGGGATGTTTCGAAACCGGCTAAAACTGGTTGGTAGCCGCGTTTGAGCAACGTAGACGATGATGATGAACCTGACGATCGGTTTTATTGCTAGGGGGAAATTTATGTACCAATAAGGTGATTTTGTGGCCATACAGAAACGAAAAGTGGAAGGTTTATAGACAACCCTACTTACCAGCAGACAGCTCAGTGATGTGCATAATCCATTGAAATAAACGTTTATTTATAACCGTTTGCACTAAGTACTTGATCCTTAGCACTTGTTTTAATTGTCTGTTTTTCTGTTTTTATAATATTAATCATTACAAAATAATTGTTGAAAATAAATACTAGAAAGCGTGTATCAAATTTCGTCTCAATACTCATAGTTTAAAGTTTTCTTTTTGTACTTTAAAATCGAACAACATTTTGTACCTATTTTAAGCTGACCACTTTAGTCCGCGTACATTGAAATTCCCAACATTTCGCAGTGAAGTCTCACTAAAACCCTACCAATTGAGAGTTAAACAAATGACCATCATTTCGTCTCACTAACGCAACCTTACAATGTGTTGAAGTTCCCCACTACAGTATACATCATAATTGAGTGCAAATTTCAACTCATCCACATTCTAACTGCCACCACTAATGGATCTTCGTGCAAAGGCTACACAACTAGCAGCGAGACATTATTGCTGTCAGCAATGATATTGGATTACGTCCGTTGAATTGATGAATTCCGACAAATTACGGCAGAACTTTTTCCCAGACGAATGTATACTTGTGTAGCATTTACCCAATCATTGGTCTGGCTACATCATAGAATGCATTGGTGTGAAATTGTGTCACTACGTCTAAAAGTACCCAGTATTTACCAAACGCCCTGTTTGTTTTTTTTATAGCACCTAAGTATTTTTTCTTGATAATATATTAACAACACTGTAATTAACAATTACTACGATGAAATGCGCAAGATAAAACATAGCAGAGATAATGAATGATGGGGTTTTAAACGCATAAAACTGGGAGCAACTTCTGTACGCTAGATTGCTTTATCATTCTGCTGAGCGACAATTATAATGGAGCATTCCATTACATGGTTTCGGTGAATTCTAGGCACGTGCCTTTACGGATTGTGTCTACCAAAGTGCATCCACTCTTGATGGGTAACTTTAAATGCAAGTGATTTTCAATTTCTGTTTCTATCCCTCTAATTGCATAACTCCAGCTTCAGAGACCTGGTCAATGTTTTTTTTTTTCATCAATAAAACTTCCCAAACACGTGCCCAATATCAATCGGCGTAGTTGGAGAAACCGATCGTGGACGATCGCGCGACGGTTGGTTGAATAGTGGCAGTAGTTGCTATAATTAAGTATTCATGCTCGTTTTACGTTATGGTAAACCGTTGGACATGGGAAATCCCTGGTAAAATACGTTCCCTTTCAGTCTCAGTGCACGATTGACATTTATGCTGCTCTTTACCCACGAAGCTTGTCCGACCAGTTGCATGCTCACGCAGCTAGTTCTCCGATAGTTGAATACAACGTCAAAAGTCACCGAACTGTAGCTGCTGGGTATGGTGTCCCGTATAGCAAAATATGGGCATTTAAACTACTCGACGCGAAGCCACTGCTCGAATCGGAAAACCCTATGTGCCTCTCGCGCGCCCGTATTCAAAAACGTATCGCGACCTCTCGTTCTGTTTTTGATTTTTTGAGCTTTTACATGATTTTTAAGTAGGCGGGGCTGTAGCACCGCTCTACAATTATAGTGTAAGACGTGTAACAGTGTGTGTCATGTCGCATGCTTCGCTGCATGGCAAACACGACGACACACGAACAACACCGAAGAGGACGACAAAAACACGATCCTTCACTGCACACTGGATTAGGGTGCGCGTACGATGCGGCAAACAGCGCAAGAAGAAAAAACGATCCTTCACTGCACACAGGATTACAGTGTGCGCACGGCGAATGACGCAGCACAAAAGAAGCATAAAAGGAAGACGAAAACACTATCCTGTACCAACGCGTACAATATGTTTGACACTATTTATCACCAAAATACACGCATAAACTTTCATACACCAAACACTGCACCAACTGAATTCATCGTCGTGTGAACAGGGGAAGAAGTTTCCACAACATGCACCGAAAGTTTTTTCCCTCACTACATTTCAATGCGCTTGCCGAAGCAAGCACGGAGTGTAGGGAAAAAACTAACACCACACGTTAATGGCATAAAAAGGCACATCAACTCTACATAAATCACAACACTGGTCAGCATATTGCACTGCATAAAGCAATCGCGCATACTTGCAAACTTCCGCGCATCATTCACGCACAAACAAATATAAAATTTGCTAAGTCCCACAACACGTCCACCCTGGACTTAGCGCACAGCAAACTGAGCTCGTCACAGTGTGGGATGAACGCTAGAGTAAGGACGCAGGATAACAATGTAGGTCAGAACGAGATGGAAACAATTCTAGCTTCAACAAACTCTGTCGGCTCACACACACAATCAAGGGTTTCATGCTTTTTTTCGGGTTTCGCCGTCGTTTTCCATGTTCTTCTTGATCTTTTACCGTAATTTTCTCAAATTTGAGAGAATTTTACCGTCATTCTCTCAAATTTGAGGTCTCTTTGTCTGTCGGGGTGGACAATGATGTTGATAAACGCTCTCTCTCTCTCTGTGTGGAGAGGGATCTAGTTGATTTGTTCGCCTCAGCTCAGCAAGATCTGTGAAGTACTTTTGATACAACAATAAGTTTGAATTTTTTAGTTATCATAAAGTTATTCCGATAACGAACTATTAATTTTTTATTTTCACAAATTATAATTAAAAGTAAAGTCTTAAATTGTTTTACTTTTTTTTTCAAATGCCCATTCTCTCGGGTTTCCCTCTCTTATGTACACCAAACTAGCTCAATCTCTTGAAACAGGTTTAAAGCCAACGAGTACACGCACACCTCTCGGGACAGGTGGAAACCACAAAAAGTGGTGAGAAGATTTTCGCATCATTTTGCTATCGCTGTGGATGCGAGTAACGACCCGCTCGCACCACGGGGAAATCCCGTACTATAGCGTCCCCTCTTCCCAACCGTTCGGCGATCGTATAAAACTGTTCGTAAACAAACCGAACGGTGACAGTAAGGCGCACGATCGCTGCGACGGCGGACGTTTTGGCCTTAGCTGAGTTTTGGTTAACATTTTCCTTCACGCAAAAAAGGAGTAAGCCGCTTCAGCAGTGTGTAGCATAAATTGGTGAAAGGAAAATTTTGTGCACTTTAATTTGCAGTTACCCCAAGGGGAAGGTTTTTGTTTTATGGTGCCCTTGAAGTGTGTTCCCACCGTGTTTGCTGTGCAGAGTGCAATCGAAGTGAAGCATTTAAAGCATCGGTTTTAAGTTTTTTTAAATTGTAATTGTGTGAATAATATAAACATTTAAAGTTTCGATTGATAGTTACAATATTCGTTCGATAACGAACAGTAAAATAATTATTTTTAAAGTAAAAAAAAAAACATTACAAGGACGATTAAATATTCAATATAAAGTTGATACATAAAAAGTGATAAAAAATGAAAAGTAAGTTGAAAGTATGTTTAAAAGTTCATACCCTTAACCTTAACATAGATTGTAGTTATTAATAAATTAGTTTACACATTCAATAATCTTGACCTTAAGAGCGCGAATAGGTTACTGAATAGAAAAAAAGAAGTATGAAATTAAATTTTCTCGGTCGGTAAGTGAAGTTGTCCCCACGGTAGAGAGTTTTGTCAGTTGCTTTAATGTCAAACAGTTGGTCAACATTAGAAACCAGTTGCAGTTAAAGAAAAAAAAAACCTTCAATTGCGGCTGAAGAGCATAATCGGTGTCACTTGAAGTAGCTAACCGCATAACACTGGCTAGCTAATCATGGAAATGAATTAACAAATGTATGTGACTGACTGGTTAAGTGGCACATTTAAATAAGGTTTTGCTTCAAAATTTGAACTACCGAATGGCAGTGACCGAAAGCAAAACATGTAACTCGGTAAAGTAAACTAATGAATAAGTAAGCGTTTTTGCGCTGGTTTTTGGGTAGGTTTATAAAAACATACTGAACCGGAAAAGTATACAACACTATCAAAACGCATGAAGTTTGAGAAAATATAACGGGAGAAAATGTGTTTAAATCTCGCCTGTCGACTGTAGTTCAATGCCAAGGTTCCCCCCGGGGGGGTTTTTTAGGCGGTAACTTGTTTAGACGTTACTGGTTTGCGTGTTTTTGACGCAAAACTAGTAAGACGTCATGGTCAAATTTGGGGCCGGTTTCTACGAGATATATTACGTCTACGGTGCCGTGAACGGCTTAGTGCGGATCCGGAGGCTGGTCTGCGTGATCTAAAAATAGAGAGACATGTCTTAAATCCCGCATTACGTAAAGCCACTTGAATCGCGTTATATCGGTGACCGTGAACTGATAACGGATGAACCATCGAGAGATGCGTATGGAAAATACAGGGGGAGGTGGGTTAGTAGGAAAAACGTGCGCGAAGTGCAGTAGCGCCTATGCGTGGTGATTGCGCATGAAGTTTAAAGTGATGGGTAAAAAACTCCCAGCAAATTGAAGGGGAATCAAACACCAAACCGTACCGTACCGTGCTATTTCGAACACGCCAAGCACATGGTCATTCTTACGCACGCGAATTTTGCGCCAACGTGTTGGCTAACGTGAGGCAGAAAACGTGGGCGTACAGGAAACGACTCTACGACGCAAAGGTGAAAAGTGCGAAAATATGTCTTGGCTGTGGCCGCTGGTACGCTATTGTTCCGTTTTTGTTTGTTTTCATTTTCATGTTTCGTGTTTTTTTTTCTACCTTCGAAACGACGAGTTTTCCTCAGCAATTTTAGCCCATTAGCACGTACGAGTTCGGGGTGATGATGAGCGGCCGGTTTACAATTTACTCTCGATTGATAAACGTGGTTCGGATTTGTTAGGACAGTGATTTGTTGGCTTTTTTGTTTTCCTTTCCTTTTTACTCCCTCCCGAGGGACGGATTGGGCAAACATCAAGGGTATTCGGGGTGGGTTTTTGTGTGTGAAAAATCAAAGGAAAATAAAATACACACGAACGGGCCAGTAGTGCTAAGCAGCGGACCAATATTACAGTGGTCGCATGACACTGAAGCTAATCATTTACGCTCAAACACGTGTCTTTGGCTTTCATCAATCATTTGGTCACCATC
This sequence comes from Anopheles funestus, assembly GCF_943734845.2. NCBI lineage: Eukaryota > Metazoa > Arthropoda > Insecta > Diptera > Culicidae > Anopheles > Anopheles funestus. Next base: position 45,504,011 of record NC_064598.1, read on the forward strand.
GCTGGAGGCTCCAGCGGGTGGTGGAGTCTTTATCATAGAAGGTCTTGCGCGTTTGTCTATTTGATGGTTTGTTTAGTGATGGCTATTAGCGATGGCATTGGATTCCCTTTTTTTCCCCACCCATTGTACTGGTATTCCACTTATTTTACAATGTTGTACGATCACATGTTGAATGCACAGAAATTTATTTTGACGAATTGATGAGGATTTTATTTAATCTCTATAACAATAAGACCGAGTTTATAGAACGCAGTGATGGTTCTTTAAAATAAATTTATTAAAATTTATTTAAAATTTGCTTTATTATGCTTAATTTTTAAATTTTATGCTTTATTTGAAAGCATAAATTTAGCGTTAAATTTGAAAAATTAGAAAAAGTATGTTTTCTATTTAAAAATGTTAATTTAAGCGTTGTAAACGTTTTTAAATTGCATACATCTGTAACAATTTGTCATAAAAAAGCTCAATTAAGTCTTTAGCTTATACAAATCACCCAACGATGGGTTATAATGGTAGTTAAAAACACAACCACGGCGCATTAGTTGTCATTGAAGCTATCAAACGCTTAGAAAATCATAGCATCACGGTCTATTTAAGACAGAGAAAACACTTTCCCATTCTTCAAAATTGCTTCAGTTCCAGATCAATGCGATGAACAGATAAAAAGAAAAACGCAGAAGAAACGCAACAAAACGCAACAAAACGCAAGAAACACTTTCTTTCATCATCACTCAAGGCGGGAGAAACTAATCCCAATATCCGCCCAATGTGTGCCATTTATGATTGACGTGATCATAAGCATCTCTCTTTCTCGATCCTGAGCAACGCCACACCATAAATCGACGCACCGACGTTTGCTTGTTCGGTTTGTTTGGGTGCAAATCAGCTTTGCCGACAGTAGCGGAGACCGAACGGGGTAAAATTGGCTACGATTACACATTCATATATTCAGCTTTGCTGAGTTGGGCTTGAAAACACGAAGTTGTCTAAACGAACAGCTGTTTGAGCGACCACGTGATTGCCGTCAACGTGTTTACGAAATGCGTCTCCAGCAAGAGATTTGACACATTCGCATTTGTTGAGCCACCTTAAACAAAAACTAAACCAAAAAAAAACGGGTCAAGGAGTTCGATTATTTAAAAAAAAGAATAAGCAAAAAGTGCTTGAACGAAGAACTTTTTTTATATGTTGAATTTTGCCGTTTGTGATCGTTTTGAACAGGATTTGTCGCATTCTGCGTTCCTTAATTCAATACATGTAGTGCGGTCTATTACTTGTTGAATTGTGAATTGTTATAAATGTAAACTGTAAATGTAAATACCAAAGAAAACGCTTCAAGGGGGCCACAAATAGTCCGTTGAATTTAATTGATCGATATCTAATAAATATATTAAGACATTTTGTATGATAATAGTTATTTAATTTCTTTTAACTGGTTCAATTTATGCATAAAAATGGATAGGAACTGGTATCAATTTTGTATGATATTTGATCCATAGGGAACATTAGAACCAAGAATTAGTAAAGTGAGTTTGATGGAATACATATGTATATGAACGAAAAACTAATTTACGAATTTGTGCAAAATGTAACGTTATCTGGAGTACAGTATTCTATTAAAAATCCTCAAATATCTCTTGTAAAGGTTTCAAATTTCAAGTAAAGTAATACATTAACAACTTCTTACACGTGTCATGAGAAATTTGTGTTATTAAAATTTTTGTTTCATTGAAATGAAATCTGCTGTCTTTTCTTGTCATCTTGATGAAGGTTATCTGACCACACTGCCCAAAAACACAGTGACCTGACCTAACCTATGGTTGGCTTTCATGATATTTTATTCCCTTTTGATTTTTAGCTCCAAATCCTTTCATGAGGAGGGGCAGAAAACCTCCCAATTTATTTGGCACGTGTAATAAATTGTTCCTCCGTTCTTTCTGTTTGATTCAGTTGGTAATTGAAACGGTTAAAAAGGTTAAGTTGCCTGTCCACCAAAAAAGAAGATGAAAAAAAACAAAGATTAAAACATACGCCCAAATGCATAATTCCGATAAGAAAGAAAAGTGATAAAAGAAACGAGAAAATATGGTATAACGTGAAGTAAGCAGGTAGTAAAATGATCGTTTTTTTACCATGTTTTATTTCACTTGCACGATTGTTGGCATGCTTCTTTTAATTTAATTCCGTTTGCTCTTTACTGTTGCCTTCAGCTTCAAGTTAGGCTTACTAATAAAAGAGGAAAGGAACGTGCACGGTGATGCAGTATTTAACAGATTTAACAGATTTTCGATTGGAACTTTCGGCCGAGCGCAATGTCATTACATAAACTAGGGAAGTTAAATCAGCGGGAAACGAAAAACGAATAAACGATTTTTGGGGCTGTTTAAATATGCAATCATATTTGCGTCGCTTCTTTTACATCATTTGCTGTTATATGGGGGTTTTTCTTTCTTGGATTTTTTTTTCAATTCAAAAATAAAAAAAAACAAAAAAAAACGACAACCTCGAAGTAAAATATACCGGATCTATGTTTGTTGATTGTTGTACACTCTGTACAACAGGACAGGGTGAAAGTATCTCAATTTTGCCGCATATTTACCGATGCAATTGATGCCAGACACTGGCAAACTTCCAAATGCTTACCACGTGCGATCGATGATTGATGATAGCGACATGAATTGAACATTCACCGCGTAATATGGTGGGAAGAAACTGATGAATATATAGAGACGATCGCATACCGATCGTGATACATAGTTGTATCGCTTGGTAGCGTGATAATGATGATCGCAAATATTTGCACTCATCGTACCACATTGCTTAGGAGAAGTTTGTAAATTGTGCTTTGAAACTTGTAAAAATATGATCGTGTGGAGATCGTGTTAAAAATAATAACTTCAAGGATACTGCGGACGCTATTTTGAATCTGTTCGAAACGATCATAATACAGAATTTCCCAACAAATAAAAATTTAAGATTGCTACAAAAATAAATATTTTTTTTTTGTGTGAAGTTATCTTAAATATCTTAAAAATCCTGAAACCCAATATGGTCAGCAACTTCGATGGTACAACAAAGAAGGTGCTAAAAGCAAAACTCCAAGCGCAAACTTTTGGCAGTGACCTTGTTTTGTTTCCAATTAACGTCTTTGCGGGACACATCTTGAGTAACCGTCTTGTTTTATTTTTGCTTGCTCCATCCACAACTAGTACGACACTTTAGCTGCAAACCTGTTGCAAGAAGAAACTCGAATCTTGTTTTTAGTCTTTTTTTGTATTTTATTGGAAACCGTTGAAAGAAGAATGCGAACATTCGATTGCGTTTTTTTTCTCTGAAAATTCAAAATTAATATTCCAATTTTGATGTCGTTTAATAAATTCGTAAATTCTTCACATGGTGCATTAACCACCATTCGCTTTTTTTGTTGTTGTGTTTTGTTCATTCCTGTTCGTTAACGTGCACGAGAAAATGAAGCACCGTTTTTGGAGCCTGGAGCGCTACTGGTTGTAAAGTGTCATAAAAAAGCTTGAATTATATGATTCTTGTGGGAAGAGTTTTTGAGCACGGTTCTCGGTTTAGTCTGTTGCTAAATTGTTATGATGACTGCGATTTATAGTGCTCAGACGAAAATGTTGAAATCAAACAAACATTGTTAAAGAACTTAAGATATGTGGTTAGGGTGTTCTAAGGTGAATAGGAAAGAAATCCCACAGGGCTCATAATAGATGATCTAATTTGTTGTCTTTTGTAGTGTATTCAGATGTGTAATTAAGTTAAAAAAAAAACTCTGAAATCTTTTTATACGTTTCTTAGCTGATGATCGTTAGCCATTCACCAATACGTATCAGCACATGTCATAGTTGAAATCAGAAATATAATTTAAACCTTCATTTAACGGTCAAGATCAACCGATGTAGTGAGTGGTGAATCAAATATTGGATCCAATATCCTCTCACCGAATAGTTACAATTTACGATTGGTAACGGTTAGAGAGGTGCATTCTGTTTGTATATATTTGTTTTAAAATAAAATAAAAATTCGTTTTAAAATAAATGCTTTCATAACACACTGACTAACATTTCAAAAAAGTTATCTGGATATCTTGAAGTTGTGACTTTATCGTACAAATGATCACATTTTCCTCATAAAATCCCCTGCTGCTGTTATTTAATTAGTTTGACAATTCATTTCGCTAATTAGTTTTTGCTTTTCCTGATCGTTTTACAGAAACAGTCAAGGGCGAATCGGACCGAAAATGGAACCTCGACCCAATACAGCAGGCGATGGGCCAACTCGGTTGGTGGCACATTCTGGTGTGTGCCGTCATCTTTCCGCTAAAGTTCCCGGTAGCTTGGCATCAGATGAGCATCATCTTTCTCGGACCGTCCGTTAACTATACCTGCGCATCAGAACCGTCGCTCGATCGTTGCGATGCCGGTTGTACGAGCTGGAGCTACGATAACAGTACCTTTGCAACGACGATCACCAGCGAGTGGGATCTGGTGTGTGGTAATGCAAATTTGGTCAAACTATCACAAACCATCTTTATGTTCGGAATTTTGGTTGGTGGCGTTGCGTTTGGATCACTCGCAGACAAGTAAGTGATGATGCTTTGAGCTGCTAGAATTGCCTCTCAACTTATGTAACGTTCACTGTGGTTTCGCTTCAGATACGGCCGAAGACCTCCGTTGGTGATTGCGGTCATTATTCAGCTCGTATCGGGAGTTGGTGCCTCCGTTATTGGTTCGTTCTGGATATTCGTGGTGCTACGTTTCCTCACAGCCGTCGCTACTGGTGGCACTATGGTAACGAGGTTAGTATTGGAGCTACATGAAGATCTCCAACCCAATGCCACAACAATCCTTAATGTGGGCTTTTTCTCTTCTTCTCTTTAGCTTTGTACTTGTGATGGAGATCATCGGTCCCAAGTGGCGTGAGCTGTTCTCCGTCCTTTATCAGATCCCTTTCAATCTGGGTCATCTGACATTGGCCGGCTTCGCTTACTTCTTGCGCGAATGGCGTGAGCTTCAGTTCGCACTATCGATATTCTCCGTGCTGATGCTGTCCTACTACTGGTTGGTACCGGAATCACCACGCTACCTGTTCACCTCTGGCAACGTGGATGGCGCTGTAACGGTGCTGGAACAAGCGGCCAAACGCAACAACCTCCAGACGGACACGATCCGCAACGATATCGAACAGTACGCGAAGGAAAAATCGCGCAATGCGTCCGCCAACGCATCAAAGGGCAACGTGCTAGATTTGTTCCGTACGCCCAACATGCGTGCGAAGACCCTGTACATGTGCTTCAACTGGTTCGTCTGTGGATTGGCGTTCTTCGGTGTGGCGCAGTACATTGGACATGCTGGTGGCGATATCTACACGAACGTGGCCATCAGTGCGGCCCTCGAGCTGCCTGGTACGCTGCTCTGCATCTACATGATGAAGGCGCACGGTCGTAAGAAGACGCTCATCTTTTCCAACACCCTTACCGGCATCTCGATGCTGGCGATCGCATTTGTACCCAGCTCGGCTAGCGCTGTAAACGTCGGTCTAGCATCAGTGGGGCTGGTCGGTATGAGTATCAGCTTCCCCACCGTGTACCTTTATGCGGGCGAGCTTTTCCCAACTGTGGTGCGAAATGTCGGCATCGGTACAGCGTCCATGATTGCCCGGTTCGGATCAATGATTGCCCCGTTTGTGGCGGGTATGGGCTCGATCGCCTACTGGTTGCCACCGTGCATCTTCGGTCTGGTACCGCTTGTTGGAGCATTCTGCGTATTTTTCCTGCCCGAAACACAAGGCCATCCACTGCCGGAGACGCTGGAGGATGGAGAAAGCTTTGGCAAATGTATGAAGGGGGAAGGAGCGAACGGTACGGCGAATGTAGAGAATGGAAAACAGTAGAATGTACGGGTGGTAAAACATACCTATGTTAGCATTTGTTTTAGAATAGTGTTTGTTTTTGTTCCTTTCCCAATCGATATTGCGTTAGGGCGTCGATGCTCCTGCACTGCATTATTTCTCTAGCGACACTATGTGTCCAAGTTGCCTTACAGGAAAGGGATGGACGATGGATGCAATGCCACTGTTGGGTTGCATCGTAATCGATAATGTGTAGCAATTAATGTATCGAAACCATTTTTTTTACTATTATTCTGTAAGTAGTTCCAACAATAACAACAACGAGCAGAAAGAATGGAACCTCAAGCTGTGTTCCTCACAATGACAATGTAGCGCTAGGTTCAAACTCAAACATCTCCATCCAAGGGGTGGAAGCGTGAATAACCCAAATCCGAATATAGAGAAGTGATAAATAAATGTAAAAACAAAAAAGAGTGCAAACTGTGTAACATCATTGATTTTTATCGGTTTAAAATTTCTCGAATGATAGATTAGCTGTAAGACTAACCGTTCTATTTCAAATGAAAGAAATTTAATTTGAAACAAATAATTTTCAGAGGTAAGTGCAAAAAAATGTTTAACGAAAGAATTTGGATAGATACTTGTTATATTGCGAATATGTTGAATTGAAACAGAAAACCTAGATAAACATATATTAAAAAAAATCTTGCACCAAAAATAAAAATTTAAATATGAGTCACGTGTTATGATCAATGCACAGTGTGCAACGTAACGCCTAGATTTGTTACAAAGGTATGCAATCCGCAACTCATTTCGCTGCACGGTAGGATAACCATATGGACACGAATGTAGGGTTTGATTTTTTGAATTATGAATTCCAAAAGTATATTTTGTTTTTCATTAAAAAATACATTCTTTAGTGATATCATAATATTAATCGATATATATAAACGTTCAGTTAAACATGGTTTAAAAGTAAAATAACACGAAGAAAACCAAGGGGTGCAGTATGCCCCACTTTCCTCTAGAAAATGATACAATGCGTACTGTAAAAAAGCTTATGCTTTAAAAGTCACATGTATTAAAATTCTTCTTTTATATGACAATGCTCGTTATTCTATATAAAATATACGGTAAGAAGCTGAATTTAGTTTCGTAAGACGAGCTATCGATTATTTAAGTTATTTTGAAGTGCTGCGTGCAATGTTTGCGTGGCATGGCGTTTCAGGGTTTTATGAATGTTATCAGACATTATTCTATTTCCATTATTAAGTGGAGAAGACAAAATAAGAAGAATTTACGGTAGGTCGGCACATGTTGATGCACCTTTTAAATTGTTTTTTTTTCCAAATTCATAATTACATGAAACGACAACAACGTAACGTAATCGATAAAATCAAACGGACCATTATTTCCACATCTATAGTTTTGCTAGGTGCGCACCCCCTTCAGTGCTTTCGAACGCACTTATCAACAAACGGCCGAACGCCCAAGAAGCTGTTGCTCGTTAGCATTGTCACAACACTTGAAGAGTACTTATGATTTGCTCGTTCGATTGGTCCGTAATCTAAACTCTTGCCTGACAAGTGTCACATTTGATTGTGGCTACCATCGAGTGAAAAGGGGGGAAACGGTTCGTATCTATTTTCCCGTTGCTTGCAAATAACAATAGCACAGATGAACTGAAGGTTAAAAATAAACCTTCCATTGAACGGAATCGATCCGAAAAAAGATCCCATCCCAAGCAGGCAAAGTCGCAACAGTGATTGGGACGGGCCGAGTGCTGGAACGGTGCTGGAATTGTTGCTTACCTGTTGTTGTGCCTAATACTGGCAGATGGTACGATCAACAGCATCTGCTCAAGTGTTGCTCATTGAAACGACGCTGGGCTGAAGTGACTTTAGTGGTGCGAAATTCACCACGAACGTCCTCAATTGGAGTATCTCCAATAGGCCAAACGTGACCATGATGAAACGATTCATAAAACAAACATTCAAAGTTTATCATGTAACACAAATTAATGAAAGAAGGTGAAAACTTTTTAATTTGAAACACATCCATAGAAATGTTTAAAAATCACGCTTTAATTTTTAAATGGTAAACAAACTTGCGGATCGTTGGGATTAATTTATATAAGTACTCACAATACTGGTGTAAACCTTTCATAGATACAATCATCAATTAGCAACACGAATAACCTGAAGAGTACTGCATTTGAACGGAAATAGAGCTTCAAATGAAGTGGATTGCTTATAAATGTTCTTTGATCTTAACAGATGATCACGGGTACGATTGATGCATGGCTTCGTGAGTTTAACTCTCAAACTCATTATGAAACTCATTCAATTTTCGCAACTTCAAAATTTCATACAGACGAAAATGAATGGAATTCTTTGACACATTGACGATAAACATCCGAAAAACGACGAACCATGTGAAAAATAAGTAAAAAATAAATCGACACCTGAAAAAAAAGCCATATTTCTGCCTTCGCGATTCGTTTGGATATCGCTTCGAGCATGAATAAATTAGCATGATCATCTTTTGTTCTCCCGTTTTGCCTTTCTGCTGCAACGTTCTATCGCGTAAATGAAATTCTTTGTTGCCCTTTTTGGGACAACCCACAATACACCTTTGTAGCTGCTCCTTCGCTCCATTCAAGATTTGGGCGAGCCTTCCACTTTTACCTTTCGAAGGGCGTCACATAAACAATCGATCCTTCAGTGTAAATGCATTGCAGATCCTCGCGATCACACAGCAGCATCCTACCGACCGGTTTTGCAATGATGTTACGGAAACCGTTTCGCCCGCTTGCGCTGCACGTGTGCGTGTGTTCGTGCCGTCCCCGTGTCGTTCCGTTCGTTTGCTCGCGCCGCGCTTATCGGGTGCGCGAACACTGAGACCGTTCTGGCCACTAGCCAGTTGAATTCAGCCTCTCGAACGGATCGGTTCTACGGTACGGATAATTCTTTCGGTGTTTCGGTAGCAAAAAAAAAAAATCAAAATCAAAAAGCAAACAGGTGAACCCAGGAAGAAACAGGCTTCTTTAGCCCAATGTTATTATATTAGTGTAACGGCCATTGAAATGCGTATTTTGTGTATCGGTAAATATTAAGTGACAGGTAGTAGAAAAGCAGTAAAACTAAAAGCAGTAAACGTGTGTGTTTTGATAAGTGCAATATTGTTTAGTGAACAATAAAGGCTAAACTAATGATACGATAAAATCCGGTTATCAATACTACAGCCTAGAACAATCCTAGTGCATTTTTTATCTCGTTTCGTAAGTCATTTATTTAGTACACAATTGCTAATTTAGTGATGCTGTGAAACTGTGATCTTCTATTCTAAATATCCATTTCTAGCGGCGTCCATCGAACTCGATCACACGGTCACAAAAGTACTATTCACACTCTTCCGGGAGGCTGTTTTGCGTTAGTTTGCGTTCTACGCACCAACAAAGTGTAAAGGCATTGGTTGGACGAAGTGTTAAATTAGTCCAATTATTACTAATTAATTAGTTCACTTGGCATCGGTTGCGGTTGTTGCGGTGGCAAACAAATTGGCAATGGGCAAAATGTCACTCGTCCCGATGTTCGATATGCTGTCGATTGTGGTCCAGCCTGTTGAGCGATGCGTAGTTACACAAGTTTCTCAGTAAAAAAAAACTGGTGACATTTTGGGGAAAATTTGGAAATGTGCAGTTGAGATGATTTTAGACACAATACAAAATATGTATGTACAGCATAATGTATTTTTGTAACAATTCTATTTTCACAACAAACTTCAGCCAACTTCAATTTTCAGCAAATCCGTTGGCTACAAAGGTTCGCATAAACTCAACAAGGGATGAATCATAAAACTGTGTTCCACCCCCTTTTTCGATTATTGCTGTAATAAACCGTAAAGGGAAGCTACCAGTAGCGAATGTATCTATAAAACCTTCCCCGAAAAAAAAACACGAAAAAGCACACACACACACAGCAACGATCTTACTTTAACAGTAAACGAGATCCAAGGGGTGTAAATAGAGAAATGTTTTGCCGCACAAAAAAAAAAACCCCACCGGCACTGATTAGCTTAACAACGACAATGTCAAAGTACTCAGGAACAACCACCCGTTGCGTCGAACGGGGGAAAAAAAGGGTTGGTTTAGGGTTGAATGTCGATCTGGACATTGCACTGCTCCACACACCTTCCATTGATAACATCCGCTCAGGAGTGGCAAAGTAAAGTAAAAAAAAAAATAAAATAAAATCGACTCACTCCCAACACGCCTGATGATTACATCGTGCGCGTTGAAGTGTTGTGTGAACTGATATCAAAATGAGAGCAAGGGGCCATTAAGCGTGAGTTTGCTGTTGGTCCATTCTTTACCCACCACATAATGGCATTGTTTGAAGGTTTTACAATTTGATGGGTGATTCTTTTTTTTTTTTTGAAGGAAGATCCTTCTGTGTACACAATTTGGGAAGATATGAGAAGGAATTTCGGTGAAACCCCTTCAAAGCATGTGTTTTGTCATCCCATAAAGTAACATGATTGATGAGTGAACAAATAACAGGAGGTAAGGAAGTGCAAAACCCCAGTACAAAAGTAGCGGGAAGTCGAATCGAATTCAATTGATAACGCTAATGAGATATCATTACCCTGACGGTCTGATTTGGTTTTTTTCTTCTTCTATCGATCACTCATTACAAATTGTCAAAGGAAATTGTTTGCTTTCGGCCATGTTTCCTTAGCCGATAAAAGAAAGATAAAAATTTCCTCCTCCTTCTGGCAAAATATGCTTTCCCCTGCGCAAACGAAAACAAAACACAGTTCTCGCACTGCATAGTGCATTCGGTGATCGGATTTGTGTCGTATCGAACCGATCGCGTGACCGTCGTGTTTTATCGCGCTGACCTATTGATCGGTCGTCAACGTCATTCGAAAACGGTGCGAGAAAACGGCGTCTGAAACCAGACTTGGGGCCTCTGATCTGATGGGTGGGTGGGTGGACAGTTAAAACGAGGCAAAACACAGGAAGTAAACCGTACGGTTGGTACCGGTGTTTGGTACACAGTTTGTGGCGCTTACCAACACAGCCGAGCGTCGCGTCGATCGTGAACCCCGCCTGATTAGTGTAGTTGGTTTTAATTAAATTTCGTTTACCGTCCGTTCTGTTGTCGCGTGCGATCAGTGTGACGGCGATCGAGCATGCCATGCATGGTTTTGATGTTGGTTGCGTGCTTTGCTGTAATGTGGTTTAAAATTTTTTACGTTCTGGTCTGCAAGCAAACTAATCGTATTTTACATAAATCGATGCTATCGATATTCGATGGACAGGAATGCCAAATTTTAAAGGACATTTTTACAGGTTAGACGTCTGCAAATAACTTTTTTATATAGGTTTTATTTTTTAAAGCAAATTTTTTGTCAGTTTTTCAGTAAAAAAAAATATTATCTATTCGGAGAAGTTTTATTTCGAGTTTTTTAGTTTTATTCTAATAATATTAATTTTAGCTAAATGTAAAAAAACCCTTTACATTCAGATCGTTCTTTACGAATAAATAAAATGCAAGAAAAAAAATCATACAAAAAGCTCGTAGGGCTTTTATACACATCAACGTGAAAAAGGAGATGAATGGGAGATTCACGCTAGGTACATATGGTGGGATCTGAAGAATAGCATATATTAGGAGCTTCTAGATATTTTGTTGCTCCGATCCAGTGAATAGTGCACGATTCAATTGCAGCAGAACCCTCTTAATTCTTAAATAAAACGGGTCCATTTTTGCCTTGCTCGTCAGCCTGCATTTATGCAAACGTAGCATAAATCGCTCTGCTTATGATGAACGCTGCTTATCATTATGTCTGCCGTTCTTATTATGCTTCCGGTGATCGTTTCCACCGTGTGTAGCAGTTCACGTTTTGTTGTACCACGTTCTTGGACGTTTCTTTATCTTTCCCCTCTCGTCCCAAGTTAAATCTCGCTCATCAACCGACCGTTCTGGCGACGACGCTCGTTACATAGATTCCCGGTGCCGATCGCACCGGTACTAGCAACCACACAGCCGTGCCGTTTTCGTCTGGAATTTACATCTAAATTGCTGGTAATTAAAGTAAATCATCGACGCAACCGGTACAAACAGTACAGCGAGAAGGTAAAAAGGGCAGAACCGTTTCACCGCCGGTCGGTGGGTGGGTTGAGATCACGCAGGAGGGAACGCAGGAGCAAAAAAAAAAAACCTTCGACCCAATGCAAGCGAGTGTTGAATGAATGCGCCCCTTAACGGCACGCAAACTCGCTGGGCGGAGTGGCCGGGTTGGTCGGAACTGCTAATTAGAATATTGCAATCGGTGCATATGTTCGGTCCGAGAGGGCCGACTCGGCACTATACAGGGCTGATAACGTGGCTAGGCCTGTCCCGGAGGAAATCCACAAGAAGCCCGTCAATTGGGAAGGTCGAGATGCAATTGCTCCGATTCATTGCACACTTGTAAGCTTCAGCGTTTGATTAAAATGACATTTTTCAAACCGGCGAACCAAACACGACGTTTCGTGAAACGTGTCCATTACCTCGGTAAGCAATTTGTACGAATTAGCAGCTCCACAGCGCGGAATGCACCATTTAGAATTGACCACCACGTGGGTTCGAAGTGCATATGTTACAAAGCTGTAAATAGTAATTAACTTTGAACAACGCGGAGAATCACACACCCCCGGAGACACCGAACTGTGCACATCGGGTGGCGTGCAAATGTGCATTCCTTTGTGTGTGTGTGTGTGCTTTAAAAATGTTAAGAAAGTTTTTAAGAAACGAATATTTTTGTCGGCTAAAAATAAACGAACGTATAATTGAAACAAAAGTTGTCACTCCACCGAAAATGGAAACCATTAGCGAAGTGATATTCGATGACAGCTCAATAATAGCTGGGGCCTGTCCCGTACGGGAATGCGAACAATTTCATTCCATTGTACATTCATCATGCGCTAAATTTAGCGTACCGCGCGGTACGCCACACTTCCTGGTTTTCCGCATGACGGCGCCATACATGTTTAACTTTGTTGTCCCACTGCACGGTTTTTTGTACGCAACCAGGCAGGCAACCTCTCGTCCGTTTTGTCAATCGTTGGTCTCATCTATTGATTCGATCATTCGCAAGCAAACGCTTTGAGTCGCCAGTTTGACAGCAATGAATGAGAAAGATGGTTTTTAGCTAAGCCAACGATAACTTGGTGCTGATGGCCTTTGTCTTGTCTTGGTCGACATTGGTCATAAAACCATTAGTGAAAATTAATGATGTACAATACGACGCACAGTGGACATTCCCGGGGCGGGGTAATGAAAGCTAATGACAGCTGGACAGCATGATCAAGTCGCAAATTCAACCAACGATCAGCTAACGATCACTTCTCCGATATTCCATTTCGTTCCAGTCAAAACGTAAATTAAACTGTACACCGAACGGGATGTTGCAGCTTGTGATTCATGGTGTGAATATTTACACATGCTACGAAGCATGTATCACAAACTCCGAAAACAAACACAACAAATGCGTCGCAACAAATATTCGTCGCGCGCATACTTCCTGCGCGCTTGTTTTGGTTTCCCGCGGTTCGCTTATCATCAGCGTACGGGCTGATGTGGCTGGTGTGTGGCGCAAATATTGATTGGCAATTTGTTTTGCTCACCCCCGGTGTGGACAAATGGATTGTTAGCTTGAATGAACTTCGTCTTGGCAGTAAGCCATCGTCAGCATCATCAAGCGATCCATTGAATGGGATGTTTGTTTTCCAATTCAAAGTACAACCGGAACACCTCGCGTAATGTGAGGTGTGGTGTATGGTAGGAAGTGTTTTGCTCCTAGCCAGTACTCTGAGTGCTGAGTAGTTTCATACCATTTCTTATCGTAAATTTGTAAGTGGAGATATATTTTTTTCCTCCAAAAGAAAAATCTTATCATTTTTATGATTCATACAAATCTGGGTACACTTTCATCTATTGCATATTGTTTGTTTTAATGTTTGATTTCACACCTTTCAAGCTCCGTATCTGATGGCGTCGTACAAATTCCTCTCTTCCTCTCGCAGCACCGCAGACACCTGGCGCCACCCTGGTCCCGAGCGCATCGTGATCACGCAAATCGCTGTACTACAGGCGTCATGGCAGCTGTTCGATTCCACGTATGGCAGTAATGGTCACCGCAACAACAAACGACGACGGCACGCTGTCGATGAGGTCGTGATGGATGGCAAGTTTCGAGTGGTCGAGCCCGCGTTCACCCAGTGGTTGCCATATTGCACGGATGTGTGCCTGCACTCATCGTCAGTCTAGTGTCGTCGCGGCAGAACGACCACGGCAGTCAGTAGGATCTTCTTTCGTGCCCAAGTTGGTCAATGGGCTACAGGGAACGCCACGCGAGTTGTAACTAAATACGGTGCGAAGGTTCATCTTTTTTTGGGGTGAAAACTAAACCGCAGAGTGGTCCAGAATAAGAACTGTCCGTGGAATATGCTGGTGTGTTTGTGGATGTTTAAGTACTGTTTCACCTTGTCCTGCACAGCATTCAACTCCTGCTGTTGGATGGTTCGTACTCTTTCTCTCGCTCTCTCTCTCCTTCTAGAGAGATCCGTGTCACACGAGTCACGCGCGATACGTGATATCTTCATCAGCAGGCGAATAAAGAATTTATAATCTCTGCCAGTTAGTTAGCGTACTGTACGTTTCGCTACATCTTCAACTGATGTGACCATATCTGGAAGATCTTGATCGCATATGAATAGCAACAAGGAGAGCAGCGTCTTTCGATTGGTAGAGAACGCCTGGAAGCATTTTGACGCGTTACAATTTATTGGAACAATTTTCCAATAATGATCGAATGAAACAAAACCAACGAAAGCCTGTTGATGAGATCGCCGTGTTGTTCAGACGTGTCTGAAGATCCGTGCTTAAAAGACCGTGAAAAAGAAGTGCTCGCACGGGCTGAAACACCCTGCCGGTCGCATACTGCTGCTGCCACCTCCGCCTCCCTGGAACCGGGCGTTTTGGATCGTGCCAATCGAGGCATTACGCGGAATTTTGCATATCCATTACCGTCGGCGAGCCGCAATTAGGGTTGACACCCGGGCTCGGGTAATTGCAGCCCAAACACACGAAACCGTTTCGTACGTCAGCGTCGATCGTCACCGTAGAAGGGATTTAACGGTTGCGCGTGACGCCCCAACACTTCGGTGGAGGCCTCAACACCGCCCAACCCAATGTGGTGGACGCAAACACCACCAGCACCGAGGACAATATCTCAAACACCGCGCACAAACGTTACCGGCCCTGTAAGCTCAGTGCCAGCAGTGCCATGGTGCCGTCGTCTGACGTCTCATTAGCAGGGGTTTCGGTAACGCCAAAAAGGAACCCGATGTCGTTAAAAGCATAAAAGGAAGTGTCTGCAGAAAGGATAAGGGCAAACAAAATAGGGATATCGAGAGATTTTGCGATCGTTTCAGTGTCAGTGTTAAGAGTCGGGGCGTAACGTGCGGACACAGTACACAACTGCGTGACGACAGTGGCTTTCCGGTGGCCTTGTGGTAGTCGCTTGCCAGCTAACTTACCCAGCGTGTTTAGTGCGTGTGCGTGTAGATCGAATCTGTTAAGCTAGTTTTGTGATAGTGCTGTAGTGTATTTTTTATTATTCCTATCATTTCGTTCATCCAATGTTTATTGCCGCCAACATTCAGCGTGTGGTGCCGGTAACATCACTCTTACCCCGCTCAAACCACACAACTTCCGGTTAGTGATGATCAGTTTTGATTGAATCAGTGCGAGCAAATACGATCGTTTGTGTGTAGTTCGTTTGGCGTGTTGGTGTTTTTTTTTCTCTGTGGTGCGCATTAGTGTGATCGGGTAGATTATTTTGTCCATATTTTTTTTTCGTTTTGTTTTAGTGTAAAGTTGCCATCTGACGCCTCTGGTGTCGTTGTTATATTGGTGGTGTGAATCGTGCGCATTAGTGAGATCGTAAAAAACTGCGATCGTTTAGAGAAGCAACAAGAGAAAAAAACGAAAGAATCCCCCCGTTGAAAAAGGGGCAATAAAAACCAACATCACAACGATTAACAACTATTCACAAGAACACAGCACGTCATCATGTCCGTACGGTGGGAGTCGCCAGGAATTGGCCGCCGGCGGCGTTCTGATGGTAGTGTGGATGAGTGCGAGATTTCGATGCTGGCCGACACGGCAGCTGCGGTAACGAACGACGATGGAGATCATTCGCGCTCACGGAACGGTGGTTTTGGTGATCGTTCCAGTAAATTGGGAGACGAAGTGCATCGGATCACATCCGGTGCGCGATGCCCAGTGGCAAGGGTGGATGTCGATTTGAGTGACGAGGGTGAAACGCTGTTGGATGCGAACGATACCGACGAAATAGTTGTGTTGGACGAAGCGAGTGAACGATTGTTGGGCAAATGGAACGGCAATGCCAAAGGTGAGTGTTCTAAGTTGTAACATATTTGTATTTCATTTCGGGAAATTTCGGGAGCGATTTTAGATTCTCTTGAAACGTCGAAATGGTTTATTACATCGAGGTTTGTAGGTGGAATGTTATCTGAATTGGCTATAATCCACAGGTCACATCTCTAAGAAATTCTTAAGTTTGATAAGAACTGACATAAATAATGGAAGCGACTTATGCTAATATTATTATATACATATTATTGAGACCAATTACGATTTCTTGGAGATTCTATGAAATTCAATAATTTTCTTAAATGATCCTTAAGGTTTTTTTCAAAGCCCGGAGAACTAATAGGAGTTATTGCGAGCTCGTCAATTGCTCATCAATTGCTGGATTTAAATTTGTAAACTTTTAATAATGGACGCAGCTGCAAGTTCTGGACGTTTGAGGAAAAGGAGTTAAAGTTTTTACAAAATCTCAATTATCACTTCTTGATTTGTGGTATTAACTACGAAGCTATAATTTGCCCAATAGTAGCATCCAATCAACGATAGGAGATTGAATAAATCGCAACCATTTAGAATGACATGGCGTGTGATCGTTTCCCACCGCAGGACTAATTTCGCATACGAGCGGTCTAGTTTAATTTGGGAAATAAAATCGCCTAGCGTGGGCCACATTCCCATCCTAACCAGCTTAGGCATGGGTGACCGAACCATCGGGAGAGCACCCTCAATTGGATCCAATAGAAAAGCGAGTAGCTTGTGCCGTACGACTTCGTCCCGAGCCCGAACCCCGTCTCCATCCTTGGTGGTGTTGTTAATAAGATAAAACATAGAATCTTGTCCACTTTTCTTATTGAGCGGCAACTCGTCGTGTATGATGATTCCTTTGCGGCATGTTGTTTTTTTTTTTGTTTACGATTCGCTGCCACTGACGACGTGTCGTCGTGCGACTCAAACCCGATGCGAACAATTCGCCACTGCCGACGGATGCAAATTACGTATAAATTGCGTTGATTAGTTTCCTGTGTTTCTAGATTCGGACCAAACGGTGGACAGTGTGGGATGGGATACAGTAGCTGTGGCGATGGGTTCGTTTTGGTTTGGCAATGGAACCCTGTGCTGGGTACGCCGCTGCCGGAAGCATCTATGTTTATGGTTGTTTAAGTTATTGGTGTTTTATGTGTTTTTTTTTTACGCGAAAGCTACAAAAGGGAATCACCGAAAATGGTAAATTATTATTTATAGAGCATGATTAGTGATCTTTAGGTTGTTTTTTTTATGAAATGATTTAATTACTACAATGTTTTGATGGCAGCAATAGTTTTGATAACGATAACATATGTTTTCAATCATTTACTTTTACACTTTATCTTTGATTAAAAAAAAAATAGAAGAAGCTGCAAAAAAAAATGTTGAGAGTATTTTAAAGAGAAAATGCAGAAATTTATGACATCGGGATATATAAAAAAATCAATAATATATTTAAATTAAAATTGAAAAATTCACTCAAAGTTGTGGGTCCATGCGTCAAACAATGAACTAGAGTCCCCTGCAGAAGAAAAGGTAAATTTCTGGGATTAAAGTTCCCCCGGCCGAATGTGAAAAGCTGGGAAAATTTATAGGATATAAAAGATGGGTCCATGAAGAAAGAAGTCAGTCGTATAATTTATCAGAAAATTATAAATTTGAACTTTAACCCTGTTTAACCTACATACATCATTATTATATTGTAAGTAATTCGCATTAGTTTCTCATTTTTTTCTCAATTTCTTTGGTATGTCATAATTATGATTAGTTTGTTAGTTTGTTAGTTTGGTTTGAGAATTTCTAATAATGGCTGACATGTTCACAGGGCGGTATATGGTATATGGTTCCAAAGCCGTCTTCCGGAGCAAGGACTGACTATCCGGCTGCGTGTTAAAAATATGTCTAGTAAGCCGGAAATGTCCGGCCTGACCTACAAGGTCGTTAAGCCAAAAAGAAGAAGAAGAAGAAGAAGAAGGAGAAGAAAAAGAAGAAGAAGAAGAAGAAGAAGAAGAAGAAGTTTAACACAATTTTATAAATACTATTAATTTTTACACTATTTTGTTTTTGATCTTTCAAAACATCTTGAGTTAAAAAATACAACCAAGCAGTTGTATTTTTCAAATCAAATAATTGATATATTTTCATATTTAAATCAGTAAATACACAATAAACAGAACATAAAATGGAAACATTTTGAAATACCACAATAAATAATTACTTTAAAATATAGCATCTCCATCAAACAAACGTTGCACGGTCGTTATGGCCATTCAAACAACACGCGCATTGCTTCCATCAAGTGCAAAAAACCAACCGAGTAATGCAAGCGGCAACCGTTGCAACGTATCACATTTCCCCACCCGATGCAACAGTCGGTTTGGCGGGATTTTTGCCAATCGTATCACGCTCAGCATCCACCTGTTTCACCGACAGCTCTCGCACCGTTTTGTGCGTTTGTTTACTTTTCCTAATGAACCAGCCATCATCCATCATCCCCATTGCAATAAAAAGAATGTCAAATAGTAAACCCTTTTTCCGTTTGATATTTGCTTTGAACCATGCGTTCATGTTTAACTTAACTCCCTTTTCCCCATATTGCGATAACTGCAGTGACAAAATTCATCTCACGTTACACAGCACCGTTCGGAGGGAAATGTAGCAAAACAACGACGACAGCGTGCTACGTTCCCGTTTACAAGAACCACCTGCTTGTTGCCGTTTTGACAGATCGTTCGAGCGGCTGCACAGCACGGTTTGTCCGTGTTTTCTCACGCTCTCAGCTTGTATCGAGTGTCGAGCGATTACTAACGCAAAGGGAGCTACGGGGTAGTAAGTGCTTGCTGACATCTTTCTCGCACAGCATCTCTCCGTTGGCGCCATGCAGCCTCTCGTTGCATCTCTGACTCCACCGGTTGTGTTGTGACACGGTGGCTTTATTTTTGCGCTCTCTTCGCGTGCACACACATACACAGTCGCTCACGACACTCGGTTCGGGAAAATCCGATCCGGTCTAGAAGTATCACGGTGCTAGATTCCAGCAACGTTCAGCAAACGCTTTTCAGTCGCGGTTCGGATTTCGGCCCCTGCTGGCCGTCGTTTGTTCTGTGCAAGAAAACGTTCACCCAGTGCGATTGGTTGGTATCAGCGCTGACAACGGACGACTGCTGTTCTGACCGTACCAGCGCATACCAAGACGTTGTTTGCCAATTCCAACCCAACATTAAATAGTAAACGGTGAGCGGTTTTGTAACGTTTGGCAGTCGCGACCGTCACAACGCCGGTCGATGCCGGAGCGGGTGAAAATATTTCAAAACGTTCGAAGGTCGACGCAAACGTGTCTGAAACGTTCCATATCCAAACGGAAGTGATATCGAGGGGGGGTTTTTTATTTTGAAAAGGGCATTGAACAACGTTCCCGAAAACACACATTTTGCAAAACGCTTCGCATCAGTTTAATTTCCCACCAGTTTCGTGTGTAGCAAACCGAATTTCCGTCGTCTGATAGGTACGGGAGACCTCCCACTTTGCCTGCCACAGTTCGCTACATGTTGTGATCTTACAGTACAGTAGTCTGCATCTCGACTGTATCGGTTGGGGTGTTTTTTTTTTGTTGAAACATTGCATCCTCTAAATGGAAAGCGAAGCAACGCCACACTGTTCGATGTAAACGTTACCGTGGTGTAAAAAGTTAGACAAACGGTGTGGCGGAAAATGCCTCACGTCCTAGTTTGACTAAAACGTGTTCCTAAATGGCAAGAAAAGGAAACCGGTTCCCGAGGTGCTTATAGAACGAAAAAAAAACGTTTGGAAATCAGCTCACAGCTCGGTGTAGTGGTGTGTGTGCTTGTAAGTTGTTAGAGCTTTGCCACAGGCGTCTGATTGATCGTGCAGCTTGAATAGCATTTTTTTTTTGCCAAGAACAACTTCTTTTGCGGCGCGACATCAATTAAGAAACAATGTCCATGAACCCAAATGAAGTTGTCTTCATCAATGATCGAAAAGTGGCCCGCACACTTGGTTGGAAAATAAAGTTACAAGCTGAATCGAAAGCTCCGCAGCTTATGAGTTCACCAAGTTTTCCCAAGGTTTCCAAGGATTCGACGTCCTTGGAGGTGATCTCTTAACTACCTATTCGTTTCAGTGTGTATTGTGTGTGTATGTGTGTTTTTGCATACATTTTTATGTGTGTGTGTGGATATAAGTGAGTGTTCATATTAAAGCGTTGTATGTAACGGGCAACCGGCAGGTCTGCCAATTCAAAGTTCCCCCAAAAAAACACACAACACAACAAGTGAAAGCGAACGTTTTGCGGTTGGGAAACAAGGTAACGTTTGTAACAAAAGTTTATCGATGTAAAATAGATATTTCTCCGAATCGTCCGAAACAGTAATATGTAAGTAAGACGCATAAATGTTTAAATTTGCATTAATCGACGTTACGAGTCGAATGCCTGCTAAATGTGTATGTGTGTGTGTGTGAGAGAGTATTCACTCAACCGCTCATCTTGGATGGGTAACCATTTCGATTTCCCATTGGATTGTGATTTGATTTACATTAATATTCAGGTGAGGATTTTCATCTCCGTTTTGTTGCATCTTGATGCGGCTGTTCTTGAATTTTGGCCAAAATGGTGGGATTTTTTTTCGTACGTATATATAATGTTTAGAGAATAAATTTCGTACCGTGTATCGTTTCTACCCCGGTAAAAGTGAGATAGAAATTCGTGCGGAACAAAAACATTATTATTCCAGTTTGTAAATACAAGCACACTTGCAAGTATTCTCTGTTTTGTTTTACAAACTCATTAAAAACATGTAAAAAAAAAGAAAAAAGAAAAGTACCTACATTACCAAATGCTTTAAAGATAAAAGAAAAACGAGCTGCATTAACTGTTTTTGAGTTCTGTCAGTGCTCTTGCAAAATGGCATATTTACATTCGTTGAAAGACAACGCATACAGCTGAACACAGAACACGCTGAAACATATCGCTTCCGGGCAAACAGAACGAAGATAAGGACGTCTTATTATTGTATCCTGTTAATCTTTTCCCTACGTGTTATCATTTCCTTTTCGGCCATCATCAAAGCAACTGGAGCAAATGCATCATTTTCCCGCTTGATGCGCAAAACCCGTCCACATAAATATAGCGTTTTGCGATTTGCTTCAAAGCGACACCCATTCGAACCACAACGGACAATCCAAATGAGGAAAAGAAAACGATGCACCATTCACTTTGCAAAAAACGGAATCTTGCTGCTAGATAAATTGTGTAACTTTTGGAAATAGGACGGTTTGTGTTTTACCAAAAAAACACTAAAGGACAAGGACCGAGAAGCAGTTAGTGCATAATGCTCGTTGTATTGTTTACGTTATCTAGAAACGATTCCACCTTAACGATTCAACGGGCAAAGTGATTCACCTTTCGAATACGCTTGTTACACATCGTTACAGTTACGAATTTCAGTTCAGTTGCAAAAGACTCGATCGTAAGTAAGTGAGTGCCGGCTGTATGGCTGTATTCTGCCCGCTGTCATCCTATCGCAAAACAGTCAGACGGTGCATTTCACTGAAGCGTATCGGGAAGGATTTAAATCGTAAAACACTCAATGCTATTTTCCCGTTGGCTGGTTTCGCCTTAAGACAGGTTCAAAACCACTGCCAGTGCTGCATCTGTTTTGTTCCTGTACCATCGATTTGCACATGACTGAGCAGGAAAGGTGCTGGACGGATTTGAAGTAATAAATGTAACTGGTTTCTTAAAATAAGGAATGCAAATTCATACCATCCTTGACCTCTTTTATGCTTGGTATGGTTTTGCTATGAATTATCATTTTCCAAACATTTTTTTTGTTTTTGCTGTAAGAAATAAGCTTAAATTACGCTGTGAAAGCGTATTCGGTCACTTGTTTTTAGTTTCCTTTTTATACCTAGTTCTACGTTTTTCTTACAATACGAGTTTTCCTTCAGAACAGTCTTATCTCACCGAGATGTCACAGGAAAATGTTACTTCTTGTTTTGTTTTTTCCGCTACACAAATTCAAACAAACTTACTTCTGGCTTTGCGCTACTTTTTTGTTTTTACTTTTATCCGGTAGCATTCGTGCTTGCAGCTAAGTTTCGTAGTCATGTCATCTACCAGGCGCCTCCATTGCGGTGTTCGTAACGGCAACATAAAGTTTGCACCTGGATCTGGATCCGTTTCGGTTGATTTAAATTTTCCTCACGCGGGATCTGTTTGAAACTTCTTTTTCAATACCAACCAGTAGATTCCATTTACGAAATGACATATCGGTAAGTTGGCCAAACAGTACCGGATCTTGTTGCTTCGGTACGGTTCATACGGCACAGACCGTTCCCTGACAGCTTCATTCGAACCGTACATCTTTTTTCATCGTGGTACACTGAACCGAAACATGATTTATCTGTCAGTATGGCAGCCAGTTCGGGCCGTCGGAATCGAGAATGGTTTATTTTATTCTGTAACGATTTGGACGGAGATGGATGGTTCGTTGGGTGGAAACGTTCCAAACGAGACACGGTGGAAAGCGGCCAAAGTGGTGAGGAAAGCAATCAGAGTTCGTTTCTTCCTTTAATTCTAATACTTCGATTCCATCAGCGATCGTTTGGATTTGGAATTCTTAATTTCATGTCTGACATACCTCATCAGCCTAACGTTCATTACGGATGGAATATAATTTGCAATGCATATGTAAATTCTGTTACTTTCTAGGTTCAATTTAACATATTCGAATAGATGATTATTTGATTTGTATTTCTTAACTTTTAAATAAGTAACACGATCAGAACAATATGTCATCATAATGAGCTTGACGTTATTGAAATTTTATATATGGAGTAACATCTGAATAATGAAGGTTCTTGAACAAAATCTATTCTATACTCTCTTCATAAGTCTCTAGGACAGAATGTACATTAAGAGTACGTTGTATAGCTCGAGTACCGCAACACTTTGCCTTATGTCACCTTATGTAGCGAATGGAACGGCTTTTTCACCGGCACCCTAAACGAGACCAATCGTTAGCAGATTGATCTACTGTTGCGTCCACGAAATGAGAATTTGATGAAGATAACGACAGCGTGTGTGTTCTTGCGTACCGGAAGCGTACGCTGGTGCAAAAATCACTTTCAAGCTGCCAGAGTGTTCTTCCCTCCCTTTGCGCGCTAGTACACGCGTACACGGGGCACAACTTCGTTTTACAACATCATTACACAAGCAAAACGATACCATCTGCCGTGATGTGGTTGTACCGAAGCTTTGGACTTTGGAGGCTCGTCTTCCCTGTTTCGGTGGGAGTGTCATCTTGCAGGGCAGGCAGCAAACGTGAACGAATGGTGTATAGTTCCACGAAAAGGTTTACCCAAGGTCACGCAACTGAGCTTATTACCGTGTGGAAACGGAAGGATTATCTTTTCTTCCGTATCGAAAAACAGAATCAACCAACAAAGCGTGCAGCTACAACGTGGTTACAACGTGCTCGAATAGCGTAAGAAATTCCATCAACACTACGCGAGGTTATCGATTCCGATTGGAAGTTCATCCGCTTGTGGTGACCTGGGATTACTTTTTTGGGCCTGTTATGGGATGCTACTTGTAGGGTACCACCATTGAGTGATCTTAAGCCTTTCCCAGGACACTCATGAACCGTGTTTCACATACGTTAGCAAACGTCTAATCGACCAGCGGTTATCCTGGAGTTTTTTTCATCGATTCTCGTGAGAATTGGATGGTAAAGGGAAAAATAGATAACATGATACAGTTAATGTATCGAAGCCATCGGAAAGTATGATAATGGGGTATAAAGGGCACCAAAAACAATATTCCAAGATTTACGTGATGATAGTCCTGCATGCTGGAAAGACTCTCCTTAACGAGTAGCATCATAATGGGGCGGATCTTGTTTTTTTTTAGTAGATCTTGATGTCTAGTATCAAGAAAAAAATCTTTAGACATCTTATCATTTGCAGAACTCTTAGTTAATTTTATTTATTCCTCGCAATTAAAACTCTGTTATTGTATTTTTTTTACAATTATGCAATTATGATGTTTAACTTTTACAAGATTAAAATGGGAAAACATATTACACTATACAACAATGTACAACTTTAATTTTCCAAACCTATAACTAAGCGCACACCTTTGCATACCTTCGTTATAAGCTCATTTTTCATCCAAAGCACACACCACAAACAGCTCGAAACAGCTGCAATCACATTGTGATGAATAATCGCTTCAGCTGAAATTAAAATTCTATGCATTGTACCGGGTATTGCTCAACCATGAGCTTAATCATACTCATTTCAATACAAACCGCTTCCTAACCCTTGCCTCGCACAAAAACAGGTTTTCCTGATTCTGGGACAAACTTGGCCAACGCAATAGAGTGAAATAGAGTGAACAAGTGAACAATTACTGTCGTCGTCGATGATAGCTTTAAAGCGTGCGACGCCAAGTTTCAACACGTTACGCCGTACGTTACGTTCCGTTTGCTACAATCAGATGATTAAGCTGTTGATTCAATAGTCTAAACTGGTATCATTGGAATAGTCGCAATCAGTAATATTCCGATCCCGAGATTTTGCCGGGTGTTTATACATTTTGTATCTTATCTAATGAGAAATTAGATATTTTTGATTGAAATGTATTATTGTTTCAACAATTTAATTTTTTCGTATAGAATTTCTTCAGAACTTCAGAACTTTTCTTTTCGATCTTACTTCTGATATAACAAATTTTATCATGTTTGCTGTGTTGAACACAGCACTGACTATCAAATAATGATCAGAAATTACAGATCAACCTAGAAAGGTCGAAATCCGATCATTTATCCTTGCTAGCAGTTTTCTTAGTGAAACTCAGAGGCGTTTGTGTTGAAAACAGTGATTTTATGGTTTTAAGCCAGAAAATTATTTATTTTTATGGCTTTAAATTTTTTTTAAAATTTTTTAGTTCAATTATTTTATTTTTTTTTATCTTTTTGCTCGGTTAGAACGGCCTGGCCGTATCAAGACTTATTTTACCACGTAGCAGGATAGTCAGTCCATGCTACGGGGGGACGGTCCGGATGGGATTTGAACCCGGTCCATGCCGTGTGGACCGGCGCCGTTTTCACATGCACCACCGGGCCGCCCCATTGTAGTTCAATTATTTGTTTTTTTTTAGTTATTTTTTAATATTTTTTTCAACAATTCTTTTTTTTTCAATTATTCATTTCAATAATAACATACTTTACTTTCAATAGTTAACATCAATAGTTAACATACTTTAAATTTACAGAATTAAAATCCCAAGTTGGCCAAATGACTAAATGAAATGCAAATCAATTAACCTTAATTTACCCTTAAGCTAGACGTAAATTAACTGAGATTTAAGGGTGATTTAACCAGTTTTACTTCCTGAGAAGTTCACGGAGGTTATGGTCCTACAAAAAAGATAATAAGTTTCTACTACCTGATCCCTGGATTTGTAGAAAAAACAATGAAAAATAATCAAAACCACCAAAATAACCCAAAACTAAAATAACTCCAAACCCCAATTCCAGCGCATTTTCTTCGGCAAATTTTTCCCAACATTTAAAATACCCTAATAGAAACATCACTGTTCGCAGTATACTTGAATTACTGAATTACTGCCCAACTGTTACAAAGATGAAAGAGTTAAGTATTACATGACAGGCACCACACGCCAGTGCGGCTAATCAGCTCTGTCTTATCGGAAGCGTGTTAAACATGCAATAAAACAAACGCAACGCCCTAGCGCCACTGATAGATGGTTGGCCTATCGGTCAGGGCAACAACCGACTTGAGGCAGCTTTTGATACTACGCATCAGAAGTGTGGAAAAAATGTTTCCAAAATTTGCTCCATAACAATCCGACAAAATGGGTGTTGTAGCCATGTTATCAGCTGGTTCGATTACTATAAACTTAACTCTCATTTGCGCCTGACATTTGCACACTATCTTGGCTAGACAGAAGCATAAATATAGCTACAATAATTATAAAAAAACAAGGGATTTTTAAACAAAAGAAGCTATCAAACGAGGAATAAATATGATTTCACTGCAATGGTCAATTAACGATTTATTTTTAACATTATCAGGCCGCTATAACTGCTTAGTGTTCTTGACCTGTTGCAGGTGGACTGTTTTGTAGCAGCTGGCGTAAACCATTTATTCAAATAGTTAGAAGAAGAAGGTTTAGAAATTCAAAAAAAAAAATAATAATAAATTCAAAATGTACTTCTTTGCGAATAGCACATTTCAAGTGTCTTGACAAACTTCAAATCTCGCTTTACACGTTCAATTGAAAAACTTTATTTTCTTCACGTGGTCTACATGGCCGTCAATCTCGTTATCTTACGAAGAGCTGTCTGAAAACTTTTACCCCGCAAGCAAAAGGTTGGTTGTGTCCGGTTGGCGACAAAGGTACATGTAAATGGCCATGAATAATCTATGCAAAAAAATACCTTTTTCCATGAATTTCCATAATCATTTCCAACCGGCCCGAACCAAGAAGGGGCCTGTTGGGGTAAATTTTTTCGACCCACTTGAGAATGCATTCACCGCTGGAAACAAATGGAAAAGGTCAATCTTCTTCGCACTTTGGAAACTCGCGCTCGGAAAGCATCACACCAAGACGCTATCGGTGCGTAATCGTAATTTTCGCAACACTTGAAAACATCATATCGCTATGCAAATTTCTAACTGCCAGACAGCTTAAGAATCGAAGCAAGATCCTGACATCCGCCATTACGCGCTTGGTGTCTGTGTTTGTTCAGCTTAAAGTCTATCCTTGAGTTGTTCTTCGTTCAATTTACTTTCCAACCGACTGACATTATCCAGACTGGGCAAATTGTTATAGCGATCAAACGAACGATGGAAACGAAAACATCTTCAGAAGGAGACAAAACCAACAAAAAAAAAACTTCGTTCTTTTAGGGGAAGTGACATGTTTCGGACGATCGCTGGACAGCTGCTGTCAATGTGGAAAGTGATAGCTTTATGAGGAAAACAAAAAAACATATCTCCATAGTTTTTTCTACGTCCTTGAACACATCCTTCAGATGAGAAGGGCAGGACAGTAATGATTTCCTGTACTGCTCGGACCGTTGATTATGGTTGTCTTTAACGGGAAAACAGGTGCTCGGAGCGTTTGACTCTGAATCGGTCAGTCTGGAGTTGATTAAAATGTTTTTTTTCTTCGTTTTTTGTTTATTTTGCCTCCTACAGATCGTGAAAAGAAAAATATTGTGCTTTCTATTGAAACCACTTTTTGGTTGGTTGGTTAGGTGTTAATACACGTTTAGCAATGATATGACTGCAGAACGTGAGAGAAAAGAGAAATGATTGCACAACAGTAAAAGATAAATAAACGTACAGGAAATGAGATTTCGTTTGATAATTGAAAACAGCATCAAATTGTGTTGGAGCGCAAGATTAGACAAGATTTAACAATAAAAGAAGTTAATGTGTAATGCCCTTTGAAGTTCTCACTCCTATCAGTATCACTTTCTTCAAGGGTTCAAGGGAATTTCCCTTACACCAGACAGGAGAGAAAAAAAAACAAGCAAACCGTTCACTTGTAATCCTTTTAAATGCGATTTCCCTCCTTTTTGGCGAAACGGCTTTAAACCCCGATTTAGGCAAAGCTTTCGTGGAATCAAAACATCCAATAAACCTATCAACCAACTCACTCAACCACGGCACGCTACGGCCGGGTAGCGTACTCGTTGGTTCTTTCGCCTTTTTGTAACGAACTAGTTAATAGGCCCGGTTACAGGGCTACGCAAGAGATCTACGTAATGCCGATTCTATTGAGTTTTCGTCACATGTAGAAGGATATCATTGCGACCTGTTATCGGCATGGATTTGCCCCGGTTCTAACCTCAAACGCGTTCCCCAAACGAAGTACTTAGTTAGTTATTAAGCATCAAGGGCAGCGTTTTCAATACTTGACCAGTGTTGTGTCGATACAGCGGTAAACTTTGACGATACTACGGTACTTACAGTTAAATCCAGACTGAATATGCCAATTTACTTCGAACATCATATGTGTTTCATCTGCTATAACCAAAAGAAACGATCCGATTTGAGAATTATACATTCTTTTTGCTGATTCGAAAGTTGGTCACGGCCAATTTCAACCCGGCCATCGTGGAATTGCATCTTTTCAACCATCTAAAATTCCGTCAGAATTGCGCACAATAATTCTAATACAATCGCCAAAATAGGTAAAATTCAAGTATGGAAGATTTTGTTAGAAGCCTGAGAAAACTACCATTGAGGCACGCTTCATGGTGTGTCATTGTAGGATCGACCACGGAAAAGGAATATTTTCGTAGCGCAGACATGTATTCCGTTTTCTACAACCAAAAAATATAGAAACTTGTTGAATAAAATGTCTAAGGAAATTCCAACATTCCTTACCCTTACCGACAACGCATGAGATCAGTTTAACTCACTATATTAATGGATGTTTTCGCTGTTTTTCAAAATTGGCTGTGGTCAATTGCGGCCCGGTGGCCCGGTGTCCCGATCCTAGTAATATTATCAACATCTTCACCAGCTACTGCTTTTGTCCTGGACAGGCAACACCTGGTATTGATTTCACTCTCCTTCCTTTTTAAAATTCCTTACAACTTCAAGAAGTCTTGGCCTGTCATTGCTGCCTTTCCTTGACTTCATTTACCCGTAGCGAGACTGTCGGTCCTGCGTACGGGACTTTGGCCCGGATAGGATTGGAACCCTGGTCCTGTGGTGTAGATACCGGCGCCACAACCATTCTACAATTCCGCTCAGTAATTCAAAAATGTCAGATCTTCGTGCAATATTGCTTCAATATTCTGGTGATAAAATGCGGTTCATTTTGCTTTCTTGAATACTTTCACTTGGTCAACACACTCTGGAAACCGCACCAATTGTACCATTTGTTAAGCCAGCCTACTAAGGAATATTTAGCATCGTCCTACCGTAAACCATCGTTTAGAGCATTTGATCGTATCGATTAACATTTCGATAAGTTGAAGTAGGCTTAGATCCTTTACAACAACCATAAACCACATCAATCTAGTGAACTTGCAGGGTTTGTTGATTGAGCTTTCATATTGGGAAAATTATAGTTTTACAACAGTGGCTTAGAAAAACAACTATTCCAACACTGCAGTAACGCTGCGTTACTGCACGAGTAGAATTTATATAGCGACTAGTTAATAGGCCCGGTTACTGGGCTATACAACAAATCTACTTAATGAAGAGGTATGTACATGTTTTATGGAGTTTTTGTCACGTCTAGTAGACGTTTTTTTACCATGCTGAAAATGTTCTGATGTAATTACGGTTTACGTTGGCGATATTACGGTACTTACAGTGAAATCCTGCCTTACAGACGGAACATGCCAATTTGCTTCGAACATTAGGTGAATTTATCTGCTACAACCAAAAGGAAAAAAAACCTGTGAAACAATTTTCCATCAAATTGAATGATTCCTTACCCTTCACCGCGAGCTCCTAATAACCGATATGAGAATTATTCGTTCGTTTTGAGGATTTCAAAGTTGGTCAAAATCAATGTCAGCCCGGCCATCGTGGGTTTTAATTGCTTCTTTTCACCCATCTAAAATTTCCAATCTATTATCTTGGCTCCGTCAGAATTTCTTTACAATAGTTCTGCTACAATCGCCAAAAAAAGGGAAAATTCGAACATTGAAGATGTTGATGGAGGGCTTAGAAAATTCCTTTTAAGACGCACTTCGGGTTTTTTCCGTCTTGGTTTCATGATGTGCCATTGTAAGATCGACATGTATCCGTTTTCTACAACCATTAAAAATAGTAAATTGTTGAATACAATGTCTAAGTAAATTGAAAAACCTTACCGACAGCAAATCAGATCCGTTTAACGCAGTATATTAATGGATGTTTTCACTGTTTTTCAAAATTTGCTGTGGTCAATGGTGGCCCGGTGGCCCGGTCCTGGCAATATTATCACCATCTTCACCAGCTATTCCTTTTCTCCTGGATGGGCATCACCATTTACTCTTCTTCTTTTTTTAAATTCACTACAATTTGAAGAGATCTTGGCCAGCCATTGCTAACTTTCCTTGGCTTTATTAACCCGTAGCGAGACAGTCTGTCCTGCGTACGGAAGTTTAGCCCGGAAGGGATTTGATCGCCCGTTCTGTGGTGTATTCAGCCGCGCCGCTACCATTCAGCAATTCCCGCTCAGCAATTAAAAAATGATAAATCTTCGTGGAATTGCGTCAAACTAATATTCTGCTGTTAAAATGTAGTTAATTTTGCTTTCTTCAACTTTTGTTTATTTTCACTTGGCCAACACACTCTGGAAACCATACCACTTGTGCCGTTTGTTGAGCCAGCCTACTATGAAATATTTAGCATCGTACTACCATAAAACATCGTTTGGTATAATCCATTCACATTTCTATAAGTCGAAGTAGGTTTAGATTTGTACAACAATCAAAAAACGAAACCAATCCTAGTGAACATGCAGGGTTTGTTGAATGAGCTTTCATATTGGGCAAATTAAAGTTTTACAACACTGCCTTAGAATAACCGATATGCCAACACTGCAGTAACGCTGCGTTACTGCACGAGTAGAATTTATATATAGATATACCATTTTGCATTGCTCCATTTTCTTCATGGCGATGTTTTGCGAACCCGTAATTCAATTGTCCGTAGGCACTGTGAATGACCAGGCAGGACATCCCTTGTAAGCCGTTCAAGGCACCATGCGTCTCCATTGAGTTTAGCTAACAAAAAAAAACGGGTATATGTGTTTAGAATCATAGTAGCATCTTTAGACGGTAGCTTCAGGCCTGGGCTAGTGGCAGGATTGGTTGGTGAAAACATCCACCGACCGGCGGATTCTATTTTCGATCCGAAACACAATTTTATTACTTCATTTCAACCCCGGGTTCTTTGCAAGCATGATCATTCATTCTCATTTCCTTTCCATTTTAAAGTGTTGCCCCATTCCGTGCTCCGTACAGGGATACAGTGGCTTCAGTGGGCACGTGAATAAACCCAAGAGATTTTTGATGAAATGTAGTATGTGACAGGATTCGAAGGATCAACAGTTGTGTCAGCTCGGTTCATTTTGCCACACATTTGTCTTTTTGTCGTACCAATCTGTGCGTGTGTGGTTTGCTTAAGGTTCTCCAAGGTCACTCACTATTGACGTTTTATTTTGTAGTATTATTTTAACAGTTTGCACTACCCCCTTAATGTTGCTCAATAAAGTGTATTGGCTTGCTGTTGGCTCCACACACTTGCAATCTTGCAGAACAGTAAAAAGGATATATCGTCGTCGTCGTCCAGTACCAATTTTAAACCATTGCATGCAAACGTTTCTGACGAAAGTGAGGTGCAGCCAAGTGCAGAAGGTCAGGCAGCCAAGCAAACCAGTTAACGTACATCCGGTCTTGGGCAGCTTCTACAGTATGGCTACACCTTCAGCTTTCTAATGTCACTCTCACCCTAAGCAGCGGCAATCATACCGGGACAGTGTATGAGAAAACATTGCTGACCCAACGATGGGTGAGATGAGCCAATCAATCAATCAATCGTCCGACAACTCCATCGACTCGTGTGTGTGTGTGTATGTGTTTGTATGTGTATACACCCGGGCGAACAACACAAAGGATGTGCCTTAGAGCGTCATCATGTGAAGTGAAGGTCACGAAGGATGTTGCAAAGCTGTGTTGTGCCGTTTACTCATTCCATACCCCATCCCGGGTCCTATCCGGGATTTTATCTTGATGGCTGAACACGGAAATAACTGACCTTTCGTAAAACGGCAGTAGATCCTGCAAGTGGACGACCCTGAACGATTAGTGCTCTTTTCCGAACTAACCGGGGTAGGATGATGTTTTCCGTCGGGATGAAGTCAACCGATAGTAAAACTGTTGCTTTTCGAAAACGCAGGTATAGGACATCATGCGAAGGATATGTCGGTTCGCATTCGGTTTGCCAGTTGAACAGTTCGGAGGGTTTATTTTTTTCTTTTCAGAAGTGTAAAAGGTTTTCCTTCCTTCTCGTATTTTTTTTATTTATTTTTTTAAATTTTGTATTATGTTCAGAATTTTCTTTTCTTTTTCATTTACTATTCTCTCTTCACTGTTGCTTGCAAATGCTGTAAAACATTTTATCTAAGTACATAGAAATTAAATATTGATAACCAGTCTGCCCATTCAACAAATCGTAAAACGAGACAGTTTGTTCAACAAATTACCACTGGGACGTTAGTGGACTGTTTTACAACCCTACGCATCACATACACAGCATTTCCCCCGAGGAGACTTCTCTTCTTTCTGTGTGTTTTTTTAAAGAGTTAATAACACTTTCAAATTTATTACCAACTGGATAAATGATATTCATCAAACTTTCGGTTTTCGGTGTCAGTTTTTCAACCGTTGGCCACCGTTTCGCTGTATCTCCACATCATAAATCAAACTTTACCACCGACACCCATGCCAACCTTGGTCCAAGTTATGCCACAGAACCATAATTCTTACTGGGCGGGCAAACGAACCATCCCATTGGATGGATGTATCGAGTTACATCCACGGGTAGAGTATCAAATTGGTTTTACGAGATTTAAGTTGTCGGTGTAGATCGGTTTGTCGGTCGGTCATACTTTGTAGCATAACATTTAATGTAATCAAGCATGCAACAGCTTGTTTTCTCTGCATCGTATGTACGATACTTTTGCAAAACATTTCACACACAACATGTCTCTTAATTGCAATGATTTGTGTTATTCATGAATTTTAATCCCCTAGAGATATTTAACACTGCAACTAATAATTTTTGAGGAATATTTTTTTTTAAATTAATTTTTCTTGACTTTATAACAACAATTGAAGTGCAGAATTATGTTTTAAATATTTTTTATTGAGTTTGTAATACTCAATAGATAAAAAAAATCAGAAATAAATGTAATGAAAATGAAGCGTTTCAGTCGAAATAGCTTTAACACTAGAACTACCGGACCATTCATTTTGACTGGAACGCTTCATTTTTGTCACATAATTTTTTGGCGTTAAACAATCCTATGGCAGTTGAACCAAGAATTTTACATATATAATCTCTAGCAAGATATCCAATAAACAATAAAATATACTCCTATATAATATCCTACTATATACTTACCAAGAACGAGAAACGCTTAAAACGCTTGAGAGTTCTAGTGTTAAAGTAAAAAAAAATATTTAAAATTTAATTTGATTTCACATTACTGAATTTTATAGTTTTTTAAATTAATGTAAAAAATGTTTAGGTACATAATTAAAAAAACTGAAACTTTTTACATACAACAGCTGTCAAATGTGATGGTTTTATCTCGTTTCACAAAACTTTACAGAAACAGCTTGCAATTATAATAACATTCAATAGAATTTTCTTCTGCTTTGCACTGGCTGGCTGTTCTGTTTGTATAGCTTAAGCATCCAGTACGCACTTATATTCGTTTTCTGTATTCCTTTTCCAATTCACCGTAAGATGTAGTTTGAAAGTGAAAAGATGTTTCCAACTTGTATCTCAAACGGATAAAACCGTGCCTCCAGCCCGGATGGCATTAAAATGATAAACTGTAGCTGGTTGGTTTTTCTACCACCCACACCCACACACACACACACGCGCCCTGGTGCCAAAACGTGCCGTCGGTATCCTTGTGCAAATCGAGAAAGTTAAGATTGTGTTTCGAATGTATAGAACGACGAAAACGAAAACTTTCCCACGAATGCAAATTCGTCGACGAACGATTTCGGCCCACGAGGGAAGAGTGAGAGAGACATTTAAGGAAGCCAGCAAGACAAACTTCGGGTCATGAAGTCACGTACCGAACCAATGATGATAGGGCCGGTCTTCTGGCTGCTGGAGGTGTGGTCCATGCCAGACGTTAATGTTGCCACTTGGGTTCCGCTGGTGTGGTAACATTTGGTGGTGCCGAAATGACGTGCCGTACGGTTGGGAATGATTAAGATTGCAAAATTATTGCGTGCTACTCCTTCCTGTTTGTATTTCTTTTTCTCCTTTTTGAGTCTCTTTTTTGAAAACTGTTCTGTGGTTTTGTAAGTAATTTTTTTCCCCAAAAAACTCAACCTACCGAAAACCTCTAATGGGATCGTTTTCATCCATGTTTCACTAGATCGTTTCCGTTCCAAACCGTACCGTACTACTTCGTTGGTGGTAGAACTTTTGATTTGACATTCGTGTGTGTGTGTGGGTGTGTGCGTTTTTCCTGTTTGATGTTGGTTACATTTGTATCTCACCGTGCGCCGTCTTGGTTTGGCTTCGTAACCAGAAAAACCAGAGTCACATTTTAATGGGTTTCTAACTAAATTTTACCAAATCGGTTTACCGCGTTTACCCCCAAACGAACGGAATGGTATTTATTTACGTTAGCTTTTGGGAGGGCGGGCCCAGTACCAGCGGAAACTGGTTCCGGTGCGGTGAAGGGAAAACCAAGATGAAGCAGAATGTTTATTAAAAATCTACCACAGAGACGGTACCCCTTTCGCGTTTGTAGCAAACTAATCGAAAGATAGAAACTGTTTGGATGTGATACGACAACAAGACATTCATCTCACCCGTGCCGGTACAGACTGGTGAGGGTTTACGAGAACAGAGTCACTGGCATACGTTTCAGTTCTTGACTAGCAATCAGCTGGCTACTGCCTCCACTGGCTCGCTGCTTCTAATTCCCAGCTACCGTCCCCCCGAAACCGATCGGGTCGGGAGAATATATTAGTTTGCCACCAGCCAGCGATCGTCAAACAGAGTCAGGAGCGTTTTGCAATTAGGAAAACTTTACACAAAGTTACTCCGTCAACTCTGTCGACCATCAAGGGGGGAGCTTTTACGTTCACATCGAAGGGAACTACGGACGGATGTGTCACTGGCATGGGAGCATCGAAAGTATAGCTTGCCGTTATTGCTGCTGCACCACAAAGTGTTTGATGTGGAGCAAAATGTAATCACAAACCACGAATCCATCCCCGCGGACAACCCGAAGCGAACGCAAATTAAAAGTCAACAATCTCAAGCCAACTCTCGCTCACCTTTGCAAAACCGGTGGTGGATTGGAAAAGTTCGCTATTCGCTACGATTATGCCCGGTTATAGGATATGTTCATAGCGTGATGAAAAGAAATATATGCCACCTGCCGAGCCTTTCGCGAGATGAATATCGCTGCGTGTGCGGTGGAGAATTTGCGATCCAATTCTACAGCTGTCACTGGAGAAAGGAACACGGCTACAAGTAAATAACCGTTTGCTTATTTAGAGCTCATCTCTTAAGCTCTTTATCAGGTGAGAAAGGTATGGGATTAAGCGATTGGTGGTTAAGATTTTTGGGTTTTTCTTGTTAATTGACTTTTTTGAGCTTGTCTAATGATAACAAGATGATGCTCTCTACAAGATATTATATATTCTTATGATGTATTACGCAGATCTTTAGCTATATTAACTGCTCAATCGGTGCAAGTGCATTAGTTTGTGTGGTAAATAGATTTTTATGTTTTGTCTCAATTTTTTTATTAAAATAATACAGTCCGTAACGCAGCGGTCGTTAAAGCCAACAAGAGAGAGAGAGAGAAAGAGAGAGAGGGAGAGGGAGAGATAACGTAATTATACGACCACTTGTGTTTCTAATGTTTAAAAAGAAAGTAAAACAGATAGACGATAAATAGTGTTTTATAAAGTTAAACAAAAGTACAAAAAATTTAATTGTATGAAAATTACATATTTTAAAGCGTTTGTAACGCGTTTGTAACTTTTTTCGTTACATCGTGAATTGCAGCGTAATAGCATAACTTAGAGCACATTAATAAAAAGTTTTCGTGTTGTATACCAATGCATGATTTAAATTAGAAGTTCTGGACATTTGGGAGTTGGGTATAGCACGTTTTGGTTTTACTTTATTAAATAAAATTATAATATAATATAATGAATTGAAATAATGTAACCTTAATTTTTCTCTAAAAATTATTTTACGGTTTCGTTATGTTTTTCGAATGTTTATGCAAAAATCTTTTATTACACTTATTAACTATTATGTGATCACAAATAAGTGCAGTATAGCATCTTCTTAAAGGCAATTATTTTACATTCGTTTTATTAAATTGTTTTAAATTGTTTTATCGTTTTGGTTAAATTTTACCCGAACTGGCAAAAAAAAAATTACTCCTAAATTATCATCTGAAATCATTTAAAAAATAATTAAAAATATGATGAACATTTTCATTTAATTAAGTAGAGTTAAAAAAAAGGATACGCATGGGTGTAATGGTATAAAGCAGTTTATATCGATATTTGCCTTGTTTGGTGTTATTTGAAATATAAATTTTTTCGATCATTTTCGATACTATTTTTATTTTCATAAAACAAATGATCGTATAATTACGTTAAGGATAAATATAATATAATGAATTTTTAACTGAAACATACAGAACCATAGCTGTACTATAGAACATCTTCAGTTTAGCTCACTTATGAGTTAATTTAGATCCACTGCTATAGAGCAACAATGTAACCGAGAACATCAATTTACGTTGCCCCTTAATACAATAAATAATACTCTTCCCACAGCTGAAACAGAGCACTGAAAAAAAAACCCGAAACGGAAACATGTGCTTCAATGTTTACATTCCACTCATTCAGCAGCAATCAAATTGCAGCTACGATCGCACTTGAGCGTCGCTCAACTTGTTTGCGGAATTTACATTCATAGGCACAGCTACCGCTGTGATCAACGAGCGCAAAACGCATTAAACCGCAAAAGATTAATGGGTATAATGCGCTATACGAGCGGCCGATCCCTTTCAACGATCAATCGAACGCAAACCATTTTACGGTGCAAAGATCCCGACCCGAAAACGCCTTACCGGAACGGTGCAAACGTAAATGAAGATTAACTACGGTTGCTTCTCAAGATGTCACTTCCCATTATGTTGCCGGCAGGACGTGCGTAATGTTGCCCATTCAAATGTCAATCAAATGGAAAACATTCTGTCCGGTTCAGTTGATGTAATTTCCGTTTGTCCAGCATTTTTGTCTTCTTCTACACGGCTGGACATTTGGTGGAAAAAAAACACGATTCGTGTGTTTGTTATACAATATATTACCATTGATGATTTTATTTTTAATAATTATGTAGTGCGTTGATTAAAAAAATAAATTGCAATGATTTTTTTTGTGTGTTATTATTTTGCTTCAATTTCAACAGCCGCATGGCATACTGATACTGATTCATAATTGATGGTTTCAGTGTCTACGGCATTATTAAACCGATTCGAGTGGCAATCGGTTGATAGATGGATACGCCGTACGTGACTTAATTGAAATATTATTCCATCCGAAGGTGTCCGCTAGCGCCATCGGCAGGATGGGAAAGGCAACACCGTTTCGTTTCGGTGTGTGTGTGATTTACTTGTTGTTTGGGTGTTAAGGGTGAGGCACGAGAGTTATTTAGATTACGTGTGGTATGAATTATTAATAAGATAAATTAACGTTTGTTTTAACGTTAGCCGTGTTTTTTTTTGCTATAATCTGCGATTGTTAATTGAATGTTTGGGCGAGATGTTTTGCATGAAACAAAGTGGTAATTAATAACTGTTGAAATTTGTTACTACAAATTAATTTCATTTT
Organism: Anopheles funestus; assembly: GCF_943734845.2. Classification (NCBI taxonomy): domain Eukaryota; kingdom Metazoa; phylum Arthropoda; class Insecta; order Diptera; family Culicidae; genus Anopheles; species Anopheles funestus. The sequence goes on from NC_064598.1 coordinate 45,542,028, forward strand.
TTTGGCGGTAAATATGTCTGTAATAAGGCAGAATTGATGTTCCAAAGTCTATAAACAAATCCATCTTGGGGTGCAATCTTGACCTGCAATCGTCCTCCTTCATGGAGCATTATCTGAAGGCAGTATTAAAGGGAGGTTCATCGTTAGGTGAAGTGTCTTCAATATAAATTGAATTTTAATCCGGAAAACGTGTAACACAAGCGCTAAAATCAAACCGATCGTAACGAATGCAGTTCTGTTTTTTTCCTTCGAAAACACCACGGTACACCAAGGGCAAGGTTGTGGTTTCTGTTTCAAAAGGCGGCTAGAGAAGGGCCACCATTTAGGAAGGGATGGCTAAAGAAGCTTGTTTTAATGGTTCGCTGCAGCAGAGTTTGAACCCAACGTACACACCCTGTTGAGTATTTGAGTCTCGGGCAAGTTAGTGTAGCGATCGCTTCTACTTAGTGTGGTGTTGTGCGCGGAACATACTGAGCTTACGGAATTTGTTTTCCATATACAACACGCGAGTGCTATCAAATCGGTATCAAAGGTGCAACATCAAAGAGCCACATTCCAGGCAGGTACCGGGCAGTGTCTTTATTTAGCAAAGCAACGTTTTACATTCTTCTCCATTTGTGGGATCGCGTTAGGATGTGAGATGCATAAACATGATTGCAATGGTGACGAAGTTTATTAGGCGTACCGGGGGGATGGCGTTGAGGGTTGCAGTGCGCGTTTGTGCACGAATTATGCACGGGCACGAATTGTTACATACTTGACCCATAGGGAAAGATGTAGTCTAGTGGCCAAAACGTACCTTTTGCTTTCGGCCTTGCATTTGATGGCAGAATTAGATGTTTTTGGTTGGGCCTTTACTTTTTTTTATTCCCTTCGTGAGGATACTAATAAACACTTCCGCAGAGTTTATGCTTTTTTTTTAAATAAAATATTTCCTTGTTTTTTTTGCAGTGAAGATGTTCAAATCCAAAAACACCTCTCCGAACGAACCGTCCCCAGTGCCCGGCCATCCCGATCAGGATTGCACCGGGATGCATATTACACTGAACCCCTCGTCACGGGCCACCAGCCCCAGCTCAATGATGGGCAAACCGAGCGCCACCCCGTCACCCACACCCTCCGCCAACCCGCCCGCATCCTTCGGCCACAACCAAACGAGTGGCAAGAGCATCAACAACAACAACAAGAGCAGTAGCAACAGCAAGGCAAACAGCAAACCGAGTGGCAAGGGTGGAGGCAACGAAGGTGACGGTGGCGGTACGAAAATCCCGCCAAAGAAGCACAAAAGCTCGGAAGAGGAGAGCGACATCATTGGCGAACTGATCGGGGACTATGGCAAATGGCAGTTCGTCATGACGTTTTTGCTATCCCTGTTCCAGGTGCCGAACACGTTCCACATTTACTCGCCTACGTTTCAGGTATGTTCGTCTGTAGGGAAAAGTTTCTTATCATACAATGAACGAGAAAGCGAGATTTAGCCAAAAATTGGAGTGTTTTTTTTAAATATTTATTATCAAATTTTAAAAATATTTGAATTTTTGGGTCTACGAGTAAGTTTCCTTTGTTTTACATAATTTGAAGCCATGGGGAATATCAGATAAGGGATGAGTTTTTTTAGGCATTTAGGTTTTAGGCATTTTTATCAGCGTCAAATATTTTTCTTAGTGGTAAGGGGAGTAATATGTTTCTCCTTTAGATAATGCAACCGAGGCTTGTTGTTTTCTCAAGGAACCTTATAGGACACTCTTAATAAGATAAACTCGGTGAGCAAGCTCAATAGACATCAACGTTACATATTTACTCGCAGCAAGTCATGCTCTGCTTATGGTGGGATCAGAAGAAAGTTCTATATTATGAACTGTTTACGAATGATCCAGGCGTCAATAAGGAACGGTATCAAACTCAGCTAATTCGTTTGAACCGATCATTAAATGAAACATCGGACAAAATATGAGACCAGGCACGATGCAGTATTTCTCAACCAATCCAAGAATTATAATTTTGCAGAATAGTGGAAGTGAAATTCAAGCCTTATAGTCCAGATACCACCCAGCTACCAACTGTTATGATCAATATTTTAACGCTCTTAGTAAAATAAGTTTTCTTTAATTAAAGGATTCGATCTTGGGCTCAAGAGGAAAAAAATAATTTTTGCTGAAATTAATCATTTTCCAGTTTAGTAAAAAAAAATATAATTGCAGTTGGATAATCCTTGAAGTTGAAACTATGCAGCAATTTGTACAATACAATCTCAACTTTTGAGCGAGAAAAAAATATTCGCTAATCACTTACTTGTACACCTTATATATAGACAGCGAGCTATTTTATTAAGCTAAACAATTTAAAATTCACAATACAGCATGAAACCAACCGCAAACTATAGCCTCTGTAATCTATTGTTTTGCGCTTCCTGTTGTTCCGTTTTCGGTCGTGCTAACTTCACAACCGTGTGCGACAGATTTGCGACATGCGAAGAATTCGCATCACGATAATTAGACCAATTGAAAGCACTGGGCTTTTCTTTTTTCTTGCTCCGTTTTCCACAAAACTCCCTGTGTATATGTCGCTCTATGTGCTTTCGCACAAAACACAAGAAAAACCATTTCAATATTCATACGGTGTCCCATTTCCCGGTTAATGTTGCGCATAATCAATCCGTCCTAGGCAGCAGATAAAAGCTTCTGGTGCCGACGGCCAACACATCTAGACGATGTCCCGATCGACCGGTGGCGGAACGTGTCGGGTTCGGTGGAAAATTGCCGGATGCTGAATTACGACTGGAATGCGCTAACGAGCGCCCAGCTGTCGATGGTAAGTAGCAACCGTTCTTTCTTTTTTCTTTCTCTTTTTCTCTCTCTGTTTTTCTCTTTGCTCCTTTTTGCTTTGTGTTTATCTTTGTTCTTGAAGAAAAAAAGACGAAGGAAACCACATATCGACAAAGCGGGAAAATTACTTCCAAACTACTTTTGCTGTTTGTTTTATTTGTGATGAGGAAGTTCACTGTTTATCTGAAAGAAAAATATATCCCTGTTGCGCCTTGTAGCTAAAAATTCTCTTTTCCAAAACGATGGTTTCAGAGCAATTTTACGCTACCGAAGAACCTCACCGATACGGTCGCGTGTAGCGCCTGGGAGTTTGACGTAGATGACAACCTCGGCAACACCTGGTCCTCGGAGTGGAATCTCGTCTGCGACAAGGAGTACCTGAAGAATGTGGCCGAAATGTTTTTCCTGGCGGGCGTCGCAACCGGTGGCATCACGTCCGGCGTACTGTCCGACAAGTTTGGCCGCAAAATGATGCTCTTCATCTCTGCCGTCCTGCAGTCGATTTTTGGTGAGAGCAACAAACTTCGCTGCAAGCGTTCAACGTACAAATAGCTAACAAATCCCACTGTTTACTCGAACCCAGGGCTGGCTCTTTACTTTGCCGATTCGTTCGAGTTCTATCTAGTGCTTCGAGCGTTACTTGGGATCGTATCCGTGTCGGTAACATACGCGGGACTTATTCTAGCGATCGAGTACGTCGATGGCAAATGGCGAACGATCGCGGGCATGTACAATCTGTTCCCATTGCCCGTGTCCTATATTATGATCTCCGGCATTGCATATCTGACGCAGGACTATCGAAATCTTCAACTATGCATTGGACTGCCGGGAGTGTTTCTGTGCTTATTGTGGTAAGTAGAGATAACTGAATCCTATTTATTTTAATTTTTACTTTAAATTAGTGTTATGTGAACGTATCATTGAAACGAATTACTCCAAATCTGGACTATGTGAGAATCATTAATATTCTGAAGATTCGCTCCGGAAAAACGTTTACATATATTGAATCTCTGAAGATGTATAAAACTTAACATTCGACTCATGATGCGACGAAACCAAAATTCAACGAAAGTTCATATGAATAACTATTCTCAAAAACTAGATTAAGCGCAAAAGTACTTTATAAAATCAATCCAATCCTTAGATCTCTGTTTAAAATGATTCAGTGAAACAAATTCACTTGCTATTCATCGTGGAACTGTTTCTTGATGGTACGGTCGATTAAAACTCTAGTCGAATTAAAAAACTATCCTACTCTTCTCCCTCACATACAGTTCAGGGAAGCCAGTCATGCCGCTAGCCATAAATTAAACCACACACGAACCGTTTCACCTGTCAAACAAGCGAAACCATTTCACAGACCATTTGGTGGTCGATGGAGTACATAGCGCATGTCGCTGCAACTTGTTGCTTCTCGACTGTCCATAAATTTTCCTAACCGTATCGGGTTTCATCACGAAAGAATGGTCGAAAGTAGTATCTTCGCCCACACCCGGGTAAATTGGATTTTTGAGGAAAAATGTGTTTAAATGATCGCTTAAAAATAGGTTAGCTTGATTTTGCCCAAACTTTTACCGCGTGCGTGTTGGAGTGTCGTAGAGAAATCTGCCAGATGTGGCGCTATACTTCTTTTGAAAGCAAAGAATTTGCTGTTTAAAGTACCATTCACCATCCAAACAGAGCTGTCAGTACGAAGCTAATTAAGCTTAAAAAATCATCACCAGATAATGAGATGCCAAACTTATCAACAATTCAATCTCTACGAAGGAATGCACAAACCAATGCGTGGTGTGTATGTTCGATGTTTTGTTTTATGTTTGTTTTTGCCAAACAAATCACTTCCTATGGTGCCGGTTGCCTTTGTCGCGAATAATTTTTTTTTTGTCCTTGTTAAGTGAGACGTTCGCGTCAACCAGCAAAACTTGCAAAACAATTCTAAACGAGGTGGCCTGACGACAAACAAACATGCTGCCGGTATCAAAACGTAAAATGGTGGCGTGGAAAATGGTGCCGACCTTCGGATGCTTCCATGTTTACATCAATTTCACTCACGGTTCATGGTTGGCATTTACACAACCCTGGGGGCGCTACCTTTCACAATCGTCCCATTTCTCTACCATTCGACAGGAATGCTGCCTGCACGGACAGGTAATACGATGCCGAGAGTTGGAAAATTTTGCTTCCGTTGCAAATTAGCAATTAGTGGTTACGCTCGATAAAGGTATCCTTCCGTACCGATATGGTCGGCACCATTGACCAAGTCGATGGCTGTGGTTTGACATCGGAATGTTGTGGTACGGTGTGCTTAAAATTGTCAAGCGTTTGTGTCAGTATGTGGTACGCTTTAAAATTATTTTACACGCACATCCTAGCATCATACGCGCAATAGTTTTGTTGTAAGCAAGACAGTTAACTAATATGATGTATAAGGCATCTGGATTGACTTCAAAACATAAATGAAACAGTAAACCAATTAGTCGGTTTTAGAATTGAAAGTAACATGTCTTTATTTTAGGTTCGTCCTGCCGGAATCACCCCGCTGGTTGCTGTGCAAAGGTCGAATTACCGAGGTGAAGGAAGTCATCCGTAAAGCGGCAGCCTTCAACAAACGCTCGTTACCCGACAATTTGGACAAACTGCTAAAACCTCCGATGGACGAGGAGGAAACGGCGGCCGGTGTGTGCGAGCTGTTCCGTTCGAAATATCTTCGCCTGGTGACATTTTGCTTCCTGTGCATTTGGTTCACGATGAATCTCGTTTACTATGGTTTGGTACTGAACATGAACAGTTTCGGTGGCAACATTTATCTCAACTCGGTAAGTCAATTTTGTTTTGCCCTGGTAGCGTATTCTACAATCTGGTTCGGTGTTAATTTTAAACTCTGCTATAAAAACACAAACTATATACGCCTGGTGGCATGCAATCCGCTATACACAACTCGAATCGCCTAACGTAGATTTATTTCCTCAACATTCAACAGGCACTTGCCGGCTTGGTGGAAATTCCAGCGATCGCACTGGCAATGTACATCATCAACCGTACCGGGAAAAAGTGGCTTTTCTGTGCGACCTTCTTTGCTGCCGCTCTTGCCTGCCTGTGTGCTGCGATCGTCGAAGGAAAGCCGGAGTTTTTAGCGATGAAAATAACGTTCGTGATGATCGGTAGGTTTAAAACAACACGTTTGCGCTCCTTAGTTCAAATCCTTGAATTGAAACATTTTCTCTTGCAGGTAAATTCACCATCAGCGCCGGAAATACCATTATGCCGGTGTACACGGCTGAACTATATCCGACCGCAATTCGTAATGTAGGTGTCGGTGCGTGTAACTTGGCTGCCGGATTTGCTCTCATTCTAACGCCGTATTTATCGATGTTGGTAAGTAAACTATTCCGGCGTTCCATAAATATACCTTTAGCTTGACATTTATATTAACCATAACCCGTAGACAAAAATCGAGGACCATCTGCTGATGACATTGCTAACGGCTTGGTGTATTTTTGGCGCAATTGTGATCATTTTCCTGCCGGAAGCCATGCAGCATCACGAACACGAGGAGCATGATGAGGATAAGTGAGTAATTGCCTCGATACTACAATTATGACAAATATTGATTAAGAAACATTTTCATTTCGCTCGATCAACAGGGAAATCGATACACAGACAGCTGCTTAAAGTGGGTCCAACGCAGCGAATGGATTCCAGCAAAAAAAAACATTTTTCCATGACGGCTAAACCAACAGTGGAGCTAGAGTATCGTACAGAAATGATCAACGATCAATCAACTGCAACTGCCATATCTACTCCCTACAACAGTTTTGTAGCACGTGGAGCATACTGATTCCAAACCTCAACTCCAGTCAGTCACATCCGAACCAACATGGGGGTGGAACCGGTTCGGCAGTGAGGGTTCCTCAATTTTATTCTAAACGGTCAATTGTATGGGACGCTTTGAGTGGGAAATTCCACACTTAAAGCATAGATGTATAGGACGTTGGCTGCATAGAATCGCACATGGTAACGCACCGTAACGTATAGAGTCTTAACAATTTCCTACCCCATACCAAGCAGCGTGGTAGCATTTATGTTTTAATGCATGAACCAGTTGGGTTAAGCCTACCCATTGTTCTTCACACACAGCAAACAAAGATGGTTACAATAAGCATAAGTGTAATAGCAGCCGTAACGTTCAATAGGAAGCGACCATTTCGAAAACGCTCGCGTACATGTGCACTGGCTGGTCCAGGGGGCCAAGTAGCGAGATCGAATGTCGTTGTGACCGGTTCACAAATAAGCATAAACACTACTGCACAGCAACACGTTATAAAATACAGTCATTACAACTAAACCATGTCCAATAGTTACTGAACCTGCATCTACCTACCGCTAGTGTTGTACCTCTTCCACTGGAGGAAGAGGAGTTTGATGAGATTTTGTATAACGTTTAGTAACAACCCACTCAACGTTGGGTCAGACCCAACCCATCAAGATACGGAACATAATTTTGTGTGTGGTATTAGACCATTGTAAAGTAGTACTCATAATATAAATAATCTTGTGCAATGGATTGATGGTGGTTCAATCATAGCAGTGCTTTATGTGTATTTTAAAGCTTCGAAATGGTCGTTAGGAAAACAGGATAACACTAAACTAATGGTCACCATGTTACAACCATTCAAAAGCTCTCTTTTTCTCGTTCTGCATCATTGGTGTCCCCGATGCGGTTGTTATATGTTCCCCGAAAAACAATCATCCATCTATTAGTAGCATTAGCAGAACGATCCTACGATGGCCTAGCGCATCTATCCCAAACGTGGAGAGAGTGAGTCGTCTATGTTAGCTGTACTTAAAATGTTAATGTGTCATGTGTCGTGTATGGAGTAAGTTGTGTGGCGCACAACAGATGATAACAGATGTATTGTTATTCGTATCACTTAGCCTACCAAAAACAAAACGAATTGCAAAAAAGAAGAAGTGATTGATTAACTCATGTTAATCGTTTAGCTGAAGGATGAGCATATATAGAAGGTTAATGGTTAATAAGGATTGTTATGCAGAGCGTGTCGGTGGTGATGACTGTTTGAATCGAGATTATAATACATCTATCATAAATAAGAACATTGTAATACAAAGGAGAAACCATACTTCAAAATTGGCAAGCAAAAAAGGTAAAGGACGAGGATTGTTATAAGAATATTTACCAAATAGTTTATAAAAACAAACTCACACACGAATCAAGCGCGCATTCACACAATTCACTTCAGCAGTGCAGTAAAAGAAGATAGCGAATCTGTGTTGTTATTGTGGGAGCAATGGAAGCTTGCCATTTTATTTATTTCGCTCATTTCGTACTTAAGCATTACTACAGCATCAAACAAATGCGACTAAACAGTCATAACGGATGGCGACGCTCTCATGCAACCCATTTCGGCTGGTGTCGTTTTTAAGCTATCAAGCAACTAAGAGAGGTATTAGAGCATTTAGCTAGAGGCGTAGTGGATTCACCACCACGAAATATGCGTGTGCGTGTGTGTCCAGATGAGTATTAAGAGTTTTGGGTTAAGAGCAAAAAAAAAGAAGAAAAGGAAAACGGCTGCAGAATAAAACTAAAAGGGGCAAAATGCTAATGCACGCACGGTGCTAGTGTAAGTGGCTGATCGTCATTGTATATATCCTTTCCACACACACACACACACACACACACACTACATACCATGAGCGGGAATGGTGAAAGGATAAGTGAATACTGTAAATGAGTGTGAACCGTCTTAACCGCTCCGAAGGCGAGTATGAGTAGTTTCAAATACACTAGACATAATAAATGTGGTACATTACCGTATTAGGTTTGGTACGTGATCTTCACTAAACGCATGGTTAAAGCCATCCGAAATGAACTGAGCAAACTTTGAACGCACGGTAATTGAGCTACGATAATGGTGGACACTTACAAACCTGACTAAAGGTCTTTAGGGTCTAAACGATTTTCTAATGACGTCGAGCTTGCACTCCGTACATCCGTATGATTCATCTACAGTTTTCACGCACCGACGACCTTCGACCATATGGTCAGCGGTATTCAATTTCCCACCAGAGTACAACAATTGACGGTGCGCACATAGGGATGAATTCGAATTCTTAGAACTTCATAGTAAAAACTAAAAGTGAAACCCTCGCAGCTGCAACACACTTAATTGTATGTTAATTGATGCAGCCCGGCAGTGTCACGATTTCAATGTTTCGCAAAGCCAAAAGGCACAATGGCTGGAGCACGGGAAAGGGACACAAAAATACTCCGAGCGCCATTCCACGGTGTGACACTTCTGTGTGTTCTACTGCTCCCAGGGAATTCGAGCGTTCCGCTCAAGTTGATCGAATGGAAGCGCTGGGAACGATGGCCCATGGTACGAGCACACCGAACAGGTTCGGATTGAAGTGAAGGCTACGGCTAAACTCCTGCAACGACGCTTATGGTCAGCCTCCAACCCAGCGGGACGCAATCGACTAAACGAACGAAACGCGATCACTAGAGCGCACCACCAATCGATAGTAGGAGGTCACCACAATAGTCGACCGGTGGTGTTAGTGTGATAAACAGCAGCTTTGTCCAGCGAGGACTCACAGTCGGAATGCACCACAGAGATACAAAAAAAACGAATGGTATCGACATTTATGTGCAGTTTCCTGCTAGACAGTGGCTAGCTTCTATCTACTGCCCACAAACATAGAGCAGACACCCGTGGACTATAATTCGTCAATTACGTTCCCAATTATTGATACGTTCCAACCTGCCGTCCTTAAGAATCAGCAAACATTTGCATGGATAAAATGTAACATGATCGATTAGGCTGTTGTTGCTTTACTTTTCTATATGCTCACATCTATAATTTACACGCTTCTCAGAAAGAAGTGTGTTACGCGAAACCAAATCATGTCAGGTTTGATGCCAAACACCAAACAGAAACGGTTTGTTCGGTGGTTTCCGATGTCTGCTTGATCTGATCTGCTACAGGCTTACTAACCAGGAATTATCTCCCGTTGCAGACAACAATGGGGAAAAAACACCTCCAGCTATTCGAAATATATTCGAAATGAACAGTGCTATACTCAAGGACACATGCTTTTAATTCTCGTCAGTGGAGCATATGCTAAGTTATCGCGGCCGGTGGTTTGTACTGGTAATTCGATAACTTTGAGTGAGTTCTTTTAATAGTGTTTGACGATTTATTGATATAATTCCAAAAAGGTTTTCATGGTTGAAATGACCTAGAAAACAAAGTTAAATCTACTAAATCTTACTTTTTTTAATCTCTTAATTTCACATTGTGTGCGGTTTAATGCACTTCTTGGGACAATGTCTACACGATCGGTAAAATAGTCGTGTCTTTAATACACTGCTCAAGAACACGGCCGGACTTGGGTTCAAATGTGAAGAACACACTCTACATAACTTTTCAAAATAAAGTTACAGCTAGAGAAAGTTGTTAAACGAGACATGGCCACGGCATGATCTAAATCCCGACTTCGATGTTGTAGTGTCCCAAATAAGAAAAAAAACACTGAATTATAATTAACCAAAGTAGATAAAAAATGATCGGCATTTTTTATCACGATTAGCAAGTGATATTAATCGTGGAATAAACAAGTACTCCCTAAAGAACACATCGCTTGCGAATGAAATGGTTTAGCTAAAGAAAACTGATCAAACATAAAACACACATTTGTAACACTTTACACCAGCGCAGCTTATCAGCAGCATTGTGACTAACTGTGATGACGTTTGATTAGGCCAACCACACCACCAATACTACACCTGTTTGTACGGGTTAGTAGTGTGGTTCATCGTGACACTACAACCGTCATCTTCATCAGACTTACCTCGCAGGCTTAAATGAGCCATTTTCTCGATCACGTTCTGCTCTGTGGCTTCGTATATACACATGAGCGGCGAGACATGCCAATAACGGTAGAACGCACAGTTTTGTAGGCTCACTTACATACACCCGGGGTGCTGATTGTTTTATGGACACACGTTGTAGTGCCTTGAGGTGAAAAAAAAACAATAAACAGCACTAATCGTTTCCAATCCGTTGTGACAGAAAGGGGTGACAGGAGTGTGTGTGTGTGTGTGTGTGTGTGTGTGTGTGTGGAGTGAAACAAAAAAAAAGAAACAATCAACTGTTCAGTCATGGTGTCGACTACTATAGCCGGTCCACTACTAGCAATCTACTCTCCTCGGACGTCGCTTTTAGGACACCACTTGCAACCAAGTGATAGATTGCCGGTGGCAATTGGATTGGTGTGTCAGCGTTAACATTTCTTATTACTACCATCTAATCGCCACATTTGCTTTGATCGTTCTTTCTAAACAACTGAACATGGTGCCACACGCTCAAACCGATCCGACACCGTGAAAGTGTGTGCGTTTCTGTTGCTGCAAAAATGTTTGCCTTTCCGGTCAACTTTGCTGCTAGCGTTAAGCGGCGATCAGCCAAAAGCAGCAGCACATCGATCGGTAATGGAATGTCAACGAAGTCGACGGCTAGACCGTCGGCAGCTTTATGCGAGGGAAGAAAAATGCACACGATCGCATAGATCGGTGGAAGCGGGAAGGGAACTCAAGCTCCTTTGTACGTGTTGTAGATCGGTAACCGCGACGTGCTGGACGACGTCCGATAGTCTATTTAACTTTGCGTCCACGCGCACGAACTGTTCAGTGTTTAGTAACGCTTCCTTCCAGCTAGAACACGATTCGGTTGGTTATTCGTCTTGTGAACGCGTGCGGTACTAGACGTTACAATCGCGCAACGACGCTTAAACCTACGGTACATACAGTGAGAAACGGGTTGTGCAGAACCAGTGTGAATGCAGGTGGATTGTGCTAAAGAGAAGCGTTACCAAATTCGCGATCATTCACGAAAATAAGTTGCTCAGGTAGCTCGTGTAGTACGTAGTTGCGAAATACGGGTGCTGCGACGGTGCGTGCGATTCGCGTGCCAATGTAACACTCTGCTCAAAACAAGCCTAGTGTGTTCGGGTGTTCGTGTACTAGCGTAGAATGAAGCGACACTATTACGTGCAGAAAATGAATAGCCAAGAAAAGTTGGGTGGTGAATCAGACGGTATGGACACGGCCGGTATCTATACGATCACGGTGCCTCGCGTTGAGGTGGCTTTCCCGGGCGGTACGGCACCCATCATCGGGACGGGTGTGCAAAGTCCTACCTTTGCTTCGATTGTACAGCGACCACCGAAGACTAGCGTTGACTTCGGGACGGTCAATATTTACCAGCAGCAGAATAATGGAGTCAAGATAGGCCGCAGTGGTACCGTTCCCGACGGTAAGATGCTCGACAGTCCGTCCTTCGATGATAAGAGCGATAATAGCAGCAATCTGAGTGTGACCGCCAACGACGAGGACAGTGATATAATATCTGAGTATATCGGTCACTACGGTCGGTGGCAGTTCGGGTGGACGTTCTTACTGTGTCTGTTCCAGATTCCGACCACGTTTCACATCTTCTGTCTGGTGTTTCAGGTGAGTGAAGTGCAGTTATAATCACAATTTTTATATTGTTTAGTTCTACAGTAAAATATCGTTCAATAGAAAACTTTCATTTCCGATTGATCACATAAAAAAGCTAGATACCCTTCGGTAAAAGGGATTTTGATCGCCCCGTTTGAAGGTAAATTGGTGTAACCAGTTACGATGGGCTTGGCATACAATCAACCCATGCCACATTAAATGTCAGCGGAACCAACAGTTTATACTGATACTTAATGTTCGATGTCCTACGATGAAAATGTATTCAAGCGACCCCCAGCTAACATGTTAATCATAGCAATAAACCCAGCTATTAAACCATACAATCGAAGTTGAATGCATCACCATCGAAGTGTGATCGGAATTTCATTGATGAATTTACATCACCAATTGGACATTATTTAGTACCTTTTGCGGTACCTTCAAAAATAACCATCGACAATTCTTGGAGAGTATTGACTTCTTATTTATTTGCTTATGTCAGGATTAGCTCATGTAACACCAGCAGCTGATATTAAACAATGTGCTTCAAGTGCATACCATTAGACATCAACTTTATCCCAGTCCCTTCGGTACTTCTTCAATGGGATGCGCATTACGAAGCTGATTGAATACGGAAGACGGCATCAAGTTCACTGTCGACCATCGGCGATGAAACGCGCCTTGATTGGATTCTCAAAGGCCCTGATTCGCGATTCATTTCCTACGATACGGAAAAAAACCGTCTGCTGTTCGGTCGAGCGAACTTCCTCGCGTGCCAAACGGTTTTCGCCGGGACGATTGCTGGTATCGGATTACCTGCAAATTGCCACTTGGCTATGCGATGGCTTCTATCGGTAATATGATAAGCTCCTGAGCGTCGTACCACTATATTGGATGGATTTGCTGAAGCAATGCTCTTACTGCTGCCAGTATTGTGGATCATGCTTTGTGTAATTGATCAGGCATTGGAATATTGGATTTGAAATTAACTTGGTGTGAAGAGTTCTTTTTGTTGGTTTTGCTTTGTATTTGCTGTACAGATACTAAGCAAACGTACCCCATTTCCATATATGATTTTGTTTGACAAATCGCTCAACCGAACCCTTTCACTTTCGGTTACCTGATTCATCATATGTCGTAACCTTGGTTTATGAGACACACCACCGGGAGAAGAGGAATCCAAAACTATTCAATGACAACAAACCGCCAAATAAACCTGTTTCTCATTTTGCTACTATTTTCAAAGCAAAGAAGCAACATCCATAAGCGGGTTTCCAACGCGCTAGGTCAATGTCATTCAATGCTCTTTTGTAAGGCAGGGTGAGCAAGAGAAATTGCATGTTGAAGAATGTGTATTTTTTTTTCATTACTAGAGAGTATGTGGGCGATGATACCCCTTGCAAGTGGGTGACTGTTAAATTCCTCTCGAGTCCCCATCGTTTTGGGTAAAAACATTAGGGCCGTGTATCAAACGATTGTTCGAATCACGTTTTGTACGGCGTAGGGAGTATAGCGAATTGTAGTATACGACCAGCATTTAGTCTAATAATAATCGTGTCAAGGTTGTAACAGCCTTGAACAAAACCAGCTTTACTAATTTTCCATTCTTTCTAATCCTGCAACATCGATCATGCTTTGGGCGATATTTTGTCATGAAGAGCTTTTTTGAAGTCGGGTTTTGAATGGAGTAGTTGGAGGTTGAGAAAGGTTTCGTCTTGTGCTTTTACTCATATCTTCGTGTGCTTTGTACTGTGAGTTTAAATTTCGTCGATCGATTGATTAAGATTTTTGATGATCATCTACAAAAACCGGAATTTGCATTACAAACTCTAGAATTTTCATTTAACAACACTCAACGAAGACATTTTTTTTAATTATTTAAAGATTGACTAACAACAGTAAAAATAAATAAATATTTCCTCTTTAAGAATACTAAAAGTAATTTGGAGTACAAACATAATGACTAAACGTACGTTTTACATCGCCTTTATATTGTCGTTTGCGTGGTCGTACAGCATTGACACTGGTCCACAAGTTGGGAATAAATCAATGCCTAATGTATACGTTTCACCACCTTGGAAACCTTGAATGGTTGACGATGCCAAGAAAGCGGGAAACCTGTCGTTTCCGATCAACCGTAAAGCGGCTCGCTTCATCATCATGCACCGAAACCGCGGCCATTGACTTCGCAACATAATTCGGCCGCTATTCGTGCGACTTGTGCGAATGTCGGTATGGAAGCTTGTTTTGGGTTATGCTTTCATGCATTTGTGCATTATTGTGCGGTTTGTGGTCGATCAATTTCGCACCGGACAACAGTTTGGCAACTACAAAATCGAATAGCTTTCGCCGTTACATGGCATACGGTTTGTACAAGGGCTTTTTTAGATGGAGCTCGTGTTAGCCGATGCGTCTTGAGGCAAGCTAAACAATTAACAGGTTGCGGGAAAGGTGTGACACTTGGTTACTTAATTAAACCATTTATAACCAACAGCAATCACAGCTGTAATATTTTGTAAACTTTCTTAAGGGAGACATAAACTCTGGCGATTTTTGAGACTGTTTTTAATTAGAACTGATAACTGTGAATTTAAAACAAAAATAGAATTTATTTTAGCTTCTTTCGGCAAAAAAAAATTGTTGGGCTAATTAACGCAACTCTTTTAGACGTTACATTAGGTACAACATGGTATCTCTGACGATAACCTGCTGATTGGTGGACATCATAGAGGCCACACGATTGGAGCTAGAACAAAAACAATATTTTTCCCTTAATTTCCTACAAAAATAATGTCTTCTTCTTCTTTTTGGCTTAACGACCTTACAGGTCAAGCCGGCCATTTCTGGCTTACTAGACTTATTTTACCACGTAGCCGGATAGTCAGTCCTTGCTACGGGGGAACGGTCCGGCCGTGTGGACTGGCGCCGTTTATCACATGCACCACCGGACCGCCCCTAAAAAATAATGTCTTAATACGTAGGATTGTTGAAAAATGGAAAATTCGACATGGTTTTAATTTTTATGTACAAAAATGGGCATAAAATAGCATCGCATAGCCTTTTAAGCAAAAACAAATGACGTCGTACGATGACAATAAAAAAGTTATGATAAATTAAAAAATCAATTGAATTTTTAAGTATTTAAGTTTTATTTCTTGTTCAAAACGCAGATATACTGCTTGGTTTTACGGCCTATAAATTTACAATAAGTGTCTCATTCATTATCGGGTAAAGTGTACATTAAAGCAGATACTCCCAAGAATTGCCTAAATACAAAAAAAAACAAGTTTTGAAACTTTGAAAGTGTACTAACGCCTTAAGATATCGGGAGAACTCGATGAACATAACCTCTCCAGTTTACTCCTGACATGCATCCAGACATCTTCGCGCAAGATTAATCGCTATTTTATTCCAATAGAAAACTGCTCGTTTTGTTGAATATAAAAAAATATTATATCACTACAGCGGACATATTGTATAGTAAAGACTTGTTTCGATTACCATACAAATTTACTCACAAGTTTACTTTCCTTTTCCAATGCATTCTACCGGTTTTCAACGGAACCGCCTCTGGCCTAAGATGTTAACAAAGTTATTGATCGTAAAATCATATATCCAGTTTAGGCTAACCCCTTCGAAGTCTTTTAACCGTAACGGATGACGCAAGCCATCCAGTTCGTTACATTTGACATTATAAATGCAGTGATTTGAATTTAAATTTGTAACGAAAGCGCCAGTCCGACCCTGCTCGGCACTATGTGCGTTTTTTTTTGTATTTCTATTTATAAAATCAATATCAAACTAACACACGAACGTTGATTGATTTCGTACCTTCATGTTTTTTACCCTATCAATGCATTATTTTTTCGGTAGTATCCTATCCATATCCACGTTTCGCACCAACAGGTAAATGCATTATTTATACGCTGTTATAAATTTGTTCTACTTCTACACCATTCGTTCACCGATACCGGAAGAACAACAGCAGCGAACGAGGCACGCGTCCACTCGTGTCATTTTTTTTTCGCTCGTTGATAAATGTTATACATTCTATAATAGCAATAATATGCTTTGCAAAATTGCATTCGTCACCCTGTGTCGTGCTAATCGTTTGACTTTGACTTTTTTGTAGCAAAAAGATGACGAGAATGAGAGGAGAATTTTATCAAACTCTTGTCTTTTTTTTCACTTCATTCTCCCGATGCTCTGCATGAGGTGACGAAAAGCGTCAAGGTTGAGTGAAAAACCGATCAACGATCGCTTCCTGTTCCGCCTAGCACGATTGTACGATCAAATCATTGCACATTTTCTCTACATCAATCTGGTGTTTGTTTTTCTTTTCGATTTTTATATGGTATGGAGATATAAAAAAGAGAGCTAAATTTACTAGCAACGACCTAGACCTTGAAATCTGGAACTCGTTCAGCGAATGCGGGTAACGCTTATTCCTTTGGGTGATCGAACTCTTTCGATCGCATTAACCTAACCGGTAAAAGCATTACGAACCATAATGCAATATTTTTTTAAATTTAATTTTTTATTAAAATAGTTCATGATAATTTGTGAAATTAATATTGAAAATAACTTGATGTATTTATTTAAATGTATTGAAATTGATGTTAAAGTTTGTTTTGATTTGGAGCATCAGCATTTTATTTTTCATAGTTTATAAAAAGATTTGAGTTGACAAAATTAGATGCTAGGATTAGAATAATTTGATTTTCGATTTATTTCATTTAATTTAATAACATTTAAGTGCCAATTTCTGATAATATTTGTATATTTGTATTTAAATCCCTGAACTTTTATCTCGTAAAGTTAAAAAATCTCTTGAGAATCGAAATGAACTAATTCAAATCTATATATAAAATAAATCTCCCTCTCGTCATCGGGAGCCTCGATTTACGGGATTTCCTTTCGCTTCGGTTCCGATTTAGCGAATCGAAGTCAGTCGATCAGTTTCCTGCATCCTTCCAAACAAACCGGCACAACAGCGTGCCAAGCGAACCGGTTGACCTCTACGAGCCAACATATACAAAACAACAACCGGCGTACGTTCTCACGTTCTCTGACGACGCACGTACTGCGGTGTGTCACCTAGTCGTCTGCGGGCACCTCAAGTCAAAGACCGCCGGAATCCCTTTCGGTACTACAAAACGGGACCGGCAGTACCGCTTTCGAGTGACCCTGGACACACTCTAGTGTCGGTGCGTAACATTGAAAAGTTCAATCCCATCGGTAGACCTCTTCACAACTGCAAAACGTCAGTCGGAACCGGAATCGGAACCGAAGCCGCAACCAAGAGCTCTTACAAACAATTGCCGGTCAACATTGCAATGTTTTCGCCCGAGGCTAGAGTACACGTTGTGCGGATTTGTTTTGACCTTTTCTCCTGGTGTTAGAAACAGTGCTTCTGGCACCTTGTTACGTAGATCTAACATGTAAAAACACTTGAACAAATCGCAACATAAGACACGGTACGGGCCGTTGCTAATGACCAGCGCTTCAGGCACTTTGTATCGGTGGTCCCCTGTGTAAGGATTCGCTTTCTGCGGATGGTGGTAATGTTAGGGCACGCAATCGTTGTGTCAAGCGCATTGCGCAGGGAAATGTCGCGTCGGACCGATTAGGGGCGTTCTAACGGATCGAGCGATCAACCCCTAGGGGTAAGGTGATCGTTACGTAGGATCTAAACCAGACCTGCGTCGTATTTTCCACCAACTGATGCAACTTCCTGCCGCTATTTCAATGTCTCAATCGAAACAACCCACAGCGATACGGTGCGAAACAAAAGTTGATCTGCGATCCTTCCGGATCGTTTCATTACACCCTTGCTGTCTTCCAGCGGAATGGTTGATTTTTTACCCCCTGTGCGTTAGAACATATCAATATTCATTAAATGTTGGCTCATTGCAAAAACCAAACCATTACGATAGGCGTAATAAATGGTCAGTGCTCGTTTCTTCGCTTACAGTCGCAGCTTCTTGAACGCAATTAGCAGTTTTATGACCCGTAACGCACATTTGCCCCTTTCGTTCAGCACGAAATGTGCATTGGTATAAGGTTACTTGTTTTTGTTACTAATTTTATCGATAAAATTTACGAGGTCAATTATTTGCATTTCCTACCGTTAGTATGAGAAAAATGCAAAGACAAATAGAAATATTATTATCTTTATTTCCTTACTTTCCTTATCTCACCGTGTAACGTTTCAATATTGATTTATACACTTTACATTTTGGTATTTTATATTCTGTAGGTTAATTACATGTTAATAATATAATTCAATTTGTAGGACTATCTATCCCGCTAAGTGATAAAAATTAGTCTAGTAAGTTAAGAATGGTCGGCCAGACCTTGGAGGTTCAGCCAAGAACAGAGAGTGAGATAAAGTACATAAACTGAAACAAATTTTCTCTTTCTGAAGTTGGAAGTAGGAGTGCAACTCCATCAAAAGAGTAACATTGAGATGTCCTTCAAGTTAATCGAATAAAATCTTCAAAATCTTTCGCTCCTAGCACAACTTTTACCTCCAGAACTCGTCTGTAAACAAGGGGCATCATTCGTAACATTAATCTTATGCACTACTCCAACTTCCATAGGCTAAGTCCACAGACATTTTTAAGAGAAAAAAGCATACTAAAATATCGAGAAGAGATCCTCGGATTTCATATAGTGACTAAATACAGATATATATTGTTTTTGCTCGGTTAGAACGGTCTGGCCGTATCAAGGCTTATTTTACCACGTAGCAGGATAGTCAGTCCATGCTACGGGGAGACGGCCCGGATGGGATTTGATCTCCTGTACTACCGTGTGGGCCGGCTCCGTTTATCACATACATCCCCGGGCCGCCCCGGGTACTAAATACAGATATGTTGAAGTAACTTTTGCAACGGTTTAAAACTTCCCGTAAAAAGGCCCCAACTTAAGAAGAATAATATTGAAATGTTGATTATGAGAACTTTAACAGAAAGATAAAACAGTTTGAGTTCGAATATTCACACGCGCCATTGAAACAAGGACCTCGTCCAAAACTAACGAAGTTCTCTTATGCGCGATCAAATGAAAGAGAGCTGGAAGGATATTCGTCTTTATTAAAGGACTTAGAATAGAGGATAATATAACGTGAAAACCCCGGGGGATCTAGCCCTTAAAAACCGTTTAAGCTACCCACCACAAGAAAAGGATTCATAGTAGGCATAGACTCTACGATGTCGTGAAGGTGTGGATTCGTCAGAAGCTGTCAGGCACTCCTGTTCCAATCCAAGATTCCGAAGCCTGTCTGATAAGTAATTATTTTTTTTAACTAAGAGGTCGGATAGTGTAGTCGGTAATTCACGACTTTGGAACACAGCAGGAAATCAGGTTATTCTGACAGCCAGGCGACTATGGCTGCAGAATCACATAGGAAGAAGAGGAATGACTTCGTATCACACAAAAACAACCATTTTATGGCGCTCCCAGTCTGCCACTCCTGTATATATTAGATTTCATACCTTTTAAAGGGAGTTAACACACAAAATGTCCACGATTAGAAAAGTACGGGGAAGGGTATCAAAAGTGTCTATAAAGAAACAAATTAATCTGTCGAAGGAAGCACACACTGCTCGTCGAAACTCTCACGCTCGCAATCAATCAAAGGTTTCGCACCCATGGCAACCCCGTTTAGTGATTAACCTTACCGCGATGGTTGGATTAATTGTGCACCACAAACACCGTAAGCCGACGGTCGCCAGTATCACTTTGGCGAATCAGGAAATCGACAACCGCGCCAACGATAGGGGGTACGGTCGCGTCATACTGTTGTTTCCTTCCCACCCGTTTGCTCTTCCACCTCCCTCCCAAGGACGCCAAGGACGTCGGGGTGTACGAATGTAACAGGTTACTGTTTTTTGCGCTAAAAATAAATAAAAACTAGCGTACCTGTTCGATCCCGTTGATGACGTTTTGCTTGGTCGGTTCACTCTTACTTTTGATGATTAAAATGAAATTGATGCTGTAAACCAACCTGCTTTTTTGACTTGTAAATTGTCTTACACCGCAGGAAATAATCCATCAGTTGGGATCAGTAACAATGGACCAGGAAGCGATTGAACATGTCCCCCACACACTGAAGATATGAAATAGGCAACAAACAGATGTCAAAAACTGTATCAAACTGGTCCGTTTGTACCTCCGCTTGTTTGCATTAACGCATCCATGGCTTGCTAGATTTGAAATCACTCAATCATTCAATCTATTGTACAGGACATTACAAAATAGATAATCACACCGATCCCAACACCACACTGAGCCATTGTAAATGTTTTCTTTTAACGCCACGGTCAAGATGACGGCCAAAGGAGGTACAGAACGAGGTAGGAGATAATTGAGTTCTTTGCGTGAAATTAAATCAACACATTAATCGAGCCGTTGAAGCTGTCGATCGTGTACACTATCTAGAATCGGTCGATGATAGCCCACACATGCTTGTGTGTGCAGATACCATCGGCGCGTTTCTGTACAAACGTGTATGGCACGCGTGCCCACACAGCAAAGGACATTGTTTGTTAGGAAGCTGAGGGCAGCCGCTTAGGTACAGACCGTGACCTTGCGCAAAAGAAACACAACGCGAGTAAGTTTGTGCGTTTAATCACGCGCGGCATGATCGGTACTGCGCAGTGTAGAATGTTAATATGCCGTGGATGCGTACGCGTTGATGTTTATTGTCGTTTCGTTCGATAAAGATTTCTTATCTGAAGCAGGCTCGGGTAAAGTGATGTCGAATGGAAAGGTTACAAGCGTCACATTGATCCACTTGCAGGCTGGGTTAGATCGTTTAATAATGAGAGAAAATATGGTGTGTCCTTGTAAGAAAAAGGGGTTTTAAGTGTGAAAGCAATGGAAACTAAATTCTGCATGCATCTGCTACACGATATTAGGTCACATCGTTTTGCATCTGCTCTTATAATTTATCTAAACATTCAAAAGGTGCAGCCGCAAACTGGAGTGAAGCAAGAAGAAAATTAACATAATTTACATATCCATACTTACAACGGCTCTATACCCGGTTTGGGTTCAGTTCGTGGGCCTGACGTAGACTCCAACGCTTTCGATATCACACACAAAACAAAGCCAAGTATACGCGGCGACGACATGATATGAGGAATTGTGCTTTTATTAAGCTCGATACGCCACAGCTATCAACCGATGTAATGATGGCGCTAACGGCATTCGCTATTAATGAGGGTTTGAATAGCTGTTAGCAATTATCGTGCTTATTTGGTGTAAATATGTGTGTTTTATTTATAGCCGTGGTCGAACGATTGCTATAGTTATTTATGCTTTAATTACTTTTGAGTATGTAAGTTAGCAACAATGCAACAAAATTATTTAATTTGGTTTTGTATTATATTACAGGATATCCTTAAAATGTTTAATGATTAAGATTTTTGATGATTTTCCAAGGATGTTTGACTAGTTCCCACATATATTTGAACCATTTTTTTTGCTAAGTTAGATCGGACTGGCCGTTTCAAGACATATATTTGAACCTATTTCTAGTTTTTTTTGACGACATGTCATATATTATTTAATGTTGTCCACAGTTTTTTTTACAGTTTCTTAAAAAAAACTTTGAATCGGTCCCATGGTTTTTTGACGGTTTCCCATCTCTATATAAACTCTTGATCATATAAGCTCTTCTGTTGGCCAATTTTTGCCGTTTGCTGGGAGATCTGCATTTAGTGTTTGTCCGTATTGAAATAACTCATAATAAACGATTCGCTTTCCAGTCCCACCAAAAACACAGCAGAATACAAATTGCTTAATATTGTTCGATGAAAATTATTGTAATTACCAAACATTGAGCTTGATAGTGGACACAACTTTACCGAAATGATTTAAAATTGTTGCATTTAAAAATGCCGATCAACTTTGATTATTTCTGTGTTTCTACGAATAAAAAACAGATTGAATTATTTTACCACAACATACTATTTACTATTATTATTAAAGCATTTTTTCCCTTTTGTATCTCAATTATGTACATCCCCGGCTAGGCGGCTACCCGAGACTTTTGGTGTGCACGACCGGAACATTTGAGATCCGTCCCGCTGGAGTTGTGGCGAAACCTGACGCAAACGACAACCGCCAGCGAGTGCAGCGTTCGTGCGGCACCGTACGAACATCTGACGGTGGACAGCATCCTCGACTACTTCCAAGGCGCATCGAATGCAACTGATAGTGAGCGTATTGCCTGCAGTGCGTACGAGTATGACGATACGATCTACGGCCAAACGATCATAGCCGAGTTTGGGCTCGTCTGCGATCGGGGTCACCTGATGAGCATCGTGGAGATGTGCTTTCTGGCTGGAGCTGCCCTTGGGAGTGTTGGAAGTGGATGGATCTCGGACCAGTTTGGCCGAAGGCACACGCTGATGGGTTTCGCACTGATACAGGGCCTTACAGGTAGGACACTTTGGAACACTAGAACTACCAAGCATAATAGGTAGCTTTTTAAACTCAAAAATTAACGTGAAGCGACCGGAATAACGAGAATAACTTGATGAATTAGCATGTTTATAAATTCGTTTGATAAAGTTTGTTGATTATACGTGTTTTTTTTTCTCGCCTGCCTACTGAAAAGCTCCTCCAATTTGGTATCAGCTCAGTACGTGCCTGCTAAAGAATGTCGTGCTATTGTTTCGCATGCCTACAAACCAATTACACGCTCAATTTTCGTAGTAATTGTAGAAGCTGAACCCTGGTGCCGTTCGTACACGGGCTGTGGGCGCTAGTAGCGTGCATTCCGTTCGGCTCAACTTGTTAGCTACGCCCTGCTACGCTGAACTCTGCTCGTGGTGGCACATGGCACAAATCGTCCATGCCGCAGATGAGTTGCTAAGTTTGTCGATTGACTATCTTTTTGGGGAAATAATAATTCTACTGCGTGTCGCAAATGTTGCCGCAATCACTTCCACGGATGAAGGAACAATTTTGCTTCCATTATCAAAATGTTTTCCAATTGTAGTTTGTTTACTTAAGTAATTGAGTATTAATTCGGCTTGTAAGTGAGCGGATTATTTGATAAAAAAAATGTGCACATAATTATAAACTCATGCAAAAATAAATGTGGAAGCTTAGTAAAGTTCGTTTGAAACAACTATTACTAAAGATGATAACAAAATGTGTGGAATGTAAAAACGATCAATGGTGGATTGTCTCAATTTTGTTTTTTTTTCCTCACTTCCTGGTGATTATACTACATGTGCTTAGTTTAATGATTCATTCCCTTGTACGAGATGGCTAGGGAGGAATTTCCTACCAAGCGCACGTTCAGTTTAAGTTAAGCAGTAGACTAGAAATAAACTCAATCGCACGACAAATTCTTAATAATAACCTTGAGTGAAGATTCTCCTGGAACCGAGCAAACATAATGCTTGAGCTTTCACGATTTTCCGTGAGACGGCGTCGTGTTTAATTGTTGTATTATGACTGTTATTTATGTCATAGGCGAACGATCGTTGAGCTAGCTCGTGAGCTCATGTTTCTCATATTGGCAAGGTTGTTCAAGTAAGAATATTTTTTTAATATTTAGAGTAAAAATAAGGGAAAAACTGTTATTATTTTGGAATGAATTAAAATTTTAGTAAAGCTCTAAAGAAATAAAATTCTTTAAAAGCAGTCAAGTCAGATATTTATATACCAAAAGACTGCTTAAACGGATAAGGCAACACGAAATTCGCAATCACCGACGGTGACTTCAATGCATGGTAGAAGAGGTTCTACTAATCGATCAATATCGATCATTCTCATTTGTTGCATAATAATGATTAAAGAAAAATGAGAAGCTTTCCAAACCGAGTTTTGTTTCAATATTTGTACTATAATTTATCCTTTACATAACTAAACACTTAATGCATAATCTTGAAAGCAAAAGTATTTATTCATTGGAACAGCTCCATATTCTACATGTGTTGAGTCATCTGTCCATGGTTGAAAGCGCTCTAAAGTGTTGAGTAACGATAATTAGCAATCTTACATTTTAATCACATATAACACATGACCACTGTAAATAATTTTACATTTTCGCCTTCAAAATACTCTTCCAAAGCATGTGCACCACCTTAACGTATTTTTTTTTTTGGGAAACAACAAGAATTAATGCGCGAATCTAATCGGTTAGTCATGTATAGTACGTGCAGGTATGGCATTTTTATGACGCCTAAGCTCGTCTTTTCTAGCAACTGAACTGAAGATGATGATGATGATCATGTCTGCACGCTAATGTGCAAAAGGAAAAGATGTAGCTTCCCCATTATAGGATCGTAAAGTCGGATTGGTGCAGGAAATTAACCATCTTCAGTGCGACTTCATTTGACATTTGATGAGCACGATTAAGAGGTTTAAAATTTTTAAGGACATTATTTTCGCAATCACAAGGCTATCTCATTAGCACCTTTAAGGGAGGTAACGTTGGGAGTAGAAAATTGACATTAATTTCCGTAAAGCTTATACTCAGCACTCAGATACTCCTGACGCAATAACAAACACAAGGAAGTTAAATGTTTCATGCACATTAAACCAGAATGCAAACTACTAACAGTGAAACATAATCAACAACTACTAACCTACATTCCGCTTCCGATCGATAAACCTCAAACCTTCGCAAAGATCATTATGACAACTCGTTAGCGCAGGCAACCATCGAATATATTCATCACACGAGGACCTCGCAGTGACATAAACAATTAGCAAAAATCAATCATCCCACTAATCGCTCGACATTTTTTTTCCTTCTCAGGTATCGCACTCGGATTCGTGACGTCGCTCGAGCTGTACATGGGACTGCGGGTAGTGATCGGTTTCGCCTCGATGTCGGTCGCCGTCGTCAGCTTCGTGCTGGTGGTGGAGCTAGTAAGCGGCCGGTACCGCACGATCATTGGCATCCTCAACATACTTCCGGTGGCCTTGGCCTACATCCTGGCGGCGGGTATCGCTTATGTGGCGCGTGACTGGCGCACGATGCAGTTCGCTATCACCGTGCCCGGTCTGCTGCTCGTCACCAGCTGGTACTGGTGCCCGGAATCACCCCGCTGGCTGTTAGCCAAGGGACGGATCGATGAACTCTGTCAGCTGTTGGAGCGAGCCGCTTCCACAAACAATCTACAGCTGCCGGCAAACTACCGAAAAGCATTGCTAGTGGAATCAGGCACGGAATCGGACGGCGAACCGGAAGCAGCTGTCTCGGTGGGTGATGTATTTCGCCGGAAGTTCATACGTACCACGCTCGTCATGATCGTCGTGTGGTTTGGCATCATACTGATCTACTTTGGTATTACGCTGCATCTGAGCAATCTTGGAGGCGATATCTATCTCAACACGGTATGGGTGACAAGCTGTTTGTGAGCTAATGCCACTTACTTACCTACGTCATGTATTCTGTTTTTTACTTCTGACAGGTCATTGCCGGTTCGGTCGAATCGATTGCCATCTGTGTCAGTATCGTGGTCGTGCTGAAGCTCGGCTTACGGATTAATTTATTCCTCTACATGGTCGTCGCTGGATTGTCCTGCATCGTGATGAACTTCGTGCCGGATGGTAACCTCTGGCTAATAATTACGCTGGCGATGATCGGTGAGTGTCTGGAAATGATGACACAGGGAGCATCATGTGGCTGATGGGCCAATCTAATTTTGCCACTGTCGGTGCAACACATGAGTTGCTTAATTAATCAAGGTGTTACCGAGCGACACAAGATGCATCCCCCCGGGGAGGACGGAGCGTAATCTAGCACTAACGTGAAAAGAATAAGGATAAATCTCCATCCCTTCAGCCATTCAAAAGTGTCTAAATTTAGCCTGGAATTCGCCCTTTATCGCATCGACCGAATTTGGCAACTTTCGTTTTATCGTCCCACAAGCGACGACCTACACGTCCTGCAGGCACTCTCTGATGATGATTTTTGTGTTTTAAGGGTAAAACTTAAACTTTATTTGGACAATGCGAATAAATAAAACACATATAAAAACGTAATCTTAAAACAACAACGATACAGCGAACCACGTCTGTTCGGCTTGACGACTAGGACACACACAAGACCCATTCCCATTACATCGCGGGATGTAAGTGCGTGCCGAGCGAGAGGGAGAGACAGAGACGACTATATCGCTAGGCATCGGATGCTGTCAGTTCCCAGACAACATCGAGCGTGCGGATAAGGTCTCTACTTAGCTCGGCCGCAACATCCGTCTGCAACATCAGGCTGCAACAATGATGATACTAAAACATTATTCAATTAGTGTTCGCGCGCTCACACTGGCGCTGCTATCGCTGATGAGTGTCGTTGAAACGTTGCAACACAACAACGCACTGATTTATTCAAGTGTTATCAATTTCTCACTTCACTTCTCACATCGGATAAAACGGACGTTGTCGGCTTTTCTAATATGGATCGTTTCACTGTTTGAAACCATGCTCATTGTTTTTTTTGTTTGTTGCTTTCGCTTTATTTCTTTCCATCCTACGACTGTACTTTCGCGCATCCGCCTTCCCCGTTCCAGTCAAGTGCTGTGTTGGAGCGTGTAATGCCATCATACCGACGTTTACCGCGTACCAGTATCCGACCACGATGCGCAACCTTGGTGTTGGGGTGGGAAATTTTGCTGCCGGCGTAGCGCTTATCATTGTACCGTACCTGTGGCTGCTGGTGAGTGATTCTTTCAGCACGTTTTGTTGCAATCTCGTCCGTGTGGCTAATGTAATTAATTAGCGGAACTTTACCGGCAGTGTCTCATTGCAGAATTAACACAGTTCGGTTTTTTTTGTTCATTTTTCAAACATTTTTGTTTTTTAAATTCGTAAACATTCACAGGAACATGTTGATCAGTACCTGCCGATGACGATCATGGGTGTGTTCAGTATTATTGGTGCCCTTTCGTTAGCTATCCTGAAGGATAAACTAAGCCAAAAGTATCGTCAACGAAAGCAGGCGAAACAAGCATCCGTTTATCAAAACGCAGCCACCTTCGCTAACGGAAAGCAGCATGCTACGATGGATAATGACAATTCAAAAAGGTAAGTTTAACACACGTGGTAATAAAATGCTAACGCGTGTAACGCTTTTTCCGTAACGCTTCTAATGTGCTATACCGATTGCATACCTGCAGGCGCGTTGGATCTCAGTTTGCGTACGATGCTGAAGAGCCGGCCGGTATCAGCAACATAGGATTTGCGCAAAACGAAAGCATATTTCTGTGAAGGTTTTGCAGCAGTAAACTGTCTTCGCTCGCTCTCTTTGCGGTTGCACAACTATAGTTAATAGTGGAAGGTAATGAATATAGGATGCGGTTTTGGTTAGAATAAGAATATTTTCTAATGCAGCTAGACAATAGATTCTTCCGGCTAGCGGCAAATAGGAAACACGCGTATACTATTTGAACACAGAATTTAAAGCTAGTATTTAAATGCATCAACTGTGGCATTAGGGTTAAAACGCTTGGTTATTAACCGTTAGCTAAGGTTAATTTGCACAAGTGCTCGCATTCAGCATTAATTCATGACAGTATTTCGAACGGGTCAGGATACTGGTGTACAAATAAAGTTAATAGCAGATGAAATGGTATTATTCCGACGTAGCAGGAAGGATAAGGTAAGCACCGGCGGCGTACCGGTGGTCTGAAATAGAAACATACGCAGGATCGCAGCTCCAATGAACGAGAACGATTAAAACAAAATGTGATAATAAAGGCTACAACCACTTGCAATTACATTCATGCAATAAAATACGTTTCTAAATGATTAATGAGGCAATTTCATGAGAACAGTGTATTGATGATTTTTGTAAGATATGTGGTATGTAGGGACATCTATGCAGCAAGTATTAAGTATTGGTAGTGTAGTGAAAATAGATTACAAAAATATAAAAATAATTTCGTTTACACGTCAGGGTAGTCGAAATAAGTACGAGCAAATGATACGATAAATCATTCAGCACAGCAATCAGTAATAAAGTTGATTATTGACATTACATTTAAGTGTTTCTTTTTTTCTACTAATTAAACAAAAACATAATAATTTGATTAATGTCCAATAAAAACTCATTACGAATTTAATTTATTCTCCAACTAAACATTGCAGAATAATCACAGTTTTATAATATCAAAACAAATTATTAGCAATAAATTCACAGAAATTTCTCTCTTTCTCTCTCTTGTTGATTTTTTAACGACCCCTAAGGTCACGCCGGCCATTTCTTGCTTACTAGACTTAGCGTGGACCAGTGCTTTTTATCACATACAGAACCGGGCCGCCCCAAAATTCAGAGAAATATTTAGTTCAAATTTTTAAAAATCGCTTTTTTTATTTAATTTTTTTTTTCATTTTATCATAAGTTGAGATTTTTTTAAATTTGAGCTTTCCGGTGCTTTATATTACAAAATGTTTGAAAACCGAATATTTATTCAAGAAAAGGTATATAATTCATATTTTTTTACTTCTTAAGGTTTATAATTTAAACTGTTGTGTTTTTTTTTATTTTCATACAATTTTGAGTTTATACTCTTTTTTGTGATAATACTCTCAATACAATATTTGAGATAGTTATCCTTAAAACGTTCTCTCCATTACTCTCCTGACTCTTTATCTCTGTAAGACTAAAGTTAACTCGATTATGTTTTGAATATTGAATGAAAAAAAATCATGTTCACAGGTCGGTTATTTATTCACGTGATTGGTGTTAGTGAGAGATAAATGGAGAACCTATACATATTATATCGCACCTTGCTCCAGAATTCAGTTTGGCCTCCAATGATTTACCGCCCATCTGAAACCCATTATATCCTCCTCCGCTTTTGCTCTCGTCCACATTCTGCACCACACACAGCATAGCCCAACATCGCTCCTGCATCAGTTTACACACACCCCGTAACAACGTTGGGCATCAGCCAAGAATTACCAGTTGCGTATGGTTTTTGTTCATTGGCTTCGGTCTGCTGTAGACTAGACAGCACATGCACAAGAACTGGCAACCAACGCAATGTGGCTAAGGTGGCAGGCCGCCGGTTAAGCCCGAACTTATTGGGCCCGTGTGCGATCGAGCGATCGTTCAACGATACAAGGCGTTCCCGTTTTGCGGTGTAAGCTTTTGCGCAATAATCAACCTGCAAGTGCGTCGCGCTAATTTAAGCCACAAAACAATGGTAAACAGGTAAAGTGACACAACCAGCATCTGATTAAGGATAATTTTAATCCTCTTTGCATATTTAAAAAGGTAGCACAAATTTTGAATAAATTTATAAAATACGATAAATCCAGTTGACACACTAAGAACAATTGCCCATTGTCTCTTTACTAAATGGAGCGCCATCTACGTTTAACTAGCGACAACTAATGTTGAGTAGACACTCGTGCTGATCCGAGTACTAGTCGTTCGCACTGGAAGGTTAACTCACGCAAACACAAACAACCGCAGCTTAACCGACTAACTAAACGATCGTACACGCAGCTGCGCATGAAAGTGAGAGTGAGAACTTACGTCTTTTTTCCTTACCACGCAGTACTAAACAACACCGTCCTGTAGCGCCCTGCGTTCCTTTGCCAGAGATTCCTCTGTGCTAGGGGACGAGATAGATGCATGTTTCTTCACGGGGCAGCTTCGTGTAGTGCTGCGCGAACCAATACCAAAGTTCCAGGGTGCGTCCGGGGTAACGACGCTTGGCTTACGAGCGAAACGAAACCAATCGATCGTGTGTAGCTTGCTCGTGCTTCGCGGGGAAGAAGAGAACCAAAAGCAGCTGCCCCGCGGAAACGGTGAGCGACGCAATGCGAAGCGACATTAGGTATAAGACGCCGGTGCAGTGCGCCACGAACGGTTATTTGCTAGCAGATCGTTGTCTGGAACGGTTTGCAAGTTAAAGTACGTGTTTTTTGTAACTAGTTTTCCAGCAACCTCCCGCGGCGGCTGGCGATCAGTTCCAAGTGGGCAACAGTGCGTGTGAAAACACTTTAGTTCGGTTTGTGTGGCTTGGTGAAAGAGAAAGTGAAACCGATCGTAGGTCGCGTAACGTGTCGGTGTGTGAAAGAGAAAAGAACGAACAGGATCATCGATCAGTGAAAGT
Organism: Anopheles funestus; assembly: GCF_943734845.2. NCBI lineage: Eukaryota > Metazoa > Arthropoda > Insecta > Diptera > Culicidae > Anopheles > Anopheles funestus. Next base: position 45,572,474 of record NC_064598.1, read on the forward strand.
GCAGTTTTAAGGATATCATAGTTACTAGTCTACTAGTTCAGTTTTCCAACAGTTACTAGTCTACGTTTTGACAGGATGAAAAATATGCTAGCTTTGGTATGTATTTGCCGAAAAATGGACCAAAACTCTTGAAACAAAATTTAAAAGAATGAAATAATTATAACAGAAACGGGCTTTTGAGTCCACCAACAACAATGCAGTCCGGCTGTAGTACGCAGTACGCAGCTCTGTACGTCGATCCTTGAACTTCTTTCGACGCTGTGTTCCACCGAGTGCAGCAAGGGTGTGTACCCTTTAGCAAGGGTGTTTCGGTCACTTTCTTACACCGTTCCAATTCCATCTCAATGACATCATACATTTGATCACACTTGATCTCGTGCCAGTCGTCGTCCGTTGTGAGAACTATTTTGCTGGTAACGACGCAACCGTCATATGACTCTTGCTGCGATCAGTGCAGTAGCTTTGTAAGGGTTGGTACACCTTTCGCCTACCGTTGGCGAGATGAATTTGAAACCAGATCCTAGACACACACACCGAGTGCCAGAAGGCCTTGAGTAATCGAGCGAGAGAATGTTGCCCAACCGTGGCGCTTACAGCCTGGAGGAAAGTTGTTTGTGCGATAAAATAAAAACGAACGCATTTGAAGTCAGTCAATGGACGTAAAGCGAAATCCAGAGTCCATATTCACTTCCTCATTCTTTCGTCAATCTGTCAGATAATGATAATGGAATGTTCTTTTTAAAAAACATTTTAATGAAGGGTTTTTTTTTCGTTCATTCGTCATCATTGGTCAACTTTCGACCTTTTCCAAGTCTTGCAAATGGAAAAGGTCATGCCTAGCTGCAAGGCAGGACGCTACTAAAGGAGCACACTCCAGCTCGTTGTTAGCAGCTGGTGCAAGGAGGAGTTGCTGATTTCATAAACAAAACTTCAACACCCTCCTCCCCGCCGGGACATATGTCTGTCTGGTCTGGTGCTATGGTGCCCCCAATTGCTTAACATTGTGGCCGTGCAATTGTGGTCAATCCACCATTAAGCGACCTGATTGTAGGACGAACTTATGTTTCGCTCGCATGCCCGACTGCACGGGATCCGGTTCATTGGTCCATGTGGGCTGGGTATTATCGGGCTATTGGTGCACTTCATTGTGACGGTTTTTGCCTCCTTTTTTCTTTAAACATTTTGCTTTTTACGTAATGATCGATGCAAGGAAATGCAAGGTTCGCTCGTTTGTTATGAAGCTGTAGGCTGGGTTTAAAACACTGTTTTAAACGATCTCGTGTTTATTCGAAATTTTACAGCTTCGTGTAATGCATGAGCAAACTTTTATGACTTCAAATTATGCAAAGGGTATTCAAGGATGACAATTTATTAAAGTGGAAAATTGCTTAACGTAATTACGTGCTGTGCATGCTTGCTCGTCGGTGGTGTTGTTTTTTAAGCAAACCATTAAAACAATCGTCAAATTCTTTTCTGTTAACTAAACATAAATTCGAAAGTGATCTCTGTGTGTTTTCTGCTAACAATCACATTGCGATCAAAACTAATCATCAACCAGCTACATAAAATATCGCTTCTTCCATATCTAAACTCTCACAGCACCACTAGCTCGATGAACCAGAGCAAAAAGCATCGCTTTTTCCTTCATCATCATCATCTCAGGCGTCGAACATTCAATTTTCTCCCCCAAAAACCTTGTTCGGCCACTAACATCCTTCCAACTAATCACCGGAGCGGAAAACTGTGCATCGGAAAGTAATTCGACAAACATTCACACCACCCTTCTTCCCCACATGGCATTCGCGCTACGTTAGCCGGTGTAGAATTTGCCAAAAGGAATTCCAATCAAAAAACGATCGATCGGCATCTACCATCCTCCGCACCGTTGCCAACCGTTACGATCGCTGCCGTTCCATATAAATATATGGTTTTTACCACAATTCGAACTAAAATATCTACACAAATCGCTTCCTCATTGGCTGTTTGTCGTCTCCCATTCCCATTCCCAGCATTACTCACGCTCAAGTGGTCGCGCTTGAAACAACAAACTAATAGCATTTACTTATTTTTCCCGTTCTCATTTCCCTCGCAGCTCGTTGTGATTAATATTTTGGGATTAAAACTTATCGATGAAAAACGATCGCATTTTGCGGTGTAAGTGATACTGTAACAGTTCCGCTCCTAAATTGCTGCAATAGAAAACACTAGACATCAATGCTGGGCGTTAATTAAAAGACACGAACCCCTTGTTGCAGAAAGAAATTAGCTTCGAAATGAAACAAAAAACAAAACAACCAAACTTGCTACCTGTGGACTGTGGCCAGGGTAACGAGATACCCCCATGGTGCATAACCACACACGTTGCGGTTGCATCGATAATCGGTACGGCCATTACGCAATTCATTTCTTGAGTGGCGTTAGTTCCGCAGGCGAATATAAACGACTTTCGGAAGAAAAACCGGGAACTTTTTGCCCTAGGTTAGGTTTCTTTTGTTTTGAAGCTATTTTTGTGAAAAAGAAAGGTAAAAATAATTAAATTAAGCGGTGCAGACTCGGGGAAAGGCTTTGAAACCCTTTAGCTTTTTTTAAAGCGAAGTTATAGTAAGAAAAACATTATCGATGGCATACGTTTGAAATCAATTTCCAAATCGAATTTTATCGAATCATTATGGTATGGGAAAGCTTTTGCGAAGCTGCCAAGATAATCCATTTCACAAGCTGCAATGTTTAGCATTGTATTCCAAATATTCCCGGAAGACGTTTATTTATCGCTCTGTCCTGAATGTACTTCGGCAAAAGGACAATGTTAAAGCATTCCATTCTCAATGATGCAAACGAGACCGGTTTCATGAACCGTGACTACCGTAAATGTGCACCAGGTGAAAGGGAATTTCTTTTAACGTGGTTGCAATACGTGGTGAGGCTTCCGCAGGGACTCTTAGAATGGAGGCAACGGATTGTTGTCTTTACTTTAAAAATAAAGAGAAAATAAGCAGGGAAATAATTCAGTACACTGTCATAACTATCCTAAGTAGTTAGTAACTTTTAAAAATGTATTAAATATGTTTTTAGTTTATAATTTAATTTTATAATAATAATAACATTCAATTTACTTTTCCCTTGAATGGTTTAGCACATTTTTATTGTAATAATTGTGAAGCAAAACCTTTATTTATATGTCCTATTTTTTGTTCATTATTTCTGTTCGTGATATTTATGTGAACCTTTTACTCGTGATTAATGGCACGCATCAAAAGCATGAGAAATGATACAACTCATAGGACATACGTTGTAACCATATTAGGCGTAAAATCCTTGCCAATTTCTCACTTTCGGTTTTCTTCTGCTTGCAACAGCAGAAAACCAAAATGTTTTTAAAAAAACACACAATGGATTGTGGTGCATTTGTAAACAATAAGTAACAATTTGAATGACAATGACAAGACGACCGGTTCAATCTCGCTTGCTTTTTTTTTCAAACCATGCCATGGTAAAAGGTGTCGTTCCAGGCGTTTCTCTTCCTAGTGCCACCTCAAAACGTCCCGATTGTCAGGTCTCGTGCCGTGTGCGAGCTGCGAAACAAGCGCATTAAAATGAGATGCAAATTGTATCCGAATCGGTGTAACGATCGAGGGGCCAACGATCTCACCACATAGACACAGCTCCCCACCAGGGAAAGCTGTTGCACCAGCAACAGAAGACACATTACTTACGCCAGCCCGATGGATGATGAATACCAAAATCGGTCCCAAATCGATTCATTGCAAATACCCGTGCATGCATCAATGTCGCTCTGGTGTTCGGTTTTTTTTTTGCGTAGGACAGATTTAGATGGTTTGAGGAGCGAACCGGGACAGACCTGAAGCACTGTACCATTGGTCGTGCATGTTTGATTAGTGAACTTTCCAATCCGGCATAAAGCTGATGGCCGTAACCTACCCGGTGTCGGAATGGAGCGCTCGGTGAACCGTAGCAAACGGGGAGCAGATTTTTAAGACTTCTTAACTGCGTATAGCAGACTGACATCGGTGTGTCATTGTTTGGTGGGACTGAGATTATTAGCATAAGATGGGGTTGAGTGCAGATTGGTGTGACGAACACGGCCCGGTAATGCAAGTGTAATATAATGGAAAGTGAATTATTAACATGGGTACGTAATGTTGATCGTGAACTGTAGATTTGTAAACCTCATCAAACAGCAAATGAAGTGATCTCGCAAACTTATGTCTTTAATGGTCTAATTCTTCCATCCACAGCTAAACCTATTTATAAACCTAAATTCACATTTTTAGGATAAAAACTTTCCGTTTTATCTGTTCGTATTTATTACCCAATTTGGCAAGAATTCGCCTCATTCGTTCTGAAGAACATAAACAGGAAAAAACACCCATTAGTTGTCCAGCAATCGTAAAGTTCATCGCTATCGTTTGTGAACAGACGTCGCATAGCTTTTCGTTACTATAATTCAGGAAACTTTTTGTGAAAAGGCCACCGGAAAATGTCAAACTCCCAGTCAACGATCGCCCAGCCCAGACTATTCATTGTCGGATTAACGATACAGGCAGCAAAATCTGATTGACGACTGGAGTTCCGATGCAAACGTGAAGGTCCGGAATATCGTAAAAGTCAACATCAGTTTTCGAATAATAAGCAACAACTAAGGAGGGGCATTTTGACCAGCAAAATCAAGATTAAATTCTAGTTTTGGGGATACACCTGAAGCCTTTCCAAAACCCACATTCTATGTGGGGTAGATCCACGATCCGATCTAACAAACGCATCATCAGCAGAAACAATCGAAAAGCCTCTTGCGGCAACGTCCAAAGTTACGGCAGCGTTTTTAAGCGTCCAAATGATTGCATATCACCACTTGCTCCAGATATCGATTTTCATCACATTTAATTGCGGCCAATAGCCTCCAATCTGGTGCCATTACCGAAACTGTAATACATGAGCATGGACATGTGCTAACTCGATCATGTGCGATGTGAGTTGATCGACTGACCCGATCGTTTGGCTTTCTTTGACGTGCGTTGTGGCTTGTGGCCCGGTTTTTACACGGATGCGGAAACGTTCATGGTGCGCATTTTGCGCATGTCAATCGGTCAGCATTTTTTATAAGTGCTACAAAGTGATTGGTGAAGTGTTGTGCTTTTCGAGAAGGGGCTGTATTGCGTATATAGCGTGTGGATTGCCGTTCGTGTTAATCTACTTGGATTGACCTTGTGCATAATAATTGGGCGTTGTAAAATGGTACCCCGTTGGTTGAGAATTATGACTGTTGGTGAAGGTTACTCTAATGGGCTTTACTTTTACGCAAAGAGACAATAAAAACATATATTTTTAACACGTGGGGAATGTTTCGTCCATGCTATATCAACCATTTTCTTGCTGTTTTACTACATCAATACAGTTTTACGATCGAAGTCATAAGAAAGATAATGTTTACAGTTTGCTCTCCCTGGTGTTAAACCATTCTTTTGATTCAAGATCCGGGAGCAAAGGACTTTCCTTCTGGAGTGTCACAAGTTCTTGGGCAAACTTGCAAAATCACTATCGATCTTTCTCAACTGTCAACTTAACGCTCACTTGATCACCATTAATCATTGCGAGCTGAGATAAAATCAACCATCTGGACACTTCAGTACTGATCTTTCACATCTAGCGAGAAAGAACGCACAACCCGGAACTTCATCTATATTGTAAAACGAATGTCGTCCGAGGTGAAGGACACAATTTTAACGCCAAACGTCAAGTTTACGGTTTGACCCTCACGATCATTACGAACGAAGAGAAAGATTCCACCCGGGGGGTGGGCCACATTATCTCGATCTCGCCGGATGGAAAAGTCATCGGCCCACAGCAGCGTCGTTTCGGTCAACGATACCGGACCATAGTTTAATTGCCTTCCGAAACCGGGGTATTATTAAAGCGGGTTCGTACCCGATTGCAACACTGGTACACCGGGATGATGTTAGCTGCAAGGGCAGCCAAGCTCGAGGCAATACCTCGAGACTCCTGGCCGGTGTGTGCGCTAGTGGTGCAATAAAACTGGTACCAGGCGACACGGTTTTCACTTTCTCTTCGGATCTGCAATCGCTTTGCCATGGTGATGATCGGGAATTGATCAGTTTCCAGACCTCGTAAAAAGAAAACTTCCAATAGATCCTCCATATGATCGAAGATCGTGATAATCAGGTTATGGAAATGGTCTACCGACAATTGCTTTGTGCATGATCAGCAAACCTGTTATTTTTATTGAAGAAAATAAGCATGTAATAACACCAATAAAACAGACGAATAGTAAATCATTCAACTAATTAAACGCTTCCTACACAAAAACCACACACGCAACGCTACTTGGCTCACTTTCTAAGTGTCGCAGTAATCCGTTCCACTAATACTAATACACTAATATCCACCCATAATGTACCTTCTGGAGCATGCCACGCTGTGACAGCCAAATAGTGAATGCACTTTCTCTAATGACATTCGTTTAACTGTTTTTTTTTGCGCCATGTTCCGCGTGAACTGAACGCGATCGATCGGTTTTGATTGTATATTTTCCATTCGCAACAATTCCCATTTCCTCAACCATTAAATTAATGATGTGGTGTTTGTTTTGTTTTTTGTTACCTATTTCCAACACACGCTACTCCCGTATCTGTACCAGCTTCCCCTGGCGGGACTCATTACCCTAGCGACAGCCCAGTACGGTCCGGCCCCACCGAGACTGAACATCCCCGGAGCCATCCCACTGCCACCGATCCGCGAGGAACGCCTTCTGCCGCAGCAGTCACCGCAAGTAATACGCGTGCGACGTCCGGGTGCGGTGCGCATCGCCGCCCCGAACGCCATCCACCACCACCAACTACCGTCCGCTTCTCCTAAATTTCACGATCTGAGCACGATCGAGCATAAGCCCGTCACCGAGGAACCGGAGGACGACTTCCGGCCCGCCTTCATCCCGCAGCTCCAACCCCACCACCATCCCTCGCCGGCGGTCCTTCCGTCCCCGGCACCGGCTCCACCGTCCCCAGCCGCCTCCCCAGCCCTGCAGTATCCGATCCCCGCGGACGAGCAGTCGAGCGAGCGCGACCGCGAACTACAGCAAAATGTTCTCTCTCGCTTCAATGCACAGGAAAACCGGCCAGCACCAATACCTCGCGCCCAGATCCCGGAGCGTTTCTTCTCCACCGACAAGGAACCGCAGCGTTTCCCAGTCGAACGTCCCCAGCCACAGCCCGCCCCGAAGCAGTACCGATCAGCGCCACAGCAGCTTGCCCGTCCGGCACCGATTGCCGCACCGCAGCAGCAGCAGCAGCAGCAGTCCTTCCGCCAGCAGCAACACTTCCAGGACGAGGATCGACGACCAGCCCCGCAGCAACCGGCCCGCCAGCATTCGCAGCAGGACCAGGACCGCAAGCGGAAACCGGTAGCGCAGATTTTGCGCAAGTGGCGCGAAGAGCACGAGGACGGTTCGATTACGTGGGGCTTTGAGAATGATGATGGTTCGTTCAAGGAGGAAACGATCGGCATCGATTGCGTCACCCGGTAAGTGTGATCGGATTGCTTTCACCTCTGGAACAAAACTATTCGTATGACTAATCACACAACCGTTCTATTCTCAGCGGTCGCTATGGTTACGTCGATCCCGACGGTGAGAAGCGCGAATACAATTACGAAACTGGCATCCAGTGCGATCCTAACCAGCGGGACGAAGATGACGAGGACAACCTGGAGGTGGATTATCAGGAAAACAAGGCCGTCCTACCGAACGGGCAACGGCTCGATCTGAACAATATGGGCAAAAAGCAGTCCAAGCGACCAGGCGGACAGCAGCCACAGTACTATCGTAACTAGGTGTTGTAAGCGATCATTCACCACCACCTCATCAATCGCTTTCTTTTACAATAATTACAAACGAGCTGAATAATAAAGGCGGGAAAAAAATCGAATGTAGGAAAGATTGTATTTATTGCAAGTACGCGCGCGCTTATCACTTTGAAGTGATAATTTCTTACATTTCTTACAGTTTGGTTTTAAGTTTTAATTAATGAAAAAAAAAACACACGCAGCAGACACACTCAAATCTAAAGATGAAACAAGAAATAAAGTTTTCCATTACGGTATTTTGATGTGTGTGTGAAGGGAAATGAAATACTTAAAATCTAAAACTGCGCCGATTGTACTTGTTTTCTATTCGTGTAAAAAAACACGCACACATCTGTGCAAATCGCTCGATGATGGCAGATTTGGTTATCTGGTCGCTAGGTTCTATGTAAAAGTCCTTATCGTATGTACCGGGGCAAGGATATTTACTGTTATACTGTTACTTAGTATGGTCGCTGACGTCGTGGTGGCGGAATTCGGTTTGGTGGTGTAATGTTAATGTCCATGAAATCGCCGATCGTAAACTTTGCCTGTGCTAACGTTTTAGAATCATCGGCCCCCTTCTGGCCGGAGCAGGTAACACCAATCTCGCGCATACGGTATGTAGACCCACGGTCCGGATAAACGACAGCAAAGTCGAAGTACGTACCCTTGCGGCGCGTCTCCGGATTTACATCTCGCACAAGCGTGGTCAATTCCCGCAACGTTGCATCCATCCAGGTATAGATCTGTAGCTCGTTCGAGGGCACATTGCCGTAAGAGTACTCGTTGGTCGAATGGTGGCGTCCGGTCGAGCAAAACACGCGTAACAACAGTGGGCATGTCTGGTGGCAAAAGTTCCAATCGAATCAATTATCGTCTTGATTGTCCCAAGAGCGATCCTCCCTGGTCAGTACGTACCTTTTCCCGATCAACACTTTTTATCGGTTGCTGTTTTTCTTCCACTATCATCGATTCTAAGCCGGCCATGTTTGTACTCTTGTTAGATGGTTTAATTTACACGGTATACTGTGGATCTGTCCAGAACGCGGTTGTTGCTATATGGAATACTATTTCAGCACGGTCACACAAATGCGTTTACAATTTTACCGGTGCAATTAGTTTTAGCTTTTCACTTTAACAAATTTATAAACAAATGTGCCGATTGCACCGCGAAATAATATACGAATGGGGAAATGTCAAACATTCAAGCGAAATTTCGCTTTTCGCCCGATGAAAGTCACACAAGGTTTTGAAATGCAAGATGCACGCCATAATCTGCAGTAACCTTGAGATATTCAGCAGTCAAAACGAAATTCAAACGCATTTTAACGTTTTTTTTTCTTTATTTAGATACTTAAATTTGCACGCCATGTGCAAGATAGGAGATTGCATACAAATTATAATACGATTAGTAAATATTCATTCCATCGTTAGTTAATCATATGAATGGACGAGGTCACTTCGCTTCTTCGGTTCTACTTCTTAAGCAGCGCTTTCAACTCGTTTAACAGCATCGAACCTACCACTAGCTTTTCACAGTTTACAGTGAGCGAAAATGAGCGCTTATCGTCGGACGTATTGACCCGTTCCAGCACCACCAGTACCAAACTTTTCGAGCTCATCGTTTGCCCCGCAAACAGAAATCGTTGACAATCGTCTTTCGGGTCTGCGGCCAGCACCACACTCGCCACATTGCTCGCCTCAAAAATAGCACGATGCAAACTTTTATCATCGGGCGAAAGCGTGTCGCTTAACTGTAGCGTACAGGAATGTTCCGTCATGCCACGCAGCTTCGCACGTTCACTATCGAACGTACCCTCCGCAATGGCAACCGATCGTACCATCTCCCCGACCGGTGCCTTCAACGTTACCGTGCTTGATCCACTTGCCGAGCAAATGTCTACCCGTACGGGTTGGGTAGAATCGTTAAAATCGACTCCCAGCATACCGGAAACCGTTTGTCCCGGATTGAGTCGACCGATGGGAGCGAAATCGTTTACAGCCATGCCCGCAGGCAGATTGCATTTCTTGCCCATCTCAATATCGACCAGCTCTACATTACCATGGTTCGTAAACGTCAGCTCCACCGAAACCATGCGAGAAGAGTACAGATGGGGCGATCGTACAAAGCGATATTCGATCCCCAGCCCGAACCCGTTCACCTTGTTCAGTAGCTCATGTTTTTTCATCGGTATGAAGCTTGGACCGACCAACTCTATACCGGCACCCAAATCTCCGGCATTCACGATGGATGCCGTCATCGGTGTTAGGAATCCACCCAAGGAAGGTGTCATCACCGGTCCGATCGGTGGAATGTCGTCCAGATCGAGCAAAAGATCCAAATTGCTCTTCCCTGGACCATCGGACGAAGGTACCTTCCCTTCTGCTCGGGGTTTGCTCTGCTTTTTCACTGGTGCACGATTGGAGGACGGTGGTTTTTTCTTCCCAGCCGATGAGGAAACAGCGGACGAAGCGGATGAAGACGACTCATAGCTTCCACTGGTATCGCTTCCACTATCGTCTTCCGAGCTTTCCTTCTTTGATCGGCTCGTACCATCCACCTCATTGTACGCATTCTTGATCGGTCGAACATCCTTCCGGTGGTTAGTTTTTGCAGTCGTATTACGTGCATTAGCGTTACCCTTCTGTGGTTTGCGCGCTTCATTATTGCTGAATGCAGCTGAATCACTATCAGCACTACCACTGCTGCTCATTCCGCTAACGCTGCTACTGCTACCACTTTCGCTATCGCTCGATTCACTACCCGAACCGGACGAACCGGATGATGACGATGATCCCGAACCCGATCCGGAACCGGACGATGATGACGATCCGGATGGTGTTGAAGCTCCCTCCGTGGTGCTCGATCTAGTACCATCCTCCGAACCGGAGTAGAACGATTTGGTTTTTTTCTTGCGACGATCGCCGTCCGTGACAGAATTTCCACTACCCGCACGATCGTTTGTCGATCGACCTAGATACTCTCCCATCTGTGCCGGTGGTTCTACGTTCCTAACTGAGGTATCCGGCGCTTCCGTTGGCCATGCGGGCAAATCTTGATAGCCGTTCGTGGGCATATTCAAGTAATGTGACAGTGAGCCAAGCTGATACTGCCTTCTGCCATGATACATACTCTCTAGCGTAGGGGCCGGTTTTTCCGATAGAAAGATTTTTCTAGCTTTAGCCACCAAAATCGATTCACTGGCATCTGCACCGTCGGGCGAGGCTAGAAGGAATGGTTTCAGGAACCGGGCACGATCACGAATATCGTAGTTTGGATCGTAACGAGCAAGGTTGTGCAGATGTTGACACAACAGTGTCGTCTGTTTCGGGTTGGTGATGTGTAGCTTCACGGCAAGGTTCAGCACCTGCAGCTTCACAATGTCCTGCTCGTCGATGAAGCTTTTCACTGCTTTGCGCAGCACATCGGGTGCGATTTTCGGTACCTTTTCGTTGTACTCTCCTATGAGCCACAGGATCGAGGCACGTGCAGCCGGTACCTGTATGAAATCGAGCAACTTTGCCATCTGTGAAATAATTTCAAAGTGTTCTTCCTTTTTCGTCTGTAACAACTTTTTGATCACGACCACACTTTCCGCCACAACGTACTCTGCAAACAGACAAACAGTTAAATACGATTTACTTGCGAGAAAATGTTTTCCAAACTTACCATCTTTGTTGGACAGCAGATGCACTAAACCGGACAGACATGTTTCCGTTACTTCCGAGATCGAAACCGCACACCGGCCAATGGCCTGAATCGTTGAAGCCACAAACTCCTTATCGTTGCTGCTGATGTACGTTTGAAACTCGCGCAAAATCACCGAAATGTTAGTGCCCGTAGCTAAATTTGTCAGAATTTCAAGCTTGAGTAGCTTTATATGCGTTTGATCGCTCGTACGTACGAAGAACGATTTAATAAACGGTTCAAAGATGGACTTCCGTTCGATAGACATCGAAGCAATGCAGGTTAGCACGATGCTTTGCACCTCTTTGTAACTGCGCAACAAACGTATTAAAGCTTTTGCCACAATTTCGACCTCGTTGCGCGGTGCTACATGATGGTACAGCTGGGCGACGGCCATAACAACAGATGCGTTGCGACTTTGCAACAGTGGCTTCGTTTGGCGTAGCAACATCCGATGGTCTATGTCCAGGGTGTAGGTTTTACGAGGCGAAGCAACCGCGCTCTCTTTTCCTTTCCTGTCAGATGATTCGGAATCGGATTCATCTTCATAGAACGGCTTGTTCTCCGCTTCCTGATAGTCATAATCATCCTACACGTTGAAAAGTAATTAACATATTGCTTTAAATAATTGTACACATACAATTGTCACATACAATTTACTTACATCTGCATTTGGATCCAAAAATTGAGTTCGTGCGTACCGTGTCAGCATGTTTATGATCAGCACCTGGCCCCACTCGTCCACATCCGCAAGCAGGTTACACAATTTGCGATAGTTTTTGTGTATCAACTCGGTCCGTTCCGGGCACACCTCCTCGAAAGCCATTACTGCCGATCCCACCACCAGCGTCGTACGATCGGCCAACAGCTTCTCGATCACCACCATCAGCTCATCCTTTTGCTCCGGATCGAGATGATACAGCTTTGGGATGGCATGGGCAGCGGTTTTCCGCACGTACGGGCTCATATCGGATGCTGAATCCCGTATCGCTAGCATCACGATCGGTACAATCATTGACACGCGGATGCTGGAAAGCACACGCAACGCACTGGCACGTATCAGCTGGTTTGGATCTTTCAGTGCCCGCTGGAAGGTGGAAATCGACAGCAGAGCTAGATCCTGCTGTTCTTCGGCGTATCGCACCAGATACACGTACACCAGCTTTTTAACTTCGATGTTCTTCGATACCACGTTCTTAACGACAGCGGGGAACAGGTCGGAAGCATCCCGGCCCTTCGCTATCATGCCGATGATGCGTTTCATTGCCTCCAGCTTTAGGCTGTCTTTGTTGCTGTCTAGCATTTGCTTCAAGTCATCATGTCTAGCAGGAGGAGAACAGGAATAAATGTGAGAATTCAATAAAACCACCAACCATTTACGCAGCATATGCTGTAGCACTGCATCACTACTTACTTTTTGTAATCGGCATGAAAGAAGCCACCCTCATTCGCGTATTCTGCCACTTCGGTACGCTCATTTCCGTACGCAGTCGAGGCCAAAGCACTCACACCGATCGCAGCCGATCCAGAGGAAAGCATTATTGCATTAAATTTCAATCAACGGAAGCCCTTGGCATAGAATTAATCACAAACTTAACAAGCGAATGGATTCCGTACAACTGTTATCGGAGAAAGCACTTTTTTCACTCAAACAAAAGTTGCCAACTAAACATCAACCAAGATCGCCATAGTACAGATGGGTCGATGTGGAATGCAAAACAAAAAATATTATTTTTGTCATGTGGATAGTGAACATAATCAAACTACAAATACTTATGATAATTTTGAGTATGAAATATGTTTGAAAATAATCCGTTTGCTCGCCAGTAATCGTCGTGCGAGTGATTGCAATGAAATATCGTCATGAAATTGTTTAAATTCTTTGTTGATATTGAAACACGCGCTTTGTTTATCTTGGGATCAACTGTCATTGCTTTGCGCAAAGGAAGATTGTTTATTTTTCCACTATTGGACGTTTCCACAATTTGCCGGCTCCATCTATTCGCAGGGATAGTTCTTTTGTCCAAACATGTCTAGTTCCGATAGCAGTGAAGATGAATTAACCGATCAACTACTGGCAGCGGTAGATACTTCATTTCTTAGCGATAAGCTTTACAAAACACCGCCAAAAGTGGACGACACCGAGAAACGAGATGCTGCTGTAAAATCAACTCCTGCTCCACGCGGTATACACAATGAAACTGAACATGAATTACATTGTTTGAGTTTTTAAAACATGTAAAAATAATCATTGCAGCTTCAGCGACACAACCTGTCCATCAATCGAATCGTTACCTTTCGGAAGAGGATTCGTTTTTCCACAGCGATCTCAACGTAACGTCTGCCGTACAAAAACATGTAGCCGAAAAGTTATCCAAGCTCATCAATTCAGTAATAGAATTTGACGATTCCGAATGTAATCAATCCTCAACACGAGTGGACAGATCGATCGATGAGCCCGGTGTACGACTTTTGGCAGGATTTGCGGAAGTTATAGATTTGAGTACAGATGTAGAAGTGCGAGTGAATTTGAAACCGAAACCAATCGTACGGAAAAAGATTGATCGTGAGCAGGAAGTAACGGATGCAGAGAAAATCGCTTCTTCCGTTTGCGATCCTAGTACTTTCCCGAAAGAGGTGCAGCAATGGAAAGGCCCACGAAAGCGGTCCATACAGTATCAGTACAAGAAAGACAAAATCGGTACTTTAATCGAAAAGTCCACTCCAAATGAGTTCACGAAAGCACGTAATGCAAATATTTGGGATGAAAGTAAGATACGGAAGTTCAAAAGGTGTAACCCAAACGAAAAAAGAAACTAAAACGAATTAAAAAATTTATGCTCTTTGTTTCGTACATAAACGCTGTTGTTTCAAACACATTCGTATCTACACATCTGCTCATCCAGAGCGACCAATCTTCGCGGTAAATCTTTGTCAGTTATAAAATAAGGCTGTTATTCATTGTAAGTCCGTTTGGTTGTTAAAATCGCGAAACAACGCGGTCCCTACTTTACCTATGTTACATCAACACGCGAAATGCTCTAATTTCCCGTGTGCGTTTCCGAGTGTGAATATATCTTAGGACTTAATACGGCTGCATCTAACAGTTTCGCGAAAGTTTCCCGCACCTCATCAACTAAGCTTTCAGCGTGCTGCAGTTGTCCGCTCTGTGAACGCCGCTTGCAATTCTGCCCAACGTACAAGGAAGGAAGTGATGTGGAACGACCAAGGGCCGCTTGGGATTGTACTATACGCCCGAGATGCAGCAGATACAGTATACACTCGTCCAGCAAAGGCGGAAACGCTTCAGCAAAGCGTACGATGCAAGGCAGTACGGCACGGAACATTTCGATGCGAGTATCACCGGAAAGCACTGTGTGTAGAGAAAAGGGAATACCATTATAGTCAACATTTTGCTTTGTAACATACTGTAAAGCTTTAAACTTACCTCCCAGCAACGTCATGAGCGTGTTAATGCATAGCCTCGCTATACTAAGCGATCGCGGCAATGCATACTGCAGCGAAAGGTGTGACGCAAGGTCTATCGCAAATATTTGCTTTTCCATTTCGGCCATGCTTAAAAGCTCCGCAATGAAGTCCAAACAGATGTGCATCGACGGTATACCGCGCACCGTTATTGCTAGCAGTTCGCGCGGATATCCTTGAAAGTGGACCAGTTTCGCCAGCGAGGGTTCCGCTATGAACATCTGGTGGATGTACGAACAAATCACACCGCGGACTTCCCGGAGGGCCCACTGACGACCCGGTTCGGAGCAATCCGTTTCATTCTCGAGACACGCTTCAAGTATAATCTGCACTCCAACGCTTTCCTGCGTAGCGATCAGTGCCAGCTTTAGCTCCTCACGATCGTTGTCCGTTTTTACCTGATTCCCAATGTCGATCAGCGGTTTGTCGAGCATGTGGCGCGATAGTTGGCTTCTGGAAGCAGCCAGTATCGCTTGCAAGATACGCAGCACAATCGAAAGAGCACTGGCACAGCGGAAGACTCGTTTGTCGCATCGCAGTACCTGCAGCGGATCGAACAAAATCTTCTCCTGGGTAAGTGTAAAATTTTTCGTTACTCTATCTGCTGGCATCAGAGCGTTGATCGACATAACCCAAAGTCGTCGGGGGAAGATCGTGTTTAACCGCATCCATACCTGCCGATACAGTTCTTGCAGAAGCAATGGTACCGTGTGGTTGAGTGTATGCTTGAAATATCGTATGAAGGTTGGTGCTAGTGGCCACAGGGCTGTAGGCGACTTACGCATCATTCTGCGCAACAGTTTGATTACTCGAGCGGGATTTTGATCGATATCTTCGAACGCTTCTATGATCGTAAGCTCGTTGATGCTGGCAGCAGTAGAACTATCGTTGAACGCGATGGACTCTTCATCAATCCAATCGTCCACCAGCGAAAGGTGCGGAAAATGAGTCACCAACAGGCGCAACAGTGGACTAAACAGTGCACTGTATTCGTGCTGATTTCTCTGCGCCTGTTGCAACAGATACTTTATCGGCAGCTCGGACATAAACTCGTTGCTGTAGCTCTTCACCTGTCGACCGCTGGCAATGATTTGTGGCATGCTGCTCAACCGAACATCCTCATAGAGTAGCAGATAGTATAGTAGCAGCAATTGGGGAGTAAGATTGGGCTGCCGATTACCAGAATCGTCCACTTCCATCGGTTGATGATGTGCATGCTCTTTAGTTAATCGATCCAAACCTGTCTGGTTCATTGGTTTCACTTTGCCCATCTGTTCCTTGTTCCACAGTCCGGAAGCATTTTGAAACACCTGTGCTATTTCCTGCTCGGAAAGTGCCTTATGGGTGTGCTGTTCCTGCAAACCTTTCTGATTTGGCAATATAATGGAACTGACGTACACTTCTACCAATGCAGGCAGTACTGGATGCATCGGAGTGACCGAATTACAAACCTGTCTGTATATCCAACTCTTGATCGGAACCTTATGCTTGGAGAAGGCTCGCGATTTCAGCAGCTGGTGGATACAATGCACCGGCAGATAGCCCGGTATGGTCGCATTGAGGTTCAGCGTTACAGGTACCTTGACAGCATGGGCTGCTACGACCTGCTCGGTAAAGATTTCCTGCGTGAAGATCAGCTTAATGCGCGTGATCGTATTTGGTCGTAGCGTAAATTTCATTCCCAGCGTGGAACAGACCAGCTCGGTGATGTGCAGCATCTGGTTGCTGTGGAAGTGAATGGCCAACAGCAGCAACATTTCGCCGAATGACGCTGAAACTTCGCTCACACTTTCGAAGTATGCTTCCTCCTTAATGAGCCACTGTATCCATTCTATCATCTTCGCTTCGTGCGACTGATGTGTAATGAGCGAGGAGCATGCAATAAACATGCAAAGACCCAACGAAACAAAACGTATTCCAGCCGGTGTCGGCGGTGGTTTGGAGGTGATCAGCTGCACTAACAGTTGTATTTCCTCGTCGAAAAACTTGATACCCGATATGGTCCTCAGGGCGCAGTAAAGACGTACGATGGCAGTAGCCTGTACTACGAGCTCTTCGAGCAGCGTACCATTGACGGACTGCAAGTTGATGTTCATCAGCTGCTTTAGAAACTCTTCCCGCAGCTGATGCAGCACGTCTCCTTTACGCTTCTGACTTGTGCGGATATATAGGGCAAAACTGGAGCGAATATTTTGATCATTGCCGAGCAGTAGTCCGGATACAAATGCCACCAGGTTCTGTGGATCCTGCAGGCTCAGTTTAATCATCAGTGAGGGCATCTTTACCGTTTCCACACAGATTGTACGCATCGAAAGTGCCTGGCTGGGGTTCATTTCGCTCAGTTCGTACAATGCCGCAAGCTTCACCCGGCCATCCGTTGTATCTTCATCACTGTTTGTAATTAGAGCGGTAACGACTTCACGAAAGCAGTCCGGCATGTTAGCTACGATCCAGCACACAATCTTCGAACCGTTGCGAACGTACAGTAACGTTTCGACTACCTCCTGCAAATTTAACAGGGAAGGAAGCTCTGCCAGTGCGATGCAGATGATATCTGCTATTTCCTCCAGATATATTTCATTGTCAAATAGCTCGGACGGGCGTATGGTAAGCTCGTTTGAGGCTGATTTCTGTAGCGATGCTTGCGTGGCCAGCTCGTTAATCTGGGCCTGAAGGTAAAACAGTTCCGATAGAACTACGCGCACTTTATTCGTGCCATCCGCTCGCTCAAACCCCATCACAATGCCATTCGGTAGGCTGTGAAACTGTGCCGAGTCCTGTGTTGTGTATCCAATCTTTTGCCTAAAAACGCAAATGCAAAAAAACACGATTTGACACGATCGGATCCAGTGTTTGGTTAAGAGTAAACAAACTAAAACATACCTAATCTGCTGTTCCTTTTTTACATCGATCTCTAGCTCATGGTAATTGACTTGCAGCAGAGAAACAATGTTGTTCACCACCTCGATTCCAACCAGCAGAGAAAGAATCTGTTTCCGTGCATCGGTCCATCCCTTGGTGTTATCCAGCGGCGACAGCAAACTCATCCGTACCAGACACGGAAGCAGTGGTCTGATTTCTTGCTGACTGCAGGTGGCCAACTGCGCTATGTCGAGGTTTTGCATAGCGCTAAACGCTTTACAAGTTACCGGTGCGAAATTCATCTTGGTTCCGCAGCCAAGGAACGCTTTGGAACGTCCTTTCTCGTAAGGACAACAAAATATCGGCGTACTGGGGCGATGAGATAAAATATCAATAACAATGCCAACACTGACGCGTCCGTTTGACAATCGTGTCACTAATGTCACCCCGTCACTAAGCGCAATTGTCGCGTTTGCGAACGCGATTCAGAAATTTTTTGCGAAACTCCATATAAAAAAATGGCGAAAAGTCGCTATACGTGTATTTTCAGCGAAAAATTGCTATCCCATCTCGTGGACATTTCCCAAACAAAAAATCTATAAATTTGAAAATCTTCTAAGGCTATAGCCTTAACTTTTTTTTTGGGAAATTTAGCAAAATTTATAAATTGATTTATTTTATTACGAATTTGTTGAAATAAGTTATTACTTATTATAATTTTCTTTGTTATCAATGGGCCTGGCCGGTTCTACCTGAATTAAAAAAATAATAATTTTCTTTGTACCGGCGATTAAAAACGTAAATAAACCTTGTACGAAAAAAGTTAAATAACTTTGAAGTCGCGCCAAAATCGTAAAACTATATTGGAAAATTGAGCTAGTTTGTCGCAATCGCAAACGCGACAATTGAAAGCGTGTAATGACGGGGTCAGATAGAAAGCACAGTGAGCAACTGTTGCACACAGAGCTGGTCAATATAATTTATTATTTTCTTCTCATTCTTTCGATTAACGGTATACTAGGTCAAGTTAGTCACATTCCTGACTACTGGCCTTAATTATATCCTCACCACCGGTTAGTCAGATTCTTCTACGAGGAACTGAAGCTACTAGTGATATGATCTATGACTTTCGAAGGGTATAAAGCCAGAAACAAAGCTTTTTGGGGGTCAAGCATTGAGCTTTTTTTTTTGAATAATATTCAAATTTAAAATTTAACGTAAAGGACTTCTTAAATTAGCCAATTGGCTTAAATTGGCTTAATGTAGACTTACGAGGTACGATAGCCTCAAACTGATTCGTTTGGGTTCTGGCCTCCAATATCTAGTCTAGTCAAATGCAGCAAAACAAAAACGCACGTGGTTCATGTGTTAAATAACAACAGAGTTTAGAGGAACTGGTTGCAAATAGCTGTTATCATATGTGGCTACATAATCAATCACTCAAATGCGAACATGATTAAACCGTAAACATTTAAAGTATTTCTACAAAATGTATGACTACAGATGTTTTCGGATCCTTCATTGAAGTGCTTCAAAATTTGCTTAGTATATTCAAACTCATTCCATTCTTAATTCTAGAATGAAAGGGTTTTACTTGAGATCCGCAACGAAAGTAGACCAACGAAGAGAAACTTGCCACAGTTACACAAATTATTGCTTATCGCTCAACTATTTGCAAAGTGAACATCAATCGATTGCGTTCATCACTGCTGTAAACGATTATCTATATATACGCTTACCTTGTGCCGGTATGTAACATCCAAATGCATGCGACAAGGTTTTGCGGATCTCCCGACTACCGACGACGGGCAGCATTGTAAAACCGCGCGCTACCTTAACATTGAACGTGGTGCACATCACAAACAATTTCAACCATCACGTCCCATTGTCACCACGATTTACGCATATAAAGCAGCCGAAAGTGCTAGCAGTGGGAGGTTACTGTACCAAATCGATCAAAGGTACCCAAAGCCTGTACCAGAAGCCAATGCAACATACCCGTTGGTAGACACCCTATCATGCTGTTACTTCAGTTCGTGATTGAACTGCTTTCGATCGGTATGAGAGTGTAAAGCGTTCCAGCACTAAACTAAATGTACTATCGATCGTTTCGAAAAGTTGTGAACAGATTAGAAAGTGAACTGAATTCCCAACAATGGCTTCTGGGTGCATCCTCGTGACAGTGCTGGCTGTTTTATCATTGGTATGATTTGTTGTGCTTTTATGTTGGTTTAAGTGTTTAGCTTTCATGTATCCGTACATACATTCTACAGTTCTCGCTTGTGATGAGTAAACCATTCCTGGGAGATCTACTGGCACGTGCGATATCTTCGTCTTCTACACCCGACGATCCACAGTCGCATATAACCGATTTTCGTATGATGACGAAAATGGACAAAAAGGCTGATAAATTGCAATTGATCGATGTGAACAAGAACCAAACATCGAAAATGGCAAATCGTACGGAAGAAGAACAACCGATAGAAATCGACACCGAAAGCTCGATCTCCACTACTCCAGCGAGCACACTTTGGCAACGGTGGAACAGAACCGACTTTTTGGCTCGTATCATAGACGACATTTTGAAACCAGCACAAGAACGTATTACCCTAGTGTTTCAAACGTTAGTTCCCAAAGATGGGGGAGCAGATTTGTCAAGAGAAAAACAAGTTTCAACAAACGACACGCGGACAGATCTTCAGTTAAACTCTACCAAGGACGATGCATTCGATGAACTCAGCGCAGACCTGGATCATCTGCAGCAAGAAAGTGAACCGGCTTTGAACGAAACCACCACCCTGTTGGGACAGTTCCAAGCGCGACGAAATGTGCTGAGACGCCGTGTAGCAAAAGCACTATCATCCATTACGGGGCTATTGATATTGGCGGCGAACACGCGCAAAGAAGGGAACGCACGCAGTACTCGATCGATAGAAACGTCTCCCGATGGGCACGGCTACTGGACAGGTGAACGACACGGACCGATATATCTGGCACCGAATGAAATTACACGGTACAACGATCGTATCGAGACGGTTGTTGAGGCAGAAGACAACGATGAAGCGAGACCCCGACGGAACGCGGAATCGATCGGTATATTTATACTGGAAGTGGTCGGATCAATGGCAGGATTTTCGTGGGGCATATTTAAACAGGTTCAATCTTTCTTTTGGTATGCAATAAGCTAAAGATGCGTTGCATTGCTAGTTTCATTCTACACTGTGTAAATATATTATTTTTGCATTTTTTAAAGTGCGTCATAAGGTAATGGGTTGTCTAGTTGTCTAAATCACAATCCAAACTGTAGCGGAGGCACAACTTCCAGCGTCATCGATATCTGGCTATTGCGAGTGTTTAAGTCTTTTTGAGTAGGAGAATAAAAAAGAATACAATTACTAAAAACTAATGGCAGTAACGATATCAAACCATTCTTACCGGTAATCATCTGTTTCGCGCGTGAAACTACGTCCGACTTTTCGATATCCTTGCGTTCCAACAGTTGAGTTAGGGCGTAGTGTAGTTGATCCTTTGCTGTCGAGAAATTCATTTTTTCCAATTCGCTTAGTATGGCTTCAGAGTATCCCTAGCGAAATGAAAATGTTTCCCATGAATGTTTGCAGATCTTTTGATAGACAGAAGTATAAGAATTTTATACTCAACATACCTCATAGATGCTGTACATATTTTTCTTTGCCTCACGCTTCAAGAGATCATACAGGACGAGCATATGCAGGTAGGGTTTCGTTGGAGGTACTCGCTTTTTGCCTCCCTTTTTGGTGCCCTTTTCCAGCACGAGCACCGAGATTGGTCCACGGTAATTATCATCATACAGCCGGCGGAACTCGTTAGCATTATCTTCCGGTCGCAGAGCAAGCGGTTCATACGGTTCCCGGTTAAACTCCTGCAGTACCTTGAGCGGTAAAGGATCGAGAAACTGTACGTTCAACACGGCTAAAATAACGATAAGGGTTAAGATATGTAAACTCCAACATATACACTAGCTTAAATCACAAACTTACCATTCTGCTGTACCTTCCGGCGTTTGTTTTGCAAGAACCATTCGGCAAAGGGTTTGTCACTCCAAAGCAAACTAGCGCTGGTGGGACTTTCGTTCACTTTTGGCGTCTCAGTGGTCGTACTGCTGGTTGTGATGGTTTTCACCGTTGTTGTCACAACCGTTGGCGGAGGTTTCTCCGGTCCATAATAGCCCGGTTTATGGGGACTGGTTGGAAATAGTGTTGCAGCTAAATGGATTTCGGAAGAAAGGTAAACTCACAATTTTTCACCATAAAAATTAACTGATCACTTCACATCCCTACCTGGGGGTTTAGCCGTAGTTAATGTGCTATCTCCCGATGGCTTCATGGCGGAGGTTGTGGACGGTAAAGTCGAAGCAATCGTTGTGGTAGGTGGACGCTTGGTGGTTGTTGTGGGATTTTTCTCTACTTCCGCATCCATCGGTGGTGGTGTCATCGTTGGTTCGTACTGTATCATCTCGATACAGTGGTGCAAAATTTGCATCGTCACAGGAATATAGTTATCCACCAGTAGTGGCCCACGGTCACCTAACTTTTCCTCCTCATCCGCTAACATGCTAACATCCGATGCATTTATCTGGTATTTAAATCGATACGGAATATTTAGTTGAGAAAATTTTAAATTATAACAGACAAACAAAGCGTCCCCGTGCTCACAATTGTATAAAATCTGAACTATTTTTTTTTAATCCGATCATTTCACTGCGGTTTCGTTTGCTTTCCCGCTTAGGGTCCCACACCGTCACTGCATTGAACAATTTTATATAAGTTTTAAAAATCTTTCCACACTGAACTGAACTCTTCGTTATCTTATATTTTCACTTTGTTTTCCTTTAAACGAAACACAAAAATATTCTCGATCCATCCAGTACACCCTTTCACTCACCGGTTGTTGTAACAACGCGTATAACATTCCACACAAAGCGTACAGGATTAACTTCATTGCGCCACCCGTCGTAAATCGACCAATTCGGTGTGGCGTCTGGAAAAGCACTGATTTCGATACATCACATGCGTACGATCGCACCCTCAGGACTGTCCGATGCGAATGAATGTGCGAATTCCAATCCCAGACCCTGCACGCCATCCTCTCCACCCCCTTCTTTTCGTGTCCCTTAATGCTCACCCGTCCGGGCGATCCCGAACCCACCATACCCACCGGTAGGCCAGGATGCGAACGTTCACACTCGTTAACGAGAAGCACGCGACAGCACCCCATATACGAACAACGGGAACACAAATGGGAAGGTGTGCACCATCGTTCACCCTCTTTAGCGAACCGCACCATGCGCCTCCTTTGCGTGTCGCGCCGGGACGCGATCATCCATTGGTTGCCGGCCCGCGCGATCGACCCACTCGCTTGGACTTGTTTTTATTTCCTTTGTCGCTACCCTTCCAACCCCTTGCCACCTTCCGTGGCGGTGTGATTTGCTCTGTCGGAATCGGATCAACACCGAGGAAGACCGATTAAGGGGGAACCGTCCGATATGTGCGTCCATTAGCCCATCCAGTTGGACGGGCAATGTTGTCACTTTCTCTTCTTTAGCCGTGGTGCGGTAGAGTTTGATGGCAGTGCAACCGAACCAGAAGCGTACAGTCGCAAAAAGGTTAAGAGTAAAGCTAAACAAAAGGGAGAGAAAAACAAACAAACCCTCGGACGGCGTTTGCGATCGGAGGGAGACCTCAATGCGATGATCGATGCGAACCGTTACACGTTCTGATCGTGTATCGCAAATGATGTGCTAGATGCATATAGGGCTCCTGATTGATTGCAATGTGCAGTTGGAATATGGAATATTTTTGTTTTTTAAATAATTAAATTATATCGAATGAAACAAATTTTCTTCGCGAATTAAACAAGTGTGAGTAGACACGGAAACGATGGTCTAACGAGCCGAACCAGTTTCCTGTGAATTGGTCAACCTTTCCCGTAGCTCCACTCAAGATCGTGTTCGACTTTTGGCATTTAAATGTTTTTTTAATGAATGCAAACAATACACCAAAGCTTCGACGTAAAATTAATGCCATTCTCCATTTGATAACGTGCAAACAAACATGCTGGTTAGGTGTGTGTGCGATCGTTGACCTTTTGTGGCGATGATCGCATTATTCAATACGATCATATGTTTGCAGAGTGAAGCAGTCGGTCGAATGGTGCAGTGGTAGTCAAAAAACTAGTTTGATTATCACGTACAAAATGGGCAAAAGCATTTGAATAGATGCATCTTGGCAAACATTGATGCCTGCAGCAGCGGTACGACGAATCACGTCTTTCGCTTCTCTCTTTTCTCGATGGCATTGAACTTGAAAATGGGAAGGTTCAAAGATGATTGCATGCCTTCACAACCTCACACGCATACATAGCCTGCTGGGATCATGGGATCGATCGGTTTCCTGCAAAGCAGCCAGATGATTGATCATGATCGAGCGATCTTCGCTGAACCAATTCACCTGACACGCATGGTAAATTGTTCGCATGCAGATATTTAAACCGATGAACCGATACGAATGGAAAGAAAATGGAATATATGTGATAAATGTGCAGCAAAGAAAATATTGCCAAAGGGAAGGCCTTTCCGTTCCTTCGGTGTGAGTTGAGTGAAGTGTGAGAAAATGCATTCAGCACGTGAATAAACAAATGGCAAAAACAAATCAACAACTCGCAAAGAGGGCACACCATCTTTGTTCAACGAATAGTGACAAAAGCAAAGGAAAATTAACACACGTATGCTAATTTTAGTGTGTACTGTATTAAGTAAACAGGACAACAGTTTCTAAACATTATGATCGGTATGCAACGGTTGTGCAGCTTCCATTAATGTGTGAAGCGTGTTAAGGGCAATTTAAATGCACTTTCATAATAATGAAAAATCCCACAATTGAACGTAAATTTCACCTTGCTAAATATAGCTTTACACCCACCCCTAATGGCATGCTGCAATCCAGTTTTGGCTGTCACTCTTTAACGCCTACGGTTTGGTTTTGTGCACCATTCGTAAAATTCTTTTCACGCGCAAACCAGTTTTTCTTAATGAAATGCCATGTGTTTGTGTGATGGAAGAAATGGCGATGCGCAATATTTTGGCCCCGATTAAGGCTGTTACGGTGCGCCGTGAGAAAACGAGAAGAAACCGCCGTTGACGGTATCTTCAAAGGGATGAGGAACAAAAACACATTTAGTTAAAATGGTTTTGTTAATATTTGTTGAAAAACATAACTTTTATATTAGCAATATTTAATGATTATGGTTTTGTTTCTAAGGGAGTTACCAGAGATCTTGTTGGAATCAACCTGCCATGATTTGGGATCACGACCAAACGAGATGGTGATCTTCTGCAGCCTAAATGGGACAGACTTCAGATTTTTGGGATCACGGATTTACCTACTCACGTTCTCAGGCTCACACGGATTTATTCGCGAACATCCGGAACACATCAGGCCAGCTGCAGCTTCGATGAAGATTGATTCCAAGATCATTGGTGTAGCAAACGCCGATCCACTGGGCCATTTTTTTATTTTATTTTTTATTGTCGAGTAGTTTTATTTAATTTCTATTACAGAATCAAACCACTCTCTCCTGACCCCTACCTCTTCTGCCTCGCTAGAGGTCCCTTGAGGGGGGATTATATGCCTTGTCTGGCAGTCTCCGTTGTCTGGCAGGCCTTCCTTGTAAGCCTTGTTGAGGCTTCTGCCACAGCAGCCTCTTCGGCGGCATCTAGACCACCCCGTAACTCGCCTACCGCTAGTGCCCCCTCAGATATTGGACGGTCGAACTCCGTCACCACATTATTCATTTCCACAGACCGAAGCCGTTCCGATTGTCGCCGTCTACGCGGTCGCTATCCTACCGGCCGCTGCTCACGTGCCCGCTGTTGATGTCTTACGACCTCCTCGGCGTGCTCTGCCGCTCTCTGTGCCGCCAAGTTGGTCCGCTCGTCGTCCCAGACCCCTGCAGTTGGACCGTGATCCGTTTAGCGGCTTCGCAGTAGATGTTGCTCACGCCATAGGTGTTGCTGAAGCATCTCCGGTCGAACCGGGTCCGGCCCAACGTCGTGCAACAGCTCCTGGCGAACTGCAGCAAAGTGCGGACACTCAAAGAGCACATGCTCCGCATTTTCGGGAGCGCCGAAGCACCACTGGCAGTCCGGGGACAACGTGAACCCCTTGCCAAACAGGTACTCGCGGAAAAATCCACTAGGCCATGAATCCGACTGATTGTGTCGATGCTTATTCTGCTTTGTAAGTAACTAATATATAGTACAACCCGCACGGTTACCACTGCTCAGTCGGATATTGGTTCCAATAGGATACATAGCAAAAAGACGAAAATCTCTTTGTTTACCCGCAGGAATTTGGGTGCCTCCCTTAGTTTTATTGCAGAATGCAGCGCGTACCCGTATGCTCCAACGCGACACCCGGCAGATCGTGGAAAACTATACAAGATTGAGAAGGCAGCAGACCCGATCTTCCAGCAGCTATCCCAGTCGGGGGAAACTCGTAAGTCCTACAGCGGCGTATTGAATGCGGCACGAGGCGGTGAAAGTGTTACTTCGTCAGACACCTGGACAATGGAGCAGATGCAGGAGAGACCGAACCGGGTGCAGGAAGCAGAAGAGAGCAGTACCATGTCAGCCAGCAGGATGCTGACGAAGTGCCCCCGCCATCCTTGGATGAAGTCATCAGTTCCACCAAACAGCTGAAATGCAACAAGTCAACTAGCAACGATGGTCTGGTGTCCGACCTGTTCAAGATGGGCCCGGAGAGGCTTGCGGCCATTATGCATCTGTTGATCGTGAGCATTTGACACCAGCCATTTCTTTTTTTGCTACCTTGGTATGATCGTAACTTCGGACATCAGCATGAGCAGCAAAATCCGAAGCTGCTCTGTTCTGGGAAACCGGGCCTACTACGGACTCCCCAAACTCATGCGATCCAGAAGACTCCAGCAACACACGCATGATACGTTCGGCAGTCCTTTATGGGTAAGAGTCCTGGACTATGATAAAGCGAGGACACCAATGCAGTCGCCACTTTCGAGCGGCCGGTGCTAAGAACTATCTTTGGCGGTGTGTACGAGCAGGGCGTGTGGAAAAGGAGAGCGAACCTCGAGCTAGCAGAGCTGTTCGGCGGTGCAAATATACTAACGGGTATCAAAGCCGGAAGAATACGATAGCTGGGGCACATGAGGACGATGCCGGACTCTCGACCCAGAGCAGACCAAGAAGAAAAACAGCTGTATTGCTTATAACTATATGTGGCTTAATCTAGGATACAAAAATACATTGATTGGGAAATATTTTCTTCTCCGAACCGCGGAAGGGATTTCTAATCCTGTGTGAAATCGGGTTTATAAGTAACTGAAATAAAACGATATTATTTTAAAGAAAAAAAATATATAAGAGAATATTTGCTACAGTATATGTTAGTGTACGTATATACTTTTTATTACATCAACGATCAGCATCGATAAAAGGACGATGAACGGTTCATCCTGGTGAATGGACATGCATGATGCTTGAGGAAGTCCCATTAGTGCACCAGTTTCATCTTCAACGAATGTAATTATGCACTTACTTATGTTATGTAGTGAACGGGGAGGATTGTATGTGACTGCCAGGTTTACAGGAGATTACATTCCTTCGTTTGTTCGCGTTTCGTTTTCGTTTCAAATCCATCCATTCCTACGATTGCATCTTTCTTATTGCGATAACACTACACCGAAACTGTTTATTATTATGTATCACATCGTGTTAAAAGATGTCAGTGTGACTTCCAATCGTTTCTTTACTCCGCACGAGAGGATCAATTCGGTTCGGCATTTGTTCGTGGGGAAATTCAACGCAAACATTACGATCATCCACTGCAACCGCCTGCCAATCGAATGGGTGGCAAACTATCTGAATGTAAGTTTGAATCATACTTTCATCGCGCAGTGCATCACTTTCATTTACACTTTTAATAATACACGCAACGATACTGGTTATCGGTAGTCTCATGAAGCACAACTGGTTTTTGGTGTACAAAAATTTTACACGAACTTCGGTAACTACGAGTACGGCTTTCCGTCAATTTGTTTATCTTTTGAGACTGAACGCAACGGACAGTTTACTCGAATCATAATGCTCTACCTTCAATCGCCACACTTTTCGCTTAGGCTTCGGGGATGAGTAAAAGCAATAGTATACAACTTCATAAAAAATGTCACACTTCATCATTATCTGCTCGTTCGGTAACTTAGCTGCCTTTGTCACTGGCTGTTCCGGTATGTTTAACGGTTAAGAAAAAGTTTGGAGAGCTTTTTTGCTACAGTTTGTATGTTGAAGATATTGCACCCGGGGTGGGGATTTGGGTTTCTGTTTTCTGGGAGCAACTACTGTAGAAAGAGAAATATATTCCATTATCATACAATAGAGTTCAATTACATATTTGCACGAAAATGTATATAATGGTTTACTAGACGACTTAGTCACGTCTCCTCGACACGTTATGCATGGAACAGGTCCGCTCAATTCTTTTTTCCAATCCTGTTGTGCATATGCAATAAGTACGATAAATTCCTTCGTGTGTATTTTTATCCACTCTTCTTTCTTGTTTTTCCTCAAATATTCAAATACATTTATCTTTCATGTTTTGCGTAACGGAATGTAATGAGCACTATTCGGATACCGAATATGTGAATTTTGTGATTATTTTGTTTAACGATATCGTATCGTTACTGATCATCCCATTGTAAAGTATTTGTTTATCTCTTGAACAAGATTTCCGCTTCCATCAGATTTAGTTAAAAGTAAATAATACAATTTGCTCAAGAAAAAAATGTATTGGCCTAGGTACGTAATGTAAACGATACCAAACAGGATTAAAAAATTTGTTCAAAACATTGTTCTCGCTACGACAAAATGATTGATCTCCTTTTTGCACACATTTTCTGCGTGCGGCAGGTGATTTGTTTTTTCATTATCTATTGGGGTTCCTTTCGTACAATGGGCATGAGACAAACGCTATTGCTCAATTTCTCGTGACGTTTACTTCTATTCTATCCTTGCATTTTTCTTGTTCGCTTTTATCTAAGTAGATGTAGTGATATACTATGTACGTTACAGGCGTGTAAGTTAAGTTTCTTCGGTATTATCTAGCTTTACGTAATGTACTTTTCGTTATCTATGCATATGTTTAGTACTCGTGAACATAATCGTGATCCCCACTCGCATAGTGAATAGCAATGATTTTCAATGTTAATATTATAGGATAATTCATTAAAAAACAAAAAACAAACACTATATAATGCTCTGTACTATGTTTCAAAACAACATTAAATGTTTTTGTGGTGTTTTGGTATATTTCATATTGCCACAAAACTGTACGACATAACTCGAAACCCTCTTGCAATACATGGTAATGAAATAAGAGTGTTGAAATCATTGACTATACAACACCTGAAATGTGGAAAATGTGTTTTAAAATATTAGCTTGCTGAAGTTGCTAACGGCTGTATTATATGTACATTCAGCTTGATGGTGAAATTCTCAAGAGTATTCATCAAGACATTCTTTACTATCTTTCCGCTTATCATATCGACTGAACATTAGTATCATGAACTTGTGTCGAGGTCACGTTATCTATGTTTCGACATATCTAAACAAAAGTTGCTTTTTTTATTTACCTAAGATGTAACCTATGTAACCACAATGCCGCTATAATTGATCCACCTCAACAGTACGATTAAGTTAAGAAATGATTCAACAATTGATTGATTTAGTGTACGCGTGTCTCACCACGGAGACACTACCTGTATCATTATGCCGGAAGAGAAAGCACGGCGATGGTGCCCATTTATTCAAAGCTTTGTTTCGTCTTACATAGCAGGGCATTCCTCCGACTCGTGTTCCGATTCCTCTGGGAGCGTGTACACGCTGGTATTCAGATTTGATGACATCATCGATCCGATCCCACCAACGCCGCCCATTGCAAGTCCATGTGGCGAAGCAGTTTGCTCCCCTGCCGGATGCATCATTGTCTGACCGCCTGGGACAACGTCTGACAGGGATGGGCCACGGTCCAACAGCTCCGATGACAGGCCCGGACTGGGACCGTTCGGTGCCATCGTTACAATTGGTATGAGCTCATGGCCGACCGTATGATGTACCGAATGGCAATCGTGCTGCATATGCAGCTGCCCCAAATCCGGTTCCTGTGCGAAAATTACTGACGTTGGTGTACCTGAAGAAAAACAAAGCAGAAAAAGTAAAACAAGATATGATTAGGAGACAAAGATATATATCGCCGAACGATACTACCCCCTTCCGGGCAATTTAATTTAGATCGCCTGCCGGTTTGCATATATCCTACACACAATTGGAGAGATTCAACCCCTATCGTGGGAACTCAACTCAGTGGAAAGATAAGCCGATAATTTAATTATCAGCTTCAACTTCCATCGTGCAAGCGGTGCGATGTAGAACGGTGTCTGCAGGTAAGCTACAAAGTCACACTATTGTGCTCCTTCTAAACGGTTCTTGATTGTAGCTTGATCAAATTAGAATCCATTTTCAATTTTCGCTCTCTCTCTCCCTCGCTTTCCTCACGACTATAATTCCTGCACGATTTTCATTCCTGCCTTGCAAAGGCAATACAAGACATTTCTCAGAAATGAACGTTCCACAAAAGTAGTAGTATCGATTGTAATTCAATTAGAGGTATTTCTTACACCCATTCCACTTCGTTTGATCTATTTGTCTGCATCCTATTTCGGTACGGGTTGAC
Source organism: Anopheles funestus (assembly GCF_943734845.2). Classification (NCBI taxonomy): domain Eukaryota; kingdom Metazoa; phylum Arthropoda; class Insecta; order Diptera; family Culicidae; genus Anopheles; species Anopheles funestus. The sequence goes on from NC_064598.1 coordinate 45,603,185, forward strand.
ATCGTTTTTGACACCCTTGGTGTGTGAAATACCTCAGACTAAAGTAGTTCCTCCTGCTGTATAGCAAGTTTAAAGAAATGCTCTTCATAATTCCATTCAGGGATGATTGGGTACTCATCTCATAAAGACAAGTTTGGTATATCGTTGTAAAGAAGGCATGACCCTATTAGTCAAACTTAACAAAATTCTTGGAATGTAAGGAGGTTATTGAACAGTTTTAAAAGAAAGAATTTTAACACCTATAAAAAAAGCATCACGCCATAGATAAAATTTCACAAAATTCTTGGAATGTAAGAAACTTGTTTATAGCTTTAAAACATGACCACTTACCGGTAATAAGGGTTTCCTCGGTGGGATTCCGTTGGTACAGATTGGTATTCTTCTCGTACCGTCATGATGCGAGAAACCGGCGATGCTCGTTGTGATTCTTGATCTCCTTCTGCATCTCCACCATGTGCCGCAACCGGTGCAAAATTTCGTCGTGCAGCACGTTAAAGCACATGGCGGTCAGTGCCATACCGGCCATGATGTATCCCGAGCAGAACCACGTGGTTGCGGTCGATTCGCGACGTGTTCCAGGTGCTAACGCACCAAACCCTATCGTGGACAGTGCCATAAAGCAAAAGTACACACCGTCCGACAGAGGTAACGATTCGAGGCGGAACAGTGTCAGTGCACCGACGACGATGTAGATCGACATCATCGCCACGCACAGCAGTATCGGTGCCAGTATGCTGAGACCATGCATTGATGCCCGTGACTCACTGTCACTGCTGCCAGCCGCTGAGTCTAGGTCCGGTGTGGTTATTGCCGGGCCCAACATGGTAAGCTGTTTCTCCGGTGAGCTTACACTGGTTTGTAGCGATCCCGACCGCACGTAGTACGGTTCCTGTCCGGATAAGGCGAGATGCTGTTGCTGCTGCATTTCCATCTGTTGACGCTTCCGCTTCATACGCTTTTCTTTCTCCTCCATTCGTTTTTCATCGTAACAACAGTAGCCACAGTTGGAGCACAGGCAGCAACAAAGAACTCTGTAGCAAATAGGAAAAGGCGCGAAGTCATGGAAGTTTATTTAGCCATTTATCGGCAGTCTATTCATTTGATCTCACCTAGAAAACACTCCGCGAGCAACTTTCGCCAGCATACCACCAGTGCTGGAAAGGTAGACCAATGTCAACGGTATCCCCAGCACCGCGTAGGCCAAAGTTATCATCCGTCCAAGAACGGTCCGTGGTGCTACACTGCCATAACCTAAAAAACAAATTGAAGGATAAATAAGAGAAACCGAAACCATCATGCACCAGTCATAAACCATTAGTCTTCTCCCGAATACATCATCCTGCAATCAGAAACTCTGCTAATGGAAGACTTCTCCCAAACGTCCCCAATATCTTCAGGCACTTCGCCCAACCACTGTTCGTGTGAAAAGATACTCTTCGTAAAACGTGACCAAGCGAAAAGACACGTGGCGGTTTTTGGGTAGTTAAAGACTTCGGCCTTAAAGCGAGGGTGTTAAGGGGGAACGGGCAAGAAGTGGACCGATCCACGTCATAAATGCAGCAGTACAATATTTTGCGAAATGGAATCATAAAGCTAAAAACAGGGATCAATGGATTGGGAGCCAAACGCGAAGACCTCGCAAGTCTTCCAAAACTGCTACTTTAAGCTTTAGTACAATTCCATCGTCTGGACCGGCATTAAATCCGAGGCAGTAACTTCGGACATCGGTTCGGTTAATATTTCGTAACCGTTTTTTTTTTTTTGGAGGCACTTCGTTGGTAAAAAGGTATCCTTTTTCTTCCATTCCACCCTGTCTGGCCATGGTTTTTGGAGCGGATGTTAATGTAAAATGTGGAAAAAAGTAGCAGGGAAACACCATCGTGCTCCGCTAACCGATCGTGGTACCTACTTCTTCGGGTGTTTCGTTAATTGCTTTTATCACTTTACTCAATGTGCCGTAAATGGCCATTAATCGCCGCACCTACCGCGGTAGGAAGGATGCGTCTTTAGCCGGGGGCAGTAAGTGTGTAGGTTGGCTGGTGAATTGTCGTAACCTTCGTGCCGGATCGGAAATAGCGGGAAACACTTACGCTACCGGCAGAAGGTGAAGTTCGTGCGAAAGTTTAAATGACTTTCCCTACCACTGTTGTCGTTGTTCAGTCGATTTGCCTCGAGCACACGAAACGGATTTTGTAAATTGTTTTTGCCGACAGTGACATATTTGCCATCGAAAAGGGTTAGATAGTTTAGCGAAAATTTAAATTCGATCAGGAATGACGTTTGATGGTTAATCAGTTATCAATTACATTCTTCTTCTTATATAAATGGGGTTTCTTCTGTTTCATTTTAGTCAAAAGAAATTTATGATTCTCAGATAAACACTCACCAATAGTCGTCAAAATGGTCAAAGAATATAGGAATGCACGAGCAAACGTCCAGTTGTTATCCTGCGAGTGACCCGGATCGTGAACACCTCCACTCGTGACCGCATGTTGCATATTGTTGATTTGTGTCATCTCCTCCAGAAGCCTATTTACAAACTGCTCCTGGAACCGTGCAATCTCCATCGATGCCAAACTATTTGAGGAGCCCGGAAAGAAAAACAGTCATCACAGTTAAGGAACAACTATCTCTCAAGGGGGAACGCTCAATTTCCCAAACGCTTACCGTGTCCAATTTTCTCGATAAAGTATATTCAACGATACCGTAATGTCCCAGATGTTTTCTACCGTTTTCTGGCGTGCCTCAACCGCTTCGAGTAAAATTAGCTGCGGAAAGGTAAGGTTTGCCGTATCATGCCGACCGTGATGATTGTTGCTAAGTGGCTGTTGCTTCTGGTGCCGGTTAGTTGACGCTAGCGTACGCTGTTGCATCTGCGAAGCGCCTCCTTCGATTGCAAGGAAAATGAACGAACCTGGAAGTAGTGTAAATGCATACGTACAAAGTGTAAACTTCCGGCCATACATTGCGGACGGTCCGTAGTAGACTTTACCAAGCAGTGTGTACGCCAGCAGTAGCGTGCAGACGCCAATGTTTGTCAGTAGTGCAGCCCAGAAGGTGGAACTACCACGGCTCGAACAGCAGGAACAGCACCGGGACTTGGCCGTACCGTCCTTGCTATGAATCGTGGTGCTGTGCTTGGTCATCGTCGTGTGTGTGGCACCCTTTAGCACGGTGCTGGTTTCGCTGGTGCAGTGGACCGCCTTGACGCCCTTCATGGTCGCGGACTTCATCAGCGGTGCGTACGTGTCGTAACGATAGTGATCGTGACTGTCCTTCTCGTGCATGGTTCCTACGCTCATCGTTTGCTCATAGTGAACTGCAGTTTTGGAACTGTTGCAGGGATATTCGCTTGCTTTAAATTACCGCGACGGGTGATTGATCACTTGCCGTAGTGTTTCTTCCTCTATTTATATATTAAACGTTTCACAGATACACTTTTTTCCACAGATTCACCTTACTTCAATCTCGTAATTTATCAGTCTTTAATTACTCTATCGCCACCAGCAATTGATGAAAACTCCACCAAACTAGCAAAACTTTCATGCAACCCTCTTGGGGCGGGCGGGAGAAAAAGATTGCTGCTGAAACTGTCAAACACGATCAAAAGCAATGTTGACTAGATTTTCATTCCACTCACACTTTTTTACACCTTTTCCCTATCCTCTCTTCAGAGACACACGCACAAGCCCCCGTTCTACCCAATCCAGAATTCGATTGCCGTTTGCTACTGTGCAAAACTTTCCACCATTTCCACTGATCACCACTCCCTGCCTTCGGCACAACCGTCCATCCTCAAGATGATGCTCCCGGTTTGTCAAATTATTTTACCACACATTTATCAATCCAACTGCACGCACACATTATTCACGCTGCATTGTGCTGCGCTCGAGCTAAGTGGGAGGAATGAAAGAATATACACACACACACACACACAAGCTAGAACACAAAATTAATCACATCGCAAATCCAGGACAGCTGGGATAAGAGGATGAAAGGATGGGGCACATCAAGTACGCGGGATGCTCTCGCATTTCGGCGATTCGGTTGTGGGGATATTATGAGAAGAGATTTGCAGCTTTACTTCACTACTGTATAGAGATGCGCCAATAACTGTGTGTGTCTGTATGTGTCTGTGTTTAGTATCCTTTATTATATTTTTTTTTCGTTCAAGTTAAATGTTTGTTGGATCTTCTCCCAAAAATAGATCCCAATTTTGTCCGGTTTTTCAACGATAATCACACTCACTTGAGGATGAGTAGTTTCATTATTTCACCGCAAAATGTAAAACCCTTCCATTGCGATCCCTTCCCCGTTTAGGGATTAGTATAACTAAACGAATCACTAATTCCACCCTTACGTTGTTACCACCAAGGGATAATGGCAAAGCGTTCACAACGTACTTTCTAGGACTTTCCACTATCGTAGCTTAAAGCGCTCCGGAACGATTCCACGCTTAGCTTGCGGGTCGATACGTTTCCATCCACCAATTCGATAACACTGTAATACTTTACCAAGTGACCTCCTTCATTCGATTCCCTTTATTCCCTCTCCAAAAAATTACAATTCTCCGCAGGGCAAATGTCACCTTCGTCGCATTCGCCGTTTTGCTTAATTTTCATTCCCCCGTTTAAAGCACCCCAACCGCGTGACGCACAAGCACTACACACTTTTCAAAACTGAACTACCTTTGCCACGGAACGGTCCCCCTTCCCAGTACCGTTGTGACGTTGCTTCCCCGAACCGTTCCTAATAAATGCCAATCAGCTCGGGTCGACGCGTTCGGGACAGGGATTCGCATCATTAGGGCATGGTAAATTTGCTAATAAACCATAAAAATAAAAATAAAAAAAAAACACAAACCTTACCACCAGCGGGCTCATTTGGGGCCACTTCGTCTCGACTTACTGACGGGAAGATTTATTTATTTTCTCTCGTCCTAAGCATTCTTCACTTCATCCACTTCATACACACATACAGACACGCACGGGTACCATCAACGAAGGGACACCGTGTTGGTTGTCCGTCACAGTTGCCGACTCGAAACACTGCACACAAACACACTCGGCACAATAACAAAGCACAATTTTTAGTGTGCTTGCACCAAACGAATTTCCTCTCGAGTGAAGGAGCAAAAAACCAAAAAATTGGTCTAGTTGGCCGTACAACAATTCGCACCGCATAAAAGCTCACCACTCCGTGTCAGGTAGCTCGGGGAAGCTTCTCTATGCTGTCGCTGTATCACTGGGATGGCCGTGCATGTGTCACTTCACCAGACCTCCATTCCGTTGCACACACACACACACATCCTACCCACTGTGGACCCACCGTTTCGACCAAGGGTAAGAAATTTTATACCTCAACTTCTATTCACTCCCTTGATGCTGAAGATGCTGTGCTGGAATCCACGGTACCACTACCTACCGACGACATACCGAAACGTTTACGTAGTGCATGGTTGCCGAACCACCCTGTGCACACCCAGAGCAGAGAGCATTCCGAATGGTGCGAAAATTGTGCGCCTGCTCCACGCAAAAAAACACATACAGAGAGAGAGAGTACAACGCATAGCATTAAAACAGAGCGCCAACCATCGGAAAGAAAAAAAAATGCCCGTTATGCGACTGATACACGAAAGCTTTCAACTGTACGGTACTTACTGTCAAGAAGTGTTGCTCTCCCGCTAGCAGCTAATCCTTTACGGGTGCCATCCTTCGGCACATGCTTTATGGTTTGTATTTTGGTTTTTAATGTGGAATTCTTCTCTATTGCGTTTTGTTTTATTACTGCACAAGTACGACAATGCATTTTGCTTTCTTTCCAAAACGTCCCAAAACGGAATCTTTCGACAGACATAACACTGTTTTTATAGCTCGGATTGTACGAACCCAATTTTATGTTTACGAAATTACATGGTTTCATTTTAATTTGCTGCTTTTGTTGTAAGTTGGCAGTGCAACATTCCGTTTCTTGCAAATGAACATTTACTGAGAGAGGCTTGTGTTTCATAAATAATTTAATCATAATCAAACGGCGACCGAACAGAGGTAGCCACGTGTTAGACGTGGCTTGCGCGTGAAAGACCAGGCTTCTCCATCGTATTTATGACATTCGCTTATATCGATTAGAATCATTTAACTACTCATGAAAAAAACTTCAAATATGAAAAAGAATAGTTTTCTTAAATCCAAGCTATTTTTAAACACATTTCTTATTAATTAGCTAAAACCAAACAATTATAAATGAAACTTTTTTTAAGTTTTAATTTTTTGATACTTGTATTTTTTAAAATTTTGAACGAATAATTACTTTATTTTAATTTCTTTTTTTTTACTTTTTAAAATTTAATTAAAATAAATTTCAATTGTCAATTCAATTTGTCAATCGCTTTGTTCCGTATAATCAGTTAATCACCTTTATCAGTTATCTTATTTTTAATATTTAGAAGAGAAAAAAACACACGCACACAGTAATCACATTCTTCAAAGTGATTAATAAAATTGTTTCCCTTCATCACAAAAACACATCCGAGCCGTAAACGTGCTGTGGTTTTATTCAATCCCACCAACACTACCACAGAGCCGTTGCATCGGATGCAATTTATGCACACACACACAAACACGCACACGCACACGGCTCTCGAGAACCCGGTGATGTATTGCACTTCGCGAATGCACACTATTTTTGCTCACCCTAAACTAAACCGCGCTGCGTTCGAGTGTGTGCATACACATATGTGTGCAGATTGCATTGCAGTACGGTGCTGCCAGATAGAAACGCTCTATAGTCGTCACCGCGGCAACGTACCGCGCAGTAGTGTTGCAACGGTTGCTTCGATCCGATCGCTCACAGAAAATATCACACAAGAAGATGATCAAAACAGGAATGGGATCACTAGTGCCGCGTATTCTTCGGCAACAGGTAAAAACCCTTTACCACGGTTGTATGGCTAGTATGGCGGGCGGGTAATGCAATCAATAGTTATTGAACTGAAGTTGCAATCTCCTATCTGTTCTCCCTCCAGACGGCGGTGGCCCCAAGCACGGTCGTGTCGGTGAAAAATTATGCAACCGAGGCAACGTTCGAGACAAAGGTAAAGAACTAAAGTGCACCGTGCGGGATTGCATTTGTTGACCTTGAGAAAGTTGGTGCCGTATTTTTTTTTTGTTACTCTATCAAACGCTTTGTATCCTTCTTGATTTTTTTGATTAATTGAAAACAATTCTTTCTCAACAGCCCTTCAAGCTACACAATCTTAAGGAAGGCCCACCAACGTCCTGCAAGGTGACAAAGGATGAGGCAGTAAAATATTACCGGCAAATGCAAACCATTCGACGGTTGGAAACGTCCGCCGGTAATCTGTACAAGGAGAAGCTGGTTCGTGGCTTCTGCCATCTGTACTCTGGCCAGGAGGCGTGTGCCGTCGGTATGAAAGGTGCAATGCGCCCCCAGGATAATATTATATCTGCCTATCGTGTGCACGGTTGGACGTACCTGATGGGTGTACCACCCCTGGGCGTTCTGTCCGAGCTGACCGGCAAGCAGGGTGGTTGTGCCCGAGGCAAAGGTGGCTCGATGCACATGTACGCACCAAACTTTTACGGTGGCAACGGAATTGTTGGAGCACAGGTTCCACTCGGTGCCGGCGTTGCCTTAGCCTGCAAGTACAAGGGAAACGGTGGCATGTGTCTGGCATTGTACGGTGACGGTGCCGCTAATCAGGGTCAGATTTTCGAAGCCTACAATATGGCCCATCTGTGGAAGTTGCCGTGTATTTTTGTGTGCGAAAACAACGGTTACGGTGAGGAAAGATTTCGTAAAAAAAACAATGTTTTGCTACTGGTAAAACTTACCGTGACTGTTACTTCATTATCCACTAGGAATGGGCACCAGTGCTGAGCGTGGTTCGTGCAACGTTAATTATTATCAGCGTGGAGACGTCCTGCCGGGAATTTGGGTCGATGGTATGGATGTCATTGCGGTGCGCCTCGCTACCGAATTCGCCATTAATCACGTGCTTAACGTTGGCCCGGTTGTAATGGAGGTGTACACTTATCGGTAAGAAAGGAATCTTAAAGGAAAACGACACTTTAACATAACACCCTTCTCGTGTTGATCGTCGGTTGATCTAGCTATTCGGGACACTCCATGTCCGATCCGGGCACGAGCTACCGGACGCGTGAAGAGGTTCAAGAGGTGCGTCAAACGCGCGATCCCATCTCCTCCTTTAAGGACAAAATTCTCGCTGCCGGTTTAGTGACAGCAGATGAGCTGAAGGTACCTGGTGAACTCGTCGCTGTTCGTATTTGCTCACTTTACTAAATTATATAATTCGCGTTCCACAACGCGTTTCCAGGCAATGGACAACGAGATTAAGAAGGAGGTAGATGAAGCAACGAAAAAAGCGAAAGCCGATTCGGAAATTGGTCTACCCGAACTATCGACTGATGTGTACTCGCAAAATCTGGAAGGCGATATTCGTGGATGTCATCCCAGTTCTTGGCTCAAGCACGGTACCCTGAAGCGTGCCGTTAATCTGTAATGCACCGTGATCCATCAGTTTTTAGTTAATCCCACCTATCAAGTGACCTTCTAACATGGGAAGCAACTAAATACATTTTAGTCTTACATCTACAATTCGGTTTCGTCCACACAGCAGCCGAAAGGGTTGGAGCATTTACGTTCAATTTTATTCAGCAATCTCAAAGTTCAAAGCGATTATAATGCGGCGATTATAACTTTAATCGCTATCACTATCCCGGTAAGAATCCTCAAACTCATCCTGTCCATCATCGTAATCAACGATTGTGAATACGAACGCGTGGCAACCGAAGCGTATCAATGCACCGTGGTACAGTATGGCACTGCCCTCCCATCCGCACGCACGCGTCGGTATTCGCCGTTCCGATGAACATTTGCACAGCGGTAGTGTACGATCGGCCATGCTGGTTTATACAAAAAAGGTAAACATTTATACGATGCAACAAACGATTATGGTTCTGCCGATCTCAACTTACCATGTGGAAGCATAAAACTCTTTCGCCGTTAATTGTGCATTTGTTTGGCGAACCTTTTCGAGTATACTTTGCACGTCCTGTTTTGCTTGAGTTCGGGAATCACATTTCGTACCGGACCCTAGCGTTCCTGTACTAAATTCCTGCCCGTCATTTATTGCTTTTTTGCCCTCTGCTAGCAAATCCAACACCGATGCGGTGCCATGTTGAGTTGGCGATTCGTACGAGCATCCTGTTGAATGATCGCCAAAATCGCAGGCATAAAGATGCCCATTCACTTCCGTACCAAACTCGGAGTAGTTTATTAGCTCGAACATTTGCGTCACCTAGTAGAGAAAGAACGCAGGAAAAGGAGAGCATCATTTACTAACGTGATCAAACGATAAAGTGATGTTGCGCGTAATACCTCATCGTAAAATATGATCGCATGTCGGCTGGATGTGCAGCAACAATCGCCATACTTGGCCAGCGTTACATCGTTGCCCGGCCCGGAACCGATCGTAAATGAGCGGTACGACATACAAATCGCGTCGGATGCATCCACTTTTTCAAACGAAAAATATCCCTCCTGATCCAAGTTGACCCAGGTCAGGGCGGCTCGTACACGAATTTGCTGATGCTGTGCTTGGTTCACTATGCGGCTCGTTAACTCGGTCAGGGCATCCTTCTTGGACGAGGTAGTAACGGTTGCATCGGATACATCCTGTTTGATCGGTGGCTTTTTCGTTTTTCCGCTTTCCGGTCCATTTTGTGCTTTTCCTAAATCGTGATCTTTCATGTTTGTGTTGTTGCCACCATTGGCGGTAGTGAATTCACGCGCTATCCGCTCTATATCTTCCTTTGTGAGCAGCTCGCTAGGCAGTGGCATCTTTTTTAGATCATCGCTCTGACACATCTGTTCTATTGCTTCTTTCTGTGCCGTTGTACCGTTAGATGTGGAGCTAACCAAACACTCGGGATGATCCGCTATAAGCTGCTGCATTCGTTGTACCGCCAACAGCCGTATCAGCGAAGGTTCCAGATTGTCCAACTCGCGCATCACTTGAAAAAAAGACAGTTACTTAATAATTGCTAAATACGTGAAAAGGTAGTTACGTACGATTGCAATCCAACAGAACAGAACTACACAACCACGCTTACACTACTAGCTACGTACATTCATTACGCTAAAGCATATGCAACCTTACCCAGATCATTTTGATTTTTTGGTGCATTTTCTTTTCTCTCACAAATTTTATCTTTGAACCCGAGTTTCATGTCTCGTACATGCAGTGCACTAACATCCTTTTTAAGGTTCGATTCGAGTGAATTGGTACCTTCATTAGTGTCAGCATCGCTCTGCACTCCATTTGCTTCTATGCTCTTACTTTCCGCCTTAGTTTCTTCTGTCTTGCCATTGCATTCTATAACGGTCGCTTCTGCATTTGCACCCTTTTCATCTATCGTTTCTGCATCCTCATCATCACTTCCGTCCTCGGCTGTGCTCATCTTTTCGTAGCCCATTCGCTCGTCCGCCTCTACGAAGGCTTGCAGCTCGCGTTCGACAATTTGTAGCAGCGTCTCGTCATCATAACGGACCGGTTGTACATGCATGAAGTGCATGGAAGGGTTCACTTGACGCGAACGCAGGAACGTACTAAGCGAAGGTAGCAGCGGCGCACGATTTCGATAGTGATACTCAATCGACGGTGGTACCATAATTTTGGTTCGCGGCCGAATCTTTTGTCTCAAACGAAAGGGAGGATTTTTACGGTGCACTTTGCGTAGAAACTCCGTTTTCACTGTTTCGTGATCGATATCGTTGTTAAATTGGTTCCACAATCGTATGCGTTCTGTTGCCGACACAGTGTTGACCATTTTTGCGTCCTGCGATGTTAATAATAGACAAATGCAAGCAATTTAATAATATTATTCCTTTGAAAATACGACGGCAGAGCAAACACTACTTACAACAAATTGTTCCACATGATTTGGACACATCCACATCGTTGTGGGCATTGCCGTAAGTGGTGGATCGAGACAGTCCTGATGGAACACCAGCTCACAATAATCGCAAGCAACCAGTGGCGCTTTGCGACAAGACTGTCCACAGGTGTGACACGTTTTTGCAGGCAGTGGCACCAGCCCCTGACTATCCAGCTCGTGCATTTTCTTCATTTTGGCCCGTTTACCGAGCCCATCCGACTTTTCCGTTCCCGGAAACGGAAAGCACATTTCCATATCCGATGGCAGCTCGAACTGTTTGGGATTCAGTAACCGAGCCGCACGTATTAGCTGGTCGAACGGTGTATTCATTTTACAGTCGTCCCAGCTTCTATCCGCATGCGGTTCAACCTGTTCCAACTCCGTGACCAACGAACTAGTCGAACCAAGTGCAATGGCTTCCGATAGTGGTGTGGTTGGTTCACTGTAACCTGCTAGTGAATCATTATTGTCACTATCGTGCGAATGCTTTCCGCCGGAGCTGCTCGAATTGTAGCTTTTATGCGATAGGCTACGAACACGTAAGCGTAGCTTTCCGCCTGTGCCGAGGGTTTCGTCTATACTCTCGGATTTGCATTTACAGGTATGGCAGACCCACGTACCGTACGGTATTTCTTCTTCCGAAAGCGGTGGATCGTGGCACCCGAGATGGAAGGAGGAAGGGCATCGATCGCAACAAAGCAACGCACCACCTTCTTTACACGAATCGCACGTATCATTATTGTGACCCCGTCCCGGCTTCCTGTAATATGGATGGTTACTCCGCTTTTGATGATTTCGTCCCAACGAATCAATCGATTCCGGTGGCTTGATGAGTGCCTGAATAAGCTGCAATAAGATACAGAACAAATGCCACATTATCGCCCTCGCACTTTTACACTTTTATCTAATGAATTTTGCGCCTAATCTTTGCACTAATGTATGAGCAGATTTTACTTACCGGCATCAAGCCACCTGCGGCCACCATATCGTCCGGTTGAGCACGCTGTTTGCCTATTTTGGCATTCATTATTCGGCGATTAATGGTCTTGGTCAACAATTAGAAGATGCTCAGATTGAAGCCACTTCCCGCACGAAGCAAGCACCACTTTGTTTGTGAAGCACTGACAGAGTATCGTGCATATGTTTACCTTGGCGTTAACAACACCGTGCCTAGTGGTTGCATTTGGCAGGACATTCCGTTGGTATCCATCGTTAAAAAAATGTTTTTATTTACATAATCGAGCTGAAACGCTTTTAGTATCTATTTTTGCCCATTTTTTTTTTCTAAAATATAGGTAAAATCATATAAAAAGGCGATTTCATGGTTGTTTTGCCGATATCAACAATGGACACCTTTTTCCAGCCGCTTTTACCAACCTCGGCTGTCAGAGAAAAAGGTTTGACACAACGCGTAAATCGCTATTGTGAATCGGTACGTGTGTGTGTGTGTGTGTAGGGCAAGGAATCATAATTGTGACAAAATTGTCTTATGATGTGATTGCTGTCTCGCTGTTTTTTTGTGTTCCCTGCTCGTAAAATCCGTTTTTCTTGTGTTTTCCTTTCGTTTCGCCGCAATCCGGTGTATCTGTGCGTGCGCTATTCGCGACCTGCAGTAACTCGCATCCCGGATGATATGTTTTCTGTTGTGTTCGGTTGTTGCTGATCGATAGAAAACACCGATTAGCTGGTGTGTGGTTTGTCGGAGCACAGGGCAAGAGAAGGAACCGGAAAGGAACCGTTCCCAGCATACATAGGGGGTGCGAGGTTGTGCGTGTCTCTGTAGAAGCGCAGTTAAGGAAGTGATCCGATAATGGCCCGCGAGTATGATCATTTGTTTAAATTGCTTATTATTGGCGACAGCGGTAAGTGCACCTGGGTAGTGACCGTTTAGAGTGTATGCGGAAAGGGAAAGGGGATTCGATAGGCGAGAATGTTGTCAGATGATGTTGCCGCTTAACCACCCCCTCAAGCAGATCTAGTCTTCTTAGCAAGAAAGAGTTTGCATTGTCTTCTTCGATCATCATAAACAAAGAAAGCTTTCTGCGAGGTGTTTTTTTTTTGCCTGAACGTGCATAAACCGTAGTTCTTCCCGTGCGTTTCATACAAAGTCTTCAATCAGAGACACATTAGCTCGTGTTCTAAGTGGTCCACATCTTGGCCAGGGCGGTGACTAACCGAGTCGAGAATTATGCATGTGTTTGTGAGTGTATTTATGCGAACTACAGTTTGGGCCAATGCTTATCAGCAATTGTTGGGTGTATTATTTATTTATATGCTGCCCTGCTGCTGCTATGCTTCTGTTTGTTTTCTTCTTTCATGCTTAATCCAATTTAGTTGCCAAATTTAGCTAGTCCTCCGTTACCATCTCAGCTGATAAAAAATGCTGCGTATTGTGATAAAACATTGTTACAATTTGTTATCATCGCGCAAAGCACATAAACATTTTTAAGGGCTGATCGTGTTGCTCAACGGTCATATGTCCAGTTAGTCAGTTTACATGTCCTTGTCATAATTCTAGAACAACAAACATGTTGCCCTGTTCATGGCTTATTTTCTAATTCGTTCTGCAAATCTTTTCATTCGCTTTAGGCGTCGGCAAATCTTCGCTGCTGATACGGTTCTCCGACAATACATTCTCCGGAAGCTATATCACCACCATTGGGGTGGATTTCAAGATACGCACAGTTGTGATTAATGGCGAACGGGTAAAGCTGCAAATCTGGGACACGGCCGGACAGGAACGGTTTAGAACGATCACCAATACGTAAGTGAACGATCGCAGATTGCGCGGTTATGGAACGTTTTAACTGGAGCGTTACAATTGATGCAAACCCTTTTCTTGCCTTATCATACGCACCGCTTGCAGCTACTATCGGGGTACACACGGCGTTATCGTGGTGTACGACGTGACCAATGGTGAATCGTTCGGAAACGTGAAACGTTGGCTGCAGGAGATCGAATCTAACTGTGACATAGTCAATAAAGTACTAGGTAAGGGGTAGTACACTCCATGCACAGGATACGGAGTGCATTTACCATATTCTTTTCATATTTCAGTTGGCAACAAAAATGATGATCCAACGCGCAAGGTAGTTACCACGGAGGATGCGGAACGTTTCGCCAACCAGATGGAGATCAAGCTGTTCGAAACATCCGCCAAAGATAACATCAACGTGGAGGAGATGTTCCTCGCCATCACCGAACAGGTGCTGAGGCACAAGAAACAAACGCAGAAACAACAGCAATCGGAAACGAACAACGATACGGTACAGCTTAAAAAGGGTACTCACAAAAAGAAAAACAAATGTTGCTAATAATCCGATCGCTGGTTGGGAGGCGTTTTTTTTTCGGCTTATTTGCGCTGTGGCACTTCATCGTGATCATGCGGCAGAAGTAGTGTGGTCGTTTGCCAATTTTGTGTTTGTTTCTTTTCGTTTCTGTAACATAATCACTGCGGCTATCGCCTCAACAATTACTTTCGTACAAGTAAGGAAGCGTGCGAGCGAGTGCAGTTTGTGCTTTTATCGTAAGTGTGCGTACTACGCAAAGAGCTAGCAAATGCTTTAGGACCGGTTCCAAATTTTTAAAAACACACTCAACGGTGTGAACGACTCGGTATGGAAGGATGCCTACCGGTTGCGATAAACATGATATTGATTGGCCTCGATAGTATTGAACGAAAGAGACTGGAGAAAAGCTACATAGCCTGTGCGCTCTCATCGAGCGCATCGGCACATTATGCGCCACGAGCTAACTATAGAACCAAAAGCGCACCATTCCACAAGTGTGGCCCGAGTTATTGTCGGATGTGGGTTATCTGTGGGTCATTTTGTTTTTTCCTCGTAGTAGTAGAAGTACCTCGAGTCTTGCGCCAAACAAATTGAAAACTCCCATTGCCCATCTCCACGTATCCCACCATTAGCCACAACCAGCTGCCGCAAACCAGAATACCCAAGAAACAACACTTCTCAACGTTCTTTCCAACAACCTATAAGCGTAATAAGTGTAACGGTAATAATAATAACTATTATTATGATAATTGTAAAATGCTTCTTTATGATTTTCTTGATTATACATATATTTAATGAACAGCCGAGCCGCGATCGCACCCGCGATGAAACAAATCAAAGCTTAACGAAAAATTGTATAAAAATGGAAACTAAACGAACAGAAAACAACACTAGAAACCATTTCTTTTGTACGTGGGTTTAATTTTTCAAACGAATTTTTACAACGGATCACACCGCTCGAAGGGACTGCCAGTGAAACCTTCCGGGCAGTAACAAACCGGAATGTGATGTTTAGTCTATTTGCAGCAAAAGAAAAGAAAACCATTCGCATTAATACATCGATATCACATTACCAAAAACAAACACAATGCTGATCTTACCGTGCATGCCGCATTTAGACCGCAGCTACAACCACACGGATCAACACATTTGCCCTTGCGGCATCCCTGGAACTCGGTACAATCGCCGTCGGTCACGCATTCCGGCCGTATGCATTTTTTGAAGGGATCACCCAAATAACCGAACGGGCACGAACAGACCGGAATACCGGCCGTGTTTAATCGGCACGATGCCTCTATGCCGCACGGATTGTCGGGACATTGTGCTGCGGAAATAGTAGGTTTGCGGACATGAGCGAAAAAAAAACTTCTTCAATCGCAAACGGAATTACTCACCGTCGCTGTGACTAATAGTTGCCGCCAGCGCGATACAAACGATTGCCAATTTGAACTGGAAGCCGATAAAAAAATTGAATCAATAAGACTGTTTATATATCGGTTGAGATTTCTTATCAATATTCTAATAATTATAGCATTGAATTCGCGAAGCACTTATTGATTTAATTGAAAAGTTAAGTAATACAACTTAGTAACAGATTTACTGCGAGTATTAGTAATTGGCACATTACAACAACCTGAACGGTTTTCAACTGATTTGTTAAACATGCTGCCACTATAGCATTACGGAAATTATTGAAGCCAATATGCAATGACGATTTCAGTAGAAAAAGTATGTTCAAATCCGCTTTTCTATTACTATTCTTTTCTATACTTTAGCACTATTTGCCATCATAAACAAAGGGCAAAAACTTTTGCTCAGTCCATTAGTAAACTTATATTAAAACAGTATATAACTTTGCACGATCCTTCACACAATCCTCACTTCGCAGCAACCACTAACGTACCATAGTTCCACAGTTCAACTTAACCAGGATTTGTAACGAAAATCTCTGCCGAACCCGTCTAGTTGCTGTAAGTGGCAACAGTCTACTGATTACAGTATACGCATCGTGAATCTATATTAAACCTACCACATCCCTAATGCACTTGAACCGCAGGTAAATCGTTTTCTCACGGAACTGTGCGTGCTCATCAGTGGCAATTGTTAAGTGGCGTGCGTAATGAAACAGATTAACTAATTGATGTAAGCCTGGAACCCCTGAAATGCCCTCGGGAGGGGCGAAAAACTACCTTCCACGCGAGGGAAGACAATTCGTTGACCTGCTGCAATATAGAATATAGGCTGAAAGTGTGTTCCCGTTTGTTAAAATATTCAAATCCAAACGGATAGTTTTACGCACAACATTCAGAGATATTTGCTAAATGAAACACGTGATTGTTTGCGGCAAAGTGATAGCGATCGCGACAATGTTAACGGATGCGTATATTGGAGTGGTGAATAATTCGGAATTCATCGTACCCAGTATCGGTGATAGGTAGATCATGGGAATCCATTGTTTGTTCTATTTTCATTGTACATGAATTACCAATTCGGTACAAGCGAAATGAATTATTATATTTTACTTGAAATTTTATTTAAAAATTGGAGTTTATTTCATTTTAAGCGTGTGAAATTTAACAAAAAAAACTCGAAGAAATTTTAAATTGTACTTTCGCTGTACATTCTGTTTGAATTACATTTTCAAAACACTTCACACATTTCTGTTATGTTCACAAATTTGTTACCGTGATCGTTCGCTTATCGGTTCGCTATCGGTAGTTAAAACTATTCACAACAGTTAAGCTAACAGGTGAAGAAAGCAGCGTAAAGGTGAAAATTCAATAAGTTAAGGTTGGAGCTGGCGATCGGTTCGTTTCAACGACTAGTTGAGGCGTCCTGCTTCCGGCTTCTTGCACTGAACGTGAAACATTTTAATGGTTTAAGATGTACAGTACGGGGGTTGTACTCGGATTGACCAACTGGCACGTTAGGGTACTGCATTGCGCTTCTTGTTATAACGGGCAACCGGATAGTTACGCGCGGTACGGCACGATACGAGCGCATCACCCTGTGTTCCCGCTGGACAGGTACAGACGGCAAGATGGCGCTTCGCCTGACACTGTGCACCTGTAACGGGTAAACGATCGTTAAATACTTTGAGTTCCACTACGAGAATACGTCCAACATACCAACACCACACTGTCCAATGCAAGGATCCACACACTGGTACGCAATGCAAGCCTTGTGATCGGAACATTCTCCATCATTTTGGCATTCACCCTACGAAGAAAAGATCACCAAATTAGTCTTCTTCTTCCGCATACAAATACTCTCATCGATCACTCTCCAATCACTTACACGAACACAGCTGGTCAGTGCATTCCCGGTATAACCGGCCGGACAGGTGCATACAGGCCGTTCCTGGTTGCTTCGATCGTACCCGGGCGTACAGACAGCATTCGTACCACACGGATTCGGACTGCACAGATCTTCCTTCGTGAATGGACGACAGCTGATAAACGGATCGCCAGTCATATCACGCGGACAACTGCAGACCGGCGTCAAACCGCGCAGATTACAGTCGGCATTTACACCGCACGCACCTTCGCATGGATTTTTGCAAATACCGTAGATACATGCCGGTCGACCAGCTGGACAATCCCGATCGCCAAAACATTCCGGCCGACACTCACTGAACGGGCTACCAATATACCCTTTCGGGCATTCGCAGACTGCCCGATGGTTCGTCACCCGGGCACAGGTTGCACCTTTGCCACACTGATTACATCCGTTGACGCACTTGAACTGGCTACAGTGCTGATTGGAGCTACATTCTACATCCGATTCACACTCGTGCCGACAGCCGGACAGTGGAGAGCCCTAGGAATGGAGATAGAACCGAAGGGCGATTAACAAGCTGCAAGAAAAACAACGTTACGAAGTACTTACAATATATCCAGGCAAACAGGAACAGGTCGGAACACCGTTGATCACGTCACACTTGGTGTTTGATCCGCAGGGACTTGGACGGCATAGTTCCTCTAAAAAAAAAAAGCAGCATTAAAAACAAAAACGAAAAGAGTCGTTCAGCTCTCTCTGTTGAATCAAAGACACGATCAGACGAATGGCGCCACCCATGGTTGACCATCAAAGGTATAATTACTCGCAGCAATGCGCGGGAAAAGAATAATTACCGACATAATTCAGCTTACCCGTAGCTACAGTTCCACCGTAATGTCCATGTTCGAATCCTTATTTGGACACGAGAAACCTTCAAACCCAGATTGTTTGCAGATGTGTTCACATGAAAATGCTCCCTCAACTCGACTGTTTAGTATCTTCAAATCATACGCGCGGTTTCTTGGATGCGTAGGACGCGTACGAGAAATATTCATATTCTTCCCAACAATATGCTATTGTGCTGGAGGTTGTACAATTTGATAGGTCGATTGTTAAATCGCACGAATATCCGGGAGTAGATCGCCCACGTATATGAAGTGCCAACTTTAAAACAGATCTTTACGAAAAAAAAACCAAACAGATCATCCAAAAATGAACGATCGTTTTGCTCTCGACATATGTATTGAACCAATAAAAGCTTCCCAAGAAAAAAATCAAACCTCTATTCTTTTTTGGGATGGAGTTTAAAGATATACAAAATATCGACATCATCCAAAGTGGTCAACAATTTAAGCTCTTTTCAAATCTTCGTAAAGTCAATATAGAAGCAACCATTTCCTAGATGGCCCACCAATGCGAAATTCTCATCAGTCATTCATCGCTCCATCGCTTTTATCGGAGGCGAGATAGCTTCATCACACGTTGCCACCTACACTTATACCAGCGTTACCATCCCGTGCGTTGTGTTGATTAAGTGCTCCGTAGCCGCCTCCGGCTGGTAAACATTTTTGTTTCCGTGGCGTTCATTGTAAGCGTACGGGTAATCGAGCACAAACAAACATTGTGTTCCATACGCTAGTTCAAAGTCAAGGCAAGCCAGTTCTACACATGGCGCGTACATACCAGCGAAAACACCCGGACACACGCGCCCCGGCGTAGGTGTGGCATGCCAGAGAACAAAAACCACCATAAGCGTAGATGCGAAACGTGTCGATTAATGTAGATCATCGCACCAGTCGAAGTCGTAACAATCACGCACCTAAACGATCCGAGGGTTCTGATCGTATAGTATCACCCAGTACCTGGAAAGAGCTCTATTCGCACAACCACTTCCGGACAGAAGCGTTTTGGGACGTGGGAAGCGCCATGTCTACTTACCGGGGTCCTGCAAACGGCAGCTGCTGAAGGGATCACCGGTTCTGCCACGGGGGCAGCTACACACCGGCACGTGGTTGCGTACCTGCAAAAGATTCGACCACACAGCAAAAGGAATTCAAAGCCACACTAGCTCAGTACATTGCTCCGTCGTAGTACGCATTACTACTTACGCGCTACTTACCTCACAGTTGGCATTGATTCCGCATACGCCCGCACACGGATTGACGCAGTTCCCGTTACGGCAGGCCTGATCACCACGGCATTCCGAATGATCAAGACATTCGGCCCGTCGGCATTGGACGAGCGGATTGCCACTGTAACCGGCGGGGCAGGAACAAACCGGACGTCCACCGGCCGTCTCCTGACACATGGCACCTACACCACACGGACTGCGCAAACATCCTTGCCCTATAAGGTGTGGCAGAACGATCGGTTTGGCAGGGAAGAAAAGAGGAGGACCACACTATTATACAATCGCTTCTGGTGCATCACGATCGTGTACTACTTCAGCGGTTGGTACTACTTCTACTGAGATGAAAAGTACGCCTCACAAAAAATGTCCCATCACTTTCCCTGGCAGTTTGTGGTGCGTTTTTGGTGTGTCAGTAAACATTAGGTAACGAAGTGAACTTAAATGGTCGTAGGAGTGAGAAACCTGCTGTCCGTATTATACTGCCTGCGCCTAACAACGATTTCCGACGAGTTCAACTACAAAATTACTAATAAAGATTTAGTAAGCCAAAAGGTGCGTTTGCCATTCTATTGTTCAGCAGCTGTTAGAAAATCGCGATCGTGTAAAGGAGAAGGTGTCAGTTGCGCAACATGCTTTGTTTTGAAAAGTTACATTTAAGATCACGGCGAGATCTCGTGTCCTAGATTCGATCGGAGCTTGGTGTCCTTTTGGATTATCTCCAAACCAGTGGGGGTTTTGCTAACCAAACCAAACCAAAAAGAGAACACGATCGCTCAAGTGTTGTTATGGTGCTGGAGATGAAGAAATAGTGATTGCTAAAGCAGTTTTGGGGAAGGAAGCAAATGTAGAGTTTTTGAGTACGAGTGAGAAAGTGATAACCATTTCTGAATTCTTTCCCCAGTTGAAGTGATGTATTTCAATAGTCTTGCCCACTTTTTGGGTCTGTATTCAAATTTCGAAAAAAAACATTACAAAACTTTCTGCCATGTCATGTCTGAAAGCTTTGCAAATTTGTGAGCTTGTGAAAACTTCATCGAACACAGAATCCAGTTCATCTTGCAAAAGTTCGAAAAAGTTGGAAACATACCAGTTCCAGATCTACATGTTCCATTTCAACGGCAAAAGATTCTAGATATGATTAAAACTTTACTATTACAGCTCAAAAACCCTACAAAATTGAGAAGAGAGAAGAGGAAGAATAAAACAATTCCAATGCCTTCCGTCGCAGTTCCGTCATCGTAGGCAATGCGCCGATTTATGGCTCCCACCGATCCGGGGGTGGTCTGATACTGCCTGGTCGTGATCCCTTGCGCATTCGTGTAGTACACGATTTCGGGCTGAGGATTGGTGGCAGTGTACGTATAGTACGAGTAGCCAGGGGACGTAGCCGTGGACGGGTCGACTTTTGTGCGCGTTATCGTCACAATTTCGTCACCGGCCCGATAGACGGTCCGTTGCGTACCTACGGCGGTGAGCCAAACGTTTCCGAACACCAGCAACGCCAGCAGTAACCGGATCCGGGCAGGACACGCCAATGGCAGCCGGAATTGTACCACCGGATGGTGGAATGATGAAGAATAGAGCACCTTTAACACGTGCGACACTGCGTAAACTTTTTCGATATTTCGCATTTTTTTAAAATCTACTTATTATATGCGTTTTTCGATCGATCGATGAAAGATCGGTATTTATTGTTTGTCACTCCTTGAAATAGTCTCTGGAGAAGTACTTTTATGAAAAGGGAGTTATTTCATTCTGCACTTTAAACACGTGCTCCTATCACAAGTTCAAGATCACCATTAAACTCACTATTTTCTTATCATTTCTAGTTCTCGCGTGTGCTTTATGCGTGGATAAAGTAGATTTTACACAACAAGTCCTTGGCTAACGCATTTACACAACATATTACGGCATTGCAAAACACTTATCACACCTTTCCGAAAACGTACCATTGTGAACGACCTCTGCTTCGAACACTAAAGCTGCACAATAATCGTCTACAACGGTGATTGTTCTTGCGATCGCACGTTCGAATCAGCTTGTACAGTTGTTTAATTAAACGGGCTAAACAATTCCCACTTAGGGTTCGCCCCCAAAAGCTTGCGCTCTGCGTTGGTTCGGTTCGATTAACGATTGTCAACCGACTGATCGAGAGCCAGCCCAAGGTGGAGGTATATATAAAAATCGGCCCCCTACACTGACAAAAAAAGGGGTTCATCGCTTGTTTCGTCGTCGTGTCTTCTCCGAGGAACCGTCCCCAAGCATCTCTCTTTCCGTCACACCTACTGTAGTCCGCATGCAAATCAACAACAACCGAAAACAATTAAATGACACCAATACTACTGCTACTACTACCCCGCGGTAAGTTGACCACATCTCTCATCGTTAATGGTGGGGAGTGATTTTTCAACCCCCGCATCTAGCAGACTCGAGGGTGGAGCACGCTGACTACTGATCTGAACCCGTACCATAACGGTGGTACGTCGTGTGAAGATATTAGAAGATACCATTGCCTGCTCTCCTTATTCTCCAACGTAAGCTGGCAGAATTATTTTGCGTTCCGGGCAACCTTGGTCGAGGTTAAAAGCGGCATATGAGCGATCCCGCCATCATCATCAAAAGCTTCCAACCCCCCACATTGGTGTCCGGGTGGATCGGATCCATTTGCGGAAACAAGAGCAGCTGCCACTACAGCTAACAAGAAACATTTCCGGCGTGGGTTACGGAAGGCAGCAGAAACGAAAAGTGAAGCTGGCAATAAAAACAAACAAACTATCTCCAAGTTCAAATGCAGGAATGTATGGAGTTTGAAAACAAAATAGGTTGTTAGTTCTTTTCGAGCTTGACGCCCCCGGTTTAAGCTCAGCTGATTGGAGAAGCAGAGGACAAAGTGAAATGTATGGAGTTGCCAATAAAATCTATCAATACATTCGTTGGCAATCATTGAATTCAACTCGTTTGCAAAATACACAATTTGAATAATTGTAACGAACGCTTTACAAATATCTAGCGACACCAATACGGTTTTGCTATTGTATGATAAAATGGTAATATTTTGCAAAACAATTCAAACGTGAGGGTGGATATGGATATTTGGCCGATTTCTGGTTTCTACCCTGCTGTGTGGTTTATAATGATTTATGTTTAAATTGGTTTTCTATCAATTTTCATTGGGGTATTGAATTGAGTTGTAATTATAATAACGAGGACACAATGTTGTGTGTGAGCGTTGTTTTAGTTTAAAGTATTATGTCTGGCGAGCAATAACCCTTACTTTCCCGTGGGTGTAAAACTGGGGGTAAATTGAAGGTTTGCTTAAACGGACGTGATTGGTGTTGAATTTATGTGGCAATATAATTACACCACTTCTAGCAATATTACCCTCCGTGAGACAGATACGTTTAACTCTGGTTCTTTTCGATCTATTTTAACGTGGAATCAATGGATAACAAACTTAAAGCACAATTACAGGGCCGAAATACCGATTTCTGTATTTAGCGTATTTACGAAACAATCGTCTTCTAGTCTGCACGCGCATTGAAGTTACTGAATTCCTTTAATAGCTATCCGGTATGGAGGTAATTGTTTCAATGTTAATTTTATTTCTTTTTTAAATTACATTTTCATTCATACGCTAGAAAATTATTAAACCCTAAGCCATGGATATTGAATTTATATTCTATCGAATAAATGAGTTTAATACCGAGTAATATTTTGTCTGTTGAACAGAAAACGTATAATAAAAAGGCATATATAAGCATGAAATAAAATTGCATATATGTACTTGTTTAAAAAACTGATTGTCGTTATAGCATTTTAGGTAAACATACCATCATGTAACCTATTGTAAGGAATCATATAGAAACCATAAAGAGTTTAGCTGTGGGTAAAACTAAGATAGAAAATAGAAATACAGTAAGGAAACAAATGCTGTTCAGCTATCTCCTGGATGCTCCAGGAATACATTCGTTCTGTATCTTTTCACGTACTAGTACGTTATTATGTCTTAAAAAAGGGATTATTTTTGGCTCCACTCCTACCCTTCTAGGCACAGCGCTTACGTTACAAAAATATAGCATGACAGTGACCGATAAGGGCAGCCAGCATACCGATCTCCTGAGACAGATCGGTCATATGCTGGGGTGTGGCGATTAATGTCGGCGCAAACACGGTGGCTAAATTATGTTCATTCATCTTGTTGATCGTGTGATGTGAAGCAATTCGGTTCAGGTGTTCCAGAATGTACTTCAAACAGTGCAGATGAGCGGGCGGCAATGCTTTAACGGCGTTCCGCAAGGCTATCACTTGTTCGCCGATAGATTTTTCTCCTGGAATGAAACACGCAAAGCATTACAGTGATGAACATACACAGCGAACATTATCTAAGGAGCAACGACTTACGCATAGATTCCATAAATAGAGGGAATGATTGAAACGTTATCAAAGGAACGGGTAGCAACCTTAAGTAAAGCTTCAGCACACCGGCAATCACATTTATATTGCTGTACACCTGCCCGGACACATCCGCCTTCTCGCCATCCTTGTCCAGTGCCATCTTGAGCGCCTCAATTTCATCGGCAAATCCCGATATCCGGTAGATACCTTCCTGCAGCATGCCGTGATTTTCTACCTCCTCTACGCACTTCTGGACAATAAACGGAATGCGACACTTGTGCGCTGTTACCAGAGTGGTTAAATCAACGCCAAATATTCCGCGCAATCGCTTCAGGTCTGGTACGCATTTTGCTGGTACTAACTCGGAACACTTAAAGTGAGCCATGAACCCGCAGTCTGAGGGAGGAAAAAAAAGCCATTATCGTAACAGATACGGTTGATTGTTTGTCTCTTTAAACGTACCATCACATTTGACTCCCTGCGAGGTAAAGCCCCATAGGAAATTGGCACAAAATTCGCACCAATTTAAACCCTTGAACGTGTGAGTCTTGAACGCATGCTGCTTTTCGTACTCGGGATACGCATTATCGTATGGATCCGATTTTTCGTTCAATACATGATCCGCTCCCATCTCGCTGGTATCTCGGTCGTCCGCTATTTCCGTGTCGGCCGTCTCTAGACTGTCCTGTACCATCGGTAGTTTGGTGGGTTTGCACAGTTCACTGCACAGCGAGCGCAGCTTGCGCCGGTGCAGCGTCATATAGGGACTCTGTTCGTAGCATTTCTTGGTCTGACTCATCATTTCCTTCAGTATTGGGGCAGCATGCAAACGCATGTAGAAATCCACCAAACCGTCTGCCACCATCTCCTGGATCGTTTCGAACTTCTTGAAGTTTTCCCGCAGAAAGTGTCCTTTTTCGGGTGAGTAAAATATCTTGAAATGCTTCGTTGCCTGTCCAAAACGCAGACTAAGCGTGTAGTAGTTATCTGCGCCAGGGCTTCGTCGAACCAGGTAGCTCCCATCCGGTTTGTCTTGCAGCATCTGCTCGCACTCCTTATGATTCATCGTACCATGGTATTCTTTACCATACCGGGTGGGTCCCATAATGTCGCCCCGTTCACATAGCATTGGTTTTGGAGTCGGAGCATCAAGCTGTATTTTATACACTGCAAACGCGTTCAAGATTAGCCACCTCGAAAACCACAAAAAGGTACGTATAACTTACGCTCCGGCTTCCATACGTTCGGAATGGCCAGCACTGCATCTTTAGACATCGTCAAATTCTAAGGCCCGAAATAACCAGGGCCGTGCCCACTCGCTTCATTTGTAAATAACAACAAATCGCAACAAAGCATTCTAAATTTGGAATGACAAATATAGATCTGGCCGACATTCGTCTATATCTGCTAGTCGACATGTTTGTGGAAATATTTTTAATTAAAACCGTTTTGCTAAAAGCCTCATAAACTAATGAAATACCTGCTAAACTAATAGCGAAAAAATCTTTTGGATTAGCAATGAAGCTTTACAAGTATAATTATACAAGAAATAGTTTTTAAAACAAAATTCGCAAATTTCAGCACACCGAAATAGGTCCAAATCTTTTCCGCTAGATGGCATTGTCGTCGGTTGACAGTTACTGTCAGTTGGCACTTCCGACAGGCCTCACGCTTCCTCTTTTTGTAAACTGCTTGAGTCGATAGGACGTGTATTTCATTTGCTGCTCACGTTTCGTGTCGATCTGACTTAAAAGTAAGTAATGAAGTTAAGATTATTTCTTTCGAGCTAAGCCGTTCTGACTGCAGAATTCACCAATTACCATTTTGTTGTGTTATAGTTTTGCAAAAATGCGTTACGTAGCTGCATACCTGCTGGCTGTTCTGGGAGGCAACGCCGCTCCATCCAACTCTGACATCGAGAAGATCCTCAGCTCGGTCGGTATTGAAGCCGATTCGACCCGCGTCACGAAGGTGGTGAACGAGCTGAAGGGCAAATCGATCGAGGAATTGATTGCTTCCGGGCGCGAGAAGCTGTCTTCGATGCCGGCCGGTGGTGGTGCAGCTGCTGCTGCTCCTGCTGCCGCTGGTGGTGGTGGTGGTGCTGCCCCGGCTGCCGAGAAGAAGGGTAAGTTTGACTCGAAATCAAACAGTGATCTGTTTTAACGAACCTGAATTATCTCATATTTTTACAGAGGAGAAGAAGGAAGAATCGGAATCCGAAGACGACGACATGGGCTTCGGTCTTTTCGAGTAAAAGGTAATGGGTTGGCGCCGTGCGTGATTTATTCTTCACTATATTCAGCTTAGCTTTGTTAAACATGATGAACGTTATCACTCAAAGATGAATTCATCTTTTGAATGAGTTTGGCGAATCATGAACAAAATATGTTATAGTTATGGACGGGACAATCGAACAACCACGTGCGGTTCTTGAACGCAACTACTGACTAATAATATGCTTGTCTTTTCAATTTCAGTTTATTACTGCGTCACATTCGCTTCGGCTGTACTATATCATGGGGATATAGGTAAGTTTTATTATTTGTTCCTTAAATTATCTGCACTTATTAATGATGAGTTTTACACCATCTTTCGAATGAATGTCTCGTGATTTCAATTTGTGTGTTACTGATATAATTTTTAGCGTAGCGTATATGTTACGCACGTTGATAATATACAAGTCTAACGATGTCCTTCCGTTTTCTCTTTCTAGGTATCAACAAATCCAACGCATTTGCATCATTATTTACAGTGCGTGTAATGATGTGGACTGGGTATTGTGTACAAAACGCGTGACATAGGAATAAATTTTCATTTCGAAAACTACCACTCCGTTTCTATTGTTCAATTCATTTGCTACACATTCACAATAGTTATATTTTTTGTACTAGTTTGTAGTATTTCTTTTCTATCAGTGATAATTTAGATAAACTTCTCTAACGATATGTCCGGTAAACATTCCACACACAAGGACGCTATCGGCCCATTCCAATCTGTTCCAGGGAAAGGTAAATATTTGCTCATTTTTATGAACAGTTGTAAATTGTTTTCGCTCTCCTATTATGAGATGGTTGTCCTTTCTTTATTTATCAAATTTCAGGTTATTTAAAGACTACTCATCCTTTTCTGCGGCTTTTTCAGTGGGGATGGTCTCTAAAGGAAGACAACAACGGGTTTTATTTTCTTCAAATCAAAGGTAATGTTTCAATTACATTCAACACGTATTTTAACGAATTTCGTATGATGATTTTGTACTAACCATCTTTCGGGAATGAAATTCATGATTCCAATTACATTTACTGAGTTCACTAAACATATGAAACGCAAAATACGCTGGTAATATACAACTTTAACGATGTCCTCCGTCTTCTCTTTCTAGGTATCAACAAATCCAACACAATCGCGTCATTTACAATGCGTAAAATTATGTGGACTGGGTATTCTACAAATGAAAGGTAATTTTCAATTATATTCACCGCGTAATTTAATGAATTTCGTATGATGATTTTATTCTATCCATCTTTCGGGAATGAAATCCATGATTCCAATTACACTTACTGAGTTCATTAAACATAAAAATTGAAAAATGTGATCCGAACAGCAACAAATTAATAGCAGAAAAAAATATTCATTTTCAGACTTATCCCTGCATTCCGTAATCTTCAGTCTATAAAACCACAGATATCACCATAAGATGGTGGCCCGGTGGTATATGTGATAAACTGTCCCAGTTTCATACGACATGGCCGGGAATCAAATTCCATCCAGACCGCCCTCTCGTAGCAAGGACTGACTATCCGGCTATGTGTCTAGTAAACCAGAAACTGCCGTCGTGACCTTACAGGTCGTTAAGCCAAGAAAAGAGAGATAGAGAGATCACCATAAGGACGACATCTAATGTGGGAATATAGGTAAGTTTACTGTTTGATGTTTGAACTATTAGCATTAACAAATGATGATTTTATTCTATCCATCTTTCGGGAATGAAATCCATGATTCCAATTACACTTACTGAGTTCATTAAAAATATGAAACGAAAAATTTGGACCGATTAGCAACAAATTAATAACAGAAATAATTACTCATTTTCAGGCTTATTCCTCTGCCCTTCGGCATCTTCAGTCGATTAAATCACAGATACCACAATAAGGACGACATCTAATGTGGGAATATAGGTAAGTTTACTGTTTGATGTTTGAACTATCTGCACTAAACAATGATGAGTATTCTACCATCTTTCGAATGAATGTCTCGTGATTTTAAATAAGGTTTTACTGATATAAGTTATAGCGTAGCGTATATGTTACGTACGTTGGTAATCTGCAAGTCTAACGATGTCCTTCCGTTTTCTCTTTCTAGGGATCAACAAATCCAACGCATTCGCGTCATTTACAGTGCGTATAATTATGTGGATTGGATATTCTACAAATGAAAGGTAATTTTAAATTACATTCAACACGTAATTTAATGAATTCCGTATGATGATTTTGTACTAACCATCTTTCGGGAATGAAATTCATGATTCCAATTACATTTACTGAGTTCATTAAACATATGAAACGCAAAATACGCTGGTAATATACAAGTCTAACGATGACCTTCCGTCTTCTCTTTCTAGGTATCAACAAATCCTTATCCTTTTCTGTGGCATTGTAAATGGATGCAATCTCAGATAGTTCCAAAAAGACGATTCCTTTCTTTTCGTATGTTTTATGTACCCAAATTCTAGAGTTAATGAATGAAATATCCAGTTCCCAAGCTGATGGACGAAGCAATATTCCAGGTATGGGTGTATACAAATTGTAATATTTAAAATAAACCTTTATTACAACAGCATTTGGTTTATCTTTTACTATATCATACAGAGCCGTTTGGTGCATCGATTTAAGCGAAAGAAATCATTTGTTACTGTTTTTTGTGTATCTTTTGAAGTACAGCAGCTTCATCTCGCTTCTTTTGCGTCTCTTGGTGTATTTTCCACGCTTTGTTGGTTTTATCGACGGACTGCCGGATCCGATTCATGATTTGTGCATGATCGAGTCCCAGTATATCGTGTTTCATCTCGGGCTCACACAAACGCTGCTCTTCACATCCTTGCAAGTGTTCCTGATCATACTCTTCCGTTCCGTCCTCGCCGTAATCCGCTTGCTTCAGCAAACTGTTCAACAAACCCTCCACATAATGTCGCTTATCCTGAACGAACGTCAGCTGCGGCACTTCGCCCATCAGTCGTAGCTGCGAAAGTTCGTGGCGCAATCGAGAAGAAAGCGGCTTTAGAATACCGTCGATTTTTACGTCCTTGTTAAGATTGGTTGAAAACCAGTAGATGCTTGCTTCGCGAAAATCGGGAGCAACACGTACGCGCGAGATCTGTATGCCGTAACCGTAGAGATCGCTGGCAAACGATCCGGTTGCCATGAGATCGGTGATGTTTTTCATAAACAGCTTGTTCAACACCGCTATGCGGCGATTTGATTCCTTGCCCTGGCGATTGCTGCTGGCAAGCGATTTGGCAGGCATTAGCTTCGGACCACGATCGTTTGTTTCGTCGTAGTATCGTTTCTTCTTTGATTTGCTGCCATTCATCAGCTTGTTGAGAACTTTAGCTGCTTTCGTCGAGGATGCACAGAGAGTGCTGCTCACAGAAAACAGGCGAGATGAGACGATTTTGATCTGAAATAAGAAAAAAAAAACAGTTTGTATTCTTCATCTATCAAGTTTGCATAATTGAGTACCATCATGAAAGAAGAATTCTGAAGCGTAATTCTCTTCGTTCTTCGACGAAGAATCAACTGTACACCAAGCGCAGTCACCGATTAATTGAGTCGAAGAATCCCATTCTGTAAAATGCAAACAAAGTTAATTACGTCCTAGAATATACACGATAAAAAAATGCATTATTCCAACAATGGTTTGTGAGTTGTTTGCATTTCAAATCTGTATGTACTTATTAACACACTGGAGCGTACGCATGGGTGAAATGAATTTATGTTAGCAAAAGCACAACAAACAATTCACTTTGTGGGATTTTAATTTTAACAGTGATTATGACGATCATAAACAAAATGGTCCTAGGGAAAAGTGCGTGTATCTTCTACAAATAAAAAAGCTACCAACACAAGAAGATCACACAATACGAAACATGATATTGACCATATTTGGGATACTTTGAAGTTAGTTCACTTCACTATTTGCATCGTTAGCTCCAATCACAGAACAGTTGCAATTTTGAGTATGATATAATGCATTAAAATAAGAACGATTCTCACATCACGCCCGCGTGCCAATTTGTTGCTTGTCAACAAAAATAAATTCCGAATCACGTTGTCAACATTTCAAAACAATGGAAAAATTGCTAGTGGTGGCCATACCGGAATATCGTATCTCAGCGGACATTTATATATTAATCCATGTTAACGTAGAGACAAATCCAAAACACTTTTATTATAAATTGCAAAACATTTATAATATTAATATAAAACCCTTCCATGTATTACTAAATATATAAGAAAAAAAACATATTTTATACAGAACAGAATTGCTCCGGATCGGATCAGCAAACGCGCAATGACATTCGTGACAAGAACCGTAGCTCCAAGTCAGATCCGTACATCACTAGCCATTGATTACTCAGAAAAAGTAAAGTTAAAGTTAAAGCTGAAGTTGTACAAGCAAAAATGGCTCTGAAACTACTGGTTGGCCAAAGTGAGTAATTTACCGTATGTTTTGTTGTTAACAATCACACGAATAGAAAGCATTTGGTAAAATGGTGCGCCGTAAAAAATAGGGTGTGAAAAACCGTAATGCGGTTCAATGCAGAGCAGCAGACCGTCATCCGCAGTGTGTACCGCAGAAGCGAAACGCCCCTCCTGTTTCTGTGACGGAAAGTGTGAAAATGTTGATGGTCTTGCGGGTAGCAGTGGGTGGATGCAATTAGTCATACCCATACGGAAATTGGTGACTTTTTCCAACCCTGATGAAGCAAGCCTCGAAATGTTCAATAATTTGGTTTTTGAAGACGTGCGACTATTTACATAGAAAGATCCGGTCGCAAAGAA
Source organism: Anopheles funestus (assembly GCF_943734845.2). Lineage (NCBI taxonomy): Eukaryota > Metazoa > Arthropoda > Insecta > Diptera > Culicidae > Anopheles > Anopheles funestus. The sequence goes on from NC_064598.1 coordinate 45,634,317, forward strand.
AGCGCTGGAAAGGGTACTATTTTTGGGAGACAACGCAGAAATTTTTGCCTTTGATATTGATTTTTTGATTGGGCTTGCGCACCACCAACAACAAAAGAATTGTGTGATGTCAGAACGTACGAGAATAAGTACGTGCCGATGGATGTTTCTAGCGCATTTTATGCGACCTCTTCATCTCAGCAGAATCTCTATCAAAACAATGACTACTTTTTTAATGTGTAAATTGTTCCTTTTTTTCAATAGGTTCAAGTAGGTACAAGTTAAGAAACAGCACAGTAGGCAGTTCGCATACACAACACATATCAAACATGACCTTCTTCAAAGTGTTGATGGTTGCGAGGTTTTTGTTTTTCTTATTTTGATATTTACACCTTTTTGTTTTGCAGAGATTATGAATGAAGTCGTCCGTAGCAAGACAAAATCGGACGGCAAACCTGGCACGGAATGGCGAATCCTCATTGTCGACAAGTTGGCCATGCGTATGGTTTCGGCATGTACCAAAATGCACGAAATCAGCGCTGAGGGTGTAACCTGTAAGTCGGACATATAGAGCCATGTCAATCTGTAGAAAGTCAAACCTTAACTTTAATCGAATTTTATGGAAACCATTCTCTCCCTATGCAGTGGTAGAAGACATCAACAAGAAGCGAGAACCTCTGCCAGCAATCGAAGCGGTATATTTGATCACACCGTCGGAGGATTCGATTCGTTTGTTGATGAGAGATTTTGAGAATCCGGCTAAACCAACGTACAAGGCGGCCCATGTGTTCTTTTCCGAGGGTAAGTATAATGCGAGTGAGGAAAACTAGAATACCTGAGCTTAAAAAGAGTTGGCATTGACAAACAAGACGAAACGCTGTGATATAATCAATTATGTTCCGTCTGTGTCGTGTTCCTAGCTGTGACCGAAGAGTTGTTCAATATACTGAGCAAAGGCACCGTAGTGAAGTTCATGAAAACGTGCAAAGAGCTGAATATTGCATTCATTCCATACGAGGCACAGGTAAAGAATAAACCTTTTTTTTACTTCGGTGCTTCCGGCTTCCGGAACTTAACACAATAGAGGGTGTAGAGTAAGGCTATAAGGCGCGTTTAAACTAAAACATCATCACTAAGCTCACATCGTACTAACAATTAACGAATCGTAACACAAAGGAGATGGTATGAATGGCGGTCAAAGACGCATCGTAACAGATAACAGTCTCTCCAATGTTTAATGCTGTCTTTTCTCACTACTAATTGTCTCTACATATTTATGTCTTCCAAATGGTTAAAAACAAACTTCATCCATCATTTTTTTTGTGTGTCTATGTCTATCTGCAACCCCGTTCCAGTATGTCCGGAGGAGCTGTTCAACGATATATGTAAATCGGTCGTATCGAGAAAGATTAAAACGTTGAAGGAAATCAACATTGCTTTTCTGCCGTACGAGTCGCAGGTGTGCTGAGTTTGGGATCATTTACTAATCGGTGTAGTTTATGTAGTTTTGTGTTTGGTTGTGCATCCTTTATTCTTTATAAGCTTTTAATGCTCATTATATGGGTTTTATTTTTTTGTTTTTTTGTTTATAATTTTTCTTCCTTGAACTTTGTTTATACTGTTTTTCTCTCTGATTATCCAATCAATATCGTCCCATGTTTATAAACCCATTGCAACTCACTGTAGCATTAACATCACACAATTATTCATCTGTTTGCTTTTATCGTTGATGGTCTCTTGTATGAATCAGAATAACAGTGTATTGTTTCCTTACATTTCCTGTTGTGATAAGGTCTATTCGCTCGACTCGCCTGTCACCTTCCAATGTGCGTATTCGCCCGCACTTGCCTCTGCCCGCAGCGGCAACATGGAGCGCATTGCCGAACAAATTGCCACCCTGTGCGCTACTCTCGGAGAATATCCGTCCGTACGTTATCGAAGGTATGTCACAAACGAATATGAAATAATCTGCTTCAATATTCTCCCGTGGTAAACTTTTCAATTGAACTCTATTCTTTCGTTTTACTTCTAGCGAATGGGATGGCAATGTGGAACTAGCCCAAATGGTACAGCAAAAGCTGGATGCGTACAAGGCAGACGAACCGACGATGGGTGAAGGGCCGGAAAAGGCACGCTCGCAACTGTTAATTCTCGACCGTGGCTTTGATTGCGTTTCGCCGCTGCTGCACGAACTAACGCTGCAGGCGATGGCGTACGATTTGTTGCCAATCGTGAACGACGTGTACAAGTTCATACCGTCACCGAACGCGGCCGAGAAGGAGGTGCTGCTGGATGAGAATGACGATCTATGGGTAGATTTGCGCCATCAGCACATTGCGGTGGTGTCGCAGAGCGTGACACAGTATCTGAAATCCTTCACCGAATCGAAGCGTTTGACGCAAAGCGAAAAGCAATCGATGAAGGATCTGTCGCAGATGATCAAAAAAATGCCCCAGTACCAGAAGCAGCTGTCGAAGTACTCAACCCATCTGCATCTGGCCGAGGACTGCATGAAATCGTACCAGGGCTACGTGGATAAGCTGTGCCGCGTCGAGCAGGATCTGGCGATGGGTACCGATGCAGAGGGTGAGAAGATTAAGGACCATATGCGCAACATCGTACCAATTTTGCTGGATCAGAATGTGTCCAACTACGATAAGGTGCGCATTATTGCACTATACGTCATGATTAAGAACGGTATCTCGGAGGAGAACCTCACCAAGCTGGTGACGCATGCACAGATCGACCAGAAGGAGCGCGAAATGATCAACAACTTGACGCATCTGGGCATTAACGTGATTGCGGACGTAAGTGATTGTGTGGAGGCTTTATTTTTAGACCTTTTTTGAATTGTAATTTTTCTTGTCTATGGTATGACAGGGTAACCGTAAGAAGCCGTATACCGTACCGAGGAAGGAACGTATTAACGAACACACCTACCAAATGTCCCGCTGGACCCCAGTCATCAAGGACATTATGGAGGATTCGATTGACAACAAACTGGACGAACGCCATTTCCCCTTCCTTGGTGGCAGAAAGATGGCAGGATTCCATGCGCCAACCAGGTGAGTTGGATGTGGCGATCACTCACGAAACGTCACAATTCCTCTATACGTTACAACTTACTGATGTACATTTTTTATTCCTATCTCATCCCTTTTGCGACTGTAAAAGCAGTAGCGCACGTTACGGCCATTGGCACAAGGATAAGTCGCAAACGGCGGTTAAGAACGTACCTCGCCTGATTGTGTTCGTGGTCGGTGGCTGCAGTTACTCGGAGATTCGTTGCGCGTACGAGGTTACGTCGGCGGTTAAGAACTGGGAGGTGTACATCGGTTCGTCCCACATCCTCACGCCGGAAACATTCCTCAGCGATCTGGGTTCGCTGAACAAGGAATAAGATGGTAGTGTTCAGGAAGGAACCAATTTTTGAAGCGATACTACACGCTATTGCAGGTTTTTTTCCATTGGCTTTCCTCGTGATCCTCAGACCGTATGCTTGTTGCTGTGCTGTTCGACAAAAAAGGCAAAGTAAAGAGAAAGCGTACAGCGTTCAATTTGTTATCTGTTAAGCAAGCGAACGAATGGCTAAACACGGAAATCTTATATAATGCATTGGTCTCAACTTGCACACGGGACACACGAACTATTATCAAAAGGGGCTTTATGCTCACGTTATTGTAATTGTTTCCAATAAAGACGATTGGAATCTTGCGACGTTCATAACGGGTGTTGGGGTGTGCCATACAACCGTAACACAGTTAAAATTGGGGTACATTCGCCCAAATTTCGCACGCTAAACTTCAACGATCGGTCTGAGGCATCCATCTGCTAATAATCAATGAAAGATTCTAGTTTTTTACCTGTTAGCATTTTCATTCATTTAGATTACTTAACGCTACATTCCTTTGCAAAGGAAAACCCGAATGTGATTAGTTTATCGTTTGTTTTTGAGTTATAAATTCGCGGTGCATAGCAAATGCATGGCGCGCATATTGTTACATAATTGTACTACTCCTAATATGTTAATTAATCAACCAAACCATTTTGTGATTGCGGACGCTTCAGCATGCAGGAAAAAAGATTCGCAAAATGTTCTCCTTATGTGTTGGATACTATGTGTATGCATATAAATATGGTTTTAAATCGTTTATTTTAAAAATGTGTTTTTAGCAAACTGTGCAGTACGCAATGATCTTAGCCAATTACATCGAACACATGTGTGCGTTTTTTTTTATATTAATCGTTTTTAATAGTTGCTCGTTGCAGTTCATTGTATGCTTTTCGGTGAAGTATTGTGCTTGAAAGTATTAGAAAAGAGATAATTATTCAAAGCAATGGAACGCAAAACAGCAAAACCTGCAAGAAAGAGTAACGTGTGCAAGGCATGAACGATAGAAGTGAATCGGCGAACAAAGATATTTAAGCGGTCAGCTCTTGAAAAGCATTAGATAACTTGAACAAGTTCATTCAACACACCATGTCACATTAGCATAAATATACACCAGATGAATAACAACAAAGAAAATCACAATTCTCCAAAGCAACTCAGCAAAACAAACAAATATATAGACATGAAAAGTTCATATATCGTAGCGTGTAGGACGAGCTGGAAAATGCAAGAGGGCTTACGCTAAATTATTAATTAGTTTTAAAAATTTCAAACACATGATGTTTGCAAACCTTATTATCGTAGTTCTCGTTTTGGCACGAGGCATTTGCAGAGATGCAAAAGAGAAGGTTATAAAACGGGCGAAAGCTTCAGCTTATTGGACACATTCGAAGAAAAACAACAACAAAACATGGAAAATGGAAAATGTCTTGACCTGTTGGCCAATTATTCTAATATCGTGCACCTGTATCGAATGTTGGTAAAAGGTTAGCAATCAAAGAGCACATCCACTCAAATGATGCCTGTCGGGTGAACGCCCCTTACCTTGGTGCACGTGCTATGCATTTACTTTCAACTTGGACAATGAAAGTGAATAATTGGTTTTCGAAATCAATGGAAAAGCAACAGCAAACCAAGACGCTTGAAATTGCGATAAAAACACATAAGTTTAACCATGGCATTGCATTGTTCAGCATCGTATCTTCTTGAGAAGTATCTAGGCGAGTAAATGATAAGGTCAACACGTTGTATAAAATGATCAGTTTAAAAAACGTACACATACAAAGTAAGGCGGAAACCAAACAAACAAAACACACGTTTAACAAACTTACCTATATTTATCTTCTACTCGTATGGCGTATGTGGTAACCAGTGTTTCGTGTGAAAACCCCCTGATAATAAGGATCGAACTCTTCAACAGCACCGTTCGCACAAAATGCTGTGCAACAGGTAGCTGAAATGAGGCATGAAACAAAAACACAATAAAAAAACACTATACAATAATATGTTCTCTGCTTGTGGCCGTGAACAGCAAACAGCATACAAACAAAACCGACCTGTACACATCACTTCTATCTATATCTTCGAGCGTTCAATTATTAAACTAATAGCATATTTAACATACTCTTGTGCATTTTAGAAGGATCAACGTAAAGAAAGAAACCGAGGCAAAGTAAATATCTCCACATTAAACATCATCTCGTGGAAAAAAAAGGATCAATATTAATGGCAGTTGCAGATGAAAGCGTGCAAAAGAGTAGTAATACACACACAATCGAAGAAATAATAAAAAAAAAAACAAAAGAACAAATCAAAGTATTGCTCGTTTTGTGGACAAACGTAAACTGCTCAGACAGAAAAACGTAGCTAAACAACCCCACCAATTAAAGTAACTTCTTCTGGGATTATCGGAGCATGCTGCTCAATCGCAGAAAGAGTTTACACCGGACGGTTTCTTTGCGTTGATTCTTCGTACGAAAACAAAAAAAACAGAAAGATAAGAAACGTGTAGTTGGCAGCAAAGGCAAGAACGATAAGAACGTTCTAGGTTGGAAAATGGCCGAAAGGATGAAGAGAAAATTGGCTTGTATTTTAGTTGTATTTTGGCTTCCTACCGTTTTCTCCAGTTCCATAGCATAGACAATTACATTTAATAAATATTTATCCAAATGATCATGTGTGTCAATTCTTCCCAACATTCCCAAACGTATTCTTCCGCCAATTGAGCAATTTGAATTATGAAAAAAAAACATCCATCGCAACTGTCATATTTAAAATGTCATCGTTTCCCGTAACCATGGATACTTATCACGACGGCAGTGGATTGTTATTTTACGAAAAACAACTGAAGCTTCACTAGAGAAACAGAACATTTTGTACGAGACATTCATCTCGCTGTGTTCGCTGCTCGAAAGGGAAGTAAATTTCAAAGTCTACATTATTCGTACGAGGAAAGACATCGATTAACGAAATCAATTATGCCACGTCGAAAACCAATCACCAAACTGGGCATATTCGGGAAGTATGACATAAACCCGGAACAGGCGGTAGAAAACTACTTTGAGTCGAAATTGAACAATAAGTGTTACGTGTAGGTTGACGATTGCTATTCGCGTGCCACCATGTCCCAAAGATACCTAATAACGTTGAAACGCCTCTTTATAGCAATATCCCTGGCTGGGATGTCGCCCGCAATGGGTTCGAGCTTAAGGGCATCCACAATGATCGTGAGTACATGGAAATTACCAAGGAGCAGCACCGGATGCGTGAGCAAGCCCAACGCCAAGTAGTCGTCAACCGGAAGCGGTTAGAGCAAACGACCGATTTACTGCACCGCATGCGGGCCGAATTTGTCGAGCTGAACGATTTTCTAAAAGACTGCGAAATGAAGGAACAAAACGCTTTGGATACGGTAACTACTAAACTTCTGTTTGCGGGTGTTGGATATATTACCATTATGGGCCACTTTCACTTAACAATTGGCAGGTAAAACGCGAAAAGGAAAAGCACGAACAGTACGGGAAAAAGATCACACAGCTCGAGGCGGATCTGGAAAAGTTGGATGACTTTGTGATAAAGTATGAAGCAACGATCAACACATTTGAACCGTTTGAGGTATGGTGTATGGTTGGGAGTGGCACTAAAAGAACTGCAGGAATACAATTTATATGATCTTCTTGTTTCATACCATTTGCAGAAAGTTATGGAACAGACGATCGCCGAATCGAAGAGCTACGAAAATATGCAAGAACTTATTCAGCGTTGTGATTCGCTCCGTATGTACTATTTATATGAATATGAATGTGAAATACTACTGACGTTCTAGTTAAACAATTGTAATTGCTTTTCCTCTTCTATAGTACTGGCACAGGTGGAAATTTCGGCTGTAGAGCAGCAAAAGATCCAGGAGATAGAGGAAATCCGTCAGAATCTCTTCAAGGCAACCAAGACGGCACTGCATATTATTACCGGACTGAATAATGATCTGTCCGAATTGTTGGTAGGTTTAGTTTTATTGGAAAATGACACCATTCCATACTTAAATTATTCTGACTACTCTTTCCTTTTTAATGATTTTAAATGTAACGAACATATTGGGTTGTCCGGTGTCATTTTGGTGACATATTGTAAATCTTCATTTTTCTTTTTCTGCTCTCTGTATATCGAGTTCTACTCTTCTTGCTAAAATGAAGTCTGATCTATATGAGATTCGATCTACGAATTTTGACATATTAGATGAAACGCTGATCGCGGTCACTATGCGATTTCTTCTTCTTCTTGGCTTAACGACCTTACAAGGTCACGCCGGCCATTTCTGGCTTACTAGACTTATTTTTACCACGTAGCCGGATAGTGGGATTTGAACCCGGTCCGGCCGTGTGGACTGGCGCCGTTTATCACATGCACCACCGAGCCGCCCCAACTGCGGCGATTTAGTATCTTCAATTAGATAACAGCCATAGGATGTTTCTTTCCAAGAATAAAAACAAGCAAATTGTCAGCACAATATTTAACGCGATCGTGTAACAAGTGTGACAGTTCTAGTAGAAGAATTAGTCAATTAGTAAACAGGTGTAATTTATTGCACTTCTTTATTACTGTTATAACGCATCAGTGTGATAAACTCATGTAGTACATCGCTATTTAGTATATTTCTTTCACATTTCTTTCCTTATTCCTAAAGACACAATACGTTGCCGCCAAAGAGGAAGGACTGCGCTGGGAAAAATCGGTCACCGTCGTCAAGAGCTACATGGTGGAGAATGAATCGAGCATTAATTGCCTTTTGGACGCTATTAACCATGTGTACATACTGCTACGCAAGCGTCGCGGTTCGGCACCGGTTGCTCCACGTGGTGACGTCGAAACGCAGCTAGATCACATCAAGGAGGAGATCGAGATTTTGCACGACGTACGCAAACAGGCAGCTGCTAAGATGCGCAACGATGGTCACAGTCTGTGCGCTGAGAAAGGGACGGAACGGCGTAAAACTGCATTGTAAAGCATAATAGAAACAAAGTTACATATGTTGGATAAATTTCGGACTCAAAACATAAGCTCACAACCATACACACACACACATTATTTGACAACTTTGAGTTTATTCATTTGTATCTCTCGCGTTTATTATTGTTTTTTTTCTCTGTTTATTACTCATAGGTTTAAACGATAGCATTTAATTTCAATCAACCAGTGATTCATCGATTTACTTTCATATGTTAGCGAATCAATGCATATAATGGGGGAAAGAGTGGTTTTGTTTGTTTTTTTGTTTGTTTAGAGCGTATTACACTGCATCATGAATGCATATTTATAGCAGATATATGTATGTATACGTATTTTGCTTTTTTTTGTGTGTGAGAAACATATTGATCTAAACATCCGGTTCCCATTACGATCGAGAAGGGCAGGATGCCAATCCGTGACACAATGAAGTAAGTGTGTTTATAGTTATACTTTACACTCCATTTGCCATGTTATTGCCTGTCCATAGTTATTATTTAATAACGCATAATATTAATTATAAATTGCATAAATAAAAAAATAAATCCTTTTCTTGCGCCGACACAAATGATCGAGTGTTAACGAACACTACCTGGCTACTGATTTGGCTGTCAGCCACGATCGTTCCATGTTTGCCACCAAACGATGGTTAAAAAAAGAAACGAAAATCTCTTGTGCTTGTGGTGCAATACAAATGTGCGAGAAAATAAAACGAAAGCATACACTAAAGTAGGAATAGTTTTCAAACACAAACATCACTCAAAAAACGATCTAAATCTATAAGCATAACTGATGAAAAGAAAACACGTCCACTGTACAACAATTGTACATCAAATAGAAATAACATTTCGTGTCATTTTTGTATCGCACGCGTTAAAAAAAGGAATGGTTTTGCTTTTAGTGCATAAGTGCATGAATCAAAGAGAAAAAAAATGTAAGTTTTTAACTTTATCGTGAGTGCACACACGCTAGCACACTGGGAACTGTGTGAACACTCTGAAAAAATCATGAAAAATAATTCTAAAAAAATAATGATTGCACACTTTCAGGCATCGCATACACTAAACACAACACGGCCGGGGAAAGGTAGTAATAAACTTATGTCCATCCCCTGCCGTGAAGGAATAATAAAGCAATAAATACTGCATTTGCAAAAACGAACATCCGTATAAGAAGGACACGCCAATTCTGCTACATGAGAAGAAGGGAAGAGATTGAAAACGGGAGTGTCGCAGCAGCTATCATACAATGGGATCGTTCTACTAGGAATGCATCCTTTTTTATTTCACCACCCTTCCCAGAAATTACTACATATTGTATGCAACGTATTCACGTAAAACTCCAATGTGGGACGCTAAATTGTTCCTTCTATTGGGGAAATCTTGTTGAGGCTTGTTGTCTCAAATTTATAAACACAAATCTCTTGCCGTTTTGATTAGAGTAAATTAATAGTGCTTCTTTGTTGTTGTGTTTTTGCTCTGTGTAATTTTCTTGTATGGTCTTTTGTTTTGCTAGTTATAGGATAAATTTTACACAACGATAACAAGAAGATTAGCGTTGTTCCGCGGTTCGCTGCTTGCTTCCTCCATGTATTTACACACTCTTTACTATTACGCATCGTGCATAGTTCGCATATGTCGCCCTCTCTATCTCTCTCTTTATATATATTTATGTATATATTCATCTGTTTTGTATCTATTTTTTTCATTTTCTTAGTGAAACAGTAAGATAAATGATAACGATTTTATGTTGTGAATTTCTACTTAAAGTTTGCAAAATACTAGGATTCGTATAATATTTTTGCTAACCCCCCGTTTTTGTATTTTGAATAATTTTTCATTTGCTTTTCAAACGTGCGTTTTTACTTTCGTTACTATTATGATGCTCGAATCATTTGTCTATGTGTTGCCAGTGTAAGAAAAAACTCGTTACAATTACAGTATGTTCAGCAAATAAATTAAGACAACGCAAGTGTTTGAACAAATACCTTCTACATCCTTTTGCCAACGCAACATTATTGGAACACTACACAGAAAGAAGAGGATGAATGCCGAATTGAACACGCGCGCGTCACACCCGCTCGGAAAGGTTTCCCCCCCGCTTTGTGAACTGAAGATATTCTGTCTGAAGAAGCTTTAATGTCTTGCACCACACCACACCAGCAGGACATACGACAACGCTTTGCATGTGCTTTGGTAGTTAAAGTTTCCAAAAACCTTCCTTGTGTGCTTGTTTTCCTGACGAATCTTTAATTAAAACCTGAGAAACGGAAATAGAAACAAAACCGAAAGAAAGATAGTTTACAATCCATTCAACTTGCCTACCACAGATGCATGCTTCTGTGTAACAGAAAGGGCTTAAACGCTTTAGCTATAAGAGAAAGCAACACATAATGCATGTGCTAGTGTGTAGTGGACGAAAGTACATGAGTGAGAACAGCATTAGAGGTGTTATTTTTGACAACGAAACTATATCGCTTTATTCGTACATAAAGGTAAATGGAAGGGTGGAATGCGCCCAATTCATCATGCGCCATACACTACAGAATAATCGCTACTACGCAATGTTTTATCATATATATATATATATAGATATACTCTAACAACTAGCCGCACTTCCCCGTCACACATTGTCAACCTACGGCGTATGGGAGGGTGTGTGTAGGGGGTTCTTTTTTTTAATAGCAAAGCAAAACAAATCCTTCGTTCAAAACCTCCCACGCAACTCACCTAAACGGAGGGTGTGTAATTTAACTAAATGCTGATGATTCGCGTATTGCGGAACGTGATCGAAAACGGAATCAAATCGTATCATAATGCACCCAAGAGCATACGGTGACCCACAACACGCAGGATGATGCGGCGAGAATTAATGTGCAACACGTTATTGTTGTTATTGTAGGACGACGAATATGACGTACGATGACCACCAGAGACGGGCAGAGGTGTTTGAACGAAGTGTACGAACAGCACACAGCATCACCCATCATCATCAGTAGCAGCAGTAGACAAAAGAACGTTGGTAAGACATGAGTTTAATGGAAAGCTTAACGCATCCCACCAATATAAGCCATAAACGCTATCCGTAGCGATGAGAATGACGGCTGAGCAATGCTTAATAGCTAAACCTAATCGCGTGTCTATGCGCTGCATAAAACCCGCCGCAACGCTATTCGAAGCGTTGCAACCGATACACCGATGGTCCTGTCATACTACGCAGCAAGAGGTTATGCGATGTGTGGCGGGCAGGCATGTGTTTACTACTTTACTTTTGTTTACTCTAATTTGTTTCGCGTGCACACAACGAAAAGTGAAAAAAAGATAGACAAACAAAAACTGAATGAGCTGGTGATTAAACAAAGCTTTCGCTGAACGATGCATTGCATTTAAACTGTACACAGTTTGGTCACAAAAATGTACTTGCGATGTTGGGGGGCGGGACATAAATGTGCCATTTTGGCGCCTAAGAAACTAACAATAGTCATACACGTGTGATCGTGATCGTTAAAGTCGGGAATGATGTGTGCCAAAAGGAAGGGGCGGGAAGGTAGAATATTGAGTGAATTTGCCACCGGGACCGATGAGCCGTGCTCAATTGCTCTGCTATACACACATGCTTGCGTTCGTTCCTATCGCTACTGTTTGCGGTGTTGCGGTCACACGTCCAGAATGTACTAGTAGCCTGTTTTGCTAGATGTTAACGTGCAGTTTTACATACCACCGTACTGGTATGGGGTCATATTTGGTTGCGGCGGCACGTACGCACCGGCGTACTGTGGTGCATACTGGGGCATGCCGATACCGGGTCCAGCGGTCAGCATGAGCTGCGGTTCCGGCATGATGATCGATTTGTGTTCGGTACTTTCGCCTTCCTTCTGTCGCTCCGCATCGGACGCTTCGAGTTTGTCCACCTTGGAGGTATATTCTCTCGTCACCTAAACAACGATGGATGGTACACAACAAAATAAGGGAAAATAAGTTTAGAAAAGCTTATCATTATTAATCAAACCGGTTCGTGATGGGCTACCTGAATGATATAAGGCATCGCAAAGTCCATGATGTTGTGACGCCATGCGAGTTCTAATATTACATCGGGCCGCAACAGATCGTAGCACTGGAAAGCAAGTAAAGAGAAAACACAACAACCTTAATGAACAAACTGTGTGCGCTGGGAAAGGGCAAATAGTCAAACCTACCTGGAATAGACATGCCGCGAAGCAATCGTATGCGCCCCGTTCCAAAAACCAACCGAGCAACTCTTCCGCCAGCTCGCCCTGGTGCGATTCGGCCGCATATTCCATCGCGTCCTTGAACAGACGATCCTTTTTGCACAGCTCCACACTTTGCTTCCAGCGATTGTTTCCTGCAAGTGTGCAACAATGAGATACACATTACCAAACCGAACCGTCCAGCGGCGCATCCAATATACATACCTTTGTACAGGTAGGCAGCAATGCGACGGAATTCGGTAAGCTCGTGCTTTTCGAGCTTTTGCGCCAACGCAATGTTGTCAAAGTTGTCGAACGCATCGATGGACGTCCGCAAACCCTGATAGTCCTCTTCGTCGATCAGCAGCCCATTGAGCGCCTCATTGATTGCCTTATTGTTCAGGCTCTGCACGGAGCGCAGATAGGTCTTGACCAGCTGCAGGTGACCCTGTTTGGTGAAGAAACTGACCGCACGAGTGTGATCCATGCGGGGTGCCAGCACGAGCAGCATATCGTTCAGCAGCAGCGGTTTGTAGTCGAGATAGAACTGTATCGCTTTGTAGTACAGCTCAATGTTGGCCACCTTGGTGATGATATCCTTGAAATGACCTTCGCGCCACGCTTCGGACGGATGTGCCATCATGGCCAGTACCGCGTTGTCATACTCTTCGTATTTGTCGTACAGGAACACTAGCTCCGACCAAAGGTGCGCCTGTTCGGCCGCACGCAGTACCTTCGGAATGTTAACGCGCGACCAGAACAGCTCGAGATGTTCACGCATCTTGGCCGGTTTGTACTTCGAGTACAGAATTGCCAGCTCGGTGAACATACCCATGTGCGCACGCTCCAGTCCAAGGGCCGCCTCCAGCAGCCCAATCAGTTCCTCGAAGTATCCCCGGTCCTGATAGTAGTTGATCAGATCCTCCAGCTCGTCCGCGTGTACCACGATGTGAAGGCCACACATCTGCGCCAGCCGGAACTCTTCCGCGTCCACGCAGGCGAAGCACACCTCCTTCCAGGTGCGGGTGGAGTTAGCTTTACGGGCCCCATCCACTGCGCCCTGGAACTCGCGCAGATGCACCAATGTGATGGCGAGCCGTGCAAAGTTGCTTACGTTGTTGTACAGCAGCTTCGCCGCTTCGTACATTCGATCGTTGAAGCAACGATCGCCGATCTTCTGAATGTCGGCATGGTTCGGACCGGACACGAATTCCTCCAGATCGGCCAATCGGCCGGTACGGGCATACGCATAGATCAGCTCACTTTCGATGTAGCTCTCGCGGGCCTTCTTGCGTGCCATCTGCAGATAGCGTACCAGATCCTCCCAGGAATCATTCTTGCTTGCCGTTTCAACCACATCAATGTAGGCGCTCGGATCATCCGCCTTGATGTAGCTATCGATCGCTTCCTTCACCAGCCCTTGCTGGAGCTGAGCGCGGGCCAGCTGTGACCATACGGCCGGTTCGTTGCAGCGCTCAGCGAACTCGTTCGCACGCTCCAGATTGTTTACCTGCTCGATCAGCACCTGGATGGCCGAAGTGTTGACGTCGAACTTTTTGAATATCGCAAAAGCTTCCTCGTACAGCTCGTTGTTGATTGCAATGTTAGCGATATCAGGCGCATCGTAGTTGTCCAAACGATTGATGTAATCCATAACGCGGCTACGATCTGCCTTGATTGCGGTCAAAATAAGCAGATTCTGCAAGTTGCGATGGTCGGAGAACACGGAAGAGTCAAGCACGATCTTCTCCAACAGCTCGATTAACTCGTTCGGCAAATCGGCCGTCATGAACGCCTTTACAGTGACCGAAATATCGTCCGGATCCTGCGTCTCCGATAAGGCAGTCTGAACAACCTGATCGATCAACTGGCGCTTGTAAGGATTTGCCTCGGAGAGCACTTCCGCCCACAGTTCGGCATCACGACGACGTACCAGGTAGCGCGCCTCTGATTTAAACAACGAGTTTTCGTTGCAAACAGCGATCAACTCACGATCACACTGGCCCCGCTCGTACGCAACACAGGCCAGATGCGGATCGCGCTTCTCGCAGTAACGTCCCACCACTCGGCTATCGTAAAACTGATTCTCCTTCAGGAAACGTTCCGGATTGTTGTTCGAATCAATGTAGATCTTGGCAAGCGCATTATGTGTCGCCGGCTCAACACATCCTTCGTGGACGCGCGACTCGAGCCACGGCAGCAGCAACTTCAGCCGGTTGCGCTTTTCAACCTCTTCCACCAACTCGTCAGTAGAGAACTGTCCCTTCACGACCAGTATCAAGTTCTTTATAATGTCCTCCGAGCAGTCGACATCCAGCAGACCTCCGACGACCACCGGCAAACGCGACGGATTCACCTTCTGCACATAGATCTCGATGTACTTCTGGAGACTGTTGCGGTACAGGTAGAGCACCAAGTCGTGCACGAAATCAAACCGATCGCACACAATGATCAACGGTAGCTGATCGGTTAGCTTGGCCTCCTTCAAGAAGTTCTTCACGCGCTCCGCATTGTAGCAATTCGACTCGCGACAGATACGCTCCACCTCCTTGATCTGGTTGGTCTTGCAGGCGGCCTGAATGTACTTGAAATGTACCTCCGGATCCTGGCTGAAGTTCACAATCGAGCCCAGGAAATAGAACAACCCTTCGTAGCTCTTGAAGCTTTCGAACAGATCGATCAGCGCTTTGGTCGTCAGCTGCTCGTGGTACTTTGTCGCAATCTGCACACAGATCTGCAGATTTTGACGAATGTTCGCCGTCAGCATCGCTTTCAGACACTCGAGTGAATCTTCCACCGAGAGTGTGCCGAAGAATCCTACCAGCCAATCGCCATTCAGCAGCTGCGTGTGGACGACCGCACGCTTGATATCGTACAGATCGGTATAGTGCTCCAGAGCGCGCTGCAACAGACCAGCTTTCTCGCACAGCTGCGCAATGTGCGCGCGATCGTAGTGCGTAAACATGGCGTTGCCCAGGATTGCATCGGCCACCTGCGGTGCCGACATGAGGTTCATTTCCAGCAAGCGTGTCTGTAACGCACCTTCCGCGGGACGATTGTTCTTGAGTGCATCGAGCAGGAACGCCGTACACTGCTGTACCATATTCTGCTCCATGAAGATGTCCACGATCTGGTTGATGTCAGCCAGCGGTTCCTCGTCCGCTACCAGCATGCTCGCAAACCCGGAACCCTGCTCCGGATTCGTTCGCATCACCGAACGCAGCAAAAACACGTAATCCGGACTGTAGTTGACCTTCTTTGCGTACAGTACAATCTTCTGGAACTGACCCGTTTCGGCGAAACACTGAATTACCTTGTTAGGCACGTTCGAGCGCAAATAGATGGAAAGAGCGAGAGTTGGATCGGACGGTTTCACCAGATCGCCAAGCTCCTCGCTACACTCTAACTTCTCCTCCTTTAGCCACTTCTCGCACAGCTGCTTGCGGCCTTGCGCCAACACCGGGCGACACAGTTCGAGCGATTCGTACTTGTTCAGCTTGCCCTGATCGAGCAGAATGCCGAAATACTGCAGCAAGGGTGGTGAGTTCGTGCCCGGCTGTGCCGGTACCTGCTGGAATTTTTGGATCGTTTGCGGCGTACGCAGGATGCCTTTCGGTGCAATCGCTGCCACCTTCGCTGCCTCCGCAAATTGTCCATTCTGGAACAGTTGGTTGAATTTGCGGACAAACAAATCTTCCGCACCGGACAGATTGTTTCGCACCGCCATACGCAGCGCTAGATCTGGGTTCTGTAGCACGGTGTTGATGTACGGGATGATTTGCTCCTCGTCAACCGTCACCGAAAGCACTTGGCCCTTGCGGTTCACACCGATGATGCCACCGCTCGATTCGTGCGGTGCCGTCACGAAGATGGTATCGCCCGAGATACGGTTCATGTAGATGCAGGTCGCCGTCTCGATGTCGTACATGTGGATGTAGCCGTACTTGGTGATCAGGTAGATCACATCGTACCGGGGCGATACCTGCATCGCGACCGGGAAATCGCTTTGCGCCTCCGGCGGGAAGAACACATCCACCGCCTTCTTGGTGAACGCCACATTACCGGCCGGCGGTGTACCGACCTCAATGATGTGCAGCTTAGCAGCGGTTTGCGACCGGACGGCGAAACAAAACAGCGTCGAAAGTTCCTTGTTCTCCTCCATCTTGAAGGTGGCAAACGAGGCAGCGTGACCCTCAATCGCTTGCGATACCTTACGCTCCACCGAGTACAGCTGCATTGCACCGATCACACGGTTCTGCTGTGCCGAAATACCTGCACAATAGAAATGATACAGATTAACACTTCCGCCGTCTAAAAATTCCCGCCTTGTCTGACCAGCAGCGGCAGGAAAGTTACTTACCAACAAGCAGCAACCACGCTTGCTTCGGATCGGTACGATAGTTGATGATCTGGCAGCCGTTCAGCGACGAATGGCGTTCGAACATCTTGATCGGCGTCGAGTCGCCTTCCATCGACCAATGGTAGACGGATGTTTCCGTCACCAGGGACAGCGTGTTGAGGGTGATCCACTTCCAGAACACGACCTCCTCCGTCATCGTGTGCGCCTTCATCTTCGATTTCATCTCGATGTTGAAGATCTGCAGTGTTTTCTGCGCCTTCAAAGCGATCACTTTGCTCGCCGGGTTCATGATTGCCGAGTCAGCACTGATCGGCCGCCGGATCGGATTCTGTGCGTCATTCATGTCGATGATCACGACCTGGGCCGTCTCGCCCACCTTCTCCCGGACACAGATGAACTTGTCCGACTCCATCGTCAGATTAGTGAACGAGATCGAGCTCGCATTGATGTTGATGTTGGTGAGCTACCGAGCAGCGTAACCATCGCAATAGGCCAGCAATAACCATGGATACCGAAGGAAGCGAATGTTTACAACGGGGAGTAATCCGGGTCGGGGAGTTTCGGTTGATAAATGATAACACAAGCACGCCCGCCATGGAAACAGCATCGGTCGATTTAGTGTGCAAACATACATACAGAAAGAGAATTTTAAAAAAAGAAAAGAAAAAGCAAAAGTTTGATAAGAACAACATTCTTTGAAATTTTTGCAGACGTGGTGCTGTTAAGTTGTTCGTGTCATGTCGTTCTTCGATTCTATCTTGAGCATTATATTTCATTTACAGTTTGTCGTACAGTTTGTTATCGAGCATGGTTTCTCAGAATAAAATGCAGCATCCACCACCCACAGTGATGTGGTAAATATCAAAGCTGCTGCTATAAAATTAAATCGTTCAATAAAATTGCATCTGCCCAAGCGAAATTAAATTTCCTTTCTGCAGCGGGTCTTCTGTCCTTCTATCAATAGCGCTATCAGGATGGGACGGGAAGAAAAAAAAACGGCTGCCACTTCCAAACATCCGCTCTTTGCCCTTATGGACGATATCCAGCATGGTTGGGACGGAGCTCTTGTAGGAGAAAATTGAAGCCACTGCCAGCCATGCTAAAACCATTGCGTAATGTCAAATCGTTCGTTTCCTTTCCCTGTCCTGTTGTGGTTCGGTTCGTGGAAGACACGCGCATAGTGGTGCTTGCTGTCCTTTTTCTCACTGCTGCGCCACTCATCAGTACACTGTCCTGTCCTTCCGTCCTTCTGCAAAACTAAACGAGCTAGTGCAATCGATTTCTCACACGGAACGCATCAGGGGAATACATCGGTTAACAGGCGATATACACTGGACGAAGGAATTGATCCAAAACCCCGCATTACAATATCACTAAAAGAATGATTCATGAAACTGTTCGCAATGGCGCTATCATTAGCAACATTAAAAGGGGCGTCACGGTTTTTTGTGACACATGACCAACATTCTCCATTGTCACCAGTTGGCTCCTTTTTCATCTTCCTACCAAAGCAACCTACCCAATAGGGTAGCAAAATGTTTAAAGAGGGATGTGCAGAGCAATTCTAGGTCAATCGCGTTACCGTCGTCGTTGTGTTATTTTTTTTTCTTTCAATCTTCATTTCACTCATCAAAAAACTCACCTGTAAATGCTCCTGAAAGCGTATCGGAAGTTGTTGCGACATTTTCGGGCTGCGCTTATTCACTACTATGTATTACTTTTCGTTTGTCACTTCCGGTAGGTGGATCTTAGTTTTATAGTTTACTTTATAGATAACAACTTATACTGTGTTTCAATGATCAACATTCACTTTCACTAGTTTCACAGTGGTTTGCACAAACGGTTTGTTTTGTTTGCTGTATGACGAACGGTACACGAATGATGTTTGCGGTACGGCCTGTTCCTCTTTGCGGACGGGTTTCCGTGAGACCTTACTGAATAATGAAACGCAAATATTTAATTATTTTGTTCACTACGATTAAAAGACACTGATCTGATCTAGAGTTTCCTTGGAAAGTGCGATGATATGGTGAAGAAAACTCGATCAATAGATCAGCATGGAAATGAGGAGATCTATCGATCGATTATGCGGTTTCACACTGATAGTTCACACTGATGCAGGAAAAGTATTTTTCTAATTAACCCACAAATTAAACAATTTTTCCTTCACTTGTGTCCCTCCTAGGCACGTTAACAGCAGAGAGGTAGTGACCGCAACAACGCGATGAGTACGTGCTCTGGAATCTTGCTCACGTTCACAAACACCGAAGAAACGCCTGCTACGAAGGCACAAAGTTGAATGGATTCGCTATAGCCGAACGCATGCAACCGTACGCACACAAGCTTGCGTAAGAAAACATTGTGCATAGTGTGGTGAAGATGCAATCAAATAGGAAAAGTCTACTTTACTTCTCTTGGAGTACAGTTGTTCTGTCGTACAGGATAGTAGTTCTTGATTAATTGAACGTTGTAGCACGTTGTTCATTGTGTTATTCTGTGTAACTAACACCGTTTTCCTTCAATTTAATCTTAAAAAATATGTAAAAATTGATTACGTTCTCAATCTCAATCTGATAAGCTCACACAAAAAAAAAGTAAATTATCTAATTTATACGTGTTGTACAAGGCTTTCACGACGTGTTGACACTTGTCGCAATCAACTGTATGTAGAGAAAAAAACACCTTAACAACATAACGAAGCAAAGCCGCCTGCTTGCTTGTGTAGGTGCATTGAATAATTGAATTCCAATATGGCCGTTCCTACTTGCAGAGCCTTTTAATATTTCCGCTAGCCGCTATCACTGTCCACCATGCGTCTTAATGATGTGTCCTATTTTGGACTGTTTTATGGGACAACTTTTGTACTTTTTAGATAAAGGATTGCACAGTGCAAACAATTCAACAGCCTGCAGAAGAAAAACTCTGGATAGATGACTGCTGTGACAAGAGAGTGGCTGAACGAGAGAGCGAAGGAAGTACAGGAGAGCATAAAATCGGATGCACCAATACCAATTGCCAAGCAGTGAAAAGTACACTGTGCACGTTGGTGTGTGCGAACGGAATCGTGTACGGGAGAAATGAAGAAAACAACTCACTTCCCGAAAGGTAAATTAAATTATCTTCGACTATTGAAATTTGTTGAGCGTTTGTTTCTTGCGCACGAAAGCGGGTCAGATACGCACTCCGCCCAAAACGGTGCCTGCCGCCGCCGCCGCCAAAGGGCAGACACATCGTACATATGTTGTAAAGGAAGCTACTCTATTATTTCGACACCCATCAATCAGATTATAGCCGTCCGTCCGGTTCGGCCTCGCGCGTAAGTGAATATTTTTCCTATTAGCCATCCGGTTGCGGTGTTAGTAGTAGTGGTGTTGGTGTCAGTTTGTATCAGGTAGACGTAGGCTGCCCCGCAGGTATCGCGCGCGCTCCACCCGTTTTCATCTTTTCTCCACAAGTTAGCTTTCGGTGAGTATAGCGGCGCAAGCAAAATGGCTCGTTGAGTCACTTTCTTCCTCCCGTTCATCAGGGAAGACCCCCGCCCCACACACTTCACACACACTAAGGTGGCCAAGTGCCACATCACTTCATCGTTG
Organism: Anopheles funestus; assembly: GCF_943734845.2. NCBI lineage: Eukaryota > Metazoa > Arthropoda > Insecta > Diptera > Culicidae > Anopheles > Anopheles funestus. The sequence continues at coordinate 45,654,851 of NC_064598.1, forward strand.
GGCGCTTCCGCCCATTGCTTGCTGCTGGTTTCGTTGCCGGACGGAACGTACTTTTTTTTAAATACGGTATCCGATCACAGTAAGATATACATTTCGCTGGCAGCAAAAGAACATCACCACCATTTTCTATGTACCGTGCGCCTAATCTAAACTCATGCGTAATCTCACAAATGTTGCAGTTTTTCAACACTACGTTCGCAACGCGTAACACAGATTACTAGGGAAAATGCGCTTTTCTCGTATTATTCATCATCTCGCATCGTAGGAAGTTGGGAGAAAAGTACTGTCGTCGTAACTACACAAAGCACACCACCTCCCACTCAACGATGCGCAAAACTTTTCTCAAACAGCTTTGTTCGTAACACTTTCCAATGAAAGGTTCATTGATGGTGCTGCTGTTTAACTTTCATTCGATCCATGTTCTACGATACAATTATCGGTATCATTTTACCACACAGTATGCACTATTGGGGAAGAAATTCTTGTACAAAATTCCGAAAAATTTTACCCGTGAGACGCACACACACACGAAAACCGTCAGATGAGTTGCAAGTTGGAAAATGAAATGCGCTAAAAACTCGTTTATCCGTTGCCTTTGGGTAATGTTCCGGATAATCCAACAACACGAATGATGCGACGTACTCTGCGGATGGGGTTTCTTTTCACAGTAGAGTCCATGTTTTCTTTCCGTTTTTTTTCAAACTCAATCATTCAAATTGACTGTTTGTAATGTTCCGACGGGAATGATAGTTGGCGATCGCAGAAAGTGGATCTCCAAAAATCGATTTTGAACATATTTTTTACACATTGTGAAATTTTCATCTTCTGTCTCTGTACCAATACTGTACCTTGGTAGGCTTACTAAAACCAATTGCCACGGACAATATTTGAACAATCTTTTTTATGTGATAAATTGCATCTAAAATTTATTAAACACTTTGTTCAAGTTCATCCTAATTTCAATTTCCTACCTATTTTAACTATCTATTAAAATAAACTCCACTCTTTTCAAAGCATTTACATTATTTTGTTAAGTGCTTTACGCAGTTATCATTTGTACGCTTATTTTTCTGCCCTGTAATACACTTTAGAGCTTGCCAATCGTTTTTGTATCTGTTCGAATGTTTTGCCCTTTGTCTCTGGCACGAAAAGAAAGACAAAAATTGCACCAATCAAGCAGAATCCGGCAAACAGCCAGAACGTTCCCGCCTCGCCTAACCCATTCCGAAGCGGATTGAACGTTTTAGTCATCATAAACGACAGTGCGTAGCTGGTGAATGTTGCCAACGAACTGGCCAGGTCCTTCACGTCAATCGCAAACACTTCACCGATCATGATCCAGGGTACGGGCCCGAACCCTATCGAAAACACAGTGACGAAGACGGACAGGGCCAGTACCGGTAGCCACTCGAGGTTTTCCACTTGTGCTGGATTATTCTGCAACAGCTGGAAATACACTCCTAAGACGACGTGCGAGGCGCACATTATTACGGCAGATATCATCAACAACCAGCGACGTCCAATCCGATCGACAGTAAAGGCTGCAAGTAGCGTGCCAAACACCTGCATCACACCAACGATGATTGTAGCCACCTCATGGTTAAGCGAATCCGAAGCATTCTATCCAAAGGGAAAAGTAGAAAAAAATGAAAATGTTAAAAGAAGCGAAAGACAGGCGGATATTTATGGTTCACCATGAAAATATCTGTAGCGTAAAACAACACTGCATTAATGCCGGACATTTGTAAGAAGGTAACGAGCCCAATCATTGCAAGCAGTGCGCTCAATGTTTCTGGGGTTAATAGTGATTTTTTCAGTGACTTCTTCGGTTGATTCAGCAAAGCATCCTGTTCCATTTGAAGCTGTTCTATTTCTGTGTAAGCATCACATTTTGGACCACGCAGCCATTTCACTGTTTCAATAGCTTTGGTTTTATATCCTCGTTTAAGCTGCATAAGATAAACGTAAAGTTAGCATTGTTCCCCACAAGTGTAATGTATCGTTCTCACCAGACAGGACGGAGTTTCGGGCATTAGCATGAATATGGGTCCGAAAAGTAGCACAACAAATCCGGATATAATGTTCAGTTGAAACACATTCACGCCAACCGATATGCTAAAGGACATCAGCATTCCAAGGTTTAGCATGAGTTGGAAAAAACTGCCCACAGTGCCCCGGATTCTTTGGTCCGCTATTTCCCCGATGTAGATCGGTACAGACATAGAGTAAGCGCCAGCAGCAAATCCTTGCAGTAACCTCCCAATATACATCATCGCCACCGCTTGAGCCCAGGTTAGCAATACCCATCCTGTGGAATATGGATAACGTATATTTACTGGTCTAAACAAAAGTGTATTTAAAAAAAACTTACCCAACAGCAATGGTAAAACGAAGAACAGTATGGTATTCTTGCGTCCTTCTGACCTCAGCATTATCCCGCAGGGTATGGCAGCTATTGCACCACCGATAGGCATAAAGGCAATAGTCCAAGAAAACTGATCATCAGCTACATCGAAGTTTCCTTCGCCATCTTCCAATATCCGGGGTCCTGCCGGTGCGGACCAACCAAATACCATTCCGATCGTAAGTACGCCATAGGAAGCTGCAAAGGTGTGCAATGATGTAAGCAAAAGAAAGCTTAAACAAACTGACCCAATCTAGCCGTCGATAAGGAATGGACCATCGATCATTATAATATTCCAGAATGACAAACTTGTATCTCATGGATAATCGCTCCATGATCGTTCTCTTATCACATCACTCGTGAGCACGTGCTGATTTTACGTTAAAAAGCAAAAACACTGCGCATACGCAATCTAATATTTGTCAACAGCTTCTCATTCTTATCACATCGGAAGTGATGTGTGACTATTTATAAGCCGAAAACTTTTGCTACACAATCGTCACTTTGCCACTTTCAAACTTCCAACCATTGTGGAGTTGAGTGATTAAACTTCTCCAACTCACGTTCCGAACAGTACTGATGCTAAAAACTGGTCACATAGGTAAAAATATCACCTTAATTAGCTTAATTAACTGCGTTACTACCTGCTAATGCTGCGATGTATTGGTTTTGATGGGGAAAATAGTAAGGTAGCCTGCCCATCCTTGCGTACGAAATGCGAACCGTTGTTTCGGGTTCCAACAACCTAACCACTTTAAATCAACATAACCACTGAGTTCGATAGCGGTCGATCTGTGGCAACGTACCACCTTACACAAGCCGTGGCACTTGCCGCTGTTGATAAGGGTACCGAAAAATCTCTCTCTCTCTCTTGTAAACAGATTTTTTATTGTTATGCGTTATCAAGTTTGGGATTAATCTGATACGCGCCGTGATTGATGAATCACTCAATGTTATCCAAAGTGTATGTTTTCGTACATGTTCAAATCATTGTGGGGCTTTTGTTTCGTTACAAATACATGTTTAATCCATTGGTGTTAAACCAGGTTCTAATGTGGATAAAATTAGAAACCATTGCGAAAGCATGCTATCGAAATTTAAATTTAAATTCAAATTTGCAAGCGTGAGTTCCTTGCAAACTTCTTTCATTTTTCATTTGTGTTAACTCTTCACTTGCCGTGTCAGTATACGTGGGTTTTGGGAGTTCACTACGAACTTCCAAGGTTTTTTCTAGCTTGGTTTTTTGCAAAGTTTTGGTTTTTTTTAATCAATCTCGAGACCCCTGAGGCGGGCCACTGGGTAGCGCTAGTAGTAAATCTCAGCTGGACTGTTCCTCCAGGGTCCTGACCAGATAGCTCCTGAGAAATAGAAGTCTGGGGAACAAAGAAATAAGAGACATCGACATTGCATTCGTCGGAAACCACAGTGACCCCCAGACTTTTTATTTTGCAATCTGTTTTAATCCGACATCTCGCTGCAAACTAAATTATGCAGTCTTGCTCGTGATCGCGATCTAAGTATTTATGATCTCGGTGTTTGCAAAATTTTGCATTTATATTTGCTACTCGTATGAATAACAGAAATCTAGAATTCAGTTAAATAAAATTGAAAGATCGAAAGTTTTATTTTATTAAATTTTTCTCTGTAGTCATTCAACTGTTTTTATTTTTTTATGATCATATGGTTTACACGCAACTGTCAAAAATGGTCGGTGCATTGTTTGCAACTCGCCAATGGGCGCACCTTTTTCGTACGCACTTTGTTTATAGGCGTCAAACGCTTTGACATCGGCAAACAGCTCCGCGAGTGGCATTTTCTTTTACCAAAACTTTGTTTATTGTAGCTTTCAATTTGCAATTTCTCTAGCTATATTTGTTACTGTAGTGTATTGCAATTCTAGATAACGCATTCTGGACCGCGTGCGTTTGGTTCACTGCATTAGTTCCTGTAAGCGATAGTAAATTATACTGTTCAAAATCAAGCCGGAAAATGACACAACAACTGAAGGAGCAACTAAAGTTTGATATAGTAAGTCGAGCGTGATAATTTGGAATTTAAATAACGTAGCATGTATCGCCTAACAATACCTCTATCCCACTGCCAGGAATGGGGACACGAAAGATTAGTACGCGCACAGCAAACAGTCGAAGTTCGACCGTTCGATGTCGAGTCATGGTCACTGCTGGTTCGAGAGGGGCAAAGCCGGCATGTTAACGAGGTATGCATAATGCCTACAAACGTAAAACTAAATGCACAACCTGCGGAAACCGAGATTGAAACGCTTTGTTTTTTAGGTACGATCGTTGTACGAATCACTGGTCAGCGTGTTCCCGACGACTGCTCGGTACTGGAAGGTATACATCGAGCAAGAGATGAAGTACCGCAATTATGAGCGTGTGGAGAAGTTGTTTCAGCGCTGTTTGGTAAAAATCCTGAACATAGATCTGTGGAAGCTATACCTGACGTACGTGAAGGAAACGAAGGCGGGATTGAGTACTCACAAGTAAGCGCACACTATTAGGATAACTTACAAAGCGCCCAATGATAATTTCCTCTTTTGCTAGAGAAAAGATGGCTCAGGCATACGATTTTGCTTTGGAAAAAATCGGCATGGATCTACACTCGTTCTCAATCTGGACCGACTACATAATGTTCCTGAAGAGCGTGGACGCTGTGGGCAGCTATGCGGAAAACCAGAAGATAACTGCCGTGCGGAAAGTTTACCAGCGAGCGGTCATCACACCAATCATTGGGATCGAGCACCTGTGGAAGGATTATATCGCGTTTGAGCAAAACATCAATCCGATTATATCGGAAAAAATGAGCGTGGAGCGTTCGAGAGATTACATGAACGCGCGGCGTGTTGCGAAAGAGCTGGAAATCGTAACGAAAGGACTGAATCGCAACTTGCCAGCCGTACCGCCTACAGTTACAAAGGAAGAAATTAAGCAGGTGCGTGATGGTGATTCTGTATTGTGCAGAGCATAACAAGATGTAATGATCCTTCTGTGATATTTTCTCTCCCACAGGTTGAACTATGGAAGAAGTACATTGCGTTCGAGAAATCAAATCCACTGCGCAGTGAAGATAATGCACTCGTAACACGCCGCGTAATGTTTGCGATCGAGCAGTGCTTGCTAGTGCTCACCCATCATCCTGCCGTCTGGCATCAGGCGGCCCAGTATCTCGATCAAAGCTCGAAGCTGCTTGTCGAAAAAGGGGTACGTGCGTTCGTGTCGCGTGAGCCAAAGAAGCGATCTTAGGGTTTTAGTAACGTTTTATGTATTTGTCTATCGCCGTAGGATCTCAATGCGGCCAAGGTATTCAGTGACGAAGCGGCAAACATTCTTGAGCGTGCAATTAATTCGGTGCTAAGTAGGAATGCGTTGCTCTACTTTGCGTATGCCGATTTCGAAGAAGGACGCTTGAAATATGATAAAGTACACCAGATGTATAACAAGTTTCTCGCTATTAACGACATCGATCCAACACTTGTGCGTAACATTCCACGCAAGAGGTGGTTTATATTTGCTATCATACTGATAGTTCGTTTCTCCCCCCACAAACGCAGGCTTACATTCAGTATATGAAATTTGCTCGTCGGGCGGAAGGAATTAAATCGGCCAGAGCCGTTTTCAAAAAGGCACGCGAAGACGTACGCTCCACCTATCATGTGTTTGTTGCTGCCGCACTCATGGAATACTACTGCAGCAAGGACAAGGATATTGCCTTCCGTATATTCGAGCTCGGGTTGAAACGGTTCGGAGGAAGTCCCGAATACGTCATGTGTTATATTGACTATTTGTCGCATCTGAATGGTACGTATGGTAAAGATGTTAGCTGCAAATTTCAATAGCTATTTTTGCCCTTTGCTAGAGGATAACAATACCCGTGTGCTGTTCGAAAGAGTGCTCTCGTCCGGAGGACTAACGCCGCAGCTGTCCGTTGAAGTGTGGAATCGATTCCTTGAATTTGAGTCAAACATCGGCGATCTGTCCAGTATCGTGAAGGTCGAACGTCGCCGTAGTGCCGTGCTGGAGAAGCTTAAAGAGTTCGAGGGCAAAGAAACCGCCCAGCTTGTCGATCGGTACAAGTTTCTTGATCTCTATCCGTGTTCACCGTCCGAGCTGAAATCGATCGGGTACAGCGAAACGCGGGGGATGCTCAGTGTGACTGGTGTAAAACCACCAGCTGCTCCCGTTCCAGAGCAACCGGAGCAGCCACAGCAGACGGCACGGCACGATTTTACGCAGATGATACCGTACAAACCGAAGCCGAATGCATTCCCGGGAGAACATCCGATGCCGGGCGGTACATTTCCTCAGCCGGCAGCATTGGCCGCATTGTGCGCTATTTTGCCACCACCTGTAAGCTTCCAGGGACCGTTCGTAGCCGTCGATAAGCTAATAGAAGTGTTCAATCGTATACAGCTTCCTGAGGGTATGTATTATTTAAAAATTATTTACGATGGTTTTAGTGTAACTCTTTTGCTTCACAATCACTTTATAGTTCCACCACCGCCGAGCGATAGCACTGTTGATTCGAGATTGTTTGAGCTAGCAAAATCTGTCCACTGGATCGTGGACGATAGTACCTACGCTAGTGAAGGTGGCCTTAAGCGACGTCGCATGGCGCCGGGTGGAGAGGACAGTGACGATGAGGCGGTGGCACCTGCCCCACCGGCTAACGACATTTATCGGCTAAGGCAGCAGAAACGTTTCAAGTGAATGCAATCAACCGTCGCTTGAATCTGATGGATTATTGCTTTTCGGGATAATGCATTTCCCCTGTAGGAAGTATATATATAAATGTACAATATATCATAAGACAAGGTACAGCTCACATCCATACTCGGATACTATTTTGAACGGATCCACAAGGTACAGCGTAGTGGAATGTTCATGAATAGATGATGAATGAGTGAATTGGGTAGTACACGTCGGAATAGATTATGGTCAAAGAATAAATGAAAGTAAGGCAACCTGCCACAATTATATATTCTTCACTATTTAAACAATTCGCTCAAGTCATCGAGGGGTAGTGAAAAGAAACAAAGGCAAAGTTTTACGTGTTAAATGTCACTGTCGTTTCGCTTCTAGGAAGTTTGATATTTTTATTGTGCAAAATACGTTAATAACTGAAGAGTAATGCGTGAAGCTTCGGTTTCATAGAAAAAAAAATGTTCACCGAAGGTTCCGGGGGCAGCAGGATATCATCCCGTATTTACAAGAAATAAGGCGTAATGCGCTGGCTTGGTATGACGCGCTCTTCGTTCGGGACGGCTTTAAATATTTTCACCTGCGGGTCGCTGATATCCGTAAAGTCTAGTATTGAGGCAACGTTACCGCAGCGGTAGCAGTAGTTTGGTGCCGACCATACCGTCACCAGTGTGCGATTGAATTGGTAATTGATGCCCTCGTGAACCAGCTGATGTGCCCGGCAAATTTGGCTCAGGTTATTGATTTCAACGAAATCACTCGTCACAAGCGACCCAAACAGCCAGCCAGCACCACGTGGACTTTCCGCCCAGGTGTCTATGTCGTCCGGATCGGACCAAACCAGATCACAGAACGCGCCCTTGTGCGGTATCTCCTGATCGCGGTTAATGGTTCGAATCTGATCGAGCGTTTTGATCTCTGGGCTAAGGCCACCATGAACGCAGAGCACTTCATTATCAATTATCTGAAAAGGCGTTAAAGAAACCGCATTCATTATCGGTGTTGGTACGTATACGGTTGATAATTTAACTTACCGCCGCTATTGTAAGAAGATCAAACACTCTACAACAATATTTCCACGGACTAGCGTTACCATACTTCGTGTAACATTCATCATAAAAACCGTACACTTTGGTGATTTGGCGTGATTCGTGGTTCCCTCGTAGCAGCGTAATTTTGTTCGGATACCGTGCCTGATAGTGGAACACAATACAGAAGGCACAGGTTAGAACATGTCTGTCAAGGTATTCTTTTGCTCTCCATACACTTACCTTCAACGTAAGCAAACGCGTAAACGTTTCCAGACTGTAATATCCTCGGTCAACGAAATCTCCCATAAAGATGTAATTCGTGTCTGGTACATGGCCACCGGTGCGGAACAATTCCTCTAGATCGTAGAACTAGACACGTAAAACGGGAAAGACGCAAGTGGTAAGTGGATGAGGAAATGAAAATAGACCTGTGCTGCCCGGTAGAACGATAAATATCATCCACCACATACGGCATGTGGCGGTTGACACTGGGTTGGGCACGACAAGTGCGGGCATTTATTCTTATCACCCTCGCACCGAACGACGGTGACGCGTGATTCATCTAAATATATACGCATTTGGACGAAATGCGTGAAACGTACCTGTCCATGAATATCGCCGCAAACGGTGACGGGTGTGCTGACGGGCTGCACGTTTGATTCCTCCATCAGTAGCTCGCATACGATATCGCACAGCTTTTTGAGATCATTTTCCGGCAGATATTTGCACTGCTTTGCGATCTCTATCCACTGGTCCAGTTCCGAAGCCATGGCTCCGTGTTGGCGAAATACTTGATACGGAGGGGGGTAGTTTGCTGACCGTTTTGAAGGGTTTATCGCTACGATGATACGGGGGCCAACTTCTGTGCAGAAACAACACAATGCGAGTCACCCCTTCTCTTCTTCTGATGACATCTGCTGTCAAGAAAGAATTGGCATCAAGATGAATACAGCAAGGTTGACCATAAGGTTGATGGTGTTGTATTTTTGTGGTTCACGACATGGTACTTAAATTTAAACCGTTTGAAGAAAACATAAAACACAAGTATGTAATATAGTATAAATGAATTAACTAACCAATAATTTTATGCGCGAAATTTAGATTTTAAAAAGTCGTATGAAACAAGCGATATCACATCTGCTATACACTCATCTTGGAAACTGTCAAACCGTGGAAGGAAAGAGCAAAGAAAAAGAAACTCTGCGCAATCAATCGATCGAAGGCAGGAAAAATTGAGTTTTTCACCTCGGACAAGGAAGGAAAAGCTCTGTTCGCTGTGTCCGCTGTGTGTCCGTGATTCCGATTGCATTCGCGCAATGATGTAGTGCATTTCGTACGGTTCACACGGTCGCATACGAAGTTACAAACCGAACGGTGCAAAAAGCTTGCAAGATAAAAAGAAACCCCTTTTTATCCAGCCGCCACTTCAACACAGCCAGACAGTGCAGAACGACCGAAGGCGAATCGAAGATTTAATGCTGTGAACAATACAAGCAGAAGCATATTAAGTACTGTGCGTGCGTGCGTGCGTTACTGTTGTCGGTAGTGGCAATCAATTACGTGAAAGTTGGTGGCTGTTTTCAGTGGATGCTCGGATTTGTCGACCCCTGTGGTGTGCAGCGCAAGGAGAGCATTAGTGTGTGTTGTGTGTGACTAACGTAGGAAGGGCAGATACGACGGAACAAAGCGCAAGGTGGCGTTTGGTTCTAGCTTGCCAGGAACAAAACAAGTGAACACAGCTCATCAACAAGACAGTCCACCACAATGGAGTCACTAATTCCGATTGTGAACAAGCTGCAGGATGCATTCACGCAGATGGGGGTGCACATGCAGCTTGACCTGCCACAGATTGCGGTGGTTGGCGGCCAGTCAGCAGGAAAATCTTCCGTGCTGGAAAACTTTGTCGGCAGGTCAGTTCAAGCAAATAGACGAAAGGCGTATCGGGAAGGTGATGCTTTTGTCATTCATTACTCATCCAAATATACCACCACCTTCATCTCATCTAGCTGTCAACGGTGTTGAACAACGCAAACCGAAAAGGGTTTCCTTGTTTTTCCTTTTGCGTAACATCCTTCCCATTGTGGAAAGGGATCACTGTTCCATAATCCCTCCCAGTGCAACGAAAGTAACATGGGAGAATTTCTTCAATTACTTCTCAATTCAGAAAGTACATACAGCTTCAAACTGACGGAAGTGTCATCGGAACGAAGGTGGAGGAATCATTTAAAAAAACATGATTCACCTATTCCACCCCAAATGCGTTGGCTGGAATTTCGGTCTCCCCTATTCGGGTGTGTGTGTGTGTGCGCGCGTACAGGGGGTGGAACATTTTTTTGAATAGGATGAGATTGGGGAGCCGTGTGATCGTAGCGTACTGTGTGTATGTACACGCACTGAAACAATACGAGCGAACGGGATGACCGACCGCGTACGATTCGCGTACAACCAGGATAGCAAGCAGTGAGAGACGGAGTGAATGAGATGGAGAGAGCGAATGCGCGTGATAAGACGAGCGAGAACAAGATAGCGAGGAACCTTCTTCGCGAAAGAGCGCGCTCGGTTAGATCCCAGCAATTTGTGTGCTGAACCACCGTTGGGCTTCTGGTCTCTTCTTGCGGTGTCACAGTGCGCGTTGGAGACTATCAGAGTTGGGAAATAATCGATAATAGAGCGGACCTTTATCGGGGGACACCTTTGTACACTCTCTGGTACAGCTTTTGGTCCGATTTGATAGGGCCAAATATTTCGTAGAATTTACTGTGCCGCAGATCGGAAGATCCTCTGTATCCTTATCTAACGTTATGGTTCATTTGACTTATTAACAGTATAAAATATATGGAGAGAGCATTCCTCTAAAGTTATGGTATTTCTCATAATCGTGCATTGTGCACTGAGATGACCTCCTACCAACACAACATGCCACAGATGCAAAAGCATATACCGTGCTGAAGCAAAACATCTGAGCAAATATTCGTTCACAAAACAAGAGAGACATTCCCTAAATAGTAAGTGTGCGCAAGGCAGCATGTGGAACATGATTTTAGTGGTGAAAATATTTACATTTTTTTCATTTGCTCAAAACTTTTACCCTTTGCGAATGATGTCACGCATGTTTTGCTGGTTCAATTATTGTTTGTCAGGATACATTTTTATCCCCAAATTCCGTTGGAATGTTTTCTACAAACGTAGAATCTAAACTCGTGTTCATCCCTTTCCTTCCCGTTGGGTTTCGTATTAAAGCTTTCTCTAGTTCCAGCCATCAGAATGCGTACTAAACACATGCCAGCACACTTCCATACACACTAACTAACACATGTGCATATATTTTACACGTGTATCTACAAACACTTCCGCCTGTTTCGTCCTTTACGATGGTGCGATGGTGAAAGAATGCTCACGAGAGGAAAAAATTACATAATATCCACGATAACGGGAAGAGCGGACCGTTGACAGTATGCAACGATCCTTCCCTCGTATGTCCTTTCGAACAGCTTTGCGAGGATGCTAGAACAATCGTGCCTGTTTAGAGCAAAGTAACGAATGACGAATCATTTAGCATCATCCCTACCCATTATGGCTTATGATGGCGACGGGGCTCCATCAATGGTTGTGTGTTTTCACTGCTACATTACATGCAGGAAGTCCATAATGATTACTTGATGCCTTTCGGTAAAGATAAAAACCCTTCGATGCGATATAAACGTTCGTACAATGAAAGACACTGTGCTCTCTACAGCTGGAGCAAGGGTGTGTAATAAACCAAGGTCTGTGTGTAGAACGATTGTTTATAAATGGCTTGTGTTCCGTTTGTGCTTCCATAATCATTTTACAAGCTGTACTAATCGATTTTGTAAAATATTCCTTCTTCTAGACATACAATTACATAAGAAGAAACGATAACAGTATTTCAGATTTTTGGGGGCCCATTTGAACAATCTCTTGCGAAACGTAAAAAAAAAAGAAAACTATGTGCCGTATCTATGCTTTACTTATTCTTTATTTGTTTATTTTATTTTAGAGATTTTCTTCCCCGAGGATCTGGCATTGTAACGCGACGTCCATTGATTTTACAGCTTATCAATGGAACTGTGGGTAAGTTGAAGTTTAATGAATTTTTAGAAGAGAAGCTAAGAGAGAGGAACAAAAAATTAATCATGTCCACAAATGTATTCCACAGAATTTGGAGAGTTCCTTCATCAGAAGGGTAAAAAGTATGCCAACTTTGAAGAGATTCGACAGGAGATCGAGGCTGAAACCGATCGTATTACAGGCAGCAATAAGGGCATCTCGAACATACCGATTAATCTTCGAGTGTACTCACCGCATGGTAAGAAGACACACTAGAGGAAAGTTGTGGACGGTTTAATAATTTAAGCATTTCGCCTTTTTGTTTCTTTCTCACAGTACTCAACTTGACGCTGATTGATTTGCCCGGTTTGACCAAGGTTCCGATCGGGGATCAACCGGCCGATATCGAGAACCAGATCAAAGGCATGATATTTCAGTTCATTCGTAAGGAAACTTGCCTTATTTTGGCTGTCACGCCTGCCAACACGGATTTGGCTAACAGCGATGCCCTAAAGCTGGCCAAAGAGGTCGATCCGCAGGGTGTACGAACGATCGGTGTCATTACCAAGCTGGATCTAATGGACGAGGGCACCGATGCGCGCGACATTCTCGAAAACAAGCTGCTACCGTTGCGCCGTGGCTACATTGGCGTAGTGAACCGTTCGCAGAAGGATATCGAAGGAAGGAAGGACATTCACGCTGCGCTGGCCGCCGAGCGCAAGTTCTTCCTGAGCCACCCGAGCTATCGGCACATTGCCGATCGGCTCGGTACGCCGTACCTGCAGAAGGTGCTCAATCAACAGCTAACGAATCATATCCGCGATACGCTGCCGGCGTTGCGTGACCGACTGCAGAAGCAAATGCTCACACTGGAGAAGGATGTTGATCAATACAAACATTTTCGCCCGGATGATCCTAGCATCAAAACGAAGGCTATGCTGCAGTAAGTGTTAAGCATGAAAGGAGGAAAGAACTTATCGTGATTTTTAATCATTTGCTATTTTTCGTTCCCGTGCGCAGAATGATCCAGCAGCTACAGTCCGATTTTGAGCGCACAATTGAAGGTTCCGGTTCGGCGCTAGTCAACACGAACGAACTTTCGGGCGGTGCGAAGATTAACCGAATTTTCCACGAACGGTTGCGTTTCGAGATCGTCAAGATGTCCTGCGATGAGAAGGAACTGAGGCGTGAGATTTCGTTCGCCATTCGCAACATTCACGGTATTCGTGTCGGTTTGTTCACGCCCGACATGGCGTTCGAAGCGATCGTCAAGAAACAGATTTCGCAACTCAAGGAACCGATCCTAAAGTGTGTCGATTTGACCGTTTTGGAGCTGTCCAATGTTGTGAGAATTTGTACGGATAAGGTACGGTGGGAGTTTTTTTTATTATTCAACGGTGTTTTCTCTAGATTGTCATCCTTTCGATTTTTGCTTCTCAACAGATGGCTCGCTATCCGCGTTTGCGTGACGAAACGGAACGCATCATTACCACGCATATTCGCCAGTGCGAACAAAAGTCCAAAGAGCAGATGATGCTACTGATCGACTATGAGCTGGCCTACATGAACACCAACCACGAAGATTTCATTGGCTTCGCAAAGTAAATGTTTCCCCTTACGATTGAAATTACAACTATTTAAATAAATGGTATTTTTTCTTCTTCTAGCGCTCAAAGCAAAACTGAAAATGCTGTCAAGACTGGCACACGTAACCTCGGCTCGCAAGTTATCCGCAAAGGACACATGTGCATTCAAAACCTTGGCATCATGAAGGGTGGCTCGAGACCGTACTGGTTCGTGTTGACGTCCGAGAGCATTTCGTGGTTCAAGGATGAAGATGAGAAGGAGAAGAAGTTCATGCTACCCCTAGACGGACTGAAGCTGCGTGACATTGAGCAAGGTTTCATGTCCCGGCGACACACATTCGGTCTCTTCAATCCCGATGGACGTAACGTTTACAAGGTATGGCCTGCAAATGCTTATGTTGGTACAATGATTTAAAAACCGAACCGATATTAATATTTCCAAAATTGCCCCCAAAGGATTACAAACAATTGGAACTGTCTTGCGAAAGTACTGACGATGTGGATTCATGGAAAGCATCCTTCCTACGTGCCGGTGTATACCCGGAGAAGGATACACCCGCCAACGGAGAAGAGGTGAGTTTTTGTGGTTATTGTAAAGCGTAATATCAGTGGAGTTAAAGTAACTTCGTTAACACATGAATCAAAACAACATGCCGTTGTACGAAACACTCGCGATCGAGAAGAGTGAAAGCCGTCGGATGCTTTTCAAATCTAACTCCGATTTTAATACTGATATCTATTAAACTTCTTATCTTTCTCTCACGTTGCACCATTCTTGCTCATCGCAGTCGGAAACGGAGGTTGGTTTGAACACTATTTTAATATATTTTTTTTTTACCGAAGTCTACACTTCCCGTTAGTAGGCTTCTATTCCTCTTTCCGTGTAGAACCAAATCGGATCAGTAATAGTAATATGTCCTCGTATATACAAAAATGAAACATTTCCTCCGCTATCAATCAGTCACATCTAATCCTACACTTTGCCTAAAAGTTTGCACACGGGTTTGTCCGTATCGCTTCGCGGGTCTCCGATACCTGGTATTTAATTCCTGATTGTTTTTTTTTGTATTAATGAATGATCGCTCCGTTCCTTTTCATATTTGGTTCGTTTCAGAAATTGCTTTCAAATCAGCAATCTCTGGTAGATAATGTTAATAAGACAAACGATGAAGTACGCAGTAACGTATAAATGAAACGTGTTTCCCTTTTCTTGTGGAGTGCTCCTTTAATATCAATTCACTTAATATGAGGACCCTATCAGCTAAAACACTCGTAGGATTGCGTACATAAAATGCTTTCATTTGTTTTACTAACTTTGTGGAAAATGGTAGGAAATATCTCACAGTTTGTATATGAACATTTCTTTACATTGTAATATATTGGGTACAAAGTACTAATATTCATGATGTATTACGTTCATGATACGTATTGATGATAAGTTTATCGTTCCTGAAATTACAATATCTTTTCCGAATTTGGCGATTAAAATTAGGACATTTTAATCAATTTTTCATAAGGTTTTTTTTTGTTTAACATCCACAACTGCTATCGTTCTTGACCCTGAGGTGAACTGCCAGGATTATTGACTATTCTTTTGGACTGGTCGTTAAATTTTGTTACTTAAGCTAAACCTCAAATGAATTGCCATATGTTTGCTTTTGGGTCAGTGTGTGCTGATCCGCAGGTGTGTGCGTGTTTGTGTGGGTCTTATGCTTTACTTTAATTTTATCACTAATTAAAAAAAAATCAACTTATGCTTAAGATTGGCTATGGTTTTGGAGAACATGTTCTTGCAAATATATGGCTTGACGCGCAAATGTCTACTTATTCATAGGAGAGCAGTGAAAGTGGCCCAACTGGACAGTCCCTTGATCCACAGCTGGAACGACAGGTTGAGACGATACGCAATCTCGTTGAGTCATATATGCGCATCGTAACAAAAACTACACGCGACATGGTTCCGAAAGCTATCATGATGCTCATCATTAACAATACCAAGGATTTCATCAACGGTGAGCTGTTGGCGCATTTGTACGCCACCGGAGATCAGGTATGAATTGAACAGTAGAACAACCCTTCGTGCATAATTTGCAAAACATGAGTTTAATTCGCTTTAAAACATAACAGGCTTCAATGATGGAGGAAAGCGCAGATGAAGCACAAAAGCGAGAAGAAATGTTGCGAATGTATCACGCCTGCAAGGAAGCGCTACGCATTATTGGTTAGTATTTGGAATGTGCTCGTAAGCTGACCTGCGAAGCTAATCTACTTTTCTTGTTTGCTTAAACGCAGGTGACGTTTCAATGGCTACCTTTTCAACACCCGTACCACCGCCGGTGAAAAATGATTGGCTGTCGAGCGGCCTTGACAATCCGCGGCTGTCACCACCGAGCCCGGGTGGTCCGCGTAAAGCAGCACCACAGCAACAGGTAAATGGCTCGCTGTTCTCAACATTGCCTTTGCCTTTTCCTAGAGGGAAAATTTAACCTATGTTTTCTTTGCTGATCAATTTGTAGGGTTCGCTTGGTTCGATGGGAGCTCCGGCTGGCCGGGGACCACCACCCGCACCCGCTAGTGCACGGCCGGCTCCGGCAATACCGAACCGGCCGGGCGGTGGAGCCGCTCCGCCTCTACCTGGTGGACGTCCAGGAGGACAAGCGCTACCAGCTCCTTTGATTCCATCGTGAGTATTACCGATTCATCCTTTTTCTTTAACCTATTTAATTGCTTGTTTCCATACTTTTAATCCATTTCTAAAAGAAGTTTCGTAAACATTTTTTGAGCATTTTTTATTGAATTGAAGGAAAAAAATTATGCAATATAAATTCAAGAATTTAATGTAATAGTTTTAAGCAAACATGCAATCAAAAGTGTGCTGTATTTTTTCTAATACATTTGAGCTTTGTGCTGTTTAGCTGTGGGTATTGTCGTAATAGTTTACTTTATCTATGCTTAATAATTAACATTAGAACTATCAAACTTTCGAAGCGGTTTTAATCGGTCTTTACTTTCTTAAACATTTTGAAATGTTAATAGACATGTGAGTCAAGCATTAAGTACTTTAAAACTTTTTTTTAACTCTGAAAATTATTACGATTAGAATAAAAAGATAAGAGGTGAAAAGATTTCACCAAAAATTACCTAATGACCTAATGGCAAGAAGACAAATGACGATAGTTCTAGTGTTAGTTATCATGCTTTAAAATGTTGTTCCTGTTTTGCTTTTTTTGTACGTTCCGTTTTGCATAAAACCTTAAATATTTTTGGTCGCTTTTGTTTTTTTCCCTCTATTGTTGCCTTTCCTTTACGAATAACGATTGTTATTTCATGCAATAATGTTGGTTGTTGTCTATGTCTGTTTTATTAACACCCTCCAAACCTAACTTTTACAGGCGGCGTTAAAAACTAACTAAGTATAGCGAGCATAACAAACAAACCAAAACAACACGCGAAAAGCAAGCAAATCTGCTCGTATGCAATATGCAATTTCTGTAGAGATATAAATACTATACATACATAAACCCACATACAACCAATGAACAAAACAATGGTTCGTTAACTTGTAGAGCAGACTGCCACTTGTGCAGAAACCGATTGGCGGAACAGTAAAGCGAAAGGTGTAGAAGTTTCGATTCTAAACGAGTAAAATTTTGACAACCCTATAGTTCATGTTTACAGAAAGAGAATGATATTAATTACACTGCAAGCAAACGCAAGTATGCGAGTAACAAAATGACAATTTATGGTAATGAAACGTTGATTAAAAAGAGTAAAACATTAAACATACACTCGTTACGATTAAAAAGAGTTGATAATGCTAAGCGAACATCATTGACGGTGATGTGTATTGTAAAAATAGTCTGTTATTGGACGAAGAAAAAAGGTATTTTGCTAGTAGCATCAGCGAATGTTTCCGACAGTTTTGGTTAAACTTTTTCCCAAATATTTATTTGCACTGATACACAGGCATGTTAAATGGTGTTTTGTTGTGCCTTATTTGTTTTTCTAGACAGATACGTTTCATTACGTTCGGATTATTCCTGGTGTATTTGCATTTTTTCAACCGTTAGAGTTTCGGTATTTACAAAAAAAAGTGTAGAGTAAGCCCGTTAGTTAGTTAGTTTTCATCGCCCAGTGTATGTGTTAGGAAGTTGGCGAGTGGTGCGTAACACGAATCAATCGCAAAGCAATTAGGACAGTAGCGGAACGGTGCACACTACGCATAATGTGTTGTAATTATATTTAAAAACTTAAACAATAGTCGAATCTCTTCTCTTGGAGGCAAATAGTGAACCATAGGCAATGGATATGAACGTGTTGATACGAATATGTACGTTAATGCTTAATTTTCCCATCTTCCCATCGAATGTGTTTTCTGGGCACGCAACGCCGCACGGTGATGAAAACGCATTGCACTCTCATTACTACACCCGCTCACACATCGCCAGGCGTCCGGGTGGTTCCGCTGCGGGCATGGCACAGATGCTTCCGGCCAGCACCAGGCAACAGATCAACCAGCAGGTTGGCCAGGCCGTCACCAATGCCGCCATGAACGAACTGTCGAATGTGTTCGCCTCGAAGTTCAAGTAAAGTATTCCGCTTCCGCTGTTCCGTGCATTTCACATCCTAACCGTGCTAATTATAATGTCAGTATCGTGTGGCCGGGGTTTTGTTTGTGGTGAAGGAAAGGTGCAAACCATGCGCTAAGGACTTAAAAGAATGTGTAGAAACATGTTTCAAATTGCTCCTTTGCCGCCATGTTGGTTGTATTTCACGCGAACGCATATGCATCTGCATCAACATCTAAACCATTGCTACCGTTTAATCCATCCCGCCCTTCCTCCCTATTCTGTGCATGTGTCCCAATTCCAATCGGTTTTCCCACCGGTGTGTTGTTACTTACGTTGTTATGAAAGGGGGATTTTGTTGTTGACGGTGAAATCCAACTAATCCTGCAACTCCTGGAAAGCCGCATACTCAAGTGAAGGTAGTTTAATAGATTCTGGTTTATTATAAATAATGCGAAGTTGGTATCACGGATACGTATCAGAATGAAAAGCAAACCGGAACACACGGTCTCATTCCGAATTGAAAATACATGTATTATTAAAATATAAATAAAGAGAAAGAGAGGAAAAAATGGTGAATTAAAACACAGAAATATAAGAAGCTAACAGTAGTACCAGTTCGGCAAACCACACCACACACGCGCACACACATGTGCACCAACCCTTGGAAGGGTTATACCATCTAAATGATGAAAACCACACACTCTGCACTCTGCACCGACATGATAGCAGCAAAAAAAAAACAAACATGTTGATGTGTTGATTGTGTGTTTGAACGCTTTAGTGTCTTTGTGTGTCTAGTTTTAAAATGCATTGAATCCATATACCAACAAAACGTAAAAGTAAAAGAAAAAGAACAACCTTCCTTGGAAGGTAAGAAGCGCAAACATTCAGTTGAAAACAAAAGTAAGATAACAAAAAGAGAGAAGCAACAAAAAAAAACCTACAACACTATCCCACAGTAATCTATCGAACAAAGACAAATGTTTCATATGTTATAAAACAAATCCAAAAAAATGGACCTAACGGGAAAAAAGGAAAACAAACTGCAGTAATTACGGCAAACCTAAAAAAAAATAAAACAACTACGATCCGTTCTTTTAATGTTGAATAAAATATCGTACCTCTATCTCTACTATGGGCTGCAAATTAAGCTCGCGTATCCTTCCAAGTAAGAAATACTACTGAGTGTAAAAGAATCCACTAATCCTGAACAAGAGCAACAGCATTCATTCCACTCTACCGAAGGGGATGTTTTAGCGCCAATCAGGCAAGTAAGCAAAAAGGCTGCAAAAACTATCCAACAGTTGAACACACACACACACACATACAATGTTTAGAGAAGGGTTGATCATGGTATTGCAACATCCCATCCATATGCCTAGAACAACCCTTAAAAATGGCATCAAAAACACCTTTACAAAGAGCGCGAAAAGAAAACGAAACAGAAGAGGAGAAAAACGAACACAACACAAATATGACAGAAAATGATATAAATATATATATATATACACACATGCATATATAAATATAGTTCAAAGATAAAGTTGTTCACTGTTTGCGTGCGCGGATAATATTAAAAAAACGCTTAAAATTGTAGAAGTTTATAGAAACGAAGCTGTGAGCCCCGAGAACGATAGCAATTGTAGTTGAAACGGAAATGCCGACAAAAAGAAACGGAAAGGTTGGCGCGCATAAAAGATGCATAGGACGAAAAACATAAAGACACAAAGAGACAAACAAAGTACTGTATATTCCGTTAGTTCTATACATTTCAGGATTAGTCGTTTATGTTTTCTTTCCATTACACTCCCCCCGCCCAAGCACTTTCTCTGTCTTCACCCTTTTTAAGGATTAGTGGAGACTTGTGTTTCGTTTATCTTCATTACAAAAGTTACATTCCACCAAGAGCTACATAAAGAATTCGTGCATATTATGCTTTTAAAAAAAAAACACTTCTATTACAAAATGCAACTGATCGTAAAGAATGTTGCATTACAAACTTTCACATAAGCCGCTTTATTCGAATTGACTTCGTATGAGATTTTTGTTGTTGTTTAGTTTACGTTCATCGGTCTTTGTGGTGATGCTTTAAAACAAGGGCAAAGTTATGAGAAGCTATGCTGTAAAAAAACGGGGGGGTTGCATAACGTTACAATGTGTATAAGTCAATTAAAAATATTCTATTTGTTGTTACGCTGCCCGGCAGATGGTACACGATAGTGAGCGTTTTTTCTCATTGCAATCATTCTATTTGGACGATACGCATGAAATCTCCCAATGAAAGGAAACTATTTTAGTATAATTTAATATACAATTCCCATTGCTTATTTATCATCATACGAATATCCTGATCATGCAAAAGATTACACATCGAATTGAATTCCAAAAAAAATACTCCTTGAAAAAGAAATCGTTTGACCGATGGGCAAATTTCTTATTGTACATTTGCAAACAACTCATTGACATCACCAAATGCTGATAATGGCATCAGATTATATATAAATATATAAATATATTTTATTTTAACACCGTACAACAAGTTGTAAGAGAGAAACACCGTGCTGTTTTTTTCGTTTTGATTTTTAATGTTAACTAATATTTTAACAACACACAACCTTACCAATCATACTATTGTGTGGTTCCAGCTTGTGTAGAGATTTGTTGTGAATATTACTTATACATATATTCCGTTCATGGTGCATTTATTTTCCTCTTCTACCATCTGCAGCATCTGTGTAGGGAAATGATTTTATTTATTCCTTTACGGTTGTTGTGCAAACTATGTTGTACATTATTTGCTTGCGACAATAGTAGTATGTGAGCGGTTATGCCAATAATTAATGCAAATAACGTTACTCGCTCACTCTCTATCTCTCCTTACAAATTGTGCCCGCATAAGCAAGTTAAACAGCATCTTTTTCTCAGCTTACAGACAAGCTGCAGGATATAAGTACCTAGTATTGCGATCTAAAGACGAAATGATAAATTGAAGGAAAGTGTTACTTTAAATTGCATGTTCTTTAGCAACAATTGCTAGCTTCCTCAGTTCATATCCGCTACAATGAAATAATGTTTGAAAAATTTATCATTTTGAAAAAAATCAATTGTTTGCCACCTTTATTCCAACTTACTGACGGGGGAGCATTTTGTTGAGTTAAATGGCAACGATGCAATGAAGTATAAAACCGGTCTGTGTATGAACGTTATAAGCTGCTATACATTTTCAATGCATTGTAATGCGGTAATTCATTAATTAGGAAATCGATCATATAGAAAGAGAAAAAAAAACAATTCAAAATACAAACAAGCAGCAAAAACAGACAGACGAAACTGAACACTTATAAAATCGTCAACATGCGCCTGAAGAGCAGTAGTGAATGGATTCGATAGTTACTTACATATATATATATACATATATACAAATATATCGAAAAACGAAAACGAAGCAAACAAAAACAAAAAAAAAACAAATCAAACACACACTCACACTTGAGTAAACAATGCAAACAAAACATCAACATGTAATCATCATCGCAACAAAGAACTAAAGAAAAAAAAACACCCAACAACATATATGCTATTACAGGACACATAGTAAGCAAACGAGCAAAATAAACAAGTAAAAGGATGCGCGTTCGGATAGAGAGAACGAGAGAGAGAGAGAGAGAGAGCGAGGACGAACACTATATACTAGCCGTGTGAGTAGTAGCAAAATGGCGAAAAATCGAAACCAACCACAAGCGAAGAGAGCAACATACAAAAACCAGAACAAGAACTATACATATTATATCTATTCTATGACAGAGAAAAATAAAGTATAACATAATTAATTGGAATTGAAATATGTGGGCTGGGATGAAGTTTGTTCTTACAAAGCCGCATGTGTGCGTGTGTGTCCCTTGTCTGTTTTTTTTTTGTTCGTAAGGCATAATGTTGTGTGGTGAAGCTTTTGTTTTGGGGAATGTCGCAGGGTTAAGTTTGTAGCTAACTCACATGGTGCTGCTGGGACCGATTCGCTGGAGTTGGGCTTACCATCCGCCTTTATCACACTTCTTCTAATACGATGGGGTTACATTCTATACAGGTCGTTGAATGGTGGTAATATGTCGTTATTAACTTTATTCTTTACTCACAGTAACAGGTGTCCATTTTAACGCTCTTGTTCTTGTAAACACTCTTTAGTCATGCGCGCGCTGCTTCATTTCTTTCAAACACTTACTTCACATAATGTTTTTTTTTTCTTTAAATTAATATATTCGTTCACACGCACTACTGTACTGTGATTCGTTTATGTATCGCTTTCATATTCATGCTGATCCTCAACTAAAACCATTTTTGTTAAATTGTAGTCGGCCAGCACAGAATGCGCCACCACGTTTACCGGAACGGCCGTACAATGCCATGGGACGGCCATGAATGGCGGGCTTGGAGTGAATCAAGGTATACACACACACATTAAAGCGACGGCGAGAGAATGCAAGAGGTAGAAAGAAAATGGGTACAGGAAGCGAAACGTGGCTGAAAAACGATTGTTCGACCACATGGCAGCGGACATCCGGTTTAGTAGATGAATGGAGATGTGAATAAGTAAAACATTGCACATAGAACAAACATATGAACATAACCATTTTATGCTCTTGTTTTTCCCTTTTGTGTCGAACCGTTTCAAATGGTGATCTTAGCACGTGTATCGTACGATCATCGGCCTCTTGCAACCAGCTTGACAAGATCAAACCGCTACGTTCTTGCCCTTTTTTTTCTTCCTTCCCGTGATTGTGCGTATGTAGGTATAAGGGAGCAGGTCGTTAGAGCTAACACAAACGAAACCATTCCGATTGGGCCAAAACAAAACGGACCAGGTGCGTTGGCCGTTACAAGAGGCGCTTAACAGGAGGTAATGCTTTATTACAGGTTTAGTAGAGATTTATTCCGGTAGCAGCTCATACAGGGTACGATCGCGCTGCCTTTTATTTTAATTATATTAGAAAAAAAAGGTTAACATTATAATAGGGGCCGTGTACGCGCGTGTACTGATCATCTCGCAGGTGAATAAGCATAATGCGTGTTGCCTTTGACATGCAATTGTAAATTTGTTAATTGTAGCAAAAGCTAAGATCAAGCCGAAGAAACAGGGTGTGAACGATATTAGTAATGAGAAGAGGCGATAGCGAATAGATAGTCATTTCGTTTTGCGGACAATCCTTCCGTCAGATCCTGTGCGACTTGAGTGCTTTAGTTCCGAGTGCAGACAAAACAAACAAACAAACAAAAAAACACCAAAATAATCCTTTATCTTTTGCGGCTGTCTGTCTGTTTCCTCTTCCAGTACTCACTCTAGCCCTCGCGTTTCCTTCTTTGTGGCAGCGAAGTTGGAATAACCGTCGAAGTATTAATTTGTAGTCAAATGGCAAGGATGCAGGGACGTAGTGTGGTAGATAATTTCTACCCCGGCGTAACATTTCTTGCAGTATAAACAATTAATAATTTCGAAAATTGAAAATTCTATCATAAACGTAAACTGATCATTCATCAGACACAACCGGTACCGAATCTGTTTTCTGGTGCTTAGGTTAAAGGGCGGTGGGGGTGGGGGGGGGGAAGAAACACAAAATGGGAGAAGTGGATACTGTACTGTACCATGATCATCAAGCTCAATATTTTAACGCGCTAAAGTATTATTTTGTAAATTTTTTGTGGTATATTATTTGTAAATAAATCATCCCCAGATGGTGGGAACTCGATGCTCGATCGCTTTGTTCTCTTGTATATCAGGGAGAAACTTATACTTATTGGAACTAACCGTCTGGTAAGATTATTCTTCCGTTCTGTACGGGACACGTCATACTTTAAACCAGTGACGTTCAGCATCATCATCGCCGGTTTAGCGTTCGGAACCATTCAGCAATATCAGCGCGATCATTATGCATTACTAGTAGTAAAACCAAACGCAATACAAACTGAACTCATTTTGAACGGTTTATTTCTTTTTTTCCGAATCCGAACTTTTACATTTCAATTTCGTAACACTTTTCCGTCTTTTACGTGGGGTTAACTACAAGTGTTATGTTCTTCACATTGACTTTGTTGTTGCCCAAAAGCAGGGTGCCTTGCAGGTGTGTGCACCGTTTGCTCATCAGCTAACCTTCTTTGTCGTCCCCATTACTACAATATTTCTGATTTTCTTCATATTTTTGCCACGTACACGAATAAAGGAGCACCGTAGACAACGAGGTTGCATCCACTCGGGTGTTTCACTTCTTAAGACGCTCTCGCGATTAAAACACATAAATAAATAACCATTCAGGTGGTGCTAATGCTCGTACCTTAGTAGGCGGCGGGTGGTTACAGATGGGGATGGCATGACAAGACAGCTAGTGGTAGTAGTAGACACGACAATCAGGCTAACGATGAGCAATGCGAGATCCATAGCAGCCGGTGACGGTTGTTACAGTTCCGTCTTCACGAACTTGTGCTTCAGCTCCTCGATGCGCTTGATGAAATCAGTCTTTTCCAGGCACCCGTCACATTCCTCATCCCAGTCGGAAAGAATCTTCTTGAGATCGCGTACCTTTAGCTTCTTCAGATCGACATTGTTCAGGTCGATTTGTTTGTCTGTGCAAGTGGAGAATATTATATTTTCATCACGATGTAAGTATTAGTTGCGTTATAGCGCATACTTACCGTATCTTAAATCACAGATTTGTGCGTCCTTCTTCTTGAGTTTCTCGCAGATTTTTTCGGCCGGCATCGACCAACTGATTGGTTTGGATAGCTCACCCAAAATACCGGTGGCAGAATCTTCCATCCCTCCAAGGTAATAGCACTGCAAATAAATATTAAGGAATGAGATGTTCCAACGCTATCATTTTAAATTGATTAAAAAAACAACAACTTACGAAACGCTGTTCCTTGTTTTTGGCCTTTTTACAAAAGCCCCGGAACTCGTCCTCTATCCGTTTGGTGTCCTGTTTCGTCGATTCGTCGAGTGTTTCCACGAACATGTTTACCGCATTAACACATACTAGAATGGAATCCGGAGACAGTGGCCAATTTTGTTAACAAAAGTTGCATTTTGATTAGTTACTGGTTGGTGAAGCCAAACTTACCCTCACAGTCGCCTTCCCTTAGCGCGATCGTGTGCGGAAGCAGAACCAGTATCAGCCCAATTGTGCCCAGTAGCACTAATCGGCCATTTAGAACACTACGTTCAACCATCCTGTGTTTGTGTGTATGCGCCTTTAGTTTGGTAGAATATCTGGCAGGGGTGATTATTTTGTTCCTTAATTATACGCCTAGCCTCTGTTGGTCCCGGACTGTGAGCAGAACGGTAATTCCCTTTGTCGATGAACTTCGTGTTCACGTTCTTCGGAACCACAAACTATAATGCTCGATCTTGTAGTGTTTAAGTAACGGTAACGAAAAAAGAAAGATCCGTGGCCAAATCTGATTTGGTATCGTCACGGAATTCAGATTTCTTCCCGGCTACAAATATAACGGAACGCCAAAGACGACGTGTACCTGTCGAATTGGCTGACAGTTCCCAAGTAGTAAATCTTTATACAGGGTTCGCTAGCACGGAACCACAGCAAAGAGCAGAGCACAAGAAAAAAAAAATCATGCATCCCAAAATCTATTTATTGCGGTTAATGTTTTAAACAAATTGCCATTATAATTCCTCACAAGAGTAGGTAAAAGTTCTGTTTTTTTTTCTAATTCTGTTTTCTAGGAGGGCTTTCATTTCATATTTTTCTGATCGTGGGTTGCTTTTTGGGGGACTTTTAACCTAGTGATGGGTGCCCGCTGTGAAGGACTTTTCTGTTCCGGACGGATTGATACTACCGGATTATTATTGCTCAACATGATGAGTTGTTTTGTTTTTTAAAAAGACGGTTTGAAAATATCAGATGAGCGAAAAACAGAGCCGAATTGTATAAAACAGTAATTCATCGAAACCTTACATCAATTAGAATTTATGACGAATGACTTCGTATTCTATTCCATATTGAGATCGCGAATCGCGTAAACGAAAGTGCAACTAGGTATTCCAAAATTTAGAGAAAGAGAGAAAGACAAATTGAATAATCGTAATTTGTAGGCCTTTTAACTGCGAACATGCTTAATAGCATATTTTCCTCTTAAAATAAGAAAAAAGAAAATTCTTCTTCAAAAAAGTAAAGAATATCCTCTTGGAAAAATTAAAGAACGGACAATTAGCTAACACTAACCCGGCATATTGAAGTGGAAGAATGAATCAAGGAAGAAACCGAGATCTAGCTAAATGAGATTCTGGAAAAAGAGATTCAAACACTTTTTATTGCTGTATTGAAAACTTAAACCTTTTATTAGAAGATGTAATTCAAAATAAAATCAAAGAAAATCGTTGTTTAGTATGCATCAATGACCATCTTACACATCGCGTGCTTTAGATGAGTTTCATGTCCGATTCCGTACGGGAGAAATGTTTGGTCATGTTGGCCGTTCCAAACACTCGATGATGTTCTCTTAATCGGACAGCATTAATCTTTAAAGAAGAAAGGTCAAATTATGTTAATGTTGTACATTTTATCAATACAACGAAACGGGCAATACCTCAATGAAACCTGTCGATGAGTAGGGCGAAAAATTACCATGCACTTCCATAGATGCCAGTTCTTGGTTGTACACGGAATTTATCGACTCTCGAGATGTGACCATTACTGTTATTACAAAAACATAAGAAAGAAACAGTTTCACTCAAAATCATGTTTAAAGCAGTTTCATTTTCTTTCTTACCGTGACCCTTAAACATTTCAACTACGACCTTTCCGGACACGTTCTTCTGCGACTCTAGGATACACTTGCGTACGTATTCGGCTTCGGGCGCATACCAGTATCCGTTGTACACGTAATCTGCCATCCGATCAGCGAGATACTTTTTCACCCGCAGCACTTCACGGTCCAGACAGTAGATCTCCAGATCCCGATGGGCACAGTGAAGCACTGTTACACCGGGTGTTTCATAGACACCGCGTGATTTCAATCCGATGTATCGATTTTCGACAATATCGATGCGCCCTACACCATGCTCACCACCGGCTTTGTTCAGGAAGGCAAGAATGTCCAACGGTTTCTCCATCGTACGACCACTAACTAGCTCCGTAACGCGCACCGGCAATCCTGCTTTAAACACAATCTCAGCAACGGTCGGTGCGTCCGGTGCACGGGTCGGAGATTGGGTTAGCTGATAGATCTCCTCCGGTGCTGCCACGGATGGATCCTCCAAGATGCCCGATTCGTAGCTGATGTGCATAATGTTAGCATCCATTGACCAGGGTGCCTTCGGGGTGGCACTCACCGGTATGTTGAATCGCTTCGCATACTCCAGCAAATCTGAACGCCCCTGAAAACGTTGACAGAACGTTTCCATGCGCCATGGTGCTATGACACGAATCGTTGGATTCAGCGCATAACAGCTCAGCTCGAAGCGGATCTGATCGTTACCTTTCCCCGTGGCACCGTGCGAAATGAAGCTGCAGCCTCGCTGTGCCGCAACATCCATCAAACCTTTGGAGATGCAGGGCCGTGCCAGTGAGGTTCCGAGGAGGTAGCGATCCTCGTAGATTAATCCCATCTGCACCGCTGGCCAGACAAATTTTTCCACGAAGAAATCCTTCATGTCCTTCACCACCACATCGGAGGCACCGATTTTGAGTGCTTTTTCACGTGCCGCTGCAAAGTCTTCCGTTTGACCAACGTCGGCCATAAAGCAGATCACCTCGTAGTCTTGCTCGAGCAACCATTTCAGGATACAGCTCGTGTCCAAACCACCCGAGTATGCTAACAGAACCTTTTCTTTGCTCATCTTTTTTTTTTCTCGCCGTACAGCTAACTAAGTAGGCACGGTTCTTGTTGATCTTGGCTTTGGTCGATCTACACTGATCTAGTCGGCGACTGAGAGGTAACTGTAGCAACTCATCAGCAGTATGCGCTTCGGATCGGTTTAATTCGTTCTGCTGATAATAACCGGGATCCTCACGAACGCACCCCAATCCTTCGTGTGTCCATGCTTACCCAGATTATCGCCCATTTCTCGACAATATTTTGTTGACCTTGCTAACCCGCTACGGTGGGATTCTAATCGAACAGCTTGTGGTGAGACAAACCTTCGCAACATTAACAATAGTTCAAACGCCCTGGAAAAACGGTCCCCCTCCCCCCGAAAAGCAATTGTCAATGTTCGATTATTTCAAGCAGTTTTATTTGCCCCATTAAATGTGTGGTATGTATTTTTGTTTTGTTTGCTGTTTGTTCTTACATTTCACTTGGCTCGTGTTGACATTTGTATTAACACCCAATGTACTAAGATACTTATTTATCAACGTTTTACCATCGGCGCATCAGCGTATGTGCACTTTTCGACTACTTCTGCTTTGACTATCTGCACCTTCTTATCTTTTTCCATCTCTATTTTCTGCCTTCGTCACCCATCTTCATCTTTCCTTATATTCTCTCTTCCACTACACTATCTTCTTGTTTCTATTGCACGCTACCGTCATGCCGTTTTATTTCTATTGCAATTTATTTCTTTCTTATTTATTTATATTAAATCATTTTATATATTTTTCATCTAGAATTGAACATCCCTTCACATTCCATCTGCCTTTTGCTATAGCTGGCTTCTGACTCACATACATTTTGCATTGCAGACGCTCAATTCGGCGCTCGATCTTTGGGAGAGTTGGAGACGTATTTATGCTCGCCATTCCCTTTGCGGTCGGATTTGTGAACGAGATAATTTCATTATCTATTGCTATTTTCTTACACAATGTAACGAGCTTCTTCACTGTCGATTGAAGTCTTCGTAGTCAGTATGGGCTTTTTTTTAAATTATTATTTAGTTTGCATTTGTTTTGGTTTCATTTTGCTTTGTTATTAGTAATCTTGTTCTTTTTTTCTATTTCTTTTAATTTTTTTTTTTCATTTCTTCTTTCATGGTTCTAGACTTGTAGTGTTTTTTTGTAATGTTTTTTCCTTCTTCTTCGTGCTTTCAGAAGCTTATCAGTATCAACAAGATTGGAATTCATTTAAAAATTAAGCCATGTAAAAGAGTTTTCTATTTCTGATCCTTCAAACTGCGAGACATTAGTGTGTTTTTTTAGGCGGACTTCTTCTTGCTCTTATCCTATTGTTCGTCTGTTCATTATCAGTACCGTTGCTGTAAGATGAAAACAAATACGACGTTTGTATAACTGAAAGCGAACGTATTGCGCACATCCACCAGCAGCATAACGGCAGCAGCAAAGAAGATCGAAAGAAGGCATTGTGTATTTTGCATCGATTTTTTTTCTCCGTTTGTGTTTATATCTTACAAGTTAATTGAATACATATGTTCTACAGATAAGCTACAAAAAATGTACAATTGCATTCAATCATTTCTGAAGCCTTTACGATTAGCAACCATCCGTTGTAAGCATTCATGATAGTAATAATTTGACGAAATCAATATCTTTCAGAGACAACTGTTTACAATGCGTAGCCTAAACTGAACATGCATGCAAAGGAACATCACGCAACAGTGATGGACCACCACACGGACACAGAGATCTTTACAACATTCCATTTTAAAACCATCATTGGTTTCTGTATTCAACTGACCGTCTTATTCTTTCCACATATCCCAATTATCTCCTTGTGATTCCTTTTCTGTCTGTCGTCCACCGGTTTTTGAATCCACCGAGCAGTTCAAATTATGGAAATTTAGGAACCGGCGCAATTATACCCTTTGTCTGCTTCTATTTCTTCCACTAACTGGGTTTGGGTGTTCTCACCAGTTTTCTTGTTCGCAAAATACGTTTCTATTAATGATTTCATTTATTTTTATACTTTAAAGAGTATGTGACAAGACACTAGAACTACACAAATCTCGAAGCTCTAGAGAGTGCGCGAAAATGTTGGCGAAGCGTATCTTTAAATCTTTAATACAAATAATTAATCAAAATTATATGGCATTTTTCTCATCTCCCCAATAGTGGGATGAACGTGAGAGTGAGTTTGTATCGTTTAAATACGTTGATATACCAAAGAATAATAGTACGACAACGTGAACACGTTCATGAATAGATCGTTCACGATACGCTCTTATTACGATACTAAATAGCAAATATGAATATATATATTTTCACCGTTGTTGTTCAACGCTAAAGCCTATCGAAAATCATATCATATGTGCCTCTCTCTCTCTCTCTCTCTGTTCCGTAACAACTACTATTGCTCTCAACTTAAAGCCCAACGAACAACAACGAAAACCAAAGGAACTACAACAAGGAAAGAAACCAACACAAATCGTATAATTAAAAATACCTGAACACGTTATAGCGGACTAAAACACACAGCTTGTTTGGCTTTCGGCTGTCGATTTCCGATACAGTGCCGCACATTTCAACACATCGTATGACTAGCGTTATGCGAAGAGAAATAAATTCTCCACGAAAGCAAGCTAAAACCTTAGCTACATTCGGCTACATGTTTCCGTGACTTTCTGTTCTTCTCTGCAGTCTAACCAGAATGGCAATATGTTACTTATTCGGCGAGCACCCAGAAGGGACATTCAATTGCACCGCAAATGGGAACCGAACCTCAGTGCTGATGTGTGCACTGATGTAAGATCTGATCGCCCTTTGCCTTTGCCTCAGGGGAATGATCACAAACTCAACAACATCACGTCGGCGGACCATTCAACGGCCTGATGGCGCTTACCCTGCCGGACTATATTGGAATGGTTGAGACTGTTACTGTATAGCTCGCTGCTAGTTGAGCTTCACAGTATGTATGAAAACTTTCGTGTGTAATGTCAGGCTGCTGCTATACGGTGAAAAATTCGAACAGATAAAAGGGCAGCATTATTTTTGTTTCCATGCGTAAAAGCACAATAAATTAGTGGAGTATTATAGTATTTCCCTTTCCGGGGTAAAGAAATGTATTTCCCTTTCCGGGGTAAAGAAATGTAGCCTATGTTTCTCGTAGAAGCATTAAACCCGGTCCTACAGTCCTATGTGCGCAGCTTTTTTTTTGTTTTCTTTTTTTTGTATTACCTTATATAAAGGGTGTTAGAAAATTGTTACGACACTGTATGCTACGTGTCTGGCGAGATAAAATATTATAAACTTTGATTACAGTATTGCATTGCACGTAGGTGTGTGTCATTTGCAGATGTGCTCTACCCCTTCCTGCCTGTCTGCATACATGGCGGGCTTATAAAACCATCGCATCGGTGCCATCGTTTGCGACGATGTTCTGTTTTCTTTTTGCATTTGCTGTTGTGAAAATAAAAACACAACCAAACTATAAATCACATTAATCAGCGCTAAAAGATGCTGTACGACGATAACGAAGAAAGTAGCGTTCCCGGCAAGCAACACTTACCGGAAGCACCTATTTTCTATACACTAGATAAATAGCATCCTGATTACCATTTCCTTTTCCGACCGTCTGGCGCTACCGGGGTACACTACAATAATCTTTGCGCTTTTGATACCGAAAGTTAGGTATTGTTTTTTGTGTGTTCTTATTTTGAAACTATTCTGCTAGCATTATGAGAGCTTGGAAATCGTGTACAAATTACCTACATCCAATAACGGCCCAACTGCGTCCAGATACATGTAAGAGCGTCATGGAAAGCAGACGATCCTGGTCGGAGAGGCCCGATGGCAATCGCTTACGTCGGACACAGCACCTTCAGAATGTAATCCGTCAAAAGTGTAGGAACGGTAGGGCTGTCTTCATTAATCGCTTTCAGTACTGGAAAGAAATGAAAAAGGCGAATAAAAATGCTGAGTACAAAAGCAACTGAAAGCACAATGCAATTTGAAACAACGCTTACTTTTGATCAACACTTGGAGTGTTTGATTATCGGGTGTACTGTTTAGCTGGTAGGGAATAACTGTGGTGAGATACTTAGGATCCATACCTAGAGAAATGGACGTTTGTAAAAGAAAAAACAAACAAACATATAGTACGCATATAAGGGGCAACATTTTGTTCTCTACTAACCCGTACTGTTTGCTGCACCCGTAGGACCCTTGCTACCTGCTTTTCCCTTCTTCTTTTCTACATGGTACTGACGGCGACGGTTCTGTACGGCTAGCAGCAACGAAATGAACGTGTTCTTCAGCTCCTTCTCATACTCCAACTCATCGCGCAGCGCTAGCTCCGAGATAAGCGTCTCGGAAAACTCACGAATCAGTACCTCCATCTCCATGTACAGCTCATTCAGCTGGGTAATCGATAGGGAACGCAACTCTAAAAAGTGATTTAACCAAAACGTTAATATCCATTTTTAAAAACCCACAAAAGTGCAACTTACTCTCTTCGTACAATGGGGAACTGAGCACTTCCTTCGCCTTTTCAATCACCTCATTATCGAGCTGCCCATCTTCCGAGCCAGTTTCGTCCATGATGTCATCGATCTCCTTGATCACTTCGTCGGCCGTTTTGATCGGTTCGTTGTCTGCGTGCAGCCCACCGAGTATGAGCGCATGCATGTCAAGATCGTTTGCAACCGCTTCATCTTCCGAGCTAAGATCCTGAAGCAGATCATCATCCGGTGTGCCTGGTTTACGCATGCCAAGGTTCAATGCCGGAACGTGCATCTGACGCGCGTATGTTTTCGACCAGTCAATTGGTAGAATGTTGCCAAAGTTGCCAGTAATAGTCCACCACATCCTGTTAAATGGTAGTTGAAAAAGTTTGATATATAATGTGAGATAAACTTTGTAATTTGAAACCGTACGAAATACACTAGCGAAGGGCAAATTCTTTTATAATGGATTGCAGTTAAAAATTGCTCTACTAACCAAATCATTATGAAACTATTTGAATAGTATTTTAATTAATAAAAAAAAGTAAACATAGAATGGTCGCCTTTATTTAAGTAAGGATGAAACCATTAGCAATTAACTGTGTTAGCTTATTAACACGGAAAGTGGACATTTTTGTTGCAATAAATCTTTCCTCGTATTGGCCATATATTTTCCGACGCTGCAGCACTTCTATTTAGAACAATATAAAAAAAAGCTACTACTAGTTCAAGGTCAGTGGAAGGGGGGAACTCCAGTTATGGGCTTCGTTACGGTTGTTGTTACAATTCCTTTCCGGTAACTGGGTCTCTGCATTTTTGTCACTAATCCTTCCGTTTGTCCACAACGCTGTGGACAGTTTGTGAATGCCTTAATGCCTTTTGGCATTTCGAAAACACGTTGCACGGTGTAGTATGTTTTCTTTTTCTTACCATGAGTCATTACATGCACATGCACAACTATGAACAGTGCACATGTTGAACGTCGTATCGATTGTGTTATTGGTAGCAAAAAGTAAAGTAACCAATCTGCTAATTTATTCAATGTTAAGTATTACGTATTGTTAAGCTTACGTATGTAATTTAAAGCAAAAATATCCTTTTCATAATCGGGCTACAATAGAACATAGTGTGTAAATACGAATATAATTGTTTTTATTACGAACCGGGGCCCATGAAATCAAAAATGCAACCAAATCATTATCCATGCTATGCACTGCCATGCTCTGTAGCTTGTTAAGTTACCATCGTAATAGATTAACCAAAATTTGAATAGAGACCGCCAGTACGTTTTCGAGCCTGCCGGTTAGCGCGTATTACATAAAAAAAACGTAAAAAAGCGTCGAAATAGCGCACAAAAAACCAAATAGGAAAAAAATGAATACATTTGCTGCACATCGATAGGTATCACAAAATCGGATTGCATAAAAATAGCAACACAAATGTCTTGTCAATGTTTTGCAGCGATATTGAGGAAAACCCGAACAGCATAGAAAACTGAATGTGTGGAATATTGATTTTAGCACATAACATACGCAAAAGGATGAACCCGCGGCTGGTGGAAGTTTGTTATTATAACAATTGACAGCAAAAAAAAGTATATATTTTTTGTATGTACACTCAGGTGGGAAGAAAATAATACCGATTATAGTAGCCATTAAATGCATGCGTTTCCCATATAACGAAAGTTTGTTTGCAAAGTTTTCGCACTGTGCTTTGTATTGTTGTTCTTGCGCAAAATGTCGTGTTTTTTTTTGTTGTTTGCTTTTTCGCGACGTCGAACAACACAGCGCTATCGTTAGTGATTGGTAATTTGAACAGCAGCAGGCAGGCAGGCAGGCAATTTTATGACAATGGGGGGGCGTTGTTGTGCCAAAACTCTGCACTGATGCTTTCTTTCTTTAGGGCCAGCCGTTCACGAGCAACGTTCATTACAAAGTTGGAGAAAATGTGTATCAGTGGCTAAATAAATTGCTTTCGTACACCTCCGAATGGATGACGCCTCTCGCTACCATCGGGAAATAAAATTAAACTGATGACTAATTTTCTTCAATCACTCTCGACCTCCGTTCATCGCAGTTGTGCCGTTGCGTGGTGCATATGAGCACAGACAGTAAAAGAGTGTCTCATGTTTCATTTAGCCTACTAGATCCCAGTACCCTTTGTTTGTGGCGCGTACGCGGTTTACGGATGAGGATGGAAACCCACACTTACTGGCATTCGTTCATGATTTCCTCCTGTGAGCGAACCTGCACCGGGGCCAGTTCCTCAACGGATTGCTCGTAGTTGCCGAAACATTTCGTGATCTTCTCGTCGAATGTGTTGACCAAATCCTCCAGACTGCCGGTAAAGGCTTCCGCAAAATCTATGTTGTCTTTGATCGGTCCAACCTTAATGTTGTTGTTGTTGGCGGTAGTGGTCGTGGTCGTGTCGCCTCCATTTCCGCCACGCACCGTATCATCCCCGAGCAGCAGGTTGTCGTTCAGCTCGTTCAAATCGTCATCTTTCAGATGTTGCTGCTGTTGCTGCTGCTGGTTACCGTCGAGCGAACGGAGCGATTCTTTCAGATTGTTCAGATTCAGGGTGTCGCTGATGGAGACGGCCGCTGCCTTACCGTTGGTGGTAACCACATTCGACGATTGGTACTCGACCGGGCCCCACTCGTCACTCTCCTCGAACTGTGCCAATGGTGCCTCGAATTTGAGTTCGGCCATCTTATTAGCCAGGTCCCGCATCACTTTTTTTATTGCGCAAAACTATACACTCGCGTCTTGGGGGTTGGTGGTGAGAATGTACGGAAGAGTCTACGTTCGGGGTTGGTGGTGTATTCAATAATGGGCAGCTATCGTTTTCCGCAGCCTACTAATGGATGGAGAAACACACATTCGCAGCGGAAGGGTAGGATGGCAAGCAAATCACAACACTCGTTTTTTTTTCTTCCGGAGGGGACACTGCTACCAAACTTTCTCTCTATACGTACACACACACACAATCGCGCGCCCCTGCTGGCTATCAAATCCGATCAAATAAGGTTTGATTCTATATCACCACGATCAAAAACAATAGCTGGCACACACTTTTACATAAATCTAACAACACTAGCTAGTTCCACGGCCAACGCACTACCAGCAGTGAACGATTACGCCGCGACAAAAAGCACTATGTCGGTCGGTCGATATCGCAGTGCCAGGGCAATGTTGTTCGTTTTCTTGCGTGTTGAAAATTCTGCACCAAAGCAGCACCCTTTCTGAAACCATGTCCAATGTTTTGCACAGAGCAGGCAGGCGAGAGTTTTCTTTCTCCAGTGAAACATTAGTGCGAGCGAGACAAAATAGTCCCCCTTCGACGTGCACTGTGGACGGTCGCACGGACACGACAACGTCATCTGCGGATGACATTTTGGGAAAATTAACTTTTGATTTACAAAATTGCGAGAATTTTGCTATTTGTTCGGTAGCGGCGATTAGCGTTGCACAAATATTTCGTGTACAAAAGATTATAAATGGCAGAAAAATGGAAAAGTAATAAAATAAATTATATGCCACTATTTGCTATGCTGCATTTACGTTGCACGTGTATGCACTAGTGTTGACAAGTTCTTGAGAGCGTGTGCTGTTATCTTTTCTAAGAGAAAAGATCATTCAATGGGTATGGTTTGTTTGCCGGAATCAGGCATCTTGTAGTTATTTTTTGTGTTTCCATTTTTATTTCTTACAACTCTTTCTGCATGATGAAATTTTTAATATTAAGAGTTATTTAACAATTATGATCTTGTAGATAGCTAATTTCAACAAGCATTGCTATATGAGCAACATTTTATCACTGGAATGGATAATATATTTCCACAAAGTAGATAAACAATTGTAAAACCTACTGTACCATAATGGGACCCATACCAGTTACCTGGCCAAAAATGTTGCCTTTTTAACCATCCCGATGTGCTTTGTGATCCCCTTTTCTAGCTGTGAAGCGTAAATTTAAGCCAAGATGCACATTCGATCAAGTTGTTTCTTCAGCATAAAAAACTTGGTCTTGCAAATGCAGAAAAGAACTACGTGATTTTCAACGTAACAGTGTGTGTGTGTGTTGCAAAAACAAAGAGAGCGAGCGTGTGTCGGGAAACAGACCGAGCGAGAGCGAGAACTCTTTGCACACTCTTCCTTTCATTCCTGCCAGCCCTTAACAACGTGCTTATCGACGCTCCGCACACACACACATACTTCCATAGTGTGTGAGGGAGCGCGCGCAAGTGTGTGTGTGTGTAGTTGCAAAGAGAGTATGCGAAGAAAATCCAGCATTGCACACTCTTCATCCCGGTACTTTTTGTGGTACGCGCACAGGAGAGGACATCAGGAGTTGGGCACAGGAAAACCCAATGCCAGTCCCAACTTTTGGTCTACCGTCCTGGTTGGTGTTGATGTGTATTGGACGCAATAGACAATCGGTGGATCGTGCAGTGTTTTTTGGGTGAAGTGAAAAAACAGCAGCACCTCCAAAGCTGTACCCACCCCTTGCTGGGTTACCAGAAGACGAGGTAGTTTTGTATGGCCGTTTGTCGAAAAATGTGTACTGTGCGGATGTAGGGGATGATTGTTCATGCTGGCGAGTCGTACAGCCAGAAGAAAATGTCGGACGTGTGGTGAAGATCAATCGATTTGATGCTGACGCGAATAGTAAGGTAGTGTGGCACACCAACAGTACACCGAACAGCCGAAGTAGTAAGCAAACGCATTAGCTCTTCGTTTTTCGAGACGCAGCAATATTCTGCATAATGGGAAAACGCTCTAGGGGTTGTAACATACTATTGCGTCGAGAGGTGCGGTGATGATAATATTATCGAGACACCACGACACACCGTGTGTGCGAGAGCAGATTGGCATTGATGATATGCTGCTGCTGTTGCGGTCTTTGCAGTGATGTGTGTGCTCTGCTGTATGTGTGCGCGCGTTAGCAAGATTCACCGACGACAATGATGACGGTGAGTGATGATGGTGATGATATCCCGCAGAAGGTGATCGTGCGTGATTATAGCGAAGAGCAGCCCTGGTGAACGTTGACGTGCGTGTGTACGTGGGGAGAACGTACCATAAAAAAATAAGCTGCTGGCGAGGCATGTGGGGGCTGCTTGGATTTCGATAAGAAGTGGTAATCTATTATGCTGGGTAAGAAATTCGATCCCCCTTCCAAGCCGGAGCAAAGTGTAGTGCATAGAATTCAGTTTTCCCACCGTCTCGGCTATTACGCGTATGTGGTGCAAAATCTTTCTCCACCGGAAAGTAGGACCCCATCCAGGTGTTTGCCAGAAGGTGAAAATGAAAGGTGATGAAATCGAAAGTATTAATGGCCCACAACGCGAACGTTGGTGAGGAGAGTGACGAGATGACGAGAGGAAACGGTGCCCACAAAGCTTGCTCTGCGTACATTGGACTGCTGCACGCAGAACCAACGGATCAAAGCAGCCCGTTTACACGGGTAGAGGAAGTATTTTTCCTTCATTCTGCTCACTCGCTATTCTTCAGCAGGGGCACACTACTGTACGCGACATTACTGCTGCTGCTGCTGCTCACTGTTGTGTGCGTATGTGTTGGTGTTGTGTGCGAGAGGAGCAGCGTTTATCAGCATGGCCGAGGAGTGTGCTATTTGATGCGACGACGAGCCATTTACCCAGCCGGAGAGTGTGTGTAGTGTGTGAAATAGTTAGTTGCTCGATCGAAGAAGAATTTTATTACGCCTGTGTTATTTTGTGGTGCTGAAAAGCGTTTCGTCCACCGTTACAAGGTGCAGAAAAGATAGGCATATCCTATAATTTGGGTACGGGAAGATTGTCCCAGCTTCCCGTAAAAGAACCAGCGAGAAGCAGGGTTCGGTAGGGCGATCTTCGCAGGAAGAAAATTGGTAGTGTGCAGCGAGTGTTACTTGAATTAGTTTGACACTTGAAGGTTTTATTTTCCCCCCTTTGCGTATTATGTGTTCCTTCTGTGTTGGGGATCGTTGCTATAGTGGTTTACTTGTTCTTCTTCTACCAGCAGAGCGAGGGGGGATGATGTTGTTCAACATCGTCATCCGCTATTTTGCAGCCCGTGCGTGAATAGCGAATAGTGGATGAAGTTTTTCTTTTATTTTATAGCTATTGTGTTTTTTTTCATCCGCTGATTTCCCTTTCAGTGTGAAGCTGTACAAACGAAGGATGCATTTCGGCACACCGTAAAACGTACGTGTGTGTGAGCATTATATAGTGTCGATAAACAGCCGCGTAGTGTTTCTTTGCTATGCTGTAATTTCTGCAGCAAAGCAGTTTGTTTGTGCATGAGGCAACGGAATAACGTCGAGTGTGAGAGTGTAATAAGAAATCATTTGGATCCCCCTAGCAACTATAACCATACCATGGTATGCTTAACATCATTCTGCTAGTATATTCCAGCATCGCAGTAGCAGATGTGTGTGAAAATTTTGTCGAAGCTAGTAAGGGAATTCTTCGTGTTATAATGATTTTTAATCCGAGTGGTGTGTGACAAATACTTAGCGACCTGGAGACGAGCCCTACCATGGGGCTGAAGATGGAATTCGATCGATCGATCCGTAATCGCGTTTGTTGCAAAAGTACGCCTAGTGTTGAAATACGACAAAAATAAGAAGCGAATAAATACGTAGCTTCGGAAAAACGAGTGAAAGATTGTTTTAATAAGTTTATGCTGTTGCTGCAAATCGTAGTCTCTGCTTCCCACCATGGTTCTTTCATTGCTCTGTGTCTTCTCGCTGCGCTGAAAAGTGGTGTGTGAGATGAGGTGAATAGCGTGAATGTGAGTCCACTTAGTAGGTGAGATGAATAAAGTGAGCCAGCTGTGTGTGAATACAGCGCGCGTTGAGGGCGAGTGAATCCGTAAGGGTGAAAAATAAGAAGCGAAAACAGGAAGGGTGATTAGAAGGCAAAAGTGTGTGTGTGTGTGTTAGTGTACTGGTGAAGGGATCCCGCAAAGAAGGGATAGGATGGAACGTTGTAATGCTGTTCATAGCAGAAACAGATATATTAGCATCGTTGGTAGACACTGGGTGTTAGCAGGAGCTGTACTATAGAAAAGTCCTATTGGTGATACACATGGTCTCTTGCACTACAGTGAAGGTATATTGAAAAACTAAACCGCGATAGGACACGCGAACGATGGATTACATCGGTGATCTGCTTAATCAAATGTCGTCCGCCTTCAACCAGGAGACGGCCATTCCCAAGAAGGAGGAGATCTCGATGGATGAAACGCTCAAGTGGCGCGCGCTCAAGAACAATCAGTTTGCATCCCGGACCCGACTGCCACAGCAGCAACCAGGTAGCGCGGGAAGCGGCACGCGAAGTGGATTGGCCAACGGACGTAAAAGTGTGGCGGGTGGGACTGCGAGCGGAAGCACCTCCAACAGACAGCAGCGACGCCCACCATCTGGGGGGAACTGTAACGATAGCAGCAGTATCACGGACGACGGAAGCAGATCTCCGACGGCACTGCTAGGAGATAACGGAAATTTGACCCCCGACATTGCCGATGAGGAGGACATTGAGATAGAGATAGCGAAGGATATTAGCGGCGAAGAGCTGCAGGAAGCGCTCGGGCTCAGTCAGCTGGTTGAGGTAGAGTCGGAGGAATTTGGAGGTACGCTTGAGGTTGAAGATCGACTAGAAGCGGTCGGGAGCGGTGACGATCTACTGAGGGACGAAAAGAAATCTAGTCCAACGATGGAAAACCTGCATACTGATCAAGGTACAGATGCTGTGGTGGAAGATTGTAAAACAGAAGACATGATTGACACGAAGTTGTCGTTGGAAGTGCCATATAGTAGCAGCACGAGCATGAGTCCTACTGTCCTAGTGGAGCAAAAGGACACAATCAATGAACAACTAGCAATGCTACCGAGTAAATGTGACACGGATGAACCGGATGTACCGATGACTAATATTTTGGAAGATGCTATTGCAGCTGGGAGTAGCACACGTCCGGATGTAGTTGAAGCTATTGATCTACCATCATTACAGAGTAATAAACAAAAAGACACCGATTGTGTTGGTGAGGATGTTGAAGAGTTTGATGGTGTAGAAAAAATCGCCGAAGAAGCCGCAGCAGATGATCACGTAGAGAATGATTCTGTGCTAGCGGATCTGGACGATGTTCCAATGCTGGAAGATGATGAAGACGATGTACTCATTATTAACACGGATGAAGCAGACGAGGTGGTAGAGCTGGCAGAAACATCAAAAGAAGACGAAGAGGACGAAGAGGAAACGACAGACAAGATCGAACCATCGGAAAATGGCGATCATACCACGACGACGGTTGTACTACAAAAAGACGACAGCGTTGAGTCGAAGGAGGAAGTAAAAGAAGCAACGGAATCACAACCGAAACTCCTTGTCGAAGAGGATATTACTGCAAACAATCTAACTGATAATGTTGAGGAAAAATTTCACCCAAAGAAAACTACCGATGGAAGTCAGGATGAGGATCGCGATCGCAACATTACCGATCGCTCATCCAACGATTGTGATGAGGTGAAATTTTCCGATTCATTGAAAACATCCTTAACCTCCACATTGGCGATGGAAGGTGATCCTCGATCACCGGCAAGCGAAAAAGTTGAAGAAAAGACTGAATCTATGATGGAGGAAAATAAAACCGTAGAAAATGAATCTTCTCCGGACAAAGAGATCGCTAACATTTCGTCGGATGTATGTACCGAAAAGGCAGAACAACGTGCCGGACGAACGACGCGAAGTAAGAAAGGTACGGTTGGGGTTGGATCGGTTGCCAACACATCACCGTCGGCAGGCATTGCCGGCATAGCACACTCGCAAAGACGATCCCAGCGCTTCCAGAAGGATTCAAGCGTAGCGTCAACTGATGGCAAATTGAACGGGGAAAATGTCATCGAGCCGACGGTCGTTGTAAAAGAGGAAGAATCGGACGAGACTGTGGCGGCAAAAAAACGAGCTTCCGTTGGAGCAGCGCCTGGTGGTGAGACAAAGCTGAAAGCAACAGCTAAGTCTGATCGTAGCTTACGCAGTAAGCAGCAAGGAAACTCCACCGTTAGTCAATCAACCGTCATGACACGTCGCGCTTCGGAAACGGTTAAACCATCTCCAGACGAAGCAGCCGATGGGCAGGACACTGACGCGGACAAATCGATCGTTGGCCGTCGGGGAAGAAAACGAATGAGTCAGGATCCATCGGCAGCATCGTCGGTAGTTTCAAATGATCCAGTCACACGCACAAGGGAAAAGTCGACACGCGACGAATCGATAAAGGGCGAACCAAGCGCAGCTGGGCAAGGACGAACTAGCCGCTCGGGGTTTCCCTTGGAACCGGACGAAACCGATACCGGTGGCAAAGAGATACAAGAAGCACCACAGCAAGAAAAAACGATCCAACAGCCACCACAGCAACAACCGCAGCGTCGTGGACGAAAACGGAAAAATCTAAACGTCTCCGACAAAGATAGTACAGCAACAGCTGTTGCTTCGTCGACTGCTTCCAGTTCCGGAACATCAAACGCAGAAAAACCCCTCCTCCATCCGTACAAACGTGCGGCTAGACAGTCGAGGGACGGAAGTGACGGTATCCTTGCCTCAGCTCTGGCACGTCGTGACAAGGTTAATTCACAGGGTCGGCTCTCGCGTCAGATCAAGCTGTCCGCTAAGATCCTAGCCAATGAAGAACTCCGACAAGGTTACGAACAGCAGAACAATGGACGGATCATCCTTGGATCGGAGCAATCAGTCGCTATCGGTCTGCATGAGGACGATCTTTCGACGTCGGATCGTGATCGCCACTTGGAACCCGGCCCGGAGAAACAGCGGAAGCTGGCCCGAGAAGTTACCGAATCATCGGTAGCAAGTTGCAGCACGATCGGTAGCAGTACGGAGGATGTAACCGTGGTTTCAGTTACTTTACCACCTCCGAAGGCTGGCCCATCTGGGACAGCTGCTAAAAGAACTTCCAGTGATACTTCGTTGACCCAGCAGCAGCCCAACAAGAAGCTTATAGGGCCTTCTCCTTCCGAACGCACCATCGTTTCGAAGCGAATATCAAAACCAAACGCCCCAACTGCTCCCTCTTGTCCGAACGTGGAGACATTCTTGCAGGAGGTACGTTCGATGCGTCTTGGTACCAATCGATCGCCGGAAGAAAATCGTAAGCTCAATCGTCGACAGCAGAAACGGATGGTAAAGATGAAGGAAAAGTTCATGAATTCATTGAGCCTGCGGCACCGTAGCGCCCAACAATCACGCAACGGTACCGATGGCGATGAGTTCGACGTGGAACAGTCCGGTGGTGAGTCAGAGTCGAGCGGAAGCGAAGCAGACTTTGTTCCATCGCAAAAAATTGGAACGGTCGGTAAACCGAGCGTTACACTGCGACTTCGTAAACCGGAAACACTGTTGGAAAATCATACCCGTAAAGTAACAGTTCCTGCTGGCCGTATACCCTTAGTGACGCTTCCGAAAGGTGCGTCGGGTATGCCGAAATTGAATGTGAATGCAGGCCGTGCGATCCCTAGCACTAATGCACACGTGCGTCACGTTGGTAAGCAATCGAACGGCGGAAAGTCAGCTGCGGCGAATGGATCTGGAAGAGTACGTCCCTCGTCGAGTGCTGTGATTTTACCTGCCGCAATGACCACCTTGGGTGCACGATCGTCCTCGTCAAAAACTATCACCAGCACGTATTCTACCACAAATCCCGCTGTCAGTGCGATGCTCAAAGATAAAGAAACGGAACAATTGCAACGCTCATTGCAACGACTTGGCTGTGAGGTCACTCTAATACCCACGACGGTCGCAGGACGTATGGCTGATACACGCCCGGTGTTCGATACTACATCAGTGGCTGGTTCATCCCGGTCAGCAGCAAATGCCTGGCCATTAAGGCGCGTCAAAGATACGGCAGTACCACAGCGACCTCGCTTGCAACAGCACGCAAGCACACCGCCTATACTTCCTGGTACGACATCACCGAGCTTGCAGATCGTGCTGGGAAGTACAGGATCACCACCGGTGCAAGATTCTTCCAGATTGCTGTCATCCCGAACGGCACCGATCGCTTCACCATCGTCGGAAACGCTAGTCTGCCATTGCCGTCAAAAGTCGGACATTTTCGTGGAAAAAACGGTCGGCAATGGGTTCTGCACGGCGATAGACGATATCGATGGTCAGCAGATTGGTTGCTGCAACGAGCTGTCGAACGATCTGCCGAACATGTTGCGCCCGAGTCCGATGGTTAGCTTTCAGCTTCTTTGCAACATGCACCGGAAACGGTTGGAGGACCATGGATGCTGTGCCATCTGTGGAAGGTTTTGTACGCAGGTAATTGAAGATTTTTATTTTTGCGCTAACATATTGTTCATGATTAGTAGAGAAAGTGAGGTGATGCATCCAAATTTGATGGAATTAAATTTTCTGTGAAAACTATAATAGAATGAACATTTTGTTTCTCCTCTTCTAACGGAAGCTTTGTGCTTTTCAGGGTTTTTGAATTTAATTAGAAGTATTGGAAGAATATCTGGATTCTGTTTGGGTTGAACTGGAATGTGTCGAGATAGATCTGGAATCCTTTATACATTCTTCTACACAAACAATCATACATTTGAAAGCTTTCAGTATGTGAGTTTAGAAATCATTGAACCAAATTCCAAAAGTGCCTGAAATTGGG
Organism: Anopheles funestus; assembly: GCF_943734845.2. Taxonomy (NCBI): domain Eukaryota; kingdom Metazoa; phylum Arthropoda; class Insecta; order Diptera; family Culicidae; genus Anopheles; species Anopheles funestus. The sequence continues at coordinate 45,699,251 of NC_064598.1, forward strand.
AAAGATTCAAGCTCTACCTGAACACTTTCTAGTTTAACGTGAACAGAACCCAGAAATGGTTGCGGATGCAATTTAGCTCATTTAAACATTTACATTTTTTTAAGCCAATCGTTTAATAGTTAATCCAACATATTTGAGGTCATGTTGTTCTCCAGTGCTCTGATAGCTTTTTATTTCCTTCAAACAAACGATTAGACTGCAGGAAACCCACTAGACGTGTGGGAACACGTGCAAAAGAAATAGGAAGGAATTGAATGACGTTATGATCAACTGCACAATTTTCATTTGTATTTCATAACCCATATGCAACAGAGAGTGATTGCTGTAGTACACACTCTGACCAATCGGATCAATTCGGACTCTGCCGCCAACAGCGATTTGAGTTGGCTGCGAGAGCGAGAAAAGGGGGTTAGTTCCGCATAGGTTTATTATTAGAATTCGGTCAACTTACTGTTCGGTCAACTCCGTTCGTTGTTAGCGTATGGAGTGAAATCTCAAGAACGCATTTGTTTTTTTTTCACGATTTCTGTTGTAGAAAGATTACGAGTTCATTGCTTTTGTTCAGTATAAATGATGGAGGATGGCAAATATGAAAAGTGTGTATATTTATCGTAGAATTGATAATGTTCGTTCTGCTTAGGGAAAGCTGTACAATTCATATTTGGGGAACTTTTTATTTTGCTAAATCTAGTACGGGGATTAAAGTGTGATGGAGAATTGTTATCAGTAGGGTTAATTATTGACTTTTACGTTTTGCCATCAGCACGTAGTAGGTTGATCGAATATGTGTCTTAAAGCAGAAACATTCCATGGTCGAAAATATGACTAAGTTTTATGCAAAACCCGTTTATGGATATCGGTTTTTTTTACTGAAAATTAAATTATTTTATCGAATTCAATTATACTTCCCATAATTTACTTGATTTCCTAACAAAATTTGTTTGTTCTTCTTCACAGGGTAACTTTGCAATGTGCAAAAATGCACATATTTTCCATCCGGATTGTGCCGATAAGTACATGCTCAACACGCCGTACAATCCGGCCCGTCCGGAGGATTATGTAGCTCCGACGCTGGTGCTAAAGTGCCCTCACTGCAACCAAGAATGTCCAAACAGAGAAATCGAGGTGAACATTCAACTAACATCTCCTCCCGTGCTATTGCCATCCCGAAAGAGTATAGTGTAAGTGTACCTGGTAGAGATTGCCTTGAGTTAACTATTTAAGATTGTTTAATAAACTGAAACATTTTCTCTTCAACTGTAGCAAACCTGCCAAAATGACGGTTTCGAAAACGGGTGGCACCAAAGCTAATGGTGTCAGTGGATCAACCAATGTTAGTGAGAGTTTCCGTACGACCGTCAAATCGCTGGTACCGAGAAGCCTAAAGAACATGTTATCGGTAGATCACGGTGCTACAAATGGCAGTGGTGTTAATAGTGCTCACGCAACGACCAGTAGTGCTGGTAGGATAAGTTCTGCCAAAGACGCCGGTACGGGTGGTACGAAGAATCGTTTCACTGCGAAAGATTTCTCGCATGCTGTCTGCACGAAGAAGGATGATGCACTCGTTTCGGAAATCATCAGTAAGTGTACCGGATCACATACTCCGAGCAGGAGTTCATATTAATTCTATATTTTCGATTGCCTTGTCATCTTTTTCCTTTATTTCTACCTCGAATAGCTTCCGGATTCGATATCGAGACACGGTTTCGAGAGTTTCATCATGGTACCTGTTTGCATGTCGTGTGTAATTACGGTACGCTTGCAATGGTCTACCTAATCATGTGCCGTGCCCGTTCGGTGGATTATCTTAACATTGTCGATCGGGCACTGCGTACCGCAGTAATGTGTGCGGTCATTGGTTCGAAGTGCGATATCGTGAAGCTGCTGTTGGACAGTGGTGCAGATGCAACGCTCAAGGGTCCGTACGGTATGACCGTGTTGCATTTGGCTGCGAAACTTGGACAGCACGAAGCTGTACGTACGATACTGGAGTGTGCACGGCAACGGTTGACCGCACGCGACCTGATGGCATTCGTGAATGCGGTCGATAATGGGCGCTGGACTGCTCTTGCCTGGGCAGCTGAGAACCGTCACAAGCAGACGGTTGAGCAGCTGATCTCGATCGGAGCGGATGTGAATGTGTGCGATCGATTGAACAACACATCACTGCATTGGGCGGCACTGTCCGGTTGCTCCGATACGCTGTACCTGCTGATGACCAAGGACTGTAATCCGAACCTGCAAAATAACAACGGAGAGACACCACTGTAAGTGAGAGCAATCAATGAGTAGAATTATTTTTATCTTTCGGAAAACATATGTCTTTAAAAATTTGGCACCATACATTACACAAGGTGGCAAGGTGCCCCTCAAGACTCTTTAAGACTGAAGCTGAACGAATTTTTGATTAAAGTTCTAATAATTGCACACTATTTTCAATTAGGACATTTCATTAATAGTAATTAATAATTACAAAGTTGCACATTTTGCGTGATTTATTTTTTCATATCTACCAAAATTAAAATTAAAAGTTTCGTCGCTTGTTTTGCAGCATGGTTTTAGAGACTTTCATCTTTCGTTTTTTCTTCCTATGTTCCTTGATTTGCCTCTATATAATATGGCATGTATAAAAAAAAGTAAAGCAAATGTTTTTCTTTATTTCTTTTTACGAGTAAGGTTTTGCTATTTTATGGCTTAACAAAATTAACTAATTGTTAAATTTATTTAACATCCACAGACATATCGCTTGCCGCCAGGGTCATGCTGAAATTTGTGTGGTACTGCTAGCCATGGGTGCTTCCTTGAATATTCGCAACACTTCCAATAAACTCCCGCAGGACACGATCGAGAATCCAAACAGTGAATGTGCAAACATTATAGCAGCGAACGTAAAAATGCGCAATCTATCAAACAACCTGAAAGAAACGCACATACTATGCAGGTATGAAGTATTTTAAACGTTATTGATGTTTTTAGAGAATGGTATAATTAATTCTTTTCTCTTTTTTATCTCTTCCGTCAAAATGCAGTGATATATCGAAGGGTAGGGAACGCCATCCGATACAGGTCGTGTACTATACCAGAGGTAACAACGATCGTCAGCTTTCGGTACCGAAATTTAAGTACATACGTAGCAATGTGCAGATCGATTCTCTCATCACAATTGACCCTAATGCACGCAGCATGCCCGTTTGCTCTTGTGTGGATAGGTAAGATGATTTGTTACATTGGTGAAAGGACAATATATTTCGCTCTTTTGTTTTGTATTAGAACTGAGAATTAACAATTTCCTATATTTTTTTGTCGATGTTGCTGTATTGATGTAGCTGTACATCGACTCAATCGGAGTGCCTCTGTTCGGAACGTACCTGGTATACCAATGATGGAAGGTTGATGAACGATTTCAACTACCTCGATCCACCGACCGTTATCGAGTGTGGTGATCTGTGCGATTGCAATCGGCGGTTGTGTCGGAATCGGGTTGTGCAGCATGGTCTCCATATACCGCTCCAGCTGTGCTACATCCCTGGAAAGGCTTGGGGTGTACGTACGATGTTGCCTATACCGAAGGGTAGCTTTTTGGTTGAGTATGTCGGGGAGATACTGTCGGATGAAGCCGCCAATCATCGGCTAGACGATAGTTACCTATTTGATCTGGGCAATGGCGTAAGTAGAACCCAACAAGCCTGTAAAAAAAGGAAAGTTTGCTTAAAATGTTACATTATCTTTCAATACAGTTTTGCATCGATGCCAGCGCGTATGGGAATGTGAGCCGATTCTTTAACCATTCCTGTCAACCGAACGTTTCGCCAGTGTCCGTATACTACGACCATAAGGATCAGCGTCACCCAAGGGTAGCACTGTTTGCCTGTCGCGACATTGAAGCTCAGGAAGAAATATGGTAACGTATTATATTTAATCTCTCGATTTCGTTAAAATGCATCTAAATACAACGCCTTAATCATTGTGTTTATGATTTCAGCTTCGATTATGGTGAAAAGTTTTGGATGGTAAAGCGAGGCTCGCTGGTGTGTCGGTGTAATACGGCCAAATGTCGGTATCGGCAGGTGGAGTAAAACAAATAGATGTAAATGAACGACATTGAATGCAGATTGCACAAAACAGGCAATGGAAAAAATCGCGATCGTCTTTTACCAAAGTGACGATGAATTGATATTTGGTACTGTGTGGTTCGAGCTGAAGAAGGATAAAAGCAAACGAGATGAGAGTAAGATGGTGTAATATTTATTTATTTTTCTATGCGTCGTTAGCTAATTTGGAATTTAATATGGACAGTAGGTGATTTGATAGTCAAAGTAAGGGATCGTTTGTTTTTCTTCCATAGGGAAGCGTACACACATGTACAAAAGTGTGAAAGTAGGTTTGCACATATACTTTGTATATGTATATGTACACACACACAAAAAATACGAAGGGAGAAGTGATTTCTACAGCATGATTTAGAAAAGATAAGTGTGAATTGAAATTCTAACAAAAAACACGAGTGATGGGAGGTAGCGTTGAGAGCATCTTTGCAGCATAATTAATCGTGCATCGCCATATCACAAACAAAGATGCAAGAAATGAGTAGAAAAAATGCGTACTCTAATTACTTCCCGTGTTTATTTTTTGTTTTGTGGAATAATCTTTTTTTGGGATGTTTTCGATTACCCTTATTATCGATGTTGCCATGTTCTGTAGAAAAAGGAACTGCAATAAGTGTGGATACAGTCGCACAGTGGGCAAGGAAGAATCAGTGTTTTAGTTACTCGTTTAATGACTAACGGCTGGCTGTCACAGCAACAACAATGCACAAATAATCGATCCCGTTCGACGATTAGTTCGGTAAAATTATGAAAAAGCCATGTACGTACATGCATGTGTCGATGTTCGTGTGAAATTAGCTTAAGACTTTCTTTACTAGCATAGTATTTAGGTTAATGTTTCCGTTTAGACTACAAAGGAGACGATAAGCAGATTATGTTAGGTATTAACAAAAAAAGTATATTTGCCATATTTAGTTGCCACCGATTTTTCTTCTGAGATATAAGCCGACAAGAAGCATACGTAGAAAACAGGGATGGATGCGTGCGTACGTAAAGCTTTATATTGGAACGGTTGCCATTCGGTTTTAGGAGACTGTGAGACCTTACATTTACTATGTTTTAAATTAAGAAATATTTGGCTGCTTTTTCACGGATGAGACGATATAAACGAAACAAAATTGTTTGTTTGTCGCTAAAATCAAAACCAAGGAATTCATCTAATCACTGTACAACTCATACCATCACTTTACACCAGGCGAGTAATTTATCCTTAGAACAATATGATTTTTTTTAATTGTTTATTTTTAATCACATTTCGTGGTCGTTTTATTCAGGTTAGCAAAATAAAAACAATAAACACACACATGAAAATAGATAATGAATAGTCCTATGTGAATCATATTTGTCTTTAGCGCTATGATACCAAAGTCATGGAATCGTGCGATTCTTATTTAGTGAGATACTATACTTTTTTTGGCAAATGCTTTACAGTTTGTAGTAAATACCTTTACTAGATTTCACAGTATCGATCGTACGTAGTTCCTTTAAGTAGTTTCATAACGGTACGTTTAATGAATTTGTTTGTCTTGCTTGCCAATTAATTATGCCATAGCAAGTGATGCGTGTATTGTTTGATGCGAAAGGACAAGGACACAAATCGATAGATAGATATAGAGGGAGTGAGAGACAGAGAACAATAGTAGAAGAAAACTAGAGGGAAATGCAAAATAGAAGAAGTGAAGTGGGAAATGCAAACAGAGAGCTATTAACATATTTAGTGTGGTAGATACAAAGGCATCTTTAAAAATTGTAAAGAATAAATCAATGAACCAGCAATGCAATACTGCACTCGTTACTATCTTTTTCAGTGTTGCTGCGTTGGTATAAACAAAGAAAGAAATAAAGCTCTTTTAGTATTTTATTTTAATTCAAACATTAAATTACCGATTGATATACTTACTGATGATAACATCAAACGATATTGTATTATCATTTCAATGTGCAGATAGATGATGTAGATAGAGTCTATAAGAGAATGCTATGCTAACATGGGTGTCTTTCGCGACAGGCTCAGTACTCTGAAGAAAATACTAAATAATGACAATTTTCTATACAAATTTTGGAGCTGCCAAAGGCGCTCATTGGATCATTTAATTTTAAACTGGCTATGCTGTCGATACACGACGCCTTTGACGAGTTAATGTAGAGGAAAATGATAAAAGAATTAAGCCATATGTCAAACAATGTTTCTACCATTGCAGTGCGTCAAACCCCAGGCTAATGCGTTTTAAAATTGTTGCTAACTTGGTTCTTTTGTTTGCATTCTTTCTCAATACCTGATCCTCTGATCGCTACAACTATTTAGTTTCGGTGCTTTTTTTTTATAACAAAGATTCAGCAAATCAATTTACTCTGTTTTTATTTACTTTTATTATTCCAATCATACAGCATCTGCATGGACTGTCGTTCGATAAAATTATTTACACATAAAATAAGCATTCATCGACGAAAACGTTTCTGCGTGTCGGTTTTGTGATACTGTGTTTGCTCGTTAAATAGTTCAAAGGTATACGCGCTATGTGTAGGAAACTAGTGGAAACTAAATCAAAGTGGTTTTGTGGTTGGCGTAATTTTCGGGGGTAATTATTTATAGAATTGTGCGCGGCCGGCTACTGTGTGGCTACACGAAACTGCACTGTAAAACAACCCGGACACTGTGTGTATGGACGTTATGGAAAGGATAGTGATGTTAAAACAAAACCGTTCGAGATGGGAATGTGTGATAATGGATTATAATTATAAAATAAATTACTACTTTGCTTTACCTCCCCGCTTTACACGCGTCCCGCGCTCCATTTCTATCACCCCATATTCACTCTCTCTCTCTCTCTCTCTTTCTCACTGTACGCTCACACCAGCTCTCCCTCCAGCAATTCGTAATCCTTTTCTCGTGCTATCCAAACAAACCCTTTAAACGATACTTTCGTCCGTTTTTCTTTTCTACGCAAAATAAATAACTTTAATAATGTTAGTGTAATGGGAAGTGGGAATGTTTCGTATGATGCGTCTTGTGTGTTTTTCAATAAATAATTGTTTCCAATCTCTATTTAAAGTTAACGATTTGTTCGATCCGAGGCTGGCTCTGGTAGATCTTTTGCAGTACGAAACGCGCCCGTATGCTTGCATGTAACGATGCCGTGGCATACGGGAGCAAAAGTAAAAAAAAAAACAAACAATTACTAATTCCCCTTCTACCTTCTGGCCCCCGAAACCTTGGTGGTGTGGTTCTTACAAACCCACCTCCGTCTACTCCCCGGGATGTCCGCTCAAATCGTCAAATCGGAAACTCAATAGAAAGTGTGAATAGGTTGTGTGTATAAAGAGAGTGTCGCCAGTTGGCGCTACTATGCGCATTGATACCGCAATTACTACTGCTATTATCTACCTCGACATCCTTTCCCTAGTTACGAATTATCCTAGTATGCTGTGTTGCGTTGTATTGTTCCGACCCAATAATCTCGGGCTAGAGCCTGGATACTACGATGGTTATAATGTGGGGTTGTGATGAGCAATGATGAGTTGATGATGGTTTCTATGTGGAGGAGTAGGCGCTGCTTTGCTGTTACTACACAAACGCCGCCATTATTCCGGTACTGGGGATCGTGTAAGTGTGTGGTGTAAGAAGTGGTACAAATGGTACTACTTAAGCTTAAAGTTACTAGCTGTCCCGAAGAAAAGTTACCGTTCAATCACTTCAAACTTTCTATTCCAATGTGCCTGTGTGTGCCTGTGTGCGTGTTTTTTTTGTGAAGTTTACTATCGATGAATCTAACTGCTAGGGTGGGATACGTAACATGAAGAAAGTGAGTTCTACTTTGCTTTTGCTCGGTATTAGAGATGTGTTTCCGAATTTCAAAAACAAAATGGAAATACATAATAAATAGTAAAACCAAAACCTTCCCCCTAGGGGAGGTATACTTTTCTTTTTTTTCCTACGCTTGTCACTAGTAATTGTTGGGATGGAAGGAGAGTGTTGCCACGAACGCGGTACCATTCTAGCTACGATTGGTGTTACGTTCGTTCATGTTTTCTTTTTCCCGACTGGCTGCTTTACCATCGTTGCCACGCTCAGTTTGGCTCAGTCTCCCTGTACCGAAGGTGAAGTGGCATCGAGCCTAGATCCTATGGTATTAGGGCCACGGTTTCTGCGCTCCCAGTCTATGCCATGACTTTGTGCGGTTGCATCCACTTCTTCATGTAGTAGCAGAACAAGGTCGATAGGTAGACCAACACCATCAGTGCACAAGTGACGGCGAGTGCCAGTACGGAAGTCTTCGTTGGGCATGGTTCAATGATGGTGACGGTCTTATCTGTGATTGCATAGACGAAAGACAGGTAAGTAGAACGCATATTACCTTAACGAAACAACATCACCTCCTATTTCGAGGAACCTCCAATATTCTTACCTCTTCCAAAGTCTGTGCTGGCTTCGCTACGCAGGAAGTCACGATTCTTCTCATCACCAAAGTCTAACACCAAGATCTCCTGCGAGATGTTCATATCCTCTTCCTCTTCAACGGTGTCATTGCTGGAAAAAAACCCGATAACAGTACTCGATAAGCGTTACATCCGCTACACAACAAGTTAGATGGAAAGTTCGATACCTACCTGGAAGTAATGGAACGACGCTTTCTGCCCCAAGATTCAACTGAATCGCGTCCCCACTCGCAAACGGCCGGTTCACACGGTCCGAGACAGTACTTCACATTACACTGGAAGATCACACCGTAGCTCTCGGTGAACCTGAACGCTTCGTAGATCGATTGCAGCGCATTGCCATCCTGGGTGAAGGCGGGGAAGATGCTCGGATCGACCGGACAACCATCGTCGTCGATGATCTGGAAGGTACTCTTTGAATCCTTTGCCATGGCAACGCATGATCGTGCAAAGATACCGTATGGAGCTGGACCGAAACATTGGAAAGATTGCAAATGATCGTTAGCACATAAGTGATGGGTTATCGAATCTCGTCCGATGCTTACTGTCTTCCGGAATTTCGATGCGGAACGTCAGACGGTCTCCAATGCGTACAGTTTCTACCTCGCGTGCACGCGCATCCAGAATGCGAATCCTTGGCGGTGGGGCTTCCGGCGACGAGTTGATGTGGATCATCTCCGGATCACGAATCGGTAACATGCCAAAGGAAATATTCTTCGAGCTCATATCGTACGTACACTTGACCTTGTAGATTTTGTCCGCCTTTGTCATGACGACCGAGTGGTGCTGCAGAACAACGGTGTTACTGTAGATGCCGGTCTGTAGGGCAATATGAAATTGGATTAGAGATATACTAAGAGAGATGGTAAGAATTTTGGAACCATTCCTACCGCGCTCTGTGTATTACAATCCTGTCCACCCATGGTTAGATCCAACCGGAAGGTGTCGGAATTGATAACGTCAATATTACAGGTTTCCGATCGTCCCAAAGCGTAAATACGTCCATTGAATGGTTTGTTGGTGCGTACTTGCACAGCAATACGTGTGTCCTTGCAGTGAACCGACACTGAAACGAGAGCATTAAAACAAATTTAGACTCAATTTTTAAGAATGCTATGGATTAAGTGACATCTAAAATTAGTGAGAGAATTTGCAGAAACCTTACCATCATAACAAGTTCCAGTTTTATCGCAATTAGCATCATTTCGGGTAAGGTTGTTGACGGCCGGATCCTCTACGGTATCAAATACAACTGGGAGCGTATTTTCAGCTTGGTTCGATTGTTCTGAAACAATTAAAAGTTAAAAAAAAACTTTGTTAAAAACTAATCTTATTTGACCGGACACGCGCCATCTTACTTTCGCAAATGTTCTCAAAGTAATCGCCACTCGGTTCACCGACATCGATCAGGGGTCGTTCACCATTCAGATAGGTCGAGGGTCCATCGGGTAGTGACTTATGATCGAGATGGTACAGTCTGCAGTTATACTGCGAACCGGTTGGTTGGCCAAGGTAAAGGAACGAACGGCATAGAAATTCGCTCTCGATTTCACAGGCCAGCTTGCATGCCGTATCGGACGTCACCTGTAGTTCCTTGTCGGTGTAGTAGTGGAGCCCAACGTACTGGGACACTTTGTCATCGGACACGCCAATACGTGGCAGCTGGAACTGACGGCTAAATTTACACGCCTGGCTAGGTTTTAAGCAAAGGTTCTCGAAATAGTCGACACCCTGGGCATCCACGAGCTGAACGAACTGACCGACGGATCGGCGATCAGAATCACTCAGCACACACTTCATGTTGTTGTAATCATACTCGACCGAGCGACAGATGAAACGCTTCTCGTTCAGGCACGCCGACAGACAGGCTTCTTTCGTGCTGGTGTAGATGAGCGCATTGTCCAGCCCGCGAATGATCTTGTTTGGGACGCGCTCAAAATTCCAAGGACGCTGGCATGCGTTCTCGGACCGAAGCTGTAGCTTCACCATGTAGTACATGCTGGAGGAACGCTGTGGCGTACTGGCCGGGTTGTTTGCAGCCGTCACGTTCTGAAGCTGACAGAGTGTCTCCTGGGCAGGTGTCAGCGGATTCACAACGAAGCTATACGAAGCACAACCCAATGTAGAGTTAGCAAAAGGTTTTGTCTACATTCGCTTGTAGTGATTAGAAGCCATGCTTACCTGAATGCTGCTGCTTGACAGTCGGGTTCTTCCCGGCACCAACCTTGACATTCATACAGCGACAGGTTCTTGACACTGTAGTACGTAGTGCCCTGGAAGTCATAGTCGGTTAGCTTCTCGAAGGCGACACGGGCCTGTACGACCTGTTGGGCCACCGCTAGGAAGCAGACGGAAAATAGCAGTAAGTTTGCGGGACGCCACTTCATCTCTTTGCCTTTTTGGGTGTATTTGGATGCCTAGTTTGTTACGGAACAATCTGCAAATGGAAGAAATCGGAAAGGGCAAGATTAAGTAAGAACGAAAAAAAGCTATTAGTCTCTTCTTTTACTGGATTGATCTTCTTGGGTGATGATGATTGTTCCCTTCTGGATGATGCGTTTAATAATTCCACATGACTAGAGGTGAATTCTTATTGGGTACTTTAGACTAATTCTAAGGAAACCTCAAGAACTTTAAGCATGGTAATTTTCTTGATGAACTGGTATGTTTAATGATGGTGCAAAACTGTTTAGTCACTGGCTAACTGCGCAGATTTGTGTGATGTCTTGCGGAACAATACTAGTACAGGATGCTAAATAATAGGCTATTTATAGGCGATCCATTACAATTGCAAGGAAATAAGCATTTTCCTCAATATTCTTCGTTTTGCAAGATACCTCAGCAATGTATGACGTCAGTAATTGCAGATATTACTTTTTTCTGGCGACCATCTTTCCGTTAACTCATTATATAACTCATTCCCGAGTGTCGTAGCATTAGTACTACTGTAGTCCTTTCGAAATTCCTCATACTTTCTACCAGCAATGTGCAGCAATAAACCGACGCCAGGAACAAAGGCAAGAGCTCAACTTTATTGCGCTATACTGCCACATGGTCGTTTATTACGCATTATGTAGAGCGCCGCCCAGCTTTCATTTTAAGTTTTTATGATTTTATGCTAGAATTGGAGGATTGTATCCACCGTTTATGTTTATGGCTTCGTCCGTCCCCATGCCATGCTCGTTTGTCTTGTATGCAGGGAAATGATCGTGTCTATCTGATGATCAGGTGGAACAAGTTTATTGAAACGATGATGTGTGGTGAGTGGCCTGTGCGGACAGGTTTAATTTGTTGACACTTTTCTACCCGAACACATCACATGGTGAGATCATGCACGCGAAATAGCCCCTCCTCGCTCAGGGGACCGTTATGAGAATTTCGGTGCAGATGATGTCAACCATTGTGGACCATTGACCGACATTCCGAGCGTACGTTAAACATGTCTGGACAATATATATTCTTTTTCCTACCTGTTTCCACAAACCGATGGCCCTAGTTTTTTTTATGTCATCACCAAGACTCGGCCTGTTTTTGGAGGGGGGTTTGTTTCGTCGACATTGAAAATTTCGCATGTTGACCAGGTTTGTAAGGCGGAAGTGTTAACGATAAGCTCACTCTGGCCTGAAGGCTTGTTATAGAGATTTCGGAATGTTTTGCTGAACTCGTTTACAGTCTCTACTGCCCCTTTGGCACAAGTGTATCGTTTCCTTTGCCAAAAAAAGAGGCAACAAACACCCTTTACGCTGTGCTCGATTCATATCACATTCAATAAAATTGATACTCATCGTCCAAGAGAGCCCCATTGGCGAAGTGGATTGATCGTTAATTTAATTTATGCACCACAAATCAGCATCCCATTCGATTTTGGATAGGACGGGCGGTGATCTTTTGCGATCGAACAAAATATGCTTATGTTGGGCAGGGTGAGCCACGATCGTATCGCATCCAACTTTCGTAGCCGGAAAATTTGAATTAGCTATGGGAAAGCACCACCATCGAGCGATTAGTGGGGCGAATGATAATGGTGAGCTAATAGAATCGGGTACTCACGAAGCGATTTCGTGAGGAGTTTTACTTTTTAACTGCTACCACCAAAGAGGAGAACGGAGCGACAGGGCGAAACGTAAATATGAGAACGAGAGCAACGGGAAAATAGCAGATCGGGAAAATAAGCAGTACGTGTGGAAGTGTGTGTCTGCGAAATGTAAACCCTACGAGTAAAAGATTTTTTTGTTGCTGCGAAAAACTGACTAGAAATAAAAGCAGAAATAGTGGAAGAAAAGAGAAATGTACAGTGGAAGGCTATCCAAGTCGCAAAATCTTGCAGAGCGATATCTAGTTCACGAGGAACGCAGGAAAGTGTTGTGCTGAAAACTGTGCTTTTCCCAACCACTTCCCAAGCAACCTCGACTGAAGTACTGGACTTGGTTGCTTGCCTCGACGGTGTTCAATGTAACCTAGTCATCGCAGGTGGCTATGATGGGTGCTGTTGCGTCGACTGAAGTAGTAGTGTATCCGTTATGCTAAAGTCTTTCACCCTGATTTTATTCTTCCCGCGATACTGGTAGGAGAAAATAAAAAACAAAACTCCCAAAGAACTACTTGGATCTTTCCCCAGAGTTTATGCTCCACCAAATAGGGTTTACAGAAAAAAATGAAGTATACACACAAACCCTACCGTGGCCGTAGTAGGCGACATTTCTCACCAGCAGTTTAAGCGCTCTTGCAGTTCTGCATTTGACATTTTCTATCGCCCTGAAAACAAACATCAGTATGCGGTTGCGGGGTGGTTCACCACTTGTGCGAGATGCATTTAGAAGTACCCGTATATGGGGCTGTTTGTGCGCGCTCGTTTCGGAACCGATGCTACCTCCCCCGGAGGCTCGGTATTATCACCACCTGGCGAAAGTACCGCTTTCCCTGTGTTTCTTCCACTCGAGCTACGGCATGTCTGATTTGCGTACGAGTGTGCTTTAGTTTTGCGTGTTTTGTTTGCTCCGACGGGAACACTTTTGTATAATCGAGTTTTTGCATATGGCAAATGTTGTACCCGTACGGTTCGGGCGATTGCGGAATACTGAGGGCTATCCGTAAGGTACGGGATGACATGTCATTAATTAAATGTCGACATTTGTAACATGGTTTGACCTAGATGCGTTCGTCAACTCGAGATTGATGAAGCTGTACAGAACACGGTGTTGTGTTGTGTTCTGCATACTAGTTCCGGCAACAAAAAAACACGAACAAGAAACATGAAGAATATGTCCGGGAAACGTTGATAGATAGTTGATTAATTTTTTTTTACCATAGTCTCCCAATGATTGGACGACTAATTTTCCTTGTCAGAACTTGTTGTTTTTTGTTTGTTACATTACAAAATTAGAACACCTAAAACGAAAGCTTCTTCCGGTTCGTTGTTCTGGAGCAATATATAATCCTAACGAAAATGTTGGTCACGCACACTTCCGCTTGGACCGCAACCCGTGATCGCACAATTAACTAGGGCACGTCAGTAATCGACACACGGTTCCCAATCGCTTGGTCGTGGTCTTCTGAGGCGGAACCAAAACTGAGCCTCTTTTCAACTAACTGTATACCCGTGGGCCACATCTTAATAAACAAAAAAGGAATAGAAGAGCTTGAGAAGTAGCTCGGGCAATAGGGCTCTGGACAAGCTTATTGTGCTAAATTCACAAAAAGGGAACAGGAATGAAGAAGTTCAGGTGCAATCGAAGTGAATGAAAAAAAAAACACGAACTGACGGAATTCTGTGATCTCGCGTCCATTGCTGTGCGGTACACCTCGAGACACTAATCCAAAAGTGACGCGCGAAGGAAGCAGAAAGAATACACGAAGCACGACGAACCATGTGCTATTGGAACTAGAAAAACTTGATTGCCTTGAAAAAGAAAGCTCGTTGCGAGGAGCGAGTGAATTCTATCTCGTCCATGTCTTGAGTGAAGGGGAAAGCATTACCCGATCATGGGGCGGAAGCTGGATGGATATGATAGTTGTCCAGATTTGGTAAACCCGGTCTAGCTGGATTTGTCCGGGGGTAATTAGACTTTCCATCAGGTTTTTAGCCAACCATCGAGATCCTTGGGGATTTCCTCTTGCGACCTTATTAAGGTAAGAGGGGATCTCACCGTTACTGCGAGGAGTTGCTGAGACGGAGGATGGCCTAGACCTTCATTCGGTGTACGTTTCGGGGATACCGTCATATGTTCCAGCTGATGTTAATCTGCTTATGGAACAGTGCCAACGGTACTTGCTGGCAGGCTAGGCAGTAGGCCGTCAAGTTCGTTTAGCTAATGGTAGGTACGTGTGTATTCGTGAGCAATGCTTTCGTTTCCCATCGCCAAACAGCATTGCAGGCCGCCGACGAGATTGTAGGCCCCGGAACAATGAACAATGCTGGCGTGCTGGCGTTCAGTTTGGAAGGAAAATTAGTTCAACACGATGGCAGGGCAGGTCCCGGTTTCAGCTGGTAGCAGGCCGTAACAGTGCGCATTATACCGCGCCGGATGAATTTTTATTGACCAAACGGGAATCAACCCGCTTCGATGCCGCCTGGTTCGTTAGCGTGTGGCGTCCTCGGGAAGTGTACCAAATTTTTTTTTGATCGTGAAATAAAATGTGTCAAAACAGAAAACCAACCCATGCGCAGACGCAATGGCTGGTGCGAGATTTTAACCCCAAGCGGCTTTGTACGACCGATCGGTCTCTTGATCGTGTTGGCTTTGTGCGCTTGCACTCCGTCAGCGCACACTGTTCATGGCTTTGCTTGGATTGAGAGATGAAAAGATTAATCCGTGACGTGGGCTATACTAAATAACAGTTTGAGGTTGATGTTTTGTTGTGCGTTCCATTGCTTCGTTCTTCCTTTTTGTTTGATTTGGTGTGGTTTTGTTGTTGCTGTTGTGCTGCGTCCTTTCGAATGCATTCGTATCTTTGCCAGCACACAGAACAACATAAACACAAAGTATAAAGCGACCGAACGACCGGAACTTTGCTTGAAGTGAGTGAGCGCGCGCGCGCACATTGCGCGGTTTGTCGTTTGCGCTTGTTTTGGAAGAGGGGAGGCCGGTTGATGAATGCGGAAACCCCTGGCAGGGTAGGGACAGTAATAGAGCACAAAAAGCTCCGGGAATGTGTGTTTTGTTTCTTTCTTCATCTTGCACGATCTTGCGTGCGTTCGCCTCTTCACGCGCAATGTGCCACGTGTGATGAAAGCAAGGCTGTACCTTGGTTGTGAGCGGGGAAAGAAAGGCCTTTTGCGGGAGGAAGAAAATGAGTTACGTACGGGTAGGGAACACAGTTTTTTGCCGTTGTACATAACTGTTGTTGCCGCGGTCGCTTTCGTGTTCTTCTTTGCCTTTGCGTTCGCTGTTTAGCTTTAGCTTTTGCTTGATAAATCCGAATCTGTTTGGTTGCTGGCGAAAACCAATGGCGGGATTTACATGGTTTTCCAATGGCAACGTGAAAACCTTGGCAAGTAATGCATTTCCTTGTGTGAACAAAACACGCGCTTTTTAAACAGTTCGCGTGACAAAACATTCGTTTATATAAATTTTGCTTTGATTTCATTTTTGTTGCTGTTTTTAATTGATGATGGTTTCGAATTCAACGAACATTTTGTCAGTTTAAAAAACGCATTTTCAGGTCATGAAAATTGCTCCAAAAGTATAAAAAAAGAAAAACGCATTGACAAATATGAAAGCTTTATTTTGGAGCTTTTTATTACACGTGTAAAAAAAGAAAGATGGAAATTGAGTCAAACTTTTACTGGCCCGAAAGAGATTAACTATGAAGAAGGTAAGGTTGCGTACACGTAGAACAATAGGCAGTTTGACAATGATCGTGTGCCGGTTGAAATAATTATTTTAAATTCAGGAAGAAATACCCGAAATGTACCAGATACGGTAAAATGTTGTATTCCCCCAACCCCGATTTTTTTTGTTGGGAACTGGAATAAAAGAGTCATAAGCGAGATGTAGTGTACGCGTTTGCTTTAATGTTGCTGTGGCCTACATTCTTTATTATTCTTTCCCAAAAGGTATTTTCCCCCCCAAAAAAAAAAAAAAAACGTTTCAAGCGGTTTTTAGTTAAGCTTTGTGATAGCGCTGTATCTGGGGTAGCATGAGCGCGACTTCTTCCAATCTAAAGGGCACATGGGCACCCAACGAGTACTAATGAGGTTGTGTATGGTTGAACGAGCCGCTCCGACAAATGGTTACGAATTCGCACAGCAAAGAAAGATTTATTGATCCCCCGGGGTTTGTGCCTGAGATCCCGGAAACGAAGGGAATCATGGAGGGTATGTGTAATGCGGAAATGTAGCTAATGTAGTAAAGTTTTTTTTGTAGATATGTCACTCAGGACAGGATGGAAGAAAATTAAAGTACAACAAAAAAAGACATCTAAGAGATTGGACGTCCTGAAACCGCAGCTCTGGAAATTGGAGGTGATCGCCCATCCACGGTTGACGGATTGATTTTCAAACAGCATCAGCACCGTCGAGTGCCTCCGGTCATTCAAATTGGCTGTAGCAAATTGGTGTCTGGTTTGTGCGATTTGTTGTTTCTTTCATTCGGAAATGTACCCTAAAGGTTGACACTTGAATTTGTCCCGTGCGGTGAAGAAATCTTGTAAAACAGAGCACATTAGACAGAAGCGAAACATTAACGTTTTTGTTATTGGTGCAGTCAATTGACTTGCCTCCGAGTGGAACTTCCTCTCGAATGAAGTATTCGATGTGAATCAACTATCCGACGAGAAGAGGTATTTGTCAGTGGATGTTTAATGTATTTCTTCAAGACCTATTCGAAGCCAAATGGGATTTTTTGTTATTAAAAACATTGAAGAACTTTGGCAACAGCGTTTTGTTCCTGTATCTCTCCAAAGAGCACTCTTGACTTTCCAATAATTGGTTATAGTTGCTTTGGGCTTTCGGTACAATACAACAGTAACAAAACCAAACTGACGCGAGAGCATCGTTTGTAAT
Organism: Anopheles funestus; assembly: GCF_943734845.2. Classification (NCBI taxonomy): domain Eukaryota; kingdom Metazoa; phylum Arthropoda; class Insecta; order Diptera; family Culicidae; genus Anopheles; species Anopheles funestus. The sequence continues at coordinate 45,716,801 of NC_064598.1, forward strand.
ATTTGCGATGAAACTACGGTCATGGCTTGATGTCTGCGTTTGCGGAATGCGCATCAAATCAAGCCGGGAAACCGTAGCTCGGTGGTGTGTTAGTAGATTCACCATCATTGGCCGGTGCTCCGTACCAAAAACATTATTTCGCTTTACGACTAGCACCGTCACAAATGTGACCCGGGCCCGTTTGGCCAGCTCGTCGTCAGCTGGAAAGCTTGACGGCACTATTATTGAGTCATTTGTTGGGTCTGGGTTTTTTTTTCTTCTTTCTAGCGCACAGTCTCGGGAAGCTAACCGCACAGGAAATGAATGAAACGCACGGTGGTGCACGGTGAAAAGAGTTCTCCCGGTTCCCGGTAGATTGGTTATTTACGAAGGTTGGAACACACCGTACGCATGACGTTTGGAAAGCCAAATGGTAGCAAAAAGCTCATACTGACACGGCGTAGTGGCTGGTGTGGCGGAAGCGTAGGTTAAGTGTTAATTATTCATTCTTACTCATTTCATCGCGAAGTAATAATATCTTGCAAATGTGGGAATCAAAAGACAGCAGGCCGTGGGGGGTGGAAAACACCATCCGTTCGTTTCGTTCCGCACATTGGAGAGACATCAGAGAGACATTGTGTCGCAGCAGCGTTAGTTCTTATGGTAGGTTTTAATATCGCTTCTTTATAGCACTTTTACCAGCGCGGCAAACGATTAAAAGGTTGCCATCTTCAATTGCTCAGAATACAATTAAGTTCCTTTTGTTTGTGACCCGGGCATGTATTGCTGGGATCGCTGCTTGGAACAACGCGCACGCTACCTCATCCAATTACGATGTACTTGCGAAACAGCGTGCACAACAACGTGTTCATTAGATGGTTCTATTGCATGTATGCTGCCAGCTTGGTCCTAATCCTTGGTTTGCAGTTTTACTGCAAAAATTGCATTTTCCACCAGCTCTTCTCCGCTAGATGGTTTTCATATGGTGGAGTGTTAATTGCCTTTCTTCTTCCCATGGTGCGGTAGTTTTGTTTTCGTTCCATCGTCTAACACTAGTATCTCTATAGCACTACTACTCAAACGAACCGTTTGACGTTTATTGACGTTTGTGTGAAACGGAACTGTCACGAATGGCGCAATAATTCATCTCCACATACACACGCGGAGTAGCATGGAGTTGTAATTATTGTCGTTACTGCTACCACCGGTAGAAATATAATAGTAGCGGTAATCTGGAAAGGTGAGAGCTCTCACCGAACCGGTAATGACCTTTTTCGTGTGGCCGTACAAAACTGGTCCCACCATAATTCTGGGCCATGTGGATGTAGTTGGGAAGGTTCGCGAGTTGGATATTTCTCTTGGTGTGTTTCCACCGACCTAGAAAGGAACCGTTCTGTAATATGTAAAATTATGGCTGCATTGTGCAAGGAGTGCGAGGCCAGCCCATCGCAACATCATCGCATTTGCATAAGTTCATCGTACCAACCAATGCTGTCCGGGCATTTGAGCGTCAGTCGGTACATACCGGTAGCTCCATCATGTGGAGTGCATGAAGCCGGAGAGCATTTGTTTTGCATACAAATGACGAGGACAAGGAAACGAACGGCCATTACACGGCCCTTGGTTCCCAGAACGATCGAGACCGCGAGATGGTAAGATTAGCCGTAGGGACTACGGTACTAAAGGAAGGTAGCCGTATCGAAACTGGGCCATTGCAGGGAACAGAAGAAAACAACCAGCAACACACGCTTGGCTCGATCGAATGGGAGTACGGACGCGATGGAATTGGGTTTCGATTTGTCATTCCCGTTGCCGAAATGATGACGGCGTGGAGGATGGCGATCCACAACTATACAGGCAATATGGCTTCGAGCTGGGTAGTAAAAGCGTATCGGATCACCAGCTTGCGCGTGTACAAATCGTAACCTTTCACCAAGAGTTACTTTGGGTTCCTAATGCACAGGGAAAAGTGTGAACGCAACGTTCCCGGGCGCCACGATCACAATGCATCACAGTACAAATCGGTGGACGCATGATGACTTGCGGGAATTGTCGTGGTCGCTGTGCCTTTTAACCTTTCGAGATAGACACACTGGCCCAGTGCCGTAGAATCGGACAAACTTCGGATTTGGAAGGCCGTCAACACATGCAACACTCTCTCCCGGTTGAAAACACACCCGCGGGTACCAAAGTGATCATGCGATGATGATGATGATGAACCGTGCATATGGTGAAGAAAACAACAGAAACAAAAATGATGGCCCAGGCGCCTGCAAAGTAGAACTTGACATAATTGAACCAATCGACATTCGATCGGGTGAAACCTTTCCGGTTTCGTTGCAGCAGGCGGGCGTTGGAGTTGGCAGATTGAGCGCGTATCGAGAAAGCAGGCCCCCGACCGTACAGACGCGGGTACCCATTTCACCGCGAAAGCCACAATTTTGCCCCGCCTAACTGCTGGTGGACACCGTACCCCCCGCCATGACCCAAGGCTCCTGATGTGCCGGCGAGTAGCTCAAGAGGAAATGCTAGCGGTGGAGTAATGCTTCCCGATTGCCGTGAAGTGACGGAACAAACCTTCATTCTTGCGTTTGGGAAGGAAGCTGAAAACCCCGACCAGTGTTTGCTGGTGTGAGTTAGGAAAATCAGGGCTACTGCCCTGATCATTCAAGACCCGCTTCGCACAAACAACACGCTGTAAATGATGTCATGATGCGATTTGAAATGGGTGAATGAGAACGAACGAACGAAAAAAAATGTATATATATTGCCTCCAGAGTACACTTCCTTCTTTTGTGTGCTGGCTTCTCCCTACGGTGAGTGTTTTCCTGTGCAACTTCACTTCACGGGCCGGGAACCACCAACCGGGCCGCGAGCTCCAGCAGGGTGGACTTAGCCTACATGTTGCTTTTTAGGCCACGTAACGGAAAGTAATCGATCGTTGCTGTACGGTTGTAAGGCTCTATGCTCGCTCGGGCACGAATATGGACACGGGGGGTCGCATCGGGGAATGTGTCATCCATCTGGTGCGCCTGGAGGGATACCGTCAGGTAAGGGAATCCGTGTTGGTTCCACCAGTTGCCTCAAGGCCAAAACGTTGGGAGAGGCGTTAAGCAGGCTTGCGCGTGAAGTGACAGCAGGAACATGGTTGTTCTGTAAGCGATCCGATCGATGATCACTCGGTGATTACGATTTTTGACAGATATCCTCCGCTGGTTAGGTGAGCGCACAGTATGTTCGCTTGTTCTACTTGTCGTTTTGGACTGCTGCAGGCTGCGTTTGATGGTAAAAATGACGGAGACTTGTATTTTCGCACCCGCGGTCTCGCTCATGATTATTAGTGGTTTGAGGAATTTGAACGATGAAAATTCCTTTTCATGTTATAAATATTTATCAATTTCTGATTCATTAGAGGTTCTTAGATCTTCAATTTCTGACTGTTTGGAGGTTCTTAGATCTTAAGAGATTTATGAATGATCGAATATCAGAATTGTTTGACGACTCAAATTTCTTTGAAATTTTGGAGTATAGACTCATGATGCGAATGACTCTTTGGATAATCTTTAATGATTTAAGGATTTTCAGTGATACGGATTCCTCATACATATGAATCTTTTAAAGAATTTATACATCACTAACTCTTGGGATAATGTTTCGATTATGTCAATGCGTTAAAAATCCAAAATTCTTTAAAGGTGAGAATTTTGTATACACATGAATCAATTAAATGTTATAAAAGTCAACTCATGAGTTAGAGATTCAAATATCTTTCAATTTTACATTGAAATTAGTCTTCAGAAATTCATGAGTCTTTTGAAAACTATAATAATCCACGCATTATTGGAGTGTGACTCTTCTCAAAAGATTTATTAATTAAAACGCTGGTGATGTTCAAGTATGTAGACATTGTTTTTGGCATGGTAGACATGGTATCGCTTCTTAAAATCCCCACGATTCTTATTCGCTTCTGCTGGGGAAAAAAACACACAAATCACACAACATTCCCCCCGGCTAAGTGCGTTAACTGTTTCTACTGCACATGCCTAATCTCTGCTTCCCGATTGATCGATCGATCGAACGTTGTAGTTTTTGGGGCTCCGCACGTCCGATTAAATGAACGATTGATCTACGTTTTTCGGACGTTTTTCGGAGATGCGCTAGGGTAAGAGGGATGAACTGGAACGCCTACCGTAAACATCGTGATGATGATGATGATGATGATGATGATGGGAGCAACATAAAACCTGAACGTTGCTGCTTTGTTGATCATAATCGCACCAGCAAATAGCGCCCAACTGTACTGCCTGCAAGCCTGCAGTGTCCGTTGGCCTTCTCTTCTACTACCCTTTCTCTGTAGCCATTCTACCGGCCCATGGCAGTACCAGCATCCGACACACAACGGTTCGGATCGCCTTTGTGCGTTTGTAGCTTTGGTACGAACAATTAGGCGCCCGATGATCGCGGTACGTTACGCAGTTGGGTGAAAATTGTTCCCCCCAAAAAAAAATCGGCCACACTGATAACACGCCTAGAAGGGGTGAAAATCGGTTGTGTGCAAACAAAACAAAAAAAAAGGAAAAAGAAAAACATATAACTTCACGCATAAACGAGAGAAAATTAAAAGAAAACAGGTGCCAATTTGTGGGGCCCGGTGGTGAAATTTTTCGATTCGGTCGTTCGATCGCTCGTCCCGAAAATGAATGGGATCACACCGAGTGCGCTTCTCAGGCCAACCTGACGGTACTCTTCGATACACCTGCAAAATTGGCGGGTACGATTGTGTGTTTGCCGGCTCGGAATGAGAAAGTAAACATTGGTTTACGCTTTTCGTCTCGGGTCTCGTTTGGCGTGGAAGTTTGTCGGGAGTGTGGGGGTGGTTAGTTTTCCAACTGATTGAGACCAAACAATGAGAGGAGATGCTGAGAGGGAGTGCGTGTGAATGAAAGTGCGAATTGCGCTTTTGCGTATGATGGCTTGCTTTCCTTTGCTAGTGCTTTGAATGTGTCCGCACCTTTTTGGAATCGATTTCCATATACAGAGGGAGCGAGAGAGAGAACGAGAGGGAAGGATTTTCCCTCCTTCAACTGAACCTCAACCCCTGCCAGGGGGTGGCAGAGATATGCTCGATCGAGCCCACCGTTACAATCATTTGCGCGTCTTTGTCGCCGGCTTTTGGGACAAAAGAATCTCTTCCCTCCACCATACGACCATTCGCTCAACCACCAGATCGCTTCCACACTTTCCCATGCACACGGGAAATCATTTGTGATGCATAGAGAAGTGAAAAAAAATTCACCCTGTGAGAAATTAGTTCACCAGCAAAGCTTCTTCGTTCCGCCGACATCTTCAATTCCCATGATGTGCTAGATCACATGAAAATCCCAATATGCGAATCCGTGCTGTTAGAAGACTTTCGATGCACTCGCACACGCTCAGCGGTATGCAGCAGTCATTTGCCCGGGGGGTTTGCCTTTAGATTCCTTCTCACATCCCTTCCAATTGGAGCCGCATCGGAGTATTTGGTGGGATTATTATTGAAAATCGTGACCGGGTGGTGGATAATGGTTGGGGTCGTGGTTAATAACGGGAACCTACTTTTCACTTTCGTCGCTTCTCACTCTGCTCTGACCCCAACAGCCAACCCCAATATTCGATGGCAATATGCCCGCTGCCGGTGCTGGTGGGGAGGGGGGAAAAAGATGATCGACCCGACCCGACCCAATGGTTAGCCAGGGCCAAGGCTCTGAACCCCCTTCCCCCCATTCCCTCCCTCAACCCCCTTTTCCACGTCTATCACTCTCTAAGTAATCTTTTAATTTTGAACCAAATGCCCCTCAATGCGATGCCGATGTGCAGCGGGGAATGGTAATGAAAGTAATGAATTGGATGGCTTCGACCACGCGGATGCTGCGGATCATAGATGAGTGGCCCAAAAGAGAAAGAACCACCAGTACAACAATAGTGAGTGGGTTTTATGTGTTTTAGAAGAAAAGGTGGGGGGGTAAAAAACCAATAAAGTCACTATTTGCTAGGCGCACTTTTGTGCTTTTCCTCTGTGAATGCTGTGAATCCGATCTGGTTGATCGTTAATGGTTAATGAAAAGAGGAAGGCCTGGGGGGGGAGATGGAAAGAACATGGCACAAACAGTCGAATAACGGTCGTTTTAAATTTGAGTTGACCCACGTTCAGCGGGAAGGACGATACAGAGCAAACACGAGCAAACGAGTTTAGCGTGCGTTGTGTTTCCTACAAATAAAGACTTCATATGGGCAGAGTGAAGTGAAATGATTTTTTGTTAAGCTGTTTCCCCCCCCCCTAACTGTAGTGCGGTAAAGGAAAGGTTGGTTTTGTTTTATTTAAAGCCTACTTATTTAATGGCAATTTGGCAGGTTGGCTAAAAACGGCAAATAAACCCATAAACCGGACCGTGAAAGTAGTTGATGATGCAGTTTCAATTATAGCACCACATTGCCTTACAGTTTGCACGCGGCATTCCAAAGCGGATCGATGCAATTGATGCGGGAGTACAGACAAAAAATGTGTCTGTGGCTGTGGTACGAGCATAACCTGCACAACCAACGGTAAACTAACAGCAGGTGGTAATATTTTGGAGAGGAATTCTTTGCCATTCACGGCTCATAAAAGGGGGGCGAGGGTAAAATGAAAAAGGCTCATTAGTGTGGTGGAGTTTTGGTTGGGAAATTTTCTTCAAACTGCTTCATTTGCCATTTTTGTGTACAGGTAAGGGTTCATTTTCCGCACGTTAAGTAGCCAATCATCTCCACAAGGAAGACGTTACAATGTGATTTCAATTTGCGCGAGTGTGTGTGTGTATATTTTACTTTTCCTTAAAGAAAAAACAAAAATCAACATCGGCAGAAAATCTGATTCGATCCAATAGAAGACGAAAAAAAAAGTTCCAACAACAAAAAAGCTCGTTCAGCAATCGGAAGCGAAAGCTTTTTAAATATGCTGTTTTTGAGAGGTGTGAAATTTATAGAGAGAGAGGGAGAGAGAAAAAACTCCCCCTAAAAATAAACAAAACAGTTCCTTTTTAAGGGATTTTCCCTGCCGTAATGAAAGCAAATCCGTGATGAATGTTTATTTTGTGTTTTTCTTTTTTTTGGTAAAGGTCACTGAAATATTTGGCCGTAGAAAATTGAGCTATGCGAAGGTGAAATTCATTCAGTTGTTTTTTTTCTTTAATTTCTCATTAAAATTAAATCTAATTTATGCTTTTCAGGTGAGAAAACGGCGGGAACAAACAATCGAAACTACGGCCAATGTCACGTACCGGCTTTGACTTACTTTCATCGTACCACCGTAACGAAAGACCCCAAAATACATTTTTCCCGCTCTTTTCTGTCACGATTCCAATGAAAGACTGCCTGCGCTCCCAGGCACCGAACCCGACAAGGCGCGTTTTTGTGAACCGCATTGATGGTTGAAAGGTGACTTTGTTTATTTCACTAAACTTTCGTTCCACACGATGAATGCGTGGTGTTGGGAAGAAAATGGACAAAGGCACACGAAAACTAAACCGAACAATCAAAGAGCGAAAGGTAAATAGCTTCGGACGTTAGCGTGGGTGGTAAATGGAAAAGACACTTTTAACACTTCCGGCAGCACCATTCTTTCAATGCTCCCGTTCCAATCTTGACCTTCTTCTGCGCAAATTGTTGATCGCACGATATATTGGCAGACAGCAAACATAATTGCCAAAAGTTTACACTTCTTTTTTTTGTTCCTGCTCAAGCTCTACTTCCAAGAAACGTTAAGTAAGAATGAATAGAAAATAAATTGAGGGTAAAGAAATATGTATAATGCTTAAAATTTCTATCCACTTTCACCACTTTCGTTCAAACCATCGGTCACCATTATTTGTCACCAATATTCGTGTGTTTTTTTGCTGCTGCTGCTGCTGCTCACTGCTTCTAGTTAGCAGTACCACTTAGTGGCCAACGCGGGAGAAAGAGCATTGCGCTGGGATGATGATGATGACGATGAAGAAGAGAACATTCAATTTTGCATTCAAGTTTGCGGTGACCTATTTCGGTGTTCGGTGTGCTGTCGTTAGGCTGTCCGGAGATTCAGTGTTCGGATTACTGGCTGCTTTACCGGGCTTTTGTAAACTTAGGCTTAAAGCACCGATCCCATCCTTACTCGGATGGGCTCGGAAGCGCTAAAAACCGATCGATACAAACAGGTTCGACGGTACGTAAGTTGTTTATTGCTTCCTTTGTCATGCTGAACCTGAATCGAACCGGGAATACAAGCCACGAACAACGAAGATTTATCATTTTAAAAGTAGCAGGAGCCGAGGAGCATTTTTTGAAGAGCTTGTTTTCATTGCAAACATTGAACCCTTAATAAATGTTTTTTTTTCCAGGAACAATCATTTATGGTGTTGCGTCTTAAAGATCTTCTTCAAAAGAGTAGCTCTATTACTTCAAAAGTGGAGGGAAAAAAACATTAATCGTTCCCGCTGGAATACAATTACTAACAGTGAGTTGAATGTACGGAAGACATTAATTCCCTTTAAAATTCGTCATGAAACTGAGGCATTTTTCCGGCGTTTGAAAAGAACCAAAACATGGGCCAAAGTTCTCCGAAACGGAAGCGGAAATATTTCCCTGAAGTTATTTCGAGACTAGAACAACCCGTGAAGTGATGTACTCCTACGCACGGCGAGAGAACACAGGAATGAATTTACAGGGGCGCGAATGCAAAGGAATTGCTTCAGCAAGCCAACAAGCATTGGCCAAAAAACGTGATTACATTGGATGGTTAATCTATTTTTAATTGGAACGCAAGCAAGACGCACACGTAATGGCAACATAATGACAAGATTAGACAGGCCAGACAAAGCGGCAAAGAACGGTTCTTGTTAATATTACAACCCGTCTGTTGTGCTTTTTGTTGTTGTATTCTTTTAGTATTTTTTTACACCCCTTACCAAAAAGCATAAAGCGGATCGGATCGGAGCTTTGCGTTTGCGTTGATTCGTTTGCATCCATGTCGCTCCCTGTCTGGATGTTTGTTTTTGTTTTCTTTTGTTTGGTTTTTGGTATTCTTCCCTCCTTACCGCAAGCTTTGTGGAATGTAATGCTTTACGTTTCATCGAAGAAACAAGCAGGAAAAAAAATGCACAGTTATGCTGCGCCGCTTTTTATTTCTGATGGAGAGGTAAAATATTTACGACGCGACTACAGCCAAATGAAACAAGTGCGTATCGTCCCGGTGTTTTTTTTTGGTGTTCCTCTGGTCGAAAAGGCATTTCCGAAAGGAGGGAAGAAGGAGCAGGTGTTATTTAAGGGGAGAAGCAAAACGGAAGTAGTTTATTTATTCATTTGTTTATCCAGCCTTAATCTGCTCCCAGCTGGGCAGAAGGTTTGATGTTTGAGGTTGACTCGTTTGTTTTCGTTTCGGGGCTGATTTGCGGTAACTTATTTCCATACGGAACCATGGCGTTCTGTTTAATTTTCACATCGTGCAGCATTTTTGGAAAGAAAGGCAGAAAAAATCCCCTTTTAATACCTTGTCTAATGAAGGAGAACGCTTCATCCCGATAAAGCAAGACAGAGTTGAAATATTTTTTCCCACATTATAGTTCTTTTCAAGCTTGGAATCGGATGGTAAATATGGCAAGTTCTTGAATGTTACACCACTGTTCTATAACGCATTGAAATTTAATGGTGCATTTTCTATGCAATATGGTTTAAACAAGAGAGGGAGAGAGAGAGATGCCACTGTATTGCCCTAAGAAAAAATCGCTTTAATCGTTGGAGGGCGAGTAGAGCGGAAAAACGGAAGGAAAACACACGCATACAAACTGGTAAGGCCTAGTTCCGAATTATTTCATTAACAGTAACGGGTTCGGATATTGTTTGGGTCTACGGGGAAAAGGTTAGCGATCACGATCGGGCAGTTTGGGCATTGGTAAGTGGGAAAACTTTGCCGTTTTTATTCCAACCTTTTTTTTGTTTCGCTCCTTTTCTCACCTTTTTCATACCACCCAAATTCCCCACCAAGCTTCCCGTCTGTTTCGTGACGGGGATGATTTGGATGAATTGAATTCTTTCGCATTTCTTTTTCTTTCTATTCTCCCATCAATCGAAAAACTTCGCAGACGAAGAGCTGGATGTTGGTACACATCTGCGATTGATAGCGATCCTCGGTACGATCGAGCACAGCAACAGCAGCTTCACACTTATTGGTGGCGCTTTAGATTCTTTCCTACTTTTTGTTTTTTTTTTTTTGGCAAGGTTGCCGATTGAAGCAGCTTCTTTGGAAGTCAAAAAGCACCCCACTTCAGAATAGATTTTTCGTTTGGGGAGTTGCAAGAGAACGAAAATCAATAAAAATCGTTACTCTTGGAAGCAGATACGCGTGATCGAGCATGTTTGGTGTACCGATTCCAATTAACAAGCTTTTTTTTGGTGGGTGGGCCTAAATCTTACAACTTTGAGAATTTGAAGAAATTCGGCAAGATTGAAACTTGCTGAAAAGTGCTCCGCCCAAAATAAAGAATCAATCGTTCAGACTTTACTACAAGACGATTCCTGACCTGGCATGGGTGTCGGTACGAAAGGAGTGGTTACCTTGAGCGTTACAAGAATGTGCTTCATTTCCAACGTGTTATGTGGTTCATCGAACTACGAACGCCTGGGATATAAGCCAAAAGACACGACACTCGGCAATCGTTTGCCGTGGAGTTCCTTCAATGGGGTTTCGTTTTTGTTGTCGTTTTCAATTAAAAAGTGGTAAGAAACAGAATGCAACTATCTAATTGAGAGAATCTCACGATTTCAGCCGACCGTGTCGGCTGGTTCCAATCATCCCCCTTACGGGCACAGATGACAGGGCGCTGAATCCACCGTACCCACCTTTACGTGAATTGCACGTAAATTTTTCGTTCCATTTTTAAATTGATTCTTTTCGTAGTACATTGCTTTTTCCCCCTTGCGCTTCCTAACTTTTTTTTTTCTGTTGGATCATTTCCGGCACACCCCATACCACGGCCTTGGAAAGGAAGGTAAAGTAGTCTAAGTACGCCTGACGTAACGCTTTTGGGTATTCGGTACCCGATTCGTCACCGTTACGGGCGTTGGGGATTCGGGTGTTCTTAAAACAGATTGGTTTTCATCCTCCCAAATGTTGGAGCTACAATGAGGAGCGAAGGTAAAAAAGGCCAGAAAGTGTGATCCCTATTTTTTGGTGTGCCATCATCAAGAAGAAGAGATGACACATCATCTCGGCAGAAAGACGTGGTTCACAGTGGAATAATGAAGTTATCATGGCACGTCCGTACGGTGGGTAAGGTTGCGCTGTAAATAAGATGACCGTTAGAAGGTTCGTCCACAAGCAGGCAACATTTTATCCCATCTACTCTTGGGGGTCTTTGTTTGTTATTGGTCAAACACAAGCGGTTGTAAACTTCAGTGATATCAGAGGAAAGTTTTCCAAAGAAAAAAAGGGATCCCAAAGTCACCTAAATCGGGTTTGGTGGATTCTAATCTTTGCCCTTCTGCGGTGTTTTGGGTCAAAGATTTGAATTTATAAATCATCCAGTTTATGACAGAGTACAAAGATCTGATGACTTTTCCGGATGTGGTTCCTCATGCCGACGACACCTCAAGGGGACATCTCAATCGAACCGTTTGTGTGTATTTATGTTTACTTAGGGGGCTTTTCCGGTGTTCCTAAATGTCTTACATATGATAACGTTTTATCTTAAGGGTAAGGTTGGGTATAATACGCAACATTGTTTACATTTCTACCCTGGGAAACATAACATCCTGTACCGAGGGTTCGTTGCTTTCGGTACGCCTCCAGTTCGGATGGGAAGTTAACAGGATCAAGTTAACCTTTACGGTCACCTTTATACGTGAAAAATACACATTTGAAAACACTTAATCAGTGCGTACCGTGTGAGGTCACACCAAACCACACACACGGCAAACGGTATGTCCGGTAGCAGCGATGCGCAAAAGGATAATTGGAACCATTAAAACGTACGATAAAACAAATTAAACAAAACTTTATCGTTTGTCATTAAATGGTAGCGGGTGATGATGCCAGCAAAGCCATTTAACCATTGTTTCATCGTTTTCATCATCGTCACGATTTGTGTGCAGTCGTGAATGTCGTTTTTTTCTCCTTTTTGCTGAAAGTCATTTTTGCCATAGGGATGGAGGACGAAAAATTAAACGAGAGCAATTCCTTTTTTGTCCCAACGGTTGTGGTTTCATCGTTGTGCTGAATAGCCGCAAAGGTATGTAATGGGTTATTTTACGCTTTACCGGTTGGAAATAACAAAAGACGCCTCCGGGTGTCGGAAGGCAAGAATGGTTGTAGAAAAATGATGGTCAGCTTTTATTGGGCTGTCCCCATCATCCCACTTCATCTTCATCACGATCGTTCGATCATTCGGGGGGACGTTGTTTTTTTTTCTTTTCAAAAGACGACTGTTTTGGCATGGGTTGGACAGAAATGGTACACATTGATGGTCGATTTTACGCTAAATTAAATTTATCACTTCCAACACCCAGCTGCATGAGGTAAGTGATTTAAATTGAACCAAGCACCGGGAGGGAGATGTTCGGATTTTTTTTTACTTCTGTTATTGTATGAATCGTTTTGCTGTCTTTCCATTCATATCTGGACAGCATTAAGCGACCGTACTACGTGTGTGACTGGTCCACTAATATGGCAACTGTGATGGTAATGATGATGATGATAAATGGATACAAATAGTCTACGAAATGAAACTCATTTCACCCGTCACGAGCATAATGAGTGCGATGCTTTGCAGCAAAGTGATTAAAAGTCACAATATTGTCTCCTGGTCACGGCACCACGGTGTTGCATGGTGGAGGGGTCGGTTCTACTCTGGATGGAAGACTTATTGGGGTGCTTTTCGGTGCTTATATGCTAGCATTATATAGAACCCGTGCTAATCATTTTCATCGAACTGATTACATGTAATGATCGCCAGTATGCCGTTATCGATCGTGATATCGACCTAGGAAAGAATGTGGTTTGCAGATAGGCGTCTGTTGCTTTTTTTTCTTTTAATCACATCACATTGTACCGAGAGTTCTAAGCGGTTTCTTCTTTCGCTTTTGGATTCCTTTCTAGAATTCCTGCTGGCGTACGGCAGCCAGCACCCAAGGCTGTTCCGTTTGCTGCAGTTCATCATTATTCGCCATTCGCCCGCGATTCGTTGCGATCGTTAAGGGTGGCATTCTTCAAACCGCATCCCAACCACCGGTGTGCGGCTGTGTGGCCCCCGCTGCTGCGATAGGGGAAGCGCTGCAAATGGGCATCTTCGAGCGTGATGGTGTCACCGACATCAGAACGTACCAGTGCTAACCATTCTGCTGCCACTCATTCGGGGCAAGATGTGAACGAACCAAACCCCCTCGACGATCTGACGGTAGTTCCCTACCCAGGTGCTCGTACGTGTCGTTCAAGTGTCGTCGTCGTGTAGAAGCAGTTTTCTAAACAATTTACATCGAACCGGGCGTTACGGCCGCGATCGTGTACCAGATACGCAGGAAGATCCGCATGTAGACGGTGGTTAATTTTGAAAGTTCGTTCTTCTACGTTCTGAAAAAGACGGTGGCAGTGTTCAAATGGGGAGCGTCTCGTCAGCATCGGTTTTGCGCTAAAACGCGAAACTAATTGTCCGTACCTATATTTCCGTCCGTTTCGCTACGGCGTTTGGCAGTTGCCTTTTCATCCAAAGTTCGATGTTTCTTATTTTCCAGATTTGGAGCTTTAGCTCGTTCTGTCCACTGTTTGAGCGTAGATGATGTCGTGTAGCAATTGTCTTGCAGAAGAAACGACTCAAAAAAGGCCCTTTCTCTTGTAACCTTCCTCCTCCGTTGCTAGAATACCTCTTTTGTCTCCTCCCCATCTCGGGAGAGGGTGGATAGAAAAGTACATCCTTCTTCAGCTGGGAAGCTTTACCAGCCGTGCCACCGGAAGCAAAACTTCAGGGAAATGCCAGTGAACGAATTTTATGCCTCTACCGGGAGCAGGCAGGCTCCCGGACGGATCCAGCATAAGCACGGCTTGGTTGCGCAAACACATGTGCGGTGTGTATGTTTGGTTTTATTATTCCTCTCCGTACACGGTCGGTAAACCCGAAACGAAGCGTGCCTGATTATAAAACATTGACCTGTGCGCGGCCGCGGCCACGCAAGTACCGTTGGCTCCGATCTTGCGCGCTCGTGCGCATTTTATTCCGCACAGTGTTCTTATTTCTCCGTTCAAACCACTGCCGGTTTGTGTGTGTTTTTTTCCCCCTTGCCTTGGTGATGATGGTTCTCTCCAGGCGTCAGTTAGCTTCTTTCATGTTGTCTGCTTTTTTTTTTGTTTGCTCTTCTGTTCGTTCACTCGTTTCGTTCGTACCGTTTCATACTGCTTGCCCTGTTCACGATGCTTTCTTGATGCGATCCATTTCTCCAACCCAAGCTCAAGCTGCATCCAGTGGTCCGTGTGTGTGTCGTTTTGCTATTCGCGCTGTAAAATTGTTCGTATAGCGTACATCACACCAACTGACGCCAGTGTACCCGGGGAAAAGATGCAGGAAGAACGCGAGATTGTAATTCTTTATACGATCGTCGCTGTTTCTCCCTTCACCATGGTTGTTTGTTGCATTGGCACTGGAGAAGATGAGATCACGGCTCGATGCTGCCCTTCGCTTCTATGCATCTTCTATGCACGGATGCATAGAACAGCTATCATTATGCTTCTCACCGGTGCATAATGCTGCGCCAAACCGATCTCATCCCATTTTACCGTGCCATCTACCCATTCGTTGGAGGATGGCTAGATGGCCTTACCTTGACATCGGTACCATGCTTCACTCTGGGCCAAGGTAGGGTAGGAAAGCGGATTGCTTTCTTTTCAATGTTCGATGGTGGCAAATGTTTATGGTGTACCGCTGTGCGCTGCGTACATAAACCAGAGTCGGGGAATGGGGAGTTTGGTGAAACATTTTGCATGCAGATATTTGCATCCAATTTTGCTTCTATCTTCTATTCTGCTAGGGCTTCCTTAGGAGCGGATTGCATAGAGAATGAACCTTTAATGGTACGTATCGCTAGGTATGGGTTCTACGACTTGGTTGTTCGATCTGTTCCTTAACCATATGGGACGGATATCGGAAGCGAAGTCGGAAAGGTCGGAAAACATTTTTTGTTGTTGTTGCTCCACCTTCGTGGGGTCTCTACAAGAGCGGTGTGGTTCTTTCTGTTTTTCACCAACTACCCCTCCCCTTTAACTTCCCTCCCAATCACAAGGTGAGAAGGAAGAGGGAGTTTTTTTTTCGGGGGAGCAGCGGCACCGTACAAAAAGCGCAACTATCCAATCTGATGTTGCGATGGAGGCTTCCCGGAGTAGGCGAGAAACCTCCGAGTGCTACGGCCTCGATCGAGAATAATGATGCTTGATTGTGGAGCCTACCGAATGTGTGTAAGAGTATAACTCACCGGAACACGGGCGTACTCCGGCGTGGTAGGCAAGAGTACTGTTTTTGTGGTATGGCAAGCACAAAAAAACACACACAAATCAGAAGAAAATACAGCAAAAAAAAGAGGCGGTTTATATTAGAAATTCGTGCCCGAAGTAAACTACCGCGACGAATTCGCCGTTGCATGTCGCCATTGGTTGTACTCTGTCTGCTCTGGTAGGCGGAATACCAGGACATAAAGGTAAAGGAATTGCATTACCATCGGCAGTGCAGTGCACGATTTGTGGTGTTTTGCTTAAGGGTTGCGGTGCACTGCGGTGAAATCGATGATACGATCTTCAATAAATGCTCTAAACCGATCTAACGCCTCCAAGGTCCATACAGGAAGATCCGTATGTGAAGGAAGATGTTCGCCGATACGATCGGTGCAAATGTCGGTGCTCCACACAACAAATAAAATGGCCCATACATTATCCGAATCGGTTGTTGGGTACGATCGTAACCGCTCGGTTCGGTGAAAAAAGCCTCAGTACTCGGCCGAGATTAGATATTTCCCCAAGCCACCGATCGGGTTGAGGTTTAGAAATATGGGAGGAGGACGCAGCAGATAGCTACATGCGATTGGCATTAAATTGCACATTCAAGTTCGGAGGCATACATGAATTATGGGCCGATCGACCACTTCCGCAATTTTCCAAGGAATGCACGGTACACGGTGGAGGATCTTAAGAAATGGAGAGGTCTGCTGGGATGGAGGTGATTTACATTGAAGATGTTGGTTTTTGGGAGAAAACCTTACCAGTGGAAACATGGTAAAACAAAACATTATTGAGTGCATTTTTATTGTCTATTGGTACAGTACCTGTGCGTATAATAACTCCGCAGAAAGCTGGATTGCTTTCTTTACACTGGATGTTGTTATGGATGTTCGGCTTCCAGAATGTTGCAACTAAATATGTTGCCTCACGTGGTTGAAGTTCTTTTGTACGTTGATGCAATGAAGATCACAGTTCCATTATCTGCACAACTGCACACTGATGCACCAATAAACACTGTTTTTTTTGTTATTGAAAAAGCTTGTTCACTCTTCCGTTTGTCTTGGATCTCCCCTGTACGCAAAACAGGTGTTTATGATTGGTTTATAATCTGCACTGCTGTCACACGACGAAGTGTCAAGAAGCGTA
Organism: Anopheles funestus; assembly: GCF_943734845.2. Taxonomy (NCBI): domain Eukaryota; kingdom Metazoa; phylum Arthropoda; class Insecta; order Diptera; family Culicidae; genus Anopheles; species Anopheles funestus. The sequence continues at coordinate 45,733,446 of NC_064598.1, forward strand.
TTGCACCACAAATACTGCAACGCGTGCGTATTCTTCACTTCCACCTGGCAAGGCAGCGATTTTGGGCAAACACTCGAAACACTCGAAACGCACAATGTCGCACGATATATCGATGGACACGAGCACACTGCACCTTCTTCACACACTGGTGAAGGTAGTAAACAAACAAACGAACAGGTTCCAAAATAATCAAACAAAACTCAGCCAGCACAGTAAAATGGCAGAATATGTCGGCAAACGCATACACACGCAATATACACGCACGTCACACTACGGCAGCTGAAGGGTAGAAGATGCTAGCACCCGGAATGCATCATGAACAATGGTTCGCCAACGATGAACCGGTGGCTTTTTATGGTCTCGCTGAAGAAGTTCGGCTGTTTGTTGAAAGTTCGACCTTCCGACGCACAAGAGATCGGAGCGTTACCGTGCACTAGTAAAAGAGAGCCATTTTCCAAACTCGCGAGCCTACGATCGCTCCCGATTCTCCCCCCGGGGGCTTAAGGTGCCTCTCCGCTGCTTCACTGGATCGTACGCAAAGGGGGATGATCATGATAGCTCCCCTTTTTTTCATCCCCCTTTTTAGATGCTCAGGTGCGTGGCGCCAGAATGGGAACATCCATCCGGGAGAGAGCGTGCCTGTGCCGGTGAGAAAGCACTCTCATGATCGTGCGCCTTGTGTGCAAGATGTGGAAGATGTGAATACCTGCTCAGCGGCCGCTCACAATGCTCGCCGTTCCACATTTGTTTTGTGTCGGCCGCCCGAGCAGTCTTTTTTCCGTTCGACCTTCCCCGGTTGCCGGGTGGAAAAGCTAGAATGAGAAAGCGACCGGTACCACATACCTGCCAGATGAAGATGAATTGGAACGCAACGAATCATATCGGTGAGCGAGCAAGAGAACGGGCGCACGAAGATCGCATCCGTGGAAAGAAAGTTCCACCGAACTTCCCATCCGGCCGTTTGTTCGGCTCCGGGGAGGTTGCTGTGGGTGAGAATGTTGCATTTTCTGCTGCTCGGTTGTTCCCGCGGGAAAGAGATTTTTCTTGAAATTTTCTCTCCATGTACCATTTCTGGAACAGGAGATGCTGGATTGTCTTGTGTGAGGAACCGCATCGTAAGAGGTTTCTTGGTTGCTACAGGGGAAAAAGTTCTCTCCATAATCTTTGTTTCTCTCTCCCTCTCAACAAGACTTTCTTTCGATGCCTTTTTTTTCAAAGTGCGATCGTTTCATTATTTTTTTCTTCTTCAGCCTCACCTCTCTATTGTGTGCTTTCTTCTCATTCTTGATCACCACCCCTACGGAACGGGTTGGTTCATATCAACCCCCCGCCGTGTGTACGGTAGCAATCGGTTATGCCTTCCCACCGTGCCAGACGGTCTGATGTGGCTGATGTTTTAGCGCCAGCCTTGTGGGGCTTTGAATTCTTGTCGAACGAACGGGAACGAACTCGCAGACACAAGGCGGGTGATAGAACAAAATAAAAAAAATGAAGTAGTTAGTATTAACAAAAAACCCGCCCCAACACGTCATTTGCTTTGCACATTCCGCGACACGACACACTGCAGGAATGCTGTTTGACAGAACAGGTCAAGCTAGCGTGCGTAAGAATGTTCATGGCATCTATGATTGATTTCTGAACGCCACGGGGTGCCCTAGGGCTATGCTATATTTAGATTCAGATGGGAGGAGTGAAACAGATGCTAATCACGTCTGACAATCGCAACCATGCGGAAGGACGTCTTACTGATGACAGATAAATATGATTCTTATGCTCCATTTTAAGAACTGTAATTTAATTGAATTACGAAGGAACAATTTAAACATGAGCTCATTTGAGATTATATTAAACGGAGAATTCAATTAAATTAGATTGGATGTATTGAAGATTATTTGGTATTTAAAAATAAATATTATTGAATTAACACCTTGATCTCTCCTCAGGTGTTAAATGATTGAATTAACGGTTATTAAAATTTTACTATTCTATACTATTCTGATAAACTATTGATTTGTTATAGAATGCCCATTCGATCACTTTTTTTCTGGATGGTCATTCTTTGCCATCAAGAACATCCTAGATCCCAGGTAAGATTAGATTCGATTCCACGATCTACGATGTATTACTCTCGGGAATGTCCAATGGGCTACGTTTTGTTACTTGAACTTTTAATTTATTTTATTATAATATTCTTGTAAATAATATTACAGATTTGTAGTAGAAGGAAACAAATGTAATAGTAACAAATATTCCAAATTTGAAAAAATCCTAATTTCCTGATAAACAAGTTAAATTCTTACATTTGAAAACCATTTATAAAATTTGGAAAATTCCTTAACATTCATCTATACCTCTTTGCAAGATATGTTTTCCGATGCAATCCATCGTCAGGTTGAAGGAACTGATATTCAATAAGTCTCGTTTGTTTGGACTCAAGTGTCATTCTAGTGATCACATTTATGTGTAAAAAAAAACAGAAAACCAAACCTCAAACTAAGTGCAGTGCACCCAATCGGGTACGGTTAAACACCAACCAACTGAGGACAAGAACGAACGACACGAGGAAAATGGAATGTGCGCCGACATATGGTATGTTGATATATTCACTTCGAGGTAGCAACATATAGCAGCATAGCCGGCCGAACATACATGTACGCGACGTTCCGACCGAGGCTACGGTGCCAAATGTGCCGGGCGTGGGCAAGTGAACGAGCATGAACGGCGACCGATTTTACATGCGCTCGAGTGTTGTAAGCATAAGCGTGCAAACAACGGCAGGCCCCGGAACCGATCGCTAACTGGAGATCCTCCCACGACAACGGCGACCATGGCCTTTCCTTGCCCGTGCCAGTGTACAGTTAGATGAATTTCAAGTGCGACTAAACGAGCGGGCGAAGCAGCAGTAGTAGTAGTAGTAGTGGTGTTAAGGAAAAAAAACGACATGCTTTTGAGACGATCATCAGCTCATACCCTTGTGTAGGGTATGGTAGATCGTGGATAACGAGAGATGAGGGAAAAAAAGGTGGGCCAGGGTCAGCATAACCACGTTCCAGCGTGCGCAATGGCTGGTACAAGAAGAAATGGCTCTAATTGTAGCATTGTACGTGATTTTCGTCCGAAAGTGTGCTCTTCGAAACCATCTCGAGATCCTCGTTAGGAGGGTTTGGGGTCCTCTTCTGTTCTGTACGTGAAGTGGCCGCGGTTTTGGGAGTGAAATTCTTAACGAGTCACAAATGTTATCGCGTGCCCTTGCGTTAGCTGCGTGATGCATTGCTGCAGCGAGGGTATCGAGAGTATCTAAACAAACTGTGGAAGATAATTTTTTGAAACTTAAATCTGAAGTTCCCAGCGCAACATCAAAGCTTTCGATGTGCTTTCTCAATAGCAAAATAATAAAAAATATTAGTGAAAAAATGTAGCACAACTATTCAACAAAAAACATCCTCAATATCAGCTCAGTAACTGAAATTATAATTGATTTAGGGCGATAGTTCTACTCGAAAGCCGTTGCGTTCGTGTTGTTGTCGTTTGCCTTTAATTTAAATCTTTCGTGACATGATTTGCAGCGAAACATTGGAGAACAAAAGTCGAAAAGCATTTCATTTGTTCACGTTTCCCATCACCCAAAAAAAAGTGTCCAAAGCTCGGAAGACACTCGCCACTCGCACGACCAACCCGTGCATTTCTGCCACGAGGGATGTCTGAAAGGGGGTTGGTGCAAAAGATTGGTTCCCTCGCCCGTCAAGAGCGCTCTACAGTTAGCGCCCACTGTCCGATGAAATCTGTTTTAATTGATGTTTGTTGGGGTGAAATAGAATAAGAGAAATGCGTTTTTTTCATTTCTTTTCTTGTGCCTCTTCACGTTTTTGGGGACCTCACCAAGTGGTTAACTACAACCGCTAGACTTTTTTTTTCTTCCTCTGTTTGCTGCTGATGTGTGCGGCTTACGCTCTCAGATCACCAATCTGTTCAACAGCCCAAACAGAAGGAACCGGCCGATTCGATACTACGATACTAAACGCCACTCGGAACCCACGGTATGCGTCCGAATGGGGTGCGATGTGACCCAGGGGAGGGAGGGGGGGGGGGGGGTTTGCTGGAGAGTACGACGATAAACTAATTATAGAACTACCGTTTCTAATCTAATTTAATCGCGAGTCTATCAATTTTTCCTTCATTTTTATCTGCGCGTTGCGCTACGGATGCGATGGGTCCGCTTGCTGCACAACCGGTTTATCGATCTGCGTTCGTTGTCTTTTCCACATCTACCCTTTGGGGAGCACACCTTGTGCCTATGTGTGTGTGCTGTATATTTTTTCTTCTTCTCGGTTTAGTGCTCGAGTCTTTGTCACCAGGTGACGACGATGTTGCTTTAAATTATCATTCTCTTTCGCATTTGCTACGGTTTTATCCGTTTCGGATATAGTTTTTTCCCTTCGTTTCGTATTTTTTTTTTTGGTGAAAATTCGCTCATTGGAGTCTTTTGTCGGTAGCACAGAAGATTCCTTTGACAAATTTGCAACACCGTAGTATATGATGGGATCGTTGTGTTTTTATTTTTAGTGCAGGATGTTATAGAAGAGCTAAAAGGAATCATGCTAATCGTTGTAATTGGGAATGAGAAACAGCACACTTTATATGTTAATTAATGTGTTTCATATTGTGTGTTTATTTATTTATTTTTAATTGGTTGGCAAGTTACGATTTGCTTCGTATGCTTAGGATAATATTTGTGTGTTAAAATTGTTTATTGTTTTTGTTCTAATTTTTTAAACTAAATCATAATTATTTTAGTAATATTATTTTTATTATTGAAATAAATAAAATAAATAAATAAATAAGTAAAAATATAATAATAATATTTACTTTATTTCATTTTCGTTAATTAATATATATTTTTTACAAATGTATTGTCTTTAATCCTTAAATCAAAACATTTTAAATAATTGAACTGGGAAGAAGTATTCATTATTTTGTAGTAATTTTATTTAGATTTATTATGTAACGTAAACGGAACCGATAAAACACATTTGTTTTACAATTAAAAATTCACATTTGTGTCACGATTAGAGTTTACATTCTGTTTCTTCAAATGATATGGAATGAATTAAAAATACAAGGAATGGTTCAAATGTTTCGCTTTGTGTAAGTAATTTGTTTCATTGAAATGCAATAAAACAGCTATCAGATTGCAAGCTTCTAAAGAAGATTGTAAATATCTCAGCAACAGTCAGAAACGGTCACATAAACGCAAAGTAGAATTTCCTACTTCGACAACCAGCCGATCGTGAAGGAAATGTGCTGGACCATAGCCGTTCCTTGGTCGACGTACGATGTACACAGCGTTGTATTACATCGTTAAACCATTACTGTAATCGACCGTCCGATCAATCGTGGTGGTCGATAAATTTTCATTTCAAGACATCATCCAGATCGGCCCGTAGTTATATTGTCTTGTGTGCTACGTTCGCTGCAAAAATCTCGTTTGTATGTATCATTACACGGGACACGGATCGGTGTGCAAAGCAGGAAAACCTTTTAATGTTTTTCCTTTTATTCGTTGGATAACATTTTTCATCTTAAGAATCGTAAGAACTACTAAACAGTCTATTGTTTCGACCATTTAATATACGGCGCCGAAACACCCATAACGGTCAGGAGGCGGCCGTTTTTGTGGCGGAAAGGCCGTGCCGTAGAAGCAAAACAGTCGATCGAGCATGGCAATGTGTTGTTACATCCGTGTACGTTAAGGCTCTTCTTGCCCTTTGGTCCTCTCGCCACGGTAGGAAGGTTGTTTTGGCCGCAAGGCGTATCTTATCTACCACTGGCACAGTTTTCCACCCATCGGGTACATCGTAAGGGGTCAACACATCGTACGTCCAAAACCCCTAACCCATATTTTCACCACCAGGGAAAGAACTTCCCCTCCAGAGAAAATCTCACATTGCGACAATTTGCTGCGTTTTTTTTTTGTTTTTAATTTTATTATTATCATTTCGCTCGTTAGCTTGTTGCGTTCCCGTTTCATCGTTAAGCCGTTGTTTGGTGGAGGAAGGGGAATGAATTCTAAAACGGCCATGATGCTGTTTCGTGCTCTGGGAATGGTGGGTGTGGGAGTTTTGTGAGAGCAAAAGCACAAAAAAAAGCGAGAAGAAAGGAAAAAACGCATCAACCGATGTAAGCGAACCTTTTACACAATCTTCGTGTGATCCATTCACCATGCAGCGCTGTTAGATCAGTGCCTCCAACGCTGGATTCTACGATCCGCTTCCTGTCCGATTCTTTCCCAGCAACACGGGATCCTCCTTCACCCGCGTAATGGCCTGTAATTGTCTCTGGTTTGGTAGTATTAGCACGGGTACCGTAACCACCAGCTCTGCACACTGGAGCGTGTGCAGACGATCCACAACAACCCGCAACCCGGACGGCAGTAACCGTAAACGATGTAGAATCTTCGATCCGAAATGCATCTGGAGCAGCAGCAAGCAACAGCAGTAGTAGTAGTAGTAGTGGTGGTGGTAGTGGCCGGCATCGGAGTGCATGCGAAGTGCTGCAGGTTGATGGAGGTGTTTGCGGTACGCCAGGGCTCAAGGGCGGATCAATTTTTATTTCATAATGGGAACGGTAAAAACGAATGAAACCATTCGAGAGTATCGTTAATGTCGTTAAATCGACCTATTATTTTAAGGTGTATTTTATTTCCGCAATGGGTAGAAATGGTAAGCATTTAGAAGTTATTTAAAAATATAACGCAGAGAGAAAAATATAATTGCATACATTAAAAGATTGGTAAAAGTAATTATGAACTGCACTGTGTACTAAATACACTGGAACACCGAGTTATCCGGGTATCCATTAACCTGTTGTCGGATTATCCGTGCAGTTCGAATTTAACTGCTAAAAAAGTTTTTTTAGTATATTCAGCGATCAAATATGTTCATGTTGAAGTTTAAACAACAAGCTTTTTTGCAACTATAAACCACAAAGTGAAATGAAACATTGCACTTAATAAAAATCTCCCCGTTATGCGATATACACTAATATTTATATTAGCTATTGCTGACGCTATTATCCGTGTTGTTCGCTTATTAGGTCTTGGTTGAAACCACGTTTGCTCGGATAAAAGAAACGTTGGATTGACTTTAATACCTAAAAACTTTAATAGTTTTTCTTAACTAAGATAGCCAAACATTTAAGGTTTAAAGTCATACGTACCGAAATATTTCGATAAGCAATATAGTATAATTTATTGTGGGTTGAGACACGGGTAGATAAAAGTATGTGAAACTGAAAAATATTTTTGCATTTAAAGATGACTGCTTATCATTGACTAAAATGTATATGTAGCTCTTAACTGTCTAAAGAAACATTACCCATTTATTTTTTTTACGTTTAAAATTAAGTGTTATAATATTACTCAATGATATTTCTTTCTATTTCAAAAACAATAGTTTTTTTGTATTCTAACAAGAAAAATATTACAGTTCCTCAGTTGCGAACGGTTTGTCATGAAAAATACAACACAAATTCAAACCGCCCGTCATCCACAGGGGGTGGTGGTGGGTTTCATTTTCCACGGCCATTTTCTGCTGCTTCTGTTTTCGATCTTCGAACCGCAGCGCCTAAGCAAACAACCATTGCGTGACTGTGTGTCCTTAAGGTGGGAAAGCTTTAGCAAGGGTGAAATTATCTTACCCTTCGGTTAGGTCCCCGCCCCCACCCACCTGGTTCGGTCACCGGAGAGTAAAACAACAAAGCATAACCTTATTTAAGACAAGCAGACGACACCGTGTACCATAGCTCCCGGGAGGGCCGGGTGGGTTTTGGTTGCGCGATGCGTTCCATCTGTAAACGCGTCCCGGCACGCATGCAGATTTTCGCGCAAAGTATGTGTGATAGCGGTGCGCGATGCGTGAGAGAAATGATGGAAAATAATGCGCCACTGCTAGGTCACGAGGGCCACGAATGCGGTCGTAGGAAGCGAGTTTTTGTGCAACCTTTTTTTTGCTCTTCTTTTGCTTTAGTCCCCGTTAAAAGGAAAGGTTACTCATTGTAGTACCTTCTTGCGCGGGGTTTTCTTATGTGTACGCCAAGCCGGGATCCGTACGATATGATTGCGGGTGGTTGTAATACATCGTCGCATGCTTCACATTGAATTTGCTATACAAAAGTGCAGCATCTGAAATCTATTTTATAGGTTGGAGAAATTTTTTTAACAGAAGTTTAAGATGATAGAAAATGAGTGTATGTGTTCGCGTCATTAAGGTGATTTTGGTGCTCGCATGAAAACGGCCCTATCGGCAACAGAAAATGATGCGCTCTGATAAATTGCTCATAAGAATATTTCATACAAAGCACGACGCCTTGCGCCGTACGGTAGAAGATGGTCACGGTGTAAGGGCTGCCCGCCCAAGGGGAAAAATCCACCCTTATACCTAATCTATACGGCGTCCAATCGGTGCGCGATATCGTTGCGCTTTTTTTTTCGTACTCACCGGTACGTCCGTTCCTTATTAATTTGGCCCATCGGAAGTGGGACAGCGGAGAAGATCATCTGCCTGATTAGTTTGATCTTCGACGGGGTTTCAGCAAACCAATCGGATCGGTAACGAGGCCGGTAAGCAAAAAACAAGTCGAAATAATAGAGGTAGAATGAAGGTATGTATGCACGCGGACAGGGGGACATGCGATGTTTGTGCTGCTTGCGGTTTCGGGGTGGAATTTCGCTGTCGCGAAAACCGAGACGTGAGAAAGAAAGCGATCCGGTCGCGGAATGGTTCGGTCCCCTTACGGAGAACGGAAATGTGCGGTGTAGAAAGGAGTGTGGCAAACGGAAGGTAACGGAAAGGAAAACAAAATAGAAAACCCCCAACTCGCCTGGCCTGGTGGACGCTAGGCGCGAGGGAGAACGGTCACCCGGGAATGGGAAAAGCGAGATGGAAAAACAATAGAGGGAGGAATGTTATGGTGGAAAAATGAAGCGAGATAAATAGAAGAAAAACAAGGAAAAATTCGCGCACTGGAGATGATGAATTTGCTGTGATCCGAACCGGGTGGTTTAGGTGGAATGAAAACAATAGCGCCACAGCAAACGGTGCAAACAGGAGAAACAAACGTCCCGTTAGATTTTTGGCTCGCCCCCCCCCCCCCCCCCGGGAGGTACATGTGCCATGTTTGGGGAAGTATACATGGGTGTGTGTGTGTGTGTGTGCTTCGCACCTTGCAACAATCGAACGGCCAGTCAGACAGAGTGTGGTGTAACCTCGGCCTTCATGTTGTTTTTTTTCTTCCCTCCGTTTTGGAGGGTAAATAATACTAAAAACACCCTGAAGAAGGAACTCGTCCAAGAGTGACTGCGTGCGCAGTTTGGATGGCCTTTTTCGGTTTCTTTCAATCCGCAAATCGGTTGTAATCTTTTGGTGTTTTTTTTGTGTGGTGGTTGTGGTTGTTGCATACCCTGAAGAAAAGAAAAACACCCCTTTCCTAGCGATGTCCGAAAAACCGTCTTCCCAGAAGGTCGTACAACAAATTGGCCAAAATCGACCGTGAAGCGGACGCGATTTCCTACGGGATGGTTTACCGGTGGTAGAAACAAGATACCACCCCTCGTCCCGTCCTATTGCTGGATACTGGAAAGCAGGAGAAGGGTGAGAACTATTATCGGGAAAGGGGCAATTATTCGCTTTATCCGGCAGCGGGTGCGGGTCCGCCTGCTCTTTAGGGTAGTTTTTCCTTAGGTCAAACGATTTTCGTTAAACGAGGTTTGACAAACAATGAACTATGTTTTTTTTGCGTTTATTGCATGAGTTGAAGGAATTTTTGATATCGGCCTAGTGTAGCGATACTGTGAAGAAGAGTAAGGTAAGGGGGAAACTATGCCTGAAAAGAAATATTTAATTTTTGTTGTTCTTAAGAGTTTTCTAAGAGGAATTTTGACAGTTGCTGATCACCTTATCTTTGAAGTGTCTTCTTCTTCTTGGCCTGCTCAGGGTTGATGGCCAGGTACATGGCCAGGTTTCCAAACCGTTTCCAGGACTTTGAAGCTATTCAGGATCTTTAGGTTCTTTGTAGCTATGAGTGTCAAGTTACTTTCTTAGTAGTTTTTTACTTACTTCTCCTGGAAAGACCTTTGATGATATGATATACCGACCGAAATCTTGAGAGTTTTATTCGCTGTTGTCTTACTATTCCCAACTCTACACACAAGCATTCCAACTTTCACAGAGTTCAATTTGGTGAATTTTGAGTAAAGAATTGGGTCTGCATGCAACTTCAAATGTACTAAATGTGTTCGTTTATTAGAGTTTCGAGCATTTGGTTGCAGGTCTGTCCCTATTTTGTCCGCATTCTGCTTTTCATCAACTAGGTCCTGTTCTGGATAAAAGGGTATGCGAATAATTGCAGAATGGTCTAATTTCGGACACGGTCATACAACACGAGGTTCATCAAGAATGTAACGCATTCTCAGAAATTCACTGTTTGTTGCAAATTTTGAGCTGAAGACGTTTACGATTCGTACCTTGCAATGGGCAGAACTCTGGTGATACCACGATTTTCAAAATGGAGCGCCACATATTGATGATTGCCGGTTTTTTTTTTCAAAGAATAAAATGTAACTTTATACTACAATATGTCAAATCGTACAATCGTACTCAACAGTATAAAGTGAATGTTCCAACGAATCTATCAACAGCCGTCCACCCAACAAAACCTGAAGTGGGCATTTAAACGATGTCACATTCCCTACATAATGGTATTGATTGGTCTTTTCAATATCTCGCACTCGGTCTCGGTTTACTCACCGTTAAAGCTAGGGAACACTTAGTGGAAAACTCTTTAAAAACAACGTTAAATACCAAAAAAATTTTTCTTGTGCCTAGGGTCTCCGGTTACCAGTGGTGCCGGCCTTAGAATTTGTTATGCTCAGCAGTAGAAAATAAATTGTTTTTTCTAAAAGCGGACACAGTTTAAAAGGCAAAGAGTAATTTTACGCCCAAGTCCACGTTTTTTTTCTCATTGAAAATCTACTATCAATTGATCAATCAAAAACTTTATGTTTGGCTACCATTCCATTTTGTTGCCGGTTGGTTGTCCCACTCTGTTCGTGCGACCACAGCCCGAACCACCTTAGAGTACAATCCGTAACGATAAGCGCACAGTTTGAACGTGCACATGATTCTTATTGAATAATCGCCTCGGCCAGATCTGCACTCGGTGATAATCAGCTTCGACCTGTTGTTGTTATTGTTCTTCGTGGTGTTTAGTGGGGGAAAAGCGGATTGAGGGTAGGGGTTTCCCGCTTTTCTTTACCCACTTTACTGTCACGTAATTTTGCGTTCGAGAAACTTAGCCTTCTTCCGGCGGGAACCTCCTGTTATCTGTTGCATCGTACTTTGTTGGCCGGAGTCGACGTACGGAACGGTGCCCGCTAGGAAGCTGAGGCAGCTGGCAAAGGCTGACAAAACGGCACAGATAAGCGCCGTTCCCGGTTCGTCAGACCAGTCAGCACTGTTTGGAGGTAATTTCATTTTCCCAATTTTCAACGTCTCCCAACCCTGATCGTACACCGAACCGGTGCATATAGGGACTTACACACACACACCGAGAAATACTTCGGAATAGTTGGGAGTTTGGGAACGGTTTGCTCGTCGAACGGGCGCTCATGGCTCATCATGGGATGATGCTTTGTGAAGGCATTCATTCTTACGAGCAAGCGTTTAACGCAGGCCACCCTTTCGTCCGTCGAGCCCGTCCCGGAAGGAGGGGGTTTTTTGGTTTGGTATTTGGGCTTTTCTTCACATCTGTTCTCGATCTCAGCGTAATTTTACGCATACTTTTCCTACCACACGTACACGTTCGTAGCCCCGATGCGCGGGTTGGGGTTTCGGTGGTGGCCGGCAGCAGCTGACACAAAACCCGTGCAAAATGGTCATGCGCTGGGTTGCGTTTAGTTCGACGTCGTTTAAAGCCATACGACCGATTGCGGTGGGTAGGACGTTGGGAAAGGTTTAACCAATTTTTCGAGTGATTAAATTGACTTTCTTGTCAGTCGGAAGCGAAGAGGAGCGTTCGTGGCGAACGAAAGGAAGACAAAGGGAGAGTGAGAGAGAGAGACGAGGAGAAAATGGAGAAAAGGTTTGGCCGTGACCACGATGGTGAAGGGAATGAAACTGATACCTTCATTGCGTTCTTTGTGCTGTGAGATTGCTTCAAGATGGGGCCCGTCCGTGTTGGTGTTGGATGAATTTTCCTAACGGTGCTTTTCCCAGGTGTCGGGAATGTAGAGCGTTTCATCGTTGGTAACCATTCTTGTTTCTTTTTTTTACTTCCCCATTTGCCACCTAGGGACGGGACGGGGTGGCAGGCAAGACGGAAAAGGTGGTTCACATTTAATATGCCATATAAAACAAGAAGTATGTGGCGATTGCACAAATTTATGATATTTGCTTAGCGGTCGGGATAAACGACAAAAGCGTACTGAACGATAGCTTGCTGAATTAATAATCAGCATCGGAAGAGTATGGCGAGTCACCACTACGGTTAAAATGTTCGAACTCAATGTGTCAGTTTAAAATTATTATTTAATTTAATTAAATTTAGAAAATGAAATTCACTTAAAAGAAAAACTGTAACGCTTCTATAGTGTATTCATAGTAGACTTTTTGATACTCAAAAAAATTTATAAAATTTTCAGCTTTTACTTTACATAATTAGAACTCTTCTGGTGAGTTTTTTTGTATCAATTAGTTCCAACTTACAAGAGAAAAATGCAATAAATAAAGATTACACGAAAGTAGCATAAACTATACGTACAGTAATGGAAGAAACAATCACGAAAAGAAACGTACGAGATAAGATCAATATGAAGCTCCGTGAGCTGTAAAGAACGGAAATTCATAAAGAAAAGAATATTTTCCATATAAATCATAAAGCGCGAATGTGAGACGCCATGATGGAAAAATATCATTGTTATTCAAAGATACGTTTCCGAAAGATCTACGCTTAAATTATGTAATGCATTTAAGTAATTCTTTAGCAGTAGTTTTTATTAAACTTTTACTTAATTAATGCTTGCAACGTGTGTGATTACAACGCGCAACAACGTGCAAGTTCGTTTATCGATTTGAAGATTAGCGAAGCCAATTCTGCACCAATCGCAAATTCCTAATTACGTGTGCACCCAACCGATGGAGATTAATTAGATTTGGAGTAACGAGATTCATACTGAGTTGAGCATAAAGATAGACGCTGAAATGGAGATAAGGAAGGAATAATAACGGATAATAGGGAAGAAGGGTTTCACGTAAAGCTCGACGCAATCGTAACGTTAGCTTTATGTAATCGGAGGGAAAAATGGAATGAATAATTAAAGAACGTATGAGCACTAAACGATAAAGATCCTTTGCTATTGCGCTTATGTTTATTAAGAATAGTAACAATAGAACAATAATGAAGGAAATAGGGAATAAATCCAGAAATGAAACAAAAACAAAACTGTATTTAAAACTATCAAATAAGTCACCAAATAAACATGAAGCATAATGAAATGAGAACATAAATGTTAAAACTGTGACACACACTAAAGCAACGCCATTACGCGACACGGCACGATCGCAAAGGCAGAGGCGAAACATCCATCCGCTGGGGGATACGTAATGGGATAATAAACGAACTGCTCCGGGGAACTCAATTCCGCTAGTTCCGTTCTAGTGTGTGGTTCACTTATTTACGCAAAATTTTGCGGTTTTTCGTTCATCCATTCTGTTTACCGTAGCGTGCCACTATCACCAACGATCCACTAATTCAATGTACGCTTAGGTAAATTGCAATTGGGCGCACCGATTGAGCAGCACCCGTGGTACGGTTACCCGTGGTGCCGTTAGTCGCTCATACAATACAATCAGCAAAGCTCAAGGTTTCCACCCGCCTTAAAGCCCCTTCCCCCATCTTCAACGCGCCATGTATCCCGAAAGATGGTGGGCGATCAGTCAATATTGCGATCTAGATTGGGATCTTGGGATCGAGCGGCGCCTAACGAAGGGTCCCGGCCCGCCCGCAAGAAGCTTGGGATCGATAAACAATTTGTCGGAGGCAGGCATAACAAAATATTAAGAAACTGATTAAGGTGCCCGGTGCCCCGGTGTTTCCCGGTGTTTCGGAATTTCTCACCCAGAGCACACCGGTGTGAAGCCCATCTGGAAAACCGGACCACGGACTTGAGGATGAGCTCCGTCGCGGACTCTCCGCTAGCTGGTTGCAGTACCTTCGTCTGAAGTTGTCCAGTATGATAGTATGGCCTATTCCAAGGCCCACGATTTCCGGCGTTGGAGGTGTGCAACAGATAGCAGCAAACCGATTAGAGCTGGACCGCCTAACCCAGTAGTGGCAGTGCGAGGTAGTTAATGAGTTTTTCCAGCAGGCATCATCATCTTCATCATCATTCTTTCTCTCTCTCCCCGCGCGATCGTTACAACCGTTCGGGGGATGGAAATCGATTTTATTTTACGATACCCGATTTTTTTTCCCGTATCCGTGTCGCATGTTCGCGTTCCGATGCAGACGGTTTGCGTGCTGGGACGCTGCAAAATCGCGAATTAGAGTCTATTGGACGCCAGAATTCAGAGTACGTTAGTAACTGCTGAGCCGGCTCAGAACTTCGAATTCGCACGATTTGCAACGGCACATAAGTGAATGCACCACTTATGCGTGGAGAGGTCGCACATGTTTTGTTTGTTTGTTGCATTGCCACCGGGCATTGAGGGAATGGGTTTGTTAAAAAAACACACAAAAAAACTTCCCCCAAAGGCATCGTGCGGGAACCTACGCTTCCGTAGGTCGTTAATTTACAGACGGCGTTTGTTATCGGCTCGGTCCGGCGAACTGTTATAGGCCTGTTAGGGTTTTCTTCTGCTTTACTTTCCTTCAGTGCCTGCATACGCGACTCCTCCCATACATGCCGGACCCCGGAAAGTGGTGCAGTTTTGTAGGTCGTCGTCTGGGCGCCTCTTGGAAGTTGGAGAACGGTAACATAAAAAAACGACAGCCACTACCGCCACCGGTCGGATTGGGACGACAATCGGTGCTAGAGCCACGTTTCCCAGAATTGTTTTTTCCCAGCCCAATCCGGACAACAGTTCTAGTTCCGGGCAGAGGATGTGTTTGAAGATGATCCAAATTGTTAAGATTGTCGGGTCGCCCGGAGCATCCCGGAACACGAACACTGGTGGCCCCTGCGGGTAGGCGCGTTAGATGCGTTCGGTTACTGTTGCTTCTTCATTACGGCTTGTTAACATTGTGGAATGTGTTGTGACAGCGTGCCACTCTGGTAACATTTCATTTCGAAGCTAATTGAGTACCGAGCGCGCTGTCCAATGAAGTTGTACCGCTTGGGGATTTCCGTGCTCGGTGTAGTGATGCAATCTTTGAGCGTTTGTGTGGTCGCACATGGTAAACTATTTGAAAGAAAATGTAAATCTGTGTTTTTCTGATTGGAATTCGGAGATGGTAAAGGAATATTAGTATCTTGAGTTTATAAATTGCCAGATTTCTCATTTATTTCCATTTTTTCTTTTTTAAAACATACCCAATATAAAGTTTTATTATTATATTTCCCTTTGTAAGCTTTTAATATTGCCCATTTGCTTATTATATGCTTATTAGTTGTCCTACTAATAGGTTAGTATAAGCAACTGGTTTGGTTGAAATTAATTAAAATCCAAGATAAGAAAAGATTTAGCGAATCACTGAGTTGAAGTTATTTATAGCATGTATCTCAATATGTGTTCATGTGCAATTTATAAGTTATTCCGATGTGCTAGTCAAAGGATACTCTATGCATTCCTCCCATCTTATTTCCATTGTACCACATAGGGTTCAAATCTGAATGGCATCCTGATTGTTCGAGTGGATCGCCTGGTAGGAAGAGTTGATTGATATGCTGGTACTGGCTCTTGATTTAAATCAAGAATTGGCCGAGATATCCTTTGATTTGCTGGAGTTTTTGGCATTGATTCTAGAACTAGAAAGTTCTATAATGCATCTTGGAATATATCTCGATCAATATCTGGTTCAGTTGTTTCTTGTAGACTTAATTCATCCACGAATATCGTCAATGGTGCAAATGTATCTACAACTGCTCAACTGATCTTTGATTTGCGTGGAAACGAATGTCCATGAATTCTACTTGGAGTAGAACTGTAGGCTTGTAGAAAAAGTGTTTCCGATATCATTTTTGTTTTCCTTAATATTCTAATAATAATTTATGAATATTTTTAGATACACTGTTACATATTTTTCATATTTCACATATTACAAATCCAACAATACAAATTTTTTTTGAGATATTTATTTATTTCTCAATTGGTCCCAACGATGTACATAGTTTTAGGTACTTCAAAAGTTTGAAATATAGCCAATTTTTAAAAAGGTTTCGTAATTATGCCATTTTGATAATGGCAGATAATACGAAGTTTTTATATGTTGATGTTTTGTATTGTTCAAATCATAAAATTCTCATACAACATTTTCTTATCGTAAAAGGGAAGAAATAAAAATAAAACAAAAGTAAAAAATTTAATAAACCTAGAAAAAATCCTCCGAAACGCGTTGTTGGTTACTTTAAATGCATCGTATTTTTCTGTATTTATGCACTTCAGTAAAATTATTATTATATATTAAATACTAATATTACAATTCGTTAAATAATATAAAAATATTTAATCTATATATATAAAATTCTCGTGTCGCGGTGTTAGTGTGCAAACTCCTCTTAAACGGCTGAACCGATTTGTATGAAATTTTCATGGAACGTTCGTTAGGTATTAGAATAGGTTTACCGCTATTTTTCGTTTCGCTAGGTGGCCTCTGGCCAATATTATGAGTTCATTTCTGTTTTTCCTACGGGAGTTATCAAGTAGGCATAGTCATTAATCCAACACGAATAATGTTGAACACTACTGAAACAAAAAAGTTCTAACGAATAAATCAATCAAAGTAGTTGCACATGACGATTTATTTGTGCAATTTTATTCATTAAAGCGTAAAGTGAGTGATAAATAAGTAAAAAGCAAGTGTGTGAATAATTCTCTCTCTCTTCTTGGCTTTAACGACCTTACAGGTCACGCTGGCCATTTCTGGCTTACTAGACTTATTTTACCACGTAGCCGGATACTCAGTCCTTGCTACGGGGGGACGGTCCGGATGGGATTTGAACCCGGTCCTGCGTGGCGACCGGCGCCGTTTATCACATGCACCACCGGTGGTGGATAATTGAAAAATGCTATTTAGTGATTTGCGGCTCGCTGGTACATGTAGAATCGGCGGCTTACACGGAAGTACCTGGTATTAAATCCCAATCGTCAAGGAAAGCCATAAATGCCTCCTGAAGTAGCAGAAAAGAAGAAGAAGAGCCACAAAAAATGAAGAAAAATTGCTTTGATTGGGAATATCATTTGGATTAAGACTGGCAATAATTTTAGAATTTTCAATTAATCAACGATATTCTCTAATCGTCACTCTTAATAATACCACACGAATCAAGATTTAACACTCAAAACGTTTGCTTTAATTACAAAAAGCATGTTTAAGGGCAAAGCTAGGTTTGCCGGGTAAGCTAGTATATTATAGTTTCATATATTTTCTTTGTTGAAATGGTTTATGATCGAAAAGCTTCCTAGAATTTGACCTTTGTGTCGTTGCATGATAAACATTGATAGTATAAACCGCATCCTATCTTTCGTTACGCTTCAGAATTAGTTTCAGAAATTGATCAAGTGCATACGTCGCACTCCGGGTTGATACGTGTACCTCCATCATTATGTCAACTAAGTGTGCCCTATTAAGCTACCCTTTTTCCCGACACGATATCGCTTATTCAAATCTGCATAATGGTGCTGTCAGTTCCGAAAATTCGATGACATTTGTATCCACCAGCAACAAAGCCATCGACAGAATGGCCTACTTGTGCGCCATTCGTAATGAGGGCTGCCGGTAGAAAAATGATGGAAATTAACTGCATTTCATTCCAGGAACGTGGCCCAAATTTAGATCCCAGAACGAAGCCTTCATGCCGGGCTGGAATGGAGATTATGGTGCTGGACTGCAGCACTCGTCTGCAACCGTGGCTGAATGCGTCGATGCTATGCTATCAAATGACACTTTGGAAGGTTTTGCGTAGGGCAGTTTTGTAGTTTTTGTTTTTGTTTTGTTTGGGCATTCCTACATGGAAAATCCTTCTCCGGAGGGAAAGTATAGCCGACAGTGAGCCACGAAAAAAAACCATTGCTCCAAGGCACGACAAAAACGCCACAGCACGGGGGCTGCTGAAACGGATTTTGTCCACGTTGTTGTCCACGGATGCGGTGTCAGTGAAGCCCGTTTGCCGCGCCCGCCCGCCCAGACCAGAGTTCGATGTTCCGCTTCAAAACGTCCCGTTATGAAAGAGCGGGCAATTGTAACCGTAGACCGTGCAGTGACCGAGCGCTACGACGGACGGACCGTCTGTTTTGCGGCCGGCTAACTGAGTGACTGACTGACTTAAAGCCGCTAACTGCCAGCTACTGCTACTGACACATTTTTAAGCCCGTGGCGCGGGATAAGAATTAATTAGGCATTATCGGGCGGACCACGGACTCGGACGTAAGGGGGAAAGGTCGGCTGAACGGGTGAACGTGACGTGGGGTGAACTTTCCTCGACACTGGTGGTGCACCACGGGCACCGGGAGCACCATTGGAAGCATCAGTTCCGGCCACAGCCGTTAGTTGCTGCGTTATCGCCACGACGCCTCCATCTTCCTCGCACCGAAACTGGACGGTCAGGGCACAAGGTCGTCGTGATCGTGCGCTCTTTTGCTTCGCTATTTGATCGTCCATCGAAAGCGGTTCCACTCCGTTAGCTCGATGTGGCATGAGAACGAGGCCACTAGAAGCATTTCGTACGGTTATTCTTGACGTTTTGTTGAGCACCGTAATGGAAAATGGCGTGAATTTTGTTTTCATTACACATGCGAAAACAAAAGGGAGAGAGGAAGGGAGAGAGAGGAAAAACGCACACGGAAACATGGTGATAGGTTGTTTATCTTTTTAGCGATAAGTTGGTTGCTTTGGAGTTGAGCACAGTGTGTGATCCGGGAAATTTCTACGCGAAATGTTTTTCCAAACCCGTGAAACCGTTTGCCAGCAAACTCTGTATCCCTGTTGGTCCAGCACGGTAAAGCTCACGTTAATCTAATTCTCGAACCATTACAACAAAAGATCGTCATTTGCACACGGACAAGTGGCGTATGTATTATGATTGAGATGTTTATTCACACTCCGCGCAAGAAGCGTCCTACAGCGTTCCGTGCATCGACGGAACATTTGAATGGTGCTGCGCTTGAAATCTTGAAATCTTGGAATCGCGGATAAACAGTTCCATCGTGCTGCTTGATGAGTGAGCACACCTTTCATTGTTTTCAAACATCTCTCCCTCATTGTTTCCACTCACCGGTTGGGTAGTAGGTTAGTTGGTTGCATAGTTAGCATATGAACTTGCACTCGAAAGCATGCAAATCAACTTGCGGTCTTAAGATTCGCACGATCCCGCATACTCGAGAACATGCCGATGGGTTTGAGGCTATTGTTAGGCTCCGGTGTTAGTTCGCCTACTCGGAATGTCTGTTCGTAGAATTTGCCAACGCGTGTTTTGTTGGTACATTCCTTCCCGTTCCCGATTCAAGCACGGTTCTTCTAGTGATAAACAATGACAGCATCCACGACAACGGCATTCCAGATTGGTATGGGTGATCTACCCCCCAGTTGGGAGATGGAAATGCCTGTACACAATGTAATGAATAAATCGTGCAATTATGTAGTAATTTGCAGTAGTATTACTTTCATAGAATTGGAATGAGAAAGATATCGTGTTTTATTGTCTTCTTTGGTTTTTTTTTCCTTTTTTGTAATTTTAATTAGCTTCGTTTGATGTAAATGAGTTTTATAATTTTAACGTTTATTAAATTAATGCAATATTTTTCATTATAATTTATCAATGCAAGTGCTTTCTTTTAAGTGGTTTCCAGTATTCTCAAAATGCATCAATTTCATTACAATTTTTGTCGGATGTTCCTTACCAATAATTCCTTGCCGAGAGCATATTTTTTTTATTTCTTTTTGTTTTATAGACAGAATATACGAAACCCCATTCATTGCGTGTTTTTCATCAAAACACAGCAATCTAAATGCTAGAAAAATTCCTCTTTTAACGAGCATTTGTAATGTTTGATGTTGAAGTTGAAATATTGGGGAAACTGTGGCTTGATATGGAATTTTCAGAAATTGTTCAGACCAATGACATTCGAGAACCAATCGTTAATTAATTTGAGACGTTGGTCACGTCTAGTTTAGGATGTGGAGTTTAAAATAGAGCTGCTAAGCTGAACGACATGGAAGATCTATCACTTCATTTATAGAATTTATGAAGTTACCGATGCCAAGAAAATCCCATTCAAACCTTCCTCCGGTCCTTCCAAGGATTGACCATTCGGGTATGTGGTAAAAATAAGTCTAATAAGCCAGAAATGGCCAGTATGACCTTAAAGGTCGTTAAATGAAGAGGAAGAAGAGAGAGAGAGAGAGATAGAGAGAGAAAGAAATACAAAGAAATAAAATTTGCAAAAGAATATTTAAAAAAATCTCAATCCACTGAACACCATTTGACCATTATGAAAGTACATACATTTTGTACAACGATCAAGAATAATGTGAGAGAGTACATTTTTATAACCTTTTCATTTTATTAGATTGATGGAAAATTAATATTTAAATTTGATGAAGGAACGGATAGTTTGGCTTTTCATATAAATTGTATGGAAAAGATAGCAAAGATAGCAAAAGATTTTTCGTAATACAAATTGAACACTGAAACGGTATTGTAAAATCCTTGCCTGAGGAATGCGTGTATTGTCAAATGTTCAGCAGTAAACTGTTAAGAAAATACTATAATATTCTAATCCAATATTGCAGGTAATTATATTTATAGAAAAAGTACAAAAATATCCTCTTTTTTATGTCTCTGAATGTAATAACTTTAATTGAATTAAAAAATTGATCCTATTTATAGCGATTCCTAGGATTTTACGCTCTTCAGGTTAAAAAGACTTAGGTTTACAGGTGAGACTATTAGAGTGTAAGGCGTTCATAGCTGTTTGAAGAATATTGCAAATAATTACTGCATTCTTTTCATGTATTTTTATTTACATTTAATTAATATTTATTTTCATTAAACACTTCTTGTATACATTCAGTGCATAGAGCAAATCTTACCATTTATTTACCATCTCGTTTTGTTAAATCTCATCAAACGGTAAATTCTCCACCAACCAATCAACCAAAGTTTCTCACCTTTGCCCTGTGTGTGTACCGAGTCCATTAGGCAGTAGCCATTTTGCGGTGGCAAGGGCAAAAGTCGATATTGGAATTGTGTACCACTGCTCGGTTTTTCTCGTCGTAAATGGGCAAACCGGGTGTGCACGACCTCTGCAAATGCCGGATAATCGCTATGAGAGAAACGAAAGAAAAAAACAACCCCTACGGTGATAGCGGGCTGACAGGTTCCACCGACGACCTACAGTGCACTCGGCAGCGGGTGAGAAAAAGCCATCAACCGATAACCATAAGCATCCCTTAAATGTGCCCATTGTATTGTGTTTTTTTCACTGTACTCGAGGGATTCGATGAACTGCCTACCGACTGGCGGTGTTCCTCTGCTATGCTAATTAATTATCCCCTCAAATCGGCACCCAGAAGGTTTATAAACTTGCGGGTGGTTTCTGTGGTCGAAGACGCCCAGTCCCGGCAATGGCTTCGTTGACAAATCAAATAACTTTCACCTAACGCTACTCGGGTGGGCATGGAATGAGTACAAACCGTCCTGGTAAGAGCCCGTGTGTGATGTCCTAGCTGCAACGTTGTGCAAATGAAACCTGAATATGTGTGTTTTTTTTTGGGTCTACGATGGTTGCTGGTTACGGACTCCGGACGATATGGCATGCGGAAAAAGCCAAACTAAACCGTTCTGGTTATGTTTCTCATTTCTTCCCAACAGCTGCTGTTCTTTTCTTTCTCTCTCGTTCTCACTCTCTCTGTGTGGCTTTTTGCTTGTTGTTTCCGCATTTCTTAGCCGGTTTTCCAACCGCAGTCGCAGCAATGTTTGCCACGGGAACTGCTTACGGGAATGGGTGAAATGATTCCGCCTGGACACCGACACCGGTACCGATCGGAACCAACGGCCTTCTCGCTTGGCCACGTCCTCCACGCCATGCCGTAAGCTACAGCACGACTAGCACGGGAACGTTCATTGCAAAACGTTGGTGGAAATGATTCCCGACGTACATGCCCTTCTTCCCTTCTTCTCTCGTCCCTATCACCCACCTTCACCAAACATCTAATCTACCCAACCCGGACCACATTTGCCGATTCATTTCACAAAACCGCAACACCTGGAATCGTACCAAAACCCCGTACAGATATTCTGCTGCCTGCCTGCAACGAAACCAAACAAAACCTGAATCTCATCACATCGTAGTGTACCCCCCTCCACGGAAGTGATGGGGAACCGTCCGCGTAAACGATCGAAGTATGACTAAATAAAAATTTTAATTCGAAAAGTGAAAAAATCTAACGGTGTGCAACGTCTGTTGCTTTGCCTCTCTCACAGCCAATTTCCAACGTACGTTGCCTGGGTTGCATGGAATTTATGTGCCACATAGAATAATGTGGATGGGGACGTGATATTTTTTCCCCCCTGAGCGAACACTAGCGATGATCACCAGTTTGATCCGGACCCTACTGCGCTACTTGATGATGTTGTGCTTAATAGGAAGTTTCAAACCCATAAGCCAGGGCAGCACATGGAAAAACAATTCTGATGGAAATTCGCCTTGAAGGGGGAGATCACCACTAATGCAGCAAACAGGGTGGTGGTACGATCGTTGATGTAAGTGTAAGTGCTCCTGTTTGGTAGGAATTTGGTGGAATAAAGTGAACATGAAGGTGTACCTTTGCTTAATTGGGCGTCTGGTTCGGTAGTTTGCAAGTTGCCAATAGCTGATGGACTCTCGCGCTGCCTACGGTTGAACCAACAGTGTGTGAGCTACTTAGATGCGGAACTACAGGGCACTGGTTCACGAGTGGGCTATATTCAACTGCCAACATAAGGATGCCCTTCAGTGTGTATTAGATGCGGCGAAGAAGTGGGTAAGTGGTTTGACCCCACTGTACCAAGTAGCATTACTGAAGGACTGGAACCACTGTCAGGACTGGACCCCCACAAAGGAGGGATGGGAGTAGTGGCATGCAACAAAACGTAAGGAAAGCGAAAAAAAATGAGATGAAATGAAACGAAATGTAGCGAAATGAAATGAAAAATTGGAATGAAATGGAAGGAAACGTCCACCGTCGACGGTTGTCGGTTGTTCGACAATTACGCGGGTCTTGCGGGTCGGTCGCGTACGGAAAAAAAACCGGGGCCTTGGCCAAGGGTGCCCACTGCTCGATTGGTCTCGATTATGGCTCAGCCGGTATGGCTGGTTTGGATGGGCTGATTTGTAGTAGTATCCGACTCGGAGCTGTTGTTTTTCTTTTCCTAGCGAAGATGCTGTTTTGCTAGTGTGCCTAAGGAAGATGTGAACTAGGAAGTGAAAGAAGTGAAGATCAAACTTTCACTGGTTCAGCGGGTTTAATGTTGATGCGGTGGTTACTTGTTTTCTGGTGGGTCGCCCGCTTCCAGGTCGAAAAACCGGTCGGTTTTGTGTTTCATTTCGCTGCAATTGATTTGAGGTGGTACACGGTGTTTGCTCTCATTGCGACGCTACGATGGTCGGTTTGGAAAACTGCCTGCAGGCCAAAACCCCCGCACTAAATGGAGGTCGATTGATCACGCGCAGAAGATCAGTAGGTCTGCATCAGTATTGTGGTGGATGGTGGAAGGAGGAGGTGGGTGGGGGGGGGGGGGGGGCATGGGTTGAGGGTAAAGTAGGACTTGTGCCTGTTGTATGCGGCACATGTTGTTGATGATGCTGTTTGTCCATCTGTGCACTGTTGTCGTCTGTACGCCGGTCGAAACATCAACGAGATCGGAATTTAAACCTCGGTGCGTTTTTGTGGGGTTCGTCGCTTGTTGCGTTCCTTGAGCGTGCGATCAAGATTAGGAAAAATCTGTAGAAAATCCAATTGCATCATGTGAATGGGTCGTACAATGATGCCCCAATAAGTAGTCTAAATTGATGTGCGAGATTTGTTTTAGTGACCGGTACGCGGAATGCTGGACGACTTGAACGGGTGTTTGTGTACTGTATTTATCACCTCATAGAACGGGGGAGGGGGTTGTCCTGTACTCAATTCCGAAACGCGTCGCCAAGTTTTCACCAGAAATCGCGTGATCAATCGTGTGCCGGACGTTTCGTGAAACCGTGGGGCTGAGAACCAGCCAGAGGGTGACAAAGTAAAAGTAGGAAATTGGTCCCTATCGGCAAGGTTTATCAGCGTACGCTCGTGCGCCCCACTTGCGTGGGGAAATGAGAGCAAATAGTAGTAGTTGGGGCACTTACATTTTGTTACCGTCCAGTTTGGCACCTGCGAATGGATGCTGCAAAATGGAGCTGTACAGTGCCGTGTGATGCTTCATTTGCATGTGTGAAAGTGACCATTATTGGGATGGTTTACTGGTGGCACCGTTGTAACGGGAGTTTATTTTTGCATCCTTAACTGTACGAGGAATGTCAACCCTGTTATGTGTTTTTTATTAAGCAGCAGTATTGATGTTTGAAAATCTGTTAGCTTAGGGTGAAAGTATTGAATGATGCTGTTTGTCGTTACTCGTTTTGAATGGTATAATGAAGTGAATTGTTAACTGATACAAAGACACTAGTTTGAAGATCTTCATTAATTCTCTACTTCTTCTATAGAGCTGAATAAATTAATTAGCACAACATGTATCTAGCTTTTTGGGCGATATTTTGAAAGCATAAGCAAACAAAAAAAAATCTAACATAATTACATCAGTTTGATTGGATTGATTTTTGAACTATTTTTCGCCTCGTTTTTAACGCAATTTCAAAATCCACTGAATCGGGGAATTTCTGCATAAACACTGATCACGATCGATCCAGATCAGTAGCGGCTGCTCTAAATTTCGAATTGTATTATAGGAAGGGGAATTATTGGAAAATCTGAACAGTTTCCTGAGATGTGTTCGCGGTCCTATATGACTGTTATTGGTTTCTAAAATTCTCTATTTTCACCTCACTTTGAGATTGAGTTAACGAGAGATGGAATATACGAATAAATACTATATTACTCGGAAACTCGGAGAAATATAGAATTTCATATTTTTCTACTAAACAGTTATTTTGTTGAGTTAAATATTCTAAAACAAAAATTCAAATTGTGACCCTTTAGACGTTGGTAAAAAACGTTTATGATATGATTTTTGGTATGATTATTTACAACAAAAATTGCACAAAAGCTTGTAAATTGTGTTAAAAATGCTTCATATAAATTTCTAGACAATTAGATCTTTGGATTTGGAGAAATTGTGAGTTCTTTTTAGAAAAACGAGGTTTTAAATGATAAAATTATACCAAATTAAATAACAAAAACTGTACATATATGAAGAAAAATAGACAATTTTTGCCATATACTATCGGTTGAAGAGAGAATGAAAATAACTTATTTAAAATTTATCGCAAATTGAATAGCGTCTTTGTGGAACCAATTTCTCTGCAACCTATAATTCACATAATAAACTGGTTGCTGTTTGTTTTTGTTCTCATGTAGCGATAATGATTAAATCCGTTAGTGACATTAATCCGGTGAAGTGTTTGGCATTATAACCCCAGCCAACTAAACGATCATGTGAATATAATCTGATGAATGTGCCAGCAACCGATCACTCAAAGCTCGCCTGTTGTACGTACATGTCGTACGCTAGACAAAAGAATAAATAAATAAAAAAGCAGCTTATGGTTCTTGCACATTTTATTGAAAATAAAGCCCACTTTCATTGCGATCTTGTAGTTTGGTGCCGCTAACATGCACTGACATAAAACACGATCGCACCGCACAACGTGTGAACAGAAAAGGGCTTTCTATTTTAATGCACCTCAAAATAATCGTTGCTCGTAATTGTTTATTGCGCACACATCGAACCCATCAAACATGCTTAGCCCATGCGGCTTAACACGACCCCTCGATGTGGATTGCGAAGCGTTACGAAAAGTGCGTGGTTGCGTGATCAACGTCGATCAAAAGGCCACGCTGTTGCCGTATCATCTTCGATGCACTTTTGCAGCGGTGTACCTTGCTGATTTGTGTCTTGTACTGTTTATCTTGTGCCGTGTCGTACCTTCCGAAAGAAGATCAAACAGAGGTCGCTAATGAATTGAGGGTGAAACTCTCCTTCCTTCCCGCGCGCGTCGGGGGTTTTATTTTCCCACCCAACAACGGTTGGTTAAACTAAACAAAAGCGATCCAATGTTTGCAGGGTGTGCATTATGGTCGTTTTGCACACATAAGCCACTACCAAGGGCGGGCAGGACAAAGTTCGCACAACAAAACTGCCGTATCAACCTGCACACGATACGATATCAATCTGTCTTTGACCTTACGATCTCTCTTCGGCATCATGGGTGGGATTGTTGCATCCATTATCTATTTGTTTTCACCTTTTTAAAAGTGATGCTGGCAGCTCATTACGTTTGCTGGGTGTAACTAACCCATTGAAGAGATACTACTAGTTGCGAGACAAGAGTTGGAAGATTTGTGTTCCCTTTGAATCCTCAGTATGCATTGCAACACCATTTGTTGAAGCTTTCTTGAATTCGGTAGGTAAATGTTAAAGAAAATTAAACACCCCATATGGTTACGGATGTTTAAAATCGCCCTGAACGATTGCTAATGATGAATTTAAACACTTGGCCGATCATTAGTGAGATTGATTTTGGGCTTAAATTAAGTACTTGGCCGTCCTCTTTCTATGATGATTAAACTAGCTTCAGATGCAATTGCCACAAAGCCCAACAGCTCCGTTAGGCTCCGGTTTTTTTTGCTGTAGAGCCGTGGTTTTTTGATTACGGCGGCAGATTTGGGAGACGATTAGCGTTGTACTTAGTGGGACGTATTTGGGTTCCGGCACGACCCAAACGCTCAGCTTCACCTGATTTTCGTGCTTTAGATCAACGCCAGTTTGAAAGTGAAGCATTCGGTCGGTCTGCATGACTGCATGACCGTGTAAGTGATTTCTCTTCCGTTCCCAAATGCCACCGCAAAGGGGAGCACAACAACGGTGGTGGCAATTTATGCTGGGCGGAACGGGGTTGAAGGTGGAATGCGGCATACGGCGGCAAACTAATGGAGCCTCATCGTACTGAGCGTCTTCATCGTTGAATCGAATATTTTATTGCTCGAAAGTAAACTTGTTAATCTGAGCGTCGGCGAATGGGCAGTATTCTTAAATGAGTTTGTGTTTAAGAAAAAGAAATACACAAAGAGGTTCAACGTGTGGATGTTTTGCAGGCCCATGATCTCTTTTTTCTATAAAGCGCATACCTTCCCGGGGAATGTCCATGGGTGTTGATAAATGTTTTCGAGCTTCACCTTATTTTGTCACTGATGCGATAATGCGATGCTATGGGTGAGGTTGTGTAATCCATGAGACTCCTGCCAGCAGGTTGTCCTCAATTTGTTGAACCATTAAACGGTCGGCAGGTGCGACTCCGCAGTTTGCCGTACATTGCGCCAGAAGAACTAGAATGGAAAGAATTGAATTACCGAGCCACTGGCGGAGGTTCTCTCGTGTGCCTCCGAAACCATCGAACCGGCCAGAACCCGAATGTGAAGATGCGTGTAAAGATGATTATGATGAGCCCACCCATAACTGCGCCAAATAGATGAATGTGGCGGCTGCACAGAGTGTATGTCATTTGCCAAAGCTCACTGCACACACCACATGTGAAGGTGATCATGTTGTTTTGCGAGCACAGCGCGTCTAATAACACTTACTGTTAATGCAATTAGTTTCAGCACTTGTGGTTTTTTTCCCCCACTTCTGCAAACACAAACGCGCGCAGGATGGCAAGTACTGTTTGGAACTGTGCCGTCAAGAATACGGTGCAATGTGCGCTAGAACAGTTCTCTCTCACGTCATCAACTCGGCTAACTGTGCGACAGATCGAGATAATGCCGGTACGATTCGTCTCGAATGCTGTGTTCGGCGGGAAGCATCGATCGCAGTCACCGATGTGTGGACGTACCGCAAGCGGAACATACCGCTTCGGTGTGTGGTTAACTGTTAAAATCGGTTGCGCTTAACACTTGCGCCCAGCGAAGATGCGCTGTTGTGGCAAACAATCATTCTGGCATGGTTTTTTGCTGTTGTTGTTGCGGAATTCTAATCACCTCACTGCGCTCAGAATTAGAGCAAAATGGGTTCAGAGCTGCATACTACTACGCCCCATGCAACCGATAACGGACGTTTCGAATTGCGGCGTTTGACAGCTGACATATATACTGCAAACAAAACAGAAACGGCACGTGTGCAATCAAGACAATTGCGCCATTCGAAACGTCATTAAACGTCATTAGAAAGCAAACGGTGGATGACAGTTGACAGTTATTGAGGTAGGGTAAGTAGTTTCGGTACTACTAAAACATTTCCTGTTCCGCAATTTTATGCCGAAGGTGTTGATTCGAAGTTTTTTTCCCCGCGATTGCTGCTTTTGCAATCAAACTTCCGGGTGTAAAGAAAAAATCATAATTGTTTACTCACTTACCGGATAGGAGATGATCCGGTCGAAAGTTTTTTTTCTTTTTCACTAGTAGTACGATGCTGATCGCTAGTTTTGCATAGTCCATTTCGATACCCGGGGATCACTTTTTCGCACTGTACCAGTGCGAAGCTAATGTGCACTAAACGGCTGGAACCTGTTTTGTTTAATCGATCGGTTATTTAATACGGCACACTCACACTACACACAAAACACATTATCCAGCACGATGGAGTCGCGGTAGAAGGGGGTAGTGTTTTTTTTATGCTTATGGTCCCACACTTGGCTGATGATTGCCTAGTCATCCGACTGCATCATACTGCATGAGTTTTGCGATATGAAAATGCACTCGATCCTTTCGGGGCGGGCAGGCAAAGAACCACGAAACGAGGCAAAGCCTCATGCCACCGTACATTGCGGCGCCATATTATGCCATAGCTCGTGGTGTAATGTTGGAGCTAGCAAATGGTCAGGCGTTCACCAGAAAGGCGTAGTACCCGGTCCCGCCGGGCTGAAGAGGTGTCTTTCACCTGGCACGCATCGGTTTGCACATTGTTCGGCTGGTGGTCACTCACGAAAGCACTCCAGTGAGCTGTTGCATTCTAGAGCAGTTCAACGGTAGCCTGACTGCCCATTGGTGGTAGTTTCATGAAAGTGCAAGTTTCAATGCACACCTTTGCAATGTGAGGCTTAGTAGAATGCCTGGACCTTAGTCACTAGAGCTAGCGACGCGAGAAGTTGGACCCGTTGAATGGCGAAGGCACGGACGATCATCATCAGCAGTAGGTCGGCTGATAGCGATCATGAGGTCCGTGTGGCAATGGATAGATGTTTCAAAATTGTACACTATTCAATTGTTGATAATTAGGCTGTTCAAATCAAAACTAGATTTTATTTCCACACGGCCGCTTATGACATTGTATGGAATGTAAGCGCTAATCGTTTGGTAGAACTTGTTTTGAAAGTGAGCCACAATTTTACATAGCAAGCGAGAAGCTGGCAGATGTAAAGATACAGCAGTATACCAATTGCTAATCAATCTTGTTTTTTTTTTTACTAGCGAAAAACACTTCATTTCCTGTCATGTTTGTCATAGTCGTCCAATTAGCTACTAGTCACGTGTGTTGCATCGAATGTTTTTAAAATCCGGGTCTGAAAAATTTACCCCCACCCAGAGGCAGATAGTAACATTTGCATGCTTTCTTTAAGCAAATATAAACAAACATATCTTTCGTCTAGCGTTCCCTTTCCCAGAGGGTCAACCAATTCCCACTCTTACCAGCAGCCATAGGAAAACCAAAAAAAAAAGCTCCCCAGTGTTAGATCATCGAAAGAGGTAAGCTTACACCTATAGTGCTCTCCCTTTTGCGTGGTTCGGGCATCTTGCTGCACTAAGCACTAGTTGCAGGCGAATTGCAATTGCACCTCGGCACGAACCAACCAAACGAATCAAACCCGCAACCTACGTCCGGCGCGCACCTGGACACGCACCGGCCACCAACGCTCCGTTACTTTTGCCCGAGTAGCAGAAGTCTCCAAGTTTCCAAGTAAGCGCCAAGTCAAAATCGTAAAAAGTCACTAACTAAAAAAAAAACGCAGCAGAAACAAAATACACACGCCAAGACGTAAGCCATCGATGGCTTGGTACAGCAAGCTGCCGTGCAAGTACCCGAACGAGGTTGCAGCATTAGACGATCACCACCACCACCACCGTTAATATCGAGTGCTAAGCTTTGATCCCGGTCATCAACTGCAGTTTGCAGTTGGTGCATGCAGTCTTGGAATCACTTTCACTCGAACAGGACATCAGACGGACAGTGTTAGTATAACCGGCCCGATGTTGGTGAACGGTGCCGTGTATCGATTTGCTGCAGTTTGCCAAACTAATGGCAACTTTGGTCATTGTTACCCTGCCGTTGTGTGGTGTTTTTGAGGAATAAGACGAGTGTCGTGAATAGAATAATTGTGTAAAAAAGGAAGGTTTTTGGGAAGAAAGAATTCTTTGAAACGCCTGAATATTGTTGCAAGTGGCGGTTTGGTTCAGTGTACTTAGTTTCGGTCAAGGATTAATACGGCATCACGGTATCAAAACAGTGAATGGAACCAGTCTCGCTAGTGTGTCGTTCTGTAACGCGTGTGGCTGTGGATATCGTACCCTCAACACCAACCCCAGTACTGCTGCAATGGTAACCGTTCCAATCCGGATCGCTCGGTTACGTGAACGTCGTATCTTGGTGGTGGCGTGGTTGCTGTTGGTGCAGCTGCAGCTAGCAAAATGT
Source organism: Anopheles funestus (assembly GCF_943734845.2). Lineage (NCBI taxonomy): Eukaryota > Metazoa > Arthropoda > Insecta > Diptera > Culicidae > Anopheles > Anopheles funestus. The sequence goes on from NC_064598.1 coordinate 45,764,524, forward strand.
GCCCAGGAGCGTAAGATCGACGAACGTTTGTCGCCATTTCCGGGCTTGGGTGGTAGACAAACTTACGCAACGTACAACACGCAATTGCCTCCATCGGTTAGAGATTTAACGGCAGGTGATCGTAATGTTGCATCTCGCCCGCCCGCGAATGGTAACGAGCATGTGCAGCAGCGAGAATCGGTTTCCACCACGATCGATCGGTTAGATCCGACCCAAGCCGATCTCGTACTGCCAAGCTACGAAACGTCCACGGTACGGACCGGAGGTTTACCGCCGGTATACAAATACACCGACAATGTGTTCCGAGTGGCGAAACGGAAAGCGAAAATATCGCCACACCCGGAAACGGGAACGCTGCCCAGAAAGTCCCATTCGAACCGGTCCTTGGGAACCGGTCGGATGGTGATGCAGCAGGCTGACGATACGTCGTGGTCATCTTCCTCGGCAGCGGTGGCGTATGCGCCCGGTAATGTGGCGGCCCTGATCGCACACCGCGCAGAATTGGGGCTGCCGGAGGAAACTTTGTTCCAGCTGTTTACCAGCCTCTTCGATCATGGCAACTGGAACATCCTCGAGCTGAAGGGCCGTGTTGGTGAGCAGTGTGCGGCCCATATTGGGCTGTACTTGCGCGATCTGCGCCGACAGCGTGGCTGGGCATTGAAGGGTAAGTACCCCGAGTTGGATCGTACAATAATTATATAATCGAGGTTTTCCCAGCAAACGGTGAAGGTTGCAATATTTGCTACTAGAAAGATCAATGCAAAGGATCATCGAAGAAATAAATTGTTATCTCACAGATGCATGAAGCATCATAATCAGTTGAATATCGCTGAAATTGTGTAGTGATTGAGTTGAACATGCTTTCGCCATACAGTTTTGTTGTCACACATTTCATAATCTTTCCTCGAGCGTATTTTAAAACGGCCAGTCATACGGTGAAGTGGTACCAATATGTGCACATATTATGCGGCCAATTTATTATGTTTAGCCACCGAATGGATACCGTCGTGAAGCAAACGGGCAGTGATTGATAGAGCCAACTGACTAGGGCCTAGAAGAAGCCTGGAAAAAGGTATTCGTCGATTGAAATTCCTTTGCCCGGTTCGTCATCGTTGTCGTTATTTATCAACAGTGTCGTATCCGTTGTCTCCCTGTCATGTATGGGAGCGATCTATTGCAAAATAAATTATTTTGAATCACACAAAATGGGACTCGATCAGTCAAATGGGATGTGCGGTTGTTCAAGCACCGGGTGGTGGGTGAGCGATTGAAAGCACCCCCCAACAGCATATGTCAGTTTGGTAGAAGAATGAAGTAAAAAAGGGCTAATTATGGTATGAGTAATTATGGTTTTACCGCTTGCTTCATTCAATGGTGAGTAGCGTAGTCTTAGCAGGAGTGTGAGATTGTTTGCAGGGAAACGGGAAACTAAATGAGAAATGATCGATGGTGCATTAACAATAAGGCGGCGGAAGGTTTGTTCTAATTAATGAATCTGACGGAGCAAACCCGATTGGAAAACAGCCTTTCGGTTGACTTCTCTGTGCTGTGCTCATCTTGTAGAAGCACTCTATTGGCTGTGTTAGATCAGAAACATTATGCCGTTTTGTACAGTAACCTACTTTTAATAGACTTCAGATGATAGGAAACTCTTGTTTTGGAATATCGTTTTAAAACAAAAAGTTTTTAGAAGTGCGCGTAGGTATACTGTGTTTTGTAGCCCATTCACAGGGTTTTCGAGGTCAAGTGGTAAAGCTTAATTCATTTCTCTCTCTCTTCTTGGCTTTAAGGTCATGCCGACCATGTCTGGATTACTAGATATATTTTTAGCAAGTAGCTGAGTAGTCAGTTCTTTTCTGGATTCGTTTCAAGTTAAACTGGAATATATAAATTTAATTGTGGAATTTCACTACCTTTCTCAAGCTTTTGTGAGCTCATAAAATCGATTCTGGACAAAGCTTTCTAATTCACACACTTTCAAAGCTTTTCAGTGTACAGTCTATATAGTGTATTCTATAGACTCAAATTAATTTTGAAACAAATCCAGAAAATGAGCACCATTTCACATAAGAATATTTCAAAATATTGCAGATAAATTTGTTGAAAATCCAGAAATCGTACTTACTTTACTATTTTAACTCGAAACCCTTGTAACGAGCTTTCAGTATGTTAATGGACATCATGGTTTACAGTCTGTTATCCGTGCTCATCGGTACTCACCATTGGCCGGGCAAAAGAAAATCATGAATAATAAGCACAACTGTTTTCATTGATAAATATTAGTGTTTAAGGTGTAACGCGTGGATTTTTTAAATCTGGCTCTGGTGGATTTAAATCTGTTCTGTTTGGTTGAACTTGAGCAAATTGGATCATTCCCTATTGAGGCTTTTATTTCTTGCAATCATCGGCTGTGCAGTTAATATGCCAATTCGCCTTTGGAATTGTCATTTCTGAGCTGCACGGATAATGGGACACCCGGATAAAAGGTACCCGTATAATAGGTGCTCCAATGTAGTAAATTTTCTCTCTTCTTGGCTTTAACGACCTTACAGGTCACGCCGGCCATTTCTGGTTTATTAGACTTATTTTACCAGTCCTTGCTACGGGTGAACGGTCCGGATGGGATTTGAACCCGGTCTTGCCGTGTGGACTGGCGCCGTTTATCACATGCCCTAATGTAGTAAATTATATTACATATTAATTAAACATACCAAAGGCTAAAATCCAGTAAATCTTTACTCCAGTTAGGTCATTGCGTCCACTAACGAAAGTTTATAGAAGTAACTTATGGGGGGATAGTGGCTGGTGGTATATGTGATAAACGGCGCCGGCTTACACGGCAGAACTGGGGTTTAAATCCCATCCGGATCGTCTCCCCGCAGCATGGACTGACCATCCTGTTTCGTGGTAAAATAAGTGTTGATACGGCCAGGCGGTTCTAACCGAGCAAAAAAAAAAAACTTAGGGGGGGATATACATTCAGAAGGTCAGGACATTCAGAAACAGATAGTTTTTGACATTATTTTAGAAATTTTTCCTCATAATTTGATTAGCTTGTCCATTTTAATGTTTCTCTCTCTCTCTCTTTTTGGCTTGCCCGGCCATTTCTGGCTTACTAGACTTATTTTACCACGTAGCCGTATAGTCAGTCGTTGTTAGGGGAAGACGGATTTGATAGCCGTCGTGTAAAACATCAATATTTAAAATTTGAGGAATATTTTAGATACTAATTCGTCTAGTATTTTCCAAAGTACATTTTGAAATTTTCAATCTATAAGCTTATTTTGCTAATAAAGTTTATTTTGATCGCCAATTTCACACCATTTTGTGCATAAAACAAAGATAAATCACTTTGAAAAAAGGGAAACTATGGCAAGAACTCATAATTTCTGTAAATAATATCTGGTGCAAAATTCAAGTCAATCGGTTCACAATTCTCCGATAAATTTTGAGTACCAATTTCGGAAAACGTGTTTTTGAGAAAAATGGCAATGCATTTACTTGTTGGTTAATAGTTTTATTAATTGTTGATTAATTTATTTGCCATTTCCAGCAGATGTTCTTGAAATCTTAAGCATTAAGAAAAAGCGTTAGGAAAATGCTGAAAAATAAAAATCCTTACTGTATTTCCCCTTTTATATAGGCAAAGGAACGTTTAGTGATAGCGTTGTCAGTTTTCATATGACAGAATCGATACCACATCTCATCTAAACCGCTACTCCGCAAGTTGTATTTGAAAGTCCATAGTACAGATAAATAAGCTCATTGAAGGCCAGAATGGACAAGTCCCAGTTCTCCTGTGCTGTTTTAGCTCCATAAAGAGGATGTAACAGTAAATTAGCAACACTATTTATTAATCAAGAACATGATTTTACCTATGCAAATTGCATTAAACACCATGATCGTACACTTTATTATGTTGTGTTACATTACCAGGGCAGACTTTCTTTGCTGATTCATCCGGACCGGACAAGCTAGCGATCATAAGTTCAGGACAAAAAAGATCAATTATTTAGCATGTAGGTCATGAAGTTCTACTTTTTTCCCACCACAGTTAATAATCAAAACGTGCTTAAGGTGTGTAACTAGGTGAGGAAAGAGAAGAACAACAAATCGCATATTAAACTCTTTATTGCTGCATCTGTCTTTGCAGTGAAGGTGGTGGCAGTGAAGGTTACAAAAAATTTGCCACAATTGAATCCGATTGCAGATAAATTTATCGAAGCTTTATTGTGTTTTCTTTTTTTTTTGCTTTATAAATTAACCGACCACCGAACTCTCGGAATACAATTAAAAGAAAATTCTCCCTTTATTCGTACGATTGTTCTCATTTTTTGTTTAAATTCGACCAACTTCGACATGGAGATTAGTGGTAACGGTTTCATCTATGTGCCAAGATGCGGCCGAAGAAGAAAGAACCCAAAAAAAACACACCCCAAAAAGCCAAGCGCTTAGCGGTAACAACAGCGCATACCGGCAGTCTAATGAGAAAGCACCGATTTTGTCTTGGTCCAGCTAGAAGACCCATAAATGCCGGTTCGTAGAGTGGCGGGTTTTTGAGGTGCCTGGGCCCAATTAGGGTTGCGATTGATCGGGATGTAAAATTGGTCGGATGGGGTGCCTTTTTTTTGGGGTGGTGGTTTGGTATGGCGCGAAAAATTCTGAACCATTGTTGGCCCGTTCGGTCTGAGAACATGCTTGGTAGGGATTTTTCACAGTTTCCATTTTTTTTCCTTCAACCCTCCCCATTTTGTAACTGTCTCGTTCAGTGTAGCATTCTTGCCGTGTATAAAGTCGCATGATGAGGTAATGCACACCTTTCAGCACCTCGTATGCATCGAGCGTTTTTTTCCCTGTTGTTTCACTCCCGTCTGTGGATCGGGTGTTCTTTCTGTAATGCCTTTTTTCGCGTTTAAAAGCGGTAATAATTGGTACACAGTTACGCACCGGTGGCTTCATTTGTACGGATTTTGTTTTTTCTTTTTTTTTGTTTGCCTGTTGTTACCTCCATTTCTTTCGGATCGCTCGCAACTCTGCCCCCCAAAAGGGGTGTTGATTTTTTTTGTGCCCCATGATTCTAAGACTATATAGTGGTGCGCTATTTATTCGAAGCATATGCTATTGTTGGTTTCATGCTCACATCAACGTGGTACGATGTCTCGTAGGTGACTCCGTTTTTTTGCGTGTGACAAGCGTTATGTGCGATGAGTACGGTTATACGCGTCGCGATCCGACATGATGCCCTTTTAGTGCCGGCAGCACTAATATAGAACATTGTGTACGGGCTTGTGCAATCATCTGCTATCTGAAACCCAACCGTACCAGACAATGGTCAATGGGTGGTTTGCCCGTGCGATGCGATGCGGGGCAGTGGCCGGGGAAAAAAAATCGGTAATAATAAATGCACCGGCAACATTGAGAACGGTACCGCGCGTGAGCGAAATTGGTCGAACATCAATTAGCTGAACGGTTGTTTTAACGCTTCGGGAGCGGCGTGTGTGCCGGGTGTTAAAGCCTTGGCGTTGCCGCGTATATTTGTTCACTCATAAACAACATGATAACTAATGATAATGTGATGGTTGTGATAGGTGTTAATTCGCTAAACAATAATTTGCTTCAACAGCCAGTGAATGGAGGGGCAAAATTAAATTACTAATCGATCGGAGTTGCTGCACGGCTCAATCTCTGAGTTTATTTAAATGTTGTTTTTTTGCACTCAATCTGTATATATTGACGCATGTCAGCTTATTGGACGTGTTTATTAAAACGGTATGCGTTGTCCACATTTTACGTTTAAATGATGGTAAAAGTTGGAAATGCGAAATGAGTTTGATTTTTAGAAACAAAAGATATTTAATGAAGTTGGTAATTAGTTTTTGAGAGTGTTTTGTTTTTATATTGCAGTTTATTTCGCTTTCGGGCATATCATAAAATGGCTGATTGTTATCTACCCAGCCAGATAATTAGTCCTTGCTACGGGGAACTGGATAATCTATAACTTTCGGTGTACTTGAGGGATCTCTCAGGAAAAATATGACTTTTCAATTCGACTTTATGGACGATTTGTTCGATGGATATTTAAATGGGTGACATGGTCTATTCCAGATTTTATTCAGGCTTGCGGGCTTGCTGTTTTTGTAAGCAGTTTAATTAATTTGGACATGAAATTATTGCAGGCTTGTATTTGTCTAGTTTTTTTTGCTATTAAGCCTTATTTTCTTTTTTTATTGGAAAATAAATGTATATTTTAATTTCCGTTGATTTATTCTCATTTTCGAGAGTATTTTGTTTTCACACTACTTCAGAGTTTTCGAGTTCGTGTGAGAAAGTTGCGACCATTTTTAGATTTTTTTCAAGTTGAAATGAAATGTGTAAAGCACTGGTGTCAAATATCGTTTTGAGTGGCGAATCAATTTGTATGTAGAAACCTTCTAACGGCCCAGTTTGAATGAGCAAATCTTGTTGTTGTTGGCCGCATCACACCGTTTTTTCTGATGATATGATCTCAGTTCTGGTTCATTCTGAGCACAGAGGAATTTCTTGCCATTACTTAGCGGATCAGTTCAGCGAAATGTTCCACATGGCTGGTAAAAAAGTAGATGCGGAATTTTACAGTTTTTTTTTATATTCTGCAAATTTGAATTTAGCGTATATAAAGTTTCTGTATAAAAATAAGTGTGTAAATTGAGAAAGCTCTGTTTAGAATCTTATTCACTTTTTTAAAAGCTCAATAAGGCTGGGAAGATTCCACTTAAATCACTAATTTTCCTACTTCACTTTTTGCTCTGAAATGTTCGTCACTTAAACTTAAAACCCTTGAGTTTGGTTATCTCATTAAATTATTAAAAAAATTAACATATTTCTCTACTCCTCTTCCACAGCAAGCGATTCGAGTGGCCGGTACGGTGGACAGTACTTTTTTGGCAACGAGTTTTGGATGGGTTCGCTAACATTCTGTGACGAGGTTAATCGCGTCCTTCGGCTTACTCCAATGCCTCCCGGTGCGCGGCATCTTGAGATGCGATTTTTCGTCGCTAAAATATCCGTCCAACTGGAACGCTTGCTCTCGACACAGGTAAACCATCTTCGTCGCTGTGTTTGTGGCACATGTGGCTCATCCTCCCCCGTGGTTTAAAATGTGTGGCCCAATTATTTACTTTTCGTTTCAGTCCAGCTCGATCCTGCTGGGACAATGTTTGCCCAAGTCCTGCACGGTAGAGGACATCACCGAGCTGCTGCGTAGCGATCCGATGCTGAATCTGTTAAACAATAGCACGTCGAATGTGGTGGTAGCGGCCACACCATTACCGGACGGGAGTCCTTCGACTGCTCTTACCATCCAGCACGTACGACCCGTCCCTGGCAGCTACAATCTGTGGAGCGATCCGAAAGTGTTTGCACTGTTGTACGTTGTTTTATTGTTCCTTTCAATGTCTATTAATATCCCAGCGGGTGGCCTGAAGGGGCAGGGGAACCAACGCGAGACGGGTTTTGGTTTTTGCGTGCCCATGAAATGGACGTAGACCGGACTGTGTCCCCGGAAGCGTTGGTGAACGGTGCTAAAGGAGTAATAAATTTCATTAATAATTAAGTTGCCTATTTTCAGCACGGTCCTGACGGTGCTGAGCGCGTTCATAGCGTACGCGTCCTGCGGCACCGGTACGGAGGGTAAACCGAAGGCGAGAGGATGGCCGAAGAAAGTGCTCGACTCGTCCGTGGCGGGCGTCGATGGGCATCATATCAAGCGTGAGCGTGGTGTTGCAGACGGTGGTCGGATGGGAGATGCGCTCGAGATGCACAAAATCAATGTGGAAAGTAATAACAATGTGTCGGGTGGTAATGGACAGCAGGCTCCGCCGGCAACGGACGGGATGTACAAGGACCGCAAGGAAACACGCTGTAAGTGCTGGTACTACTACTACTGTTACAAGGATCGATCGATCTGGATTGTGCGTAAGGGTATGGGACTGGCACAGTGATGGTCACTGTGTGTTAGATGTTTCAATTTTAAATTAAATAATATTTATTACATAACTTTATTATAATTGATAAAATATTGCTTTAAAGTTATTTTTAGATAATTTTTATTTTGTGCAATTTTTAATAGAAAAGTAAAATTTTAAATTATGATATTGTAATAAAATCATGTCGGCTACATTACAGATTTTTGTAGGAGAAGAAATGGTTTAAATTTTCCCCTTTTCGGGATTCTTTTCAAGTTGAAGTGGAACATTTAGATGTAAAAGTTCTCGTCTATAGCACTTTAGCAAGGTGTGATCGCTTCTATTAAATGCTTTTTCAACATTGCGAAACCTTTCTATAGAAACAATTTCAATTTGCACAGGCTTGAAACAGTAAGAAAGATCCGCAAATCTATCTTTACGTGTTTCATTTAAACGTGAAATTTGTCCAGGTTGGTTCACTTCGATTGAACACCCCTATAAAGCTCCCTTTCATGAAGCTTTTAAGTTGGAGTAATTTTTGCACTATTTTCAAGTTGAACTAGAATGTGTTAAGGAACTTGTGGGACATGATTTCAAATTTGAAATGACTTATAAAATGATGTTGAATGAATGAAAATTAATTACAACTTTATCATTTGCCCTAAAAAACCTAATAAAGTTTGACATTAAACTTAACCCAATTTTCCTCCAACATAAATCCAACTCTTTTCCTCTTACAATCCATTTTTCCTTTTGCAATTAAATACATCTTTTTTTTTCATTTTACAATCCAAACTCCACCAAAAACATACAACCATCACTGTTTCCTTCGTTACCTTTGAACCCCACCGGCAAAAGGTTACAATGAACCTTACATGGTGTACCGTTCGGTCCTGAACTTCTGTTACTTACCGCTGCATATTTCATACCTTCTTCGTGTTTTTTTTGCTTTCCTCTATTCAGTTACCATGCACGACATCCTGAGCTGTTTCGATGTGGGACCGAATGCGGCCTCGATCCTGTCGGTGGAACGTGCAAGCGAGGTAAGACGAAAGCGATGTTGCTTTGCTGTCATTCAAATGGGATAAAATAGGAGAAAAGTTTTGCTACCAAAGGTACCATCCATAACCATACAACAGCCGACAAAGATTGGCCCCCCTTTTATGACCCCCCAAAGGGAACGGTGAAGAAGAAGCCCGGACCCTGCGAATGCCAACGCATGAATGTGATTCGGTGAATGCTAATTCCATTACGGGCCAGGCAGTTAAAAAGAAACGATTCCAGGCTACGGTGCCCGGGATGGATAATTGAACTTCGAAGTGCTCGGAAGTAAATCCAGTCACAATGCATTCTTATTGACGTACCGCATTACAGGAACATTGAGGCAGGCAGAGACGAATTGAGCATCAGGCATCAGCAACTTGTTCCACCGTCCAACGGTCGTTTGATAGCATCATTCGCAGGGATTAGTATGATTTAAATTTTACATTTCGTTCTCAGTAAACATCGTATCGAATGTTTGATTTGCGTGATTTTACGTCCACAACGTTGCAAACCGAATGGTCATTAATTCTGACCCATGAGGTTGAGTTCTTGGAATCGAATTGGAGGAAGGAAAATGGGAAAGGGATTATGTGGTCTCACTTTCCTTCCATTTGCATAGCGTTACAAATCATCCGGGCATCTCGAGCAGTGTGGCAAACGTAATGTAGGGACTTCGGACAGATGGTCTATTTCGATAAAAACGATTTTGTTCCTACCTCCACCCCAAAAAAAAAGCAATCAATCGAATGTATCACCACTACTACCCCGGTCAATGAATCGTTGTTTTCCGAATATAAATGATTCCCTCGGGCGCTATCAGCTACTATCTCGGAAGCATTGGTCCCGTTCCTCTTCCCCCCCCCCCATTTTCGTAATCGATTGAAAAGCGGTCAACATTCCATTTCTGTCCCTTTTTGAAGTTAACCATTAAATTAAGTCTTTCTCCCCGTATTGGTAGGATTCACTGACGTGTGTCCATGGATTGCGGCTCTACTCCCTGCTCTGGACCGTGCTCGTGCATACGTACTTGCAACTGTTTGCAGTTTCCGAAAATCGGGTAAGATTTGTTTCAGGAACTCTGGACTCTAGATCAAAACGCATCCGTCTAACTGCGCTCTGCGCGTGTCATTTCAGTTCGGAAGAAAGATTGCGGAACGTTCGTTCCTGTATCAGCTCGTCGGCAACGCAAGCTTCTCGGTCGATACGTTCTTTTTCATCAGCGGTCTATTGATCGTGTACCTTTATTTGAAATCGGTCACCAAATCTGGCCAACCGGCCTCCAAAAGTGTAAACGTTGAGGAATGCAACGGTTCTACTACTGGCGGGAACCGAAACACTCCTGCAAGCCGTGATACAACCCTCGGGGGAGCATCGCGTAAAGTTGGCCTTTCGATCTTATACCGTTACCTGCGGCTAACTCCTGTCTACTGGGTTACGATAGTGACGAACGAAATCATCCTAAAGTAGGTTTTTGGTTCCCTTTGTTGCGCTTGGTGTTGTTCGGTGCTTTTCTCACCTGTGCGTGGCTGTGTGCATTTGTTTGACAGATTAATAACGATCCAATGTGGCCATCAACCGACACGTCTTAATCCCTTCACGGCACTGGGTCAATATCTTGATCCTCCACGCTCCAGATAGTGTTGCTTGCACTTGCGAGAAAGCGCCGAATGGGTCACCTTGTGTCTGACGCTTCACAAAAGCTGATGAATTAATTTCCATTGTCCCTTCCGCACAGATGGACGTACGATCGCTCCGTATTTACGCCGGGCATCATCGATCACATTACGTGCGATCGGTTCTGGTGGCGCAACATTCTCTACGTTAACAACTGGTTCCCATTTACCGAGATGTGTATGATCTGGTCCTGGTACCTGGCGAACGATATGCAGTTCTACGTGATTGCGATCGTGCTGCTCATGATTTCCTCCAGGTAAGGAACCCCTTCCGTCTACCCTAATCGTCCCCTCGCTGGAATGTGGCTACCTGGTCCCCTTTTCTAGTGCAGAGTTTTGTGACTATTTTTGGAACACGATGGACAGCGATTGCTCCACTTTTTAACTCCAAACGGGTGCACTTGCCGATTGACTGAACCTATTTTTGGTCTCCCTTTTTCTCTATGATACGATCCGTTACGGTAGAAATTTCCGTCTTGCCGTCGGTTTGCTGTTCCTGTGCCTGGGCGGTTCGTGGCTGCTGTCGATCTATTTCTCGCTGCACTATCGCTACACACACAAGGTGGCCGATCCGTTCGAATCTTTCGACATCCTCTATGACAAACCGTGGCAACGCATCGGACCGTACATTGTTGGTGAGTTGCAAGATTCGCTCTTTGAACGATATTTTGCTTAATCACAATGAAATATTCTTTTTTTTCTACATTTAACAGGCATGATAACAGGATACATTCTACATCGTCGTCCAAATGCGCCAAGGATTGTACCACCGCTAAGGCTGCTGCTGTGGACCATTTCGACAGGGATCTTGATTGCGCTCATCTTTGGCGTTTGGAACGGTGAACTGAGCGTGCATTGGACGGCTTGGTATGTCAGCGTTGGACACACGGGTAAGTTTGATGAGTTAGAGAGATTCTTTAAAAAACCAATAACAAAATTATAGTTGAGTTTTAAACAAGTCACTCTTTTGTTCGATGAAATAACTAAACAAAATTAGTAATTAACAGCTTTTAAAAATTGGTTTTAATTGTTTTTGAGCATTTTCTTATTATTCCAATTAATGTTGAACGTCGGAATGATATTTTTGTTGTTGGACATCTCTAGCTCATGACGGTCCAGTCTTTTCTGACTCGTTCACGGCTGCAGATGTGTTATTATGGTAGAATTAATTATTTTGCTACGGGTAAATACATTTATGGCTAGAAATGGCGAAGAAAAATTATTGTGGAGGGTCACAAAAAGAAGTATAATACAACAAAATACTCATTACAGCAAATTTTATCGTAAATATGAACATGAGTAATGTCTTCTCAATTAATAGTAATCCGTTCGAGTTTCGTTTATTTTGTCTAAATCAAATATTCTTGATATGGATCAACAGTTTTGGTGGTTTAGCAGCTCATACTAGCTCACTCTAAGTAAATTCCACCAATTATGTTTAGATTATGGTTGTCCTATACATATACCGTTGAGTTTGGTGATAGTAAGGGTTTTTCTTAAGCCCGTCGTCGTAGTTCCAGAAAGAGAAGGAGTAGAAACGCCATAATAACGACAGCTGGTCGTCAAATGATACTAATTGCATTACTTCACTCTGCGTACTAATTTGACCTAATGTTTTACGCCTGAAACTATGCAATACCCATTTTAAGCGTACATTTTTAAGCTTTACGAGGCTATAAAAAATCCATTTCCTGAAAGAATTTATCCCACAAGGATTGACTTTCTCGTGTTTGTAAAATGAAATTATTATTAATATTTTATATGCACCTTTCAGAACAGCACAGTATTTTTCACCTCATTTTTATATCTGTACTGTGATTGGGTAAATATTGTATCACAGTCACAAAATCAAAAATATAGTAAAAAAAATCGAATTCAACCAATATTCGGGATACATTTTGCTTTCAATCCCATTAAAACATAATGATTGCTTTTCGTTGCCATAAATAAATTCCCTTGACAAGTAGTAAGCAATCATCAATCGACAATTTATGTTTTTTTCACATTTATGGTAATGCATCAAATATATCGTGCCCATATTGCTGATCATTTATTTAACACTGCATATGAAATGAGGAGTTGCGATTGGAACTTCTGTTTTCTGTCTGTACTTTGTGCCGTTTTTTTTCCTCTCGCCCTTCGTTATATCAACGCAATCAGACATCGTGTAAGCCCATGCGGTCTCCCCGTACCATTATGGTTAAGCGGATAAAAGCAGTCAGGATTTGTCTTGTTTTTCTTGCTTAATTCTACCCCTGCCCCCAAATATTTGACTGTGATGAATTCACAATGAGTTTGTTGCTAACCCAATGCCGAATGATTCCGTGTGCTCTCGGTGCAGAGAATTAATTTAAATCCACTAGTTTGTCACAATGTCAAACGGTGGCAGGTACATCGTTGTTAACATTGTCAGTACGACTCTATCACAAACATTGTACATGAGCGTTTTTGCGAAGTTTACTAACGTAATTAGCGCCAACGGTAACGAACGCAGTTGCAATTGGTTCTCGACGAGTTATTCTACACTGTCACTTCCTGGGTCCCAGATGTGTGTCAGGACTGGAAGGTAAAATAAAATAGAAGATAAACTACACAGCGGCCACCCAAACCGCGTGACGGGCGTACATTGTAGCGGTGTACATTTCAGCATCACTTCAGCTGGATGTTCTAATGAAACTTTTCTCCGGTTTTTCCCCCCTTTTGGGGTATTGAAATGCAAATGATTTCCCGCCATAGCTTCTATATCCCTAGCGAAAGGGGTTTGAATAGTAGTTGCGCTTGCTAGGTATTGGATGCCAAAATCGACGCAGACACTCTGCCGCAGTGGTAGCTCATTATCATCATCTTGGGTTCATCGAAACAAGTCAAAAGCGTGGAGCTGTAGCACGGTGGATACGAGTGGCAATACAAATGATGATAATTTGCACTTCAAACGCCCCACACTGTCTGGGTGGAAAGGGAGCCGGTGGGGGGGGGGGGGGAGTCATTGGGGATTAGGAGAGTGGAAACAAAACGGCCGGAAAGCCCTCGGGAGGTGTGAAAAAGGGATGGAGAAAATTTTCGGTATAGAAACTAGAAATTACTTTCGAGCCGGAATGTGCGTGGTTCCTCAAAAAAAAAAATCCCCCCCCAAAAAAAAGCTTTCCTTTCCTGGTCTATAGCTGCTTTCGTTCAAGCACACTGTAAACGTAAGTCAAGATTAGTGGACACCGAACCTGCTGAAGATCTTGTTGACACTGATTTGTGCCAAAAAGTGGTAGGGAAAAGCGGAATGTTCGAAATGTGAACAAAAAAAAATCAACTTCAATTTCGAAGTGCATCCGGAGTAAGCTGGGGACGTCTTTTAGTTCCTCCATCACATACACGTCTCAGACAGACAGACGGGAGGGAACTTTTTTTGTTGTTGCAGAAGAGGGTTGATAGGTAAAATTTTCTACCAAAGTAATTTAAAGCTTTACTTCCTTTTTCCACCCCTACCGATCGATCCTCGCACACAGTTCATTATTCCATGCAGCAAAAGGAAGTTTAGGGTGTTGCTTCCCAATTTCTGTACTCTGTGTTGCGCTGCATTTCAATTTCGCTTTCCTCATGGAAAATAAAAAAAAACGCCACCACCACCACCACCACCTCTAAAAGACGGGAAAAGCACTGAAGGAAAAGTAAACGAGCAAAAAAAAAGGCAAACCCCAAGTAGGAACGACATTAGGAAAGTGACCGGAGCGGCTAATTGAAGTGCTGCTCAAAATTGTACACCTTCGAATCCCTCATCGAATTAAGGCGATAGATGCAGCGAGCGGTATGGAGAAGGAAAACGAGGAGATTGAGGTGGGAACGAGCGGATAAGAGGGTGGGAATCATTTTAAGCAAAAGAAAGCCAAAAACCATTTGAATCGTGGAAAGGAAGATGTTCCGGAGGGAAAAAAAGTGAATCTTCTTTTCCGTTTCCGATCGATTTGATTCGTCAAAATGTTGTCCAACGGTTGACCATTTCTCCTTCTCTCCCTCTACATTGAAGATTTAATATGGAAGGTATACTAACGGTTTGAAGGGTTCGATGGAACTTCGGCTGAGTGATGACTTTCATTCTCGGCTGTTGGAAAAATCGGGCTAGTATGTGTGTTTTTGTGTGGTGAATAAAAAAAATGGAGTCATTAGCGATGAGTGTCATTATTTGATAGATCGGCTAAGGGAGAGTTTCCATCATCCTAATGCTTTGGAAGGAAAGCTACTTCCGCTAGGTAGACTTGTAAAGCGAATATATTTCGATAATATTTCTTGAAAGACGAATGTACTAAGATGTAGATTTTTTAGAGTGAATGTTCATTAATTAAATCAACTTGTTTTCATACAATATTAGCATCGAACCGAAACACTCACCAGTTTTGTAATCCAAGAAACTTATTCATTGAACAAGATAAAAGCACAATGAAAGCTTCCTTTTCTCGAATGCGACACAGCTGCTTAGATTTCATCGGTTGATAGCAAAAGTTTGCTTACACTCAATCTAAGCAGGCAGAGACATTACTATTCAAGATTGAAATGAGTTTTCCCTTTGCCGTGATAGAAAATGGGCTTTCAAATAAGATCAGTAGTGAAGCGAGTTGATGCGCCCTGTGCTGTTATAGATGGGAACTTTATCCGGTTTTTTTTTTTGGGGAGGAAAGCTTTTCATTCTTTGTATTTAGAAAATCTTCACCTGGCCCCATTTACTAACTGTTACTACCATATAAATTTCCATTTCCAAATGCCGGCGGCGCATTTTCGAAACAAAAGCCACTCCGGGACCACAATTGCTATTGACCCAATGCGAAAGAATTCAATTTGCCTTCGACAAGCTGACGAAAGCTCTCACCACAACCTTGACGTCTGTGCATGGTTATTTACAGGGTAGAAACGTGATGTGGTGCGGGAGGGGAATGAAGAGGGGGGGAGAGGGATAGAAAAGAAAACACAATTGGCCTTGCCACTTGTAGTGAAGTTTTTTCGGGAGAAA
This sequence comes from Anopheles funestus, assembly GCF_943734845.2. Taxonomy (NCBI): domain Eukaryota; kingdom Metazoa; phylum Arthropoda; class Insecta; order Diptera; family Culicidae; genus Anopheles; species Anopheles funestus. The sequence continues at coordinate 45,780,177 of NC_064598.1, forward strand.
CCAGCGACAAAACAATTACCGTCACATTTCCTGATTTCCAAACGGCGATGGATTCCCCGGGTGCTTTCCATACCCTTCAAAAAACACAAAAAAAACGGTCGGGATTTCAATGCGTGACCACCATCATCGAAGTACCGTTGAAGTGGCAACTAACACTTGGGACACCTTTCACGCGATACGCAGGCCCTGGGATGGTTCTTCAGCTTTTAGCTGTTGTTGTTCGGTTTCGATAGCGTCTTAATTGAATGTGACCACGATGGCGTTGGCGGATAGTTTTGATGGAGTTTTGTGTGTCGCGTTTTTTGTTTTCTTTTCTTCACTCCATTTTCGCTTTGTTTTGTCATTTATCTTCACATGGAGTTGGTTAATTAAGCATCGACTACAGCATATTTATGCTACTAGTCACTCTCCTAGTCTGGTTTGTGCGTTGTTTTATGTTGTTCACTGTTTGGAAATGATCTCTTATTTGCTTGTGCACGTTTGTTGCCCAAAACAAACAAACAGGAAGAATTGTCATCGTCTCTAGGGGGGGAGGGTTTGTTGTGCGGAAAAGTTTTAATTGATATTCACTGCTGACAAGAAAACTTCCCCAAAACCCTCTCTCCCCACTAATCCATTGTATGCCGTAGCATCGAATGTCCTACTTTTGGGAGAATGAAAAAATCTGCACAAAAGTTGCAAAAGTCGCATTCCCAAGTTTCGTAAGCTTCCCAAGATTCGCCCCTAGAAAATGGCACATCTACTCCTATTCAGCATCGTGCCAGGAATCGAAACTTGCACGATCGATATTTTACCCTCCCGGAAATCGGAATCACATTAATTTAAACTGCGCTCGAATTATTCATGTGTAACATCTGCACTAATCAAGTAATCGGTTGGTGATGATGGTGATGGTGCTTCGTACCACTGTTTGTTCACGGTTGCGATAGCAACGTACTTTGCGAAACAAGCGTGCCGAAACTTACTCCGATGTACAACGAACAAATACTGGAACATTGCTATTAGCAGTGGTCAGTGGTAGTGGTAGTGATGGTAGTACACGCATTTAAAGTTGTTTATTTTGCGGATAGCGAAAAATCAATAGTCGAATCTATTTACCTGCATGCTGGCCGCTTTTGTTCTCAGAATAAAACCCACTCACACGTACATAGGTTCATAAATCGATTGTTGACCATCATCTTTCTTTGCTTTTTTTCTCCCTTTCTGGGTGGGATTGGTATTGGAAAATCTTCCTGCCACATAGCCTGGGGTTTGGCACTGATGTGGATAACGCTGTCCTGCTGCTGGGGCTATTCGAACTTTGTCAACGGACTGCTCTCTTATCGAGGTTTCTTCCCGTTGAGCCGGCTCGCCTACTGCACCTACCTGATCCATCCGGTCGTTATGATGGCTACCTCGTTCCAGCTCGAAGCACCAATGCACCTGCAGCACGTCATCATCGTAAGTACTGGTTATTCTCCAAAACCAAAAATTTCCCCCGTAACAAAAATGTGTCTGTGTCTGTGTGTGTGTGAGAGAGATTTTGTATGCGTACCGGTGGCATGGGATACAATTTTCCGGTCCATCCGAAAATTGATTGCTTTTCAATTCCATTGTTTCGTGGTTACCTGTTTCCCATCCACCCAATCACCCGGGGAATGTCATCATGATCGTCTAATAATCATTATCTCTCATTCTTTCCGCCTGCTTGGATGTGGGGTGCTCATGTATTTTTTCTTTCTTTTGTTTGCTTTTATCACACCAGATCACGGCCTTCTTCGGTAATGCGGTCATCTCGTTCCTGATCGCGTTCGGAATGTCACTAATGTTCGAAGCGCCAGTCATTAAGCTGTTGAAGCTGTTCTTCCAGAAAGCATAGTGAATAAAAAAACCTGCTCAGTAAAAAAAAATAACAACAACAACAGCACACGTACAAAATCCATCTCACGGCGTATGGATGAAGAACGCTCGAGCGCGTGTCCACTCGAACAGTCCGGCGACCCTATTCCGGTACACAGTTTTCACGGTCATCACGGCGCTACCGAAGAAGCGTGCAGCAATACTACACGAAACCGCGGGGAAAATAAAATCCAATCGCATGGAGAAAGTGAATGACAGACGGTGCTCGTTCGGTCGGTCCCGTGAGGCATGCGGAGGGAGATGGACAGTTGCAATCATGCGGGCTGGAAAAATCGCGCTATCGACCCTCGAGAGGAAACACTTCTGCGGCATGTGATCGGCATTTCAAGCTTCACCATCATCACCATTACCATCATCATCGTCATCGACCGTATACCATCATCCTCATCTTGGAGTGTATTTTACGAGGCGCGTGTCAAAGACTGATCAGGAAAATTTGTTTTTCGTTTCATTGTTTTTCCAACTCTCCCTTTTCCCCCGGAATGTTCAACACCCCCGGGTTCGCTTCTTCTGTCCTGGGTACGTTCGATTCGTTGCCGTCTTTAATTTTGCTGTTTATCTACGGACACGTCTGTCTGTTTGCCTTTTTTTTGGACCAACTTTTAATCGTATCAATTCATACTTTTGCTCATAATAATAATGATGATAGACGTTAACAAAGGCAAAAGCAACAACGAAAAAAAAAACGCACACATTCTTCCCAAAATCTAAACTGGCACAAGAGCGTGACGGAAACGCGTGTAAAGAAATGGTTTCCCAATTGTTCACACACGATTGGGTGCGATTTATATTGCCACCCAACCTAGAGAGCCTTGTTAAGAGTGAATGTAAATGAAACTCCTTTGTAAATGGCTTCCTGTCTTTTATTGTTTTGTTTTGCTTTGGCCAAGTGCATGCCCTCGGTGCAAGAATTACCAACATTTTACGTTTGTAAGGTTTAGAATGTTTCACGGATAGTGTTTAAGCATTACATAAGTTGTAGATAAACATTAACAAAACTACAATAAATGAACTTTAACAAAACTGCGATTTTTACTTGTGTTTGTACAACTTTTTCTTGTATGTCACAAAGATATCATCTGAAGCAAATTCGAGCACCAATCTGAGTTAGGACAGCCCAATTCAAATCCCATCCGAACCGTCCTCTGTAACAAGGACTGAATCTCCGGCTATGTGGTAAAAATTAGTCTATTAAGCCAGAAATGGTCGACGTGACCTTAGAGGTCGTTAGAGTCATGAAGAGAGAGGAAGAGAGATGAATCTATCAAACGATATAATATCGAAGATTTTGTCACAAGAACGAAGTAATCAGTGTTGTGCCTAATAAACCATTGAGAAGTGTCATTCATATGAATCTTCAACAAGGAGTCATTTGAAACATGAGTCGACTCTCTATATATAAGCGAATCTTTGAGGAGTTGTTCATTTTCAATAGTTGATGAATCTTTTGAAGGTTGTCATTTATGAGTAAACCAAAGATTTTATGGAAGCTAAATACTTTCTATCCATATGACTGTCTTTTTTAGAAAACATAAAATTTTATCAAACAAGATCGTTGCTATGCTGCCCAAGCAATGGTAGCGAACGATGGCACAGATCTATTGAGCTGCCGCTGCCTAAAACGATGTTCATAAATGTCAAAAAAGATTTAGATCCTTGTACCTTGAAGTAATCTTCTTTTTTTTTTGCTCGGTTAGAACAGCCTGGCCTTATTTTACCACGTTGCAGGATAGTCAGTTCATGCTATGGGGAGACGGTCCGGATGGGATTTGATCCCCAGTCCTGCCGTGTGGGCCGGCGCTGTTTATCACATTCACCACCGGGCCGCCCCAAAAGAAGTAATCTTCCAATATTTAGGAATCTTTAATGCTCCATGAATCTTTGTATGTTCAGAAAGCTTCAGAATATTTGAAATCTTTGTAAATTTGTGAATTTCTCGCAATAGAGATGAAGAATAATTTGTTCTGTGCATCTGAAGATCAATTGAGATTCATGAATGAGAATCAGATTCATTCAATACCAATAGAAACAATTTGACAACGCTGTAAAACATGGTCCAGTGTACGATAGAGAGTTCGTCATACAACTCAAAGACCTCTTCATTCTTGTGGCTCCATTGTCCTTCTACACATACGAGGCCAAAAATCCTTCTAAGCATCTTCCTCTCGACCGTAGCTTGTTTCTTCAAATAGAGTTGCATGGACATAGTCCATGTCTAATAGGCGTTTGCGAGTACTGGAACTATCTTCTTCTTGTTGGCTTAACGACCTTACAGGTCACGCCGGCCATTTCTGGCTTACTAGACTTATTTTACCACGTAGCCGGATAGTCAGTCCTTGCTACGGGGGGACGGTCCGGATGGGATGGTACTGGAACTATATAGGTTGTATATACTATAATCCAAGTTTCGTTCGTCGAGACAACTCTTTTAAGTGAAGAAGTTTCCTCTAGATATTTCCTATAGAAATACTGGTTGGCAGCCAACAGCCTAGTGCATATCTCGTCAGCAATGTTGTTGTCAGACCACTTCAAACCGAAGATAGGTGGAATTTTGGGCGACTGCATAGAAGAACCGTTAACCAATGATGTCCAAGTCATCAGCATAAACCACGATTTGGATTGCCTTATAGAACATGGTACCCAATCCCCGTTGTTCCTGATACACAGGCTTATCTGATAAAGGATTTACATATTCAAAACCATTGCAATAAATATTTAGAATTAGTTATAAAATAATTGAGAGAAACCAACCGGATGCAAACCAATTTAAAAAATATTCAATTTCGGTACATCCAATACTCATCAATTCGATCTCATTTTGTAACATTCCAATACTTACCACCTTGACTTATCCTTTCCATTGCATGGATCCGGCACAATCATAAACTTTGATAAGCCATTCGTAAACTTTACACAAATCACATACCTTTATTTGTCTTCGCTTTGCCATAGGAATAGCACAGCACTGGGTGACGACGATGGGTGCAAAATGGGGGGATTTGCATTGGATTTACGTTCAAATGGCCCGCACACGGTACACTGGGCAGGTTGAGGGTTGTACGGTATGGTAAGGAAGCAGCGAGCTGTATACAAAAATCGCATTGCATCGAAAACGTCGTTTGCCAAAGAAGACGACAAGAACAAACTAACCAGGATTTTGCGATATGTTTCATTTCCACTGCCCTGCTTAAACTCATCATCATCATTCTGCTTGGTGCTTGGTTGGTTGGTTTTGAGCTGTTTTTTTTTGTTTTGCAGCAGGGATGATTTGGATGGATAGTTTTACAATCTAACTTATAGTGCCAGCGTCAAACCCCGTGTTTGTTCGGTGGCGCACGTACACGTTCTGTACAAAACTACTACTTTTACGTATCAGCATACATACAAACTACATTCAAACTACTTGAAGCACAAAAACCTTTGGCTGATCGTTCGTTTTGCACAAATGATTCGCCGGGAGTCTAAAACCTTCCATTACAAGGTGCTGTGCTTTCCTGACTGAAAGTGTAAAACAACAACCAAACCCCATCCCGAGTCGAGGATAATGGGAAAGGGACCGTTTACTTTCTCCTAACGTGTATATTCATAATTATTTTACTAGATTGTTCGTTTGCTAGGCGACCTGAAAATACGGGGAGAGGTTGGATGTATGTATCTGTTTCCCATGCGGAATTATGACGATCATTTGATCCTCGGTAGAAGCTCTTAGTTCTGAGTTTTCCTTTCATAACGGTAATACGATCTGGGTATAAGGTTGGAAGGTTTACAAGGGAATGCCTCTCACATATACTAGCTTTGTGCTATAAAATATCGTGCCCGAATGCTGTAAGGATAATTTATTCCTCACACGCTTGATATGCTTCTGAATGGGGTTTGATGTCGAGTTTTGTGGTGAAGTATCTTTCTAGGGTTTTTTTGTTTTGTTTTCCGCCCATAGTTTTACGGAGTTGAGGAATGTTTTGATGTGTGTTTTTAAAGCATTTAATAGTTGAGGTGGAATAACCTATCCCTTCACAGCTGGGCTTTGCTTCAGAAATCGTCATTAGGATTAGTTTTTTTTGTTTAGTTTTGTGCGGTTATGTTTCCTGTTGCTATCTTAAAATATACTACCGTCTAGAGGGAGGGTTAGAGGAGAAGGGATTGTAAGGACAAAAAGAGTGGTCGGGAAAATGGTGAGAGGAGGGTCTCGTTCACAGCACACTACCATACCGATATGGTTTCGCAATTAGCTCGCACAATACTAGTTATACTATACTATTTTGGATACTTTTAAAGCGTTCGAGGATTGTTACACGTTACAGATGGTGGACGAATGTGGGTTTTTTGGGTTTGCAGACGATTACGTACACGTGTGGTGTGTACCGTGAATCAGTAAATTCCATTTACGGTTTCTAATACATTCAGTTCTACTTATTCCCCTCTCCGTATGAATGGAAGGATGCTCCCAGCAGATGGATGGTATCAGCAGAGGATCGTGTTGAGCGTGTCGTTTGTACTTCATCTCGACCGTAACAACGAACGTTTCTTCGATGTCTCTAACAGTTTCTCCTAACAGCATCTGGAATGTAACTTAATGGAAAAAAGAACGTTAATAAAAAAAGTTCATTAAAAGTGTGCACTACTTTACCGCTAAACACAATTTTACCTTGCTTAAACTCACCACACACCAGCGGTTTGCTGAAAAAGGTCCAGTTCTACTTGAAGGGATGCTTTTCATCGTTGCTTTCGGTAGGGAATGTCGCGGGAGAAAATCACGAAATGCACATTTAATTTAAGGAACACAGCCACAGGGTCAGGACGCGTAACATTAGCCACTATAATACTAGCACCAGCAAGGGGACACTGCTACACCTCCACCGAACAGAGCGTTTCCTCAAGGATCGTGTCCAGCTCTAGCGAGGGTATGCTGTGGCTTATACTTCTCTCAGAACACAAACTGACAGCTCGCGTGGCATTGTAATCTGTTTTGGAGATGGAGGAAAATATGTAAAACCAAGCACAAAACACAAAACACAAAACCCGAAAATTCGATAGAGACAGTGGTAGAGAGAAGGAAAGAAAAGAAAGAGAGAAAGAGAAAGGTAGATGAAAAAAGCGAAATTAGTTAGTTAGAAGTGTAGTTACAGCAGCACTAAAGAGTAGGAGAAGTAACCATAGTAACACGCAGCAAGTGGTAACTGCGTTAAACGTTCTTTTCATACGGTCGTCTGCTCTGCTTTGTGTGCTGTAATGCAGCATCAAACCGCGCGCCATACGTGCAATGGCAATTTTCATCACATTAACATAGTAAGCACTGTGTCTCGATAAGCGTGTTAGAATGTGCAATCCTTCCCATCTGGGAAGCTATCACGCACACTAGCGCGTGCTATGCCACTTGGAAAAGTGAAATTGAATTTAGATTACCGTTTCGGTGTCATTACGTGTACGTGTAAATGGATGCAGCTGTGTCGTGGCTAGATGTAATTAAAGCTTTGTGTTTTTCTTTTGTGAATATGCGAGTAAACGAGTAAAAAAACGAGGATCAAATGCTAGATCGTAGCTAGTTAGCTGGTGGTGGTAGTGTTATTGGAATGATTTGTTTTATCTATTATCCTTATGGCTGCAGCTTGCAGTGGAAGCCACTCGAACCAGTGCACCAAATGTTTGATAGTTTAGTTATTGATTTTATTCTAGCGTTCAGCAAAGCAAAGCAATAAGCAATGGCGCAGTGGCAGTGTGTTTGAAGCGTTAGTTTCTTTACTATATTTACATGTTTGTAATAGAGTGTGTTTTGAGATGCGCATGGTGTTCCACATGTACGTACAGTGCTGCAAACGCAAACGCGGACACCTAGAAAATGGATGATTATTCGTCCTTGTAGATTTTTTATGATATAGAATTGGATATTCAAGGTTCTCTACAACTATTTTTATACTACTATTTTCTAATTTGTATGAAAATAAAAAAAACACAATAGCGAAATAATTATTCGTACAACTTTAATGTAAGAAAATTTAACATTGTTTTATTATGATAAATAATCAACACCAAATTAGAAATCAGAAATGTAAATTGTTATAATCCAAAACCTTTTGCTCATTAAAATATTATACAATTACTCAAAATTATGTAATGAACCTGCCTGTAAAGTTCTTCGAGTCACAATCAACCAAGGAAACTATTAATAGCTGAGCGAACTACAAATAAAAAAATTCAATATTCAGGAAATAGAGCATTCTGTAATACTTTCGATTTACTGCGACTTTATATATTTTTTAGTAAAATGTAGAAGCATGTAAAACAGATGAACAATTCTCCAATTTCCGAGTGTCCGAATTTACGTTAGGAACAGTGTATGTATGCTGTTGGAACACAACATTACGGTTACGATTGGTTTGTGTAATGGAAATTTCTCACTTACCCAAGCAAATACCTAAATCAATTACTTTTTCTGATGTGCAATCGGTTGGTTGACCAAATTGACTGAATTTCTAAATTATTGCCATGCTTAGGTAGAACAACCACAAAAAAGCGAAAATGGTTTGCCAATCGATCGAAACATAATTTGTTGCTGGTCAAGCACCGTTTGTGAAACACATTTTATAGATTTATTAACAATCGAATTCTCAGCACAAGCATACACACATCAGTTATCTTAATTAATCGATAAATCTGATGCAAACGATCTAATGGAAGTCGGCAGTTCGCAGGCAATTAATTTATCGTTGGGTAATTATACATATTTACATTGAATCGCTTCACTCAATGGAAGCTGCAGTTGGAACGAATTACTGCAAGTAATTTTACACGAGCTAGGTACATAAAATGTAATGTACGAATAATGAAGTATCGTGTAGTAGTCATTAGCCAAATTTACGACGAATGCCCTATTATTGATTACCTTCTGACAGGTATTTTTTTAAAATAAAAATGTATCCAAATTCATCTTGGTGTGTATCCTATAGACTTCGCAACTCCCAGCAGTATGACATCAATCCTAATCAAACAGTTAAAATCGGACCGTCCGAAGTGTTAACCCCGAAACACCCCTTCGGGGAAATGTTTAGTGTCAAAGGGCTTCAACATCTGACGCGGGGCATTTAAGGTGTCACCGAGCCACGCCAACATTAATTCAAAAAGCAAAAAAAAAGAACGACCTTCTATTTAATGAAAACCGCGTTGCCCCAACCCCCCGCAAAAAAGGATCAATAAACGTCGTACTTTGCTGGTCTTGCGTTTATTGAGTAACGTGCAGAAGGAAAGGCTTAAAAGAGAAACCAAAAAATAATAAAAAAAGCAATAAAATGGGAATGATGAACTAAATGAAAACCGGGGGCTGCCAAAGTAAAAGGATTCGGAAACCTACCCGCGATGTCCACCTGGCGTGGAAAAAGGTCAGCAAATCAACTTGGCACCATTAACCGGTAGGTTGGTAATTATGTGATCGTGACGAAAAAAAAACGTTAAGCTGTCGGGTTACTAGAAGCGGAAAACACTTCTGCAAGAAGGATAAATGTTTAAAAGCAGACCAACGCCAGGTATACCGGACTGGAGACAGGTGGGACAAAAATAATGAGACGTAAATACTGGCGATGTTGAAAATTTATTGTGAATTTAAACGAACGTTAGGTAAGAAGGGGTTTTGTTATTTTAAAAGAATGTGAAAAGAAATTAAGAAGAAAAAAAAGCACAACCACATCAAACCTCCATTCGGTCCCCGGACACGGCAAAGCCTCGTAATTTTTAATAGTAGGCAAAATTTTCTCATTTACTTGTTTGCTAAACAGGCATCCAAGTAGGTATCCCTTAGCCAAGCTTCAATTAATCCTTGTTTTGCTTTAACGCGTCTCCATTGTGAACCCCTTTCTTCTAGCGAATCCTATTACGGCATAAATAACTCAACGTGCTACCGGGTCCGGCAGTAGCAGCCACGAAGCCACGGAAGCGCTCAAATTACTTCCAAGACGAGGCAAACATTTGAGACCAGTGTGCCATCAGCCGTGAGGTCGAGATGAACAAAAAACAAAACAAAAACTAAAGACTAAACCTTTGAAATATTACAATGTGCACTTATTCGCTCCGTGAACGTTCGGTTCAAAGGACGAAAGACGGTCCTTTATTAAAAACGGAAAGCACTATAATAAACATTGTTGCCTAGATGTCGGGTTTGGGGTAAATTAGAAGCCTGCAGCTACCCTCAGGGTGTAACGTCAGCGTCCTGTAGCTTATTAAGCCCTACACAAACTGACCGAAGCGACAACGGTGTCAGATAGCGAAACTGGAAGCTTCTAACACATCAGACGGAAATGGATTCTGAATGTTTAAAGACAATTCTAGCAGCTGCTCGCTTCTAGGAGATGATTTTCCGGATGTGACAGTAAAGCCTGGCTTACTACTGTATGCTCTCTGTGAGGAATACGAAGAATGAATTTGGCTTATAGTAGGCTACGATTATGTCTATTTCTACGAAACAAAAACCCACCCCGCAACTTGTCTAGTGCTCGTCCACAGATCCAAGATGGCAATGACGCGCACAAACGTCAACTATTTTTTGTGTTATGCAGTTTATAGTTCACCGAGGCAAAAAGTGAGAAAGAATTCCGGAAAACTTATCCGAAGATAATGGGTAGAGAGAGAGAGGGAAAGAGAGAGAGAGAGAGGTGCACTCGAATGATGATTACTTGTTGTGACGATGTGCTTTTTAGATGGTGTTGAGCGTGAATAGGTGTTGTAGCTAGCCACAGAGAGGTTTTTGCTTATATCTACGTGTCAACTCACTGAACCTATGTATGGCATTTATTCGCACCAGACTGACTGCATGATCCTGTAGGTCGATGTTCCGACGCCGGTCCCGATCTCTGGCCAGTTTGGCCCGTCGCCGCAGGCAGCATATCACCAGCAGCGCCAGTATGGGGAAGCCAATGATGCAGGACACAATTGGTATGATCACCGTCTCGGGAGACACTATTTTTCCCCCAGAATGGGTTGGATGAAGCCAAAGGGCAAGAAGGGAATAAGGGTAGGCTTTTGTGGTGATTCGAACGAATGATGCAAACGGCGCCAGGCCTGTTGTAATACAATTACAAACGATGACTTACCAGTAGGGTAGATGACTATGGTGGCTCTCTTGGTGTTTTCATTTGTGGCAAATCCTTTGGAAATGGTGATGGAATGGAACTAGCACGCTTTGCACTTGGTACGCTGATGGTACCGTTGTTGGTCACACTGGTTATTGCGAACGTTGCTGGTTGCTGTTGTTGAAGCATTTAACAACACTCATGCTACCTTTAGCCGGACACACTCACACACACACACACACACACACACACACAAGTACTACGTTAAAGGAACTGGGCAGTTTCACCTAGAAACAAATAAATCCACAAGGTTGGAACGCAGAATCTGAAAGTATGAGAAGTTTGGGAAGTTTTGGTAATTGGATTTGGCAAGCAAACAAGCAAACACAAATCCTTTCTTTATGGGATCAACATTTTGGTGTTTGGTTAGCACTCAATCTAGCTAGGAACGTAGATTATTTATTTACTTATTTGGAAATCATAATTGCATGGTCCTTAATAATATAAGATACATTCTCAAAAATTGGCGCCAAGACACTGGAGTTTTAAATGAATCCACAATTTCACTCAGTTTTGCTCTACATGGGGACAAGGTAATGTAACGGAATTTTACAATAATTTCACATATACTTTTAGATTAATAAGATTACTATTAAGATAAGATTAATTATTAGAAAAATTGTTTCCGTAAACTTTCTAGTGATTTTAGCAATGTTTAAATAAACAGAATATGAGTGAGAATCTGAGATTCTAGATCTTTCTAATGGCAATTTCAAGCCAAGAGCCACCAAGAGTTCCTTCTATTGTCCATCTGTATGGGCCTCTTGTACTAGTATTCCCAAAATAAATTACTTTAGTTAAAGCACGAAAACAACGGATTTGAATTTATGGGCAATAGGCATTTATTAGTCACTCTGTCACCTGCTATGTCCAATTACTTAACTATTCTTAGTGTTGAAGTACTAAAAATAAATCTGACCAACAAGTCACGCGACAGGACCAGTCGCAAATTGCTATCCGAAAGATTGAATATTCGACAAGGTCCTACAAAAAAGCCTAGTGTACCAGTTATGGCCGACATGACCTAGTAGGTCGTTACGAAAAGGAGCAAAAATTGAAGAAAATCTGAGTTACCATATGTTGATGTTCTGAGATCTTTATTCCTAATATGAAAACGTGTTTTTGAGAAATTATTCAGTGTGTTCTAGTTCTTGGGACGAATTCTAGTTTGTTTGCCTCTGGTAATAAGGTAAGGACACCTCACAAAGGAACAATACTCAAGTAATACGTAAATGGGCGCCTCTATTCCTTGTTTGCTCAAAGAATTTCATAACGAATGCTACTACTGCTATTCACATGTTTCGGTGTAGTTTTATCAAATTCCACATTGCATATTGACGTGTCGCTTTCTGTTTTATCCATGTTCCGTGCTCGCACCCATTCTCGGTCGCAACTCGGTCGCAAAAAATGCACAAAACGATCGATGAAAACACTACCAACCGAAAAAAAATCCACTTTCATCGGGGCTTCTTTTGTGGTTGGCCAAAAATTTATAAATCGATTGAACACCGTTCTGTGTGGAGCAATTTGGCACGAAGAAAGCACTTTCCACGGCCATTCGCAAGTCACCCTCACTGCACCGGCGGAGCACGATTGTATGCGAATAATTTCGTCAGAATCAATTAAAGCAATCCTTGTATCCGGTTCTCACAGGAAAAAAAAGGCCCGGCACTTCTGATGGTACTTGCGTGAGGCCGTGTGCAAACACTTATCCAGCACGTGTGTTAAAACACACACTCAGCTGACAATGCCCCGAGACAATTGGTGGGGCGAAACCGGAGCGATGGAGGGGTTGTTTGTTTTTGGCTGGTTGAATGCTCGTTTCACTGTCACTTCACTTTCTCTGTGGCGCTTCAAAAACGCACACCCTCGCATAAACACGCTGTGTCCTGTAGGTATATCCTTCCTCGTAGAGCACAGAAAAAACAGCACCTTTTCCCGACACGGCTTACGGTCAACAAACAAAGTTGGCGGCAAACGTACCGACACAGCCTGCTGTTGCTGAAATACACCGGCACCGATGGATGGTTGCTGTGCTACTATAGCGATGGTACACTACTAACTTCGGCGAACGGAACAGGTTCGAAAGCTTCCGGGCTGCTTTGAGAAGACATCCGATCCACGGCACGGACGGAAGCTTTTGTTTTCTGCCCATCGGGACCGTCTCGGGATGGCCGAAGTTTTGCAACACGTTCGGGTTTATCGCACGACCACCAGATGGAGCATGCGCACATCCTCCCGATTCCCCACCATTAGAAGCCATCTTGAGTGGGGATGCAACCCCGTCTCATACCCGTACTTTCCTCCCCACAAAGGGGATGTACAGACAGCAAAGCATGTGGGGCATTCGTTTTCCTTTCGTTTACCATTTACCACCGAATCCTTTAACAACACGGTGCGAAACGAATGCAGAACATTAACCCTCATGGGGCCGCAACTCTCGTGCCGGATTTCCGTGGTTCCCGCGGGAAGTTTACTTCGTATTTTATGGTACTGCAATTTTCCTTTTGTGCCTACGAAAGCCCCCCCCCCTCCCCCCCCCCCCAGGAAAAAACGAGAAGCGAAAGCTGAAAGTGAGTTCGAAAAAGGCACCAAACAAAACAAAAAAAATTGAATGCTTCCAAATCGAACGAAACATACCGGTGGATCCTTTTCGCCCTAGACGTGTCCTTCTGGTGGGCAAGGTCGTGAAGAAATGGGTGAAGAAGCCTTCGACCTTACCTTTCAATTCGTGATCTGCATTGCATCGTACGGTGAAAGTTATCCATGAGACTGCTAACAGATGGCAGATAGCCCCGAAGGAAAACTAAGCGTAGTTAAGTAGATTGGTGGAATTGGACAAGTAGAGAAGAGTAAAAAAAAAACGCCCCGTAAATGTCCACCTGTCATTAAAAAAGGAGTATGCCAAACCCCCTCCCTTCACTACGGTCAGGTTCTACGTCGGCTTGTGTAAAGGGATGCTAAAAACAGCTGTTTTCTTCTCTTGCCATCGTTTTTTTTTAGCTCTGATAACGACAACGAAACGAAATATGCCCGATCCGGATGGTTTGCTTTCCGATACCTTACCCTTACGGGGTGTTTTACTTTTCGAGTAGCTTCCCACACTCGAATGCGTGCAGACGTGTTTCTCGAGAGCTAATCAAGAATCAGATATAAAAAAGTGCAAATCTCAGTGTCTCTCTCTCTCTCGTGCACCCAAAATGGGTCGCATTAAACGTATGGTGAGCAAGAGGAGGGCAACTTTGCCTCTCACCGCTTTTCAATCCTCGGTAGATGGAAGCTGCAAATCTAAAACAAAAAGGCAGTTGGAACAAGCGAACCAATTTGAACTGCTTCAAACAATAGACGATCAGGAGATCGTTAACAATAATGCTAATTCAACGCAACGAACATCAACAGCCAAAACACCACCACCAATAGTGGTTGATAGCAACAACATCGGAGACATCCACAAAAAAATTATCGCCGCTGGTGTCGTAAGATATACGACATCTGTTACGAATAAAGGAATAGTAGTTCGCACTACTACAGTAAGCGATTTTAAGGTAGTGGTGAGCCACTTTCAAAAGATCAACACGAACTTCCACACATATCAACTGGAGGAAGATAGAACAACAAAAATTGTTCTAATGGGGCTTATCGACATGCCAATTGATCAAATCGAGAACATCCTCAGACAGGAAAGTTTGACACCTGTGGCGATAAAAAAGCTAGCAGTACCCAAAAAGCGCTACGACGAGCAAGCAACATATTTGCTTCACTTCACCAAAGGCACAGCTAACTTGAAGATGCTGCGTTCCATAAAAGCATTAGATCATCAGGCGGTGTACTGGCGATATTATACAAACAGCAGCAGTATAATGCAATGCAAAAATTGCCAACGTTTCGGTCACGGAGCGGCTAATTGTTACAAGCCACCTAAATGTATAAAGTGTGCAGATCTTCACGCATCAAATGAGTGTCCAGTAGCAAAAGGGTCAACGGACGGTGTAATCCCAACGCACAAGCTAAAATGTGCAAACTGTGGCGGCAATCACACAGCAAATTTCTCCGGATGCGCGGAACGGCAGAGCAAGAGAGATAGAACCAAACACATACAAACAAAACCAAAACAGGTACCAATATCTCTTCAAGACTTCCCACATTTACCCTCGAGTTCACAGACTCCACAAAACCCTAGCATCCACACTTATCCGAAGCGAACGCATAGTGCGCAAACTAACACATATGCAAATGTAACTGAGTCTAATCAGAACGATCTCTTTGGGCCTGATGAACTAGCCCACATAATAACTGAAACGTTTTCGTGCCTAAGAAAGTGTTCAACCAAGGAAGATCAAATTAGGGTAGTCTTTCAAATAGTTCAGAAATTTTGCTTTCCGTGATGACGGTGGCAAATAATATCTCATTTTCCTACTGGAATGCAAACGGCATCTCCAACAAAAAACATGAACTAATACAGTACCTAGATAATAATAATGTTGACTTGATTGGCATAGTAGAAACTTTTCTTAAGCCGAATCAAAAATTCTCATTACCTAACTACACAACGCACAGGTTAGACAGGATAGACGGTGCCAAAGGAGGAATCATTATTTTGATAAAAAACCACATTAACCACAAAGTACGAAAAGTTCAAAACCTTAAAATAATAGAATCATTAGAAATCCAATTATTCACCACAAAAGGAACCATTACATTTATCACAGCATACCATCCTGGTGCAAACATCAATGTAGGGAAATTTAAAAGCGATATACAAACTTTAACTAATAGGAAAGATAATTTTCTTATATGTGGCGATTTTAACGCCAGGCACAGACTATGGAACTGTTGCTCAACAAACTCAGCTGGAAATTGCCTTTTTAGAGAAATGCAAACAGGCAAATTCACAATACATCATCCTATTTCACCTACATACTATCCATCTGACGCGTCTCGAAACCCCTCCACAATAGACTTAACTTTAACAAATATCACGTATGAAATATCAGACTTATCCACCAAAACCTGCATGACCTCAGACCACCTTCCCATAAACTTTTCAGTGTATACCACAAAAACAACAAAAAATCCCGAACAAAAAGTGTTTAATTACAGCAAAGCAAACTGGAAGGTATTTAAAGATCATATAGATACGACGATCAATCCATTGCAGACACAATACAGTGACATAAAAAACCATATACAAATAGACGAAATGATTACAAAGCTCACTACAACCATCATATCAGCTCAAAACTTAGCAGTTCCACTCACAACTCCCAGTACTTACAGACTGATAATACCTCCACAAATAATCTCGCTCATAAAAATACGCAATATTATCCGCAAGAGATGGCAAAGAAACAGACAAAACCTTGCACTAAAACAGTTGTACTACCGGCTCAAAAAGAAAATTGAACTAGCGTTATCCGACTTGCGAAATAGAGAGTGGGGTAAAAAATTAATAGAAATTAATAACGATAAATTCAAAAATAACAATCAGCTCTGGAAATTCGTACGAATTATTAAAAATAACGCAACATCAGTCCCGCCATTAAAAATAGAGAACAAAACCTTAATCACTTCCGAGGAAAAATGTAAAACACTTAAGGAACATTTTGAAACAGCACATAAAATCACATACAACACCAGCAGCACAGTGGAAGCGAAAGTTGCCAAAGACATTCGCAAACTAAAAAAGACATCTATAAAAACAGAACAAATCATTCATAACATGGTAAAACCAAAAGATGTTAAGAAACTTTTGACAAAATTAAAGCATAAAAAATCCACCGGTAGTGACAACCTAAATAATCGATCGCTGAAAAGACTACCACGAAAAGCAATAGTATATCTTAGTACCATATTTAATGGATGCCTTAAACTTGGCTACTTTCCCAGTGCCTGGAAAATAGCTAAAGTTATCGCAATTCCAAAACCAGGTAAAGATCCTTCCAAACCAGAAAGTTATAGACCTATCAGCCTTTTAAGTTGCCTAGGTAAATTATTCGAAAAATGCATTGAGATTCAGCTTAGATCACACACATCGAACAATAACATCATCCCAATCGAGCAATTCGGATTCCAACCATCTTTATCCACAACGCACCAAATACACAGATTGACAAAAAACATAAAGGAAAGCAGACGAGAAGGAAAATCAACAGGTCTTGTTCTTCTAGACAGCGAAAAAGCTTTCGATAAAATTTGGCATCAGGGACTATTACACAAATTAATCAACTTTAAATTTCCAACACATCTTATCAAAATAATCGAATCCTTCCTTAAAAATAGACAAAACTTTATTCATATTGGTAAAACCAAATCAGAAGCCTACACTCCCACTGCCGGAGTTCCACAGGGCAGTACATTATCCCCTCTTCTGTTCAATATCTATACTTCAGATATACCACAAATGAAAAATTGCTCAAAATACATATACGCCGACGACATAGCTATAACATCCTCAGCAAAGCATGCCAAAACCGTTATTAAAACACTTAACGTAGCACTTAAAAAATACAATGCGTACTGTGTCAAGTGGAAGCTGAAAGTCAATGGTTCGAAATCTGAGGCAATATTTTTCACCAAGTTCAAAAAAGCTACTAAACTGCCAAACAAAAATGTGATCTACAACAACAGCGACATTCCATGGAAAAATGCGGTCAAATACTTAGGGATTCAAATAGATAAAAGACTAACCTTCAAAACAAACACTGAAGCTACCTTGTTAAAATGTGAAAAAATGTTTAAAATATTATACAGTTTCCTGCACAGAAAATCAAAACTAAATTTTCTAAACAAATTACTCCTTTATAAGGTGGCAATACGGCCAATTATAACATACGCCTCTCCAGTATGGATTGATTGCGCAAAATGCCATAAATTAACTTTACAAAGGATTCAAAACAAATATCTAAAATCTATTTTAGATGTTCCTCCTTGGTACCGCACATCCTTACTTCACGTAAAATGTAACACACCACTGCTAAAAGAACACCTAACCAATATTCAAAACAAATATATATCAAAATGCCAATCCAGCCCTCTTGAAATAGTTAACGAATTAAACTCTTAGTTACAAACTAAACAATATACAGCCAATCAAGTCAACATTACTAGGTTAGTTAAAATAAGTATTATTATAAGACATAGATATAAGTATAGGTTGTAAGGTAAAAAGAATTTTTTTTTTTTTTTTTGAACTTGTTGTGGGTTTTACTCGTATTTTTTCCCACGCTCATAATTCAGAATGCCCTCAAGGTAGTTTAAATCCTGTTAAAACCGCAACGCAAGATCAGCAGTTAAATTTTGCGTGGAAAGACACAATAGTCGAACCCGCTTAAGTAATAATGTTACAATACTAAACCTTGTATTATAAAATGAAATTGAAAATCGAAATATATAAAACTTACTACTACTACTACGGTGTTTTACTTTTGCTGGCTCTTGTTTCTGGTCGTGATTTCCGTGACAAAGTGGATAATAATATCAACCGCACTGTTAGCAGTAGCTAATTGTACGAAATGAACCCCCCAAAAAAAAAAACATACAAACACGTCCGTTTGCAGCATCCGTTTTGTACACAGTAGAAAAATGGAATGGTGTTTAGATATTAGATTGACTAGCGTTGTCGTTTTTTTTCCGGTTCACCATCCACCATCGTCAGGTCATAAAACGTCGAACGTCGTGTCGTAAAAATGGCTAACAAAATGGGCAAATAAACGTACCAAGACCGACCGACCAGAACCATAAAAGCACCATCAAATCATCTTCCTCCAACACACACTTGATCGTTGGAGAATGATCACCTCTTTCCTGGCGGCTTGTAAATGTAAATGAGCCTGACAGGGCCAGGTACGAGAGTGGTAGATTATTAACCTTTTCATCCACCGACCGGCTTGGCATCATAATGATGGGAACAGAGGTGAACAAATGGGCATTATTTGGGACTGGATGCTAATAAATCGAGCGCATCTTTCATTGCCCCGGTGTATTGAGTTGTTGGTTAGGAGAAAAATTGAAAACAAATATCATTCCGGTCTTGACCAAACTAAAATTAATTACATTTAGTGCAATTGACGCAAACGTAAATTGATTATGGTTTTCGGTTGGGTTCGAAGTTGGTAAACTAAATCAGTACCAACGCTAAATGATGTCAAAAATATTTCGGGTTTTCGAGTTCAAGCGCTAAAGTTGTAGCCATTTCTAGATTCTTTTCAATTTGAACTGGAATATTTGTTTATTTATTGAGTGTTACGGTTTATGCCGTATCGTTGAACTGGGATATGTAGAGGTAAAATTCTTTTCTGCTTTTTCGAGTTTTTGCAAAGTGAAAACGGTTTTCCACAAAGCTTTCCGACATGATGCATGTGTCAGTTGAGAATGTTTTTAACCGAATTAAATTTATATTGAATATGATAACGATTTCACTCTCTGAATTCGATATCTAACTCAAGACATTACAATTCATTACAAATAAATTGATGTGTTTTAATGCGAATTTGTTGAAATTAGTTTCCATTCACTCAAATAATGCTTTAAATACAAAAAGAATAAAAAATAATAAGGAAATAAAAAAAAATCTATAAGTTTGAAAATCTTCTAAGGCTATATAGCCTTAGCTTTTTATGAGAAATTTAGCAAAATTTATAAATTGATGTATTATAATGCGAATTTGTTCAAATAAGTTTCTTTTTACTCAAATAATGCTTTAAATAAAAATAATAACACAAAAATAAAAAAAAAACTTTAAATTCGAAAATCTCCCAAGGCTATTGCCTTAGTTTTTTTTGGAAATTTTGCAAAATTTATAAATTGATGTAGTTTAATGCGAATTTGTTAAAATAAGTTTCCTTTCACTCAATAATGCTTTAAATAAAAACAAGAATAAAAAAAACAATAAAAAAATTTAAAAAAAATCTACAAATTTGAAAATTTCTTTAGGCTATAGCCATAGCTTTTTTTTGGGAAATTTAGAACAATATATAAATTAATTTATTTTAATGCAAATTTGTTGAAATAGATTTCTTTTCATTCAAATAACGCTTTAAATAAAAACAAGAACAAAAAATAATAAAAAATTTAAAAAAAATCTATAAATTTGCCTATCTCTCAAGGCTATATAGCCTTGGCTTTTTTTAGGAAATTTAGCAAAGTTTATAAATTGATGTATTTTGAACCTTAAAGTCGCGCCAGAATCGCAAAATCATTTTGGAAAATTGAGTTACCTTTATCGCGTTCGCAAACGCGACAATTGCTAAGCATGTAGTGACGGGGTAAGACATAATTAAACAAAATATAAATAATTAAGCTATAATAAAATAAGGCTTGATTTAGATCAATCTGCTTAAAGTAAAGTTTCAGAAAATACAAATCATCAACTGGTTATTAATACAGGGTTTTCTAGTGCCAGTGTTGCTTTTGGAATCAATTCCGGAATCTTTGTACATTGAACTGGAACGTATTGAGTTAATAAATTTAATTCTATTAAAAATCTTTCTCAAGCTAAGTTGAGAAACCTTTGAGCAGAATCAATTATTTCTTGCAATTTTACAACTTTCTCTACAAATTTCACATCAATTTTGAAAAAAGGAGTAATGGCTTTAATTTAACTTTTTTAAATTTACGCAAAAAAACGAACTCAACAGAACAACAAAGCCCACACCTTGTACAAAAGCCTGCAAAAAATTGGGTGTGTGTATGTGTTTGTTTTTTAATCAAATTACACAAAACAAAAAACACCGCAACAATCTTGCTTCACTCGTCGACGAAATTCGGCCCTTTTCTCACAACACACAGTGTTTGATTAATTTATGCTTCCAACGCCTCCAACATTAAACATTAAACATTAATGTATGGCTTGTTGTTTCCTTTGCCTTGCACACTCCAATGATTACATTTTGCCGAAACCGAATGTTGCCGTAAAACTTATTCATAATCATGCGCCGTCTTACTAGCGACTAACGGAGGGAGTCTAAGATTGGGGGTGGTTTGAGAGGAAGAAAGGAAAAGAAAAACAACAACATACTGTACCCTACAGCATTCCTAAACGCATTGTCAGAATTATCCAACAAACATTCGTACGTTCGTGGTCCGTACCAGAAGAGAGTGAAGATGCAGAAAGAAAACAAAAACTTAAAATAAAAAAAATCCCAAAAAAAAAACACACGATAAATATGCAGGATCACTTTGAGAAGGGTCATGTTGCTTGCGCTCGTAGGTACGAAGAAAATTTCCTTCGGCAGCATCATCCTTAACTCGATTTGGGAAACCGTGCTTCCCGATCGTTTCATGCACGCACCCGCTAGTAATGGGAGCTTTCGTTTGCATCGTACCCGAATTGATTGCGCGATGAAAGAAAGTCCCCAAAAATAAATAAACAAACAAACAAACAATACACACACACACTCGCATACTGAAATAGAAAAAAATGGAAATTTTGAAAAAAAAACATACAACGACAAAAAAGTTCAACAATGCAGTCACAAAGAGAAGAGGCAATGAAAAAAGCTCCCCAAACACGGCAGTAGGTACTTTCGAATTGTTTTGCCGTTTACATTCTTGTGTACCTATACCTACTACGCTTTTTATCGTTCGATTTGGTGCCACACATTGCTGCTTGAATTTTGCACCAAAAACTCTCTCTTTTTTATGATTGCGGTACGTACACTCGGTACACAGCAGCTAGGTATGTATATTAAAGCACCGCAAAACGATTGCTTGGAAGCGTGTGTGCGCTCATCAAGAATATTATGTACAACGTAGGCCGGTTTTTGCCTGTGGAGAAAGATTTCATAAAGCGAAAAGAATAAAATTTAAGTGAGAGTGAAAATTCAACGCCTGCTTCTCGATTCGCATTCGAACTTTCCCGCCACGTGTGGTGATTGCGTGTGGTTAGGCGATGGAGATGATGCCTGTAGATTGCCACACTTATATATTACATAGCGCAAGCTGTTGGGGAGCGCTCGTATCCTGTGGGACACTTTATCGATTAGGGGTTTGATGGGGTATAAATTAAAGAGCCTTTGATTGGCATAAAATTGCTTTTCACGTCGTGCAACGGATTTCTTCCCTGGGTATCGATCGATGGAATGGTTTTATTTTTTATTGGAAAAGTCAATATCAAAATCCCAAACCGACCGACCCTGGGAGGCTTTTGTGGGACTTTCCAGTCCGGTTGCTCTCATGCCAGCGTTGTGCAAATTAGTTTTGATTGCAGAATGATTGGAAAATGACATCCATTCGCAACACCGGGGATGAAACTTTTCCCCATTTTCCATTCAACTATAGTTGCTTGCTACCTGGAGTGTGCTGGTGCTGCTGCTGCTGGGTGTAACTCAGCTTCGGGTCTTTAAATCAATAATGCATCGGATTATCAACTTTTTGCACACCCCGAATAGCCCCGGTAGCACTTGGCCGTAGAACGTTGGCGTTGAACGTTGCTGCAGGTTATAAATATTCATTGTCCCAACAAATGAATCAGACGGACGGAGATCCCCGCCCGTAGTACTGTCGGGTGTTGTTGTGCTGCATTCTTCCATCGGATACTTAGGTTTTCCTACTCCCATTTTGCAAGAGGGCAGGGTTTACAATTCACCCCATCGCCCAACCGTGGCATGACGATGGTGCACTGCACTGGTGCAGTGAAATTTCCAGCTGGATAAGTTTGAAATGAAATTTGAAATTAAAACAACGTGAAACTTTCGCATCGCCGACTCTTCTTCAAAGTTTGGACGAGATGAATCCGATCGCTTAAATTCGCTGTGACAAATTTTAGCATATCGTTAGTGCTTTGAGTGTGTTTGATCAGCGTCTGTTAAATCGCTCTTCAGTCTGTTTCTACCATTTGCAATTACATCCCCACCCAAAAACTCATCCAATCAACTTCCTTCCCATGGTTCCAGGCTTGGCAGCACGATCCAAGGCAGAACTGCACGATTCCAATTTCTCGTAGGCATCTCTTGACAGCTGACTCCAACAGCAATAGGGAGGCAGGACAAAAGCCAAGATCTCAACAGCAACAGCAACGGTATACAAACAATTTGGTGCATTTGCTGTGTCGAACAATGGAGGACTTCAACGATCCTTTCGTTGCATAACTTCCACCACATTTTGTTCGCGCGTGGACGAACAACAACGACTTTGCTCCACACTTCCACAAGGATTCGTACGTTTTGCTTCATCAGGGATATGTTGCTCTGTGGAGAGCAAAGCAGATGTTGTTAAAGATGTACAAAGGCATTCCAAAACATAGTACAGGAAGGGGGGCGAAAGTGTGCCACAACAAGGATGTCAAGCTATATGCGGGGAGATGAAGCTGAAGCGTACGTCCCTATTTCGTAAGTCTTTAAAACTATAATCAAGAAGATAGGAAAAGGGTAACAGAGGAATCACTGGAAGAGGGCAATATCTTTTTCGCTCCAACTCTTTCGCTCACACACAGAGACACATTGGATCCGGGATGGATTTACAACTACCCTATCCCAAAAGCAAAGTTAACAGTAGTGCCCGCAGACACCAGACACCATTGTTAGGGCCAGTTTTTTTTTTTGGGGGGGGGGGGGGGGGGGAGGGGGAGCGGGCTTGGTTCCAGAACAGGTGTTTGGAGTCATTCAAGGGGATGAAGTTGGCGTATTGTTTCGTGTGTGACCTATATGTTTTGTTTTTCTCCTCTTTCCGTTACAGTACACAGACTGACTTCTGTCAAGCTGTAAACGGTTGCTGTAAAGTATCAGCATTGGAAATAGGAACAAAACACAGCAAAAATCTAGCCATGTGGGCCAGGTGGGGTAACACTAACCTTTTTTATCTTCACACTGGAGCAACGCCAAACAATGAAACGTCTAGCACTAGTGTTGGTGAGGTATTGGGAACTGAACTACTAACTGTAACCTGATGGTGGTGATGATATATATTTTTTTATTAACGTTAGAACACTTTCGCATTGCGTGGAGCACATATTTTCATGCAACGATGCTACCGGTATTTCGATAAAAAAAAAATTACAGAAAGGAATCCACACCTTTGCACACATTAGCTTACCTTGTCCTAAAAAGGGTTACACAATAAATGAGCAAGCAAGAAACTCCCTCCCCAAAAGAAACCAATCCAACACGAGACGGTCGGACAAAATTGGTAAAAGTTTTGCATATTTTATCGACATCGCCCGTACCCGAAATGGATACGCGACCCCTCAAAACCCGTTGAACGGTTACGATGATTGGAAAAGTTATGCAGAATTTCTAATTAATTGTTGCTTATATCCTCTACTCGCCCACCCCCGGCAAAAATGCACCAACCAAACCCGCGTTACCATAGATACGTACAGGTTTTCACGTTCTTTCTCAGTTGACAAAACATCAAAGAAGTCTGCGATGGTAAAAATGGTATACAACCGCGTAGAGATGGGCAAAGAACCATCGCACGGTTACGTTTTGATGACAGAAAATGATGACAAATGTTTGAAAAGGTAAATAATAAACGTCACACATCTACGACGCGCACACATTTCGGGAGTGACGGATTCCAGACCAATTTTTTTGCAAAGGGATTGAATTTTGATGTGCGCAAAGCAGAAATTCAAAACCATCAAAGCAGGTTTTTGCGAGTCCTCCAGGGAGGGTGGTGAGATGTATTTCGTTCCTTTCCATTTTTCCCGTTTTGCCGTACTGCTTCGTTCGGTTCACATTTCTTTTTCCGTTTCATGTCCCACTTGGGAGCAATATTGAAATCTCGTCAGTTGATTGCAATAATATTTGATGATGTGTTGTTGACGTGAGTTCGCCAACGGTTCTTTTGCCCCCCCCCCCCGATTTTTCACGTTTTGCCCCTGCACCAACGTTTGAGTGCTAACGAGTCCCACTATTGGCTGTGCCGTTTGTGTAAGGGAGTAATAATGGTGGGCCAGGGGAGGTTGGTTTTTTATTTTTGGGGGGGTTCAGGAAAAATGAGATCACAATTCATGAAGTGCAAACGATCGAATGAATGACCTTGGTAGAGTGAGAAATTTCCGAAACACTTTCCGGTAGGCAAAAAGTGCGGGGGGAGGGTAAAAAACAAGCAAAAACTTTTACCCATTATTGAGTGAATGTTTTCACGCCAATATTTATTGGCATTTTTATTTAAATTTCCTATATTGTTCGGGTTGAGTGTGTCATTTTTTTTTTGGCATCCACCGTAAATCCACATGGCTAATGTAATACAGATGAACGTTTTATGGCTCTTTGTGCAGTTGGCATTTGGATGAGATGCATATTTCACCTGAACGGAGAATTTACTGTTCGAAAGCTATTTGGACGAGTTCTGATTTTATTTGCTCCACTCAATGCGAATCGCATATGCGATATGGATATCCACAACGTTTTGGTAGAGTAAATTGAATTTTGCTGTACGGTGTTCCTGTTAGAGAGAAATACGACTTTTTGATAGTGCATGAAATTGATCTACACAATTTAAAGTAGTCATAAAAACTTTTTTCTAAAAGGGGAAAAAACTTTCCAATTGTATATGATCTTAGAAAAAGGATGAGTTCGCGCAGAACAGCAAAAATTGAATAAAAAAAAAACAGCGAGACAAAGAGTTATTGGCATTAAAAGTTTTTTTGTTCTTCTTCGTCTTGCAGATTGATTACCTTCAACGCTACATAACGCTTTGAGTTTAAGAAGCATCATACGACATCGGTACACTTCATTGTGAACAATAGAAAACATTGTATACGAGCTTCCAAGCGCGCAATGGAACATTTTCCAAGCAGGAAAACTTTTGCAATTGCCTTCTTTTCTTTCCAGTTCGCCTTCCAGGCCGCAACATGCAACAGCACAAGGAATGATCGCAGCAGAGAGCAAACCATAAACTGTATATTTATTTTGTTTTCCTTCTTTCCGCTCTCAAGGACTCGTTTGCACCGTGGAATATTTTACATTTTCTTTTTATCCCTTTCTTGGCAAACTATGGTGATTTGCACGTGAAGTTACGGATGTTACAGATCGGGTAAGTAGCTTTATATGCTTATGGTTCCAGCCCCTTTTGGCACGCGGATCGTTTAAACCGTCTCTTGAAGCTGGTACCATCAGGGTTGCTGATGCATCTAAAAACCCTCCCTCCCCCATCAAAGGGAACCAATTGCACAACGCTGTCAAAACATACCTTTAGCTCCATAGTAATAGCTTCCGCATTGGTAGGCAAAGTTTTGTAAAATTGAATTCCACAACCTGGGTCTGGTGGATTATAGTAATCACATTTTCTCTCCATTTGGTGCGCCGCAGTTTTGCTTTTGCCGCTAACTTTTGTACACGCGGGGAATTTACGCTTCCACGGCATGGGGAGCAAAAGTTTGCAACCGTGTGCGATAAAGTTGTTTTTGGATTTTATTTTGTTGGTTTCAAATTTCTCCCCCCTCAACGCACATTCACACATACACGCATACGCACATCATTCATCTGCCTGACTGGGGGATCAGCTTTTCAGCAGAATGTACGAAAATAAAAAGCCCCAACAAAAAAGTTGAAGAATGATAAATCTGCTGCCAAATGGAGAATGGCAGTGAAGAAGTGGCCGCTAGTAAACTCCCACAGCACTAAAACCTCTCGTAAAGTGTCATCGAAAAATAGTACGCTGGGAATGAACGTTTTTTTCGGCGACAGACGAATGGATGGTGTGGGAAATGGGAGGTGAAACTTGTGCAAAATGTTTGAAGGACACGGACGATTCAATACAGTGTGGAACGTTTTTGAACGGTAGCATGGAAAAAAAGTGTAAGGATATTTTATTTTTGAAAAAAAAAGAACAGAAAATAGCAAACAAACAAACGGATTTTTTTTTACAAGATAATGGATAAGTGGTGTTAACGAATGTAAACAGTCCGACCGAGATGGATAGAGCACATCGAAGCTTGCGCTGTTTATCCATAGAGGGCGGTAAGCGCGCATAGAGGATCCCGAAAGGAACCGAAACAGCGCTGGAGCGATGACCGGCGCGAGGATGATTAAAAGTGTGCGTCGAAGCGTGATACGCACTTTTTTCAATCAGAACGCGCATCAGAAAGCACAGTGATTTTTTTAACCGCTCGCTACACAAGTTACAAATAAATCGTGTTAAAAGAAATTGTGCCGTGTTAATTGATAAAAGTCGTGGAAAGAAAGGTGTCTGTTGCGAAGACGCAACAAGTGGTTTGATTAGAATTTGATAAAAGATTATAATAATTGCACATTTTTTATACGAAAAAAAAAAATAGATTTTAATAATGCTTTTGCAGAGTTTTCCAGTTTAACGGACAGAGTCGGAGCCACTCCTAGCTCTTGTTCAAGCTGAACTCCATTGTGCCGACGTTGATCTGCTACCCTTATACGTAGGTTATGTATATCTTCGAAATTGATTTTTTTGATTTATTATCTCCAATTTTTAATTCTATTATACTGACGTTACCTCCTATCGAAACTTCCAGAACGATTACAAATAAATGTTTTAAATAAAAAACTTTATAAATCAAAAGTAGTAAATGAGATAGATGGATGATATGTCGATTTTGAAATAGGCAAAAAAAATATAATAAAATCGCAAAATTTGTTCATTCTTTATTAATCGTTCGTTGTCCTTAATGTTTTTCGCTCAAAAAGTCGTCGGAAATGCCGAATGTCGCAAGACTAAATAAGCAAGTCTAAAACATTCGAGAACAAACGATACAAGAAGTTTGGTGGCTATTCCCGATCCACTGTAATAGTTTATCTCTGGCCAAGCTTGTTGAGAACCTTACAGTTACGATACAGAAAAAAAGCACTATCGATCGACCCCAACACCGTGAACCCCTCCTTGGAAAGACCCTCGCATATCGAGAGGGATAGTGTGTGGAATGCAGCTACATCCGCGATAACAGAACTCCCCCAACATCGCGATCACCCCAACGGAAGCCGCCATCGTGGAATGCGGATATATCGGAGTTCCCCCTCAACTGATAGCAAAGGAGATAGAATCATCGGCTAGGGCTATATAAGGCAGAGGTTAGGAACAAACAGTGGCTTATTTCTCAATTGTATCTCGTAGACGTTGGTGATAGGCTCATGCGGAGTCTTAACAATTATAATAAAAAGTTTTTTTATAATAATTACGGGACGACCCGCGTAATTATATATCTATTTGAATGAATCGGATGTGGAAAGGATAAAATTTAACTTCCTACGATCTGTTATGGCAATAAACTGTGCGAGCATCTCAAGTCTATTACCATTACGTTTAGGGCCTCCGAGAAGCTAGAACCGACACTGCTTGTTATTACTATTTACTACCAATGCGAATGAGTCTTCAGAGTCACAGTCTTCAGAGCGACCCGGTGGTGTATGTGATGAAACGGTGCCGGTCCATACGGCAGGACCTGGGAGCAAATCCCATCCGTATCGTATCGTATCGTAAGGATTGACTATCCTGCTACGTGGTAAATTATTTTACTAGACTTATGTCTAGTAAGCAAGAAATGGGTGACATGATGTTAGAGGTCGTTAAGCCAACAAGAGAAAGAAATAAAGTCTTTGGTGGGTGACACCAGACAACCTAATCCTTAAACCCTCTTTCAATGCCTCCCATCGGTGCTTAAAGAAATGTTAAAAGAGATAATTAAAAATAAAATGTGACCCACAATGTTGGGCTGTATTAATCCGCACGCCAAAAGACGAGATCATGCAATCTCTACTGGACGGTAAAAAAAGCATTCATGTTGTAATATTATCACAAAGAATTTAAACAATTTTACAACCCAGTTTAACGTATCTATTTAACACCTTATTAGGAACACACTTGTTACTTGTTGCCCTGTAGACAAAATCAGTACCACACTGTCTGTCCTCCGAAACCACGCACTACGCATTCGATGACACAGTTTTCTTTTCATCCGCTTTACGTCATCAGCGGCAAGGATAATCCCATGGTGGTTCATGTCCCATTCCGCTTGCTTGCCTATTTATGCCCCCTTCCCCCACCATCTTCAAACACCGTCCAACACCAGCCAACGTCACGAGTGTCCTTTTAACGGTCGATTGACAACATATTTCGTCCACTTTCAGTGCTCCCGCTTTTGCAGATTCCTTTAATACATATTTTCTTGGTCGTTGCAACAACGTAAAAAAAACAAAAAAACAACGAGAGAAAAGAAAATTGTCACTTACACGTGTGCCCACACACACAACATTTCTCCCGTTTGCAGACAGGCCGGTTCCATTCGTGCATGAGTGCCGGCGGGGAGGAAAAAATATATATTACGTTCGTGCCTTAGTTGACCAAACCAGAGTCCCGACATTGAAATGTCTGGCGTTTTTTGCTATTTACTTTCTTCCCAAGAGTACCGAAAAGGGGGGAGATGATGGAGTAACCGAGGAGTGGAGTTGAGTTGACGTGGAAGCTCACTTAAACTGAACGTTAGTGTGTAAACACAGAGCAAGTGAGCAAAAAGGGAAATATAGAAAGCACGACACATCCCCAAACACATTGTATGCGCTCGATTAGTCGCATCGGTTCGTTTATCCCGATTAGCTAGCTACTTAGAACTGTACGGTGCAGTTGGTGAAAGCGTACTAATACGACCCTGTCGTCCCCATGTGTGTCGTATGTTAAGTGCACTTGAACTACAACATGGGTTGCATTGTGGCAAGCACACAATGAACTATGGAAGCTATGAGGGCCGTTTTTTTCTTGTAGTTTCGCAGGCTGTTAAAGATATACATAAGTTGACAGATTTAAAAAAGTTTCAACATTATCAACAATAGAACTATTAAGTAGAATAATAGTAATAATAATAATAAACATTTAAGGTGATTTTTCGATTGATTTTTTACTAAAAAGCTAGCTAAATTGAGTTTTAAAGGATTTTTGTTTGGAATTAATATTTATAAATTTAATTACTATGAATTAATGACTGATCGGGTTGTTCTAATATTAAATTTTATTTTTCTGTTATATCTATATCTATATATAAAAAATTCTCGTGTCGCGGTGTTAGTGTGCAAACTCCTCTTAAACGGCTGAACCGATTTGTATGAAATTTTCGCTGAACGTTCGTTAGGTATGAGAATAGGTTTACCGCTACTTAATCGTTTCGCTTGGTGACCTCTGGCCAATATTATGAGATCTTATGTATCTGTTTTTCCTACAGGAGTTATCAAGTAGGCATAGCCATTTTTTCAACACGAATAATGTTGAACACTAGGTACTGAAACAAAAAGTTCTAACGAATATATCAATCAATGACGATTTATTTGTGCAATTTTATTCATTAAAGCGTAAAGTGGGTGATAAATATATAAGTAAAAAGCAAGTGTGTGAATAATTCTCTCTCTCTCTTCTTGGCTTTAACGACCTTACAGGTCACGCTGGCCATTTCTGGCTTATTAGACTTATTTTTACCACGTAGCGGGATAGTCAGTCCTTGCTACGGGGGGACGGTCCGGATGAGATTTGAACCCGGTCCTGCGTGGGGACCGGCGCCGTTTATCACATGCACCATTGGCGGTGGATAATTGAAAAATGCTGTTTAGTAATTTGCGGCTCGGTGGTACATGTGGAATCGGCGCCTTACACGAAAGGACCTGGTATTAAATCCCAATCGTCAAGGAAAGCTAGAAATGCCACCTGAAGTAGCAAAAAAGAAGAAGAAGAAGAGCCACAAAAAAGAAGAAAAATGGTTTTGATTGGGAGTATCATTTGGATTAAGAATGGCAATAATTTAAGAATTTTCAATTAATCAACGATATTCTCTAATTGCCACACGAATCAAAATTGAACACTCAAAACGTTTGCTTTAATTACAAAACGCCTGTTCAAGGGCAAAGCTAGGTTTGCCGGGTAAGCTAGTAATTTAATAATATCATAACTTATCTAACCTTACGTTAATTCAAAGGTCAATGAAAAACAGATTTCTTTCTCTTGCTCTAACGACAGGAAAACTGTAATGTAAAAATTAATATTCGAAAGAAAAAAAATATATACATATTCCATGAAAGTTTCGGCATATTTGTTCCATATGCTTAGTGAATAATATTGCACTTGTAGTTACCATTATTTATAACTATAACGTTTATAATCGCGAGTCTTACAGATAAAATGGACTGGAAAATGAGTGGAATTTGTAATGTATGTAAGCTAAAATTGCCCGCAAGGTGAAAATGTGTACTAAACACATGTGAAACACATATGTATGTATTTTTTGTTTCTAATTGTCGTTAACACATGGATAGTAACATGCATAATCGTGGAAAAACTCTTCCGCGGTGCAAACTGTGCCCTGTAGCACAGCACACTTTATTTTGTAGCACAGCATCCTGTCCATCTGCTAACCATTAGTCAACGTCCTCCCATGCTGTCGAGCAGTGCAGTTCCACCTTAGTTGCTTTATCTCTTTGTGCTACATTCTCTCTTCATCTCTCTCTCTCTCTTTTCCTCTTTTCCACAATATATGCCATGCCATTTAGGTCCCTTTTTAAATGGTGGCGAAAAGTCAGCTTTTTGTTGTGGGCACTTCTTCTCCGCTTCGGTGCTTACGATTCTATTCCGGGAAGAACCACACGTGGGAGGTGGGGGGAGGAAGATAACACACCGTACCAAAAGTAAGGGAAGAAAGTGGCCAGCGGAAGAGAACACATCGCACACAGGAAAAACACTTCGGGAAAGGATAAAAATAAAACCAGAGAATGAATGAAACATAATGCCGGGCGAAAATAATCACCACGAACCCGCACGCCGCAAGCCAAAATGCCAAAGTAGCCTGGCAGCAGTATCCCTGCTAAATCGGATCGGCCAGTCGGCCCTGTAGAGATTTATTTGTTTGTAGACTGGGGTCTTGACGGGGAAATCTCGAGAACCGCCGGGTGAGCGGAAGTTAGGGGAAAGAAAATCCTGGACCAAACGGACGACGTGCTTTGTAGCCAGTGTGTATGGCAAGGAATCATATTTACACCTCGTACAGTACTGTTTGGCATCTCTTCCTTTGTTTCGCCAAGTATTGCTACGGCACAACCGATCCACACCAACCACGTCTTCCGGACCACGTGCCGGTCCTCCCCAACAAAGCCGTAGTTCCCGGTGTTAGGTGCTCCGGAATGTTGGGTGTACCGCCGTTCGTTGCCATTTTCCTTTTCCCCATGCCCAGCCCGAATGTCCGAAAACCGAACGTATGTATGTAATAATGAAACTGTTCGCAAACGGCACGAAACCTGTCATGAGATGGAAAATATGAAACGGATCGGCATCCGTTGGGATTTCCTGCAACCGAACCACACTCGGCATCCTTCCCAAAAACCGGAAGCCGGAAGATGGATCACACTCGGTTGTGTGATCCATACCGATACGGTGCGTTTCCGTTTTTGACACCATCCATTACTTATGAGACTTTTTTTCAAACAGTAATCAAAAATTATTTCCAAATTAGAATTTCTATAATTTACTCATATGAAATTTAAAAAAAAAAGTAGCAATACGGCCAGGCCGTTCTTTATGAATAAAAAACGAAAAATTAAAAAAAGCAA
This sequence comes from Anopheles funestus, assembly GCF_943734845.2. Taxonomy (NCBI): domain Eukaryota; kingdom Metazoa; phylum Arthropoda; class Insecta; order Diptera; family Culicidae; genus Anopheles; species Anopheles funestus. The sequence continues at coordinate 45,812,683 of NC_064598.1, forward strand.
ACATTTACTAAAGGTATTTAAAATAAATTTAATGTTTTCACCATTTATATTTTAGATGGTATTGTTACATGGATTACTCAGAGAAAAGGTTTTGTTGGGTTTTATGATATTTCTTCGAGAATACAAACATTTTTTTCTAAATAAAAAAAATATTTTAGAGCTTTCTTTCTAAAAAAGCTTGCTAAAAAATCGGATTTGCGCTGAATCACTGTTTGTGATGCTCTGGTACGGTAAGTTAAAAGCTATAAATGTCCAAAAATTTTAAATAAAAGAAAATTTTGATAAATCGAAATTTATCGAAGCTAATTTTAGATCTTCTAATTAAAAACAAAATTATGAACGTTAGAACTTTGAAAAACAATTTTAGCTGTCAATTTGACATTATTTCGTTTTTTTTTATTAGTTTGATGTAAAATTGTTACCAAATATTTTTCCTGGAAAAATATGCCATACTTTTCATCTTTTCTGAAAATGTTGCTTGTCGTGAAAAAATAGAAGTTTGTCTACTTATTTTTATAAGGTTAAAGTTTATATTTAAACAATATGTAAAAACTGCAAAAAATCACAAAAAATAAAATTTCAAACAAAACCCACACTAGAAAAATAGGAACAGAAACAACGAAACATGAAAAATAGTGATCAGTTGCAACATAGTTGCAACTTAATTACCATCACCAGGCGTAAAGCCATCCGTCACTGTATCGCATCCCCACCAATAACGAGGGAGTGGTTTTTGCGTAAAGCCAAGAACGGAACACAGAGCGAACGCACAGACCCATCACGCGCAAGAACAGGAAGCAATGACAACCGGACGGAGGATGGCCGTTTTACGAAAGCGTGGGCCACGTGGGGCAGGAATGCTATAGCAGCATCGCTACAAAACACATTCGGAATGTAACCGAAATCCTCTCCCGCTCGCAATCGTTCCATCTCGCTCGCACGCACGACCGTGATACAAAACCGGGCGGGATGCTCCGTATCTCACATTTCGCCCGGTCCACTTTTCCGGGTCCGTACACGCGGAAAAACTACGGTCAGCAGAAGTCAAGACGGAAAAGTAGCATTTGCTAACTGGCTGTCGGCGCAGCAGTTGTAGTCATCGTTGTCGTCGTCGTCCCTAGCAGCAAGGAAAAGGGTATGTGCAGTGAGATTTTGTATCATTTTCTCATTCTCTCTCTCTCTCTCTTGCGTTCTCGCTTATATTTTCCCACTTTCTCTTTCACACATTTACCGAACCGTGGACAGATTTTCGCGTTTTCCAGCGCGTGTGTTTCACACGATCGATTTTCATATCCTCCGCCAGCCAACAACCGCTTTCGGCTGAAAGGCTAGACGGAAAAGGTTACTGTTGTGCGAAAGGGAAAATGTGGTGGAGCTGGCAGAGAGGGGTGCGCTCCCCCTTTTTGTTCCTTATCTCCGATCGGTTCGAAATACGTATTTCTCCGAAGTCCAACGAACGGTTTCGTTTGTTTGCGTACCCAGTTTGTGGGGCGGCCAGCTGGAACCATCGTTGGAAGGAATGGACTGCACGCTGATGTTTGGTTCGTTTGCTAGTTAGTCGCGTGGTCGCTAGTGGTTCGGTAGCACACTATCCTATCCGCTCCCGCTTCGTTCGAAAGTACACCACAACAAGCAGTAGCTTATTGCAATTTGAAAAACAACTGGCCAACCCTTTTTTTCTTATAATCAAACACACACACACGCGCGCGCACACACTCATAATTAAAGTCGTTTCAGTTCGGTACTAAAAGTCCCATCGAACACAGCATGTGATATAACCCGGTACATCATTCCCGGTTTTTTTTTCGTCCTGGGTCTTTATCGTCACGACACCACATGTGATGTCGTCCGTGCGGTACATTTAGCTACGTTTAACTACCTTGTTTCATCCCCCCTCCCCCCAAAACCTGCTTGAACTCGTCTTTTACCTCGGCCACAGCCACTGTTGTCGAAAGGATGCTTGCATGAATATTAAAGTACCCTCGGGTAAGTGTGAATCCCGGTGCGGTGATGATGGAGCCGCCTCGATGGAGCAGCCCAGTCGCTCGTGAACCATCGTCGTCATCGTAGTAACCTTCGACACTGTGCTGTGGGTTTCGTTTTAATCGCATCTGTCTTTCAGCATTAAATTACATCCGTGTGTGGTATCGTGTCTCTGACGTTTGTTTTGTTAGAGCAGCTGCTTCGTTCATCTGTAATGTGAGAATGAAAACAACCGTGAAAGTGTTTCGATTAAACCAAAGAACAAAAAATAACAACAAAAAAACCACAAAAAACCCATCAAAAAATAAAGGACACACGTGCTTGGAGTGCTTGAGCTTTATTTGAGAAGAATTCAACTTCCGTATTTTTGTGTGTATGTGTGTGTGTGCTATACGAAGAACGGTAAAAATTGATTGATTCGGCAAATGGGACGTGAATGTTTATCAGATCGAGCACATAAACATACACGGGCCAAAAAAGGGAAGCGCGTTCAAGCGGCACGGTAGAAAATTGCTCCGATGGTACTATTGACATAGGAAGAAACCATCCAAAAGCCTTCGCCGAGACGCCAGGCAGGGGGCCAAAAACGACGGGTGGGTTGGAAAACCAATAAAAGTTATCTTCAGAAAACAATTGCCAAGAATTGGAACTGCGTTCTTATAGTGTCGTGCTGTATGCGTGCCGATGGATAGATAGATGAATGGGTGAACCGATCGAACCAAATCGGATTGTTTGAAGTGAAAGCGTGCGGAAAAAGCAACGTCTATTTATTTAGCTTGTGTGTGTGTGTGCGTAATCGTTTCGTTTTATTTCCTCCCTTTCCCCCGTTCTTTTTTTGTTGTTGCTCTTGACATTACGAAGATCATTCAGGCACGTTCCTTCAGTCTCTCTGATTTTTTTTTTCATTGTTTGTTGTGTCGTATGCAGGCCTAGCTAATGAATATAGACACCAACATCAACAAACCGCACTATCGAACGATACGGCTATCGGCAGGACGTGCGAATCGTGTGTTTTTACGTGGAAAAGTGAAGCTAAACAATGTTATTACAATTAGATGGTGCCATTGAAGCGACGTTCTCCATCGAACGATTACAGCGCAGCAGTGGCAAGAACTACCAGCAAACAAAGGACACCATTCTAGCGGATGGCCGACGGAATGAAGCCATCAACAGTACAGCCGTTCTCGGCAGGACAGTACAGAACGCCACTAGGTCTACCGGTGTGCGTACGCACGTAACCGTAGCGATGGCACAAGGAAACAGCAGTACCACGCTAGTATCGGGCCTCGTACCGAAGGTAACGACACCAACAACACTGACGACGTCCACACCCACCGAACAGCCTGCCCGTAAGGCAGACATATTAATCTATCCAACAGGTGAGACTTGATGCTTTTTTTGTGCGTGTGCTAGTGTACTCAGTTCCGTTTACCTTTCCATCCCTTTCCATCTTGTCGTGCATCTTTCACAGTATCACCGGAAACGATCGTCGTACCGATCCTGTCCTGCATAGTGGGTTTTCCCATCTTTGCCCTGCTAGTCATCTGCTGTCTGCGCCGTCGTGCAAAGATTGCACGTGAACGTGACCGGCGGCGAAATTTCGATCTAAAGGCCAACACCATTACGCTGGTACGCTTCAATTCGCACCACCGTAAGTATTTTCCCCGCAAACAAAAAAAAATCTAATGTTGCACTTGCCAGGGACATAAAACTCCTCCACCAACAACCTGTGTCTTTGCGCCTTTCCACGACGTCACTTTTACATCTGTCTACAAACATGCGAATCTGGTACCGGTTTGGAGCAGAAGGGATGGCTTTTTTGGGGAGAAGCGAAGGTGTAAAAGTTTTGCTACCAGGAAACTATCATATCCCGCTGGGTGGAAAATTTGCTCGGCGTTTTGGGCAAAAAAAAACAAAAACTTTTTCTCCCACACGCGTGAGATAGTTTCTTGTGCTGGAATAAACTTTAGCTAACTGTGCCGTAGGGTATGTTTCAAACCGAAGGACAGCAACTAGGGGGAAAAAACGACAAGTTGGTCCTATGTACGAAATGAAACAACCGAATTGCTACCATTAGCGTTCCTCTTTACACTACAACTTCCAAGCGTTTTTAGTTTGCTTCATTAAAAATTAAGATGAGCTGAATTATGTTTTTGGGGTCCGTTTTTTCGAATAGATTTGTTATAGTTATGCACTTAGAATTTTTTAACCTCAAAAAAATGTTATCTAACACTACGGAAACGAAAACATGAATATTAAATCAATTTCATTCAATGTTCAATTGATTATTACCATTTCGTTTAAGAATTGATCTTTCTCTCTCTCGCTCTTTCTCTCTCTTCTTGGCTTAACGACTAGATTTTGCTAGTGTTAGTGTTCGATTTCATTCTATTTAGTTCATTAGTTGAGATCTTCAATTATATCTAAAACTGCGTAATCTATTTATCGTGTAATTCGAATTGTCTAACATTAGGCGCAAAAAATACTTATTTTTGCAACGTGGCCGGATAATGAATTCTTGCTACGGGGGACACGGTCCGGATGGGATTTGATACCCGGTACTGTCCTGTGGAAACGGCGTCGTTTATCACATACACTACTTAGCCGCCCTATATTTACTTTAAATCGCTTTTTAATAGTAAATATAGTGGAACGATCACCCGGGTTCCATTTAACCGGAATATCCGTGCACATTTTAAATAACAGTTTCAAAAGCAATTTTAAATGTTAATTGCAAAACTGGACGGAGCGGCTTATGGTAAAAATAAGTCTACTAAGCCAAAAATGGCCGGCATGACCTGTGAGGTCGTTAAGTCAAGAAGAAGAATTAAGAAGCGTTAAGCCAAGCAAAACCGATGAAGGTAAACAAAAAATGCCTTTATTAAACACTCTCCGTATATATTACTTATATATTAAATAATATACTCAAATAGAAACAAAAACTGAGGAATTCTTTTCCAACAAGAAAATCTCAATTCTGCATTTTACTAAAAACAGGACAAATTATTCGCTTTACAGGTCAGGGTTGAGTCTCGTTGAGATAACAAACTAGACGAATGTATGCATTTGACATAAACTAATTTTAAAATTAGTTTAACAAACTAGTCAAAATGACGGTACCGGTAGTGCTAGTGTAAAATGTGCCATCTCACTCACAGGGGTTAAGGCATTCACGAACTGGCAAACTCTGGTACGCTGCTGGCAGCAAAGAATTTTTGGAAGGTTGTGAAAATGGAAAGCATTCCACAAAAGTATGTTTCCACTTTCGGCCAGGGAATGCGGCACACGTTTGGACGTAGTACATTTGCATGTCGAATACTCTGGAGCCGCTTTCGTAAGACCGTTCTCCGTCCTTCCCACGCCGTACGTGCAGCGTCACGGAATAGTTCAATTAATTAAATTTTCATACAAAAGTTACGATATGGCTGGGTGTGGAAACTTTTTCGGTGCGTCAACCAAATTGAATCAATTATTTTGTCGGTGAGTGGAAACAATTTTGCCAACTTTGCCGGCGCTATGCAGATACACACAGTGATGGTAGCGAAATATTCGACCGGTTTGCTCTATTAAACGCCTCATTGTCAACGTCAGCGCCTCGTGCTTATCAGCCGAGGTTCTTGTCTTTCGATTACAGCGTGATTAGACAAAGTTTCTCGCTAGCCGAAAGTTTTGCTGAAAATCTGTTTCGACCAGCCCGTCTCAATTGGGTATGTGAGAGCCTTAAAGTTGCCACAGGGGAAACCTGTCCCGTCGTTGGGTGTGAGTGAGTGAATAGAATTGGGCTGAAACGGAAGCAAAACGGCAATCGTTAGACGATGTGGGCGAATGTGGTAAAATGTGAAAATGCTAGCACATGAATCACATTTAATGGAAGACAATCCATCCGATGCTGGGGTTGAGCGGCGAGCGCGATGCGTTGTGCGATGCCTTGATTGAGATTTATTATCTAGCGCAATGGATCCTTTATTTAGATTAATAAGAGCTTGAGTTCCGCTCAGTATCGCGACAGTCTTCATAACGAGCACGAGCACGAGCACGGTAAATTTGTCAGTAAATGTCCAGAAGAAATGATGGTGCTGCTGTGTTAACAGTTGTATATGTAACAGTGAGGATATTTACAGAAGAAAGCAGTTGCGAAAATGAATGTATTTGAATGACCGATTGAAATGGTTTAATGGTGTAAAAACTGAGTACATTTGTTATCTTTCAGATAGAAGAATATCCCAATAATAAGTTTATTAAAAAAAATTGTGAGCTTTGTTATCTACCTATCCGACGCTTCAACCGGTTAGCGGTTTTGGTCTGATTCAGAAATCCTTCAGAACCGCTCGTGACCAAATTTCTGCTCAAGCGATTATATCAACCTTTCTGGCTTACAGCCTTCTCGAAACTTCTTCAAAAATGTCCTTCGTGCTGGGTCGTCCGATATTCATTTGAAGTAGGGATTATACTTTCTATAGTTATAAGTATCTCTTCCGTCGGATTGCAGAAATAGAACTTACTGTAGTAAGTTTTGACACATAAATATGTATAAAAGGGTGGGTAATGGGATATTCCTTATCATAAGTTTTATTTTAGTTGCTACTCTTTGCGAATTGTTTTGAGTTGTTGGCAGCGGTCTTCATACAAAAGAATCGGTATCAAAATCCCATCTGAACTATTATTCAGCTTCGAGTATCTCAAGTGAGAATGTTAAATTATAGGTCAAGATCTACATGATGGTGGACCAATACCAACTTGTAAATCTAATAAGTAAATCAAATACTAGTACTTTATAATGTACAGGTAGTTCCAGAGATACACGTAGAAATCTTAAAAAACCCGCGTAGGTATCTCGAACTTCCGAGTATGTCTCGGAAGCATAAATTGTATAAACAACTTTTTTATTGAATTAGAAACAAATTATTTTCTTAAATTTTGTACTACAAAAACGCTATAAAATCACTGAGCAATAAGTGGACACCCGTGTATCTCGGGAACTACCTGTACCTTAAAAAGAATCAACGAACGGTTAGGTACTCGTCTACTGAACATCTCTTTTACAAGCGTTTACTGTTCCCAACAAACTTTCCTTGGTTTTTTTTTCTTAAAAAGAGAACAGAAAACCCTCCATTGCATTCGAATTCCTGAGCGTGAAATCAGCGCGAAGCAGAAAAAGGATTCGAAGGTAAACGTAATTATTGGCCACTTGATTGAAAACAAACAATTACTTGATGGATGTTTAAAACTCGCGAATGAAAACGGTGAAGCACATTGCACTGAAAGATAAATCGTTCGTTAAAAGTTGTTGGCGATGGTTTGGCTTTGTGTTGGGAATTTGAAATGAGAGGAAAATAACAGAAATGTTTGTATATAATTTAACCGTAGGGGTTGATTTTCAGGAATGTATGTGTGTGTGTTTTTTTTAAATTAAATGTGTTGTAAAAAGTTTACTGGAAACAAGTTTAATGTTTTAGTAAATTCTTGCTCATAAAATAATTTCGAAATAGAAAACCTAGCTTGAGTAGAGTGTGAGCTATTTTAATTTTTATATAATTATTTAAGTCAGGAATACAGGAATAAAAATAAATTGCTCTTCCCTATATCGTACCCGTAATTCTACAAATGATCTAATAACTTCATTATTTAATAAATCTGTGCGATAAATTAAGTTTGCGTTGCGTATATAAATAACACTAAAGTGGCGCCTAATCTATCGTTCTATTGATGCTAGTTCCAAGATCCCTAACTTTAAATTCTCGGAAAAGCAATCCATTAAAACGCTGTCTAGTGGAAAAGATTATCTAGATAAACCGTAAATGATATGGGTTGGGGTGTGTGCTTTATGAGCTTACTATTTTCCTACCAAAAACCAAACACCTTTCCTACGCCTTTTACGTTGTACGGACGGAACTTCCAGCGAGCTGAAATTCAACTCACGCACAGCTGTGCCACACTCCACACGCTAATGCTACTCGGGGTCGCATTAATGAGCAACTGATTGTTCGTTGCGAAGCGTTCAACCGGTCCCCGGTTTCCCTAATGCTGATCAGATTAGCTTCAGCTCTGCTAGTTTGTCCTCTCGAAATCGGGCGCCTCATTCGGACGGGGCACGAGTTTTCCGCGCAAAACGTAAACCAAACAAAAAAGTGCTTTGCCAAAGTGTATAAATTCTCATCTAGTGGCTAAAACCCGCGTGATTGTACACCCTCGCTTGTGGTTGCATCATGGGTACCGGCATCGAGATACTGTCCCGTAGAAGATTCTATCTATTTCGCTTGAACGTGATGTGTTGTTCACGTGGAATATACAGACAGAGCGCCCGCCAGATTCGGGTAATGAATGCGCAAATAAATAAATGAATGAGTATATAAATAAATAATTGATTCACAGCCACCGGCATTAGCCGCCTAACATCTTCGCACGCATGGCGCATCCTTGGCGCCGTTTTGATGTGGTGTAGCTTTACGACACTAAACAAAAAAAAAGAAGGGAAAAACAGGCCAGCCACACCTCCTTCTACTTCAAAACCAGGCCTTTCCAAGTGCGGTTAACGAAGTGGCAATTACTCCCATTAAGGTCGTGCTTTAAGCACAAACCGGGGGAGCTTCTTTCGGGAGTGTTTTAATCCCAGCTTCCAACCAGTGTGCACGTGTTGTGGAGATGCCACGAAGAAATTTCTCGAGAAACTTGCCCATTATAAACAACGCAACATTCGGAGCATAAGCTGAGCCGGATTCTTTTTTTCTTTTGCATTATGGCACAAGAATACTTTGGTGTTCGGGGCACAAGGAAGGGAAGTAAGGGCAAGAAGTTACACAGATGCTTGCCATCATTATTATTATGCTAAAACGGGTCGCTTATTCCGCTGCTCCCGGGATGCTTTCTGAAGTCGTGATCTTGCAACGCCTTGAAGTGCCCTTCCCGAAATAACTTTTGCACTACTTATCAAACCCGCTTTTAGGATGGGATTATGATGAAAGATTGTAGTTCATTTGTTTGTTTGTTTGTTTGTTTATCTGAGACACGAACATGAGGCCCCATTTCATTGCCATTTCTTGTGCTACTATTGTTGCACTACAAATGGTAATTGAACTGACCCCGGTCAGTGCCTTCGATCTCTTCGTTCTAATTCTACTGATTTAATTCCCCTTCAATCAGACCGATACCGGCCGAAAAGGGATCTAAAAGCATGGGATGCCGAAAGAAAGAAAAGCAAAGAATCAGTTCAATCAGTTCAGTTCAATGGAGAGTTTAAGAGCTTCGTTCCTTACTCGTTGCCTGCTCGTTCCGGCTATTGATAATGGGTTTTTTTATTTGTTTGGGTGAGATTTGCATTTGGCAAGCGGATTTGAATTTTGGACACGATGGATTGCAAAGTTTATTTTGGCAATTTTGCTTTTGCCGCACGCTGGTTGAAATCGTGACGGTTCGTGCCCCAAAAAGCTGGAAGAGTTTCGGTGTGAACATCGTAATCGAGCAAGTTGAACGTAACTTTGGTGTTAACGTTGGGTAATTCACCCAATGCTAACCAAGGGGTGAATTGCTTTCATAACTTTCCTAATCGCTTAAGCACCATAAGATTTGGAAGTATCACAAGCGAAGATTAAATTATGCAGTATTATCGGGTATGATTGTTGCTATCGAAGATTTAACAAAAAATTAATCTGCTTTCGCATAGAGATTAAACATAAGCAAATGAATTCACGCCCTACTGGTCCTCCGCTAGCTACCCAGAACTTTAGCGAAAACGGATAAAAAAGTAAATCTGATATTTCTTTCTGGCCTTGAAATTATGGGAGAAGTTTTTCCGGTTATGGGTTTCCAGACGCTCAAAAAATACAGTTGAAGTTCTGTCAATCACATCGCTGGAACATGGAAAGAGTCTTCGGATAAAGAAGACTGTATGAAATCCAATGATATCTTGGCGATACGCGATACTTCGTGATGGAAGCGACAAATTTCGGAAACTACTTTGTGACTAAATTACAGATCACCTCAATTCCTAAAGTAGAGAACATCACCTTCTTCTAGAGAACATCGCTGATCGTTAGCTGCTAAGGAACTTACTGGAAGAGAATTGTGTTGAAGTCGTAGATACTTTTTTTTCTTAGCAGAAAACGTAAAGTATACAAAGTAAATTGTCTTTGGTGAATCTGATTGAGAACTTTTTTTTATGAGGAGTCCTCAAACATTCATATGAATGACTCGTCACAAGATTCATTCAGAATAACACTCACGCTTATATCAGTCTCGTCAACCAATAAGACTCCTACTCCTACGTGGAAGCAAAATGTTGATATCCTTTCCGGCAATCAGAAATCTCTTTTTTTTGGGGTGATTGGCTACTGCTCAGAAGCTGACGACCTGGACGGACATGTTCGCATAAAGATGTGTATTTTGATCGGATACAACGTTGTTTCAATCCTTTTTTTGTTTCAATCCTTTTTTTGTTTCAATCGAAAAGGTAACCTTTGGCCTAACTCTTTTTTCTGAGGACCTGATGTGCTTTATGGTCACATCTGCTGACTAGTTTTCTGTTTGAAGCGATCTCTTGAAGAGAGAAAATGTCTTGAATGTCAGACAGGCTAAATCTTGAAGCCAGTCTCACGATGTAAAAATTTTTCGTTCCGGCGGACGTATCTTCAACAGATGAAATACAGTTAAACAACTTTTAGTAGTGACTGTAGCAAATTAAGATATAACATTATCAAAGATTGTCTTCGCCCAGGTGAAAGAGAACTCGTATAATAAATTACCAAAAATCATTCCTCTTTCAATGCAGTTTTTTTTTTGCTCGGTTAGAACGGCCTGGCCGTATCAAGACTTATTTTACCACGTAGCAGAATAGTCAGTCCATGCCACCGGGGGACGGTCCGGATGGGGTTTGAACCTGGTCCTGCCGTGTGGACCGGCGCCGTTTTTCACATGCACCACCGGAAAACTGCCGCCCCAAATGCAGTTTTTACTCTAGAATTTTTGCAAAAGTATAATTCTAACATCTTCCCTTAAATATTGTAAAAACCTACCATTCAAATCGACCGTCGTTCCATTTAGCCGTGGTAGCGTTCTGTGAAAGAGTCCTAATTAAATTAGATTCAAAATTCAATGCAAGTTTGTCTTCCATTGAATAAATCTCAAATTAACATTCGCCGGCGCAAGCCTTCTTCCAACCCTACCGGCAATGGAAACGATGTGCGTCTGTGAGAATCAATTCAAAGGGAGAAACGATGTTATCCATCCTTGCAAAGCGTTTTGTGCAAAACATCAGTGAAGCATTTATGGAGCCCATTCATTCTGTCCTTTCCAAGAAACTGGTAGTCTGGGCTGGGGAACAACTTTGGTGTTTGTGTGTGTTCTGTCCTTCGGGCAAATCGCTCTATCGCTTAACGATGGTAAACGTGGCTCGGACGGAACAGGATGAACGTGAACAAAGGTATCCTTTTGCCGTGTTGTTGTTGTTACAAGTGAATGGAAAGGGCTATTGCGAAGACATCCTTTAAGGTATTCATCCCAAAATGGAGTTTATGTACTAACTTGTACTGGGAGTTGTATTCTGACGAGTTTATTATAGAGATGTTATTTTTTGTTCAAGGAAATGTTTTCTACCAACTAATGTTAGACATTTTACTCTATATTCTCTCTCACCAGTCAGCAATCAACGTTCCATCCTGCTACAGTCGGGCGACAGTTTGAGTCGCGGATATCCGTCTCTCGATCTGGATACGGTGTACGAAGAGAAGAGTGATACGCACTGCAGCAGTCAGGTAACTCCGTTCACTTTTAACACTAGAACTACCAAGCGTTTTAAGCGTTTTTCGTTTGTGGTTAATTTTTAAACAATTTCGAAGAGTTGGAGTATATTTTATTGTTTATTGCAGATCGTACTATAGAATATATATGTGAAACTCATGTTTGAACTTCCTTAGAATTGTTTAACCCTAAAAAAATATAAGAAGAAAATGAAGCGTTCCAGTCAAAATGACTGGTCCGGTAGTTCTAGTGTTAAACCATTCTGAGCGTAGTTTTGCTCTCAACTGACTGAATTCTTTGTCCTCGCTCAGCTCGACTCACCTGCCGCACATATGCTGCTGACCGATTCACCACCCGATACGGACAACGAACAGTGCTAGCAGTCCGAGAGTCCGGTCCGTTCGCGGGCTCCCAGCCCGGAACAGACCGGTCCGTTACTGCCCGGGTGTACCAACACGATCACTGGCACAATCGCGACGGCAGCGTATGGAATGTACGGTAAGGATCGTGATGACACCGTGTTGGATCTCGTGCGGGGCAAACGTAAACGGTTCCGGAACACCAAACACAAACGCTTGGCCGTATCGCACAGTGAAACGAATCTTAGCGGACTAGGGCGTAATGTGACCGATCGTAGCCCGGCACGATCACGGGATGCAATGGGCAGTAGCAGCTATAGCAGCACCAGTAACACAAACACCAGCTTGGACGAGACGGGTAAGGATGGGAAACAGTCCAAGACGAGGTATGGGTCCCGGAAAAAGGCACCACGCGTCCAGCGTCAAAGGGAAGTGTGCGAAGGTATAAGGGCACCGCTCTGGACCACACTGACCCATGCACAGACAATAAGCGATTATGAAATCTAGGCATCTTCCTCAGACCCAAATAACTCAGGGAAGATGTACCGGATCCGGGTCCGGAAGCGTAGTAGCAAACGTGTTCTCCAGCTCATTGTGCGGAGCATACATAAGGAATTGACTGGTAGATAGCAAATGTGCAAGATTTCATACAGCCAACAGCAAACTTTACAAAAACCAAATGCCGAGCAAGGATAATTAAATCCATTAAAATTTCTAGTCGAAATGCTGAACCATTGTTAATTATGAAACATTTTGTGTAGGATAAGCGACATTACATTGAACTAGACACCAGGGGCAACCGAATGATTGACACAGAATGAAACAGAGATGAGATTGAGCAATAAGCAAACGCGTAATAACGGGTTGGGACAAATTGTTACAAGTGTAGCTAATATTGTTGAAACATTTAACAAATTGCAGATAAACTTTAAACCAATGGGAAACTTACAACCATCAACCGAGCAGCCAAAACGCATATTAATAATGAACAAAAAAAAAGGACAAATAATCCTATTAATTGATTGATTATACAAGTGCAATAGTTGCTATATACATATATATCTATATATATATATACCATGTTGAAATGATATATCTATACAATTTCGTTTGCGCTATATAAAATTTGTATACTACCAATAAAGGTTTCCTTAAACTTTCGGCGTGCTGCTTGTTAGAATTGTAAGCACTAAAACCAGTAGATGAATTTTATGAAGAAAATGATAAGCGTGGCAATAGCACAGCGAGACTTTAATAAGTGTACCATTTGAATAGAAGCAAAGCAAAATAACAATACAAACGTGAAGGCTGCTTCATCAGTTTTTGAAGATGAGCCATCAACACGGGTCCGCGTTTGTGGTTTCAAAACATGCTGCTATCGTAACTGTATGTACTAAGTTCATTTCGTACAATGCCAAATAACAACTTTGTGGAACGTCAATGTTAAACAGGAAGATCATTATATATATATACACTCTTTCTCTCCGGTACATAGATGTGTCTGTGTAAGAAGGTGTCCGTTTGGTTTGGTTTTCATTTTTGTGTCCGAAAATGTAATGCCAACAAAAAAAAAGGGAATTAAGCAACTAAGGGCATTCGTGACAATACAAAATCATTTTATTCATACGAACCGAGACAAGATTCGTGTAAAACGTATAATCGAAGCTAAATGAAAGGTAATACACCCCGATTCCTCGTTCCTATTTGTAGAACTCGTGCTCCGTTTCATCCTTTTTAATATTGTTTTTGTATCCTTTCTCAAAGTCCTTCGCTAGCACAATGTATCGATTTTCACGTACCGCGTGCATGCCCGCTTCCTGACAGATAGCGTTAATATCGGCACCGGAGATTTTGTCCGGCCGGGCGACAAAATCTTCCAGATCGACATCCTCGGACAGATTCATCTTGGCGGTAATGGTGGAGAAGATCAGTCGCTTCTGTCGTCGATCAGGCAGAGGGAATTCGATCTTTCGATCGAGTCGACCCGGACGCAGCAAGGCGGGATCGAGTGTATCCGCGCGGTTAGTTGCCATGATGACCTTTACGTTGGTGGTTTGATCGAATCCATCCATCTGGTTGAGTAGCTCTAGCAGGATGCGCTGTACTTCACGATCAGCACCGGTCTGGGCGTCAAAACGCTTCGTGGCGATAGCATCAATTTCATCAATGAAAATAATGGCGGGTGAGTTTTCCTTCGCAAGACGGAACACGTCACGCACCATGCGGGGTCCTTCACCGAGATACTTCTGCACAAACTCCGAGCCAACCACACTGTAACGGACAAAGAGGGCGCAAATGTTAAGCTGCGTTCACATTCTCATCAATATTATTACTTACCGAATGAAAGCGGCCGTTGTATGATGTGCGACAGCCTTCGCCAACATAGTTTTACCGCATCCGGGTGGTCCGTACATTAGTACACCACGCGGAGGATCAATACCGATTTGCTTGTACAGTTCGAAATGTGTTAGCGGTAGTTCGACAGCTTCACGGATTTCCTGCTTCTGCATGTCCATACCTCCGATGTCGGAATACTGAACATCCGGTTTCTCGTCCGCATGTAGCATAGAAATTGAACTGTCCGCTTCCGGTGGCAAAACATCCACCAGGGCATTGCTGTGTTTGTGCAGGGCGACGCTAGCCGATGGTTTAAGCAACTCCCGGTCGATGGTGGACAGAATGCGAACATAGTAGTTAGATCCCGTCGTCGACCCAACAATACCGGTGTTTTGATCAACCGCTTCCAAGAACTGCCCAATTACGAGGGGAACCGACTGGATGCGTTTCACCTCTTCCTGTGCGTGAAGGTATTCCTTCTTCAAATTACGCTGTTCATCCTTGATGTACTCTTCCTGCACTTCCAAGAACTCGAGCATCTTCAGCAGTTTCTACGTAGACAAAGGAATAAGGGCAGTTTAATACAAAAACCTCGCCCATCACATTTCCAGTCTTTACCTTGTATTTTATATAAAGATCCTCCTCCAGAGGTTCTTCCAAAGGGTTCACTACGTCCTTCATGGTTCGCGTGTCGGTCTCGTCCTGTGCGTGGCAATCAAATGGGAACGTTACACTCGATGACAAAAGCAATACTTGCACTGCAGCAAATATGCCAGCTGTTGTGGCTACACCCTCGCACTTACCTTATCAGGAATTACCATCTCAGCGTCAATCATTTTCACTATTTTTTGTAAGCTAAACAAGCAAAGATCGAACAACGGCAACAAATATTGCAATGACTCGGATGATTTTTGACAGCAGAGCGTGCGTCAACTTTTGCTACAACAAAGTTTGACAGTTGATTTCTTTGATGCTGGCCAAGGTTTATAGGTAACCGAAACGCGGCAACACTGTGAAACATCATAATTAGGGACAAAAAAACGATTTTTCTTTCTAGAATTTTTCGAAAATTTCTGTGATAATTGCTGATTGTTTGAAAAGAAAGTTAAAAACGATTGTTCACAATTTTGTTCGGTTTCATCCGATTTGAGGTTTGGAACGGAATGTATGCTCCCGGATGGAAATGATGGCTGTCATTAGTCGGTGCCCATCTCTACGGAACTGTCAATCGAATCGATTCTCCCCGTACGTTTGTTTTGATTTGCACCACGCGGACCAAAATCAGCTACATGCCGGAATTGTGTAGTTTTGAATTAGATTTATATCGCGTGTACGTTGCTTTAAACTAACAAAAAATGGGTAAGAAAATCGCGGCCGAACTAAAAACCCGCCTACAAGCGATTAACGATGAAATGGAATTCTACATGGAACTGTTCAACATTCCGGAATCCGTAGAAGGTGCGTATTGTATAGTGTGTCTGTAGCGAAAGTGTCCTTTATAATTGTATACTGATCGTATGTAATGCCACACACCACTTATAATCGCGTATTGCTTCACAGATGATGGCGATGAGTCCGACTATTTGTTAGAGACGGATGAAGCCACCAAAAAACAACACTTGAAAAAGATGAAAGATACCGAAGAGGACAAGGCACACCGGTTGGAGGTTAAGAAAAACAAAGTCGCCGGAAAGCACCTGGGACGCAAAAGCAAACTGGGAACGGACAGTAACAAGGCCGAACGAAAGAAATTGAAAAAGGAAAAACAGCTAAAGGAAAAGCTGAAATCGATCAACATGATGGCAGTAAAACAGGAGCAGCAAAGAAGCAAATTAATCGAACACAAGCCGCTGGATGTAAAGAAGGAAAAGGAACCCATGTTCAATGCTGAAGGAAAAATAGTGTTTTCCAAAGTGCAGCTTGACGAAAGCGACGTTCGAAAGAAGGGTAAGTTGCTAAAACAGTATGTTTCATTCCGAGCTTAACTAACTTGCGCTTTGCTTGCAGGCATCGAAACGGATACGCGGAAACTGCTGAAGAAGGCTGTTGACAACAAAAAACATCTGGCCGAGTTGAAGCAATCGGGCGAACTGGAGAAGTATGCTGAAATAAAGAAAAAACAGGCTTGGGAGAAAGCAATGGCTAAAACCCTCGGCCAAAAGGTAACGTTTCTGTTAACGACATCGCAATGAAAACATTGTAATAATTTTTTTTGAAATTGTATTTTTCCTATCCATTTCTATAGGTACGCGATGATCCGGAATTACTTTCCAAAAAATTGAACAAGCGTAAGAAGCAGATTAAAAAATCAAAGGAAAGTTGGAAGCAACGGCAGCAAAAGATTGAACACGAGCAAAACCAGCGGCAGAAGGAACGTACGGCTAATCTGAAGGAACGCGCCCAAAAGAAAAAGAACACCAAGCTGAAGAAATTGGCCAAGAAGGGGCGAATCATACCTGGATTCTAGAAATATACGTGATAAGTCGACTGAAAAAGATGCGGGTTTGCAAATTTGTTTTTTTTCTTCTCATATTCGTATCTCTAATGAGCGCGTGTCACACTAGTCATCACTTCAAAGGGTGCGTAACGCACACACACATACGCATAAAATATGTCTTGCGATGGGAATACTACCGGGTGTGAGAAACATCCTTCCTAGACTCTAAAATTACGAACAGTGCTTCCGATTTTTCCATGATGATGCATCGGTTGAATGAACTTTAAAAATATTTGTTTAACGTTCGTTTTCCCTCCTTCCGTCATTCTACGCGAACGTACGTCATACGGTAGATAGGTCGAGTCTTGTTCACGAGCGGTTCGCGTGCTTCAAAGAACACACTGGAGTGGAACGGGTCACGTAAATGTTTAAGGACTTGTCGCTTTAATCGCTTTACACTTTTGCTCGCGAAACGTCCCGCCGTACTCTCGTTGCACTTGAGACACACCAGCGAGTATACACGCGTCGCGCCTTCCGCGTTCCTCGCGTTCGTCACGAGCTTCACTATATTTAGCTGACAAGCGTATACCTTTTTCATCTCATCGTTTGTCTTATTTATATTTAAACAGGATGAGCTAGATTCAGGACGTGTATTTATACGGATGGAGGATAACAGCAGCGCGTGCTGACGCAAGCACACCGTTTCGCCAGCGACAAAACATTCCGTTGAGGGAACAACAGTCGCCACATCGAAAAAGAAACGATACGCCTAAACCATGCAAGGCATCATCATTTGCATACAGTGCAAAGGCAGCCTGTTGGGCGCCCTGCCGTATTGGCCCTTGGTGGCGCCGTGACCCCACGATGATGGTTACGAGTGTCGTCGGTATGTTTAACAATTCCACTACGTATTATCATCTTTACCCGCGGAACGGAAAAATTGTTACTCTAAACACGGGTCACCCTTTGCAGGGATACGTACAACACATACGACGTCTCAGTGTGCTGTGATCGATGCAGGCACGGGTTGCTAAGGTAGGACGCAATGTTTCGCTTCGCTTTTGTGCCGACGCTAACGCGTTTACGTCAACCGACCGGCATCGAACGCAGATGGGACGGTTGGTAGCGCGAGCCGTTGTTTAGTGCGCATGCCATAAAACGAATCCGTACGTCCAGAGAGGATGAGTGTTTGGTTTGGCGCTGGTCCTTGCTGTCTACTACTCTTTGTGTCTTGATTTGATTGGAGCGCTGGCTCGTAATAATCCCGGTACTGTCGCCGATGTTCTGACGTCATTACGCTGACAATGTCTGCTTTCTCGCTCTCCGCACTCTCCGATCAATTGACGCCTCATACGACTGTCTCATACACACTGAACCTCCGATCCGAGAGAGTTGTGAAACAGACCGCAAGAGAAAACAGTCAAGTTGAGCGAGCAACCATGCGCCTCCATCGTGGTAGAAGAAATTTGATAATCACCCTGTCGGGGTGTGAAGAGGGACGATTGGAAAAACAATGAACGACGATAGCAAAGAGAACACATGGCGCTGGAGAGTTCGAGGGCAAACGAGATTTCCGGAGAGCCAGTTGTGCGTGGGAATTATATTAACTGTCCGGTTGCTTTTGGTTTCGACTACTCAAGAGCGAAACGTGCCAAAATACAATCGCATAGCAGACAGGCGATTGAAAAGTGTTTGGAATGATTTTTTTTAATTTCCCTAAAGTTACAGCTTGTTTGTGTGGAATAGAAAACAATACTTTTGTATCGCTTTTAATTAATTTTAAGCCCATTTTTGTGAATTTTGAAAGTGTAATAATTTTTGAAAAAATGATTATGAATTACACTAAAGGCCAATATCTGTACCAGATTCTTATGTTTCAGCAAAAATACCACTGGAATGGAATACTCCGTCCGACACAAAGCAATTTCCGTAGCAACAGCAGACTGACAGCAATAAAAACGGTATCCATTGCTAAATACACATGATGCGAGAAACATAGTATGCCACTTTTAAGCAAGAAACTCTTCACGGGAGAACGTTTCCTTCCGCTCTCATTCCGAACAAGCGAACGTTTCATACTCACCGCCATTGTTATTGTCTGCCATTGCCAACGCACGAGCTACCCCGTGGTTGGGCGAGTGTGTGCTGAGAATCATACTTTATCTCCTCGGTCGAGAGCGCACACTGTCTGGAGCGAACACTCCAAGTGAAGCTTTTTGCGTACAGCCTCAGTTCAGGTTTAACCGTCGGGGCTCGCGCGTGGATCACAAAGACTTGACCGCGATCCAGGTTGTCTGTTGTCCGGTCCATCGACGGTGTCCTTCGGCACAGAAACGGCAAGGCTTGTGAGCAGGGCAGGTACCAATTGTACCAATTTCACCACTGAGGCAATCATCGGCCGGTTACGGTCGGTGGACGGTACACGGTCTTGGTGCGTGAATCACCGGGTGCAAACGTGTCGTGCGCTAGTGGTGAAGCAAGCGACGTCTGGTGTGAAGTGCTGGATGTGAAGTTAACCACGAGCAGAGGGGTGGACCTCAAGGATTAAGTTTTGTTATGCACAGAAAATCCGGGTTCCCGCAGCCCACAGCAGAAGCTACATAATCGTTCTTCTTTTTTTGCATTGCATTCCTCTGCAAGCTTGTGCTGTTGCGTGTGTGTGTGCGTGTGTGACCGTGTCTCTGTGTGTAGAATGTGAAGAAAATACGTGTTTAAAAAGTATGCTAAAATGCGAAAAATTCATCAAAGCAGTCGAGAGTTTTTATTGGTTATAAAGTTGCAAGTTGCTATCGTGTTTTTAAGAAAGAAATCCAACGCTACGACCAGCCGCTTTTCATCAGCAAGGAAAGTTTTCATGAAGAAAATATAATCGCGAATTTGAAGGTAAAAATCTGCATCCCACCTTATTCTTCTGTTGTGTGTGTGTGTGATTTCTTTTGTAATGTAAGTTTTACACTACATAGCTGTAGTACTATGCGACACTACTATGCTTCGTTTTGATCAGATGATGTGTTAATAGAAAGCATTAAAAATATAACAAGTTTACTGGCACGTCCGTAAAAAATGGTCTCTAAATAGTCTTAAACTATTCCCATGACGTGCTGTGCAGATCGCAATTGAAATTTTCCATGCTCAACCGCCGTGAAACATGCAATAATGTCTAGCAGTAGTAATGTCCCGTCTTCATGCTATATCGTAGCACGATCCGGTGCTATAGTTTGCTCATATCTTTGCCAAGTGCTTTTTCTTTGGTTAACGATTTTCCGATCAGATCCGTTCGCTATTCGGCACGAGCCACCAAAACGCACCATCCGACGTCTCGTCGATTCGCAATCGATTTTCCTTCCCATTTACCCACTTACCGTCCTTGTCGCACTCTTGCTAGCGCGCTCTCTCGCTCTCTCTCTCTCTCTCGGTCGTGCTTTCCTCTCCGCTGGAGAAAACACACCCTTTCAGCGAGATTCACAATCCCGCTGTTCACCTAGTTATGTGCATCAAACCAAACTCCACCGCGTACCCACAGGTCGGTTCACATATTCGCTCCAATTCTTTTTTTGACTCCATTTTTTCCCCAAATTCTTAACCGTACGTACCAGTTGTGTCGCAAGGGGGGTTTGCAGTTTTGCCCTCCGAGTAGAGGAGCATACTACTACGCAGGCGAAACACCTTCGCTGTCGATGCTAAACAACAGCATGCTATGTTTGATAACTTGAAGGCAGCCCGAACGAGTCCGCTTCAGCTGGGTGGGTGGTATCCATGCATGTAAAAGCGAGATGCAACAATGCGAGAAAGAAGAAAAAATCTTTACCATTAACATCACTCCTTATCGTTGTCTCACTTTCTCGCTATCGCTATCTCGCTCATGCCTTCTACTTCAAGCTCTTGTTTGGTTGTTGTTTTTTTTAATTCTTGTACGCAGTAAAAGAAACCTTTCGAATGGTGAAAATGGCTGGAAATCTCTCAACCCAAGCTTGTAACACTTTGCAAATTCTTTGAAACACAAATTTTCGGTTAAGTTTTCTTCAATGGTTTCCACGCATTTTCCTCTCGCTCACCTCTTGCCATAAGCGATGGAGGTGCCTGGTGGCGTATAGAACAAGCACCGCCACCGGTTCGTCTGTACCCCTCCTGCGTTAACACCAATGAAACTTTTTGGCTGTGATGATTCACAAGTGCCATTTTCCATTTCGTCTTCAACAAGTTTTACGCACTTTGCTTTGTTATGAGGCACAGTTTTGGCAAAATGTCGGCGTGGGTGTGAGGAGTTTTGTTTTACTCCCGGGCGTCAAGTTGTAACTTGTCGCACATTTGATGGAAAATTTTGTTCCATTGTAGTATTGATAACATTACATAATTGGAAATGTATTTCGAACAGAATCAAGCAAAACCCGGACGAACTATGTCCTTTTATGGGTAGCATCACAAGTTTCGTTTGCAAATAACGTCGTACGTTGTCTTCCCGATTTTGCATGCATAAATGCTTATTACCACACAACTACAGCAACCAAAAACAAAACAGAACGTTATTTGCTGGAATTGCAAAGGTTTCGCAATCTCGTCGCAAAAAAAAATAAAGCAAAGCACAAAAATCACATTCTCAAACACGGTTTCTATACTTGCCGTACACTCGCACAGGAAAACAATGTTAGCAGGAAAAAGAATGCTAAAAAACAGACACACACACCGAAGCATTACTGCTGCCGGCAAATGCGGATAGCGCACATGTTCATGCCGTGATCCAGAAGCAATGATGCGCGCGTCAAATCGTGCGTCTTGCGTCGATCGTTTCCGCGCGCTGATCATGTTTGTCGATCGTTTTACCTCATTACACTCGCGAACGCGAACCAAACAAACACACACACACACACCGGTGCGATACCGGCATTTCTTTTTTTACCCACATTTAGGGCTGACGACAACTGAGAATGTGGTTGTTATTGTAATGCAAAACAAAAAAAAATCTACATACACCACTTTTGCACACATCTGTATGATTGGGTGTTGATATTTATGTTTGACTCGTGAAAGGAATTCCCTTTAATCGGCAAACGGGCCGATAATTCTGCCGGAGATTTGATTAAATCATCCCTCGGTGGAAGACAGAATGGACGATGGAAGCATACCACGGTTTGAAGGTGTGAGAGCGTGATGGAGAGCGCACGCACCAGCACGTGCTCTTTGTGCGCTGGTGGGGATCCAACCAAAGATCATAGTTGGCAGTGACGCGGTAATTCTGGCAGCCTCTTGTCAAAATGTCACCACTGAAGACTACACATCTAGAGCCTTTTTAGTACCACCCATTTGCTCTAGTTTTAAAATATTTTGTTTTGTTCTGTTTTGTTGTTTTTTTTCATGTCTTTTATTCCCATTTCACTCTAGCGGTGGAACGATACTGATATACCTGACGTATCACAACACATTGTACCGGTCTATCCACAATTTGTACGTTTGTTCGCTCGACGAAATTGTTGGACATTCGATCTCGACATCATTTTGTTTACGTGCATCCAATAGCAGGCAGCATCCGCAAACCCCGTGCTTCCGTGACTTACAACTGTGTGGTTGTGTTTGTGTGTATGTGCGTCCGTGTGCTTGGTTTTATTATTATTTTTTGCATTCTTATTCTACGTTCGCTCCCGGGTTTTTGGTTTGTTTAGTTTAAGCGCAGAACACACACGCTCGTTAATAGGATGACTGATGAGGAAGGTGTGAAGAATGGGACGAAAGCGAGGAAGCACGCGAGAGGATGCGGGGAATGGTCCCATACAAGGGTGAAGATAGTGGTGGGAGACTGTGTGCAATGTCAAGCTGGTTGGTGTTGGTGGTGTGCGGGATGGACAGTGACGCAGTGCCCCGACCGCTAAAATCGTTTACCTACGTCAATCGGGAACGGAATCGCGCGCCGTTACCATTCGTCAGTCCGCAGCGCGCGCAAAGAGAGTAGTTGGTACCGTCGCACGTGTGTGTGTGTGTGTGTACACCGCGTAGAAGAAGAAAGACGTCGAATGGGGAGCAAACATACCCGCACCCGCACACGTACATGCCGTGCTGTCCCCTTCTCCCACCCCCAGCGGCACATACAGACGGTGTTTTAGCGTGGTACGGTGATGGGTCTTCCGCCGAAAACGGTGAGCGCCGCGTGTAAAAGGGCAGGCGGGGAGAGCATGTGTACATATTGAGATGGTGTTGCTTGCATGCGGTAAGCAAAGCCGTACGTAAACTTGCCATGCTTACGTACACACAACGGGGTGTACATACACGCACACGCAGGGCACGACATTACACGATGCAAGAGAGTGACGCCGGTTCAAACAAAACTCATCATCATCACCGGCGGGCAGCGCCCGCGCTCTGGTACGAAGGGCACACAGAGTACGACGAGGCTGCTGCTGCTGCTGCTGCTGCATGCAGTTGTGGTGTGGATAGTTAGCAGCCTGCTTTGCTTTTGGCTGGTTGACATTAGTAGACGGTAGTACAGTGTGTAGCAGTTTAATACGGGTCTGTCTGGTTCTGGACGCGGGATAGCAAAAGATGTATGTTTATGGTGCGTGTGAATGACCTCCGTGTTGTGGGTCCGATACTCCGATAGGAGGGAAAACGTGCGGGAATGTGAGAAAAAACAAGTTCTTTACTTAAAAATCACTTATCACAATCAAAAGAACATTTTTAGCGAAGCGCATGTACGTCGAGAATGTGGCACATTGGTATGAAATCGTTCCTCGATTCTCAGATTCCGACAAATCTGCTGCACTCCAACGATGGTGATAAAGTGACCATATAAAGGAAAAGGAATTTATTTTTGGCATCCTCCTCTTCCATTGGTGGCCGCCCACCCCCCAAAAAACCCCATTTCCCGTCCGCACAATGGCGGTGGAGCACTTCCGTCTTTCGTGCCAGCATGATCTGTTGTTTCACAAATGTCACGGTACCTCTAATTGGTTGCCAACAAATCGAAACAAACGAAGCAAAACGGTAGAAAAAGAAGAATCCGAGGGGTGGAGGGACAGAAAAAAACAGTGAAGAAATAAAAACATGAAAGTGCACACAAAACCCCCAACCGACCCCCCCCCCCCTCCCCTTCCAAACCAAAGGCACAACACGTATCGCGTTCCTGCCCGTAATCGATATTCGATCTTACGCGACGTGTGATGTCAACAACGAAAACTCATTCGAGTGTGTTGTTGGGGCTGTGGTTCCTTTTTTTTTCTCGTGTCCACCCACGGCATGTTCACTAGTGGACAGTTCTGTGTAGATGCCACACCACCTGCTACTATGATTTCGTCGCCTCTATAAGAAATATAGCATAACAACGAAGGGGAGGAAAAACAAACCCCTCCGGAGAACAGGAGAAAGCATCCACCAACTGACGCAGAACATCCATATAGATCGCTCACAAGATGGTAACGTCTGGGGCAGGAACGCGATTCCCCCGGGTGCCGTATACAATTTGACGCAAATTCGGGCAAAACACATGCGATATAAATCATACCCATCGGTGCAATGATCGTTTGGAGTGGTCTGGCATGTGTTTCCATACTGTAGGACTATTTTTTTTGCTTCTGTTTTTCAAATCACCGCTCTGCGTGTACAGTTTAATGTAGTAACTAAGGTGATGGGTACCGTGTAAGCAAATCATCATTACAGTAGGCAAGTTATAAATCTCAACCACATCCGGATAGAAGTAGTCCTGAACCATTTATTGGTTGATGTTTGGTTGTTAGCCTATTATACAACCTTTGGTTGTTATACCTGGCCATTCTGGAACGCCTCGTGCCCCAAGGTGCATTTTTTTTTCTCTCTCGATTTTCGATTACCGTACCGTTGTTTGTGTGTATGTGTGTTTCGTTGGACATGCCGATAAGATAACACGCATGGGAATGGGCTCTTCTTGGGTGTTATTTCTTTTTTTGGGCAAATTTTTGTTATTGTTGGTTGTATTTACTTTTACTATCATCACCAAAAGCGCTCGTTGCAGGGGAGAAGCAAACGTAAGCGCAATCGGTTTGATAAGGAACAGAATGAAAAGCCTATGCTGCCTATCTATTTTTAATGTGTAACTACTGCGTCCTGTATGTCGTACGGCCGCTTCTTTCTCCTCGTGTGATTTTTTTTTACGGCAAAACATCGAACTTTAACAGAAACTGCGCATCTAACTCTGACGATGGGTTTTGATAACGTAATGGCATGCAATTAGCTTCAGTTAGGAGAAAATTGTTCCTCTATGGTATCGATCAACATCATTTTCTTTATGTTGAAATTTTAATTTTATGTATATAAAGTTTGATCCTTCTAATCGATATATAGTAGTAGCTAAACTATTATCTTCTAATGTTTGTGGCGAAGGTGTACTAATCAGTGGAACATAAGTATCCACACACGTATAGAAACAAGCAAACACTGATAACAGAAACATTTCTAGCCTGCTGTAACTATCTTGTGGTTTTTTATGGATTTATGCTTTCGAGTGGTTAGATAAGACAGAATGTTGATTGAACATGCTTTGGGGAATGATAAGTTCTTGTACAGACAGATAAATAATTCAGAAATAAAATACGTTTTGTTTTTGGTTCATAATTTAACATAAAATATTGATTAATATAGCCCAACCTTTCCTCTGCTCTATTTCCAGCCGGAATAATGGAACACATCTGCAAACGGTGAAGTTGACTACGTTTGAAACGTTGCCCATTTTTTGACATGCCAAGGATTTAACGAAGCGACACAAAGCCTGGGAACTATCGAGTAACCGAAAATCCAAATTTTCGTTCGCTGTAGGGCTTCACGGCCCGAACCTAACCCCCGGCGGTGAAAGTGTGCGGTACAGAATCGATACACCGTTAAGTACGTGGTGGAATCAACGCCTGACAGGAGCCACCAAAAACCCCGACCGCCATCAACCCGGGGCGGAACTAGTAGACGGGCGAGACGAGACCGATGGGCGAATATGGCACACTGGACACAAACACTATCACCAGCAGTAGCAGTGCGTCCTCACTTACGTCAATTCTGATGCCGATGCCGATGTCGATGGCAGCAGCCCCACCCACCTCCGCAGCAGCAATGTCGGTAACCGCTGCCGGTAAACCGACTCCATCTTGTTCCTCCTCAATCTCGTCGGCACCGACCGGCGGTGCGCCATCCGTGGCAATGGTACTGGCGGCCGCAACAGCAGCAGCGAACACCACTACAACGAACCAAATGCCGTGCAATCACGTCCAAACCTCAGCGTCCTCGTCGTCGGTAGAATCTGACAGCTACCATTTTTATCACAAATCCGGCGCCGGAAACGGTGGAAGTAACGGTATGCCAGGGGTCGGCGGTACAACCGGCACCAGTTCTAGCAGTGGCCATCATCATAACGGTACCGGCAGTACAGTGAAGGGCAGCGGGAGAGTTGGTACGGGTCACGAAAGTACGTCATCAGCTGGTATGCCACGACCGTCGGTGGTAGCCGGTGGTGGCACCGGTAATAACAGCAGCGCGGGCGGTGGTGGTGGTGGTAGCGGACGCGTTAAGTGCAAGGATCCGATACGTGTCGGTTTCTATGAAATTGAGAAAACGATCGGCAAGGGTAACTTTGCCGTGGTTAAACTGGCACGCCATCGAATTACCAAAAACGAGGTACGTATACTATCGGCCGCAAACGATAGTATTTTTATGTCTTCTTTAGGTTGGCAAAAAAGAAATTCTTTATTTTTGTGTGCAACTTATGACTTTGGTTAGCATGATTCGGATAGGGCGATTTGAATTCGAGTAAGGGACTATCTAAGTTTCATATACATTTTTGGTCCATATTGGCGAAAAAGTCTATCGATTTGAAGAATCTGTGATTCTAAGTTCTTATCTTTCAGGACGTTTCGCAATGCGAGAAAAAAGTGCTAGTCATTCGAACATTCCAACTAAGCTGCTTGACATTCTGGCGAGTCTCTATAGACGTTTGTGGCCTGGCGTTTGCCTGATGTAACATAACATCATTTCTGTTGTCTGCTTAGGCTCGTTTCAGTAATAGACCGGTAGTTTCAAACGATGCAACCGAAGACAGTAAGGAATTAAAGTGGGGGTTTGACCATACAGAAGCAACTCAAAGTAAACGATTCCTTTCCAGTTCCCCCAAATAAATATTGAGCAGAGTCTTCCAGGCAGTTAATTTTGATTTGGCCATCGTTTGAGTTGCCTTACCACGCTTTGATCATGGCTTTCACCCAATATAGTCGTATTTGAACCAAAGCTTATCCTCAGTCACCATCACTTTAAGAAGTGGGTCTATTTAATTCCATTTTGCCGGATAGAAATTCAATCTATCATGTTTTTTTGTCTAAATTAATGCAGCTCCCAAATGTCTAGTTTCATTTTGAATTCAAATTTGCGCAAATGTTTTAAACTTTTTTTTTAAGATTAATCTTCAGCTCCTGCACGACGTTACAACATCTCACGACGATTAAAGACGATTATTACTGTGAATCAAAGGACAGCTTGTTCGAAAAAAAAACTTTCTTTTTCTCCAACCTAATGAAAGTGTGCACACGTGTACGTGTGCGAATACTAAAGCGGCTGCCATTTAGAACATGCTGTCAACAATTTTTTAGACAAAAGCAGGAAACGCTTAAATGAAATGTGTATCCTTATGATGGAATTCTTTTGGGACCAATTAATACCTGCCGTGTTCGGTGGTTTCATGTGCTCGGGTGCGTGTGTGTCCCGCCGTCTGTCTGTCCTTGGAAAACAAGTACGCCGTTAAAGATATCCTAAGCCGAATTGTGTGGAAAAAAGGAAACGGTCCCCTTCAGAGAACTTTCTCCTACTCGCTGTGGCCAATCAAAAGGTTCAGTAGCATCCGATTAGTCCGTGATGGTACTTTTTCCTACTGCGTGAGACGTTCTTAGATGCTATTTTCCTGGAATGGCTACCAAACATAATGTGCTTCCGACAGGAAAATAGAAGAATGTAATTAGTTAGACTATTTCGGGACCAGCGTAAGGCTGTTGTTGCTTGGTAAATTGGGTGGTTTTCGTTTTTTTTCTGAGGAAAAGATATTTTTCTTCTGAATATGCGAAACAAAGATGGATAAATTTGATGATAGAAGTAGAAGTTTGGAGATGTAGGTGATAGGTCTTGGAAGTACTTGATACGCACTTCCTAATCATAGTGCTTCAATAACGATTTCCGCAAAACAGGAGATACTCTCTTGGAAATTTTATTGCAAAGGTCTCTGTAGTATAAGCGCTGATGTGTAATTGTAAATGAAGTACTAATCTCTTACGATTTTCCATTTACAGGTAGCAATTAAAATTATTGACAAATCCCAGCTTGATCCTGGCAACCTGCAGAAGGTGTACCGCGAGGTTGAGATTATGAAGCGCTTAGACCACCCGCACGTCATTAAATTGTACCAGGTGCGTCAGCCCGGGGCACAGACGCCCGACAACTGCAGACGAAATTAATATGCAACCATGCTTTTACTTTTTGCTTTTCACAGGTTATGGAAACTCAGAGCATGATTTACATAGTCTCGGAGTATGCTAGTCAAGGTGAAATTTTTGGTAAGTTTTCGATCCAACTCAACCGCGTTACGCTCGCCATTAGCTTTAGGGGGAGTTGGGGACCTTTGGTTGAAGTTCCAGCGTTAGCAATACTATGGCTAACGATTGTGGTCGTATGTTCATGAATTTGTTACTGATTCGAACAGTAGATTAGTCGGCTAAAAGCCATCGAAAATGCAGATTTCGGTAACAAGTTCGTTCGTTTTACGATCGATTCAAAGTTTGTCGACATGCATAGTAATTAAGGTCGGGCTAACTAGTCCAACGAGACTGTGTCCGCCTGTCGTGGGTTCTAGCCAAACAGTTTGTGGCTTGTAATTATGGTTGTTTTCTTTTTTATTTATACCATTCGCATTTGGTTACTACACTTACTTTCAGATTACATCGCAAAGTATGGACGACTTAATGAACGCGCAGCTAGAAATAAGTTTTGGCAGATCTTATCCGCCGTAGAATATTGTCACAATAAGGGAATAGTACACAGAGATCTTAAGGTAGGTAAGATACAAAATTTCATACGTACAATCAATAACGTACGGTCGCAATGCTTTTGTTGTCTTTTGTAGGCTGAGAATCTATTGCTAGATTCTAAGATGGACATAAAAATAGCAGACTTTGGGTTTTCCAACTTTTACAAAAAGGGTGAACTACTTGCCACGTGGTGCGGTTCTCCACCCTATGCTGCCCCGGAGGTGTTTGAGGGTAAGCGCTACACAGGGCCAGAAATCGACATATGGGTAAGTAGAATAAAAGTTGTTGCTTATGTTGTATATCTAACGTAACTTTACCTGTTGCTTATTTACAGTCATTGGGAGTGGTGCTGTACGTGCTGGTATGCGGCGCCTTGCCTTTCGACGGATCAACGCTACAGTCGCTTCGTGATCGCGTACTGTCTGGCCGTTTTAGGATTCCGTTTTTCATGAGCTCGGGTGAGTAATAATACGTTTTGATGCATTTTCGACTTTCTCAACGTACCTGTTTGCTGCAGACTGTGAATCGCTCATACGGAAGATGCTCGTACTGGATCCTTCGCGGCGATTCTCAATCGACCAAATCAAGCGACACCGTTGGATGATGGTGGAACTTATCGACACGCCGAAGATTAGCAGTATCGTCATTAATGGTAATGTCAGTGAAGTTAGTGCACTTGAGACGGAACCGAATGAACAGATATTGAAGATCATGCAGAACTTGGGAATTGATATTCTCAAAACGAGGGAGAGCCTGAAGGTTTGTGTTTGTGTGCAACAGGACATCTGTTTGCTTTGCTAATTCTAAATCGAAAATCTCAAGCAGAGTTTTAACTGGAACGTTTTCTTTAGCTTCATAGCTACGATCACTACACAGCTTTCTATCTGTTACTTTTGGAAAGACTGAAAAGCCGCACGATGTCACATGAGAGTGGGAACGCTGTCGCCGGTTGCATTGGTGGTGGAAAATCGGCTATCCATGAAACGCAACGCCGCCGTCCGAGTAACGTTGCCGAACAGGCAATGCGAAAACTTGCGATCAGTACACAACACAAGTAAGTGTTTCATTTTTTTTACCGCTTTGTGTCATCAAACATCTCCAACCCACGTTATCTTTTCTTCCTTGTTGCTTTAGGGCTGACCAATCAGGTTCCTCGCCGAAACATCAGCAACAAATCTCACCCGCAATATCATCCGGTTTGAGTAACCAAAGTTCGGAAACGCTGCACGGTTTGCTTAGCGCACAAGTGGGCTCAGGCGTAACCGGTGGGCTTCCGACAATGTCAACCGGTGTTATAATGCTGAGAGATACGAGCATCCGCGAGCAGCAACCGGTGCTGAAGGATAGCTCCTACTTTCGGGGTGTATCTTATACATCCAGTTCCGGTTTTACGGATGCATCGCTCTACCAGCTGGCATCGTTACGGGAGCGAGATTGTAGCTCCACATATCTTACTGGACCCGGTACGGTCGGGTTGCTACCCTCATCGTTGTCATCGAATGTAGCCGCCACCCTGGCAGCATCGGCAACGTCACGAGAAAGTAGCTCAATAGTACTGCGTGAGTCGGGCATTTTGTCCAATCGGATCTCCTCGACGCGGTTGCTGTCGAGCAACATCGACAAGCGCATTTTGCAGCAAAGTACGGAAGACTGTCGACGGTTGCTGCAGCAGGTAAGTTTAACCTCACTGTAAGCTGCGGTGTAGTCGGTAAAGCGAGTAGTTTTAGTTTGCACGTAGGTCGTAAGTATTGTATGTTGATTTATATAGAACAATTAGCCAGTAAGTAATGTACAGACAAATGGAAGCATACTGCAAGGTTAAAACGAAAAAGGATTATCTTTGCTGGTAGAATACGTTTAGTACTAGCTGTAGTGTAGAACTGGAGGAAAAAAAGACTTAATAAAGGAATAAATGATCCTTTGATATAATCATTCATTATGTTTGTTTTATGAGTTTTACGATTAAGAGGACTAGACAATTTCCCTTAGTGTTTTCATAGAAAGGTTGTAATGATTGTTCGCAAATCAAATATCACCTGTTTGGAAACTTGTAGAATCACTGTGGTTAGTAGTAGTAGATCTGCAATAATGCAAAGTACTATTGTTAAGGAAAGATATACAAAAAAAACTTTATATTATTTGTATGTTCATTTCAAGGCTCGTCCCGTGTCGATGGGTGAATCAAACCGATATACGAAACCACCGTCCCATTCACCGGTGAACAATGATCTCCATCAAGCGTCTCAGCCTCAACAGTCTACGGTCACGTCGTCAATACCCCAGTCGCAACGCTACTCGGATCCGCTGAATGGCTTCAGCAAGGACTATCTAACCAACACATCGTCCGGAACGAATGAAACGTCGATCACCGTACCACCGTTCAAGGATTACATCAACAATATGCAAACCTATTCGTACCTTCAGCATTACGAACCCAACTTGACGGTTACCAGCGCTTCAGCGAGTGGTCATACAGTACCACAAACTACATCCATTACGGCACAATACAGCTCGAGCACCGACGAAGGATGTGAGACAGATCTTGGAGGTAGAATAAAAAAACTGTGCCACTTGTTTGGAAGCAGCTGGACAAACATCTTTAATTTTGTATCTTCTTTTTTTAGACGAAGATGTTCAACAATCAATCGACAAGTCAATTCAGCGGCTCAATTCTTTCGCCAGCTCTAGTTCGTCGAGTGGCGTCGTGACCAATATTCATCCGAAGAGCTTAAGTCAAAATTTGAGCTGCGATTCATCGCGCAGTAACTTTTCAACCTTCGAAAGCTTAGATCTCAATCTATCCGATTGTGCAGAGCTGGCGGGCAGCTTACCATCCTGTACGGCCACAACGGAAGCGTATGAAAGTGTAGCGAAGGATGAAGGTTACTACTGGGCGTTCTGATTTATAACAAGCTTGGTTTGCATTTTTTGGACACGTGATAATTAAAAGAATGTTTTTGTCTTCATTTTAGCATCATTTCGTGCCGTTACGAGTGCGGCCTGTATCAATCAACAGCAGTGTGTGTACGCCATGTCGGATAAGGTGGTTAGTTCGTTCCTGCGAGCCAACACGGTGTACCAGGATGTGCATAATGGTGACCATCGCAGTATTACCCGTTCGCCCGTTGATTTTCGGTAATGATCTCCAATGTTCTTCCACCCTAATATACACTAAGTAATGTTATCTCTCTTTGCGCGTTATTTTCACCCACACAGAGAGGGTCGACGTGCCAGTGATGGGCTTGTTACCCAAGGTCTTGTGCACGCATCGGAAAATCCGCTCAATTCTCCGGTAGCGTTCAATAGCCAGCGATTGAATGAGACGTGCAAGGCAAAGGGTGTACTGGAGCTACATCTGCTTCAAAAGGAAGCTGCACAGTTGAAGGTGAAGTACCAGGCAAACGTTCCACAGGATGAGCTCAACGTGCGCCAGCTGCAGCACAGCCAGTTCCGGGTGAATCCGCTCGAGGGGCTCATCTTGAAATCATTGTCGACATCATCGCACGGTAGTGCGTGCCTTGAAGCTGCGAACGGTGGTAATGCCGGCTATTACAACAAGGTCGCCGACTACGTGGGCTTGTCGCTCGGTATGAAGGCGGCAACGGTGGCGGCTGCAGGTGGCACCGACCAGCAGATGGGGAAACTCGATGCCGAACAACTATTGCTGCGGGCAGGCGTCGCTCGCTCGGACCAGCTAAGTGCTGCCGCCGTACAGCAGCTGCAACAGAAGCCTCCGCTGCAGCAGCAGCTAATGCAGCACCGGTTGCTGCAGCAGAAACGTCAGATCCTGCAGAAGCAGGGTGCTATGGAGGCGGGCCTGAGCCGCAGACAGATGCTGCGGCAGCACAGCTATAAGATCGCACAGCAAACGCAAATACTGCCACCGCTACCATACGGTGAGATAGCCGAATCGGTTGACGGTTCCGGGTATCCGACGCTGCAATCTGTACGCGAAACAGCCATTCTCGAAACGGAACCGACCCAAGGGTTAAAGGATCCGCTGGATCTTTACAGTCACCTGCACGCTCACCATTCACATATGCACCATCAGCAGCAACAGCAGCAGCAGCAACAACAACAGCAGCAACAGCACGGTATCGGTGCATCCCACGCCGGTGTACATTTGACATCTGATCGGGGCACACTCTGCTCCTGGAGCACGTTACCGAGTTCGATGAAAACGTGCCAAATAAGCGAAGGAACATCCGCCACAGACAGTCCATGGAATGTGGCTGCACTCTATCACCAGGTACATACCACCCAAAAGTAGTAGACCGATGGGCTTGAACTTCACTTTCCGGCACGTTCCCTGCGTATCATTAGCCAACATCATTCCATTGTCAAGGTGGGGCTTTGTGTGGGGGTCCTTCCATTAGAATTCGCCACAGCATCTTTGTCCCGGTTGGGTCGGTTCCTGCTTAGATGCTGGTATATTTTTTGCTATGTCCTAAAAACAAATTACGTGCCAGTACTCGAATTATAAACGATACCAACGATTGCAATTATGCTGATTATAGTGCATTAGAGCAAAGCCATGCTTCAAGCTACCGAATGTAGATACAGCCGTGTGTCTGTGTGTGTGTGTCCATAGATGCCTAGCTCCCTGTATACACACAGTACGCCAGCAGTAGATGAACCGTTTTGTTTGTGTTTCTTGTAACAACATTATCGTCCTTTCTAGCTGTAGCTGTAATGATACAATTCATAGTTTGTTCGTTCGTCTGTTCATTTATTCGTTTGCCTAATCACGACTAGGGTATTCAATGCAAAACAATAAACATGATTAACAGTACTAATAATACATTTTTACCGTCCTACTCATAAACAGCCATGTTATCATAAACAAGTACAGTGAAGGGGTTTGCAAGTTGAATACGCTACGCAAGAACGTTACCAACTTTGCGAAGTAATAAACAATTAAATAGTAACAATTGTGCATTAAAATTTGATAAATTACATACAGCGCACTTCGCACAAATAACAGGAGGATGAATATGTGCGACCAAAACAGATACGAATGATTATTATTGCTTCTTTTTTTATGCTCTAGTGACGATCTTTCCGTTTCCGGTTTCCGGTTTCGCTATAAAAAGCTTTAGATTGGCTTCTAAATTTTCATGATTTGGGTTTTTGTCTTCAGTTCCAGTTCCTTAATCTGCACGAAACTATCAATTATAATTGCTTATTTTGATATACAGTTGATGATTTTGTTTTGTTGTGTTTTTGCATTCTCATAGTGCTCACCTTGTGTTATGTTTCATTCATTCGCGTTTAAGAATTGCACCGTTTTTATAAGTTGAAAATGAAATGTTTCTAACATTAGTTCTAACGCTGCCATAGTAATTGTTTGTTGTTTTCCGTAGCTTTCGATGTGTTTTGTTAGGTCGATGTGAAGTAACAATATATCATTATGATCATTAGAAAGCAACGGTTAATCGTTAGTATTATACATTAAACAAAACAACAACAAAAAAAAAACAAACAAACAAAACGATTATTATCATTACGAAAACAATTCCTACAAAATGAAGCGAGTATTCGTATCCGTGTATCGTCCTAACAGAATGTACCGCCCGGCCCGTTATATTCCACATCGCAATGGATCACGCCGCACACGTCCTCGATCCAGCATTCAATGCAACTGCCCCTGAGTGAAAGCCCCATACCGGAGCTTGCCGAGCAGATGGAGTCTATTTGAGCAGTGAGTGTTTGTTTCGCGAAGGAGAGATCGGGAGTTTTTGGTAATAGATCGACGTAAATGCAAACAGCGAGTGATTAGATTTGTGCATCTGCCTAGCGGGTTGGATGAGAAATTCTTACACGAAAATTAAACGCTAAAAGGATTAGGAAGTGCTTCAACAGTATATTTAACAAATTGGATAGAAAAATCGACCTAGGACATACAAACATCTTGGAGTTTCTTCAAGATAAACTGGACAATAGCGCAATGCGTTTGTTTTGCCTATGGAATGTTGTTTTACCAGCGGCACACGTTTGCTGATTGCTACTGAATCACTTCTTCTGGTAATAATACATTTTTTGCGTGCCCAGCACAGCACAACCATGGTATTGCGCCAAATTACTTTGAAACGAAACAGGCAGCAAGGCATATGAATTAACTGTAACAAGTCAAAACGAGACTGGCTAACGTCAATTTTATGAAATTGAAATAACGTAAAAAAGGAAGGTGTAATAGTAACATTAATTAGAACGATACAATATGCAAACAATACAATTACAATCATATACTCGCAAACAAAAAAAAACGTACACCCCATAGAGAGGTGCGTGTTAGCACTGTTTCGGTTATAATGTATTTTGAGCAAACAGGCGATCGAGCTAATAAACGATTTAGCATCCAACTATTGTACCGCCACGAACTGTAGCTCCGCGACTGATCAAATTCACTAACAGGAATTTCTCTGCGATAGGTGCGAATAGCAGCTATTTAAGGCATTTTGTATCGTTTCGGGAAGCGGATCTCCTTCCGGCGAGAGTATCAGGTTAGCAGAATCATTTCATCTTTAGTTTTTGGTCAGGTTTTTGCCGGAGATGGTTGTAAAGCTAGATGAATCGAATCGTTGTTTTACCACATAAGCTGTTGGAACGTCCCGTTTAATCATAAATGCGCATGGCAGTAATGTTCAGAATTTACATTGCGATGTGATACTACGAATCTAGTCGATAAATGATTGATAGCGCGTGTGTTCCACTACCGTACCGGAGTGGAAAACTCCTTCTTTATGGCCATCACGTGCCGTACTGCTTTAGAAGCGTTCAAATTGTATTACAATGCGTGTTAGTAAATGTGGCAATTCGTTAAGATAATTTAATAATTGTTTGTAATGTTGAGTTGATTTTCGTTTTAGAAAATTTGTACAACTGCTGCCATTGTCATGTAATGTTAGGTTTTAATTTTCGATAAGAAGTTGTGTTTTTTTTTTGTATCGTGCAAGACGAGGATCAGGGGCGATTTAATGGAGTGAATAATTATGAATATTTTTTGTTGTTGAACTGTATTTTGTTTTATTTTATTTTTAATTGCTTTGTAAAGTTTAGTCATTCCAATATGTTTATGGTCAATTTAAGTGATTGAAATAGGGAAAGTATGGGCTGAGTGAGTGATGCGTCAATTCGTTCATGCAATCGCACCTAAAAAAAAACAACGTCCAGCTTGTTAAGTGCTAATTGAAAAAAAAGCTAACAAGACTTTACTACACTAATCGGACGTTGTGCGAATCTGTTCCGAGGTATGGAGGATCGCCATTAAGCAGCTGTAGTCCGTTTCACTAGCAAAAAAAAAAAAACATTAGCGAATAACGTACAACTGCCAAGCATTTACACATTTAAACAACAAAAAAAAACTTATATAAAGTATCGATGTCGCTTTTGTTCTGCGAAGGAATGCGACATTTTGTAGAGCTTTTAGCAGACACGCAGAGGGCAATATCGAATCCGAAGCCGAAAACATCGTTCGAAGTTGTGAACATTTTAATGATTTCGGTTTCCGTTTTTTGTGAAAAAAACACGTAGCACAGCATACACACGCTAATCGTGTACATCGATAGAACACATCGAAACTGTACCACGCATTCATCTGTCTAGAGTGATGCATAGTGAATTT
The DNA here is from genome assembly GCF_943734845.2 of Anopheles funestus. Lineage (NCBI taxonomy): Eukaryota > Metazoa > Arthropoda > Insecta > Diptera > Culicidae > Anopheles > Anopheles funestus. The sequence continues at coordinate 45,849,166 of NC_064598.1, forward strand.
GTTTTGTGTTGTTTGAAAAATGAATGAGAGAAAGACAGAGAAACACTTTTTGTCACTTGAGGATAATTTATTCAGAGTCGTATCGTCGTGACCGTCAGGAATTACTTATCTATATTGTAAACGAAGCAATGCGAACAAATGAATAACCAAGGGACCGGATGTCGGTTTGAACGAAAGAAATTTAGTAAAACCTAGAACCACATACATTCTCACGTACAATAACTCCCAGGCAAAACAAAGCAAAACTAAAAAATAAAAACAAATAAATGCTGGAAAATAATCCAACAATGGAGTGCAACCATGTAAAAAAATGTTTGAGTCGGTGGCATCGTATAGGCAGAAAGGCGTTGCAACTAAACACGCGCGAAAATGAAAGTGCGCCAATTCAATATATCTAGTCATATCAAATCACATACACACGTGCATATATACATATTGTGAAGAGGAAAGGAAATCACTATAGACATACATCTACGGTTACATTTCATCATTTCGATAGCAAACCATATTCATAGCAAAAGGGCACGCAAGACGCTGAAACCAATCCCTGCACAGGGTTGGAAGGAAGCGTAGATTTCGTAGTACACAATGAAGCCTAGTTCAAAGTATAGCGTCGTCCACATAACTAGTCAAAAGTATGAAACTTTAAATAAAAAAAAATAAAAGAAGAAGAAAACGGGAAAGAATATAACACACACATACACAATTATATTAGCAAAAAAAAATCGCTCCCGAAAGGAGAGCAAAACAATAGTAAGTGCGCTAAGTATGCGCCCTCTAGCATCTAGAGTAGCAACCATATGCAATCAATACTGACAACGAGAGTGAAACAATCGTTTGATAAACATTTGCGCATTGGATCTCGGAAAGTGTGTGTGTGTGTGTGGGTGTACGTGTCAGATGTCGGTTTTTGTAAAACTCGAAACACTCGCTGAACCGTCCAAATGTGAAGCAAAGGACGAATGGCAGTTTACAAACAACCAGGCGTCTCCATGAGCAGTTCGGTCCGGCACTACACTTTTGAATTGGCGGGAAAAAAATGCTTAAATGACACTTTTGCCTAAAAAAGATCGAAACCGGTAGGTTTTTGCCACACAATGCGTACCGAAATGTTGCAGTATTTTTGTTTTGTCGCTAAAGAGCGTGCTGAGAATAGAATAGGTAGACATCTTTGGTCTATTAAACGGGCCGCACCGTTGTACTGTGACCGATTACGATGTAAGATGTAGATAGTGGGATGCGTAACGAACTCTAATCATAATAATTGCATTACATTCAATTAAATCTCCTCTCCCAAAAATTCTCCCAGGCCGTAGAAACAAATATTAGTGCGCTGTCGCTATAATTAAACGAAGTAAAATTACAGGAATCATGTCTACAGGACAGGGGTGTTTTGTTCAATTTAGCAAATGAAGCAACAACCAAAAAAAAGTTATGATGAAAAAGAGGGGCGATTAGATAATGCAAAAACCGTATCCGAACGTATTTCGTTAGCAAAACAAAAAAAAAAACAAAACACTTAGACATTGGTGGACTAATAAATAGTGTAGAGCAGCAGCAGCAGTAAAAGTATTAGCAGCAGCATTGTGTGTAATCACAAATTGCAAATTGCATCCATTACGTATCAACCATAATGTGCATATTCACACCATTTGCATATGGCTACAATCGCTACTAGCCGTTCGTATGTTCCACCAAACAAAAAAAAAAGAAGGTATTACTGTTGTGGTCTTTGGAGCAGGATCGTCGTTGTGCAAGACACGGCACAGTATATAGAATGCACAAAAAACACAACTTTGTACGGCAAATGCCTATTGAATATCTACATTCGAAAGCATTTGACAAAAGAACCAAAACACTCACTGGCACATGATGTAGTACGGAAAGGTGTAATTACCAATGTTTCTAGTTAGTTTCGTTTCAAACAGCTGACTAAAGGAAGCAAATTCGCAGCGCATAAAACACACACTGCAACGGAACCATCATTAGTTCCCATTTACATACAACAAACTCACAATAAATATACAATAGTAACTAAACATACATGAAAAAAAAAAAACAACAAAATCCCACTACAAACAGTCAATCGCAAGTGATAAGCAGAACGAAACGCTGCTCCAAAAAAAGGGGAAACTTTCGAAAGTGGAAACGGATCGGATGGAAAACATTGAACCTAGACGAGCGGTGCGAAAAATGTGACGCAGAAAGCAAGATTGGATGGACGGATCAGGAGCAAAGTAATACAAATGGATGTGAACGAACACATATTGGTTATTTAGTAACATTACATTTACAGGAAACGAAAACAATAACATTATTAGATCATGTTTGTAAGGAAAGAAAAACGAGAAAAATACAATTAAACCGTAGACTAGTTATAATTACTTGATATACATTTTTTTCACAAGAAAATATACTTATAATCACGGACAAATAAAGAAATACTGTGAACGGCAAATGTTGTTATGGTGTTCTAACGATGGTGCTGGAAAAAATCCCCCACCGCGGGAAGGGACAAACGATTTCTTTCAACAAACAGGCATCTACAGTCTGGGTTTTTCTTTTACACTCATTAGTTCGTTTACACTGGGTTGGAATACACTTTTATTATTCTTACCATTGCCCTTCTTTATCACGTTCTAAAATTCCTGTATTCTTTGTATATTAACATCTAAATTTGTTAACAAAAAAGCGTTTAGAACCATTTTGGTATGTCTGTTTTATGTGTTCTGTCTATTTTTTGCTGGTTCCATATTTCGATGGTATGGTGGTGACAAATTAGGAAAAAGGGAACGATAAAGAATGCTACCGATAAGAATTGTAAAAATGATCGTACAGCAAACGAGTACAGACTTTTAAAGACTGCAGCCAACTCCCGGCCAATATTGTAGAGAAGCATTTTCGGGGGGCGGGGGGATGAATAATAATACCATTTCATTGCATTTTGGCACGGCCGTTAAGTACTAAGAATTTGAGCTACCGATTATATGGTGAAGCTGTCCTGCCTAACTAAACCTACAGATCTTCGGGCCTACTGCATGGCGTGTTGGCCCACATATAAAGCAACTATGTTCTAAGACAATGCACGACAATGCACAAGAATACACAATCATACTCTCTCGACATACACATCGCTAGCCAAAAATTGGGACTTTTGTTTTGTAGCAAAACAGTTTGGAATTGGAAATACTATCATCTTAATACTGTTAAAGCGAGAGAAAGAGAGAGAGAAAGAGAGAAAAAGGGAGATACATTTATCAGGACAGATCATAACTGGACCAACTGCTCACCTGGTATGTTGGTGGAATGTGTGTTGTGCGATTTTGCTCGCAGTTCCATAAAACTTCTTACACAATGTTCATCTGTATCTTAATCACCACCGTATTATTGTCGGCAAACTTTGCCAAAATGTCCTTAATTTTAGCAAACTCCAAAAATCCAAATCCGCGCGGACTGATCTCTTGGTTAGGGCGATGGAATGCAAGAATTTCCGGCTTCGACATGATCGTATCGTGCTGCGATAATTCGGGCGACCGCACGTTCAGCAGCGTTATCTTGATACGACCCTTGAATGGCCACTCGAGATGGTAATCGTTCTCCGACTGCATCAAGTGTACGTGCAGCCCGATCGAGTCTTTCGTGCGCGGTGACACATTGATGCGGGCGCAAAATTTGTACCCATGCGGTGAAGTGTACGCTTCGCCGCTGTAAAACATGCAATTACTGTTTGCTAGCATGGAATCGATTTTGTTGGAGAAATCCTCCAGCTTCCACAGCAACACGCCGCCACTGTACCGTGGATCGACCTCTTGGTTGATCTTGGTTAGTTGGATCTCCTGCTTGGACAGTTTGATGCCAAGAATGTGCACCTCCTGCTCGAGTATTACGATACGCTCGTACATGGATCGGACCAGCTCGTTTGTGCTCATCTCGGGCACACTGTTCTTTGCCGGTGGATCCCAAAATTTATACCGATCACTGCTTCCCGTGTACGTTTCCAGCAGTAGCTGCAAGTAATGGAAGGAAAGATTTAGCTTTAACACCATACCGTGATCGCGCAGTTTCGCTGGTGGAAATCCTGTACCTACCTGTAAATGCTGCTGGCAGTCGGAAGCAATGTGTGCATTCAGCGCTGCTTCATCCGCAGCAATAAACTTGCACTTTATCCGTGCGAAAGGGCACGGTTGACTCTGACGGGACATGGCGAATGGGCACTGGCGCAGATGCGTGTCAATTTCGGTGGGAGAAAACTGATCAACACAGCCTCGCATTGAATTTGGGCACGGTTTCTTGATTTGCGATATTTCGCGGCGCGTACAGTTGTCCGGAAAGATGTCACTCTTGATGTCGAGCGGTTCGTTATCCAACGGGCAGTTGGAGTTTTTCTCACTAAACATTATTCCGGGAAAGAAGCAAACAATCCATTAAATGTAAGGAAATCAAACACTCTACACAGGTACATACTTCAACCAATCCGTAATGCATTTCCGACAGAACCGATGACCACACTTGGTGAGAATGGGCTCGTTCAGCCAGCAGTAGCAGATGGGACATTCATATCGAGCTTCAAGCAATCCATCGTCCACTTTAGCAGCGCTCTGTTGGAACATTGTAATGATGATGAACATATGAGCTAAAACTCTTTTGAAATATTCTAGAGTGGAAACCATCTAAAGCACATGAAATGCTGTTCGCTGAATATGAGTCATCTTGATACATCCGGGAGCATTCGAGGAAGTCCCCACACATGAAGATGCTGCAAAATACTAAACCAAACACACGCTTTCTTACCTGTAAACAATTTTCCTCGGCGGATACTTCTCTTTTCACGGGTCTACTCATTTCTAATCATAATTAGTGCACGAAAATATTACACCAAACAAAGCGATTTGTATATCTTCCGTTTGTCAACTATTTTTTTTTGTGTTGTGCAAAGTCTCAAGGTCCGTATGGAAAAGGTGTAGCAATATGATTTTTGACAGCTGTTTGTTTATTAAATTTGTAATCATTGTTAAATTGCAGAACGGAATAAATTTTATAGGAAATTTAATGTAAAAATCCGTGCATATAATCACTATAAAATGATATGCAAATGATGAACAATAATAATTAAATAAAAACTATCCAGGGCAGCTGATACCCTCTAAGCATCTTGGTGAAGTTTGGCAGAGTTGTCACTGCAAACGTGTACAACATTTCCCTGATTTCGTTCGCTCGTACTTGCCGTGTAGGATACTTGGTGTCACGATCGTATTTATCAGCGATCTTTCCTATCCTATTCAAAAGCTTTGCACTCCTAGCATTGCAAGTCTTGCGCTCGATCGTAGTGGAAATTGTGTGGTACGGAACGTGACTCAGAATGGCTGCTACATTAACGCCGGAGGAGAAGGAGCATCTGATCACTCGCAACCTTCAGGAGGTGCTGGGACAGGATAATCTCCGCGCAATCCTAAAGGAGCGTGATCTTAAAATATACTGGGGTACGGCTACTACTGGCAAACCGCACATCGCTTACTTCGTGCCGATGTCAAAGGTGGCCGACTTCCTTAAAGCCGGTTGTGAGGTAAGTGAAGCCGGCGCTGTGTTGCATCAGCCATCGCCTAAAGCATGCAGCGTTCGAACGTTATCACTTTCACTGCGCTTATCTCACGTTGCAGGTAACGATCCTGTTTGCAGATCTGCATGCCTATTTGGACAACATGAAGGCACCGTGGTCGCTGCTCAAGGAACGTACGAAGTACTACGAAGCGGTTATCAAGGCGATGCTTTCGTCACTGGGTGTCCCGCTGGAGAAGCTGCGGTTCGTGTGCGGTACGGACTACCAGCTATCGAAGGAGTACACGCTCGATGTGTACCGATTGTCCTCGGTTGTAACGCAGCATGATGCCAAGAAGGCGGGTGCGGAGGTGGTTAAGCAGGTGGAACATCCACTGATGTCAGGGATTTTGTACCCCGGATTGCAGGCGTTGGACGAAGAGTATTTAAAGGTGGACGCCCAGTTTGGTGGCGTAGATCAGCGCAAAATTTTCACTTTCGCAGAGAAGTATCTGCCGCAGCTGGGTTATGCCAAGCGCATTCATCTGATGAACCCGATGATTCCGGGACTGGCTGGCGGTAAGATGTCCTCGAGCGAGGAGGACTCGAAAATTGATCTGTTAGACAGTGCGGCCAAGGTGAAAAGCAAGATCAAGAAAGCGTTTTGCGAGCCAGGCAATATCGAGGATAACGGGCTGCTGAAGTTTGTGAAGCACGTCATCTACCCGATGTTCAAGGAAGGGGAAGCATTCACGATCCATCGTAAGCCGGACTTTGGTGGCGATTTGGTGTTTGTGGAGTACGAGCAGCTGGAAGCTTGTTTTGCCTCGCAGGAACTGCATCCAGGAGACTTGAAGGCAGCTGTGGAAGTTTACATAAACCGTCTGATAGAACCAATCCGGAAGACGTTTGATACTGATTTCTATCGAGAACTAACCGAGCGCGCTTATCCTGCACCGGTGAAAGTTGTGGCAGGCAAACAAGCAGGCGGAGGAAAGCAACAGCAGAGCGCAAATGCTACTGCTGCTGCAACCGGTGAAAACACACCGGACAAGCTGGAACTGAAGGTGGGACAAATCATGGACGCTGTAAAGCATCCGGACGCCGATAGTCTCTGTGTGCTCACGGTTGATATCGGAGCTGGTGAGCGGAAGGCGATCGTAAGCAATCTGATGTCTCACTACACACTTGAACAACTCCGCGAGCGGTTAGTGGTGGTGCTGACGAACATGAAGGCGTCGAAAATTCGTGGCGTTGAAAGCGAGGGCTTGGTGCTGTACGCGGCCGGAGCGGAAAAATCTGAAGCTTTAGCCGTGCCGGAGGACTCGAAAGTAGGCGAACGAATTATTGTGGAAGGGTACGACAATACGAGCAACCCGGTGCCACCGTTAAATCCCAAGAAGAAAGTATGGGACAAGATACAGGCCGAACTTCACACCGGTACGGACGGACAGGCGCTGTGGAAGGAATTTTCACTGATGACGCTGAACGGCGATCGGATCACCAGCACGCTTGCTGGATGCAGCATCAAGTAGGCTGAAGATGGAAGCTTTTCGGAGTACCATGGCATTTCGCAGCTTTGCTGTTTGCGCTTGGAGAGTTTTATTTTTGATAATTTTGTTGCCTCATCGATCGTTCCGATGAGAAAAAGTGCGTGTTTACATTCGTTTCGAATTTTGAAGAGTAATTTATTAAATTTTGGCATCGCATATTATCGAAATATTTGTTTTAGTTATGAAGAAATGTTATTTTTTAGAAAGAAACAATTTTTACTGCTGACCTTTAAAAAAATAATCCAAGCAGGCAACACTGCATTCCAGCCAAACAGCGCTGTTTAGATGTAAACATCAACAAATGCACGTGGTGGGAAGTCAGTCAAAATCAGCTGATATTTCGTTGACCGTTTTGTTGTGTTGGCCGGTAAAAGCGGCCACTTTTCCTTTCGTAAAGTAGTACGAAATCGACAAAACTGTGATATAATTGTATTAATTACGTTAAGAAAAGATGGTGCGCGTGGATTTATCGAAATTAGTGCAGCTGCAAACGAACGCCAGCCAGGTGCGTAACATATGCATCCTGGCACATGTGGATCATGGCAAAACGACACTGGCCGATAGTTTGATCGCAAGCAATGGCATCATTTCCACGCGCTTGGCAGGAAAATTACGCTACATGGATAGCCGGCCAGATGAACAGGAGCGTCAAATCACAATGAAAAGCAGCAGTATTGCGTTGTACTTTCGGAACGAATCGAACGAGCAGGAAACCGCCAATGAATATTTGGTAAACTTGATCGATTCACCTGGCCACGTGGATTTTAGTAGCGAAGTTTCGACCGCCATACGGCTTTGTGATGGAGCCATCATCGTTGTCGATGTAGTTGAGGGTGTCTGTCCGCAGACCCGCGTCTGTTTGCAGCAAGCGTACAATGAGCAACTGTCCACCGTTTTGCTGCTGAATAAAATCGATCGATTGGTGCTGGAAAAGCGGCTCGAACCGGCAGAAGCATATCACCATCTGGCACAGGTGTTGGAGCAGGTTAATGCAGTTGTGGGGAACCTTTTTGCGACGGATGTCTTCGCAAGGGAGCAAATCAGTACAACGGGTGATCAAACATCTGCGCTGGAGGAAGCGGATGATTCCTTTCTTTACTACACACCCCAGCAGGGCAACGTACTGTTCGGATCGGCACTCGATGGATGGGCCTTTGATTTGGCCACCTTTGCCCGCCTGTACCAGGGCAAGCTGGAAGGTATAACGGACAGTGAAACACTGTTGAACGCGCTGTGGGGCGACTATTTTTATTCTCCCCGTAGGAAGGCGATCGAATCTGGTGCAATGGAAAAGGGTCGTAAACCACTCTTCGTACAGCTGGTTCTGGACAATCTGTGGAATATTTACGGATTGGTAGAAAATCGAGACGAAACGAAACTACGTGCTATCTCGGAACGTTGCGGAGTGGTGCAAAATGTGCGCGATTTGCGCCACGGTGATGGACGAGTTCCGGTAAGGAATCTACTCTCCGGTTGGTTGCCAATGGAGCGATCATTACTGGGTGCAGTTTGTCGGTCGGTTCCTACCCCAAGCGATATTAGTGAGATGAAGGCAGAAAAGCTTCTGTGCTCTAGGTTAGCCGATTTCGGTTCCTACCCACCGGAAACCCAAGCACTAAAGCAGGACATTATGAGTTGCTCGGCGGACAGTGAACGGTTGATTGTGTTCGTTTCTAAAATGTTTCCCATCGAACATGGTGCGCTGGCAGGTGCAAAGGAAACGTTAGAACGGTTAACGAAGGCCCTTGCCTTAGACGATCATCCCTCCGATGATGACGGTGCCACGGAGATATTTCTTGCCTTCGCAAGAGTTTATAGTGGAACGCTTCGGAAAGGATCGCGTGTGTTTGTCATTGGACCGAAGTATGACCCACGGACGATGCATTCGAACGATAGCGATGCTATCAATCCGCACCTTGTCGAGATCGAGATTGACAGCCTTTTTCTCCTGATGGGTCGTCAGCTGGAACCGGTTGATGCGGTCCCGGCAGGCAATATAGTCGGCATAGGAGGTTTGCAAAATGTGGTCTTAAAGACCGCGACACTCAGCAGCACACGATTCTGTCCACCGTTCGTGGATCTTCCTCTAATAGCGACACCGATTCTTCGAGTTGCCGTTGAATCGAGAGACATTCAAAAAATGCCACAACTTGTACGTGGCCTGAAGCTGCTCAATCAGGCCGATGCATGCGTGGAGGTGCGTGTTCAAGAGAGCGGAGAGCACGTACTACTCACGCTGGGTGAAGTACACCTGGAGCGGTGCATTAAGGATCTGCAGGATACGTACGCCAAGATTGAGCTGAACGTTTCGAACCCGATCGTACCGTTCAAGGAAACCATTGTGCCGTTTGTACCGACGTCCGAGGATAATCCTGAGGAGGAAATAGCGAAGGATAGAGAGAAAGATAAAACGGTTACACTTCAAACGCCGAATCGGCAATGTACCATCAAACTGGTAGCGATGCCAATTTCACAGGAACTTGTGGATCTACTAAATGCCAACGAATCTGTACTGAAAGCGTACGTTCGAGCACACGAAGCGAAACAAAAACTACCACAGGCGTTGCAGGATTCAATTACCGAGCTTCGTTCCAACCTGATGAAACTATTACCCGCCACGGTACCGTTTGATCGCATTTGGTCGTTAGGGCCGAAGAAATGTGGTACGAATTTGCTTATCAATTGTACCGATTTTAAGCACACCTCCGTGTGGTACGAAACAGAGCCAGCTGAACGGACAATGGATGATGATCCGCGGGCTCAGTACGAGTCATCATTTTTGAACGGGTTCCAAATGGCATCGCTAGCCGGTCCTCTGTGTGATGAACCGATGCAAGGTGTTTGCTTTTTGGTAGAACGCTGGGATGTTGATGTAACGGTCGGTGTGGACCTTGCGTCTGTGGCTTCTCACGGACCACTTTCGGGTATGTACGATCATGGATTAATTCAAAATGGAAGAATGGATTAACATTTCCTACATTTCAGGACAAATTATGTCAGCCGTTAAGGAGGGATGTAAAAAAGCATTTCAAAATCAACCCCAACGACTGGTTCATCCGATGTACAGCTGTAATATAACCGTGAACTCAGACGTGCTCGGTGAGTTTATATTTCCAGTTTTCTATTTTGCTAAATTTTATTTCGCTTGAATATTCTACAAATTTGTGAGATCAAGAAAAATTATTTTGAAATGATTTGTATCGTTATGATTTTTGATGGCAACACTGCCTGTTGTTGTTGAGATTCCTACCCCTCGCCGGGAGTAGCTGTCAAACTGTGTTTCTGAGCTGTCAATACGAGCACATGGTTTGTTGTCGATAGAAACAAACGGCGACGACCAAAAGCCCGAAAACTTGTGCCGGTCCGATTGTGAAAACGTGTGTTAAAAGTGAATAACATTATAATTCCTCGTGCTGTACACGCGACAGTTTAGGTGCTAAGCTAATACGCATAATCAACCAGAAACATGGGAAAGAAAGGAAAAGTAGGAAAGGATCGGCGGGATAAGTTCTACAAACTTGCCAAGGAGTCTGGGTACAGATCGCGTGCCGCCTTTAAGTTGATCCAGCTGAACCGACGCTTCGGATTTTTGCAGCAATCGCAAGTATGCATCGATCTGTGTGCTGCTCCCGGCGGTTGGATGCAGGTGGCCAAGCAGAATATGCCGGTATCCAGCATCGTGATCGGTGTGGATTTGCACCCGATCAAGAATGTACCGGACTGTATCAGCCTTATCGGTGATATTACCACCGATAAAACTAAGTCAGATTTGGCAAAGGAGCTGAAGACTTGGAAGGCGGACGTTGTGTTGAACGATGGTGCTCCGAATGTGGGTAAAAACTGGCTGCACGATGCATATCAGCAGGTCTGTTTGACGCTTAGCGCTGTTAAGCTAGCCACACAGTTCTTGCGACCGGGTGGTTGGTTCATCACGAAGGTTTTCCGCTCGAAAGATTACAACGCACTGATCTGGGTACTGAAGCAGCTGTTCCGCAAGGTGCATGCGACCAAACCGTCCGCATCGCGTAAGGAGTCGGCTGAAATCTTCGTCATATGTCAGTACTTTAAGGCGCCGGATAAGATTGATCCTCGATTTTTGGATTCGAAGTATGTGTTTGAAGAGCTGGACATTGAATCGAAGGACATTTCGTCGAGTAACATCCTTAAAGATTTGGAGCGCAAAACCAGGAAACCGAAGGTGGAAGGATACGACAGTACGGACGTGAGGAAGATCGTTACGGCGCTTGAGTACATGCAGAACGATAAACCACTAGCACTGTTGAGTCGGATAACGGAAATTGCTTTCACAGCTAAAGATGCAGCAATAGCAAACCATCCCCGTACGACCACAGAATTGAAGGAATGTTGTAAAGATATAAAGATTCTTGGACGAAAGGATATAAAGGATCTGTTGCGCTGGCACAAGTTGGTAAGTCCCGACTATGTTATATCCAGCGAAGAAAAGCCGGATGACAAGAAGAAGAAAGGCGATGGTAAAGATGGTTCGAAGGATGATCAGGAGACGGATGTGGATGAGGACATTGTGGAGTTGAAAAAGATTGAAAAAGAAATAGCAGCCCTGCAAGAAGAAGACGAACGGAATTCGAAGCGAAAGCGTAAGCAGACCAACAAGGAACGTTCGAAACTGAACGAAAAGCTGAGTCTGAAGATGGTCATTAAGGGCGATGCAGGACCGACCGAACAGGGCGACGATTTAGTGTTCTCGCTAAAGGACGTCGGTAGCAGGCAGCAGCTGGAAAGCATGCTCGATCAACCTCCGGACATTGTGGTGGAGGATGAAGAAATGCCTTACGAAGACGATGGTAAGGATATGTATGTACGGTACGATCGTGAAACGAAGGGTGATCTGTTTGAGGATCATAAACTGCTTGCCGCACGACCCGACAACGATTCGGAGGTGGATTCGGATTTCGATGAGAAGGGGTTGGCGATGGATTCCGATGAAGAGCTGAGCTTCGAAGAGGACGAAGATGCTAAGGATCCTTCGGATGATGAGGACCGCAATCCGTTGTTAACCGATTTGGACTATCGGAACAAAACGGACAAACGACTCCAGAGAGCACAGCTGTGGTACGAACAGGATGCTTTCAAAAAGCATAACCTTGATACGAACGATGAGGAGGTGGATTACGATTTGGACAAGTTGATCGAGGCGTACAAGAAGGCCGGCGTGAAGGTTCTGGGTGCGGAAAAGGATACAAAGAATAAGGAACCGCTTGGAAAGAAGGCACGCCGCCGTGCAAAGCATGATATGGACAGGGACGATCATTCGAGCGATAACGATACGAGTAGCTCATCCGATGAGGAAGAACCACTGGCAGGAAAGATAGGCACGATGGTACATAACACGGTGGAAACGGTCGGCAACGGAGACGGTGGATTTGAGATTGTTTCCTCGGAAAAGGTGCGCAAACCGAAAAAGATTAAACTGAACGAAAACGAGCTAGCGTTGGGACAGATGTTGATTACGGGCAAGAAGATGCGCCGTGATATTATCGATTCCGCCTTCAACCGGTACATGTTTAATGATGAAAATTTGCCCGAATGGTTCGTGAAGGACGAGCTGGAAACGATGAAACGGGCACTGCCCGTACCAGAGGATACGGTTGAGCAGTATCGCAAATCGAAAGACGAGTTTAATGTACGCACGATTAAGAAGGTGATGGAAGCGAAGGCGCGTAAAAAGCGACACGCCGGCAAGCGGTTGGAGAAGATCAAGAAAAAGGCGGAAACGATCATGGAGAATGTGGACAATACGAACCAGGAGAAGATTCGTCTACTTAAGAAGTAAGTAACAGGCGTAATTTATTAAGAAACGAATAATTATCAATCATTTTCTTTCATTTTTCTTTCAAGGCTCTACAAAAAGGCGGACGCAAAGAAGAAGGAGGTGACATACGTTGTGGCGAAGAAGACGGGCGTTAGCGGCAAGAAGGTGCGCCGTCCGAAGGGTGTTGAGGGTCGGTTTAAGGTGGTCGATCCGCGCATGAAGAAGGATAAAAGGAGCGAGGTGGCGAAAGAAAAACGTTCCAAGAAGTTTGGCAAGGGTTCCGGTAAGGGTAAGGCTAAAGGTAATCCGAAGGGAAAGGCAAAAGCGGGCGGAGCTCGGAAGAAGTAATGTGTAGGGTTGGTACACCGTATATGAAGAGATATTGCACGAAGAGAGCAATTTACTTCAAACAAATATAGACATATTTAATAAAGTTACAATAAAACTATTATGTTTTTGGTATACATTCATAAAAAATACATTAAGAAGAGATAAAGTGCTTAATTTCAGTCGAATTTATTATTTCCTTAAGTTGTGTACAGCATAGAGCTTAGTATTGCCTCAAAAGTAGAATGGCGAGCCAGAACATTACCAGAACTTCCAGCTGTAATGACAACACGCTTGCCTTCGAGGGTGTTTTTCGTTTGTTAGAATCCTTGGTGTTTTCAGGCGGTAAGGTGGAACTAACAGATGAACTGTTCGATTGTATCGCTATACTCACGGTAGTCGTAGTCGAAAAGCCCAAAGGAGAAAGTTTTGCTGACTGTGTCGAAATTTTCCCGCCAACGCTTTTCGATATACCGTTTGGAGTTACTGATGAAGTCAGCACTTGGGGTGTTGACATTTTAACGGAAGAAATCTGTCCTTCATTGCTGTTCGAAACCTTACACTGACTCAATACCTTCCAGCCTGTACATATGTTACTGCCGGCAAAGGAACAACTCATGTGATAGTTCCATACACCGTTCGTAGTGTAGTTTACCTGGAAGCACTGATACTGACTGACCGGGGACACCTTTCCCAGGGATGGATTGTGTGGGTTCAGCAAGAGATGAGTCATGTTAACTAAAGCATCGTTACATTCGACCAACCCGGCCGTACTAATGCAATTGTTGTAATTGTTGATCGCCTGACAGAATTTGCAACTTAATCCATCAGCTGAAAGAAAAGTAAGGTTTTAATAGGAGCTAGCGTTTTATTGGAAGCAAGGGCCGCCATTGCGATTCTTACCTTCGTTGTTGAAAATATACGCAAGCAGTAAAATACTGTAGATAAACGTACTCAAATAGCGCAACATCACGGAGTGAATTTGAACCGACACAGAAACCTTCTTTCGCAAGACTACGTGTTGCGGTGGTTGCGATCTCCGTGCTGTGGCCAACGGGTGCGAAGTTGTATGAACAGAATTAGTTGTTTGATGATAACCCCTCCGTATTCGGAACGTTTCATTAGACGAGACAATCGTTGCCGATTGTTGCTTTCAAGTTCGTTTAGTTCTTGTCATGAAAGACATGACGGCAAACGCTTTATCCTCATTAGGGATGTTTGTGTAGCATTTTCATTTAAAAACGTGAAACATTGGGGTCTTGTTTTTCGTATATCGCTTTTTATTAATAATATTGTTACTAATGTTACGTTACTCTTACGTTTCTAGCGTTGTAATTAAATAGTGTGTGGGTTTTTTGTTTTTTACTAGTTTAATTATTTGTTTCAATTTTTCTTTCTCTCTTTCTCACCGTTTTCTTGCATTAACATAGTGGTAGAAAAGTGTTAGTAAAATCTTTCCTTTGTCGTCCTCACGATTTACGTTCCGTTCGACGATTACGTTTACTTTTCCATCGCTTCCATGTCGATACGACCGTTTCGGTTGCTACATTTAGCATACTTTATGTTAATATGCTTATATCAACAATCCACCCTACCCCATTCTGGATTGTTAAGCGTGGGGGAAATGTTTGAAAACTATTTACATAAAAGGACACGAAAAATCTTGTTCCTCTACCTGTCGCTTTTTTCGCATATTCCCTATCGGGGACTTTCCGTAGTATTATTCGCATAAATACTACTGTAAAACAAAACGGATTCGTTAAAAAAATCTACTCTCCAGTACGCATTCCAAGCGTTCGGAACAAAGGCGGCCTCTGTTGGCGCACGCCAGCCCGAACTATATTAGCCCCCTTCGTTTCGCGAAGTGGGTTCGTTTGCTTTATGTATTTTAAATTTAAAACAAATAAATAGTAGAATATTAATAAATAGGCAAGTTTTAGGAAAGGAATGGGATGGTTGCACAGTCAAGGGCGTATGATCGAAACTGCTCATCTGCTACCGGATCTACCGGATCTCGTTCTTTCCATCACTGGTGGCACGCCAGTTTTGTTTTAGTGGTGCGAAACGATGTACAAAAGCTACCCATTGAATCAGTAGCTAATCGTCGACATCCTTCGTTCAGATTAAAAATTCTGTCCCAGACTCCTTACCGTTTGGGGCGCAGTAGCGATGAAAAGAAAGAGATATCGGATCAGATCCATACTGGGTATGCTTTCGAGAATCCTTTTCGGTGTGTTCATAACTTCTCTCCTTCTCTCTGTTGGTCACGCAGTTTCAAAAAGCACCTGTCCTGTGCTGTACCGTACACCGGACCGTAGCAAAACGATTTCAAGATGGCGACCGTTCGTCTGTTCGATCGTACGATCGTGATCCGGAACCGTTTTGTGTTGTCGCTACCGTTCGATTGGTGGTGGTGTAATTGAATGATGTGTGTGATTAAAAAAACCGGATAGTTACGACTACTAACCTGGCGCCAGGTTTTTTGTTTGTTTGCGTACGAAAATAATTTAACTATCGACAAATAAATAATGGAAAATAGCATTCGAGTTCGATGGGAATGGGAAGCTTTCGGTGTACAAACTAAGGATAGTCGATGATCGAAATGGAAATGAGGATGATTAAGTTATACGCGGTTGTGGGATACTATAAGGCCAAGCATGCGCTGCTCCTGAATGATCCTCTTTCTATGTGGCATGGTACGGGTAGCTTTCAGCATTTGTTGGATCGGTTTCGCTACCCGACGTGCAAGCTAAGTCACACATGCTCACGATAGTAGTCGGTGGAAACGATTTAAGCTTCATTGGCCAGTGCTGCCGCATCCGTAGTGTTCTGGTACGTCCGTGAAACGGATTCGGTTTCAGTATCAACGGCAGCATTGATGGCGGCAGAGTTTGCACGGTACGATGACACCGGCTGTCGCGATGGGACCTTCCACTTGTTGTACACGTTGGCGGGCGTTTTGGCCGGCTTGGAAGCGTAGTAGCTGGAGGTTTCCGGTGGTACGCACAGCATACCGTACACGTTGATACCGGGCAGTCCAGCGTACGTTGGCTGATCGTGAGCCAATGGTCCCTCTGTCCAAGGAGAACATGAAAAGAGTGTTAGGTTGCTTTTTTGTTTCGCTTCCGATCGATTCAATCAATGCTTTACAAACTTACCGAGTCGATAGTGTGGCGGGCACTTGCAGATAACCAGATAGTGGGACTTGCCGGTTCGTGTGTTTTGCAGCGCGAGAATGGACCAGTCCTTCGGTGCACGGCAATCGCGCAACTCGTTCGTGTTTTCGCACGTCTTCGCCAGTGTAATTGCTCGCTTTTGCTGATTGCCTACGAGCTTGATCGTGTGGTTATCATCTTCGTTCAGACTAGCCGAGCATGGATCACGATATCTAGATGAAAGAAAGGGGTAGAATAAAATGTGGAGAATGAGTGAATATTCATCAAAAAAGGTGTTCGTTTGTTTTCTGACTAAAGCACAAGAGCATGGTCGCAAGGAAAAGGTAAACCTAGCTTGAATAGGGCACGACATCATTGGAATATAATTTCATCTGGAACGTTCGTCCATCCTGAAAGGCAAATCAGAAACGACAGGCTAAGACATCCTAATGTTCCTAATGTAATGTATGCCTTCTTATTGGACGCATCCCAACACTTTCACTTCAAATCAGTTTAACTCCAAGACGTCTCCTCTATTAATAAGGGTGTCTCGGGAGACGAAGATATTATTCTAATGACGTGATCTCCCTACAAGATGGCTCTTTGTATGACAGAGTTGCGATAGTTCAACTTGTAGAGCTTGTTATTGTGGCTTGTCTATTGTCGTTCCACGGACAAAAACCAAAAAACCTTCTGAATATTTTTCTCTCTTTTACTTAACTTTGATTAGCTTAACTTAACAAGTCTTATGTAATGCCAGGCTCTGATGTAGCTTAAGCTGTTGTGAATACCAAAGTTTACTCACATTGTAGTATATTCGGTTGGTAGCTTGTACCTAGCGTGTATCTCAACATCAATATTGTTGTACGGACATTTTATTCAAGATAGTGGAAATTTCAGAAATCATCTCTTCTGTACCTCACTGCTGTGAAATTTGTTAACAGGACTGTGAACTTTTTACCGTAAGTACGATCCTCCGGAAGGGATCTTCTACGTAGAAGCAAAAGCAAATTAAAGTTGATGAAATTGGGATTTGCTGATGTTGCAATTAATTATCAGGTGTTCTGAAAGTTTTCTATCCGCCATCAGATGTAACATGAGTCATTGCCATTCTAAGTCCAGAGAGATGGGCCCAATGGCCAAATAATTAGACTCTTTTTTATTTCGCAGCTCGCGACATATAAACCAGGTTTTTCAAGATCAAGCGATAAAGTTGAAGTCATTTCAGATATTTTTTTCACGAAGAAATGAAATATGCAGAGTTGATGAAATTTGGGTCTTCGAAGGCATCGTGATTAACATCTCTCGTCTTATCGAAGCTTGGTTCGAATTTAAGCATCTTAAACTCACGTTTCCGTGACTCATCCCCTACATGATTTAGCAGAACAAATTTATAACATCTCTTTAGCGCAGCTAGTTAGAACTTCAATGTTTATCTTATAAATTTCACGACCTTCGTAAGGGCTACAGTTTTGGAACTATTTTTCCCATTCGCATTGTGCATCTTTTTAATGTACGTGTGTCACGCATCATTATCTTCAGCAATGATTCATGTCTCCTATTTCCCTGTTTCTCTCTCCGAAATTGAAACCTGCTGTGCAAATAACCCGGAAGCAACACAGTATTGGTAACGTTCGTTGTTTTTAGTGACGAAACATTAACGGCCACCATGATCACTGCCCTCAAACGAGAGTTTCAGTTTTTGGGCAAATGTCATCGAAACAAGTGCTTCAACGCTCAGTATCCTCGGATGCTGGGCGCCTTATTGTGTCGCTGCTCGTTGTAGTGTGTCTCGTTGGCAGTGGTATGTAATTGATAGTGTGTGTGTGTGTGTGTCTTTGTTGTATTGTTCCTCTCGATGTTAAGATTCTGCTCTGTTTGTAGCGATGTCATTGAACTGCAAAATATGTCAATCGACTGGAGATTTCGAGGTATGTCTTCGAAGTTCGTCCGTACCGTGCACGGTACCGCTCGTGAACACAACCCATCTGTTTCTGGCCTCAGCAAATCCAACACTGCAAAACATTACGTACCAGGGTGTACCGCAGTATCAGTGCTTCCAGGTGAACTACACCGTTGGGCCAATTTGGCACTATCAGATGGGTTGCACCTACCTCACCACCAAGATCTGTGAGGGATGGCGTGCGGCCAGCAAGTGTCTTACAACCACGTCGAATGTGATGGGCGTACCGGGTCGGGTGAGGGTTCCACACATTGCCGACTATAGCCCGAACGCTCCACCAATTATGATCCATCCGCATTCGAACGGTGCCGTACAGCAAGGTCAGCCGGCAGTAACCGGGATGAATCGGAGTTACAAATCAGCCGCTGGTAGGAATGTCGCTCTAATGGAAAGTCTCGTGCTGACGATGGTGTTATATTGGGCAACCAAAAAGGTGCTAGGACACTGACCGTTGTATTGGTAGAAGGGAAGGATACTTAAGATGACAATGTAGTGAGAAATTCTTCCTTATGTAGAGCCATAAAGGCCCATGATTAGCTTGAGCTTACATAACCGATTAAAATAAAGTTTAAGAATTATGATTAAAGGGACGACTCAGTTGTATTATTTCTGTTATTTTCTGGTCTACTAACATCTTAATCTTGCCTTCAACCAAACCCGTTACGTATCATAACGGATTCATTAAAACGTTTATTATTTTGTTGTTGAATCTTCCTTATGTAGAGCCATAAAGGCCCATGATTAGCTTGAGCTTACATAACCGATTTAAATAAAGTCTAAGAATTATGCTTAAAGGGACGACTCAGTTGTATTATTTCTGTTATTTTCTGGTCTACTAACATCTTAATCTTGTCTTCAACCAAACCCGTTACGTATCATAACGGATTCATTAAAACGTTTAATATTTTGTTGTTGAATTAGAAAGCTTCTTTCAAGAAACCACTTGTCCATACGGTGAACAACTGAATCGAAAGTATTTCTCTATCTGATCATTGCGCTTACCATCAGATCATGGTGGTAAGCGATCCTCTGACTACTTCTATGTGTGTATCACTCAACCTTCTCCATTTCATCTTCCCGCTGCCCACCGTGCGGGTGTACATTTTGAACCAATTATTAATCGACCGCTTTCATCGTATATGCCTGCCCCCATACGGCATGGCCCTGTAGTAATGTTCATTAACTTTTGCTTGGCGATCGTTCGATGAAATGATGCGCCCCGTGTGCACTCGAATTCCAGGTCACCGGAATCCAGATTCGGCCAATCGAACACTTACATCCGGTCATTGATTCCGATCAATGCTGACCACGGAATGTAATCACTAGCGAACAGGTGTGTACCATTTTGTGGGTGCTTTTTTACGTGTTGCTGTGTTGTTACTTATGATCACGCCACCACGCATCAATAGTGGAAAATTTCTTCACCTTTCTGCACCTTGCTTGTATCGGCCGGAAGGCGAACGTTTCCGATCGGACTGCAGGCCCAGTAACCTGGTTGGCTCGGGACGCAGGCTATTGTAACCAATTTTCCACAATAAACACACCCACACACACACGTGCACACATGTTTAAAGGCAGGAATGTGGCAGGAAGTTTGGCACGATGGCTCGACGCATTTTCCATTCTTCAAAACCTAATTTTCCGCATCAAAATCTTCAAGGGAGAAATTTTTGCATACGGCACAGTGTGGCGCTAACTAATAGCGTTCGGGTGCAATTCGATTCGATTATGAATTTCGAATCGCAATCAAGATGAACGATAGGATTGTTGTCCGCGGGAAAAAATGGTAGGGGAAAGAAGGGAGAGAGAGTAGGGGATGAGAGAGAAAGAGAGAGATCGAAACAAATCGTAAAAAGAAAATAACAAAAACAAAACAAAAGCAAATCAAACAATTTGGGAAATCTTGGAATGTTTCTCCGTCTCTCTCTTTCTTGAAATGGCTTATTAAAAAGATCTTTCGCAGCACAAAAGCCACATCAAATGTGATAGAAATTTTAGATTAAAGCGATAAGAAAGATTGATAATTTTGATCCCCGAACCGGTGTAAGGTAATTGCGATGCCTTTTTTAATGTAGCAATTTTAAAATTAAACAATACAATGCATCCAAACTAAATTTGAGTTAACAAAACTGGAAAATAAAGGGTTTTCTGTTAAACGTTTTTCATCGACACAGTTGTTTAAAATGTTCATCATTTTAAAGGTATTTTTCAATACCATTTTGTATGGAAAATTATATTGATGAAATAGACGACTTGCATGGTTAGAGTGCTTGCGGAAATTTCAATTTTCAATTATTTTGCCGTTTAAGTTGGGTCTTGTTAAAGTTTTGAGTAAGGTTGGCTTCGAGGTTATTGGAGGTATGTGGCTTATTGGCATAGATCAGTGAGCGTTTGTGCAGCACGATGTACCTTCCAGAAAGAGGATTGGACCAGAAGAAATTTGATTCCAGAAAAAGTCGGAACTACCGCTCTCCGTTGATAGTGATGACCTTGTCAGAGTTCTTCAAAAAAAAGTATGAACCGATGGCAATTTCGCCTCAAAATACATAACTTAGAGAGAAATCAATTCCATACCCTGTCTTCAACAAGTGAACTTCCTCTGTAAAGAAGGTTTTTTTTTGGGCAAAATTGAGGTCTTGATACAACTGCTTTAAAACCCAGTTTAACTAATAATTCCTCAGGCAATCTAATCTTGTCTCGATCAAGTCTCCTAAATTGTTCAAGATGAAATTGACTTGCGTTCATTCGGACACTTTCGCATATATGTGACGATATTCTCGGCAGGTTATGTGTAACTCTCCATAGTATTATAGCCAGATATACGGAATAAATTACAGTTATTTCAACTTTGACAATTAGCTTTACTAATATGACTCTAAGGAGAATTGTTATCAAATATCCAAGTTTTGGTATTTTCTTTTTGGAAAATATTTTCATTTTATAAATTGAATCGTATTTCACAATCTAAATGATGTAGTTGTATCAACTGATCGTACAACAAATAACAATTCACTTTACCTCCTCTAATGAGTTAGGTTTGCCTTGGGTAAGTTAAACTCAGTCTCAACATCATTAAAATCCACAAGCACACAAATACCCGGTGGGAGCGTTCTTCTATTCACCCGGTTGGAGGTCATCCCCAATGAGAGAAAGCATTCGCCGCGAGGAATTTGTTTTCACTGATTATTATTTTAGCGCAACCATTAGAAATACCTCATGACGGTTCCCGGCATGGGCTTTTCGCGCTTGCCCTCAGCGTACGTCAACCGTCGGATGACTTTTCCCGCGGTGAGCATGGTAGGCGAATGTGGCGAATAATTGCCGATCATACTGGCGGACGCTGGAGCGTTTGCATTGATCGATCGTTGGTGCATTTATTATCCGCTTTGGTGCGAACTGCAAGTCGCTGTGTGCGGGAATCAATCGGGAAATCGACGTATCGCGGTATGTTGGGAAATGGTGGACGTATGATATTTGTGAAATTAGTCACGATCGCAATGAGGAAGATTCGTCAACAGTTCGAACGCCATGCTCGATGATTGATGTTGTATAAGCGAAGTTGATAGTGTAGTGGCCCTCGCTAGGCAAATATGCTTTCCTTTGTGTGCAATGCTAAGGAGCAATTGATTTTTATGATGTTTTACTTCGACCATAGAAAGTCCAGGCAAGGGTTAAATGAATCTTTTCACCAGCACAAATGCTCATTTGCCTTCTCCATCCCTTAGCTCTTTGTGTGAGGATTGTTTAATTAATG
The DNA here is from genome assembly GCF_943734845.2 of Anopheles funestus. Lineage (NCBI taxonomy): Eukaryota > Metazoa > Arthropoda > Insecta > Diptera > Culicidae > Anopheles > Anopheles funestus. The sequence continues at coordinate 45,871,244 of NC_064598.1, forward strand.
TGTAAATTATAATTTCTGCCACTGATCCGTGGTTCATTGCCTGGCTTCATTCGATGGATTAGCGCTGATCGAGCTTGTGCGATTTATTTTAATGAGTCAATGCTCCGGCAATCGATCGTAGCATGCATAAACATGGCATTAAAATAGGTGTGCTATCTTGTACTTTATCGGATGCATTTTTGCATGTTGCATTGCTAGCGTTTTTTTGTGGAAGGTGCTGATGAAATTTAATTGGTAGCTTGTAGCGTGTTTTCAGGCGCCACTAAACCTTGTCCTGCTTGCTTGTTGCTGCTTTTTTTCTTTAAAAGCAGAATCACAAACAAAAACTTCGGCAAAACGTTGATGTATCACTCTGCACACGACCAAACTGACCCCACCGGGGACGGTCGTTGGACGATAAATGGTTCCGAACCGCTGTTAAATAGACCAATGAAGGATCGACACTCACTAATACGCGATATGCTAATACGCGGAGCATATATTTACACAATCCCCGATCAGCGGTGAAACAACGGCGTCCAAAAAAGTACGGCGTTCCTGGACGATGGCGATCGCACAAAATCGCCACACACTGTTGGGCATGCAATACTGCTACGGACGGTTAATAAGATCTTGCCCATGAATGTAAATGTGCCAGAGCATCTTTTGCGGAACGAACGATGACTTTAATCACATGGCGTTGAAACGTTGTGCCATCCGCTGCACACCTGGTCATGCTTATGCTGGCTTGCTGACACTTGCTTTTGTTTGCAAGCCGATCGTCTAGAGTTTGTTCCGGAACACCATCGAATCTAAATCGCCCAGGCTGAGCGGGGGAACAGAGGTGTGCGGACTGAACCCGTGTTCAGTGCTCCGGTACTGCTTTCATTATCCCGCTCAGGGTACCATGGTAACGATGAAGCCCGGTCTTGTTGTGCCTTCGTACGATCGTGTTCTTATCCGCTTGTACCGCTTTAAACCGTTCGCTTGGTCGTGAAGATGTCGCGATCACAAAAGCAAGATGGAAGCAAAAATATTGCATATTACATAAACATTATCGTACGGGTTCGGTAGAACAATGTTTTGGGCTTGCCGTACACCAAGCTGAGCCGTACACGCTGAGCGTGTAGTAGGGCTCGGTGTAATTGAAGCTAGCAGGGGTTCCGCTTTCATTAGACGTCTGCCACAGTAGGTTAAGTGTGTGGCAGCGCTACTTACTCGGGATATTCCGAAATATAGATTTTAACGGAATGCTCTGGCAAACAGAGGACTAGCAAAGAATGACAATTTTCCAATGCGAGTGAATAGGAAATTTCCATTCTCTGCTGTACCACGAACTATGTAGGAAGGTAGGAAGGATCGTATGTAACCTGACCTCATGGCGCAGCGGTTTGTGTGGCCACCCAAAACGAAGTGTTTTCCAAGTGCATTCCAGCTGTTACCTTGTGTCTGGATGGTCGTGTTTCCTGGTGATTTAATTAAATACGTGACCATCGAATACGACCAAAAGGTAAACTATCGGCAGGGAACATATTAGCAAAATTCTTCCTCTGCTGTCGTGTGTACCACGTGGAATTTTTACCCCTGGCTATGTAATGCTAATAAACATTAGAAACATCACAATAAAATTGTTCCCCAGGTTAGGTCTTGTAAGAGAGATTCCTGCAGCGGGACCATTACAGATTTATTATTGAAACGATCGGTTACCGCATATGGAAAAGCGATCTGGTAATGGATCTTGTAGATCGGTGAAATTACGAGCATTCCCACGAGCGTAGCTCATTGTGCATAAGAGTATCGTAGCGTGGGCATATTTCATCTTCGATCGTGTACTAATAGTGTCAGATACAAGCTAGAGTTATTTTCACCCACCATAGCCATGTCAAATGCTCTCCACAAAATGGCGCATACATTGTCCAATGTCTACCTTGCGCAAGGGTGAATAATGCAATCGATCAGAGTCGATAAATAGCACTGGTTTTGCAGCGCAAGGTTCATTGAAATTTGAGCAACTATTAACCGGATTGGTTCAACCTGCGATAAACCTGTCCGGACACTAATTCGATTACCGTGCAGCAAGATTTATGGATTCGAGTTGTCGAAGGGTGCCGCAACAACGCTGCCCCAGACATGATACGGTTCCTTCCCTCAATGCGCATGTGAAGAGAAGAAATTCAATAAACGCTATAACTGTATCCAAGGGCTTGGCAGAGGGCTGCCTCTCTTCGCTTTTGTTGTCAGTTCGCATTTTTTTTTCGTTTAGGTCTACTCTTTGTTTTGCTAACCCTCCTGAAAGGTGGGGAGTTTAGCGTTTTTTTCGCATGTGTGAGAAATGTTCCAACATTCAAAAGGGAAGTTCAGCTCTAGTCGGTGATGCGCGCCTGTCATACATCATGTTTAGCAGCTTGTTTGGCTTGCACAAAAGCATAATGAGTAAGGGGGGGGGGTACGGAGTTTCAACGGTACGGACCACGGCCCAGACCAGAATGATGTACGGAATGAAGCTTCAGCTAAAAAAAACTCATCGAACCGATCCCACTGTATACTGGCGTTGTGTGTGGTGGGTGTTTGGTGGCGTCTGCATGGTGACGGTCCGAAGACCCATGCGCTGCGGAAAAGCTTCGAACCATGATTGATGAGCGTAATTGCTTTCTGCACCATCACCGCCAACTACCGTAACGTCCCGAGTCTGTTAAACGTCTGGAAGGGTAGGGTTGGGTGGTAGGTTTGTCGCGGGAGGGTGGTAGTGCTTGGGAGGTGAAAAGGGGAAAAGAGAGAGAGAGTCGTTGTGCGATCTGCTCCATTATTCTTGCCTTCAGTGGAGGATGCCGGATCGTCACGGCTTTTCGGTGCGGAAAGTGAAAACCAAAATTGCCTCCATACATGAAGAACATTACATTGAGCTATTCGAACCTTAGTCAGATAGAAGTCCCACTCAAGTTGAGTAATTTGTACAAAAGGGTGAGAGTTTTAAATTTTCCCCTTTTTCCCCAATTCTTGCCCAAAATAAGGAAGATCCTCATCGCCAAATGGGTAGTTTCAAATCGTGGTAAATTACTCAACGATTAAACCGACCTTCAAGTGTATATCTTCAAGGTCTTGATCTAGAAATTCGCCACACGGCCGAGGTCATTCGCTTGACGAATTAGTTCGATGACTTTACGATCACTTTCAAAGGGAAAATGAAATTAAACGTATTCCAACATCCCGGTCCTGGACATTCTAACCAGTCATGTCAATTGATGATTTTGGGCAAACGGGTGTACTGTTGCGTCCACAATTCCTCGTTACCTGACTACGAGGAATGTTAATGGGTTCCAATAAGCTACGGATGGTGTGTGTTTTCTTGTTGTAGTGTTGCTAGAAAATTGGTAATGAAACAAGAACTCATCTCGTTCCCGAGCGCTTTCGTTCACTGTTTGTTGCTACAAAAGCTCAAGGAGATGGAAACAAAAAAAAATTCTAGACATTAACTTACCTCGGTGGGCAAGCACACAGTGGCTGGGTGTAGTTGAGCCGGACGTATACAGCGTTGCAGACCTGTTCTCGCCACGGTTTCATTATTGCCGATCGCGATCGTGCCCGTGTAGTTCCGGGGGAAAACAAAACGAAAAATGAGGGAAAAAAACAACAGAAAAATCCATTGAATATTGATTAGAACACGCGCAGAAGTTTCTAACGGTGTGCGCATCCGCGTATGCAGATGCCGAAGAGTGAAGCAGTAAAGTATATAACCATTCACCAAAAACCTACCTGCTGGATGGCGCATTCTGGCAGGAAGTAGATATGCTGATTGTGCGGATAGTAATGGTACTTGGTCGGTGCTAGGCCAGTCTGTAAAGAAGGGAGCGAATTTTATCGATTAATTCTTCGGCAGCAGGCAGTAGCCTGCATGCGCAGGTGGCGGTAATATGAAAGGTGGATGCGGTTGGTGGATTTTTTAGGATCGGCTTTTGGCTTAGTGCGGTGGCCTGGTAGGTGTGTGTATATTCTATATCTTAGCATGTAAGAGAATGGGTAGCGAATCGTTAACGGTGGTTCTTAAAAATAAAGAAAAAATAAAATTTCATATCTCGCTTCTTGCAAGCTTTTGCAGAAAATGTTTTGTTGTTGCTGTTAAGCTATCGTTTGTTTGTTTTTTATCATCATCATAACCAGCACTAAATAACGTTCTTCCGGTTTTTGTTTATCTCATCTCAATCAGGCAAACTGTACGCCGTAATCGGACGACGACATGGCCGCATCCAGTCGGCCGATCTGATTGAAGGTAGCGGCCAGTTTGATGTAACGGCCGTCATTCCGGTGATTGAGTCGTTTAATTTTGCGACCGAAATTCGGAAGCAAACGTCCGGTTTGGCGATGCCGCAGCTAGTCTTCAGCCACTGGGAAACGGTCGACATCGATCCGCACTGGGTGCCGTCGACGGAGGAAGAGTATCTGCAGTACGGTGAGAAGGCGGACTTTACGAATGTGGCACGCGTTTATATGGATGCGATACGGGAACGGAAAGGTTTGCCGGTGGAAAAGAAGCTGGTCGAGTTTGCTGAGAAGCAGCGTACACTATCGAAAAATAAATAGTTAAGAAGCACGACAACTGAAGTAATTGTAAGTAATGTTTTGTTGGGGTTTTTCGTTTTTTTAATCCTTCTGAAACTTTTTGTATTACAAGGAAGCTTCATCGAAAAGTTTTAACTACAGTAATAGAGTTCTTTTCGTCATATTTATTATAAGATTTTGTAATTTAAATGATAAAGTTGGTACCATTTCTAGATTATTTCCAATTGAACTGGAATTTCTTAAGGTAGAATTCACACCTTTTCTAGCTCTCTAGAGCTGTTGCAAGATAAAATATATTGTTTGCTAGGCTCTCATAACTCTTACACTTGCAAAGCACTTCGACATGTTAAGATAATTTAGGCCCAAATTCCGTAAATAAATTCCAGAACTATCTCGACAAATTCCAGTTCTACTTGTATATAATCCAGAAATGGTTCCACCTTTACCCCTTGACGTTGAAAACCGAATAATGTTGGTTCAAGTTTATATATAACTGAGACATTAGAAAGGGAAATTTCTTTTCAAAATTTAATCTTTTTATATTTTATTAAATGCATCATTCTTGGGGTTAACATACCAAGCGATCCCGATAAGTATAATATCATGAAATTGATTTGATTCAATTATTAGGATTAGACGATTTAAAATGAGAAAATCTTACGTAAAAATGTTGTTTCTAAACAAGATGAATTTTGTGAGAATAACCTCTGATCAAGAGATGATTGATTCTTCATATACAAATTTAAAATGATTTGTTTGACATAAATTTAAAAGGCAGGAGATCGTATATCTTTATTCGATTGATTGGTTGTTTCCTAATAAATAAATTATATAAATCAAACTGTTAATCAATCAGCAAATCATCTCAGAAGGGTGATCATTTTAAACTTTGATTTTATTTTATAATTGGATGGTTACAAATGGATCTGCATGGAAGGGATTTGGTGAAAACATTTTTCGTATTATTTTTTGTCCGAGATTTAAAAAACAAAACGAAACGGAAAAGTAAACAATAATCATAATAATTGCTTTAATCAGTGAAAGGTTGAAGCGTATAAAATAGATTAAATCTTCGTCATTTGTAGGTTCGTCTTTAGGCACAGTCTAGGTTAATCCGCAGTTTACGACGACCGTCACCAACACACCGGCATTAAACTATTGTTTTTTTTTGACGCCATCCTTTCGCGATACTGACCTAGAAAGTGAAATGCCAAATGCATTTACACCGAATCGTACGTGATGCTGTACCGTCGACATCTATATTTGCGGATGGTATTTTGTGGTTTAATTTTCCGAACTAACACGATCCGGCTCATTTGTGTTCGGGCTATGTTCCGGGACACGCCAGTGTGCTGTGGTTTTTTTAGCAAATCTTTCTCACTATCACGTATCATATTACCACAAACAGACACTTTCCCTCCGGTGTGATGGTGATCGCGGTAAGCGAATGGTAACGAAAGAAGATTCGCTTTCCTTCTTGTTTGGTGGAAAACTTTAGCCGCGGATTGAAGCGGTTGGAAAAGTGGGTGGCCATTTTGGTTTTGTTCTGGGATTAGAAATCAGCAACCCGACGACGACGGTGTGATATGATTCCCGAGCAGCCTTTCTTTTTGAGGTGCTTCAGGCTAATTATACGTAGTACGGCGGACGTGGTGCGACAATAGACACCGAACAGACGTGCAAGCTCCACCATGCCTGAGTATGTCAATTAGCAACAGTCACAATGCTGGGAGATGCAACCGGTAGCAAGACCGGCGCGTGTATTCCGGTTGGTGCACGAGCAGCATCATTCCCACACGCAACCCAATCCCACGTAGTGGAGTTGGCGTTTTACCAGATTTTCCCATCGGGTCGGAAATGGTAATGTGGATAAGGTGACCGTGGATAATACACGCTGCCGCGCACTGTTCACCTTGATTGGTTTCACTTTCACGTATCGATGCATGGATTTACATGCGCATCGTGCTAAAAAACGGAAGCCCAAGCTAATCGGGGCGCTCTGGAGAAAAAAGGGGAGGGGAAATGACAGGGGAAGACGAAGTTGACACGGTTGAAACGTGGGCCGGTTAAGGGGTTTAGAGCTGGTTAGAAGACGAAGCCGGTCGAAAATTTCGCTTTTGATGGCGAGGCGTCCCAAGCGGAGGGGATTTGTATCGTTCCTTGTGGATTTCCTGGTACGACACGATCATCGTCTCTGCATCATCGTTGACGTGCGCTACTGATAGGGTTATCTTGATACGTCGTCAAGCGGGTATGCGATCACGACCCTGCTTGGCGCGTTGAGCAGAAATCGCACCAATCACGCTCGGATGCGTACGGAAAACGGTGAAAATACTATCGCACGCAAGGACGGAAGTTCGGAAACCTGATTTCACTCAGTTTACTCGTAACTTCTGTGGGTGAAAGTTAAGAAGAAAAACCACAGACGGAGAACTTGGGACAGCTAACGACGCCCGTATCCGTTCCGGGCGCTTGTATTTCTTGAGGTATTGCCGCTCTCCGACGCTGGGTGAACGAACAACCATTGCGTACGGGTGCGTTTCTGGTTCCGCTGGGAGCGATGCCAATTAACGGTGCACGCGGGCAGAATGTCGTGGTCGCATAGTTCGCTGCGTTGCGGTATGTTTTGGGCTAATTAATGAGCAGCGTAATTGGGTGTAGGTTCCATGTTCCAGTGTCGAGGACAGACCACGGTTTCCTAAAGAGTCGTCCAAACTGGAGAAACATTGTCCACTCTTGGGCAAATTACGACGACATTGAGCAACTGATGACAAATGTAATTAATATACAATGGGGAAGGTATAGATCTCGTGAAATATAATCAAATTCTTTAACTCCATAATCAGAGTCTTGTCAGTTGGCATGTATAAAGCAGCTACATGGATTTACCAACATTTTCTGGATCACTCGCAAAGCTCTGATGGAATGTGATCCACCGGATCACTGGGGAATGCATCACATTCAATCGAGTGACATTCCTTCTGTTCTCATTCCAACATCACCACGGGATGCTCACCAGGCAAGATCGATCCGTTGCGGATCAATGTCCCGATTGCTAGCTTCAGCATATTCTTGCACTGTTGGTCAAAGCAACACCTTCATCATCATGGTTCACTATCTTGGTGGTTTGAAAATTACAAATTTCACACTCCCAAAGCCGCGATCGATCGTGATCTGCAAAGCGGACATCGATCTGCCGTTTTGTCTATACACGTGATCGTGATCGTTCCGAGTGTATCACGCCGGTACATCGGTGCAAAAAGGAAGAAGTAAACCGTGACCAACAATCGTCCCGGAATGACGAATGCCTTAGACGAGAGCCGAATGGTATCCCCATTAGGCGCAATGTCCGCGAATGAGGTCTTTGGGTATCGCTTCGCAAAGCGCGCAAACTGCTACCACCATCGTCGGATGGTGACAGTGATTGGCAGTGGCAGTGACCACCGTCGATGTTGGCCACGATGTTAACCCGCTGCAGGCATCGGGCAAAAACACGAGCAACGCGAGTAGCTACCTAGGGGAGAGTTTTTGTGATTGATTTATGCCGACTCACATTACGACGGTTAGCGCGATACTCAGTGATGAGGGCGCAAACGTCCAGAAGCGAGAGCGCGTGTAGTATGGTGTGAGTTCCTGCTCAGTGGTCCACCACTGGGAGTCTAATTAATAACGTTAGCTAGCGTACGACATGATCTACACCCGAGCCATGACATGAGATCGGAAATCGGCGCCTCGGCCTTTTGACAGCAGTCGGCGCTAGTGTTATAATGACAGATCGTTAACCAATTAGTTTATTAGCGTGTGGGCGATTTACGATCCCGCGGGCTCTTACTATTGGCTCTGTGTTGGGGTTGGGGAGTTTTTTTTAGCTAAACCTACAACTCACAAAGCCATCGAATGAGTTGATCCAGATTCTTTGTTGATCCGTTTGCTTTTTACTCTTGTTGTTATAATGTGCTATTGCTTATTTTTAATGATTGTTTTGCCTTTTTGTTCCAGTGATCTAGAAAGGTAAAGTTGGCGAAATTGCCCATAGCTCGAGGCGCTAGAAAAGTAAACAAAAGCGACAAAAGGCACGGAAACAGCGGTACCTCTCGATTACGTTCACAAGGAACTGCCAGCTGTGTATCAATTCCTGTATGCCTGACTTGTACAGGTGATGCGAATTCGTTACGGATGATCCGCAGCCTGTGTTTAACCTTGATCGTAGCGGATTAGTACGGTCCGTAGTGAATGCAGATAAAAAAAACCGGAATGGTTACACACCCCCGGGGACCGAGTGATCCACACCGGGTTGACAGTTGGTAAGGCTCACTTTCTACTCACATAGCGTCGTAGAAGGAAATCGTTTTCTCAGTGGGCCAAGGTGACGGCTGGCCGGTGCGATGTTCGCCAAAGTTCATTGTGCCATTTATGCGAAGGTGTACCTCAACCAGCAGCATTATCAACTACAGGTGCTGCTAGCTCATGTGAACTATTGGTTCACGCTCGCTTATCCGTGTGAATCTCGGCATCTCGGTGTGTAGTGGTGGGAAAATTTGAAACCAAGAGCGAGAAGATAATGGCATGCGAACAAACGTACCACACGGCCAAGGGTAGAAAATTGACTCCATTTTTCCTCTTCCTTAGGTGAGAGTTTCCAACAATACGTCCCAACTGGGGGAGGGTTTTCCATCACATTACCATCCAACCGTCGTAAGCAGACATTTGAATTCATAAGCTGTTGGTAGCCGACAACAAGCAGACGTTAGGAGCTAGTGTTTTAAGAGATGCGTATCGGTGGTGGAAGTCACCTTAGGAAGTAAAAAATAAAAAAGTAAAACAGAACGTTTCGCTTCCCAGCCCATTATCGGTAAGAAACAGTGAGGCATGGCAGCAGTTGTCGATCGGTTTGAGAACGTCTCGCACCCCAAGTTGATGCTTAACGTTTTGCTAATTTATTCTTCACTTTCACACGAACAAAAAGGGTGTGCACTAACTTTTCCTTTTGTTGCGTTAGCTCGGGAAATGGTGTAAATTTGCTATAAATCTTTTGCTACTAGCCTGGGAGCTATCAGTTGCTGAAGGGAGCGATGAAAATGGATGAGTTTTTGTTTATCTGTGTTTGCGATCAGTTGCCACGACGTACGATATGGGATGAGAGAAACAGAGGGTGAATAGATTGTTCTCAATTTGCGATGCGTTACTTATAATGATAAGGTGTTGAAATTTTTTATCTGATAAGATGATATGTGACGGTTAGTGAAAGTGATCTTCTTTGTAATGAAAGCTAGTCTAGGTAGGTTAATTATTTTTTATTTCTAGGCAATTGAATATATGAATCTATGAAGGAAAAGGTCAAATCACATTTCCAGGTTCAGCTTCCAACGCAATTTTTATGAATCTTCAATATTTTGATTTTCCGCTTATGTCGTATTCGGATGCAAAATCGTTTATGCTTGATCGCTAAAGAGTCGACTTCTCTTATTTGCTCGGAATTTATTTCGCATTTTAGTAGATCGAATTGACAGCCATTATCTACCATTTCTTATTTGCTTGAGGTTACTATAATAAACTGTCAGTTTATAGTGAGCTGTCAAATTTCGAAATTTCTTTATATGCCACTCCGCGTACATAACATACCGTTTATTACAGGTACTACTTGTGAATGTATGTCACACATTGGTACAAGTATTATACGAAAGGAATAAAGTAAAACATAATTTTCCACTCTTTCATATTCCACATCTGCATACAGCATACTCCATAGACACAACCATTTTGTTTTTAGATGTGTAGTGCAAATGCAAAAACCATGTAGCGTACAAATCGTATCGAGAAGGGATCGTTGGTACAGTGTTTTATCTTGCTGTCTCGCTGTACACGTTTCACTTATTTCTGTGATTGCAGTTTGTCTTCGTTGTCTCGTGTTCACGCCCGCAGGGGCGAATGGTCGATCATTACTGCCGGGTTGTTTGCAGATGTCGAGTCAAATTACACCAATGTTCATGTGAGGCACCAAGTGTGGGACCAAGGAAGCGAAAGGACAATTTATGCGGTTCAATTTTCAATTACTTCTCCCGGTCCTGCTATATCGATACCGCAGAAGAACGTGTAGGTCAAGGTTTGACACACCTTCCAGTAGGTTTAGTAGAGGTGAAATAAAAAAAAAGTTTTAAGGATAGACGATGGAGAACGGTACAAAAGGGAAGATTTGTTTCGAAACAATCTGGTCTCCGAGCATCGGCGAGGTAACGATAGGTAACGGTCAGATAAGGAGAGAGAAAGAAAATTGAGTATTTCGAAGGAAAGCTCCATCAGCTGAGCGCTTGCTTTCGGTGGAGATTTGGACGGGTGACCGGAGATAGCTTGAAGGGCTTGCTTATGGGCTTGGGGAAGATTTATGGGACCAGCTCATAGGCGTCCGTTTGTCCTCGTTTTGAAGCCAGCGTTCTTTTGCTTTCGGTTAGATCGCAAGAGAGTGATCGTTTTTTTTTTGTCTTAAAATTGTCTAAACAAACTGAAACATACTTTGTAAGTTAGAAGTGGAGCTAAAAATATTGCAAATAAAACCGCAACACATGGGTAATATCATTCACGCTCGTTTGTGGTATTCGAAAATGGATACAATACACATATCTTCGAAGCTTGATATGTGCCGTGCCACGTAAAGAAGGAATGCAATCTTGACCTCTTGAAATATGCAACATTTAGATTCATTCTGAAGGTAACTACCGTACAGGATAAACGATCGTTTCTTTGCAGCTATGTATCTCTCACCATTTGCTGTAAAGCATTCTCAACGATAGTGAAGATCCCGCAGCATAACGGATCGCCACAGTTGTCTCAAAGCGATGGACAGAAGAATGTACACACGCAAAAAAAAGAATTGAAAAACAACATCTGACAATTGTTTTTGTTCTGTTTTTCTCCTCCCATCGCACCTTTTCCCGGTAGTCCGCACGTTCTCTGGTGGAATTTAAAATTCTAATTTTCCGCCAACATCAACTGGCCGCTAGTTTTACGGCCGGCTGGTTTCGGAATGCATCCACACGGGTGAGGTGAGGGAGAAATGTTTTATTAATAAAATTAATCTTCCGCACAACGGCAGCTAATGCGAAAGCGGGCGTGGGTCCGTTTTTTTAGTGCAATTTTAATTACATTTCCGCGGATTTAACATGGGAGAATGTTGTTGGGTAAGTAGTAAGTATTTTGCCGGCTACATTCTTTGCGATTGGCTCTGGCAGGGTGCGGAAATAAGATTCCAGTTACTTGGTTATAGTAGACGAACAAAAGTAGAAGAATATGTTAAAAAATGTCGCGTTAAATACGATAAAAAGATTAAAATTAATATTGGTGTAAATGTTCACGCATATTTAACCAAATGTCATCTGTTGTGCTAAACATTGTTTTAAAGTGTAAGTTATTTTGGTTTTGCTGTCTTCCAATTACATAAAAAGAAGTAACGTAAGACCAGCACAAGGTGTTTGTGGGATATTTGCTACATATGAGCTTCAATTCGCCAGCACAGATACAAAACGCGAAGGAAAACTAAACCTCCGTTGGTAATCCCTTGTCCAGGAACGGTTGTAATTCCTTCTGTGTGAACCGTTCCGTGTGTCCAGGCGTGTGAGCGATGTGAACTCCAGCTGGACGTATTGCTCGAATGGATGGACACGAGTAGGTGGGTGTTTCACTAACGAGCTTCGAAGCATGCCGGGTTCCATGCGACCGATGCTTCTGCTCGGTGTAGCATTGCCATGGTTGACGTTGTGGATGTGATTACATGTTCGCGATAGCCGATCTTCACCGAGAACATGGGCGGGAATGGGCATGAAATTAATAATTAACTATCCATCAGTACACACCGGCAAAAAAATAGGACCATCGACCGACGTGTGGATGATCGCGAGGACGCAAAATTATTGGCAATGGAGTCTCAATTACTGATATTATTGTGACGATTATTACTGTCTCGCTGCTGGCGAGGGTAAATAGTGAACGTTGATGGAGAATGAAGCTGAAAGGGAAACACAGCCTCAACGGCTCGTAACGAGATCCACGAGTACGTTTGCACTCCATACGTGATACGCAGAGCAAAACAGAAGTTATTATGCGTGTAATGCTCCATAACTCTGGTATTAATTTTACGAATGTTTGTCGCCGGTTTGAACTTTTCCCCTTTACAACTACGTGAGATTGAGCGAAGAATTTGCGGTTAAAAAGGTGTATCTGTATCTTGTTTGTATGCAAAATTTTTCAATCCCAAACAAAGTCATTTGCTGCGGTTAGAATAATGGTAAAATGATCAAATGTTACACAAACCCTCCTTCGAAAGCCGGTTTAGTGTTTGTGTTTTGTACGAATCAAATGCCAAACCTAGTCCAAACATTGTTTGATTGTTGTTGTCAATTTCTCCTGCGGTTAGCTGACCTACAATCCTGGGTCGCTGGCAAGATTCCGCGTGAGCGAAAACAGGGAAGTCATAAATCAAACATTGTAACCGCCCATCGTTGTGCGGGGTTTTACATTTCGTTAAGGAAATTCGCGACGGAACGGTGCGCGATCACGTAATGAAGATCTGCATTTTTGTGCAAGCGAAGTACACTGTCGATTGGGGTCTCCCAAATCAACCCACTGAACTTCGAACTGGCAGTCACACAATCGCACCCAGCACAGCGCCATCGTCGGTGAGTGGGATTTGCGCTTGGTTTTGCGCGGGGACGCGCAGGAAAAAATTCTCCGACAAGAAGAAATAAGTGGAATCAAATGTCACGATCATCGTAGCATGGATTACGGGGAAAACATTTTTTTTAGTCACAGACAGATTCGTATTTCTGGCCAAGAAAGGGGTTCGTCGTTTGTGGCGGCACCCAAGTCTTTCGTAGCAAAGCCAACAGTTTGTATACCGGTGGGAAGTTTATTTTTTGCTTGGCAGAAAACGCAAAAAAATGGGGGAAAAAACAAACTTTACTACTAGGAACATTATTATTTTGAACTGATGAAAATAGACAAACAGAAAAAGCGGAGGCAATGCAATAGCAAATGCTTTTCCACCCCATTGGCCTCACGGTTTTTGTTTGGATGGTGCTGCATCGTGTTCAGCACACCGTCAGACAAATGAAGGGAGTTTGTGTTGCTTGTGCTTTTTTTTCTGCGCGATAACAGTAGACGCTAACACAACAGGATCGATGACTGGGGCTGTTGTTGGCAAAGCACGGTACATGATCGGTTCGATAGGCACTGCTGGAAGTTGTGGTGGAAATGTTTCTGTTTGATCGCTGCTGCGGCCCACTGCTACTCGCGTGTGTGCTGCTAATGAACCTTGCGCTTGACATTGACTGCACGGTTGCCCTAGCGTAGCTAGGTTGGTCTTTGCTCGTTTGCTTCCTCGGCGTGTACACTATGGCGATGGGGTGGAAAACGGAACGGAAAATCAGCAGATGTTACCACATATTGGCTGAAGATTGTCGTTACTTCTGTACGGGAGGATTTAACATTGGGAACGGTTGTTAGGATGATGCTAAGCGTTCGACGGAAGTACTAGAGTTCCGTTAGATCAATTTAAAACAAAAATCAAACTACGCGGTTCATGCCCTGAGTGGGAGTGCTTTTGATTACTGATTTGGTGTGTCATCTGCTCCTGGGTGTTATTGCATTTGTTGAAAAATAGGAAATTTTTTATAGTAAAACTTATAATTTTTAGTTTTAAATCAACTCTTTAACCTTCTTATAGTGAAAACAATCATGAGATGAAACAAGCACCTCCTGCCACTGAAACAACCCACACCTACAGCGTTAATGTAATCATTTAAATAGGTTTATAGGCCCGCCCGGACAGTTGTTTCAATGCCATACATCCGAAATGAAAAATTTGCTCTACATAACCAGTAAACATCTGATAGCAATAATCACTTCCTCCGATCGTATGTTTCACTTTCAACGTTTCCAACCCCTCCACCGCCCGGTGCATCGCTACCTAATGAACCCGTGTACAACTTTACAAGACATATGTATTACTTTCGCTGCCGCTGACAGATCAATAGCCTGCAATCAGGTTTACGCGTCCGATCGAGTGTACCGGATTGCCCTCCGGCGAACGAGAATGAAATGCAACACACATATCGGTCAGACAGGCGTTCGGTAGCGTTCGGTCGGTGGCACCACCGGTGGCAAGATTACAGTGTTTACCAGTGTCTTAATAATCATCATCCCCAAGCATCAAGATCACCAGCGCACGAGCCTGTTACAAATGAGTAGCACAAAGATGGAAAGGTGAAAGGAGGAGTGTAGAAAGGAACAAAACCAAACGATTGGTTGTTTTATCCGGAAATTAATTGCTGACGGTATCTCCCCCCCCCCCCATCGTACGGATGAAGAGAAACAAAAAATTAATTAACCAATCGAACTGATACGCGGTCTATATCAATAAAATGTGATCAAACGATCTGTCGCAAGAATAGTAACCGATCGACGAGTTCCACACACGAAAAAGTCATTCTTTAAGCCCTGCGGCGTATAACTGAAAATTCGGTCCAGATGAGAAAGGTGTCAATAATTGGAAGCAGTAGAGAAAAGCAAATCGCGGTGACCGTTTGCCGATCTGATGTCTAAATTAGCCACTTTTAGAGGCGGTCAATCATCGATCATTAATTACGGAGTCGGTCAAGCTGGTTAATTGATGATGGAGGGTTTAAGGTTTTATGTTCAGCTTATGTTGTTTTTTTTTCTTCTATTCGCTTTACCAGTTAAATGTTGCTTTTTTGCTCATACGTTTGGTTGCAAAAAAAAAGAACCGAAAGAGTGGGCGAACAAGCTTAAATCATTACGGTACGACTGGAAACGTAGTGTGGTGGTCCAAATATGTGTATTTTTTTTGGGTATATGATTTAAAATTTCTTTTTGCCACTTTACCCCGCTGGTACGCTCTTTTGATCTAGTTGTTAAATGCGACGGGGTCAGAAGAACGGTGTTTCGTCTGTAGCCGCGAAACAATGTTCAACTGGTTGGTGAAGTAGTGAACTTTCATATTTTTTGCCACTTCACTACCGACCGGGCTTCATTAAGCTGTGTGTGCTTAATTGTGTCTTTAAACTATGCTTTCCGCTAGATAACTTCTGGTAAGAGAAGTGAGCTGTAGTTCCCAAACCTTTTCACTGTAGCAGCTGCTTCATTAGACACCGCGGAAGGACCATTTCCAGGCACATGGAAATATTGTGGTAGATAAATAAATACGTCGAGCAAGTACGTGCACAAGTGCTCTGCTACAACGAAAGTGACCGCGCGTTCGTGTAAAGTGGTGAATAGGTAAGAGATGCTTAAACTAACTTTACCGCCACAATCACAGTTATCGCAGCTTGTTGAAATATTGACTAAAAGCCCTGTAGATGACCTTTGTTCTTTGAGTAAAAGATTTCGTTTCCCTCATCTCTCATGTGTATTTATATAAAGCGCTTTACGTTCGCATCGTTTAAGCATTTTTTCGCACAAACGCCAAAGGAACACATCTTAACAATGCACAAGGTAGTGTTTGTTCCGTACGAGATGGCAAAGAAAATTTATGGTTATCCACGAGTGTGAAAACGAATCGTTATGCAGATATGCTGTCACAGCTCGATAGTGTGCGGCACGGTGCTAATTTATTTTCACGCCCAAATTTGGCTCGTCCGGACAGTCGTTCGTAGTAGAGGGGAAAAAAAACAATGACTTGCCTCGGATGGACAGTTCACCCCCAAAACCGTTGCTGTACCGCAAGTTCCGAACGTGCAAACGAAAGCCATTAATCAACACCCCGTTTGGCCGACAGACGGCGGCATTTTGGTGCCGAGTGAGTTGAAACCCGAGGTGAAAAAAGGAAGAGAAATAAATTAGACAGCTTAGGGCTTCCGTTCACGCGCCAATCGCATGTTGGCTGGTGGGTTTGGTAGGGATGCTGTTCTCGTGCCGGTCCACATACAAAACCGTCCCGTCCAACCGAGCGGCACGTGTTTAATCGTCTTTCTCCACCGAAAAGGCTCACCGGGTGGCTGATTGGTGGTGTAGAATGGTAGAACCCAAGGATGAAAGATAAGATCATCGGTTCTGTTTCTTCCCCGGCCCAGACCCCTGTTCGGTAGGAGGGCAAAGATCACCACCAAAGGTGCATAAATTACACACGAATTTGTTGAACGAGTTAAACAATCGGTGGCGGATTTATTGGGCTACAAGCGTGCTTCACGACGGGTGCCATAGAACGATGGCAAGGCAATGGCATTGCGAAACAGTTATTCATACATTGTGTTGTGTTCGAAAAGCGTGGAATGTTTTCGTAGTGTGTGGACATGTATGCCAAAAGCGTGTCGGCAGAGAGGAGGAAGGATAATGATTTATGGTTTTTAGGTATTTAATGCCTGCTCACGTAACTTGATCGTTAGTTCTATTCAGTTCTACAGATTTAATGGTGTGATTTAATGTGTTTATCTGTTTTGACCCTTTATCATTTTTAATGTGCTTAGAATGTTTATATTTCAGCGGTGCGTAACAAGTGCATTAAAAAAAACGACCCACTTCCCAGGCGATGAAAAAATAACTAATAACAATAATTGAACAGAAAGATTTTTTCTTGAATATTACGCTTATGGTTTAAGGCTGCTATAAATTTATCGATGGCCGTGCTGACTGGAGCCCTAATAAAGACCAATAAAAAAAATAGTTTTTGTTAGCATTTGTCGGTACCCTCGGCTTAGGCTCAAAATAATTGGAGAAGATCAGCCGTTTGAGGTTTGTTAGGAAAAGTTCAGTTGATTATAACTCAGTGATACTCAGCGTGGTTTGAAGAACTTCAGTAAAACATTTTTTCCTCCAATATTTTCTAAGTATCTCCTCCAGTAATTGTTCGACCAAATGCGGCAGTAGGGCAAGTTATACCAAAAGATCTCATTTTTCTTCTTATGATGCTATTTCTTGAAGGCCCTAGAAAACAATTAATTTTTTTCGCGGATCGTCAAACGATGAAGATTGTTAGGATACATGATTCCTTATGAGAGTTCCTATCTCTTTGGTTTGTGAATTAAAGTACCCAAGTACCCAAGAATAATGTCACGTTGCCTTTGATCTTCACCTTTAACTTTTTGCTACACTTAAGATTTTGCTCCGTGTTTTCTCCAAAAGTTAGAGAACTCTATAAAGATCACTTGAATAATTTCAGGAGGATTGCCTCACGTCGAGAAAAATTGCATTAGAGTCCGCAGAATAGACAAAGCTAAGAAAACAGATGTCAGTGTGTTTGCATAGTGTGTTACAGCCACTCAATTAACTGATAATGTAATTTCAATTTTGTCTGGGCCCAATAGGATTTAATTCTAGGTAACAATGCACTCAAGTGACAGGGATAATCGCTAAAATCAGTTATTTTTTTGTAATGCATAAGTTGTTGAATGGTCCTTTTGTTAATAAGTTGTCCAACATTAGTTGTTGGATGGATCTTTATGTTGGGATAATATATTAAATCTCGTGGATTACATCTCATCTGTATCATCGATTTTTCGTAGCATGCAATATCCTTTCAGCAACAAATCATTTAAAGACCCTCGTTTAGTGAAATACAAAGCATTGCAAACTTAATATTAACGAATATCATTTAATACTCAAAGCAACGGCTCACAAATGTAGTACCTTGAATGTAGGCCAAAAAACCATTAAACCGAATGTGGTTAAACCGAAAGTAAGGATTAACTTTTGCCCATATCTCGCAACCAAGTTCGCTCATTCATCATCTGCTCTGTCTAGTCGGAAACCACACGAAAGAACAATAATCCTCCAATGTTGTTGATTAAAATGGAGCAATTTGTTTGCTGGCATGTTTTCTCCTTCATCAAACGGTTCGTTTGTTCGACACCGCTGGTGTGCAGAAAAAGGACCAACCAATCTTAAGCCACCATAAACACTGGTACGCCTTTTTCTTGTCGTGTAACATATTTTCGCTTCAGCCATTTTACAGACCGAACGTTTGTTTATCTCGCTGTTAGGGTATCATGTTGGTTTTGTTGAAATCTTAGCAAAATATGCTACGATCAATAGGAACACAATCGAGGTTTGGACGTTTTTTTGTTGCTGTTGGTTTGGTGAACAGTTCCAAACAGTGCTCCAGGTTGAGGTTGAATTCTTATAGGCGATGGAGGAAATAAAACATCGCAGGGAAAATAATCCAACATTAAGCGACGTTCGGCGGGGTATGTACCGCTCGTTTGTTCGATTTTGTTAGCCTATCTTATGCTATGCTAATTTATTTATCGCTTCCTCACCATAAAAAGGAGATCACTTTGCGGATCGCTTCCTCTGCTTCACTCGCGTCCCTTAATACAAGCGCCCCGAGCTGGTGCAATGACTTTATTTCGCTGCACTCCAAACACGCTACGGTTGATTACCCCTTAAAGAGCTCCGTGCGGCTCGTATTTCTTCCGCACGACAGATCGTACGGCGTGCAGTAGAAATTTGCATTTATGCATCGATCGTTTACAAGTGGAATGGGGGGGTTGAACGCTTCACGTGCCATCGCCGTGTTCTGGCTTCTATCGCTTCTCATATCGCAACGGAAATGAATTTCAATTACGATGATAACGATCGCCATAAGCGTTAACCGCCTTGTCTTGGTTGTTCCCATCAGTCGGTTGGTATCATCATCGCACGTTTGCAAAAACATCGATCGATTGCCACCCCGAAATAAAGCGAACAGGCGCTCTTCATGTAGAAGACTCGTTCGAGTACTACTGCACCAAAAAGGATTCTATACACACCAACCATCGATCGATAGAATTAATGCATACAAAAGCGACCAAAAACTGGCAGAATGTTGAACGATTAGACCAAACATGATGGGATGCTAGGTTCGTAAAATACCAATAGCTCCATTATTTGAGCTAAGAGCTGGAGTGAGTATCTCCCTGTTGGCTACGGTCCATATATTTTGTTCCTTCCCTTCGCTTACGTGTATCGTCCAGCGATCTACAAGTCGCTGCTGGCAGTAGGCGAAACACAATCAACCGATCCAGTGAAATAGCTAAACAAAGCTACAATAAAAGAAAAGGCGGGAGATTAGCAATGGCCTCGAATAGCCGTAACTTCGTTGCCATTTGCGTTCTCCGGCTTACTGTTGATATAAAGACCAGTCCGCAGTGTATCGGGTGAGATCTCTGTTCGAACTGCGGACATTTTGTAGGTAGCCAATCTCAACCTCAACTGCTCAGTAAATCTTCTCTCGTCCAGAGGATATCCCATATCGGCCCCATAAAGGAAAGATAAACAACGTCCACCACTGGTGGTGGACGAGGTTTATTGATTGTTTGATTTATTGAACATCTCATCATTGAAAACATGGTACGTGCTATGGTATAGTATTGAATTATGAGATGTTTTTAAATGCTTGGGGGAATATTGGTAAAGCATGATTTGGCTGTAAAACTGAAGCAGAAACCCGGTAGTATGCCGGAAGCTGTCCGATTTTAGGTTAGGAGTTTGGAGTGCGCGTGACAAATGAATAATATTGTCCAGGTTTGGAACTCCCGTGGAACAAATGAATGGATTTAGTTTTTGAGAGTAGCTTAGCGACCTACGGCACTACTTCTTGGAACAGATCGTGATCGTGAACAGTGTCCTAGTTAGTTGTGCATTGTCATCATTTCGCTGGTTAAATATTGATCCAATTTTGCACATGAAATCGATTCAAAAATGGAACGAGGCTCGATGAATCATCAAAAACGATTGACAAATGAATAAAATTATCAATCGAGTGTTTACACGCAATTAAGTTTTTTTTTCTTTTGGCGATCGCATTGCAAAGATGACCCAGAAATGTTATACCATTAATCAAACAAATTTTGGATGTGCGATGTAGTACAGAAGTCCTACTTTCTTCGCTATCGCCATCCAAACTATCGTCAGCATCAGAGAAGCCGCCTGGTACTGTGAACGTTGCAAAGCAAACTAACCACAATCATACGGTGTATGATCATCATTTTGATCGTCGACACATTGGGACCGCCGGTGTACAACACTCCAATACATTGTAAAAGGGGAGCGATTATTTTGCATATAAAACGTATGCGCATCAGTTGCCGGCACGATAGAACGCCTCTTCGCTAGTGAAAACGATTTAATCGAAGCCGACGATCAAGGAAGATCGTCCCATTTGACTGGCAATGGTCGGATGGCCGACCGCCTCAGGGATATGGGTGGAAAGCAATTTGTTTTCCATCCCTGCCACGGTTCCAAACGATGCTGGAACGGTTCTGGCACGTTCTTCGTGTGCTTTCCGCCGATTCTGGTTCGAGAAGTTTTCGCCGGTTGCAACGGTTCTGCGGTCGGCAGTTGCACACGTCCCACACGGTACTGGCTGGTCGAGATCTAAAGGGTAGAGCATTCTTTCCCTAGCTACCACAATTTAATTGTAACTTTGGTTGGAAACCGCACATTACAACGTTTTACGGGCAATCGGGATCGGTTTTGGGTGAAAAATTCTTGTGGCGGAACTTTGTTACCGGCTCGCCTCCGCAAAGCAGAGCCTTTTGATCGTGTACCATTCTACTGGCAAATGGAATAGAACGGAATGGAGCGAATAGTTTTGCAATTTCTGCTCTGTTTTGTTTCCTTCATACAGAGGAATCGTACAATGCGAAGGAATCTCCATCACCAGGTGCTGCAGTTCAATGGCAGTGTTGCTGATTTGGTTCTTTTCTTCTTTCTTCTTCACTTAATCGAGCTGAGCTTGCTAATTCTGTTTCATCACTGGTTTTGCTCTTCTTTAGGAATTTTATCATCAAAAAGAAAGAAAAAAGATTAAATCACGCTCAGCACCGTGTGGCGATTGATCGTGAGCGCGGCCGATTCAAACACTTCATGCTCTCTACCCTTCCATCTATTAGCTATAGGAAAATCTTTTGAAGATGTTAAGTGAAGGCGCATACAGCACGGCGAAAAAAATAATAGCAAAATAAAAGAAGTTCCCCTCAGCCAGCTGGAACGATTGTGGCTGGGAAAAAGGTACGATAACCCGGGCTGTCGGGTTGGAAGCTACTGTTGCCGTAAACTCTCGCCCTGGACATAATGATGCAAAATTTATTCTCGTTCGTTCAGGCATCGGACGGGCTTTATTCGCTAATTTTCCCCTTACATACTGAGGCGTAAGATCGAACATAAAGTCGAATGTCTCTGATACAAAACGTTCGGAGATGAAAACGGAAATCTTGAACATTGTCCGACCGTTCGCTGTCAAAGATGAAGATAATTTCATGCGCCTGAGCATGGTTAAATTGTGGCCCATTCTTAAAGCACATAAAGGGTCTATTTTTGGTTCGATTTACTTTTCGTCTGCCAAAGGTCGTCAGCTGGTGCTTTGATCAGATTTGATCGAACAGAGCGTAACTAGCAGTGAAGTGGTCAATGAACGAGATCAAACGTATTTTCTCTTTCTTTGATGCGTACCAATGGTTTGTGTGAAAGGGCATGTAGCAATTGAAATAATACGAATAGAGTACGAAGACTCCCCATCATATGGTAGGCCTAAGGGTACTGGAACCGGTGTAAAAATGTGTATCGTACATTGGGATGATCTAGAAAGTAACGGTTGCATCAAACATGCGTTATATTTTACACCGAGAAGAAACAAACAAAACCGTTGTGTGAATGTTTTCGTTCGATGTAAGTGGTTATTTTTGATTGATGTGTAAAGCCAGGTTCCTCAGAATATCATCTGCTAGGGGAGTGCTATAGTTCAATCAAGTTTTGGGTGTGTTAAATATGAATTTAATTCTTAGTCTAGAGATCTTATTCTTAGACATAGATGCCTAAAAATTCTGCATTCATGTGAAATTAAAGTAAAATTTGTATGGTGTATTCAAATGACTTTAATTTTATACGATCCTACACAAGTAACTCAGTAGCATTGTCGCAAAGTTTGAGCAACCCCATGTACTTTCACTCATGTTGCACACAAATGACAAACGCGTAACATTCAAAGGGGCAAAGGAAAAACTAGATAAACAATCCTATAGTGAACAGGACCGAATTTCTTTTCCATGTCCATAAAAACACGTCCATTCCAAAAGACGTGCAACACGTGCGCATTTAAAGTCGCGATCGTGCTGACAAGACGTTAACTTATGATCACCGTCTCTTGTGGCTCAGGACAAGCACATGGACATCATTCAACATGCCGTGTGCATACGGTATGCTTGCATTGTACTAGACCCGCGACAAGAGGCTTGCGTTCGGTATCGATGGCCGCACGATTGACACACTCAACAGGAGATCTCTTGAGCTCTCGAGAAATCAGACTCGTGAAACAGCCCGACTTGCGATCGTTTGTGCCATTACAGAAAGAGTGCGTAAAATGGAAGGACGGAAAACATAATACCATTTCGGTTTTTATTTTCTTTCCGTTTCCGTCCGGTTAGTGTCTTAATTATTCCATTCAATTACTTCAGTAGCTTGAGGTGGCTTTGTGGCGTTGGCGATTTAAAGGAGTTGGAGGCATGTGGTCCACTATGAGACTTGGTACATTACTTGTTGATTATTTTATCTTGAGACTTTTCTCAGCTGTTTATTTTGATGGTTTTTATAAATTTTAATATGCTTCTTCGTTCAAATTAACACAAGACTTATGCATTTTAAATATTGCACACATTCATTTTGCCAAATCAAAATAAATTCCACGCACAGCGCTTTCAGAGTGTCATTACGCTGCTAGCGCCTCGAAATGAAATAAATTTGACCTTGTTACTGAGAACACAGGCAGTCACAGGCTTTCCATGTACAGCAGCTTCATACAGCCGGACAATACTGTATTTAATTCGAGCAGAAATAAAACGATTCAAATTGCTTTTAATTTGTGCATCTTGCGTAGGCGTAGGCGCGTTACCCTTTCATTCCATACTCAACCGCGCAAAAGGGGATTAATTAAAATCGTTTTCAAGATCCCGGAGAGCAAAATTAAAAAGAGTGAAATAAGAAGAAAAAAGCTAAATAGCATAGGGTACGGTTTCGTTCGCCGGTCGGTACTTCCAGGTCGGCAAATGAGGGCTGTCCCTTTCTTTAAACGATCACCGACGTTTGTGTTGCGTTACTTTCTTTCTCGGCGGCCCTCATTTCACCGTTTGCCCCGATCGCAGAGCCATGAATGCTGTACCTTGAGGGCCCATCGATGTTGGCTTAAGATAAATAGCAAAAAATTAAATGGACAATTTAGCAGACAGTCTGCCCCCGCTCAGGGGCAAATGGAACCATAACAACGTGTAGGAAGGGAAGCTACCAGAGTTTGCACTCTAATTATGTGTCTGCGTCCGTGGGCACGGGGCTTAGCAGGCATACAAATGAGTGAAAAGGGTAACATGGAATGGGTCTGTTTCTCTCTCTCTCTTGCGTTCTTTGATTATTGTTGTACGCAAACCATAAACGCACGGCGCATAGCATGAAGCTGCTCCTGCGGGTAAAGTGATTAGGGATTAGGCCGCGGCTTTGTAGGCGGTTTATGCGTTCGCTAATGATGGTTTCCTTTGGACTTAGAATAGAGAATTGCCCGGTCAATGCTGGAAGATAAATTCCAGTGCAGAGGTTTCGTTGTCTACTGATGCTCAGTTACTTACGCGCACCGACATTAACCGGCACTACCGCGGCTAACTTCGTTGGTCAGTCCGCCCCCCATGTGTTAAGTGAAAGCCGTGATTTTGCTTTCGTTTCATGTCTTACCTGTAAAGGAAACATAAAAATGAAACATAAGTACACGCGGTAAGCATAAACAAGGGAAGAAATGCATCTCAAAATGACAGGGAAATGGCAGGAAGATTTAAAGTGGTGCGATAGATTACATTTTTCCTTCGCAGCAAGACGCAACACAAACGGAAGCGTGAAAGGAAAAATTAATAACGCCACCGGAAAATGTTTTGATGTAAGCATGCCGGTAGCACGCGGTGGTTAGCAGTGCCTAATAAAACCTTCGGTACGTTTTGAATGCTAATGTGCTAATGATAGGGATTTCGGAACGGTGGAAGTGAACCGCTGGTCAAGGTATAAGGTAGCATCATCACTAACCCTACCAGTGCTTATACCTACGTAAGAAAACGGAAAGTGGTTCTTGTTTTAGCGATTCTAACCATCGTCTAATCATGCTCATCATGCTGTTCTAGTGAGTGCGATGTATGATGCTAACAAGGCACCCTCGCTGGGCAGTTTAGTTAGCCACTGTAATCTAAAGCGCAATGTAAGATAGGGCGAGTTAATCACTTACAGCTTAACAGCATGCATTTGATTACACTTTCCGGCAATTACGGGAATTTTCAGCGTTGATTGAATAATTAGCTGAAGCACGATTGAGTTTACAGATATGTGGTGTAGTAAAATTTTATGATGAAAATAACTTTTTCCTCTGCTTGATAAACAATTGCAAATAATTTAAGTAGAGGTATGTGTAATTGAATACCTTGGCCGTTAAAAAGGATTGGTTGTGAATTTTTCTTCTATTGAACTTAACTTAAAATATGCTCATTACACACAGTTTTGAAATCATGACGTCAACAACTATTTGAAATGTGGATGATATCATCGTAATGATTTGTGGATAACCTAAGAAAATTGTTATATTATTTTTGATGAACTAACAGCAAATACTACATGTATTCGAGGAACACAGTACTGATTATACGGCGATTCGCCGATATGCGGATAAAATATTTGACAGCTGAGTGATATTATAGCACAAAAGTATTATAGCAGACTGTAGAAAAACTTAACACATTACGAGCAAGAATTGAGATCATTCTATAACTGTACATTTTAAACTAAATTGCACTAGGATTCGAAATACGCGGTTTTAGGGAATTGTTGTGGCCCGCTATAATAGTGTCTCTCGGATACTACCTATACTAATGCTTGAAGTCTTACTCTGACGTCTCTCAAGCTAACACACTTAGCATTCTCTTTGCCACTGTTCATTCTATTGTCTTTTCAGTATATTCTGACTTCATTTACCATAATTCATGCATAATTCGGTGTATGTAAATAGTTCAGTTTATACTGCCCGGTTAACGCGTTGTCTAACAATTTGATCTAAATTATAGGGTTTTTAGATGATAGGATAACGTAACCAACTGTTACAATTATCGCAGCATATGAAATCTAAACGGCCTCAAGTGACAAGAAAATGACATCAGGCATAACAGAATGAAAATTTAAATTATTCAAATTATTTTCTTCGGCCATACGATCGTTACTGATCTCTTAAAACTGATCCTTTTTTTCCCCTGGCGCACACTATTTTACATTCATCTCTTATGCTTCGCTTTGCGATGGAAAAAAAATCATTGTACCTCCAAAAATAGGCCGTCACATTTACCTATTTTCTAGCGGAGAAGCGTTTGAAGCGGGAAAAATGCATCGTTAGCGGCTGCTAAAGGTAGCCAGGAACTAGGTTTGTGCTATTTATGAGCAGTTTTATTTTTTCTCATTCGCTCTCAAATCCAGCAACCGGGGGGGTTCGGGTGCTTTGAGTTGGGTTTTCGTCTGAAAAATTTGATGCCAATCCTCGGCCAGTCATCAACACATTATGTTTCGTGGTTTATGCGCGTTGGCTGCTCCTTCCTCTCGCGCTTAGTCTCCCGGTCGTTGGGTAAATCTAACAATACCTGCTGGTGATGGAAAGCTGCGGCAAGGAAAAAAAGAAGAGAGAAAGGTGCTAATGATCTCATCATCCTCATCATCCTTACCAGCACCGGGCATCGCGATGGCTTCAATACCTCGATGCGCACGGTTACCAAGACAATTACCAACGAAATCTGTACAACCGATCAATGTGCCTGGTCCGGGTACGCTGCAAGTTAGGAATTGGGAAACGTTTTTTTTTCGGGAAATGTGTTTTTTTTTGTTTTTACACTGAGACAGGTTACGGTTGGTTGTTGTTGGAAACAGTTTTCGAATGTAGAGGAATCCTAATTTTGTTTTAACCTTCTTCATTGAAATTCCGTCCCGTGAGAGGGCTGAATTATGATCACCCCCGCGAGGAATCAAAGTGGTCAGGATCAAAACAGGTGGAGAGGAAGAAAAAAACCAAACATTTAATCTAAATCGGTCCCCATGATGAACAATAATGAGAGTGGCCTACAGCGGATCGCATCCAATTGCTCGTTGCACTGCTGATTGCACTCCGCGCGTCCAAAGCGTTTCGAGGCGCTCGTTTGTGGTAAACCATCTCAATCTGACCAAGCGCTAGTGAGCAAGGCCGAACCGCAACGGCTAACTGAATTATAGCTTGTTAATAGATAAATTTCATTAAAACTTGCTCCCTATCCGGAAATCACTTCCCACTGTCTTGCACCGTCCGGGACCAACGGGTGTCGGGTCCTGTATCGACCACATGCCAGCGATTATGCTGCTAGTAGTGTTTTGTGTGTTAGTTTTTGCGTTGCCTTTTGATTCATCGTTTTGTTGTTGGTGGTGTTTTTTCCCTCGATCTCTCGTTCACTTCCAAAAGGCGGGGACCACATGTTCTTCGACGACGATACGCGGCATCATCCGGTGGAACAATAAAACTAACAGTACTTGCATCGGAGTACCTTCAACCACGCAAGTACGCACGCAAGGGCGTATTGATTGCGTTGAACGAGGGATGCTTGGGTGCAGATGGAAAGGCGGGGATAGAAACAGGCGAAAGTGGTACGTGAAGAGTAGCAAAATAACACTCGTCTATTGCCGCACTATCACGGTGCACAGTGCGTCAAGACATAGTGGCTTGGCAGATGACTTCCTCCTCGCTTGTGCGATCGTTGAAGTCTTTTGGCGCCAACCGATCGAGCGGTGGCAGTGTATCGAGGCGGTTGAATTTAATGATAATCGCCCACAGTCATACAATCAATCAATGGACGTTGGTGTGATGTTGGTGGCGCAGGTGGTTACAGGAGAAACGGGCGAAGCATTCCAAATTCCCTTTTTCCCGTTGGAACGACCGGTCCATTGCACTGTGCCGCATATGAATATGCTGAAGGCGAGCGGTGAATTTTGCTTCAAGTGAATGGCTCTGTTTTACCGGAAGGAATCTTAAGCTGTTATGTTCTGTATTTTGGTTCGTGTTTAATGTTTCAATTGAAACATTTCTATGCTCACGCTTAAGATGGTACGGAAGGTTTTTAGTATTTAAGAGTGCTTTCAAGTGTGTTTATATTTTTGTTGTGATAAAATTTAAAAAAAAACAAACTTTGTATGATTTACCGTTTGTATCGAAAGCAATTATTATTGAATATTTATTTTTCTATTTATGAATGACTGCACCAGTGACACACATTTCCGGTTGGCAAACCGAAAATGACCAAGTTTCTCACACAATTTCTCATATTTGTTTTGACGAAAGGCAAGTAATTAATATTCATTTTCCCACATCATTTGTAATCCATACGTCCGGCGATGTTGGTGATCGCTCGCACGCCAAACGATGGTCATGATTTGCATAATTGTTAAAGTGAAATGATTAATCAACACGATCGGTTGAAATAAATTTCACTATAAAGATTTGTTATTTCAAGCGCATGCACGTGAACGATCATCATTCAGGTCAATTATGTTGCACTTCCACAAGCAGCCAACGGTCTTGTATGCGCTAATTGAGCCCGCAAATGTCCGAATCGAACCAATCGCTTCAATGCAGATCGATATCGTACGCCAGCCGAGCGAAAATGTTCGCATTTTGGGAGAAAATGGAAATATTTCTAAAACACTTTGACCGCGGGTGTGCTAAATCCGGTTTCCCCGCCCGGAAGGGAAGAAGCAAACAACGGGCACCAAAAAGAAAGGGGAGCCCGAAAAAACGAGTTTGGCTATCGGTCGAAAAGAACACGCACCGATGTCGATGGCGCACTGGGAGCGGCAGCGTGAAAGTGAAACTTGGTGGAAAATCTATTTTCCTCCTTCCAATCTGGTCTGGTGCTTTTACTTTGCAGCCGCTTTCGATTGAATGGCAAACCAGTGCCCGAAACGCTTTATGGCCCGCGCAGCAGTTAATGGCGATCGGTTGTATGTGCGGTGATTATCGGAAAGTGCGCTTATCACAATCTATGACCTCCGATCGGTCCATTAGCCGCCAGATCATCAATCGTGTGTTGGGTCAGACACACCGGCTTAACAGGTGGTCCACGGTTGGTGGAAGCAAAACTGTACAACAAAAAATCAATACGCCCGATACACATACCGGCATTATAAGGAAACATATTAGAGGGGAAAAAAATAAATCCCAGCGGGCGAAGAACGAAAGTGAGAGCATGGCACTCGGCATATTGAACGGGGCAATAAATTAGCCGATTGATTTTTCACCTGCCAAAAGCGAAGCGAAGAAGAGAAAGACCTGTTTAGCATCGCTAGCCCAGGCGGTTACCCCAGGCGGCCGATGAGCGATGCGGCGATGGATTTGGTGTTGCTTTCCTGCCTCTTTTACATGACGCGTTGCCATGAAATGCGAAAACCCGAACACAAGGCACAGGGTGAAGTGGCAAGCAGCTATTGCAAAGTTCAGTCACGGTGCTTTTTTTTGGGGCGCCTTCGTGGAAGCCTTTTGCCAATCGCTCGTCGGATTTGCGGATTCGGAAGCAACTAGTCTACGCGTCTCGCGTTGGTTCATCGTTTCGACATCTCAATAGGTCGACGGCTGATCGGTGGGAGGATTTTTTTCTTTGCGTTTTGCATTGTGTTTATGATAATTTTTACACCGTATGCCAGAAAGGATCCGGGCTGTGAGTGTGGCTTTTGGTGTTGAAGATCGTGCGATGTACGAATTCCGTCTTTTGCTTACTTTCGATCGGAAATCAATCTAAAAAAAAGCAGATGCTGGAATGATTCGCTTTCCATTCGATGGGGCACATTATGGGCAGAATCGTATTTTCCTAGACCGTTTATATTTGGTTGCCCTCGTCGATGTCGAATTCTGACAAGATAAACTGTAAACGTTTCATTATGCGTAAAGTAAAAGCACAAAAAGTGTATTTCCTTTATCGTACCCAAGCAATAGTAATTTGAATTTCTTCAAGGATTTTCCTTATTTTACCCAATATTCACCAAAACGACTTATTCAGTGCGAATGCGATGAACTTTCCAGTTGTTGGACCAGAGGTTAGAGAATCCGTAGGCAAATGAACTCTTGCTAATTAATTGGTTTGATTGGAGCAGGCCGGCAGAAACGGTACGATCCGGGCTAATCACCGGTGCAGAGGTTATCGTCCGCATCCGAAACATCCAAAACGATGATGATGCTTTTTCGGAAGCAGAACTCTGTTGCTTCGTACAGTTTTTGATGCTCAAACGGCGATTTTGGTTCTGTTTGTTCTGGGTTGAACCCGATAAATTCCGATAATTTGCATCGTTACGGCCAAGGTATTTGTGGGGGATTTTTCCATCTTCTGATCTCTCTTAACTTCACATCATCAACAGCGTGAAATTGTTTCCGATTGATCTTTTTGTATCTTCTGATTTCGTCTCAAATGGTGTAAAAAACAGAGCGCTCGCGATTGCAGAACAGAGCAACAGGACGCTTTTGAAGTTTGTTTACGATAAAGATGCTGGGATTAGTAAATGATCGGGTGAATGGTTACAAATTGTTTCTTGAACCTTGAAGAATTGTGAATAAAACAAGGATTTTTTTTGTTATGAAGTTTTTTTAACAGTTGTGGAATTTGTTTTTTTTTTAATTTCTAGAATTAATAATATATTCCGATGCATCCCAAAAAAAAGTCAGCAGCATCTTACCGTAACTGAATGCAACCTACGGCATGCAATTGATTTTGTAGTGAATGTTCAATTGAACGAGCATAAACTAGATCACAAAGGCATGATACATACAGGCGATACACTTTCACTGCCAAACCGATGATTACTTATCAAACGCATTCGAAATATCATTTTTCACTTTTCCCATCCCGTTGCGGGTGTTTGAATGGTCATAACTACCCCGTTTCGATAGTCCAGTTGTGCGGATCCCCACCGTACTGGGGAAAGCTAATGGTACTTGGGTCTCAAATGAACCGCGAAGCATAAAAATGGATGGATCCGTGCAATGAAGATATGGAAAAATGGCAGAATTTCTAAACCAAAAACACCGGTTGACCGCTAATCAGGTCATTAGATTGTTTGGTCGCCACGGTTCGGGGATAGTGCAACAATAGTCTTGGGAAGGGAATTTTCTTTTTCTTCAACCAATCGTAACAGTTTCTGTTATTGTGGAGCGGTTCGTTGGGCTAATGCTAAAACATGATATGGCTTTATATGGATAGAGCACAACCCTTTGGACTTCGAGCGTGATCCATGGGTGTAGTCGATATTGATATGATCAATTTCGTGAGATAATTCAAGGTTTGCCACATCAGAAACCAAGCCATTCGGTGCATATAAATCGTTTAAATGCTTTGGATTATGCATCAGCTTGACTGAACCGTGACACAGCATGGTTCGCGTTAGGTCGGAACCATGCAAACATACACACTTCAGGATGATCGTTATCCCTGCTATTGTGTGGTGGACCTTCTAAATCGAAGGATCACTACGCGATGCGATCGATAACGGGTTTGTAATGGTGGTATCGTTGGTATCTTCCTAACCCTCACCCCAAAGGACTGAGGGAAGATCGTAGCTCTACCCTTAGCGAAGTCTCTTCCGTACAGCAACTGACCTTCGGTTGATATTTTATGCTAATTCACCGTGCACATTGAAGCCAACATAGGAGTGGAACTGTTGAAGCAATCATAATCATAAATGTTTCCCTAGGCTCTCACCAGGTTGCATTCAGGTGAGACGGACGGTCTGCTAAGGGCACGGTCTAATGCCAGACAAAACGCATAACTTCATCGTGCCGAAAGTTGTATCACCCAGCGCCTCGGGACCGTTAATTTGTAGAGTGGTGATTAAAACGATAATCGCTACACAGTTAGAAACGCGCCAGCGTTTGGTTTAAGTGTGGAAGGGAATTTTGTGCAGCGTGTGCGTGTGTGTATGTGTTTGGATAAATCGACCCAAAAACCTATTCCCCAGTGTGTTGCAACGGGAAAATTTCTCGTTTCTCGTGCACAAGAACGTGATAGATCAGAATGCACGGGGTACGGAGAGAAGAGCGTACCGAAGGGTTGAAGCAAGGAAAATCAACAAAACGGAAGAGGTTTACATTTTTCATGACTCAATTACGTTCGTTTACGTTTCGGTTTCATCAAGTGTTTAAGGGTTTTTTTTGTTTGGTAGTCAACAAATCTTGTAGGTTGTGTGTTTGTGTGTTAGAGGCGAAGCAATGGAAGGCGAAGATGATCAAATGCGTATAGATTGTAGAGGGTTGCATTAGTTCCGACATCAATTGAACATTCACTAGTTCCGTTTCGGGCTGTATACTGTTAGTGCATAAAGAGAACGGTTCTGGGCCCGATTTACTCGTTAGACTTTAACGGACGCGTGTCATGCGGAGTGATGTGCGTTTCTAATGTGGTCCGATTTTTCTTGGCGAATTTTTTTGCATCCAAACGAGAAGAATACGCGAGAAATGGGTGCCCAGTAAAACCTCTTTACTGGCATCAGTAACAGGCACATGAATGCATCCCTTAGCAAACGATCCCAAAAAACGGTTCGTCGCTTACTTCCCGGGAAATGTACGAAATCTTTTGCAAATTCTTTTGCTCTCTGTAATTTTGTTTTCTCACACACGCATAGGTTGTAAATTTGTTATGGTTGAAAATAGATGAAAATGTGAGAAAATAATGTGAAGCGCAAAAAAAAACATTCTCCCCGAACAAAAACCCTAACAGCATATTAATAATGTTTTATGAGGTCAGTTTTATGACTCGCCCGGTGGCAAGGTTGATTTCGCGGCTGGCTGCCCACTGCCCCCAAAACCGTGAACGTGTGACGGGTGGGAAGCGGGGTGAAGCAAATGCCGGAAGGTAGCATATAACGGATCACCGCCACAAAGTCGACCACCAGAAACTGACCCCAATTTTAATCACCCTAATCGTTTCGGTACGGAACTTGTGGTGGAAGTGTGGTAATAATAATTGTTCTGTGTACGTATGGTCGCTTTGATTCGCAGTGGTTTTGCAATCTGCCACGGTCTCGTCTAAATATTTATCCCTCGGCTCGCAAAACAATAGTGGCCGCTTTGGTGTGGCTTGAGCGGTTCTGACACGCCGCAAGTCTTTCGCGCGATCGTGCTCACAACAATTTCGATTCGGTTGTTTGGGTCAGCTATCTTGGTGGATGAGGTGGATCGTTTGTTTTTTTTCCCCTACCAAGACTTAGGACCATTAACGCATCAAGAATGTTTATTTTTTCTCGTCTTTCGCGCATACGAAGTTTTGATCATCGTTCTGTGAAGTGAGCATTTCATTTTAATTACCGTTCCATCGCAGACACAAAGGCAGTGTGATTGTGAACTAGTGAAGGAGATGTACGGACGCTTTTGTTTGTGTTATTTATTTTTTTATTTTTTCGGAACGATTGTCGAAGTAGCTGTTCTTTTGGTTTTTCTTCCTATCTGGCGCATGCAGTCCAGCTGTTGTTGAATCCCTTTTATGGGTCAACAGTTTAATGGTACACATGGCTGCAAATCGCACCACAATGGCCTTGGTGTGGTGGCCATTCATCCGTACCGCTATTCGTTTTATTCTATCGACGTAAACTTCAATTGTGGAAGATGAGGTGGTTTAGGACGTCTGTGTTTTTCGGCACATTCCCAAGCATGTTGTGCAATTCTGGATCTCACGGGTACGGTGCGAAATGTAGTTGAGAATGCTTCCGCTTGCTTTAATGTTTGCCAGTGGGAAGCTCTTCAGAGCGGTATTGTGCCATAAAAGTCGTATTTAGTTTGTTGCTTGCGACGTTAGCATGAAACTTTTGTTTTGCGCAAAAAAAGGTAGTGAAAGAATTGTCAAACGAATTACGATCATCCGGTGGGTCGAATGGATGAAGCACAGAACATCCGTTTCAAGCGCAGCATCTATTCACAGTAAGCATCATTTTCAATTACTGAACACTCGTACCAGTGAGTGGCAAAGAAGATGATGATAATTGATTTTGTTCTGTGTCGTGTTCTTACCAGAACGGATGCGTAGGAAATGATCTACGGATTCTTGATGATCTTCTGGATGGTGAAAACCTCTTTTGTACATCAATGTAGTACCGGGACCAGTAAAGTGTGTCTGAATTCCTCTCAATACCGTCATCATTACATGTATATTTTTGCTTGCTCGGAAGTGACCGTACTTTAGGGTAAAGTTCGATACAAAGGTGTGAACCAAGGGATCAACATTAACCTGCCGTTCATTTGGAGAGAAAAAAGTAGACGAACCTCGCCCAATAGTGCAGTGCGACACAACGTTCTCATCATTTGCCGCACCCGGCACTAACAATCATCATTAAAGTTTAATTTCAATCGCTCGGTAACGCTAATAACGCGGTCGAGGTACGAAACTGTACGATCGTGCGAGAAACGGTCCATTTCGCGCCTGGCTAGGACGGTGGATAAGCATCGTAAAGCGAGTATCATTTAGGTGTGACTTGTTTTTTTTTTTGTTATTTATTCTTCGCAATACACCCCATTCGCGACACTTACGGTTGGGTCGCAGTGATCGAAGATTGCGTAGAGAAAGAGCTGAATGAGGTGAAGGTGACGAACATGGCGTGTCATCTGCAGGTTAATCGATCGCAACCGAGACTGATGGTTGAGAGAGAAAGAAGGAGCGAGAGAGATAGAGGGGGCGAGATGTGTCTTCGTCGCAGTAAGATAAGTAGTAGTATGCCGTTCGAACGGTTATGCTGTAGATAAACATAAATCATCCATCCGAGGCACACTTATTATTACCATTATCCTCTTTTCTCTGGTCAGTTTCACTTGTGACGCCTATCGTCCTATCATCTGTGTTTCATCCCACGGGAGCGTCAAGGTGGTAGCGCTAGTGCAACATCTCCATCCTTTCGTTCCTTTCTACGATCGTAGCATGAATTCTCATTGCTGTTTGAATAATTATTGGCAGAAATGATGACCCCCTGGTCCTCGGCATACTATTGCAATTTGAATTGCTAATCATAACGTTTCTGGGAAAGCTCAGGGAAAAAGAAATCTATCACGAAAGAATGCTTTCGAAAACATGCGGCATTAAAATTCCTGCAAAAATCAATCGAAAGCACCCATTAGGATGTCAGTTACTGGTTGTACATTCTGGATAGGTGTGTATGTGAGTGGGAAAGGAAAATCCATTTTTCCATCTAAAGTCTGGACAGTCTGACGACCGAACGAAAAAATGTCGCTTGCTCAAGCAAAGAGTAAAAACAAACCTTTACACGCTTGGAATGATAGGGAAGCTTTACGATTTGTCGTTCGGTGCATGTGTACAAAATTCCGTTTTCACTACTCTTTAGCACTCTGCTACACTTGCTTAAGAATTTCCCTTGCTCGAGGAAGAAAATTGCATTTATCAGGTCTTTTCCTTTCTTTTTTTTTGTTTGTTACAATCAACAAGTGTCAACTTGTTTCAATGTATCGGAGAGTTCTTTAAACTCTCATTCACAAACTACAGAAACCGGCTTACAGAAGGAATGAACATAAGTGAACAAGTTGTTCTATCCTTTCTATCGGGTGATAACGTAACCGCCCAGTGCAATTGTGACGCAACAACAGTTGTGCCCGGCTGGTGAAAAAAAAAGTGGAAGTTAGAACGAATCGTGCGGACGATCGTTCATCATCTATCCGCAAGGCACATTAATTTGCCGGTTTGAAGACTATTAGTGGTTGAGATGCCGGCACGCTGGTATGTCGATCACCCGGTCGGTAGCCCGGGCGTAAACTCGTCCGCAACGGCAAATCGGTAAACATTTGTTACAACAGACAGATCTTCATCAGCTGCAAGCGTGCGTTGCGGATGCGCATCGATGTAATGGGTAGAGTATGTAGCAAACTGGTCCGACAGGACCGGTTCGTTGGTGGCAACTTCGATCGTGGGGCAAACCCTGTTCTAGGAATGATACACTGATCAAGAATGGATTCGACCTTCGTGGACAGAACGGGAGCTAACCTTGCCTCAAAGCATGCTGTCAGAAATCATTCAGGATGAAGCCATCTAAGGGTATTGGCAGTTCGTACGAAGTGTGTGCGGTCGTGCCGATCAATTCGATTTATGTACATCAATTACTAGCGTAGTGGTAATGCATTGATCGTAATCTTATTCATTGGTGCAGAAATAGAAAATGATGAACTTCAAATAGCTATTTTTACATCACAAGGGAGCTAGCATTTTATTGCTGCTCTCTATTAAGCAGTATTATCGAAGAAAGTATATAAACCTTTGTCATAAATAAGTCTCAACATTTTAATTTTACAACAGGCATTGCATTTATTACAAAACGTTGCAGCTTGTACTTAATGTGGATGAGCATGGGTAAACAATAAAGGGCAAGTGAAGCCATCATGCACAAGGCAGCGAACCTAAGCGCATCAGAGAACAAAACCATGAGAATCGTACGTTTTATCGTTTCTCCGGTGCCCTCGTTGTCCATTCCCGGATCAAACAAAAACGCTACTCACTCACGTCCCAAAGCCTCAGCTCGGTACAAAATGAAATAATTAAAAGAGTGTGATTTTGATGGACCGTAATCGTCATAAAACTGGATCGTGAACACTTCGTTCTGCAGCGGCCTCTTGCATCATGCACGAACCAGCATCGTGCGAAGTGCGATGGTTTGGGGACACGACAAAGGGGAGTCGCTTCCCTTTTTGGGAGAGTGCACCACGAAAAGGGCGTTTATGATAAACGTTAAATTTTATGCTCAACCTCCGTGGCGTGTGAAGTGTGTCAGCGTCTGGAAGGTAGAATCGAAAAAGCAGCAACGTCACCGGAACGGTTCGTGAGAGATGCTACCGAAACGGTGCCAACGTTCCATTTGTCTTTTACTGTTGGCGGAACTGTTCGGGATACTCTTGGAGAGTGTCTTGGATCGTTGTGGTAAAGTAGAAATACAGCGCTTCCGTGGTTTCGGTATCGATGTATTAACCGGAAACCCGATGCCAAAATGGTCGTGAACTGTCACTGTGGTTAGTTAACTGTAACTTCATACTGATCGATATCAGACACCGAAGATCTCCAGTTGTCCGATTGCTTGAGGCTACTTCGTGCGGACCACGTGGATTTAGCGTCACGGACCCTGTGTGTGTGCGTGTGTGGTTGGTTCATTGATATTGGAGATTAGTGCAAGCACATGCGTTGATGAGCATATAAGCGGCCCGTGTAGAGCTGTTCCGGTTGGCTAGATTACATCGTACGCACCGGAATGGGGCTACGGTATTGGACGTTGATTAACTGTCGGTCCGCTAGACTCTACGTTGGGATGATGCGACGGTACACGTTTGATTAGATCATCCAATTTTGTTTAATTAAATTTAATTCGTAGCGTATCCCGGTATCTCCCGAAGCGGACAAAAAAAGGGAACGGCTTAATTTCGAACCATCGCCAATGAACGGCTGTAGAAGAGTCTTTTCTTCTCCACTATGCCAGACCGAACTTCTGAACAAATGGCACTAAATGTGGGTCCAGACGTTTGGTGCCAGTAGATCTAGATGTGATTCTTTCAGCAGATCCACCAAAGGCTTCTCCGGTGGCTACCCGATCATTATCCAATTAGGTAGTACCGTAGGCTGTGAAGGTGATCACCTCAGACGTGCAAACACACACACGCTGATGCTTCGGTTTGGGTCATTCTTCATTCTGTCGGAATCCGTTCGGGAGTTGAAAATGATTCTACACTCCAGTTCCCTGCTCAATTACACACCCCTGCGAGCGAACATCAGCCGAACGATTCGCAAAATGTGTATTTTCTTCACCTAGTTCTATCGAAGAACTACCTTTCCAAGAGACGGGAGAAAAAACCTCCCCGAGATGATTGCGTAGATTGACTTCGTTTGTTTACACATCACATTGCTGCTGTCCTTGCCCGGAGTCGGTGGGCGATAATTGGACAGCTAATTCACGGTTCGCGAGATAATATTCTGGTAACATTCGCAAACCCGGCTAGAAGCAGGTGAATCCAATGAACGATGGAAGATTGTTGAAAAAGAGTCAAAAGCGGGAAAAGATCGTGTGATTTGATGGCTTTATAAAAGCAAAATGTATAGAATTCCCCAATGAATCTTCTTCCAAATTCGTGGCGATAGCTTTAGAAGTTTTGGAAGAAAGGATGAAGTAATTGTAATGCTTTATAGTTTGCTATAATTGGATTGCAAAGCATCCTGCCAAGTTGTTGGACGATAATCTCCAATATTCGTAACGAGTTTGACTGGAAGTTTTCACTAACGGTATGTCTTTTGTTATTTTGAATTGCTTGCTATTGCAGCAATAGTAAGAATGTGGCTTTTATTAAAAAGATCATTAAAAA
Source organism: Anopheles funestus (assembly GCF_943734845.2). Lineage (NCBI taxonomy): Eukaryota > Metazoa > Arthropoda > Insecta > Diptera > Culicidae > Anopheles > Anopheles funestus. The sequence goes on from NC_064598.1 coordinate 45,909,159, forward strand.
GAAAATGGTAATTGCAAATTCGAATGCTGATTAAAAAATATTGAAGATAGTTTTAAATTCTTTTACTAACACAATACATAAAATAAAATATAAAACAAATGCTTCGGATAAATATTTCAGTTCAGTATGATTTACGTATATAAAACTAGTGCTTTTGCCATAAATCAATAAAGTTCCCTTACTATGCAGAACATAATAGAAGATTACTTAATTTCTTCCTCACTCTGTTTATGCGCCAGCATAGAATAGATTGGTGCTGGTTCTAATGGTTTTACGAGCTTGTTGTTGACCTAACCCAACAAACTTCATGCCCAGCATGCCTCTAGCTACCGATAACTGTTCACGTTCTTCAACTTACCCCTACAATGGTTCTTTTCCTCGGACGACGGTGATAAAGGAATAAAAGCATCATTCCACGGTTGCGGTTGTGCGTCAAGCTCGTTTTGCATAAAGACCCTTTAGCACAACGAGATGTACTTACTGCCCGGTTCTTGGTTGTACGTAGTGACACAATTTTTTTTCTTCTTCCCGTCTCCACACAAATGCTTCTTGCTCAGCATCGCTAGTTCGTTCGGCAAATGTACACGTCAGCAATGACCACAACCTAACGGTGCACCAGATTCTTCTCAAACGTTGGGACGAACGATGGCGCGCTGTACAAATTACGGCGACCAGTAAAAGTCGCCTCGTAAATCTCGTCACCGTCAAGAACTCGAGCAACCACGGGTACGTTCTTCGGTGCAAATTGCAAGATCGCGCACAGACGATGGGATATTGTCAGCAGTACCGGCAAGCATCAGTACCAAGGCACGCCTACGGCTCATTATCGCTCGCCCATCATTTCCTGGTGCACTCGTACGAGCTACATGTAAACTGATTGGCGGAAGACATTCTCTTTCGGTCGTGGTCTACAATGCTACACAGTCACACACAGGGTAATGTGTCCTGTGCGCTGTTACGTCTAACGTCCTTTGGAAGCCACTCACTCGCTGATACGGTGAGGGCGATAACGATTCAATAGATCATGGCGATTGATGTGTTCTTCTGGGTGCGCATGCTCACCGAGATTGAAGCCATTGGAGATTTATCTCCCTAGCGCTATTAGATCCTAACATGCATTGGGACGCCCTGAAAGGTGGTCGATTAATTAGCGTATCGTCGATCGCTGCAAAGGATCGCGTGATGGCGGCACATTCTTTAGGCTGCGGCATTCGTGGTCAATATTCTGCTGTAATCGAGCCATTGCTGCTCGAGGAAGTGTTTAGCTTGCCTTTGGGATAGCTTCTTGATTAATTCACTTTTGCATCGTGAAAGCGTTCGGGGATCGTGTTTCTATGTTTAAGGCAACATTTGACAAGCAGTGGAGCGTCCTAAATAGAGAAAAAAAATCCCAACTCGCTTTATCTTAATGCAACCTCGGAAGCGTCCACTTGCGTGGAGCACTCGCAAGCCGATAGCCGTTCGTTGGTTTCGGCAGCGTTTCATTCGCTCGAATGAACCGTTAAGGAACCGTTCGATATACCGAGCTAACGAGATGGAAGAACGACGTTGGCTGCTGGTTAGAAAGCTCGCTCCGAACGGGTACGGTACACCGGACGGAATCGAACGTTGTTTGCAGTTAACCGGGGGATGATGATTCCACACTCTTCATCTTCACCCTTGACAGCTAGTTTAGATCTCAAAGCCGTCCAGACTATCCGGTTGGGTGTGTGTGTGTGTGTTTTTTTTTGGTTTGTTTGCCGACTTAAATACGGGCTTTGCAAAAATAAACGCACTTACCGGCCAACATGTTTGCCGCTTTCCGCTGTTGTGTGTGGGTTTCAGGTGCGGAAGAATGTTACCCGCCGTACCGAAGTACAACTTTCATCGGAATGAACGGCGTGGGGCCATCAATTTAATACCATCCACACCAAGAGCATAGTGCACTGGACCAACCTACTTTTACGCAGCGAGAATGGATATAGGTGAGTTGTGGTGATTTGTTCTTAATTTTACCATCGTAAAGAAGTTTGCAATTAATTAGACGCTTTATGGCAACTGGCCGGGTGGTTTAAAGTGCTTTAAGTTGTAGCACGTTCGAAGTGTGGAAATTAATTGCTGTATGTTGTGTAATAATTTGCACGGTGCAGTAAAACATTTTACGCAGCACCTTCGCAATGGTGCAATTGTGTTGGATTTAGAACGCGAACTATCACGCCATTATTGAGGTTAGACTTTGCGCAATTCTTCCCGGTCAATAAAGAGCAGCGGACCTGTCCGTTTTCTCATATAAGGCATATACCCAGAACTCAACCACTTGCTGGGAAGGTATTTTCACACACTGTGAGAACCATTACGAGTTGTCCCGGTTTACAGATTGACCTCGTCGTGTCATTTGACTAGTTTTTGTTTCGTTCTCGTTTCGACACCTCGCTATGATTTCTAGAGCGCGGGAACGTTTATGAAGTTACCACTTGGTCACTCGATCGTATTTTTTTCATTTAATTCTGGAATATTCGGTCATTTAAGGCTTGAAAATGGTTTCAAAATTAGGTTAGTATCTTAAACGATTTCGCTACCTTCCCTACTAGTAGAAGCTCTTTTCCGATGGGTAGCATAATATTTAGCAGCCACTTTTTCTTGACCAAGAAAGACGGAAAAATTTGCCATCTCATCGATGACTGCTTACCTTGTCTTTATTGTTCCCGACCGGTCCGGTGGCAGTTCCGTTTTCGGGTGCCGGTATCGTAACGGCTGGCGGTGTTTGCTGCGGGATCTGGTTGCTACTGCTGCTCGCCACTGCATTGCTGCTGATACTGACCTTGTTCACGTTGACCGTGCTCGGTCCGACGTTCGCATTTGTGGCCGGTTTGTTGGCTTGTGCCGCAGCCGCGGCAGCCGATAGTTTGTTCTTGTTTTTGTTCGAACTATTTTTGTGCGATAGGCGGCGTGGCGTACTGGCACGAATCGGTGCCGCTGCCGTTGTCATCTCGACTGTAGCGTTACGACCCAGGGGCAAATCCGTCGATCCGGACGAACCGTAAGCAGCACTGGTGGCAACGGTTGAGCTTCCCCGGTTGGAGGTTGAGGTGGCCGTAGTTGTGGATGTAGTACTACTACTACTACTACTGCTGGGGCTGCTGCTGCTACTAGTCACACTGGTCGAACTGGCCGTGGAAGGTTTCGTTACTTCTTTCGGTGATTCCTTCTGCTTGGTGGGTGGTGCGCCAGTCAGTGCGGCCGCTTTGGGCAGATCGGAAGTGGTCGAAGTGGAGGTAATGTCCCGGTTTGTTGCCCCATCGGTCACGAGTGTTTCGGTGGCGGTGCTAGAAGAAATGGCAGCCGTCGCCGTTACCGTGGTCGTCGTCGGTACGGTGGATGCTCGCGGTGAACTGAGCGCTTCCTCGCTCCGGAACGCATCCGGCAGCTCGTGCTCGGCGACGTCACGCTTCCGGCGCCAGTTGCTACCGAACGTATGCGCCTGCAGATCGCTGATCAGCTGTCGATACTGTGGATTGTTGAGGAAGAGTTGATCGATCGAAAGGAAATCGTACCCGTCATCATCACTCTTCAGCTCACGATCGTCACCGGTGTCGGAGTCGAGCTGTACGCTCGGTGCATCGTCCATTTCCGACTGCTTTGGGTTCGTGCTGCTGGGCGATGGTATCGCAAGCGTTCCCACCATGAGCAACTGCAAGCTCACCAGCAGCACCATCCACTTTTGACAGGTCACCATTTCGCTAAAGGCTTCTTCAGGCGATCGTACGAGATGTGGATCGAAATTGTGGATGCGCAACCCCGGAATGACACTTTTCACGACTCGGTAATTATGTTCTGGCAGGCCCCGTTTGCGCCAGCGTGTGCGAGCAAAGTGAAACGTTTTATGGAGTTGCAGAGTTTTAGCAAAAAATAAAAAAAGTTGAAAGGTGACGTTAGACACTCGAAGCACGAACTGATGTGCGGCTTAACAGCAGTTCCACATTGTCTCACGATAGTTTTTGGTTGGGAAGGGCCGGAGGTCTGGTGAATAATGAAAACGGTTCCGTACAATCGGATTTTACCGCCACTCCGGATGAGAGTGTTGGAGTAAGATGGCGAACAAAATGGTTTTTTTTTTTTGCTATTTCCAATGGTGACGCTCCAAACGTTGAGTTCTGTGAAATGAACGAGGGAAAAAAAGGTAAATAGAGAACGAAATTATAGGTTAGTGTTGGCTGTTAAAAATTATGATGATGATGACGATGAGAAACGCCATTGTAGATTTTGTGGATCATGGCAAGATTACGTGCAATGGGCGAACAGAAAAAAGAACTTTGGAACAAATGAGGTAGAAAAGACGAGAAAAACAGACAAACACGGCTAGAGGATAAAGCATCCCTCATTTTTTTCTTTGCACTCCCCATTCTTATCAAGACACGCTGTATCTATCTTGCGCGTAACATTTGGACACTCGTCAAAACGCACCGTTTATCGATGCCATTATGATAAGATAATGAGGTAAAGGGGTTTTGTAAAATGAAGTTTTGAGGAGGTTTATGTTTTAATTTTCACTTGCAAGCTAGAATTGGCTTTTTGTGGGAGGATGAATAGCTTTAATTTTTGGATGTTTTTATATTGTTGATCATGTCTATTTAGATTGTGATGATTGCATGAAATGGAGTAGTTTGTACTAGAACTTAACGTTTCTAATTGTCTTTTGTTGTTCTTCCTCACTTTAGGGGCGTTTTTAATTCTTCAAACTTTTAACAGACAGTTTAACAATATGATAACTTAATTTTCTAGTTTTTTTTTGTATTCGGAGAAGCAATGTAAGTGAAAGCGTAAAACAATAAATGCTGTCATCTCCGTAAATTTGTAATGGGTGACATTTTCCGCGTTAGTGAACGACAACCATGCCCAGACCAGGATCGACGACCTAAATGTTGAGCGTTATTTTCAGGTCAAACCAGCACCAGCCAGCTGTTACGTTCCGTTCCCCTTTTTCGTCGGGTAAGTAACACATCAAATCATTACTTCCTAGCATCGCCATACCGGTCTAGCTGAAGCGTAACCACGGTCGTCCTTGTACGCGAGCGTGGTACCCTCCGATCGGGTTTTTTTTGCCAGGTCGATCTGGAATCACCATTCCAGATCGAGATCCATTTGCGTACTCTAGTTGCTTAATTGACTTGTCATGCTGCCGGCTGTTTGAGTTAGATCTTTTTTCTACCTCCCCTCCAGTATGCTTTCAAGACCGTTCAGCAGAGGGTTATATCGTTGAGATACGCAATCGACGCAGAGTTCCCGATTTGTTGGGCACGCGCTCGTGTAGTTGCTTCAAGCAGTTACTTGATTGGCGGAATGGAACGAATTGAAGCGCATTTTTGCAAAACCATAAAAAGGGCGCCACAAGCTAAAATCCGAGCAATGGTTGTGTTGCAGGCGGTTTTTTGTGACCTTCCTGAACCGTTTCCTGTCAATTGTCGCGTGCCTCAGTATCTTCTGCTGTATTAAGTGGAATCAGTTTTTTTTGTGTTGGGAAATCTCCCACTGATTTCCCTTTTTTTATTTGTCAGTTCAAAACTATATCACCGCATCGTTGGCCTTATTGAGGGATGGGTTTTTCTTCTGGTTTTTTTTCGTTTCGAAATAAGCTTCTCGAAAGCTACATGTCAAATCGGTAGCTTTTGCTGTTCGTTTTTAAACAAGACATTTGGTGCGTGGTACAGTTTTTGCCCCCACACCGTTGCACAGCCCTTCGAGATGGGTGAAAATTTCTATTCTTTAATTATGTGCAACCTGCGAGTTATCCAACGGAACAGACAGGGGCGTTACGCACATATACATGGCCCACACACACATACGAGAGAGAGAGAAAAAAATGTTCATATTACGTTCCCAATGTTACTCGCTTAAAAATTGTAGATCACACGATCGACGGATCGGTCGGTAGGTCAACCGGAAAACGCCCCATTTTCACACGTTGTAGACATTTTAATTAGCGAGCGAACTGGGTTCGAGGGTTACCCGCCTACGCCCCGAAATGTGTAATTACGCCCGGTGAAGAAGGTAAGGTTTTTGCTGGGCTTTTTTTTTACAATAATTAATTAGGCCGATGATGATTGTTTGTGGCAGGGCACGGGGTACTTGGTTCAGTTTTGCTGTTTTTGTTTTGTGCAAAACGATGATGAAGCGTACAGATAAGGTTTTCGTTTCCGTTCATTGAACTTTGGTTTTTGTTTTGTTTATGGCGTCACGTCAATTAAGTTTAATGAAAATTAATTTTTTTCTTTTTATTTGTGTCTGTGTTTTTTATTATTGTTCACCCAAATTGTGCCTAATCGTTTATTATTTATTAACTTTGTATAGATGCTTTATAAGAAGAGATTTTCAAATTTTTCGTACAATGTAATCAACTGAATGTATAGAAATCTTTTGAAAAATGCACCAAAAAATCTTCAAAGGCTAAAAGAGTTTTCGACCCACATTTGCCGTTCCAAAAACGTTTCCAAACCCTAGTACCCTCTCTGCATTGAAGGTCATAAATCACATTCTCTACTGAGCTGGAACGATATTCATAGCACCTGCTGCTGAGTGAAGTATGGCTCCAGCAATAGCTAGTGGCAATAGAAAGACCACTAACTACTCCCGTCCAAAAACCTAGGTCAACATGCCATAATGCGTACGGAAATTGGTTGTTCCGCCGTAAGAACTCAGCTCACGTTACAACTTGGATGGACATTTTTATGGATTCCTCTCACGCATTTTACGATCGTGAAGACAGAGCGTTTAATAGTGTGACGGTAGCAAAAGTATTTTATTTATTACCACTTCGTCGCAGCATCCTATTTCTTGACCTTCGCAGTTGTCTGGCGCACGGTTAAGATCGATAGAAAACGAGAAGTTGCTTTCACCAGCGTTGGAAAATAAAATTCAAATCAAATTGAATGGAAATAAACTGAGCAGTAAACTTGGCTGAGCAAGGTCCGTTTGCTCATCTTCCAAGGGGGCATTCTCTTTTACTAACGCCTTCCTAAAATACGACGGAAATAAGATCGTCGGTGAAGGTGTCGGTGTAAATAGCGATTGGAACAAATTGAATGCAAGAATTTTCACATTTGTAGGCAAAACCTGTTTCCCTTTTAGGTGCCCCCATTGTGGATGCAGGAAAACAGCTTTTCTAGCAGAGCAGGTGTCAAGAGTGGTATAAAATATGTGTGAGCCCCCAACCATTCACCCGTTCGATGAGCCGTTCGATTGAGCTCATAAATTTGGATCTTCCGAATGAATCGAATCGTCTGTGCGGTGAGAAAATGGGCGCCAGCGATCGATTCCGTGATTGCGTGCCGTAATCGATTGGTGATCATGCTATGGCCCTCGAGTGGTTTCGTGTCGTTTGAGTTCTGTTACTCGTTAGTCGCTGTTTACGGTTGCGTTCTTGTTAGCTTAAGCTTTGTTGCCGTTTGAACAGGAAACGTCGCCGGGAGTGAAAAATGATTCTATCGGTGTTCATGATGAGTTAATGAGGATTAAATTTATGGTAGGATATAATACAAGATGATATAGATATTTCCTTGCATTCGTTAAAACGCATGCTATGACGCTTTCGGCTATTTTAAATAGGTTTTAATTTGCCCTATTCCATGGAGAAATGAAATTGTTTTGAAAATAGAAGCAAAAGTCGACGGCCTTTCGTAAGCGCATAGGATTACACACACACACACCCAATCGTATGAATGAAGATGTGGTGGAAAAATTGTGCAGCCCAAAATCGAGAAGAAAAAAATCCATGCTCGTTTCTCAGCTGCGAGGCATCCAGGTTGGAAAATAAGGAAAGCACAAAAAAACCCCAACATCAAAATCTCGCGGTCAATTGCGAGGGCGAAGCGCAATTAGATCGCAGTTTCGCGCTCTTCCTACCGTCCCGCGTGTATCACGGTTAGATTTTCGAAGTCCGATTCCGTAGCTTTGCAGTTATGGTTGCGGGCCATTGCTGGCATTTGGCGTTTCGATGGGAAAATTGGATTTTCCTTCCCGGTGTAGCAACAGCCTTTGGCATTGGCTATGTGTCGGTGAAGGTTTGCTCGCTTTACTTCTCAACTACCCTGGTGCAATTCATCGCCTTGCTAGCCTTTTTGGGGATACGGTACGGCTGTACAGCACGCTGCAAAGATCGTCGAATTGGTGGGATGAAGGTTTATGATCATGATGATCATGGTTACAGCCGTAGCAGTGGGTGGTTCGTTTTGCTGGCGGATCGTCATAATTTGGAGGGTATAGAAATCAGAAAGAAAAACTGAAAGTTAGCCCGAAATGTGGCTGAGATCGTTTCTTTTGGGGCAGATCATCTGCCTCAACCGGAATGGGAAAATGGAAGATTGAATGGAATCATAATAATTCCGTACAGCATGCGTAGAGATAATGGAAGTGGTGTAAGATGTAAGTGTATGGATTTTAATCTACTGAACAGATGACATTTCATTACATTCCAAGATCTGATCTGGGTGCATTACATGTTATTCCTTTATTTAAAACTGTACCTTGGGGTGTTTAGTTGCTTAATGATTTTTCAAGTACATTTTTAGTTCAGTTTTTTAAAATAGAAAATACGAAAAATAACCAAATAAATTCATTGAAAAAAAAATTATAATGGTTGCTAATGTAAAGTTGTAATTCTATCCCAAAACTAGTGAAAACCCTTCTCATCTCGTTCGCTCCACGATCTTATCTTCACTAAATAGAAAACAATCCCTGTCTTTATGTTAATGAGACTGGTGTAAAACTTCACCCGACCCGTCCGTGGTTGGGTTTATCTCTTCATTTCGCTGTCATGATTTCGGTACAACATCTTCATCTTCGGTACGATCTTATGCTAGGATTGTGCTTTTTGAACGGAAATGTCTTTCTCTTGTTGCAGGAAGTCCGTTAGTACCAGCAGAGCTGCCGCAGTTTCACCCAAATAGTGTAACCCTCGAAAGGGCAGATCGAGGGAAAAGCAAACAAAACTCGGCCCGTGAGTTGAAGAGGGTAAACATAAAGTAGTCAAGAACGTCGTGTTTTGTGAAGGGAATACTTTTGGGATGTTTGACTTGCATTCATTTGTTGGTGCATTTATCAAATCCCATGACGAATAAGGTGTTTGGTGTGTTTTTTTGTGAAGCCCTCGTATCGTGTGTCGTATCAGACGCAGTATTATTAACGCTTCAAGAAAATAATTGCTAAAAGCCATTTATGCTATGCGTAACGATATAAAACTACAGTTGTGTGTGATTCATTACTTTTGCATTTTAATTTTAGCACACTTTATTTGCCCCACAAATCGCTTATTCGCACACCCGGATGATTTATGTCTTATGTGCCGTGGGTAGGTCAGTGGTTCAGACATTTTAAAGAACTAATTAAACAGCTCACCACAGGAATGGAGTGTGTTTTAAGTTTAATCATGTTTTAGCAACCATTACAAAACTCATCGTGACCGTTTGGCAAACAGTTATTAAAATTGTAATCAAGCCTGCTGTGTGTGTATGTGTGGTTGTATTTTATGTGTGCCGATGATGAATGTGAGGATGGAATAATACTGTTTTTCTTCTCCTAATTACTGCCGGATCTATCCGGTTGAAAGCTTTTGCGTAAAGCTTAACGTAATCCCCCAGCAGGAGATAAGCTCGGAACAGGGCAGATAAATTATTCATAAAACACGTGCCCATGCCAAATGGTGTTGTGCCGTTAAATTGTTTACCATTTAAAAAGGCGGTCATTTGATTAGCTTTTTATTCCATTCCTTCGTTCGGTGATGTTTGTGTGAAGAGAAGAATAGAAATACAACACCAAAAACACAATCAAATCATACTCAATTTTGCAAGTCTCATTTAAGATCGCTTTAGGTAACTGTTGTTGTTAAGCTTTTTCGCTAATGTTTGCATACAGTTTGACACCTTTTTGAATGTGTTTACCAAAACATGTTGGTAACGTGAAAGATGGATGGAATTGTGTATCTTCTTTCTGGGTAAATTTATTTACCCAAACTGATTCTTTTGCTGAGAGGTTTCTGATCTTATTTTACCCCTCAGTCGATACACATCGGTTTACTGGTACGTGAAGAATTTGTCAGCACCGATTAGTCCCGTTGCAGCTTTCACCTGTAAGAAGAAAATGTGTCGAAACATGGCGATGGTGGCAAATATTGACGATGAATTTCATGCAACCGTAACCGAGTTCGGCGTTCTTTTGGGTGGGGTTGTTGTGTGTGTGGATTTTTTTTTTTATTTTTGGCATCATTTTGGGTCATTTTTTTCCCTTTAAAGTTGCCAAATTGGTGCTCTATCATTTGCTTCATTCCGAAGAAATGGCGAAGCACCACCAATTCATGTTTCACTTTGCCTTACGCATTCGTGACTGACTCGTCTATTACACCGTTTTTTTGTTGCTATAATTCTCAACCCAAACAATCTAGCGGTACAACGGAAAAGGAAAAATATGGCTCAATGGTACAAGCTTACCGATGGTTACAGATTCGCATTATCTCGCAAAATGACGCTTCATCTGATGCGGTCACATTTTGGAGCTTTTTTTTTTATTTCGCGTGTCCCTTTTTTTATTATTTGCTAACGCCAATGTGGGGGGAAACCGTGGTAAAGTAAACGAAACCATCCGAAACTTTAACGTGTCCGCTAGTGACCGTAAAGTAAAGCGTCCGTAAAGGTGTTTGATTGGTGTTTGCCCACGAATGCGCCCCCAATCTTTCGCCACATGCGTCATTTGTTCGGTGAGATTATAATTCGGTCATCTCTTTCCATTGATCGAGTACAATGCGGCACAGCAACAAAACACCGTCAGATGTCAGTTCGGTTTCGTTAGGCATGCCGGATCGAAACAATTGATGTCAGCTTAGAAACGGTGGCGCGGAAAATCGGAACGCCGGAAAATATTGCCTGGTAGAAAGGAAACCAACACGGATTGAAGATCGGAAAATCGAAGATCGATCGATACATTTTTGGTCGAGACAAGCGAGGGTGAGAGAGAGAAAGAAAGAGAGAGAGCATGCGGCATGTACTTACAGACAATGAATTGTGTTTTTTTCCTTTCGTTTACCGGCATTGAAGTTTCTTTTCCGGCCACAGAAATCGGGGACAATTCCAATATTGTCCGGTAGTGGCAATTGCAAAGCACTTGGGAGGATGCGTTTCGATTGTTTGTTTTTTATTGTTCTGTTTATTACCCAAAAATGTTTAACATCAATCCACCGTGTTACGCTTAGCTTAGCCTCAATTCGCCCGGCAAACAGAAATCGTTCGACATCGCAAAATATTGAGTGGCATTAATCGTTGAATATGCATACAGCCTGGGTTCGACCTACCGCATGGCAAAAAAAAAAGGTTCCGGCAGGAGATTAACAGGCTCGTTAATAAGTTGGCCTTCCCCCACCGATCGTAACTCGAGGAGGGATATTTCGGCAGAACTAGTTAACCATCTGGATGGATTTCGCATCGACACGAAACCATAAAGCAAGGAAAGCTCTTCGAATCGGCGCTTCGAAGGTTGAACGATTTAAGAGCTTTTTAAATGAACGATGAACTTCGAGCACCTTGCCATCGAGCCATATGGTAGTTACGTTGCGAGAATCGGTTTACGATCGCAGCAAATTTATGATCCATTTTATTGCAATATGAGCAGTTTTACATCGTGAAGAAATGGCAAACCTTTGATGATAGTTCCCGCTCTATTCCACCCATTCAGTGGGTTAGTGCCAACAGAAAAACTTTTGAAAACAATTCACGGCTTCCGAAAAAAAAGAAAGCTTACCATGCCAAATTCCGAATATTGTAGCATCTATTAACAAGTCTTTGTTGTTGTTTAATGTTTGACCAAAGTATCATATTGTTTGTCCGCACGCCAACATAAATTATTCATCGTTATACAGTTTTATCATTCGGCTGTTTTTAATAGAGTCTCCATTTTTTTGAACGAGTGAAAGTGCCATTATGAACCGCGATCGTTTGCTTTTATAATTGTATTAAAATTTGATATCCCAATAAGCTTTAGCGCAAGCACAAGCAGTGCATAGCGTTATAAAGTTTTATGTTTCGTTGTTCTGCTTTGCATAACATTGAGCCAGTTTACATTGCGAACAGTTTGAAAATGTATTTAAATCTAAGGCGCCGAAGTGTAGCAATGTTTCCCGTGGATCGTAACATCGTAAAATATAAATTGTTGCTTTAAATGTGGATAGTAATGATTAAAAGGCTTTGCTCGGCAAGACTTTGATGCTGTCGATAAATAAGCGAGGATTAATTTGACTTTTCTTGCTAACTTATCCATGCACATGTATCCATCCTGAGTGTTTTTTTTTGTCGACACACTCTCCAACATGCAATCGATTCAGCCGCGGATCGAATTGGACACATTGAGAACAATTTGCTCGCATTGTCGCTTCGACCAAGCCTCGCCTAGAGAAGTCAATTTTCTGCCACATTACATCGAATAAGCTACACCGATTGAATATCCGTTTTCGATCGTATCATCACCATCGGTTACCGGTGACGTTTGTGTGAGAGAAAAAAAAAGAGGGACATTAAAGCAGAAGCGGACAACAACGATCAGGTTTTGAAGTTGGGTTGAACGAATAAACAAGCTGAAAACAAGTGGTTTCTTTGGTGCGGAATTTTAGCTTCTGATTCTTTGGATGAAGAGTGCCCGATATAAAACGTTACCAAACACACACATACCATTTGATAGGGAAATGAGACAAAATGGATATTGGCGCTTTTTTATGCTTTATATTCTTGGGTTGAATATAATTAAGTTTATCGTACGATGCTTTCCTTCCGTTGTAAGATGTGGCTAGACAAGGACGGGACTCTTTGATGTGAGAGGATTAATTTATGCATTTGGCCATTTTAACTACACCATAATGGTAAACAGTGAGCTTAATTAATTTCGTGCATAGTTTGCATGCTAATCTGAAATTGCATTATTGTACATTGATAAGGATCGTTTGGGCCTAACGAAGAGCAATTTGTACCGAACTGTTGACATCCGCTCTTTTATGAACCATTAGGAAGTATAATAAAATAACGAACAATTATAACTATTGCGTGAACGAAACGGTATCTCGTGAGACGATCAGCTGCATCAACATTTACTACCACGGCTGTTGTAGACAGCCATCGAAGGGTGAGTTTGTATGGGCCAATAAAATAAAGCCATGTGGAAAAACAGAACCAAAAAAAAAAACACAACCAACCATTGCATGGAATGGAAGAAACTAGTTCCGATTTATTGGTGTTGCTTCGTTTTTCCACAGATTTATGGCACCTAAGCTAAACGCGAACATATGTTCGCTATTGGTGAAGCAATCTGTTTTTACTACCATGCATTTCATAACGCCATACATTAGACGGTGTAGAAGTTTAATTAATAATTGTAATTGTTCTACTATCGTGATCGTGTTTGTGTACGTCCTCTTTTTTGTGGACACTAGCCACTATCCTGTAGGACGTATCTTAAATGCGCCAAGGAATTGATTTAAGCATTTTTTATCGTTTGTTGGCTGCATCGATCAAATAGCACAACACAGACACACGCACATACACATTAATTAAGATTCTGCGCATCGATAAATCTTGTTTTGCTGACAGCCAACTTGGTTGCGTTGGTAGAACATGGCACGCAATACCAATACGTAAGGGTTCGTCGCTTGTTAATTTTTGATAGAATCTTTCGTTTTGTTTGCATTACGCTAACAAACTGTTATGTGATTATTGGTGCTAATGCATCATTCAACCTACCTTTTGTATATTTAATGCACTGAAACTATTCTTCACTTCTTTTTTCTCGTGTAAAAAACGAAATTATTCGATTGAACGGTTTATGCTCCGGTGTTTTCTTTTTTGCTGAACACTTAATGCAATTTTCTTTAATACACTTTATTCAGTAGCTGCTGTTTTCATTGCCAATTAAACACAAAATCTACCCAAACACGTGATGTAGATGGCTATTCTTTCGGTCTTGCTTAGTGGGAAGCTCTGGCCAACACTTGTTGTGAGAATATTAAAAACCACACAGTTTAACCAATTAACACGCAAACACTGGAATAATCATAAACGATGGAAGTACAGCAATGGTAATTGAACACGATTTCAGCACGGTGTAAAATATTGTAAGCTCTTACTGATGCAAAAATACACACAACATAAAGTTTTATAAGCAATAAGAAACACTTTACAGATATTGCATCTGATAATTGTATGTTGTTTAAAAGGATATATTCGCACTACGCACTGTTTTGCACTAAACTTTGAACGCGTTCGAACATGGAAAAAAATCCGGCAGTTACGAAACCGACCAATTCGGAAGGAAAACAATTTTCCCGTTCTTCAAGCACACGAAGCGTGCAAATCGTCAACCGTGTATCCGTGGGTCGGGTTATACGAGCAGAAAGAAGTCGGGACTTAACGACGCGCGCACGTGCACTCTGGCCAACGACAGCTGGGAAACTGAAAGCCCGGTAGGTACACGGTCCACCGTCCAGGGTTTCCGTGCGGATCCAATCCGCCCGGGAACGTACTCCGTTAGCTTGTGCGCGAACAGCTTGAAGTCGATGACGCCGTCAACATTACGCCGCCGATGATGATGATGATGCCGCTTGATGACTGCGCTGATCGCACGATGCTGCCCGATGGCGCTAATGCTGGCGCTCTTTCTCCAACCTGGTTGCACACGGATCTTGAAATAATCAATGCGAGAGTGGGAAAGTGGTCTAACGGTTGAGCCCACCGCGAATGAACACGAATGAACACTCGCGCACTATGTTGGGGGAAACCGTTGTATGAAACCGGGGGAAGGAAAGTGAAAAAAGTTAGCTATGAATGAAATGTTGATGCTGGTGTACGGGCGCACGATCATCGTTGATCCTGATCGTTTGTAAGTGCAATGAAGAAAAGAGACCCAACTCGAGAGAAAGAAAAAATCAACAGAAAAGGTAACACGAATGAGAAGGAAAGCATTCAATGCTAGCAAACCTTACTGATGATGATGGTAATGATTTGTGCGCGGAGTAAAAATGTTGCGATAATGAAACGGAATCGAGCGAATGATGGGAAGTAAAAGAGATGGAGGCAGCATAATTTCTTTCTTGAACGTAGACCAAAAAAAAACATACCAGAAAATCACTACGAGAGAGTGTGGGAAAGAGAACGAGAGTAAAAGCTAATGTTGACGTTGATTTAGAGAATGAGCATAAAGCTAACCGCATACTATGAGTTTGTTCCTTCTTTGTCTGATCTACTTTCTTCATCTCTTTCACCATCGATCAAATGGTTTCTTCATCTCTTTCACCATCGATCAGGCGGTTCGAATGGCAGCTTTCTTTCCCGCTCTTTCTTTACATCGTTCGATGCACTAGCCAGTCGCAGTAGTAGCAATGATCGAATGCAGTGTATGTGTGCAAATAATGATCCGCTATAGCGCCTACTCACTGCAATTGTAAAGAGAAATTATGCTCAGCTTCTCTCATATGTTGTACATTACTCTCTCTCTCCCTCTCTCTATTCTCAGCACATGATTTTAGTAGCATTTTTCCTCTGTTAGCCATATCTTCTTGTCCGCACTTTAAAGATCAACATTAAGCTGCGCACGCATCGGAAATAGAAATAATAAAACATAAAGCCTACAGCACTACGAAAGCTCCACGTGAACCATACCTCAAGGAGGCTTTTGCGCTAGTGAGCTAGTTGTGTGCTGCTAAAGATGATAGGAAAAACGAGTGGCAAATGTGGGGAATTGTAATGGAAAACACTTCCGTCGCCACTCGGGCACCACAATGAAGTCCCATTCTTCGCTTACGCGTACTTGTGCGTAGTGCAAATTAACCTGTTTTTTCTGATGTCAAAATTTGCATCACAACAAAACGCACGTTTCCGATGGAAAATGGCATTTCACGACCTGGCCGCTTGGGAATGTAAAGTATGCGTTTCGGTTTTTTTTTGCGGAAAGCGAGTAAGATTTTTTTCTCTTAACTCCGATTCGCTATACGCAGATGGTTTGTGTGACAATAGCAGAAGGGCTCTTCGTGGAATAGTGTTGAAAGGGTTATTACTTGAAAATGGTTTTCAACAGTACAAACGAAAGTTGCAAGAACCATGTCTTATGTACATCTTGTCTTAATAACATATATCTTTTAAGCAAATAACAAATATGAAACAGATAAATAAGATATGTAAAGTTGTCCGCTATTTAACAATGAATTCTATACATAAGTAACGTTGCATTTTTAAATCGTCAAACTAAAAAGTTGTAACTTTAACAAGTAATCGGCATTATTTCCTTAAACATCACAAACCTTTATCATTTTTTCAGAAAATCACTCCAATCAGAAAATGTAGATCCACATTGAGTCAGAAGTGTTCTAGGCCTTAAAACTCAACTAGAATCCAGAAAGACTAACTGATTTTTAGAGTACATGGGAAGCGAAGTAAAATGAAAATAAGATTATATTAAAAATAAAACTATTCAGTAATTCCGTTGTGATGAGGAGGTTCAAGGCAAATAAGGCACCCCAGCACGATAAGGCTGATATCTAACTTGGTACAAAACACGTATTAACTCTCGTTGAATTGGTTTGATCCTATAAAGGTAATATTACCATGATGAAATCCACTGGATGCTAAAGTAATAAATTCTACAAAATGCTAGAAATTCTATATCATAACCGCTACCAAACCGTTCTTGACGAATTAAATAAAACCCTACCAAAACGTAGCGGTCTGGATAACATTAGTTCTTAGTAGTCTTGAGTCGCTCATCTTCACTTTAAATTAACGTCTAAATAAAGAATTACAGTTGTTCGAGGCATTAAGGCAACAGCTTTCTTTGTAATCAACCTTTTGCCATGTGAATATTATTAAGCACAAACGTTCTTGTCAGTTTAATGTCCATTAACGACGAAATGTTCTGTCCAACAAAGTGAAACCAGTAATTTTGCTAGCAACACAAAAGTTCTGATTTTTTTGCAAATGTAAATTAAATGGTCATAAAAAAACATTGATAAATGTCTAAAATGTGTTCAGTTAAAATGAATCATTACAGGGGTTTCGAGTTGTAAAGTTATGATTTCTAGATTTTTGCTTAAGGATGAAGAAGAATATGTCGAGGTAGATCTGGAATTTTTCCTGCTTTCTCGAACCTTTTCGAGCTGAAATCATTAACAATGTTGCTTGTGATGAAAGGTTTATACTTTTCTACTGGAGCTCAAAAACCCTGCAAAACATTTTATGCATAATTTCAACATGCCACCGTGTGATGTTCTTAGTGCGGGATTTCCGTCCCAAAAGCTGACGCTTTCTACCGGTATTTTGAATGCAAAAGTACACATTTTAATGTTTCTTTCTTTTTAAAGCAACAAAGCTTACGTCTTCTCCTTCCCCGTGCTCTCTCTCTCGCTCTCCATCTCGCTACCTGATATGCATCTTTTGAAGCGAATTGTTAGTTTTATTTCTTCAATTTGCGCACCAACATCTTTCTTTTCGGCTGTCGTTTGCTAAACTTGCCAAACACGGCCAGCATTGTATCGCATCGTTAAGTGTCGCTGAAAGTGCTCGATTGTATGGAAATTTTTGTTCCACCGAAAACATTCAACGAACGACAGTTACTGCAACGAACGGTGGGTGGTTTTAATGCCATCGGTGTGTATTTCTCCTGTTGGGGTGTCAAAACAAAAATAATTTTTATTTCCTTCGCGTATTTTGCTTCGACGGTGGTGGTACGATTTTAGTCTAGCATTATAATTACCACTTTAAAACGGTGGGATTGTGTCTTGAAAGGTAAATAAAAAAAGCAAACATTAAAATGCAGATTGCAGCGAGTCGATTACCCCCGCGTGGGGGAAGAACATGATATAAATTGAACAGATCGCACAATTGACAAATGCTTCCAACTCGATGCCCGATGGCGTTTAGGGCCGATATGTGTACCGGAAATGGTTTACCACAAGCGGCACATCTCGATACGCATTACCGTGCACTCTTGTTTTACCTTTTGATCGGTAATTTCTTCAATCGACCAGCTACGAATGTACCCTTTTGTCCCGATCCTCATGTGCCCGGGTGCCGTATTGCGCCCAAGCGTTTTACTTCTCCAAATCTCCGGACTTCAGCCACCGGAGAAGAGAAAGTGTGAAAACACTTTGTGGTTTTTTTTTTGTTATTTTCGTAGTGGTTGTTACCCTCACCTTTTGGCTTCACTCGAGCTTCCGACGATGCATCTATGCATCGAATTGTTTGTTTGTCATTAAATATAGAAGCGAACCAGGTTGCGGCACGCGGCCTCCAAAGTAAAAACAAACAAAACGAGCAAAAAAAGCGCGTTGGCGTTGGCATGCGGACGTGCTCCCGCAGGGGGTGATCGAAACAAGAAAAAAAAAACGATCTCGACAAAGCGATCTTTAAATGCCATGCTTCCTCTGTCCCTCGTACGTTTCTTCTTGCCATCGTGTACATGAAAGCTGCAAGAAGTGTCTTGAATTACTTACCCGAAAACAAAACTCTTCCGATCGTGCGCAACTTCACTTCCCTTTATGCGACCGGAAGCACCCGGCAAAGTAAAGGGTTATAGAGAAAGGGCCAAGCGATTGCGTGCGATCGGGAGTCGCAGGGCCGTAATGGCCGTCTACCCGTAGGCCGGGGTTAATGATCAAAATGGTAATGCGAGTTTATTAATTAATCTTACATTACAATCACACCAGTCAAGCCTGCGGCCATTTTTCCAAATGGCCATTGGAAGCTACCATCCAAAATAGCTATTGCAAGAGGTCGAAATGATGCGCTCTTTTCGTGGTGAGATTTCGATTTCATCGGTGGCACGTTTCCCCATTGGCTGGCGGTGTTGATGATCCCGATGGACTTTTTTGCCTAATCGTTATACCGAAGTGCCACGGGCTAAGCGGTTGAGGTTATTCCACACTTTAGCCCCAAAATTGCAACCATTATGTTAAATCGTCCTTAGCTCGGGTTTTGCCGTGTCGTGAAAGTAAAAGCAAATCGTTAAGACAAACATATCTAGCGCCCATTGTCGTCGCAAATGAGCGTTTCTTTGGGTATTTTTGATAATTTCCCTCCAAATCGGAAGTAATGAAAGAGAACTACTTGCAAGTGAAAAGATTCGCGACGATTTCTTCACTTTCGGGTAATTGTTTTACACGGCACGGGGTTTGTGTGGTCATTTTTTTGGCAATTTTCAAACACCTTAATGTACCAAATCTCACTTGCTATTGGTATCATTGTTTGGTGATCTGCCGGAAGTGGTTGAATAGAAATGTGGTTCGCGGTTTTCCGGTCCAAATTCCATGTCCGAGGAAACATTTAGCGAACAAAAATTGTGTTTTTGCAAAAATTATTTTATGGTTTTGATGTGTTTAATGTTTATTTTTATGATATTTTAGTCTCACATTTTAGCTCTTTTTTCACTAACTTTGTCATTTTTTTGCTAATTTAACGTGAATTTTGTATTTTATTCTAGTGGCCTAATAGTTATGTATATTTTTTTAATTTAGCTTTTCAATCAGCGATATATTGATATCATATTGACATAGTACATATTCAATCGAAATATTCAAATTTTGCACATATTTTCTGTAGAAATTGATATGGAACAGACCAGTACACAGAACTCCTCGATAATCTTCAAACCGGATGGCTTAAAATAAATTACCAAATTATTTTTTACATAAATGATTAGCTGGAGACGGAAGTAAAAAATTATCCTAAATATCTTATTTTATTTATTTATTTATTTACGTTTTAATTTCACTTAGGACGGCAAGGCCGTATGAACATTTAATTTATTTTATATAAAACCAAAGCAAATCTCGGGGCGGCACGGTGGTGCATGTGATAAACGGCGCCCGTCCACGGCGACCGTCTCCCCGTAGCATGGACTGATTATCGTGCTACGTGGTAAAATAAGTCTTGATACGACCAGGCCATTCTAACCGAGAGAAAAAAAGCAAAGCAAATCTAGGTTTTATATCAACAGACGACTAATTATACAGCGATTTTATAAATTTAAACAATTACCATTTTGTTCAAAATTGAAAATTAAAAACTCAGAATAATTAATTTATATTTTCAGTTATTTTTAATTGAATATTTCGAAATATTTTGTTTGTAACAATTTCTGATGAAACACCAGTGTGTAGCGTTAATTACAATGGTATTTATTTTAATTTGCAGGTTATAACGCGGACATTTCAAAGCGATATCAGTTACGTACGAAAAACCATATCCACTTTCATAAAAAAAGTCTATAAAAAACTCAAGAAAGCAAAAAAAACAAGTTTGAACACATGATACAAGCATTTGGTTCGGTGTTTTGGTCCGCAAAAGATGTGCAATAATTATTTAAAACTGATGCTTATCAAATTTCAAACATTAGGTAACGGGTTTTAATAATTCCTTAACCATTCAACGGAACCAGTACAAAAGAGTCAAATGTAATTAAACCCTCGGTGAGAAACAAGTTTTCGGGTGGAGAAAAAGAAGAATACACATTGTTTGAGCTAAAAACTCACCAATACCACAATGTAATTGTCCAATCCGATTCCTCTTTTCATAAAGTTACTGATCCAATTTACGTCTACCATCTTGACAAAAATCTCGCTTCCAAACGGTAACGGTTTGCGCGGTAATAGATCACCAACTAGATCGATCGATGGCTTAATCGGCTATTGAACGATGCTACTGCGCTAACGATATCCGTCCGATCGATATCTCACCTCAATTTGAAGATTTAATTTTTTATTTACTTTTCGCAAACAGCAGCACCACCAGCGTGTGTGGATTGCTCAAGAGTATATCGCAAAGCGGAAATTGACCACGGTCATGGAATTTATCGCGGTCCTCTGCAAAACGCTACTTCCTCATGCTCATCGGGCACCCATTTGTGGTTCTCCTCTCATCGAGTAACTGTTAACGACCATCATCAGTCTGTTTGAAGAGCAGTAACGATAATAGGAGCATTTCAGTGGTACTTGGGCGAAAGGAAAACAAAAACTCTTTTGCGCGCGATTCTTTATTTAATCTTTTTCGATGGGTCATCTTAAGCACATCCTCCACTTGCAGTGCAATCCGTGCGTGTAATAAAAACTTCCTGACACGAATAACTACTGATAATGGTATATTTTCATTCGAGAATCGATTATGCTAATAAATCATTGTATTGTTATTCGATACCGTTACATAGGGGAGACGTTTCGAACAGTCAACGGCAGTCAAATATCGGTCAAATTAGATTTAGTTTATCTTTACTGTGTTCGCATGCTCTTCATTCTGAATTAAAATCTTCGCCGTTTTCTTGCTTTTCTTTTATTTGCAAGAACGGTACGAATACATTAACAATTACCGCTAACTACAAACGAGAGGAAAGTGGTGAAGTAACGAGGGAAAAACAGGAAACTAATTAATTAGGAAATACATGCGCAAGCGGATGTACATTGCAGCAGTCCAGGCGTCGTAGCGTGATTACAGTCGGTGTCCAATTTGGTCTAACATCATGTGCTTTTGATACTTTTGTTTATAATAACAAACAGCTTGATTTCGTTTGGGTGAGTTCTTCTTCTTCTTCTTGGCTTAACGACCTTACAGGTCACGCCGGCCATTTCTGGCTTACTAGACTTATTTTACCACGTAGCCGGGTAGTCAGTCCTTGCTACGGGGGGGCGGTCCGGATGGGATTTGAACCCGGTCCGGCCGTGTGGACGTTGGGTGAGTTATTTTTTTTTTATTATTTAAATTATAGAGGCTTTGAACCAGTAGTGGCTACATTCACCTCTTAACGTTTATTTTTGGTTGGGAAGCTACTAATTTCCTTTCTTTTTTTTCTTCGTTTGACAGGATCTCGTCGTTTCCTGTGTCTAGTCTAAATGTTCTTCTCTCCCCCTTTAGTCCAATACAGTTGGCAAGTAGATACATTGTGGTGGTTCCATTTTAGCCAATACATGACTTTGTGTGAGATTTGTATGGCCTATGCGTAGTCTCAATAAGACGACTTGATCGCGATGTTTCCGAAAATCGATGTGTGCAATAACTTATGGGTTAATGTATATTAGTACGGCGTCCAAATTTCTGCTCCACCGTTGCTTCCATGTTAAAGTTATCACTTTTGTTTCTACTGGATATTTTTTGGGTAACGCAGGGCGACATGTTGCGTGCCTCATTTGTCAATACGTCTGCCTTTTCATTGCCTTTTATTCTTTCATGATTTGAAACCCAACAGAAAGTTATGTTTGGTATATGAGGAAGATCGTCGAGAATCTGAACGTGAGGGTCTTTGGATTTTCCGTTTTCTATGGTAGTCAAAACACTAGGAATATCTGTAAAAATAATGCTAGATTTGGAAGTGTCTGCCTCTTCACCAGGTCTGGGTGAATGCTGTTATGGCTGTCGCATCATAGTTGAATCAAACCTACCTCAAATCACTTTACACAATGTGAAAGGCTCAGGTTATATTTGATGTTTAATATTAAAAAAAGTTTCTGTAAAAATTTTTTATTAGCAATACAAACCTCTCTTGCTTAAATGTGTTACTCACTGTACCCATATCAGCGAACACCGCGGCGAATGTTTGTTTGGCAGTAACGTTACGCGAATCTATGCTCTTGGCACATTTCGATCACGATCTACCTACTGCCATTAAGTTTGCAGAACGCATCTACGCGTAGCCAATCGACAGTGGGAAGTTGAAACCGGTAGAAGTTTTAAATCGACTACCGGCGCACACCATTTTAGTGGTATGTTAACATCCAAGCCAAGGGTTTGAAAATGGAAGTTTGCGAGCTAATGTTATGAGCGTTTTTTTTTTCATTTTACTAAGCTAATGATTCAACAAATTGCAATTGCGTATCCAATTAGAGCAGATTAACTTAATGTGGTAATGTTGTTGCAAAAACCTGTATACAGAGGTGTGAATGGTTAATAAAACTTTGAAGAGTGAGGACAACTTTTTTTTTTATTTAAAATTAATTATTGTTATGAGTAATGAAACGCAGTCTAGCGTTTTAAGATTTTATGGGAAATATAAAATGTTTTAATTTATATTTTGTAAGTGGCAATAAAAATTTGTATGCGAATTGCGTTAGGGTGAAAGGAATAATTCTTATAATTCTTACCGTGCAGCATTCAAATTTCATCTGACCTTTTTCCCCTTATGTCAAATATAATAAAATTCATTAATACTAAAACATGTATGTTTTGCTTTAGATTTCGCTAGTTCAGGGTTCGTTCTACCCATATGACATTGTACTAAAATAAACACTATAATTTATGAAAAAAATGATGAAAACTGCTAGAGAAAGCCATTAAAGCTTTCGGTTTAAGGGACGTCCAGATTAAGGGACCAGATTAAAGGACCGGTAGCTCGAAAAACGCTTGAAATCCGCTATAAAATGTCAAATGGGGAGTGCAGTACTTCAATGGTTAAAAAATCTCCTCCACATAAAAACTGATGAATACGAAAAAGTTTAACATTGAAATAAATTAAAGACGAAACATTAGTACCAAAGAAGCTTTTATCAGTTCAGATCTGATGTCAATCAGGGCTGTGGGAAATCAAAAAATGTTAGAATGGACGTATGTAATATCTTCTCTACCAAATAATGCAATCTCAGCAGATATTCGGTTAGAAAACCCTTTCCACAACTTCAAACAACCGATCGTGCGTTTTCCAAAACGCGATAAAAATAAGATGAGCTACTACTTTCATTTTTTTGCGTCCCAAAACTATCCACTTTCTAACACCTTCCACCACAACGGACTGTTATCCACCAACAGTAAAGTTCCTTCAAGCAGCCTCAAGTACTGCGCCCAATATTAGGGTTAAGCGCCTGCACTTGGTGCACTTCAGCGGTTGCGATAAGAAGCGGGTCGAGTGCGCTGAGATGAAAGCCAACGAAAGCTGCCCTTCAAACGAAAGGAAGAAAATCTTTAATTGAACCCTTCAGCACCGTTTGGCGGGAAAGGATTCGGCCAAATCTCATTCGTTGGAAAAGGTCACAACGGGCTGGTTTCGTACGGGGTATTGCATCGTGATTGCATCGCCCGTGTACGCTCGCAGTTCGGACAGCATCTTTCTGCATTTTCCGCACCCTTTCGGTTGTCAGCTTTGCAGCTCAAAAATGTCATTCAGAATGGAATGGTGTGCACGTTCCGGAGCGCCTGCCTAGGGATAGGATTCCCCGATTTGCCGGGAAAGCACTCTGTGCGCTACCTATCGCTCGGTATCGGTCGGGGGAAAACAGCCAAACGAATGTGCTCGCCCGTGCGACTTGAACGTGGCTTCAGATCGGAAGCGTGCGTTTGCACGATGGACACTCCATAAATCGGATACGACAGGTAATTTGAGTTAGTTCGAGAGCTTGCTGCGGTCGACCGAAGCTTGTGGCTGCAGCATCACCGTCGAATGGTCATTAGCATTGAAATAGACTTTCCACTTTCTGGCCCAAGCTAGCAAGAAGCCTGCCTGGGAATACAAAAAAAAACATTACGAGAAACAAAACTCATGCATACACACGTACGCAAAAAATGAAATCTGATGAGGATAGGGAAAAAAACTGGCACTGAAAACATACATATAGCATCGGTCGAGGTTTTCATGTAATGATGACTGTTAAAGAGGAGCCAGCTAAATTGACTGTTGTTTTTCTTGCGGTTTTTGGAGCCTTTCTCCGCGTTTGTGGGGGGCAGAAGGTCAATAAGCACGGCAAGCCAAATATGAATCAGTGTCGTTTGATACTGTAAGCAAAAAGATGCTGGCGATGGTAAATTAAATTTAATAAATGGTTATAATTTATCTAACTGGAAGTCATTTGGAAAGGTTCAAGGCTATTGGTGGCTTTGAAGCATTAAGGATATCGGCGGTAGAAAACAACTAATGAAAAATGTTAGTAAAAAAACATTTTACTATAAGGAAACATTAAAACCTATCTGTTTTTCTTGCGAACAATGTACTCACTTCACCCCTAATGAGGCAGATAATATAGCGAAAGCGGTCATTCTGAAATATAAATAAATAAATATAAAAATCTATCAGTCCTGCAGTCATTCTGCATGTGCGAATGCATGGATCGTTATGCTAAAATTAGTTACAAAAAAATGTGTTTTATGTTTGTTTTAAAATATTCAAGTAGTTCCTGAGATACACAGGAGGGAGTAAAAAGGAAAAAGAGGGATAGGATTTAAAGAATAAGGCTGTTGTCGATGCCGAAGCCTGGAATATATATGTGGACACTGATGACTTCAGGAAATTATGTTTGTTAAGCAAAACCATGTCTGTTAGCGTTTGTAGTTTGACTCTCATGTCTGCAGAACAATATCATATTGTGTTTAATAAGTTTTAAGCCCTTTTTTAATTGTATTATAACTTCAAGTTTATTATAAACATAAATTTATATTCGAACTAGCAATATCTTCAATAACCAAATAAACCAAATAAATAATAATAACTGCTCTGACATTATCATTCAGACAAATTATTTTAATAAATTATGTCTAGAACGAAAAGGAAGAAATAAATTGTTTGAATTGTTAGCAATACGGCCTCAGTTATGAATAAAAAAAATGTTTAAATTTCCTGTTCGTCCCGTTCCTAATTACAAAAAACTCGTTCTGTTCCGTTCCAAAAAAGGAACTTTCTCATCACTACAAATAAGAGCAAACATTTCTGAGAATCTTTTGCACTAATGTAAATACGTAAAATCGATATTGTACAAGTCAACAGCGCACGCGGAAATTCGATGTACTCGGCTCTTTGCAGATCCTCTAAGTCCGGTATAGTGTATGTCGGGGACTACCTGTATTCCTTCACTATACACTAAATTATAAAACCATTCATCATAAAAAAACATCAACAATACCCTCATCATTGTTCGATCTTATTGCATTATTTTTCGCATTTAAACACGCTTGATGGCGTATTCCATCCCACCAACAGCTGCACAAACAAAATAGATCCATGAAAAAGAAGCAATTGAAAGGCATATGGGCGGAAAAATGGTTTAAAGGAATTTTATACCTCAAGCTCAAATTGAAAGGATTTAACGAAATAAAATAAAATGGAAAAAAATCAACTAGAAAGTGCCTCCCAGATTTCGCGTGGAATTGTGCTTGACTGGGCTGAGATTCGGGGTGACATTGTTGAAACGGGCAATTTAACACATTCATTGCGAACGCAGAGCACTCTGCAGTGGGTTTCAAATGTGTACCTAATTCGGTGAACCTTTCCATAAGACGAACGACCGTGGCACGTGGGGCTATAACCGTCGGGCGGTCGGTCGATCGGACGGAAATTGCGTGAAAGCTCCCGTTCGCTGCGCCGCTTGTAGGAGCAGTTTGAAATTAAATTTATCTTCATAATATTCGACATCGTCCCGTGACAGCTTGAAAGGGTTGTGATTATCTGAACTTTTAAGGTACGATGGGTTCACGGTATTTGATACCGATGAGCGCACGCGTGTGCGTTTCGGTAGCAATTGGCCAATGTCAATCATCGTGCTCAAAAGAGTGATACGATAATAGGCAAATTACGCGAGAAAGGCAAAAGTGCGAACAATCGGTTTGGTTTGGGATTGCAATTCCCGCAAGAAATGTGTACCCATCGAAAGTGAGTACAAGTCATCAGCGTCCCCGGTTTCGCAACATAGGACGGCAAACGTTTGTTGGCAGGCGTGCGAAATGGACGAAAGATCTGTCGAAAGGTTTTCCACGATCGCTCATGGGTGTGCGCGGGCAAACACAAATTGCCCTTCAACGACGATTCGATCCCTCGATCTGGTTCGATGGAGAAGCGTTTTGGGAAGGGAATTAGTGGTCTGATAGATTCCCTTTCTTTTATGTCCTCGAGTTAATAACTTGGTGACTGAGCAAGGGTGAACACTTTCGATGGATAATCACGTTTGGGACGTCGGGAAGTCATGCATGAGAGATCGTCTGGAACAGAGAATTGTTCGCTTTAGTCTGCTTGTGCGCAACCTTTTTGGGAGGGTCTTCGGAAGTGCAGGGCGAGATTAAGTCTTCGAAGTGTGACGATGGTTTTTAAGGTTAAGCATAAAAAACGAAAGAAACCGGAATGTCATCAGGTGCCACTGGGTTTGACATTGACAAAAATAGGTCATAACTGTGATCTGAATGTTTGGGCTTGGATCGGTTATTAATGTTTTCGGATTAAGTGACAATTAAGTGTACAACTCTCAAAAGAACTCTGGATTGAAAAGGGTTTGCTTTTTTTCGGATGAAAAAATGGAAGTTCGTTGAATCGTTGAAGATCTGAACTCATGATCTACATTGCTGATAGGTTTCATTTTCACCTTTTCCGCTGTAACGCAAAGTAAAGCAAAGTAAATACAGTAAACAGTATAAAACAACATGGCCAGCAACCAGCAACACCAGCGACATCACGAACGAGGTCGATTCGATTTCGATAACCTTTCGCCTTCAAATCGGCCACATCAAAATTGGTGACCCACAGGAAGGAAGCATATATTCGCCGTTCGCAGTTTTTTTTTGGCGAGCGTTTGGTTCAATTCGCGCGCTTCCAATCGGTTTTCGGTAATTGTGCTTTGTCGATCACTTTCTTTTCCTTCGCACGCCAATAAAGGGCGTTCGAAAACGTGTGGAGTTTGTTCGGTTAAGACGCGGCTGCGATTTACCGCCACCTTTCCTGCGATTGCGCTAATCCGCTTCAAAGTTCTCAAAGGCCAGCCTTTCCGTACGATATAATTTGAAATCAAAATCGTTTGGCACTGCTGGTAGCTGCGCTCTTCCAATTGTCCAAGCGTAAACGTACCGGGTACGGGAGATGGGTGGGAATTACCACCGTAAAAAGTGACCCTGAATCGTGGCCCTAGATTTTGCACAACATCGCCCAATCGATTAACCTTTCGGGTGGTGCGCTAGTGCTATGCTCCGGCAGGCAGCATCCGTTCCGATTCCGATGATGCTGCCAAGGAAATGTTTGGAGTTTGGTGGGCTGTGGTGATCGCCAGCTACGCAGCAAAACAATGTGACGCAGCAGCAGCAGCAGCAAACCCATCGCTTCCTATCGCTCCGGGGGCAGCTTGATCAGGTCGTGAAACAGTTACGGCGAAGGTTCAGCCCACCGCCAGACTGAAGTAGACGTTTGACCTCTAGAACGATCGGTGGGATCACCGTGGGGAAACCCGTTGTAGATTAAATATCCATTTCCGGACACTAAGATGCGGGAAATGAGGATTCCTCTACGAAAAGAGCAACACTTCAAGAAGATATTACTTCCATCGCTCTAAGGGTTATTTGAAGTTATGTTTTAAATAACCCAACAATGATAAATTAAAGTTTCTTCAGTACAGAAAATCAACTTGCTGCACAAAATGACAATGGGTGAAACTAATTTCCAAACAAGCCCTTTCAAACGACTCCAACACTACGTGGACTTTGTTTGGTGCCATTTCGTGAGATGAAGATTATTGATGATTATATCAAACCAATCAAGATCATTGTAGGATGAAATCGTATCGTTATGAACTATAGCAACAATAAAACAATAAACAGCCAATGATTATGTTGTTCCACATAAAGACTTTTGGTTTTTGGTTCGCGGGGAATTGTTTCTTCCCCTTTCCCATTTTGCTGCCGTAAAACATATTGTCATTCCCAGCATTCTTATGTCCACATTGTGTCTTTGTGTTTGTTTAAGATTATTTTATGCTCCACCCGAAAGTGCACCTTTCATTCTGTGGCGGGATTAGCGTGAAATGATTGGACATGTGTCGTGATGATTCCAGACTTGGGTCAGTGAAAGCAGTGCGTTTTATTTTTTTTTTTTTAATAATGTTGTTTCAGAGAGTGGTTCATTTCAAACATGAGCTCTTTTTATGAACCAACCTTTCCAACTTCTGGTGTTATCTTTTCCGGTATGCTGTTTGTCGTAAAGAGGAAACAATCCCTTTTATTGTTTAATATTGTGTGAGGAACAGTGTCATTACAAAGGCAAGACAGAATGTAATTAGCCGTTTCGAGCTTGTGAGTTGTTTTCCTGGTTGAAAGGTTTCCCTTTCTTTTGTAAAATTTTCATAAAACAGCTATTGCTATTTCTGGCAATAATTTAAAAATGAATGCTTTATGATAAACTGAATATGTGTGAACAAAGATGAATGAAATAAGAAATAATTATAAACTGTTTCGTAGTTTAGTTGGGTCTAGTCAATTTGAGTTAAGCTTGAATTCTTTATCGAGTCTAATGCATAGAACAATACACTTGCAGACATATCTATACGATCACAAGATTTTAAAATGAACCTTCATGAAATTTTAATCAAAAGAATCATCATTCTTTTATTGTTTTTGTACTATTATATCTTAAATTGAAATTTGTTCCATGATGCATAAAACCGTATTTATTTTATTATTTATTTATTTTATTGTTTATTTATTATATGTATTTTCCAATACATGTAATCATTTCTCAAATCACTTCTCTGGCATGTCTGTTGATTCTAGATATTCTTCTTCTTCTATTAACGACCGTAACGTGTAACGATCAACTACGTAATGCTTGACATAAATGGTTTAATAGAATTATTTTTATCATTTCTCTGGCAAGTTAGCTATTGGTATAATATTGTTTTTAAATAATATATAATAATCATATTGATCAAAAAAACCGATCCGAAAACCGAAGATAAAAAATGAGTGAATATTCAAAGTTATCTTCAACTTGTTCCAGAGATCATGTTCTGCTAAACATCTAAGTTCTTCCACTTTGTATAAATCTTCATAGTATCAAGGAAGGTCTTTTTATCTATCTCTTCATCTTTTGGTTATGTTTTCAAACATGAAGTAATAATTTAGCTATAATATGCACTGTATGAGGCGCAGTGTAGAAAAGATTTGTTTGTGAATTGATTCCTATTTCGATTGTTAAGTATTTACTAATTACACAGTATTTAAATAACAATATAATAAAGCATTAAAAACCAGTTCACAAAAAAGAGAGAAATGATTTATTTCCAAATGGTATCCGGTCACCAGTTACCTAGGCCCTTTAAACATCTTCTCTTTCGCTGAAGCGCATAAAACGTTTCTTTTCAAAACATTATTTCACGTCACCAACATCGACGTCCATTCAATCGAATCGGAAGTAACCCATTTGCTTCACTTTTCCCAATATTGCTGTTAAATGGTATCGTCGTTCACCTGTGGCTAGGTTATTCTAACTAGTGGAAAAAAAGCATTCCGCCATAATACAATCGCCTGAGAAATCCATTTCCAACCACTAACCCCCTCCCCTCAGTGCCACTGTGGGTGTCGAGGTGGAAAATTGGCAGCTTAACAGAGGCCCATTTTCCGGCTGCTTCATTGCAAATGGGTACACATTTGTGGTCAAAGTGTGGTCGCTCACTGTCTCCCGCTTCTCGTTTGATCGATAAAATCGATTTCCTGCACAAAAACCCGCACCGCGACATTGCTTCTCGATGGCGTCGATGGCGAATGTTTCGAACCTACTGCCCTAATCTTTGCCCAAGAACCACTTTCTCCGGGACGCCCGTTCGGGTTTCAGTTTTGGGTGTTGGGTGGGCACGGGCCGGATTGTGTCTGTCTGTGCGACCCTCTTCTGTTCACCTTGGTCCAGATCTAATTGAAGTCCATTAAATGTGGGACAAGGGACCGGGGCGAGTCTCATCTGTCCGTGGTTTTTCCGGGCCGGGATGCAACGGATACGACCCACGATCGAATATCGTGATGTTCGTGCTCGGCAAAGACAACAGTGAGAAGTACCACGACGTCAAGGGTGATGCGGCGTTGGAATTGTGGTTGCCTTATGGGTGGCAAACGCGATGCTTGATGTTGGTTCGTGTTTTTTTGTTCTTTAATCTTAAATTTCTTTCAGCTTCACACGCGAACTGGAATAATCTGGTTGAGGTTTGAAACACGGTTCAAGTTATTCCGGATTGTTAAGCTGCAGTTGTACGGAGATAGTGTTCATCACTGAGATCGTCTACATCTCGGTAAGGTGTTCAAAAGCTCGTGTTAAATTGTTTGAATATATACAAAAATTAAAATATTACTAATTTCACTGTAACTATAGAAAGTGTTTTTTTAACATTTTCTCATAATTTAACAAAACATATTTTTTGTTTTATTTTCTGTTAAATTTCAAACAAATTATTGTGTAAAAGATGTAAGTTTTAATACAACTATACGTGTTCAGGATAACCAAAATGTAAGATATTATTTTATAGACATTAGCTAAAAGACTCAGTAATGCTACCGTTCGTTTCGTTTCGCTTCACCCACCAACCTTCGATCACGAAAATTTTATCCAACCAGTTTATCCAATTTTTCCTGACCAGTTCCTGACATCCTTGCGTTCGGTCCGGTTTAAGAGATCGCTCGCACACAGATAGCCGTTGGGCATTCTGGTGGGTTGTGGGTGATGAAACAACTTTTATGCAAGCGCTTTAAGCGGACCTGATCGTGCCAAACACACTCCCCTCGCAGGGTGTCGAGCGCAACGATATTATTAATGCTAGGTGCGAATTATGGCTTGAAGCACGGCATATGCGTGTACCCGGGACAGGAACACTTCCACCGACAACTTACCCGACAGAAATTGAAATCGAAATCCGATCCGGGTCTGGTTGTACGAATCTGGGCCGGGCGTTTTCTACGGTGCAATCGAGGGCAACGGGCTGAAAAATTCGTACTGACATTTTGGCGTTCAATTTCACGCTAGCAAGGTGTGAAATATGATTTTCCCTCACGGCAACACGGTTCGTCCCGACAGTGCTGGTTTCCGCTTTCCCTTTTTTAATCCCGGTTTCGTTCACTTTTTTTTCTTGCCCGTCGATCACGATCCTCGCTTGATGATCGTGTTTGGAGGATAATATTCCTTTCTAGCTTCACTGTTGATCAAACTTTTTATTAACAATAAAATTTTGCTTTTTGAAATCAGCATCATCTTATTTTACACTAGAGGTTGAGAGATGCTTGCAGATAGACAACATTTTATATTTCTGATTGTAAACTGCAAAACATGTGAAGTTAATTATTGTTAACAATTTTTTCATGCGAAGAGACGAAACTTATGTATAAACCGATCTATAGGTAATGACAACAACAATAGGCATTACGAAGGTTAACCCGCTATTTACCAAAATGGGTCAACATATTTTCATTGTTATCGTCCAAAAACACTGCACCATGGCACAAACAAACCAATCGTACAAAGCTCTGTGTTTCATCTTCATCTTGTAACCATTTTCTTCCACCGAATGTAACGTTTCAATCAACCTTCCCAAACATTAATATCCCAAGTTTAGTCCACCTGTCCACTTGGTTTCGCTGTCGGTTGCCGTTAACGGTGGCTCTCGTCGGTCTCCCGGCTGTCTCCCGTAAGCCAAACGCCAAACAAAAACCGAAAATCAGGTGAAGAAATTACAACGGAAACCAATTTACCAGCTCGTTGAATAAGTTTTCCGACGATCGAAATGCAACACGTTGCGTAAGTTTATGATAAATTATTATTGTTTGCATCGTGTTTCGCATTTCTTTTCAGGTGTGGCAGAACAGTTAGGTAGGAAACAAAACGTATAAACGTATCTTACGGAAAGATGCTAACCTGGCTAAGCATGGGAGATGATAAATGGTCCGATAACTCTTCGGGCCTCTGGTGCCGTTCGTCCGGCACAGGAGTGTGAGACCGTCAGCTTTGCCGCGAGGGAATTAAAGAGCACGTTGTACTGTATTTGATAGTGGCTTTAGAACCTAACCAGACGTCATGGCGAGTGTCCGTTACAAGGCGGAAACGCACATGAAATACGGCGGAAGCATGACCGATGCTCAGGCACGACAGGCAGCCCAAAAGTGTCGATCGGCAACGGATCGATGCTAATGGCGACATTGGGATTTTAGTTCCCTTCCCCAAAAAGGTAATCCTTTGTATCCCACTTAAATTGGACATATTTGGGAAACAAAATTAAGTCAGTAAGGCAGTGAAACAAAAAATACAATCGAAAGAGAATAGCAAACTGAAAGTTAAAACTTGAATTTAAGATTTAGGATTATAATATGTTGCGATACCATTTCTATACTGTACAATAATGTTCAGAAATCTTTTCCATAATCCATTGACAATGATAATAACGATTAAAGTCTTTGTCGGGGCTACGGGTGGCTGAGTGCCGAAGAATCAAACATGCGAAACCGGATACAGAAATAGTCTGAGAAAATAGTTTTTTGGTAGCCAAACCAGACTACCGATATAAAGAGCAAAGAAATAGGTTTGAGAAAAAAACGCCACACAGTACACAGGGTGGTTTCAGTTTGGCAGACCGTTTGGCCTAATAATGGGCGTCCAGATGATTGGAGGTTTTTTTTCTACATCAATTCATCCGGTCTCCGTATATGAAAGCAGGGTGGCACGTTGATGACATTGGCAGATTGATTTTTGATGGCTGTTTCCGATTGTTTCCATACGCTTGGCGAAGCTGGTACCGGCCAGTGTTGAACGTGAGCCAGGCGTGCTGATAATAAATTTCAATTCCACTCCACTAATCGTACGGGAATTTGGTGCACGATGAAAGCAGACAATTTTTTACCAAAAACTCACAAACACAGGGACGAACTTGCGGGGATTTTCGGCGACCACACGCGAATCTTTGCTGGATTGTCCCGTTTTCAATGGCGATGCGTAAATTCAACGGAGTTTTTTTTTAATTTCCGCAATCTTTGTCACATGGTTCAAGGAAGGGTGGATCGAGTCGGATCACATGTAGGAGATAGGTGAAGGAGCTATTAATAATTGATTTTGGAACGATTTCATATCATTTAATGTAGGTAATATACATTTTTTAAAATGTATAATAAAGTAAAAGTTATTTAAAAAAATATTATTTATAAAAAATTACGTTTGTTTTTAGATACTATGCTCACTCAACGTGTCCATATAATAACACAATTTTACAAATTATATAGCAGTAATAATTACCAGGCTAAAAAACATCACCATCAAAGGCTTTGGATAGTATTTATACAAAAATCGCTTTACATTGACAGGGCTTAATTAAGTAAAAATCATGCTGATTGCATTAAAACAATGAATAGAAAGTTTAAATTTCAACAAAACATCAAGCCATTATTCACACTAGAATAAATTAATAAGTAAAAATAAAGTCCATCCTTGAATGGCATAGATTTAGGCATTGAAGCATGTTATTTTACTATCTTAAAGACATCTTCAAGACGGGTTCGTCGCCTACCGTCTACTTTTCATCGGTTTAAATTGATAATTATGGCGTAGAAATGATCTTTAAACGATCCGCTAACAAACGGGTTGACAAGCAAAATCTGACACTAGCTTCGTGGAATGATTTAAAAGCAGAGCAAACGGTAGTGTACACTTTTCCCGCCTGATATAAATGCATAACTTTTGTTTATGGCATCCAGGCAGCAATGTATTATAAACTGGACAGACCGCCGGTAATGGTACGGATGGGTTGGGAGAAATTTGTACGAGATTTCGGTGTACACTAATTAAACAAACAATAAGACCGATAAAGCGGGTGAGAGAAATGATAAGCTCAGCTCACAGACGGGTTATTTCATCTTGACTCTTTTCTACGCAAAACACCCCCGACAGTCGGGTTTCCCTTTTTGTAAACAAATGCTCATTGAAACCGAAAAAAGTTAAAGTCAAATCCACCTTACTCGAAGCGGCATGCCGAAAAGGCGAAAATCAACCGAAACTCATCCAAAACTGAGGCTCCTCGAGTTAAACAAGATCGTTAAGCATTCGACTGTCGCAGAGCGCCACGCTGATGTGGGTTCTCAAATTCATCATTTACACTCGGCCAACGCGGGTCAGGCGGGTTGGAAATTTTTGGTGAAAAGTTTGCCATAGAAAGCTGGTCGCTTTCCCACGCAAACCACCGGCACTGAAGCGATGAAAACTTCGACACCAATGTTTGTCGATTTAAATCCCTCCAAAAAGGGGTTGACGGATTTTGTTTTCATTTCATTGTGCGTCCATTCGAGAGCGGGTGGTGTGCTTTTCTTTGTTGCTGGTTTGAGAATGAAAGTGAACACGATGTGGATTATGCTAAACAGCAGCAATGGGGAGAGCAGCTGGCCTTTCAATGATGACAAAGCGGCAATGGAAGAAAATACAAACATCGAGTACTGCTTGGCCGCTGTTTTTAAAAATTTCTTTTTGATTATTCAGATTGAAGATATGTTTTTCTTAAATATTTTTCATACTTGTCACCCTTGAGGGTGCATTTGATTGTAGAGGATTAATTATTATTTTCTTAATGTATAGAAAGCGTCGAAATAAAAGGTTCGTCACTTGCGTATGTTCAAGTCACTTCGTTCGCTACTCACGCTCGGTACAGTATCACTCACAAGAACTTTAATCGCTCTGATCAAGAAAGAAATGCTTCACCATTCATCTGTAGCGATCATGCAGAACGCAAACATGATCAACCATCGACCAACGAGCCCTAACAACGTGCCATTTCCGATCTCAGAGTGGGCTGATGTTTCGGAATGTGTGCCTTACGGTAAACGAGACGCTGCCTTGTTGCACAATCTCATCCCCCCCAACGGCTCCCGAAGAAAGCCCCCCCCCCCTCTCATATTAGTTTCGCTAAGGGTGAGAATTAAGGTCATCCTACCACGGGGAAGCCGGCCGAGAATGGTGTAACACTCAACCAAACCTGGCACCGCTGCTGGGGTAAGGTGCGCATTAGCGGATTTTTCATCGCTTGACCACAAGAAGTGAGTTATCCAATTACCGAATCTCCATTAATTCTCGCCTCCCGGCAGGAACCCAAGGTGAATCTCGCTTTGGAAACAACACAGGAGGTACTTGGAAGCAGGGCTGAGGGTTTTACAGGTGGAGCGTGTGTAGAGACGAAGATCCCGAAAACGTTTGAACGCGCATCTAATGGTGTCGTCCTCTGCGTGCACCACATGCACCTTCGTTCGCCCAACTGCCCTTAATTTTGCCGTTCGTTTTCGGGGCGCTAACGTTCTGGAACATTCGGGTGTATGGGATGCATGATCGGAAGTAGTGCCGTTTTCTTCATCATATATTTATAAATCGTTAACTTTACATAGTCGCCAATACAAAGAACTTAAACAAATTAGTTTCTTCTATAACTCTTAGAACTATTTTATTAGAATTAAGTAAATCAATTTAATAACAAAATAAAAATGTTAGTAAATTGTTGCTGCCCTATATCAGTGTCAAATGTGAGTAGAGAAAATGAAAACACGAAACAAATGGAGAACAAAAAAAAAGCTAAGCCAGATATCAGAAATGAAAAGAAACTCCCCGAAACGAAGCTAATGATGATGTAACGTGGAATTCGAAATTGGTTCTATGTCGATCTATATACTTCACTCGCCGGTCATCGTAGTGCAGGGGTTCAAAAAACATTCGGTGCAACTATTGGATACCTTTTGAAGCAAGTATTTCAACGTAACGCGTTACGCTTTATGACGATGAGAATGCTGATCAGTGATCGTTTTTTTTTGGTAGATTCCGGGGCTAATCAATGAACGTAAAAACTAATTAGGTTTCCGACGATCATCATCGTGCATGTTTAACACAACACAAAAACTACCCCCAAACATGCATAGCTGACGCTTAAAATGATGCCCTCATTCTTTGCATTCGTTGCCTTGTTCGGAAGCTGCTGGGATCCGGTGATCTTCCGGTGTGTATCATTAGTGGATGATGGGACCATTTTACATCGAACAGCTGACTGCTTTTTCGAGATGAAAATAAATAATATAACTAAAGTGCAGCACATTTGTAGATTGTTATATCGATTTGTTATTATTCACAATGGCTCAAAATATGTTCCTGAAAGATGCACTCAAACAACTTCCTTCGATATCAGAAAGATGCATTGGAAATGTAGGGCAATCAATCTTCTTATAAACAACTGTTTAGAATCGAGCACATAATTTGATTTGCTCAAAGAATCACACTTGATGATGGGCTTAAAACAGAAAACAGTTGCCGTATCATGGTGAGAAATTGGATGTATCGATCGCCACCGATAAAAATACCGATGAGATATAGGTTAGGTTTTAAGCATCTTCCACTTGAACAATGATCTTATGGGTAAAAACATTCCAACCGTGCTTGGTAAAGTAAAATTCATACCCTTCGACACAGTTGCCAGATTCACATCGATCTGGTGAAGTGCATCACATCATTGAAGCCCTTAAGATCGTAATTGTGAGAGTCGATAGAAATCATAAAATCTGTAAATTATCATCCTCGAAAACGGGGCGAAATTCATCATTGCCGATGCCGGCACGATGGTTGTGATTGTACCTTCACCAGTCAATGTCAGAGGTCAGTGGTGAGGATCGCACGAGTAGTTGAGCGTCTTGAACCCAGTGCGCTTCCCCCCGTGCGAAGGGACCTTCCGTCCGGGGGCAGGTGAAATCCGTGGAAAGTGAAACCTTGCCCATTCAGCCTAATGAGCGGTTCGATGCACAAGCGCCAAATCATCGCGTCACCTCGGGGTGAAAACGAGTGTGCCACCTGCCAGCCAGCAAAGAGGTTAGCGTACCAGAAGAATCTGCAGTGCATCGGTACGGGGTGATAAAATCAACTGCGATCAGCTTCTTTCTATCACGCTGCCTGTGTGCTGTCTTGATGACGCCTCGTTTATCTAAGCTGTAAAAGCCTGCGGAACGTTGTGTATATTTCTAGTTGAAGAAAAGAAAAACTAACTGCTAGATGCCACCACCGAAGACATACGATCGACCGTTCCGGACGTTGTTCTGGTGAGTGCCACTTCTCGTTGGTGCTTGAAGAAGGAATCTTTCCATGTCGATCCTTACCAGATATTTGCCACTGGTAAAAGCGTTCGTTGGAAGCAAAACCGGTAATTTACCCGGCAAAGCACACTCGTAAAAAAAGCGAACAGAAATTGGAACTTCACCAAAGTTGGCGATCGTAAATCCTTACGACACTCTTTCGGAACTGGGGCCACCTTTTCGCGTTTCATGTGCCTAGATGCCAATTGAGCTGTTGTTTTTGCAGCATTTCGCGATAGAACTGACAGACGTGTCGGTTCCACTTGCTGCCGTTTTGCTGCGGGGATGATACGGAATCGTTTTCCCATTCCAATGTTTCCGGACTTCTGGTTGCAGCTGGTTGCATCGAGTGATGTGATGATTTAAGTCATCAGTCAGATTTAAGTCAGAGGATCAGGACATTGATCGGTGGAAAATTGTGGTAAAATTATAGTGCCCTGGTCAACGGTACCAATGAAACGGTTGGGAAGAAGCTGTACCAGAAGCTTTAAGCTAAAATAGATTCACCATTACCGTGCGGAACGGCGGAAGCGTATCACAGCTGTTAAACAGTAGACTATCAGCCTGTTTCGATCGACTTTAGGTACGATCGGAGTGCAGTGGATAGTGATGCTATTTGTTTGCTATATATTTTTCTTTTCTAATATATTTCTGATCAGTAAACCATTTTATAAATAATTTTATCTCTATCCAATGATTTGGTTCTTTTGTAGAAGGTTTTTATTCGATAGAGTTTAGTATATGAAAGGTTTTACACAGTTAAACATTGCTTTATTTATAATTAGGTCTACCTATGATACTTAAGGTTAGAAAGCTAAAATTTTATGACGGTTTCTGTCAAAAAATCGAGTAAATTAAAGCGATTAATTGATACCAGATTGTGTCATATTAAAACATGAGCTCAAAGATCTGCTGTTACGTTGAACGATCGTATCAAAGTAACTTCTTGACACAATTTCTGAAAATTAGTGTAATGGCATACAGAAAACTAGTGGAAGGTGCCATATCTTCCAACAGTAGATATAACAACAATCATTTATTCTTCGACATTGTAATAAATAGATTTTTATAATAGTCAATAGTTTATAATGTTATTTCAATGTTTAAAATGGAACAAGGAATTTTGAAGATCATCTCAATCGTATAGATTATATTGAATAACATGTGAGAATTCTATACTTTGCAAATCCTTGAAAATATCTTTGGTTGATAGAAGGTTTCTTTTATCTTTTGCTGCAGAAACTTTTTACTTGACATCAGTTACTCCATATTTATTTTATTCTCGGAGTTCTTCCTTGAGCTCCGTTTAGAAGCTGTTCGATATAATTGTTTCCAATTCCAAATCTTATGACTTCCATCAAAGTCTAAAATGTATTTACGTTTAGTTCTCTGGTGGCACTGATCCGATCAGCTATTGAAGATATCATTCGAATATTGAATATTCCTTTCACTACTCATACCATATCATATAGATTCTTCTGTATTTTGACATCGGTATATAGTTATTTATAATAAATCTCATAATATTGAAATATGTAAAAAACAATTTTAAAATGCCAAGAATGGTTGATACTTCTACCGTTAAAATCCCCAACAATCGATTATATGGTTAGCCAGTCCCGATATAATTCAATTATTTATTTATTTTACATGATCACGGCTTTAGCCGTAATATAATTCAATTAGATGGTATATACAATGTTAATTTTAATGATATTATTCCAATACTTTTTTCAAAACCTTATAATATTTTAAAATATAAACCAACAGAGGACGTACATAGATGTGCCATAAAAACTGGCATCCCCGAAGTGTTTCCGTTATGCATCCCACATAGGTTTTTCCTCCCACATTCCGATTATAAATCTCGTCCCAATCATCAGTTTGTATCTGCAATTGCCATGCGAAGACTTGTCGGAACGGGTACATGATCGGAAGGTCGCCCCCACATGCACCGATTAATTATACCGTTGCAGCGTTCGCGTTGAACTGGCGCCTTGCTTTGGATCCCATTTGTCGCACCCATACCAGAATCATTCCGTGGTGAAAGCGAAAGGAAAATTGATCCCCGAGTCCCGGGTAGATTGCAGAACTTAATTCGTTAATTATTGCAATAAATTGTCACAATCACTCCCTCGCGTCGATCGTGCGGCGAGACGTCGGTAGCTTTTCTCTTCGCCCGCGACATTTGTTAACGTTTGTCATCGGTTTTGATTACAGCGTCTTCTGCGGTTGAATTGCATATGATTGTGGGCCGCCAAATGGGCGCGTGCTCGGCAACATGTGGCCCAATTTAAATTTGCCCAGATTTTCCGGTTAGGCTGCGTGGAAAATGGTGCTGAGTGGAATCTTGTAGTTGAAAAGTGGTTTCCCCATCACAACTGAAGTTGTTCCGTTATCGGCAGGTTTCGACTGTTCAGGTTAAGATGTGAGGCATGTAAGTAGAGACCTCGCCCCCCTCCCCAGCGGGGGGTCTATGGAACGAGCAAAAATCCTCAAGATTCGGCGCGTGCTGTGCGTTTACTTTCTTTCCGCGCGTTTCCACGTCAAAATCGAAGGCCGAAGCTCGTATCGAATGAGGTCACAAAATGGCACCACTTGCAGGCCCCATACAAGAGCACCCGAAGCGGTGGAAAACTGGTCACGAAAAGGGAACCGAGCATGGGTGTTGGTGTGGTCAATCGATTTGAGAAAATAAAACGCTACCTTCTCCCTATTTCGGTGGTCTCGCGGTGGCATTATTGCGAGCGACAGGTGTGGATCGTGAAATTTGCACCTTTCAGTAGGCAAATTGTCTTCTTCCGTTTTCCGGCATCATTCCGGGAGCGGCGCGTTACGCTAAACGGAAGAAAACAAAACACAACAAAAAAACGAGGTAGAGAGGTCGCACAAATAAAACGACAAATCTGTCATACGAAAGGGAAAATAACAAATTAACTCTCACACGTTTGGAATCTCCCCCATGTGATCAAGGGAGGGGAATGGGAAAAGAGCAGCAAAAGAAAAGGAGCAGGGAGGAAAATGCAAATTAACCCGTGACGGGTTTCGACATCGTTGTCGTCTTTGGGCAATCACGACATTCCCACGTCCCTATGCGATGTTACGTGCATTTGGTGTTTGACGTGTCGTTTTCACGCGTACACCGGTTGGACAAAATAATGATGAATGGGTTTTTAGCGGAACCTGGGAAGGTCAAGGAAAAGAACCTTTTAGGGAAAAATGTCAACCGAATGACAATCAGCGATGAGCGACGGCATAAGTGGAGACGTGAAAATGCAAACGCCAGTTGCTGTATCGCTCTAGAGGTAACAGGAACCATTGCATTGGAGTTGGAATTTAAAATATGTTTGATTATAACAAAATCGATATCCAAAACTATATAACAAACTGAAAAAATATGTTTGGAGTTTTGTTTGATGAAAACGTCTGAAGCTTTTCAAGTTCAGGTGACAGTTGTATTCTTTTCAAGTTGAACTAAAAATTGTTCAGGTAGATGTGGAATTCTTCCTATGTTTTGGATCCCACTTGAAACTAAATCATTATGCCAAGACAGTGGAAAGATTCCGCATCTTTCTTTACTTATTGCAGTTTAACTTGAAAATAGAATTGGATATTATTCAAAATTTACCGTTTTAATTCTTACACAGTCTTAAAAATAGTAAAGACATAAAATTGTTGAGCAAAAATTCAAACCTGCCTTTCATGCCTCCGCATGAAAATTTTAATATAAAAGATATCAAAAATGATCTTCTTATACGTCGTGTAAAATATTGAAAATTATTTAAATATATTCCAGCTCCTCCGGTTGCCAGTATAGTTGTCTTTTTCATCTACAAATCCTTTTTTCTCTTAGTTTCTCCACCACAATCCCCACGGTGGAAAATGGTTTCTCGCGGATGATCCCGGTGTAAACATGACCCTAACAACGCGCCTTCTCATACACATCTACCCCGCTGCAGCACCGATCGTACCGATGTAAATAGATGCAAATGATCGTTGAACTTAACCCCGTACACGGTACTCCGCCGATGCCATGCCACAGGCAAAACGGCACTAGGTAAAGTGTGACAATGGGAGCGCCACCGTGGGACAAATGTGTTTTCGCGATGCATAGCTGCATCTTATACCGCTTTCCGTGCATCCACCCATAGACCCAGAGAGGGTTTGCGAGTGTCAATGTCAAAGGTAGCGAAAACGAGATCCAAGGGAATAGGAATTGCCTTCGCTTGCCGAGGGAACTGGAATTTAGTTGGATTTTTTGTTGCTGTTTCGGTTTGTGCTACCCTTTCTGCTCGATTGGGAAATAATGACAAGCGCCACGGAAAAGCGCACCTCGCTGATGGCCTAATGAACCCTCCGGAACCGGCGTGCTTTGTAGAGCGCGGTCGTTTATGGTGAAGGCGGAACACAGACAAAAAAAGAGGAAGGCAAAGAGTTAATGATTTCAATGTCATCCCGATTTGGGTTAGCATGGTGAGCTTTCGCTATCTTTCCGTGTGCAAGATGTGTGGAAGACTTCTGCCGCCGAAAGACAAAGAGAGAGATAGAGAGAAAGACAGAGAGAGAGAGAGGGATGCTAAGCTGGGATTGCTTCCTACTCCCGGTTGCCTCCCGGAACGTAATCCGGATGGCGAAGGCCAATCGGAGGGAAAATCGGTTGCCATTTGCCTACCGAACAATTATGGTTCGCGAAAGCGCACTAATGAAGACATTGCGACCCCCATTGTGTGCTGCTGCACCACCGCATGGATCCATCCTTGGGTCAGGGCACCTGCGCTTCTTCCGGAAGGGAGCAAGGGGGATGGGGGCGGGGAGGTTTACCCGC
Organism: Anopheles funestus; assembly: GCF_943734845.2. Taxonomy (NCBI): domain Eukaryota; kingdom Metazoa; phylum Arthropoda; class Insecta; order Diptera; family Culicidae; genus Anopheles; species Anopheles funestus. The sequence goes on from NC_064598.1 coordinate 45,951,801, forward strand.
TGTTTTCTGTACAGCCAGCGCCATCTTGCGCGCGATGGTTGATTTGGTTTTTATTTTCCTCAGCCCGGCGTGACATTGCAACGGAGCGCCGGTCGGAAGTATGAATACATTACATCCAGCTGATCGACAAATTAAGATGCGGGAAAGATAGGGAGTACGATAAGATGCATGGGATATGATTGAGTGTAATGAGTTTTTGAATGTTGAAGATGTGTTTCGGGGTTGTGAGAGTTTGTGTATGACAATTAGGTAGAATAGACTTATCACTTTAAAGACATTTTACGAAACTCGAATGGTTTTTAATTATGTTTTCCACGAAATACAAATCCTTTCAAATCTCAAGTACTCTCATGTGTAATGTATATGTTCTTCGAACGATGCTTAGAGAGAGTTCGAGAAGTGTCAAATTTTAGTAATCCATTTCTGGATACTTTTCAAGTTAAGGACAATCCAGTGCAGTACTAAACTATTTTTTTTATTCAGTTAGAACGGCCTGGTCGTATTGATGAGTACTAAACTAATGTGAAATATGCTCATGGAAGGATTTACACAGACTCGAGTACATCTTGCAAAATGTCGAGAAAGGTGATTGATATGACAGATTTGTCCGTAGAGATAGCTTTGTGAAGTTTTTAACAAATAGGATGTATTTCACATCTACTTCCACTTGTGTCACTTCAATTTGAAAATAATTTAATTTGTTAAGTTCTTCTGCCTTTGCTTCTTAGTGGTATAGAGAGCAGACAGTTTTTAGTGTTCCTAGATCGTTAGTCGTGGAATCCAGCTTTCTGGGACATGAGAGTCTTGAGGTCCAGATGGGGTTTTCTTTTACTTTTTTTTTGTTATTGTCTACTTCTGTGGGTTACACAATTGTGCTTAACAACAAAGGCAGGTGCAAAATTAGGATATGGCGTTATTTGCCGGTGCTGTTCTCGGCACTAAACATTTACGCCCCGGCTAGATCTGTTCGTCGTTATGTGCCGTGAATTCAATGCCGTTTGTGATCGGTTTAAACCGGACTTGTCGCGCTCTGCGTTCCTCAATTGCATCCGTCTAGTGTGGCCTATTACTTGTTGAATGTTAAACTGTAAATGTACAATATAAACGTAAAAACAATAGAAAACGCCTCAAGAGGGCCATATATCCGTTGGTTTAATTCAATAAAAGTTAAAAAATTAATAAATTACTAAACTTGGTAGGAAGATGTAACGGCTATGAGAAAAGAGTTGAAGAATCGAAAAGTCGAGTGCGGAGGTGGAACGATCGTATCGGTCAAAATCCGAATGGCGAGTTGGAAAATCTACAGGTCACAACGACCTGTACAGGTTCAACGACAAAGATCATACAACGTTATGGACGAGAGAATTGATGTTATGGACGAGAAACGGTAGTAGAGTTCAGAGGAAGGGATACAGACATTGGAATAGAACTACGCGTGTGAAATGCGAGATTCAATATCAATTAAACTCAATAATTGACAGAGTTTGATTTTGTGCTTCACTAATCAGCGCCACCAGAAGAATCACTAAGACACCTGAGTAGAACCGAAACAATTTTGGAATACAAATACCTATCTAAATTTTTGTAATGAATTTTGACATATATTTTACAAAATAAAAATTCTTCAGGATTTCTGATACATTTATTTTTTTCTTCAATGCTCCATTTTGTATCGTCTAACAATTTATTTTGAAGCATCACCACTAAACCACTGAGATTCAAAATAATCCACTAAACATTGACGGTCAAATAAGAGCAATGATTTAATAGTGCCAAACATTTCGAGAGCACAACCATCTTCCGCCCGCGAAAAAAAGCGATGGAGACTAACCGCGAGCAATGAGCTCCCGTAATTGCTTTTGACCGCATTGCCAAAAAAGATCCCCGCAAAACAGCCGCAATAAAGCCGAAATAACAAAAACAAAAAAAAAAACAAAAACACTAGCGGGTGGCTATTGTGCAAGAGATGCCAAACAGAAGACTACACGCTTAAGCAACAGTGCGTGCGAATGCGTCCAGTGCGCAGGCGTAATAGAAAAGCAATAATACTTCCAAAGTGTGCACAAACCAACCGGAAGAAAAATGGGTTAATGTTTCATTGACTCCTGAAAGTCGTTTGGCAAGCATTATGTAGATGGCGTACGCGGTGGATCGCGCTGGATTAAGTTTGCCGCGGGATTAGGTGAACCGATCGCGCGGTACTCGTGAAGCACCAGATCAATGAAACCACCCATTCTCACCCATAAGTGCATCTTTTTCCGGCGTCTCCAAGCTGGGCGCGAGTTTGGGGCGGTCTTGAGTGTGGTAACTGTTCCCGATTTGATTCCACTCGAGCTGGCCGGAATTTGAGGAACAACTCGCTTGGTAATAACCATCCAGTGCTTGGTACCGCAGCTAGCGCTTCACCGCACACTTCCCATCCTAGTTTCCCTTCGAAGGGAACGGGATGGCCTTTCGGCAGGCATTGAGGTGGGCTCCAAACAAAAATTGGGTAATCATGAAAGCGCCATGCAACAGCACAATAGTCCTAGCTGCACTCGAGAGTCATCCGAGGCTGCCGGTAATGTCTGGAGGTAATTATGGATGAGCGAGGTTCAGCACCTAGCAGAAGGCCGAGCATATTGGGGGATGGTGATTATCCACCTGCACCGTCACTGCCAGTGGGACGGAGCCACTCATTATGCACTGGTTTATGCTGGATCCCGTGGGCAGAACACTTGTGCCAACGTGGAGTGTATGAATATCTACTTAGGTGGATAGCGTTTTTTTGTCGGCTCGCTGTTGAACCGTACACATTCCCAGCCCAGAATCGCTTAATGGGAGCGGGATGAATTTTCTTCCGTGTGCTAGTTACATGACAAATGATGTTTCGACAGCGCCGGGGGTTGGAATACGACCAAGGGCATGGCTGTGGTATGTTGGTCAAGGGCGAAAATAGTTTCGGAGCAAATGGGTGCTTCAGTGTTTCGTACACAATTAAATGCGGCACACGATCGAGCGCATCGAGCATTTTTATTTTTTTGCATTAGTTTGGATAACGTTTTGAAAGGATATGGATCCATTAGAAACCGGTAACGATTCGTCAGGTGGCTTGATTAATGATTGAAATGAGGACGATTTTGTTTTGTACGGCGAAGCAACTGTACCAGAAGACTTCTTTGGACTTTCTCTATTATTTGTATTTATTATTGTTATTCACAAATATTTCTATTTTTTGTAGAAGTGAAGGTTTGAGATTTGTATAATCTGCAATATTATTGAAGTGTTTTATATGTTTTACATACATTTTTTGTGCGTTTAAATCGCGCTAATCAACCCAGTGTAGAATTCCCAAGTTAAATTTGCTTTATGAAAATGAGTTACAGAATATTTTATTTATTTGCGCTGCTGTATTGCAAAATATTTTGCTGAATCAAATCAAATTGATCAAATTCAATAACATTATTCAAAAAAGTTCATTTTCACCATTTGCTAATTATTTCCGTTTCATTAGTACCGTTTGAATGAATCAGATGAAATATTTCATCAAACGGTGAAATTTTCAACGTTTTGCATCGCATACAGTGCTGAACAAAACTTGCGTTCAAGGTATTTTACGTACTGCACATTGGTCGGTCCGGAGGTTGTCGATGGTTCGAAAACATATTTTTCTTATTTTTGTCTGATATTGTAAGGAAATATTTTAAAATAAAATAAAACAATTAACCGACAATACAAAAAATAAATAAATTTTCAAAGAAATTAGCCAAGACACCAACTCAACTGGTACGTCGTGAAAGAAAAAAGATTGTCCATCCCTGCCGTGCTGTTACGAGGCAAACAAGCAATTATGAAACCAAACAGCATCCGCGTTTCTTTTTCCACGGTGTGTTGCTGATGGTAGCTTGGTTGCTATGAGGATTCTTCATTCGTTTTAAAAAGAATTTTAGTTTCAAGGTCATTATCCTTAGATCCTTGGTGATGAGTTTTTAGTTAATCATTCAACAAAAGTGAAATAAAGTGTGTTAGTGAGTGTGACCGATTGGCGTGTAGCTTCAAGGATAAGGGCAGATAGAGCATTCCGCGTGTGCCGTGTCCGCAGCTCACTTTACCGGAGAACCTTATCATTTTACCGTAAAGCGGAACATTGTCACAATTGTAAACAAACCCTACATTTAACGTGCTGCAACAAAGTAAGTGGATCTTGATAATTGAACTGATACTTGACGTGCTTGAACGGGACATGCACTTGATTCCACTTCAGATAAAATTGCGTTGTTTGTGCAAGTAATTACTCTAATCTACGGCAGCAGATGTTAATAGACAATTGACCAGAACGGGCACCGTCGTAAAACAGAACACACTTATCTCTCATATCACTCGTTGGTGTCTGAAAAAGAAATATGTGATTTAATAATCAGTAAGGATGTTCGGTCGATGCCGACAGTGAAGCTGCTGTATCAAAACAAAACAAAAAAACTTATTTTGACAGCTCAAAACACGTGCTGTTCACGCGGGAATGCGTTAACCCTTCGATGTGCAAACGAAGCTAGGGATGGCGGGAAATATTTTGAATTGATAATTAAGATTATTTGATGGGAAAGGTTTATGTGCGTTTTTTAATTAAATTGATTTAATAAATTTTAATTAATTTAATTAAATTCATAACCATTAAAACGAACAAGTTGTTTACCGATAAAAAACATCCACTATTTCATTTTAACCACGTGTGCGAATATCGAAACACGAGGTAAACATGCGACAAATGGAAACTATTAACACCTTATCTAGCAATGGATTAAAATCGGTCTAAACAAATTAACAAACCTCAACAACACTGCGTAGCGAAATAAGAACATTTGTAGCAGAACGGGCCAATCGAATTCGAAAACAACTGAAAACATTTTAATTTCCCTTTTTTTGTTTCTTCCCATCTCTTATCAGTTGATTCATCTAGCTGCTAACACAAAAACAAATGTTCAAATAGCTGAGAACTATCGAAGAAGCACACCAACAATTTCAACACTAATAATAATCATTCGTGAGTCGAGTGCGAAATTGAATGAACGCAATTCACGATCGGTGCTGTTAACAGCTTCAATTAGTGATTGTAGCATCTTCCTCAGGCACCAAGCCCTACACAGCATCACATGCGAGATAGCATTATCTGGAAGCTGCTGCAAGACTCAGCTGAATTGACCGGTGTAGGTAGATGACACCAGAAAAGGGAGGCCTGCAGCCTGATAGGAGATTCCCTTGCAAGCAGTCTTACGATAAAGACGTAGCTTGTAATATAATCAACTTCGGATGTGCACCATTCCACTGCCAGCGTAAACCCCGTCCGGCATGTCCGCTTTTAGTGTGAACAGCAGTCGTAAGCGAACCGTCGATCAGGTTAGACATTCGTGAGAGTGTCGCATGACGACGTTCCAGCATTGCCAACGACCATGTCTGAAGAAACTGCCGAGGTAAGCAAAACATTTTTAGGCCGGCTGTATGCATGTGTGGTTCTGCTGTGTTTTGAATGTGTGCTTTTATTGTTTAATTTTAGCCGGCCGATGGTGGCCAGAGTCAGCACAGAACGCAGGAGGATCCCGATCAACGCAATGGTAACGTAACGGAACACTTGACTACGAGTAATGCTCGGGTGGAACGATGGTACGAGAAAATTTCCGTCGAACCTTCGATGTTCCTGTACATGATGGCGTTTATGCTGACCTCGGTCGTAGAGCAAGCGTTCTTTCTCTACAAAGCGTGTACGGTCGATCATGGATATTCGCATGAAGTTTGCCTTAACATCGAACAGTATCAGGACATTAAAAAGCAAGTCCAGGTGACGACATCCACCTTTCATCAGTGGAACAACATTGCAATGTACGTGGTGCCCATCGTGCTGGCATTGTTTCTCGGTGCCTGGTCGGATCGGCGCGGTCGCAAATTGCCGCTGATTCTGGGACTTATCGGTAAATTTATCTACTCGATTATGATCGTCGTGAACACTCGTATGCCTTCGTGGCCGGTTGAGTATATCATCTACACTGCAACGATCCCGAGTGTACTAACCGGAGCGGATATAGCCATCTTTGCATCGTGCTTTGCCTACATCTCCGACATAACGACCGTGGAAGAACGTACACTGCGCATTACGATACTGGATGCAACGTATCTTAGCACAATGCCGATCGGTGTCGCACTCGGTAATGTAATTTTCAACCACACGGGAAAATCGTACACGATCATGTTTGCCATCAATGCGTCGCTGCTGGCGTGCTCCATCATTTACTCAGTCCTAAGGCTTAAATCACGCACTACTGAGCGTCAGTGTTCGATCCGTGAGCTGCCCTGGTATCGTATGCCGTTGGACTTTTTCGACCGGCAGCATGTGATACGATCGGTGCGAACGTTCGTGAGGCATCGTACGATGCATCGTCGCACCTACATGTACCTGCTGATGGTGGCCATGTCCTTCTACACGTTCCAGCGTGATGAAAAGCCTAAAATGTATCTGTACACGCAGTTACGCTTCAACTGGGACACGGATCTGTACAGCTACTTCAAGACGTATCAATCGGCCGCTTATGTCGTGATGATGTTTCTAGGCGTGCCATTATTTACCAAGGTGCTCGGACTGAAGGACACGCTTATCATCATGATTGGTGCTTTGGCACATGCCAGTGCTCGGTTTGTGTATATCTTTGCACAGGTTGGCTGGGTGTTGTACATCGGTGCAACTATCTCAAGTGTTGGACCGGTCGTTGCGCCCGTTCTTCGATCGATGATTTCAAAAATGGTACCAACAAACGAGCGCGGTATTATATTTTCCTTTCTTTCCGTGTTCGATAATGCGGTACCGTTGTTTAGCGGTGTGCTCTACACCCAGGTTTACAACGCATCCATCAATACCTACCCGCAGGCTATCTTTCTTCTTACGATGGGCACCCAGATGGTCGTGTTCTTCATTGCACTGTAAGTATTTGCGTTTACTACACGATAACGCTTAAAAACCACCTTATATGACGCTCGTTCCCGTTTGTATTTGTAGCGCAATACACATTTCCCTTCGTGGACGTACGATGGAGGATGGCATCCCAAATGAAAAACCACCTGGAAGTGGGCTGATCGATGAAGCGAAAGCGCCAGCGATCGACGATGAAGCACCGGCCGTTTCTCAATCTTAGTGATGATAACGAATTTTCGTTCGCTCAGTGTAACCGACTGATTACGCTTTAGCGTTAACGATCGCGTGAGTGATAAGGCATGGCAGATATTAGAAAGTGAAGTGCTTCAAGTGATGGTATAATCAACTCGCCACTCCGTTTACTGAACAATACATACATAAGAAAACGGTGCAGTGCTACAGTGTAAAAATGTTCTTTTCGAAATAGAATAGTGTGCCAACATGTTTGGTGTCTTTTATAAAGATTCCGTGATTGTTTTTAATATGAGATGTGGCCCATTTAGTATCCCTTTCGTTGCTAATGTACACTCAGTAGCGATTGGCGTTGCCCTTGTCGGCAAAGCAAGATCTCAACGATTCCTCGGCAATGTGTGCTGGTTTGTGCGGTGGGACCGCCGCCTGAGCAAACAATGTGATGCCCTTCTTCAGCAATTCGATCGCTTCGTCAACGCGCTCGTCCTGTCGAAACGAAGCATAGAAAAGAGCCCCGATTAGTACAGCGTTGATATGTGCCCCGCGCCGCAGACGACCCCCCGGAAAATGTTTTGTGGTTCCATTGTTGTCATCCCGTTTTTTTCAACGTGGTACTACGTGGCTAAAGAATAGTGAAGAAGCAATTTGGGGTTTGGTATTGCAATGAAAACACAGGTATATACCTCCAACTGATGAGACTGTAGATAAATAGATAAAAGATGGTTTTCACATTAACTCGACATTACATGACGAAAACACAAACACGCAAAACACATAGGACACACAAGACATGTACATTGCTCTTTACAAGTAGGGAAAGGATAGGAATTTAACCTTTTTCAGGTTTGCCGGACCAGCTTGGTCCAGCAACACAAGGGGTAACATGTACATCATTTAGCCGTATTAGATGACAGACGTGAGGTGAACCTAGGCGTTATCACAGTTTAGATAAACAAATCTGCTTCTCCCTGTGCGGACACTTACCGCCATCATTTCCGCCCCGGTAGTGCACAGTTGATCGCTCGCTTCGAGCATTTTCATGTTCGCCTCCAGGTTGATCTGTTTCTTGCACTTGCTACACTTTACCGTTCGCTGCGATGGTTTGCTATGGTAGGCAAGTGCATTACCACAATCTCCAGTGGGGCAGCGCAACCGTGGCTTAGCCGGTAGCTTATCCATCTGTGGCCAATCCTCGGTGCACGCACGGCAATCGCATTTAAACCAGTAGCGTGATCGTAAATTCCGCTGTCGCACGGGTTTCGGCTGTCGCAGAAAGTGTAGACCGTAGTTTTCCGGCACAACAGCACCGGCCGGTATCGGTCGACTAGTGTGCAGTATCATCGAGGTGCCGAGAAACGAGCGCGTTACACCCGGATAGCATTCGTGGTTAAACATCGAGGCACCGCGATAGATGCCGACCCCGATGTACTGCACCTTAGCCGTATCGAACCGATGCTCACCGGTGATGCGCGTTTCGTACACCTCGTGTGCGTTGAACTGAAGCGATTGCAGTGCGGAAAGCAGCACCGCACCAACCTCCAGCTCCTGTTCAGTCGGTTCCGGTGCTTCCGTTGTACGACGACCAAAAAACTCTGCTTTCTGTAGGCAACGCAACAGAAAAGCCGTCATGAGCGTACGCTTAAAGTGATCCTCCGGGTCACGATGCTCGGTGTGAGCACAAAACGTGTCACGCAACATGTGACCCTCTGTGATCACTTTCTGAGGCGTGCCAGCCTGCGTCACCATGCGCAAAGCGACATGGCAAAGGATCGACATGCCGGAACCGATCATTAGATCGAGATATTGACATTCGAAGCGATGGTACGTGGCACAAGCCTTATCCCGGCAGGCTACCGAGCAGAATGCAACTCCGCAACAATCTGGACAGGCGACGGGTGCTACCAACCTGTTAGGGATTTGAAGGTGATTGGTGTTTTGGAGGGATTTTCTCTTATGTCACTCACCTGGTGAAACATGCACTACAGTGCGTTCCAAGGTATTTCGTATAGAGACAGGCAGCATAAGCCTGCTCAGTAAGAATTACCTCACCTGGACCGAGATCTGCCGCGGCGACAACGTAACGACCGCGCGCATCTTCCTTACTACCGGCCAGCTTGATCTTGGTAGATGCACCAACAATGTCGGCACTTTGTCCTTCACCGGCCAGCTTGGGTAAGGTTCGTTCCACCTCAACCGATGGTGTTTCCTGCTTCAGCACTCGCAAATCCTCCAAATCTTCCTTCAGTCGCGTTAGAGCGTAATCATTGTGACCAGACAGCTGGTGGAACAATTTAGTCGCCACCTCCGCACGTCCATTCTCACACGAAACTTGTGAAGAAAACGATTTAAGATAAAGTGCAATAATGTTTTGCAATTGTTGGAAGCGAAAAACCCCACTTACGTGCGTAACACTTTGCAACTCGTGCGTAATAGTCTGCGTTCTGCTTTACCGGCAGACCACATTTGGAGGCAAGCTGAAGATCCTGCAGTGCGCGCTTACCATCCAGCATGCGTATGAACACCTCGGCCCGTGTCCACAGTGCAAGCGCCAACGTTAAACCCTTGTCAATGTAACGATCCACACCCTGATCGGGAGCACGCATTACCGCTTGGCACGCCATTATGAGCGCCTGCTGAAGCTTGTTCTCGCCGAGCAACTTAAGCGCCTGTTCCCGACGCTGCCAGGAAAACTTTGCATCCTTTGCCCGAAATACGGGTTCTACGTGCTCGAGCGTACCCTGCACCTCATACGCAACGACCGGATCTTCGTAGATCAGGCGCAACCGTTCCTTGTCCGTCGACAACTTCTGGTACACCTCCGTCAGCCAGCGGGCACTTTTGCCGGTAAAATTTTCCGCAACCGACTGGTAAAACTCATTGAAGAAGCCTTCCTTCTGCGATTGGAGTGTTTTTTCGTTGCACAACGATGTAAACAGTGGATCGTTATCGATCGAGGTCATCTTACTTGGTGTTGCCTACTGCACGCAAACTGACGGAAGAAAAATACCTCCAAAAAACCTATCGTGTGACGACTTGGAATTAGAATGAAGTGAACAGTGTTGTAAGCACGAGTACACTAAATTTAGAATGCATCTCCCGGCATACTGTTCGTCCGACGATCGCATTTAAAAACGAGAGCGCAAGCGCATTTAACGTGCTTGTGTCAATTTTGCTTTTTGGTAAAACGCTTGCGCAGTGGCTTTGTTTACAAGCGCAAGATGTTAAACTAAAAAGCGTTGATGTTTCCAGTTCTGATCTCTCCACCGATCGGATCCTTATTATTAGGAAGAATTTCTTTCCAAGCCTCAAAACCAGCCAGGTTAATGGACATTTTCCATATACATTTTAACCGTGTATTTGTTTTATTTCCTTGCCGTTGCGTCAACCAACCGCGATTATTTGTGTGTTTTGTTTTTTCCTATCGTCGATTTAAATTCCATTCAGATATTTTTAACATCATTTTGCCATCTTTGGTTTCACCCGTTAAATATATTAGTACAATTCTATTCGTTTTTTCTCGTGTTTGTATAGTTTGTCCTTTACGCCTCTTTACCCTTGCCATAACACGCACATCATTCTACCATCGCCCGCTAGCAATATATTTTGTTTTTAGTATATTGATAATGATCTCACTATGCCGTTGCTGCTTCGGTGAGTATATCGATTAGTACACCGTACCCTTAACTATGTGGCTGTGTGCGTGCGTACCAATTCCATGGCTCCACTTTACATACATTTAGGCGGTATAAAGCGGATCCTCTATGATATAGTAAGTGTAGTAGCAGTAGTAGTAGTAGTAGTAGTACTAGTAGTTAGTGGTAGGATCAATTTGGTTTGGCCTTCCTTTGGTCGAGTAACATTCATGCGCCGCAAGATTCGGGGAAAAATACACGCACACATACAAACACACACACACACACTTACGTACATTATTATTTTCTTCACGAAAAGTAAAATTCGAGAGATCGGGTTCATTGTTTGGTCTTTCCGGAAGTATGGGCAGGATGCTGATCTGAACGGTTTCAACTAATTCCGGACAGGTTGGGTGAGTGTGGAGCATTAAACATGTGTTCCAAAAATATATCCATCTGTTCATTGCCTTTTGTCTAGCACTCTATACGGTTCGCTCTTTCTGTTTTCTTGTTCGTTTCCTGCACGAGAAATTTACAATTTCCGGTTGGTCGTAAGATCGCCTTAATTGACTACTACTAAGTGGTTTTCCATCTTTTCCTACACATTCGATGCACATTCATTCCGTGGCGATACAAATTTAATACACCAAATTATGTACTACGTTCCACGGCATTCAAGTAGTGATAGTGGAATGGAACTAAAGCTTTTGCAGATGAAACACTTGATTGTGTGTCTTTGTTTAGGATTGATCACGGACATTTTAGAAACATTTTACTCTCATTCATAATACTGATCATCACGATTCGATCGTGTCATTTGCTACTGATTTTTGCTCGCTGAGCAACCTGTATCACTCAGAATTTGCTTGATATATCCGCGGTAGAAGAGTTTTCGAACGATTCCTAATTGAACGAAATTATTCTCTTTTTAAAGGTAGATCGTCGAACAGTCGAAAGCCATTCTGATTTCCGTCCGGTTCGCCATTATTTCCTTTTTATGCCATAAGTAAAAGGTACTGTGCACAAGGGGATCCAAAATTATATCCTTAACAGGAACTGGGATACAGTCACTAACAATACCTACGAGCAAAACATTGCTTTCATCTTTGCCAACAGAATAGTGTAGTGATATGTTCTGTTCCAATGGTTCAACATTGTGCCAGTGTGCTCGAGGGTAGAATTTACTTAACACTTTTAAAATAGACTCTTCGTTTGGTTTTTGTTTTGTTTTGGTACTGCGGTGCCACGTTTGTCTCTGCTCTAGTTGCTTTGCTCTTTTGCCAAACCCGGCATCAGGTAGGTGATCATTGTGCCCTTGCCCTTCACGTTGACCGTTCCACGGCAGGTTAGATTGTAGCCCTTATCCTTCACTATCTGATAGACATCTTCCGTGACCTGTATGTGGTCCATCAGCCCGGTTGAATCCATCCGCGATGCGACATTCACCGCATTGCCCCAGATGTCGTACTGTGGCTTCCGGGTCCCAATCACACCTGCTACTACCGGTCCAATGTTGATTCCTGGGAATATTTAAATAATTAATACCAATTCAAACTTAACCGTCTTTCGGTGGTTTGCTGCTTACCGATCCGCATCCGGAAATTGTTAAAGGAATGTTCGTTGACGTCCGTTATCTTTTGGAACAGCTCGAGCGCATAGTCCATCATGGCAACGACATGCTGGAAATCGTTCTTGTCACAGCTGTTCGCCGTCAGCCCGGATGCTGCCATATATGTCGAGCCGGTCGTTTTGATCTTCTCCACGTAACGGAACCGTTCCAGTCCGAGTAGCTCGTCGAAGTCGACTATTATTTCGTTGAGCAGACGTAAACACTCGACACCTTCGTTGTTTCCTTCCAGCTCGATGTAGAACTCGGAAAAGTTTGGTATCGAAGCGAACATTACGCATACCGTGTCGCATTGTTCGTGATAGATTTCCTTAAAAAAAGTATTTAAATAGTTTATGGAAATTACTCTTCATTTAATGTATTTATTAAGTTGTGTTGTGATATTATATCACCTGAAGGTATGTAATTTTGCTTTAGATGATTATGTACAATAAATTGGATAGTTTCAGGAGTAAGATACACAGAGTACAGCTCTATTTTACACTTACCTCGATGTTTTTCTCACGCATAAGAAAGTGATCTGCCACATGGACCGGTAGGATGTTGGCTAGTAGTTTGCGGTTGTAGGCCTGCAGATGTTCCATATCTTCTTTTTCTTCTGTCGCCTGCAGCTTCCAGATAAAGTCGAGCCGACGCGTTATCTCCGTCTGCTGGCTGTGCATGATCTGTCCAATCACGAACACCACCAGAAACGCCACATCGATCAGAAATCTTTCCGTCGTTAGAAACCTGCAGAAAGAGCGTGTGGATAAAGCAATTAAAAACTTGCTTAATACTTTATAAAAGTTATTAACTTAGACCTTATCAGATGAAGAACAATAGAAGATTTTGAAGGAAAAACACAACCAAACCATTCCAAATTAGCTTTAAATTCGAAACAACACGTGTCTAACAATTCCCAAACCAACGGTTGAAAAATATCTCTCTACGATTGGTAGCGCCATCTGATGGGTAATAGCCAAAGCTTTAAAGTTGTTTTATTTGAACGGTACAGAGGGCATTAGAAAATAAATGTATTTGTCGTATTCAAATCATTTTCACATTCATTAACACCTGTAATATTTCGAAATAAATTTTAAACTTTTACATCATGTACAGTATCAAATTTTTAAACTATTTTTAATAATTTTCAGGTTACTCTTGGGAAATGGGCATGGTTAATCATTAAACATTACCAATTGAACTGTAATTGTTTTAATTCTGATGTTTTATCTGTTATATTAACATACATATTATAATAAAATAAGCTACGCATGTAAATAGATACATAAATTAAAGTATTTCAAATAGTCAAAAGACGTCAACGATCAATTCAGTAATGAATAGACAATCCATCGATTGTTTATCGTATGTTAAAATAATTACAAAACTTCAAGCTATTTTATTAACAATTTCCAAATATTGTAAATTGAATAAATACGAAATAATGAGCTCGCTTCGAAAATATTTGCTTGAAATCCTCCCAGCGATGCAAGCGAACGAGGGTAGTTAATTGAGCTATAATCCTACTAATGGGTGTATTACGATCACTCTATTGTTGCACCCTCAATCCCTTTATTTTACTATCATCCTTCAATCGTGCAGTTCAAACTGTTCGTGCTCGTGGTATCGCGTACGTGTATCGCATTGAATATGCTTCGCAGGATGTACCGACCTGCAGGCGGCGCACAGTTAGCAAGTAAATTAGCTTTCCGGCTTGTTTGTGGTTTTGTTATGGTTGCGGTCAACCTGCCGCGGTGTAATTAGTAACTGATGAGCACATTTTCAACCATTTCCAATAATCCTCGGATGTTGGATTGAGCGGTAAGGGTGTTTCTAGCGCGAGGTTCAATTATCTAGGTAAAATTAATTGCAACGTACAATCTTTCAATGAACGTTATTTGTACTTAAACATAGCCCCTTGCTAACAGGCAACGGAAAGTTTAATACAATACAACAATGTTGTAGAACTTTGGAACTGATTGAAAACAAATTACTTTGATAAGTGATATAATAAATAAAAAAAAAAAATTTGTTTAAAACGTACGAAGGTTGAGAACAACAGTAATGACTGCAACGTGAAGAAAGATACAAAAAATAAACCCAGAATTAGAACATCCGACAGAAGTCAATAATGTTTTCCGCAATCAAACCAGAACATAATGATTCAAAAAAGGAAATTCAAGGATTTCAACTCCATCCCACACTTCCGATCAGATCGAGGCTTGCAAATGAAGACAACAAACATCCTCACAGCCAGAAAACATAAAACTTTCGTTACATACAAAAGAAAAGACGAAATGCAAAAATAAAAGATCGCCCATAAATCTCTCGCAGGAACAGACAAAATTAATGAATCACTTCCGATACCGACAATATTGATACGGGGCTGCATTGGGGAGTGCCGGAACAAAACTTTTCTTCGAGGGTGATTAACAAGCTAAAAGGTGAATTTTTTAAAGTCATTTTCTTCCTTTAGTCCCTGTCCCCATATCTCTTCCCTGTGCACCCAAAAACTTCCTTCCGTTCGCTCCATCGATTGCTCGATTGGCGACTAATGCCGATGGTAGAATTGATGGTCACTGAAGTGGAAGCAATGGCTGTTATATCCCCATTATTAAGTTGATCGGTGAAGTTTTTAATCCTCGCCGTGCGGTAAAGCTTTCACGTAAAGGTGGAAGTTATACAGGACAGACAGACTGATGGAGCTTCGGGTAAAAACGAAATCTGTGGGCGTGAAGAGTAAAGAGAGAAGAAAAAAACATTCTACTCCATCCCATCCCTTTGGCAGCTGATTATGCTGAAGGAGTATAGGGTAAAGTTTATCGAAATGCTAACATCGCCATGATCAAGTCGAGAAAGGGAGACTTGTGAATGATTGGAACTGAAGTTCCAAGCAGCAGCGAAAAGAAGAGATAATCTGACGCACCTTGGGCGGAAGTGAAAGAAGTTTTGTTTGTAATTATGATTTAATTTTAATCCTTGCTGATTGATCCAGCTGTTTTTATTTTATTTTTCAGTTTAAATTATGCATAAAGGGTACGTTCTGTTGCATTTATTCTAATTATGCATAATATAATATTAATATGGATCGTAATTATGGTTTCTAGTTTATGAAAATTGTTCAGGGAAAACTTTATCTGAAGTATAAAATCTTACTCTTTTGATGTTAATAATTACGTTTGAGACAAGGGTCGTACAAGGGTCGTCAATAATCACAAGAGGAATAAAACAAGAATTAAATATTTGCCACTATTACAAGCAATAAAAACCAATTCTTGAAAAAGGTAGGGAAAGCTAGAGCTATTGAGTTACATTCCATTGTATGAAATTAAATCCATCAATTCATAGAATTAATCCATTTAATATTTCTCTTTTCTTCGGAACTATTGTATTATAAAGTGAATAAAGCCTGGCACGATTTTTAAGAAATAAAACTTATTACCAACGAATGGAGGTAATGACGAGTTTTCCATATTTGAACGATTATGGTTTAAATTTACATAGAAAATTGTAACATTGTGAAAACCCGTTCTTGTAACAATGCGACAGAAAGCAACCTTAAACATTCCTGTGCTGAGCTATGCAAAAAAAACGTTTTGACGCAACACATTACACGATTTAAATTAATAATGTGTCCAATCGGTACGTTTTCATACTTATTCAACTGCACACATTCAATTTCCGCTTCTCCGAACCGTTCCGAAATTGCAAATTCGATTTGCGGTAAACCACATCGATACATTACCATGCTTCCGGTTCACATACGGCATGTAGGTAGGACTAAAAAAGGGAGGTATTTTTTTAAGGAGAATCGGTCGTTCCCCTGAACTTACCATGGTTCGCAGTGACGCTCGAAGATGAGTGCCAGCACGATGACGGACACAACGTACAGCACGAGTATGACAATAAGTAGCAAGATTTTGAATAGAATTTTAATAAACTGATGTACCGCACAGGTCAGTAAGGCAAGCAAGGTAAGCAATAGCAGAATCTGAAATTTAAAAAAAAAAATGTAAAATATATGTTCAATTAAAAAGGAAAACTACAAAAGTCTGGGAAACACTCAGCAAAGGGATGAATAAACGATACCTACATTAATAATTTTTGACTCCTTACAATTACTAGGCCGAACGAGCGGGTACTCGTCGTAAAGCGAAAGATAGAAAATTAAAGTCTGCAATGATGGAATAGAAAGATAAAAAAAATCACGAACAAGAATTCCACCTCCATCCATTGCCGAAACTTACCAGTTTGTAGTAAGATAAACATATCACAGTAATGACGACGCAGAGCGATATCACTTGAGCTATTTCACGGTGGCCGTGAATTTTTTGTGACAATGCACGAAAGAATGTGGACACTTTCTGTAATTTGGAAGGACAAGATACAGTTGACAGTTTGCTTATTTAAAAAGAAGGGTTTGTTATGCTAGGATTTTACCATATCTTCCCGTGTGAACACCGGGACGCAGGATACCAAGAGGGTGAGCGATAGAATCCCATACACCCAATAGCTGTAGTGATCCCTATGAGGAAGATTTACCAAGGAGAAACCCCGTGTGAGTTGTAATCCACAAGCAAACCTAAGATCAATCACTTACATTGAAAACACTAACACCTGTATCGACATGATGCCCAGAAAGATAATAATGCTGCAGTAGAAGTAAACGTTCAGCATCGGATCCGGCTCGAGACAGTACTTTCGCTCGATGTCGTCCTTGATGAACGTCAGATGGAACCGCTTGCAGTGATCGAGCCGCAACCGATCGATGCTGCGTGCGTCGATCGCTTTGATCAGATACTCGTTCACTTCCTCCTCCGTGCTTTTCGGTTCGGTTTTATCATTGAAACCCATCTTCGACCAGTGGCCCATCATGCGCAACTCTTTGGAAATGTTCCCGTTAACAGACGATGACTGTTTCGACATGGTGTGCTGCAAAATGGGATTGATTTAAATTCTTATAGCAGTCAGGATATCTCCAACGATTCTACTTACCGGCCGGTAGGATGCATCCTTCGGTACGATCAGATACGTTTGGATCTGATGATCCTTTAGGTAGCTGTTCCGATCCGCTCCACGACCTTCTTCCACATCGTAATGATCACCCAGACAGCGGAGCGTTTCCTTGGTAATATGTACCCGTCCCGGTACTCCACCACTCTCCATGTAGTTTGCGAGCGTTACATCGTTCGACCACACATCAAACTGCCACTTGCGTAATCCGAGCACCCCACAGTGTACACGCCCCGTATGGATGCCGACACGCATGTTCACATTTACCGCCATCACTTCACGCACCAGAGCAATCGCATCGATCATGTCCAAACCCATCTCGACCGCACACAGTGCATGATCTGGCCGGGCCTCAGGTAATCCCGACACGCAGTAATAACAGTCGCCGAGCAGCTTTATGCGCAAACAGTGATGTTCCTGCGCGAGACGATCAAAGCGTGCAAACAGTTCGTTTAGCAGCCGCACCAACTCTTCGGCCGTGCACTGATCGCTCAGACTGGTAAAGCCGCAGATGTCCGCAAACAGTATGCTAACGTTCTCGTGACGTTGGATGTAGATTTTGTGGAATTGAGCCTCCCGAGGTTGTCCGGCTATGTCGTTCTTCATCTCCATCGCAACGTGCCGGGGCAGCACGGACAGTAGCAGCTGTTCTTGCTTTTGATTTTCGCGCTGAATCTTTAACCGTGCTTCAACGCACTGGCGTGTTTCCATGAATGCCTTCCGTTGGGACTTTTCCTTAGGCCAGTGCAGCAGAATGCCGGTCGCGTTCGTACAGGCCAGTGTGATTAGATCACAGTACAACTGTTGATTTGAGAAGGAATTTCTTGGAGTGAAGATGATCTTGCAGAAGAAGAGAACACTTTATAACCTACCACATCCATGTCGTCGGACTCGTTCATGTAGAACATTAGCACGATGTGCGAAATGGACAGTAAGCTGCCACCAACAACGGCTTCACGGAGTCGTATCGGCAGCATCGTGTAAATGATGTAGATCGCAATCACCGTACATCCACCAGACGAGGTGAATTTTCTAACAAAAAATATACATAAATTAAAAAGAAATTAAAATTGTATTTAGTTAATTTATGTTCAAGCTAATTGAGTAATTATTTCCTAAATATTATCTTGAATTGTTAAGTACAAAAAAAAAGAAAACTGAACTGAACTGAACTGAACTGAAGAAAACTTTCCTTCTATTCAATTCTAATATCTCCATAACATCGAACACAAAATACATCACCCGTACTTACTTGGCCGAGGTGGTAAAGCTAAAGCACACGTCCAGCACGAGCAGCGTCACCATGATGACGTACGACACCTGGAACAGGTAGATCTCGTTGATGCGCTGCTTGTAAAGACACATCAGCAGCAGCGCGTACACGGTCGCACACACGCCGAGCACGATGATCTGGGTCATATTGTCCTTCAGCAGCGTAAAGTAGTCGCGATTGCACAGCGGAATTTCGCCATCCGCCGAGTAATCGCTGCTGACGTTAGCCGGCAGAACCTGGGGCGTCGTGAGCGTACTGCTGACGGAACCGTACGCTTCGCTACCGGTGTCCAGACCGTGTGTAGTCCCGGCAGTGGTATACTTCCGCCTTTTGTCTTCATCGTCCAGCTTATCGTGGTGCTTATCGGTTGCCGCACTGTCAGCTGCACTTTCCGCGACGTAGCTGTTGTCGTGGCTGCTGGACTCCACATTGTTTCTAGGGGGAATGGGAAAATGGACATGAACAAAAAATTGAACCAGTACTGTATGATCTAGAGAGAGTGGTATTGAAACGTTGCACAGCATTAGAGTGTGACGGTCGTTGATGCGCTGTCTATCTTCAGCATTTTCCCGTACAACAATGTGTGGTGGATGGTTTTGGGGTGGACCATTTTCCTGGAACGCATCTCGTTTTTTTCTCGAGTCTTCTCAATTATGTTATTCGCATTCTTGTGACGGCCATTGGGATAGGTTGTTGAAGCGAACGGTGCGCAAAAATGTGTATAATCATGCTTCCTAAGGTTCCATAACAGTGTCGGACAAGAACAAAACAAATGGACTCGATTATTATGTCTCGTGTACCAGTGTTTCAAGTGCACGGATAATATTGTCGTGTAATAATGGATGGGCCTACTCTCAAAAAGGTTTGTCACTGATGCTGCCTAGGGAAGAAGGTAGCCCGTGTACATTAAAGTGGCTGTGTTATCACAGCGATAAGGGTGTCACGCCAATAAAGCAAAATGAAATACACGAAACATGAGAAAGATGTTCACCGCTTTTTACGATTATTACTTCTGACCGCGGTGTGCATCCTTTATCTCTCCTGTCCACCTTCACCCCTTCCAGGTGAAACACACAAAATGCTTCCATCTTGTGCGATCAATTAGGTCTCATTGGGAATGATGAAAAGCTTCAGCCGTAGTAGTGCGGCCGTACGTTGTGTAGCGCACCGTTACCGAGATGAAGCACATTATCCGTTTGCGTGCGACATCACGCAAAACGGGAGAGTGGGGTGACCACTTAAGGACACTCCATTTGCCGTGAAACGGAAGCAACATGTTGTGCTTCGTTTGCGGTGACACAAACGGTACACTCGTCGCCGGGGGAAGGTGACAACCAATGCCGCCAGTTTATCATGATTAATTACGACAATTTTGGTCATAATTTTGTAGCACTCTGACCCGGAAGGTTGGCCGGTACATGACGTCCCATTGTGGACGATCTTGTGCGCGGGAAAACCGATTCGGTATCCAGTTGCCATTAAAGCAACTGAAAACCGCGCTAATTAAGACGAAAGCAGGCCGAAACAGCTGCCTGGTTGGGCTTAAATTGTGGCCAGGAGAGTTAATCCCACCGGGCCGGCTTTTACGGGCAGACGGTAATCGGTATTTATTGTCAACCGTCAGCCTTCTTGGCAGGGTTTGAAAATTTTCATTTTCTTATGCATTATGCGTAGAGGAAGAAATGCGAAGATATTGTACTTTAATTTTATTTAGGGGTTACACCCTAAATCCGGTGGAAAGTTTTACCATTCATCTGTTTAAAATTTAAACTTCTTAGGATGGGGATACTTAGAGTCCAATTACTGTCACATCATGTTTATTGTTAGCGAAATGCTGGTCAGCTCGGGTTGAGGAATGAAGTTGATATTTCATTTTCTCAAAATCTCAAAGCTGCTTTGAAATTTTGTAAAGAAAAATGCCCACCAATATATTATCAGCAGGGACACTCTTTGATGCGAAGATTATTCTGTGACTGATGGAAAATCCTTTCAGAAATCGTTTTGCCGTACGTAGGACCAATTAAAGCACTGTTCATTTAGATTCTGACGACACCATGTAGGACTTTAATTTCTTTTCACGATAGAAGTACAGCGTAAAACATTAATTTTGCACATCCACTTGGTACATCCAATCATGGTTAAAGAAAAAAGGGATTTCAGGCAGGTCCCACATCAAAAATGGTTTTTTGCCCAACAAGTTTAAATACATTCTTGTTGATAAATTTACCCGCAAAAAGAATATTGGGCAAATCATTTGCAGCTGTATGTATTAAAGACGAGTTTTTATCACAAACCAGACGATAAAATAAAAAGTAACAGTGTCTGGAAAAGTGTGCTTTTCCTTTCATCAATTCTCATAACAGCTCCGTATACGTCTGGCCAGATTCGCACAGCTGTCAGTACAGTCGGGAGTTTTTAGGATGGTAAAGCAACAATCAAGTGGATATCATGAGTAACAGTGGAAAGAAATTCAGCCAATTGAAATAAATTGGCCTGTAATGAAACACGAACTAAGAAAAACAGGCAAAACAACCAAAACGATTGCACAAGAAAGATCCGCGCATTTATCTGTACACCAACGTTATATTTAAAAAAATATAACGTTTACACTATAATTAAATATAATTGATTTTGACGTCGAAAATTGAAAATTGGGTTAGTGTTCGGATTCGAACAGAGCTTTATCCAGCTATGCTTGTTTTAACATAAAAATCCCCAACATATCCAGACAAAAAACTCTAACGCTGTATGTTAGTGTAAGAAAAAAATAGAAGAAAAAGCTTCTTTTGCCATGGGTTGAATGGTTAAAAGATAAATAATCGTGAGTAATTAACTAATTAATATAATCATGTATAAATATGTAGTTTTTTTTAAAGAAAATTCTTGATATTAATATTGCCTTGATAAGGCAACATACAAGAAAGAAATGTCTTGTGACTATTGTAACCATCAGCACAAGCGGTCCTCGCAATACGACAGAAGCTGAAATAATCAGTTAAGAATAATTTTAATTTTACTATTTCAGCATAAGGAACATTTTTGTAAAATGCCTTGTAAAAATGGAACAAACTTCAGCCCAAATTAAGCTGTACTGTACGATGGAAAGCCGTCATACGAATAAATAAATTAAATTTAGAAACATATTTTAAAATAGTACCATTGTGGCTTTGTTGCCCAAAAAAAAAATTTTTTAATAAAAAAAAAAGAATGAAGTCTACCCACACAAATTCACTATACTCGTAAGCTTTATACTTTTTAAACCATTCCATATTAATCCGGCTTTCGTGTTGTTTTGATCAACAAATTCAATTTTTTTTCTGCTTTCTTCACCATTCATAGCTTACGGCCGTTATATTTTTTTTCGTTCCAACTTACAGGATTTAGCTTCAAACCACCCAGTCAACAAAGCACTGATTATCTGGCTGAACCGAACGGTCGAACATGGTACGGTCACTGCATCACTTTCGGGTGCTGATGAAAAGAAAAGATCCCGTGGCGACCAACTTGTGAAAATTTCTTGCACCCTCATTCAACTGTTAATGGGAAATTGATGGGCTTCCCGTTAACCACACGCATACACAAAACTGGTGGAAAAAAGGGCTTTCGGTGGGTTAAAGTAAAAATCAGATCCGCTACTAAAGCTCTTATCGCAATTGCGCTAAAAAAAGAAGAAAAAAACAAAATAGAAAAAAAAGCTTCATGGCTTTATTTATCTTTCCTTTGGCACTTAAAATCGTACGGCACAATCGTATTTTCACATTAAAGCCAATTTCGGTAGCAATTTCTTCGTTTCGCTTCCCAAATACCTTTTTTCCAAATCACCCCTTTCCAAAAATGGTGACAAATGAAATGTTTTCTGGAAGCAAACGTGAGCTTTGCCATTTAAGCTCGTTTGTGAAAGCAATGACGGTTCTTTCCTACACGTGCCTGACGACTGTAAAGTGAATCCAACCCGCTTATGGTGGGCAGGCTTCACGGTAGTAGCGCATGGCGTAGTAAGTCAAATTCATGTTTCGTCGAAAATGGTTGTTGGGTAGCATTTGGGTTTCCGTTTCCACCAAGGCCCACTGACTGGTACCCATCACTACCACCTGGTTCCCGGGTAGGGACCGAAATTCAATTTGCACATCAGTTTAGAGAGCAATTGATTGCTAAGCCCATTGAGTACAAAGAACGTGGATGAACATTTATGTTATAATCGGCATAGAATTACTATCTTTTGTTGAGAGCTTTGTGGAATTGAAAATACTATTTTATTTCATCCCGATTAAAGTGATATCACATGTTGCTCTTTTATGTTGCGTTGCCTTTGAACCGATGAATCTATTTGGATATTATTTTAATAAGCTGTAAATGTTGAAGCTTTAGAAGAATTTTCTCTTATTTCTGTTGTACCTCATAACATAACGGTAAATCTATTTTTTTAGGGCTCTTTATGCTAAATAATTTGATTTATGTACAGATATTTATCCCAACTAGCATCCATCGTCCTTTTTTTGCCCAAAGCTCACTGGCTTACTCACCTATGATTTGCATGTCCTCGAGTCCATCGTCTGTCCCTTGCTGCTCTTCGCCCACTTCGAAGCGAATCTTCTTCACCAGCAACAGGTACCACGACGACAGTGTCCGATACCGAATCGGCCCATCGTTTTCTCGTTCTTCGCAAACCCCCAGCGGTTTCTGCCTGTCCGGATTGACTCGTGTCTTGTGCAGCAACTGTCCACTCGTCAACCAGTTCCCTGAAAGGTCCCCCATCGGTACCACCTGGGTCGTCCTTTTCATCGTTACTATGGTAGCTACTCTTGCTTTCCGCAATGTTTTCCTCGCCTGGCCGTTGGTTCGGTTCGTTCGTTACGCTCCGTTCTTCGTACGTCCGATCCGGTGGAACCACCTCTTCGGATCTGTTTCTTTCGAGTGGATCTTCGTAGCTACCATTGCCGAATGCAATCGCCGCCAACGTAGTGCCGTTGATGGGATCTGGAAAAGGTGAAGGAAGAAAGGTGGACGAAAAGGGTCGGTATAAATCGATTGCCGGAAGTAAAATGGACACAGACCAGGCTTGTCACATGGTGGGCATTCGGTTCAGTGCTTCGTTTGAGCGTTCGGAGAAGATTAGCTAAACGGAAGTTAATGCAGAGCATTATTTGATATCTGGCTGTTGCAAAAACCGATACGCTAAGGATTCGGTTTGTCCCTTAATGGAACTGATACGTTGTTATGTTGGATGTTTTGTATTGCTAGGGAGTGGAAAGTTGAGAATTTATTTGTGTTCGTGAAGCGTAGTGGAAAATAATATTATTTATTGCTCTTGCTTTAAGCTAAAAAAATCCCCAAATGGAAACATTGTTTGCTGTCTATAATTACACGATTTGCAAAACTCCTACAGAAATAACTCATGAAATTAAATTATAATTATTACACCTACTTTCAACTTAAATTTATGATCCTCACTTGTCTATGTATATACTGGGAGCAAATAGCAGATTGGTGGTGAAAATTGTTTTGCATTTAACTACTGAAGTAGAAGTAAAAAACAAAACAATACCATGATGTTATAGTTTTTGTTGAAACGAATGAGTTTCCGAGATTGTTTAATTATTTTGCTAATTATGATGAAGTTAATTATGTGTAACTATCGCATACCATCACCATTACATCCATACCATCAACTAAAATAGGAACGAGGAAATAACCCTGCCCTAACACGTCATCAAACGTCAAGGCCATAATGTTCTGTCCGTTTGTTTTTGCACTCAGTTAATCCTTCCATTAATGTGTCATGGTTGTATGAGGCTCACAGCTGTACTCCGTAAGCTGCACTGTTGCACGTCATCCATGTGTCCACTCGCTGTACTTAGCGTTATGAATTATGTTGACCGTACACTCTACGAACGAGAAAAATGCTTTCCAATCGGATCAAAACGCTCCATCAAACCATATACACTATTAGTGGGCAAGGTTTTACTGCAAACGCAACACAAACTGTGGGCAGTAGCTTTCCTGGATAGGAAATAGACTAAAACACAACCACTCCCGGTACTCGTCCATGTGTGACAAATCCGATCCCACATTGCCACATGGTTCTATTGTGTGATAGCTAACCATTGCATGCATCTTCCGTCCATTTTGCGTCTCCCATTGCTACAACCACGCCAGTCCGATTCTGACCAAGCTGCAGAGCATTATCCTTACCTTGACCGATGTGTACACCGTCCAGTGGTGACTCGTAGCAGCTTTCCAGCGACTGTTGCAGGATGAACGTAAACACTAGATGTATTAGCGCTAAGATAAATATTAATCCTAACAGAAGCCACACGATGTGTACCGCATTGCTTTGATTCATCCGCAGAAAGTACCGCTGGTACAGCATTTCCACCTAAGAAGTAGAGAACCGAGAATGGAGAAGTAACGTAAGTAAAACAGAAAGCACACCGTTATTTAGCTGAAGGAAAACATCACTAAGCAAAATCTCATTAGTTGTCGCCATTAGGGCAGGACGGACATTCCACCCCAGAACGTCCGGAAGATATTGGGCGAGCCTCATCGTTGGGCGTATATTAGAAACGTTAACTACGAGCGGTTTGAGTTGGCTCAGCTCAGCACGATGTGTGCGATGCGATTCTATCCCGACTAATGGTGACGGCAGATTACTGCCTGCAAACTTCCTTCCATTGGACGCAATGTCGATAGTTTACTGTGAGGACGAAAGTGCACAAATAGCCGCCCGGGTGTCTTGTGGGATGTGACCACTAGCGACAACTAGTGGGAAACACGCGGGACGGATTGTGATTGTGTTGATTATTACAAGCTCTTTGCTTGATCACTTAAGGAAGTGATTGAACACTGATTGCAGACTGTCCGGTGGGACCTGTTGGCGATTGACTAGCTCAAGGAGAGGCAAAGAAAAAATAACTGGAGAATAATTTCCATTGGGAGGAAAATTTTATGATTGAAATGTGATTGTTGGAGAAGTGAAATGCATGGGATTTTTTTCAAAAGTGTAATAAACTGCAAAGTTGTGCCGTAATAAACCGTTGAATATTAAAAACTTGTTTTAATGCGAGTCTTGTTAATAGCATTTAACTTTTTTTTGAAAATATAAAAAAATCAACTGTAATTTTTTTTTATTCAATTATTCTCAACTCGCAGTAAAAATCTTTCACATAACCCAAAAAAGGCCCAAAAAAGCAACGTTTTACTTTCATCATTTTAATTAATATTACATTGAACATCTCCAAACTAAGCTCGTCTGTAAAGCGAATTACTTCCCCTGATGACTTTGAAATGTGCAAACATTTCAGGTGCTTATTTTCCAGAAATTTTTAACGAGTTGATTGTTCCAACGAGAAAAGTTGTCGAATTCCTAGAAAACTTTCCAGTAAATTGCTCGCTTGAAAATCGGTTCAATTTGTAGCAAGAACAAATTCAACCTCTTTAATGTTTATGAAAGTGGCACGAGCTTCATGACGTCATTAATGCTGCTGCTAACCGAACCGATGGTAGGAAAAGATTACTGATACGGAAGTGGTTATTAATTACCCACTGCAAAAACCATTGTCTTTCTGTTCTATTGAAATTATACATTGATGATTTGAATAGACAATGCTGAACCTTCTACATGGACCGTCAAAAGACAGTTCGAGCTCTGGATTAGTCCATGGACAACCATTCAATTTGTCAATCATGTTTGATTTGATCTGCATGTAAAAACCATGAATAGTCTTATTTCAAGAATCGCTAAATTATATTTTAATAGAATTTCAACCTCCACAGGGGTGAACTTTCATTACAGCTCAATGTACTCCTATACATCGCACATCCCTTAAAATAAAGGATCCTTCCGTTTCGGAAGAGTCTCTCCTTTGTAACGGTTCCGCTTGCGTTACGGAGTTTGAGTGGTGAATAGATAATCAATAGTGGTTATTGTTATTGGACGCTCATTTGTCGGGCCAAGCGGCTCATGTCACAGCCTGTCTTCTGCTGCATATTCTTTCGTCTCGTCTGCACCAAGTCTAATACACATTTCTGTTTGTCAGTGATTTCTTAACCCACGCCACTGAGACTGGTGTGGTACGAGATGGTGAATGTAATGAGTGGGTTTGGAATGTTAGATGAAGAAACAACGCTACCAACATAATTAAATCAAATTAACTTCTATTTTCTTGCAGTCGGAAAATATTTGACGCTTAAGATAGGTACTACACATCAAGCAGAGAGTTTGTTTGAAGTCTATATTTGCAGAACAAACGGTTTCTTACCGTTACGGAACAACCGGAGGAAGTGAGAATTTACTTCTCATTATGAATTGTTTTAAAGGCAAAAAAAGACTTCTCGAATTTGTTTTTGCAATTAAATAACAATTAAATAATTTTGAGAATGGATTAAGGTTTAATTTTTCGTTAGTAACTGAGCAAAAAGCTACAAACAAATCAAATTTAAGATTAAGCAGTACGATCAGGTCTTGCTAGAAGTTAAAAATTGAAGAATTTGGATTAGGTTTATTTTTTTCAACCAAAGGATTTTTTTATTAATAATTTTAATTGTTTAACAAATATTAGCACACAGGCCAAGAAATAATTTACATTTTCTGTATTAAATTGAATAAATTTTACATGCTAGTATTGGGTTTTTTTATTAACTCATCATTTCAACTTATTTACCATTAAAGAAACATATTGAATCATTTACAAATAATTTATACTTTAATATCAAAGCATAAACAATGAATTTAAAAGTTAGAAAGTAAGAATCTTACAAATGCTTGTTGTAATTAACAACGCAGAATACAAAAATATGATAACTGTATAGTTGCGGTACAATAGTTTAAAAATTATAATGTAGTTAAACGGCCATTATTTTTTTATAGTAACAGTCAAAATTATCAATACGACTAGGCCGTTCCTTATGAATAAAAAAAATCAGTCAAAATTGATAGATAGATGATAATGATAGATAACATTATGTTCTATAATTTCTATAATGTGGTGTATGTGATAAATGGTGTCGTTATTGGAAGGTTCTTGGGCCTCCCATCTCTGGCTTGATGACCTTGATGCAAGCTAGGCACGGAGGTACGGGCCGGATGGGATTTGACACCCGATTCTGTCGTGTGGAACCGGCGCCGTTTATCACATTTACCATTGGCCAGACAAAATTACAATGTCTGAAATCTGATATAAATATGGCATATAAAAATCATTTTGCATAGGTGACTGTACGGCCATATTGTATGGAAAATACTGAAACCCATTAAAAAACCCATTAAAAAAACTAGTAGCAATTAAAGCTCCTTTAAGCACTATATTACCAGCATGGTTCACCTGACAAGGTTAACTGTAACTGTAGCAAACATCTGATGCAGGTGCACCAAAAAAGACGAGTTGCTCGTCAAAGACTTAAGATTCTGACCGCTGCCAGCGTTATCCCTAGCGTTAGGGTTTTCAAATTTCCATCGAGAGTATGACGGTGTAAGCAAAGTACACATTCCCCACCAACATTGGTAAAGACTTGAGCACGCGGATAAATTTACCCGTTCCGCCAACACAACTCACAAGTACTTTGCACACTTTCTTAGCTAACCGTCTTTTGCTTGCATTTACCTTTAATCCATCCCCTTGGCAGATTAAAACGCGGCAAAACTTCTCCCAAACCGTGGTACCGTGGAAAACTTTCGTTTGAGCTAAGTTTTGCCACCAACAAACAAACGGTGGTTTGTGTGATTTGTTGCGTCCAGTGGCTGTGAAGCCTTTCTTGACTTGTTTGCCTTTGTGCAAATGTGTATACAAAATGTACCGTCCAGCTTGCAGTGATATATAGAAGGTACTTTGAATGAAGCAGAGGAAAAAGAACGACCAAAAATTTGTGATTTTACTCATAATGGAGTGCCTACAAACACTGCAAAAAAGGGAACGTGTTTTCATAAAGGGGTTGATGCAAAAAGGGGGTTGTTTGTTTCATTATTAAACCAATGGGTTGTTGGGATCGTTTGACGAAAAATAATATTATTTTTACAACCATTTCCAGCAAAAGTGCGTTGGCGTTGACTTTGTTCGGCTTTGTTTAGTTGCGAATTTTTGGTAGCAAAAACAAAAAAGGAAAGGGTACAACTAATCAAAATCCCTAAAAGCCACTGTCAGATGGCATTCCCATCCATGAAGATGCATTAAAAATGGATGAAACCGGTAGAATACAAACCCTCCCCCCGAAAACATGCCAGACATATGCCCGACGGCACTGACTGGAGCGTCAAGAATGATCGGTCATTTTGATGAAATATTTTTAAAATACATCGTCAGAATAGTGTGCCTGCCGAAAGTTGATGAAGGGAAAACAGTGAACAAATAATATGTTTGCTTTTCATCCAACTAACTATGGGTTTCGGTCAAAGTTAACCTTTTGCGGATATTACCCCATCCATGGATCCAATTTTGTAACAGAATGCGAGTAGGTGGACAATACCAATAAAACAATAAATCGCCTTTTTTGTGAGTGTGTTAAGAATCCTTCCTTTCTTGTCTAGAACCATACGAACACAAAAGGAACGCTATTATATAGCTATTTTAACAAAACCCACAGCACAGTGGAATGTTGTGCCTTGTGCACTTGTTGCTCGTTTTGCGGACATTTTCATCTCGCACAAAATTTTCCACATGAAATTGGGTCAACAGATTTGCCTACCAGCATGTTGTGCCAACCGCTACCTACCGCTACCATCTTCTCTTAAACATTTTTCACCAGACGGAAGGCTTCCAAGTGAACCACCCTTCCGGGAATTGTTTCACGGGCCGGGCTGATGAAACAGTACATCCCCCCTTTTGTCAATAATTTATTACAACGAAACAGTGATTTTGAGTGATCCCGACATCGGTCAGCAATGATGTGCTACGGGAATGGTTTTGAAGCATAACTTTGAAGGCATGCGCACATTTTCGGCCAAAGTAGTGGCATGAGAAGAGGTGAGCCAAGGGGGGGATAGCCACTAGAGGAAAAGGGGTGTTTCGGGTGGAATTTGATTTCGTTTTTCGTCGCCCGCTTTTTTAAATGTTAAATAATGTTCTGTGCATTTAAAAATCCACCATTTTGGTATAACATTTTCGTAACATAAAAACTTATTTGGTTAAAAAATAGCTCCAAAACGATGTATTAGTTTTTCGCTCAGTTTTAGTGATATTCCTCAACAGTTCCTTAATTATGCAGCAAATTCCTAATTCATTAGCGCAACACAAAACATAAGCATGGAAGTAAATTGAATTGCATCGATGAATAATTAAACACAGCTGATTCGAGTGCAAATCCAAGTGTCACTGATTCACAGCGTCATTGCAGTTGTGTTTGTGTTTGTGTTTTTGTGTATCGGTATATCCCCTGCCGAGCTTGGTTTAGAGCAACAGGCAACTTCATTAACGTAAGGTAACAGTCGTAAGAAAAGGACAGGATCAATTTTCACCGATTGATGCCGCTTGCTTTGCTTGCTTACTTAAGCTTGTCCGTTAATGAACCACCGGCAATGATGATTACATTGCCCACGGTACGAAACGTGCCAACCAGTTTCGATGGGTCGTCATTAAGGGCAGAGCACAGGCCTTCCATGCCACCATGCACTGCTTTGCAAATGACCTTTTTGTCGTGTAGCCATCGTCGTGCATTTGTCGCGCATAGTGTAGTGATGAAGGAAATTTGCCATAATTATTTTCCACCTTTTCTTTTCCAGCTGTTGATACGCGATGGAGACGATGGAGACGCCTGGTAGGTTTCGGCCTGTTGAAGCGCAAACGATGGAGACGCCTGGTAGGTTTCGGCCGACAATAATTGTGCGTAGAAGCTGACAGCAGATAATTGAAGGTAACAAGTGTTTGCTGGCGAATAATAGTTCCAGGTAAATAATGGTTACTTCCTTTGTGTTTGGATTATGATTCTCTAGGTTCATGGTTTATTGGTGCTGTAATTATACATAGTTACCAGTTAATTTGCAAAGTGCTAAGGGTTTTTTTTCAAAAACACAAATTAATTATAATTGTTGTAAGCAGTTGTGATTTTACTTTGATTTTCTATCTCTATTTTTATACTCATTTTTTTCTTTTTTCTTCCAAAACGAATACAAACAACGTCATGACGAAAGTACTATTTATTATCACTTTTCCTCTCAACACTGCAGATAAGTATCCATCCACCATCTCAGGTATAACATCACCAAAGTACAGCTTATTTCGTTATCCACTTGAAATAATGCTCCACAACAGCTCCTTCAGCGCGAAAGCGGCACAAACAATAGACAAGTGGTGCAATCCGGACTACACCCGACCACCGCCACCCGGCAAACCATTACAAATACAACCCAATTTTATGATGTGACAAAGAGACGGTAACGACGTCATACCAACGAACGGACGGACGGGCGAACGAAATTCTTCCACGAAAAGTACGCAGCGTCAACGAGGAAAAAAAAACATTAAGACATCGTGCCCGGACCGAACTCAACCAGTAAGATTGTTAGGTCCACTAGTCTCCAACGTTTCCGGGTTCGGTTCTGGCCAACCCCAACCACACGGAGTTTCGTCGATTTTCCCAGCAATCACTTGGGCGCAAAAATAACGAGCGTCAATTTACTTCCCACCCTGCGACATGAAAAAAAACATCCCTCCCGTCGACGGGGTACGGAAACCCCGGGCAAAACCCCGGTGCTGTTTTGTATGTTTTCGTTGGCCGTGAGTTGTGTGTTTTTTTACTTTTCTTTTTGTTTGGTTAGTTCTTCTTCTACTTCGTTCTGCTATTTTCTTACAGTATAATGTAAGGCAAGAAGGTCTTCTGCCAGTGCATGACAGAAATTCTGCACCCAAGGGATATTTTCGGCCACGGTACGCAAACTTGCACGGTGAAAGGATGAGTTTTTTTCTCGCCAGGAAAAGGTTGTCAAACTTTCCTCTGCTGCTCTGACTAACAAAATGGAAAATGATAAAAATAAGTCTCCAACGGAATGTGCTAGCCAAACGGGACGTGGACCGATTTTGGGGACGTTCTAGGCTGGGTGTAAAATATTCGCAAGTAAAGGACGAATAGAAGAACGAGAAGATGGCAGCGAGAGAAAAAAAGCAACACGTTATCCAATGTAAGATGCTCCTGTTGCGTACTTTTTCCGTATCGTATTTTTCATCCAGTCCGGGTGGTTTTTTTTTATCGTCGTTACTTTCACTTTTCCAAAACCAACCATTGCAATGTACGAGTGTGGCTTTTTTATCATGTGGTTTAAGCTGATACCATCCAATTTACATCTTTGGCTGGTAAAACGAGACATTAGGGGGAAATAAACATGTAAAAAATATTGTGCGGGAAATGAAATTCTTTACAAGAACAAAGACACATTGTGTATTGCATTTTCATTTCGTTAAACCGTTTGTACGTGGGATTTTTTGTTCTTGCTGTATGTTATTTATTCTTGAAGAGCGGCCATGGCTTATTGCTTTGGGATGTTAACTTGAGAAGAAAAAATATCAGCTCCATTATTTTACAAACAACAAGTTATATTTATTAAAGTAAATAAATTTAGATAATAATTGAAGTTGTACTTTTATCTTTTGTTTACTGAATTATTACAGCCCTTCAATTAATTAGGAAACAGCCACCATAATTCCTACTGCTGATGCAACAATTGCAGAAGCATCACAACATTAATCCGAAATAGCATCTTATTATTCAACGTCCGTTCCGCAGAGCCAAGCTCATTACATGGCAACAGCACGGAATAAATCAAGGTGCTTATATGGTGCAGGTGTGTATAACCACACGAACCACCATTTCAGCAAAACGCAACTGACCGATTGTACAACCGCTTGCAAGCATCTCACGATCTTAGCTTGCACATAAATTATCAAACCCATTCCGTGGGAATGCTTCCACGTCCGAAGCTACAGAGGACCGGTTGGAGATAGTTGAAGGGTAATGAATTATTTCGAAGCTCTAATTCGTACCATAATTCATCCTTTCAGATGATGATGTTTTCGGTGTGAAAGAGCTAAACCAATCAAAGCACGAAATCATATCGGTCACGTTAGTAAGGTACAGTTTATTACATATTTCAAGCCATTTCACGTTCTTTAATCTCCGCTTGTATGCCATTTCAATGACACTGTCAAATACACTATTTACTGCTAACCGATTGAGGGAATAGTTTAACTACAAGTGAGTTAAATTAGCGCAAGAAAGTAAACTGCCTGCGATACACGGTAGTAATAATAACTACAAAATGGGTAAAATAACGCAAAACCCAACCAAGCTGTTGATAAACTTTCCAAACTCAATTCACGCCCGCTGCACGATGAATGCAATTAGCAGTTACACAGCTTTGCATAATGGGAGCACTTTTCACTTCGTTACTTGTACTGATGTGCCATTCTGCATCCATCGTCGATTGAACACGGTGTGGATGAAGCATGGTGCCAGCTACGGTGCTGACGGTGACGTTACTAATGGGTAAGTATATTAAAAACTTTTAACGAAAGTTTACTGCTTCAAACTGTAGACGGTAGTGAGTGCGACCACGGGGTGCATACTTTTCTGCACCATGCAACAAATCGCATCGAAAGGAAAAGATGTCGAATGCGGAAAGTCTAGTGGTCATCTGTTCTTGGATATCTTCGTTTTGTTTGCAGCTGTTCCAGTGAGGATTTACCTACATTTACTGTTTCCTTTTATCCGTTAGTACAAGAGATTTCAAATAACCTTTTTAAATAACAAATGTTAACCTATTAATTTTTTTTTGGGTTTTGGAATATTATGTTAAAAAAAACTTATTTGACGCATTGTATTATTGTAATTTTTAACAATATTTACTCAATATAGAAAATTACTCATTGACCCAATGAGGACACTAAACAAAATCTCGATGAGAAGGGATAATCGGCGTTCCCCTGTATTTATCAATAAAAAATTATGTCTCTATTATCCGTCATATTTGCTTATCCAGCCTGGGTTGAATCACGATGAGCACGGATAATCGGCTTTAAGTTATATTTGTCAAGCTTTTTCATTTGTTTTTTGTCTGTTTAAAATACAAACAATTTTAAAACCGTTGACTTGTTAAAATTGTTCTACATTTAGTCATTTATATCAAACTCGACCACAAGTAATATCCTTTCAAATTTAAATTGTTGTATACTTTGTGTTAGTTCTTTCACATCATTTTGATTGTGTATTTGTTTTTCATAAAAATATTTCTAAACCAAAATTTGAGCATTGCTTTTTATTATAAAATTTCAAAGAAATCAAATTTCAAAGAACAAAGAAATTTTCTTTGTGCCTCAAAGTACATATCTCCCGAGGAAACAAATTTATATATTTATATTAAAATATTTAATTAGTAGTAGACAAACATTATTTAACAATGAAACGCAGTCATTTCTGCAATCACCAGATATGAAACCGATCCTTCTAAGAATGTTTGTGCGTTGTATCACATGAAACGACCAACTAAAATAATTAAAAATGGCAGTAAGCCCAGAGAGGTTAAAGTTTTTTTTTTAAATTTTATTTTGAGTATGTCAGCACTGCGCAACAAATATTCACATGCAGAAATGCAATCAAACATGCAAGTGTAGTCGCAGTATATGAAAAAAAAATGGAATCCATGTGCGAAACAACAAAAACCAAGCTCCCGGTTGCGCATTTAATTTGATGTTTGTACAAACTCGAGATGCAGCTTTGAAAGGACAAATGTAGAAAAGAGCGACAGGATACGCATACGCATCTCCGTAAAAAAGTCACTACGAACCTAAGGGCCTTATACCATTGTGCCGTAAAGATGCCTCATACAGAAGAAGCGATTCAGCAACGGAATGAATGCAACATCGCACAATGGCAGGCACGAAGTGCACTTGCACGATGTGGCATTTCCGTGCAGTGGCATGGCTCTGAAGCATCTGAAGACAAGCATCAGGGCTGCGGAATAAAATCTCAACATAATCTCGCACAGCTACACCAGTCAGTGCCGGGGTGCAGTCGAGTGTTATTGCCCGTAGAAAAACTATCCTCTCGAATGGGACAGCTGCATTGCCCCGGGGGCAGGATGCTGCGTTCAATGTTCATGTGGTATGTGCTTCATGATGTGTTATCTTGCCTCGTTTGCAACTCACACCAGTGGGCGAATCAGTAACGTCATAAATACTACACACGAGCTTTGCTGCTTTCACGCTGCTGTTACGATGGTTGAACATTTTTTTCCCTGGATGGTAATATTGAAATTGAAAAAAGTAACGATGTTCGTAATAGGCACAAAGGGATACAATGAAACATGTTTCCAACCGTATTGCATATGGATCGAAAGTGTTTTCCCTTCGGACTTGATCGTTTGATTGAAAGGGAAGATTATTGAATAATTTTCACGCACAAAATGCCAGCGAATTTCTTAGTTGTGTGGTAGAAATATAAACAAAATTTTCCTGTTGGAGAGCAAAAAAAAAAAAAATAACAAAAGCTCATGTATTTCCCTTCTTGATTTCTTTGAAGGATTTCTTTGAAAACGATGTAATTGGCAGTTCCATTCACTTTCACTTACATTCATGTTAATGGAAATGGAAGAATATTTCCACTTCTATAGGGAATTGAAGTAAATAAACGTGTCAATAATATTATGGAACTTTAACGGAATATTGGTCATATCCGGCATGGAGAAGACTTCCCAAAAACCTAACCAAACATAACTGACGTTAACAGGAAATTTATAAAATGAAATAATTGTATTATTTTTTTCTTTTGATTTTCAGTACCAAGAGTTCCGAGGAGGCCCGACGACAGAACCGGGTATCAGATCCCATCAAGACCAAAGATTTAATAAGTCTTGATAAATATAAAAAATATAAAAAATGTTCTTCGTGTTGAATTTAACAATTAACAAATATCTTCAATAAAACAAGCTAGAACACAAAATTTTGATCTAAAATTTGATTAAGAGGAAATAATTAATTATTCATTTTGCTATCCTTAATTGAAATTCATTTCACAGCTTCGCCGTATACCTTCCGAACGATGGACCTATGCAAAAATGTATGATTTTTTCCCAGCAGATTGGCAGATAAACCACTGGTTTCCTCTTTTTCTTCATTCAAGTTTATTTGCATCGAGATCCTGGAAGCGATTTTATGCAAACATAATTTCAAATGGACCGTTGGGCACTGTTCTGCGGAGGTACTTGACTAACTCATAATTAACATTTCCTTTTATTGGTGGTTTTGTTTGATGCTATCCAAAACACAAATCTTCATGTTCATCCTCCAAAAGCGACCAATTTGAATAGTCATACCGAAAAGCTTAAAGCATAAATGGTGTGTCTATTGGACGGTATGTGTACTGCGTGAAATGTTATGCATCATTAGAATGTGCAACTTTGTACGGCAAAAAAGTAAACGATGTGGTCACGATGGTTTCCGAAAGCTGATGATAAAATATGGCATCCTTTAACGAAGACTTACAAGAGGAAGCAAAAAAAATTCCCCTTTTGTTGCCACCCAACCATCCCAAGCGGGTCGTAGTGATTAGCTTGTGTCGAAAGCTTTCCACAGCTTCCTCCTAGCAGACCACCGTCGGACACATTCAAGGGAGAGTTGTGGGCAGGTGCTATACAAGGGAACATCATATCACAAAGAAAGTGTGCCTGCTTTCTTCTCTCTCTCTCTCTCTGCCGGTATGGTTAAATTCAATCAGTTTTCTTCTCGTTGATGACAAGGATCCAAATATTCTTGCGACCGGAATGTCATACACCATTGTCCTCGGTGCTAAGGGGATTCCCATCAATGTCATGACAAATTCACCGAACAGCAGCGAACCCGGATGGTGCTAGTAGCGGTGATAATAGAGTGATGTAAAAATTTGCCCACCAACAGCTTTCCACACAATGTGGCGATAGTGTGTTTCCATACAGTTTCTTCGATGTAATCGGCAAGCAAAAAACCCAAGTGTTCCGTGGTCTTGTCGAGTGTCTTACCATCTAGATTGAAGTGCACTGCGGTGCATACGATCACTGGAGTCCATGTGTCTCGTTGCATTTGAATCTGTGGCCTGTTATTTGTGCACAAATTTTATATGCAAGAAAGTCGGAATCATCTTCTCCAGCAGGCCAATCCCAGTTCCCGGGGCATTTCATGGCGATACCCGCCACTGGAATTGGTTTACTTGGGTGGCTTCAATGGCTTACGTTTTTAGTACGCTCATGTTGAGTAGAGTTCAGAAACCTGGTAACGGAATGTAACTGAAAGCTTGAAGCTCCGTAGCTCAGACAAAGCAGAGTATTCCATTTGGCGTCCGTAGCTTACATCCTTCGCTAGAAAGAAGGGCTTGAATGTCAGATGCAAAAGCTCATACAATTGTGCTGGGTGCCTTCCGGAAACACTGCTGCATCCAGTTTTTCCTTGGCCACGTTTTTAACATGCTTATATCCATCGCACTGTTGGTTCCATTGACTTATTCCATCGTATAAATCGCCCTGCATTGAACGATACCGAGCGGACCTAATTCCGGGCGAAATGGAAAACTGGTTCCCGTTAAATTAAAGTGAAGAATATTTTTTTATTTTGTTCATCACATTCATCACAAAATGGTCCACGGTCACAGAGTGCACCGATGGTATTGAAACGTGGTCACAGTGAAGCAATAAAGCAAAACGCAGGTGCGAAAGTGTATAAGATTTGATATGCAGCATAAACAGGAAGACGGCACGTTATTTATGTTCGGTCCAATTTCAGTTTTATTTATACGCCATCGTTTGCCTTCGTATCGGGTCGCTGCTACTCGCTGCACCACCGAGAATTCATTTTGCAGTTGCGAATAAAATATTCAAAACAAATACAATTACTCAAACAAAACTGTTCGAATGAATAAACACGAATGGAGCTATTCGTGCACTCAAACAAAAAGTAGTGAAAATCAAACCAGTTCCTGTGATTACGATCGGAAGTATCCGAGGGCTGTTAAATGCAACTTCGGCAAATGCAAAAACACACACAATCAGTAAACTTCACTGTTTGCTTGCAAATGTTTCTGCAATATATATTCAACTAGCCCCGCTAGATTTGCCGCTGGGATGCCGCTATTACATCGCAATGTCCAAGCAAACAAACATAAATGCCAGCAAATGGGTACGTGTATTCGCCAACATCCTCCCGATTGCCCTCGAATGGTGGAAAGGAAAACTTTTTCCCCCGTGCAGAAACCATCAGAGAATTTTCTTGTCGAGAAATTTCTTTCCCAAACGGTGTATAAAATGGAATTAAACTTACACAAGACTCCGAGTGTACGACCGGGTGGATGCAAAACCCGGTACATCGCTCGGAACCGGCTACTCGTAAAAATGTGTCACGAGCACAAGATTCTTGTCCCTGTTTTACCTTCCGATTGCAAAAACCCGTAGTAGATTAAATGTAATTTCAGCATCTTGAAGTAAAAACCGGGTAAGGAAGGCAAAAGAAAAACGAAGGCAAACGTGCAAAACGGAAAATCTTATCGCATTATCCTCGCACCACACTCACAAGCGTCCCATTTTCTGGCCAGGAGACGTTTAGGGAAAGCAGGTAAAACGGTAAACGGTGCAGCAGTTCGTCCCCGTGTTATTGCAATTTGACTAGCCTAAGCCAGT
Organism: Anopheles funestus; assembly: GCF_943734845.2. Taxonomy (NCBI): domain Eukaryota; kingdom Metazoa; phylum Arthropoda; class Insecta; order Diptera; family Culicidae; genus Anopheles; species Anopheles funestus. The sequence goes on from NC_064598.1 coordinate 45,990,075, forward strand.
TCTAGAGGGACAGTCAGTTTCGCGAGTCTAACTTTGATGAGAAGATTACGTGAACCGTTATTTAGCGATGTTGACGCTGTGTGGCACCTCTGCTTGTTTGGCTCGGTAGCATCGAGAGATTCTGGTAAGCTTATACATTTTGTTCACCATCCGCAACAACCGTAAACGATAGAAAAGCACAGAACGGGGGGACGGGAAGCAATATGCGGTTGGTCGTGGCCGAACACGATGGATAGCATTTTGTTGTGTTTTATTTCTCTCATTGCCTTCTGTTACCTACCTGGACATTTTTAAACTTGTGCGAACAGATGACTCCGTTGAACAAACATTTGACCGTGTTCCAGCAGCGGGATGTATCGAACACACCTTCGGTTGTGTTATTGATGTTTATGTTGTTCAGCGGTTCAAGCTCTTCCTGGGCTGTTTTTGGGTGGAAAGGAAAAAAAGAGGAAAAACACGTGTAAACTGTAATAAATTGATATGCATTTTCAAACGACTTCTAACTCAGCATTGTGAAGTGTGAGTATTAAAAATCTGTATTGTTTTTTTATTATTTTATGTTGTTTAAATTTTAAATAGTTAATTAAAATTATTTAGACATTGGAAATGTACGAATTAAGAAAAAAAAACAAATTTGACAATGTTACCAGTTAATTTGTCAGTCAACTCTTTGCGGATGTCTGTTAAAATTTGAATATTCTTTAAAAAGGAGTAAAGCAGTACAAGTCGTGCTGGTCTGATATAGTCGATTTGGTATTAATAATCTAATCTCAAATCTTGAGAAAGTCTAAAGAGTCAAATAGTAATCTTGTTCTGATCGCTCAATAACAGCCTGACAAAATCGAAAAGGCTAGTAAATAAAATCTAAAGGTGAAGATTAACACTAGAACTACCAAGCGTTTTAAGCGTTTATCGGTCGTGGTTAATTTTTAAACAATTTCGAAGATTTGGAGTACATTTTATTGACTATCGTTAGGATCGCTTAATATAAAAAAATAATGTGATGAAAATGAAGCGTTCCAGTCAAAATGACTGGTCCGATAGTTCTAGTATTAAGAACAAAATGATCTCCTGGATGTGAAACCAATCGTCCCAATAGTGAAAAATATCTTGGTAAAGGTTAACTTTGCTATGCGGAAGAGTCAACCGAAGTCGGTGAGCGGTAGATGATAGCCAGAATTAGCAACAGAAGGTTCAAGTGAAAAATTTCTTCTCGATTAGTTAAGGATAATGTTTTTCCGAAGATCTCCAATCCTTCTAATGCCACTCAGATGTGTAGGACAGCACGTTTTTGCGAAAACCGTAAACAGAGGATCAAATTCAACAATTTCCTAGCAATACGGACTGACAGTTGATTACCGCAGCTACGGAAATGCTAAAATAAATGCTTTAATTCGTAGATTGTATGGCATTTGCTGAGTTTCTGGCCAGCCTTTGAAAGACCGATCGTTAGACCGAAAACTTATTTTTCTCGGAGATTTGTTTAGCGCATCCACTAGGATTTTTATCGGCATTGAAAATAAATACCTTTTTTGAGTAAGTAAGTGACTGAAACGCTTCATTATCATCGAATTAATTTTTGTACTTAAATTGTTTTAAGCAGTTTATATATTACATATTACTTTTAATTATCTATGATAAAGTACACACTATAGCAAAACCTATAAATATAGTCCAGCTCTTCGAAATTGTTCATAAAATAAGCAACAATAAAAAGCGCTTAAAACGATTGATAGTTCTAGTGTTAAATTAATTGAACAAAATGTAATGTTAGAAAGAAAAAATCCCACTCTAGTTGTAACACGAACATTGCTTCAAATCTTCACCTGCCGGTTCGCCTGAACTACTAACGATGTTCCGTCTAATTGTTCGGGACCGTTTGTGAGATGAGCGCTTAATCGCTCTCCAATCGGGTGTCGGACCCGAATCATTTAACGTTCGACCTCAGCTGATCTCAAACCCTCCCAATTAGAGTAATTGGCATTTAATTGCCGTGTAAACCTGGCTAATGTGGTTTTCTTTTCAAACAGATGCAAACCGAACGAAGATCAAGTTCCCATTTTGCCGCAATCAACTACACACTCTGGTGAATACGAAACGCAAAACTACACATACACACGTTCATTCCGTTTTCTTTCTCTCCTTCTCCCTCTCTCTCTCTCTCTCTCTTTCTCTCTAGTTGGTTATAACTGCTAATTACAGATCGGATGGTTGGCAACCCATGGACACGTGAAGTTCCGACACCGGATCCGAAATTGTAATTGAATCGCACGAAACAGAACTACTGACTACGGGGTAGTACGTTCCGGTTAGTTTAATTGTCATGAATGGAGTGTCGGAACGTCCCCATGACTCCTCCATTAAATTGTTAATTCCCGCGCCCTGAAATCATTGTTAATACCGTTAAAGTGTTTGTAAGTGATGGCAGCAATGCAAATATTCTTATCCAAATAGTAAGGGCATACATTATCGACCCCAAAATCCTGCATTGAGTGCCCCACCAGGCGTTTATCATCAACAGGTGTTTGCGGTTCGGGCACTCAAGCGCGTGAGTACCGAAACCGTGCCGGAAGGGAAACCTTCGGTTCAGTGCGCTTTGCTGCGGACCTCTTAAGTACTGCTTACTGCCGCCTTAACAATCAGTAATCGCACCCTTAAGCTATTCAGCATCGATTTTACTGTTCGCGAAATGGAAAACTCTTTGCATTTCTGGAGCCTTTCCACGAATATTCGACAAAACGATTTTTTCTCGTACGTTTCCCAGCTGTAGCAGAGCATCGGGACGGAAGCGTCGAAGAGCTCTAGAAAAAAACATTCCCTGTTGGAGATGAAATTTTTTTCGAAATGGCACAAAGCGAAAATAATTTTTTTGTGGAACAATATTCATCTCAATCTGGAAAGGATTGTAGATAGGTTGGGTTTTATATGGACAAGTTTAAGCTTTCTTGAAGTTAAACACTTCCAGCAGAATAACAAATAACTATTAATTTGATGCATACAAATCAAAGCTCCAATACACAGAGTAACGACTTATATTAAAACGATTAATGTCTCATAAATTCCTACCAACTATTATTCTTCGTATCGATTTGAAAACACTCTTCAGCAAATATCAACCATATATTATCGAAATCTCCTGCCTTCTACTATAACATTTACACACGTAAAACTGATGACCACAACTGCTTCAAATAACCCTTCAAGCAACGTTGAAGTTAATCGGAAGCACTCGTACAGACATCATTTATTGAAGCATCTTTCTCCTGTGGCTGTGGTCTTATGAGCATGGTCATGGTATAGGCTCACAAGACCAAGCGTTCTGCTTAGGAGCCTTTCATTCCATTCCGAGTAGTACAGCGAAACAGTAGCATCGAAGAGAAATTAGACGCCCGAGGGCGTTTGGAACGTACATAAACATCATATTTCATAACTGCAGCCCTACGCTTCCTTTGCTGGGAGGCTTATCATGGGGTTGGACCGCCTTCAGGCCCGCCATGGACCGGAGATCGGTATGAGTCTTAAAGAGATTTCCAACATTCATGCGGTTTTGTGCAGAATGTTTCATGTAGATCCATTCAGCATAACAAAGGCCTTTCGATGGTTACGTACCTAATAGCAACAAGGAATCGTTTAGAACCGAACTATATCATGCGAGGATAATGCCACCCGTACCCGTACCTAGGCAAGTACATTCTTCGTGAGTTAAATGATGGTCCATTAGGTAACGCCATTCCCACGGCGTATACGGTAATGGATGGATTTTAGAATACCCCTCAGGTAAAGGATTTTGACGTCTACTCCATCGAAACGATTACAGTGCCCTCCCCCTCCCCGAGTGCCATCCATTCATAAACACAACGGCCGGAACGGGATGCGTTGTTATCCGATAAACGTTCGAATTATTTTGTGCCCCATACCTGTAGGGTAATGTGCCGTTTAGAGCTATTTCGGATCATATGATTATGATGGCAGTATTTGGAAATAAGTTTGCCCGTAAACTCTTGTTATTTTCCCTGCACGTGCCGGTCATGCTGGAAATTGATAAAAACAAGTTTTACAAACTCAATTATGTTGTGTGATGATTGTTATACCATGGTACATGGGAACAGGTCATGTGCCTCCCCCCGGGGGGAAGGTAAAGAGTTACATCGCCAACAGTGATAAAGAGCTTTCATTATCGTTGTAAGGATAAGCTTTTAGCAACAACTGTCAAGTGAAAGAAAGGAAAGTTGGACCAAACTTTACCCACTGAACCATACACCGATCGACGATGAGGGTCGTCAATATTGCGATGCTGGACATTTTTTTTATTTCGTGTAAAGTTTTCTTGGTTGATGGTTTTTTTTTTCTTTTTCGTCCCAAAAGGGAACCGTTTTGTCATATGTTGTGATAAAGAGCTTGAAAGTTGTTAATCATCGCCACATGGTTAGGCGGAAAGTTTGTTTTCCTTTCTTTGTATAATGCGTCTTCTGGACATGCAGCAATCTACGTTTTTATATTTATATTTTCTACTTTTTTTGAGGAAAATACGACTAGGTACCCGAAAAACTAAAAGAGTTAAACTCGTTGTCACGTCAAGGAAACATAAAGTCGTTAAGAAATAATTTCTAAATGTTCATGCATAAAAGCAAATTGTTGAAAAACTTAAACTCCAACAGCATACTTTAGAAAACATTTATACAATCTTTCCCCAATGCAAAAACGAATCGCTTACCAAACGGAATGGAATAACATATCAAACTGATTAAGGTATAAAAGGTGTCTGATTTCCATACAGTTCATTCACGGTAAACGGACCAGTTCCACCAATTTCCACCGGATTGCAAAAACCATTGACACATGACAGTTCCATTTGGCATGCGAAATGCGGTTCGGTTCTGCCGTAGTGGACGCAGCGGGAGTGTACAGGGAACAAAACAAAGGCAAACACGGCCATGATTACATTTGCTTGTGCTGTTTGCCTCCCGGGCAAGCATCGTGTCTGTTTGCGAAATGCGATTCCTTTGTGTCGAGGCAAGGGCAATACAACCGAAAAAGAATACCATCCCATTGTTGGGAAAGTTGGTTGCTAGTTACTTCAAAGTAACGAGATCTTTATGTTGCACCTCCTGTGCTATCTTTGCCAACTTTCTTTCCACGTGTACGGAGCTAGGGGGCAAATGGGAACGAAGGGAAAAACGAAACAAACCCAAGTGTGTTTGATGCATTCGAAGAACTGCTTGAATCGTTAATGGTTCGAAATAAAGCATCTAGCAATTCGATTCAAACACAGCATCTATTCTCGATGGTATCATCGGTTCTATCGTACCGGTGTTACCGATCTTCAATAGCAAATTGGTTTCGCTTCGAGTCCGAGCGAAGAGGTGAATTCAATTACCCCCCCAAAAACTTTCCCACAGTGGAGCTTCGGTACAGTTGGAGGTCGACACGTGTTGCATGACAAACATGACACCGAACAAACCGTCATCCTAATGACCTGCTGAGGACACACAGCACACGACAAGAATGTGGAACATTCGGGAACAGAATCGGTTTGTTCTGTTTCCCACGGACACAAATACGACAAAGCTTTGTTGTTTTCTTGTTTAGCTGACCAAAAGAATTCGTATTATACAAAAAAAACGGAACGATTTAACCCAATGCTGAAAGTTACGCGACCTTCCACATATCGCACGACGTTGGGGAAAAGTTGCGAACAATTTAATAATGTATCACCCCCACACCGTGTGTCATGCATTGCAAATTGAGCAAACATTTTGTCTTGTACTATCTCGATGCTACTCGAGTTAGCAACAACTGAACAAGGATGTATAACAAAGGGTAACAATTTGTCTACATCGTTGCGTTTTTAACCTCACTTTCTTAACGGAAGAAGTGCTGAATATTCATGCGGCAACATCAGTTCAATAAATACATTTTATCGTTATACACTGGACAAAAGCATATCATTTTTGAAAAGAGAAGAAAGAGAGAGAGAGAGAGAGAGAGAGAGAGAGAAATATCTAACCCTTAACCAAACCCTTACTAAAAAGGTTCAAACAGGCAAATATTAAACGAACTTCCGGGTAAAAAGTAAATCTCCGTATCAAAAGCAGTACCGTTTGATGGCTTTTGAGCCAAGGCGTTGACTTGAGCGATAAAGCGTACGGTGACGGCAAAAAAAGTGGTGTTAACAACTTTCAACCTATCAAAAAGCGTAAGGCAGGCTGTCTGTTGGAAAAGCAATTTTAGAGGGAAAATAAAAGGTGGCCAAAACGGAACAACCTTCATCCTTTTCACCTTTAGACGTTAAATCTCCCGCCGTGCGCAAGGCACGAATTTACTATTTATGAATACTTAACATCGCACGATGTGTGTATGTGTGCATGGATGTGTATGTATGGTTGTTGATAGTTTAATCTCGATTTACATATCATCACCCCTGTTGAGGTTCACTGTGGCAAAGCAATGCCGAGTTTCAAAGCTAAACTGATTTAAAACTAGCAAACTACAAAAATCAGTTGCTAATTGCAGTCAGCCAGAGCTTACCTCTGGCAGAGACTACAAACCTTTGCCCACCGTTCCAGCCCGTACTAGCTGGTTTATTATTAATTAATGTAATATGAATTTTTAATTAATGCTACAGCACGAACCGAAGCAGAAGAGTATGCATGATGACTAGCAGGGCACGTTCGTGTACCTGCCCTACGTAATGATGTGGGCTAGTGTGTACTCTTCAACAACCTACCGGTTGCTTCTCTTTTCCTTGGAAACTGGGATAAAAATGAAACCAGAGATATCTACATTCAGGCGCGTTGAACTTGGCGATATGTCCTTCGGGAGATCCTGTTCCACCCACTTCAAGCCACTCGATGACTAGGAGTGCTTTTGGTTTCGTGGAAAAATGATGTTGAAATTATTATCCTTCCAAGCGATAATTCCATCGCATTCAATTAGGCTACAGCTATGATTAATACAATTTGATAATGATTTCCCGGGCGAGCAGTATCGTGCCCAGGGAATCGTGTTCGAACGCAGACCGGGCAAAATAAAAACAACGAAAAGTAATGTCTTAACGAACCTCAAGCTCTTTTTTTCTCTTTCTTGGGCTCCCACGGGAACACGGTAGACCGTCGACGAAAGGTCCAAAACATACCGATATCTCTTCATTCTGCACAGGAAAGTGCAACCCAATAGCGTGATTAAATGATTCTGAAAAATCCATCAGTACCTACCTGCTCCACTGTATATCTGGAAGCTTTTCTTCCGTATCGATGGCGTACCGGAGTAGTTGGAGGTGGTATCGTCCAGGTTGAACGCTGTCACGCCGGCCTGTGAAAGTAGAGCAGCAGCAGCAACAAAAATACGTTACGTTAGTGTATCGTTTGGGGAGAAACAACAAAAACAAGCTTAAATTGTCTGTTTAATAAATTTTCAAGGAAAACCAAATTACACCATTGCCTGTTGTCTCAGTGGAAAACCACCGAAAACGAGCGCCCCCGGGGAAAAATAAGAATAGAAGAAACCAGTCTTTTTTTTATGAGCGCTCCGTGCCGAAAATGAGTCCGATGCCCAACACTAACTAATCCCCACCAACTCATCCAGCGTTTGGATAATAAACATTTTGCTTAAGCTTCCACTGCAGCGATTTCCAAGACTGACGAAGACATCGTTAAATGTTTCATAAATCAAGCAACAACAACAACAACAAAAAACGGTAATTCAGCAAACCAAATTGAGTTGGCGAATAATTTCCAGCACCGGTCAGTATGTCCTCGGCGCAATGATCTCCGCTGACCTTGACCGATGCGTAAGGAAGCGTCACCGTCGGTTTGGATCGTTAATATTTTTTGGTGATGAGGTCTCATTTTTATGGTGCTCCAATGAGAAACGTTTATATTTGGAGGATTTATCTTGCGTTGTGTAGCACTGTGCTAACTTTGTGAAATTAATCGATAATTTAGTTAAAAATAACACCATCTTTCTTTAGCATCTTCGAAGAGTACGTTCTAAGCATAATACTGTCAATCCAATAAAGAATTCAGCTCATCACGGGCATGTCATTTAGAGTTGAGCCGACGTAAATTAGCAAATAACAGTTTGCAATTTGAGAATTCGTTTATTAGATTGCTTAAAAGGAACATTCTTATAATGAGCCCATTTTTATCACTCTCCGCATTATCTGATTTTTTGTTTTGTTTTTGCATTGCCAGTTGATTACGATTCGATCAACTGTTCGTCTGTGGAAGGCCACTATGGACGGGATGCAGTACAAGGTGAGAATTTCGTACATGCTGTCGGAATCGTTTAAATCACTGGGATCTGAGGCAAGGGGACGGACTCTCCTGCTTGCTGTTTAACATCGCTCTGGAAGGTGTCATGCGAAGCGCGGGCTTTGACATCCGGGGCACGATTTTCACCCGTTCTCTCCAATTTCTCGGTTTCGTGGATGACATCGACATTATCGGACGGACATCTGCGGCGGTGTGCAACGCGTACACCCGACTGAAACGCGACGCCGACAGAATTGGATTGAGGATCAATGCGACGAAGACAAAGTACCTGCTTGTCGAAGGCTCTGACCGTGATAAAGCCCGACTCGGAAGCAGAGTATCAGTTGACGGTGACGATCTCGAGGTGGTAGTGGAGTTCTGCTACTCTTGGTACGATCGTAACTTCGAACAACAACATTGAAATCCGAAGGCGCATTGTTCAGGGAAATCGTGCCTACTACGGGCTTCACAAACTCCTGCGATCCAGAAGGCTCCAGCAACACACGAAGTACACCATATATCGTACTCTGGTACGTCCGGTAATCTTCTACGGGTAAGAGTCCTGGACTATGATAAAGCGAGGACGCCAATGCACTCGCTTTTTACGAACGGCGAATGCTAAGGACTATCTTTGGCGGTGTGTGCGAGAAGGACGTGTGGAAAAGGAACTGCAAAAGAAAAGGACTGCAGCACTGGACCGAGTTTCCTGGAAACGGATTGGCGACCAGGCCATGTCTACGCGACGTGCTGGACCGTGAGCAAGCCAAGAAGAAGAAGACGAATATTCAATTGAAAATCATTAAAAATCAACAATTAATTTGCTCTTAACAAAAGAATCAAGAATAGTTAGTCATTTTGAAGACATATTTTAAAATTGCTTTATTTTACATACTGAAGAGTTCAGCTTAGAACTAATTTTGCAAAAATGCAATGCTAATATTTGATTAAAAAAATATCTCCGTTTAAAATGAAATATAAAACCCACTGTTGCTGTAATTGATACTAAAGCTATAACTAGTTAGCTTATCGTATTTGTTCTTTGTTAAAATATGCTTTAATTGGCGTGTTAGAAAGAACTAGTGATGAGATATTTCCTTTTTTTTTTGGAACGGAACGGAATCAGTTTCTTTTCAATTAGGAACGGAACGAACCTGGTATGTTCGTCGAACATACTACAACGGGAATTTTAAACAATTTTTTTAATTCATCGAATTCATCGAGAACGAAAGTTTTCCAAGGAATGATATGGACATCCGGGCCCCTTTATTATCAATGAGTTTTCTTTCCTTGAAAACTATTCACAGGTTGAGTGTGTGTTTCATATCAGTTGAACAATAGTTTCAACTTGCTTTGCTACTTCCAGCGTTATTTTCGATCCAAAATAACGGCTAAACAGTTCTGAACAAGAAAAAAGAAGTAACAGATCACGTTGCTTCCTTCTCATCCTAAAAAAAATTGTAGGTGCAAAAAATTTACTTCGTATTTTTTTTAAATCTGGGTGCGTTCGTTCCATTCAAGGAATGGAACGAACCTAATAGGTTCGGAACGAAATTCTCATCACTAGAACCCACCAAATTACTCAACACTTCAAGAACTGCTAGATTGTTTAGAAATTACAAGAAGATATCACCAATTCTGCTACGTAGAGGGTTTGCTATAAGAGACAATCGATGTACCTCCACAGTTAGGAAAGTTAAACTTTTTCGTCCTCCGTCAATTGGGGAACACCATTTTGACTATCCAACATTAGCTATTGATTGTTTGACAATAGATTACCTAGGACATAAAAAAATACGCCGGGCGAAAAAATAGACGTTTAAACGATTAAATAGTAGAAATAATTAAACAAAAGGTAAATAAATGATGTCGTTGAAATTCTGTATTGAAAAAAGTATTGAAAAACCATACTTATTCATTCTTTTAATTTTTCTACTTCTATTTACGATGACAATTTATACAATTTTCCAATAATAATGCCGGTAACGTACTATTGTGAAACATTCGTAGGAATAACTGATATGTATCACTTAAGTCACAGAGTGACAGCTTTTTCATCAATGTTCAATATAATGCAATATTAATGCAAATGTAAGGATGCAAAGTAAATTATTACATTATGGGAAATTAATTCGCTTATTCAAAATTCATATCTATTACATTTTATAGTGCCGGGCTCAGTTTCATCTGATGTTAAAATTAACTAATATTTTGTTAATAAGCATAGATTACTTCTTAATTCCTACTACCTGCTAATAAAAAAATAAATTCTTTTTCGTTTCTTTACATTAAACAACTTCTCCTTTTGTTCCCAGTGACAAATACATCTTCACTTGTGTCACTTTGGATAACCGAAACGAGAAGGGGAAAAATTCCGTGTCGGCAACACTAAAGATAAACCCATTCATCACTCTGATTCTGATCCTTGTTAACAGTGCCAGCAACGTGCTTATCATCATTACCGCATCCTGTGCCGTAGGTTTGTTAGCTTTCTTTCCTTCTATCCTCTTCCGGTAGAAGAAATACGGAAATACGTAAAAAAAACACAACATCCTGCAAACATACGTTCGGATGAGTTTGCAAAAGGGAACGAAAGTTGTGATGCGCGTGTGTGTGCGCCTAGCTGCCCGCATTTGCATCGTACCGACCGAATTGGAGGGCACAATGTTAGCTCTATCGCCACTCAACGTACTCGTTAGCAACATTCTAAAGTTTGCAGCAGGTAGTGATGGTATTGCTGAGAAAAAATGCACATTTCCGAAATGTTCAGTGCATTTTCCACTCAGCTTTCGCTCTCAACCATGAGACACACTTATAGCCCGAGGAATGTGGCGCAGAATTGTGGAACGCTTCTTCTCTGGCTGCTAGTGAAAACTGTTCGTCATGCGGTTTTTTTTTCTATTTTGTCGGTTTATTTTTACTTTCATGCTTCATATATGAGACTATGTTAGGATCGTGATGAGAACCTTTCACTGAGTGAGGTTTTATCATGCACAGATGCATAACACCATGAAATTGCAATTCCTTCCGTATCTATGCAGAAATAACTTTCAGTTTTTGTAACAAAATTTTCATAGACAACACTGAAATATCTTACTTTTATTGACGTTTAAAATATTTTGAATCAAATTTACAATTATTTGTAATACATTCAATTGTTACTACCTTTAAATTACAATCCATTTAACTAAAACCGCCGCAATATAAGTGTAAGCAATGATCAAACGGTAATTAAACACAACAAAACCGACCGATTACTTCCGGACAGTGATACAGGGCGCTTTAATGCACGGTTACAGCACCCAGCACAGCTGCCTTTACAACCATTGTTTTATAGTTGAAAAGTTTAATTATAATTTTGACACGGTTCAACGCAACGAGCGAATGACTTTAGACTGAAAATTTAATTACCCTTAATTACCACCCAGATTTCGGTGACAATAAAAGCGCCTTTGTCCGCGGCTTCACTCCACTAGGAAAGATGCAACGGGCGTAGACCGAGCAGAACAAACTGCAAATGCAATAAAAACCCTATAATTACCATATTTCGAACGCTGCCCACGCTACCAAACGGGGAAATGGCCAAAGTGTCGATGAGGAACTCCTTGTTTCGAAATCGTTTCTTTCAGTGCCATAAAATTCGAAATTGTCTTCCATAATGGGCCTACTCCCACCGATAAAACGAACCGCTTGTGTAAATACAATCAAACGACAGCCACAATTGAACTGTAAAACTTTTAGAGTAAGCTCCCTCGAAAAATGGGACCCTCACAGCCACGTAATCCACGGAAGCGTTCGTAAACATCGGCGTTTTGTTGGCCAATGCGTTACTTGTTCGCTTCGGCTCCGGCTCATGTTGAACGTACTTTTGATCAAAATAACGCACTGTAAACACCACTCGAGCAGAAATGTAAGTAAGTGACTTTTATGGTTCCACTTTTGACGCCGTATATACATTTCTAGGCGCACTTGGCCCATTTTATTTGGGGATCATAGTACAAAGATAGCAACGACAAAAAAAAAACTCAAACCAATTTGAAAGCGCTGAATGTGACAGGAAGCAAACGCCTGGAAAGACGATGGACGATGGAAGAAAGTAAGGGATGATTCAACCATAACGTAACGCCAAAATAGTGAATTGTTGGCCCCCTCATTCCCTATTGTAACAAAACGTAACGATGGAAGCATTGCTTCTCTAACTCCTAATTATTTACGCAATAGATTTTCCACCTTCCCCTATCCTGAGAGAAAAACATAAAAAGGATTTTTACAGGGTTTGTCATGCTAATGGACCTGATCGAATACTTTTGATCTGCTATTATGTTAAACGTTCGTAACACAGAAATTTCTTGAAAATAACACAGGAATTTTGCTTTGTTTTTGTGTTTCTATAATAATTTTGAATTAAAAGTTTGTTTTCCTTTCCAAAATTTAGAAACCATAGCCGTTCAACAAGATAGCATCTCGTAAAACTGCCTGGCCGTATCAAAACTTGTAAAATATGTAGCAGGATAGTCAGTCCATGGTTGTGATTTTAAACTCACAATAAACGATGATGGAAGTGTAGAATAATAATTGAACATTATGTAGAATATTTTACACCTGTACTTAATCCTATTTTAGGCAGTGTACGATCGTCTCTTCGTCCTGCTCGTTCGCATATTTTCATCCTCATAGTCGTTCGTGCGTGTGGTGTTTTCAATGCAGCGAGCAAGACTTTGTCCCTTGAATGCCTTGTTGGTCCTGAACATATTCTAAAAAATGAGCTTTTTTTGTTATACGGGGTGGGATGTTCTCATGGTGTCGAAGAATCGTTTATGGAGGTTTTTTTTCGAACGATCATGGGGAAATTTATGAAAGGAAAGTATACACTATACTTTTACTTTTAGGAACAATACTATATTTTTCATTCTACTTACTCACACATGATCGATTAGGTGTTCCCTAGCGGGTGTTTTTAGTAGAAGTATCTTATTCTTATACTAAGAAGTATCTTAGTATCTTATTTTATGTTTCATAACACAAATTTGAGTTCCCCTCTTCTTTGTGTAACAAATCGTAACGCCGGTAGTATCTCACCTTCATAACATAATAGTTCAATGATCCCTAACAGCCCTCCTCTTTGCCTTTTGCGTACATGGTAAACCCAGACACAGTTTATGAACCTGTCCATTTGGAACATTTGATGGACAAAGCATAAGGGTTCCACCATCACCGTTGTCCACGGTGGAGAAAGAAAAACAGAAAGATTATAAATGATGCTGAGGGATTATAAAAATAGCTGCAACAAAAAACCAAGCTTGCAATGCGTAGTCGGCTTCACTTTACGACCTGACTTACCGGAATTGCTCTTACTTCGGGCCACTTCAAGCGTGCAAAAGCGATTTTGAATGAAAACCGGTGACACCATAAAGCGTTTACAAAGAATGGGAAACACGACAGCCCTTTCTTTGATTTTGCGGAACATGATTGAAATGGTGCTTACAGTTTATTCTGGATGCTTCGCAAACACCTGAACCGGGTGAACCATCGCGGGAGATGGAAAAAGAAACCTACATGGACATGTTTCCAATTCATTCCATGGTAAGACATAAAAACACCTGTGTCCGCACACACACACACATATACGCTCGTAACTGAGCGTAAAGGGCGCACATTGGGACACAAAGGCTAGTCCATCGCCGAGGGACGGAGAGATCCGTGCCAGAAGGACAATGGAAGCTACTTTTAATGCTTGGCTTGTACTTTTATGTTCTCGACTTGCACCGTCAAAAACAAAATCCTCCCTTCGGAATGAACCGATTGTCCTGACAACGGGATCCGTTCTCACTATACGTTGTGCCTGGAGCACAAGAAACCGTTCCACACCACGCTTCGCTTTCTATGTTTTTGTGTGACAAAACGCCGGATACATCGTCGCGTCCACGTGTGATACCGTAGGGGATCGAAGAACCGAGTACCGGGAGGTTTTCACCTTAACACGCTTTATCGCTTCGCGTGCATAAAACAATTACTTGCCTTAAACGCTTTGCACCACAATCATAAACGAGCGAGCGGGCGCACACACCCCGACATACAACGAATAGAGACACCTCTTTTTAACCGGTTGGCACCAGTGGACATGGACGTGGAGCAGAAGAAAAAAAACGGGAAGTGGAAAGCGGATTCCAATCTCCTGTTTGGCGTACGGCCTTTGTCGGTTTGCAGTGCCGTAATCGTACGACGTTGATAGTCGTCTGCATGGAAACAAACAAAAACCCCGGCACAGCCAGTCCACAGGTTGTCATGGGTATACGCTAGATCCAACGGAGCATCATGGACAGGAGCAGCTTCTTGCATCGTGTGCCGTTTGCCGAGTGTGTCGTCTGATCGCACGGTTTACTTTCGCTTATGTATACCGTGGGTGATCGTTGATACGTGGCGCGCTTGAACCCGTCCACGGGTTCGGTTACTGAAAGCTCTGATGGCTGCAGATAGTTTACCCTTGATAAAACCAACAAAGTTGAAAGGGATGTCGTTGATACGCGCTCGCATACACCGTCCAAGTGTGTGGTTGCTTCCGAGAAAAGTGAGCGATAGATTTGGAACAGAGATGATCCGATAGTGTGTTCCAGGGCTTAAATCTTCCGGTTAGCATACTGTACATGCTCTATATCATACATTCTATGTTATTCTCCGTATTTTACAGATGATGTACTTTGCTAACGTACAAAATAATAAAGTTTCGCTTCAATATTGAGAATAACTTTAAACCGTAGCTTTAATTTGCTGAAAGCTTTTTTAACTATGCCTCAACCACATTCCAAATGATTTTTGTTTGAATTTAATTGGAAGTTTAAATTGGTAGTTGAAATAAAAGTTTAATAGGGAAATAGAAAGCTGAATATTGAATGAAATAGAGTTAAAAACATAAAAGAAAACCTCGTTCTGCGAATAGCATTAAATACGCTTATGACTTGAATGAAAAATAAATGCAAATGAATTATTGCAGTCCTTGACAAGATGGATTGATATTTAAGGACTGAAAAATATTAACTAAGATAAATTAATGCAAAAGAATTCCTTCAAAGCTCTACTACGTTGCCTTCCATCAGCTTTCCGGAAGATTTCAAAATTTCAAAACAAAATTGTTAAAATTTGATTCTTTTTTGGGATGGCCGGATTGGACTGAATATCAAATCCCACTCGGGCCGTACTCCTTCCCGTACGCAGGACCACGGATTCTACCACGGATCAATAAAATCAAAGATGCCATGAAATGGCAGCCCAAGTCCTCTTGAGGTTGTAGTACTATAAAAGAAGTAGATTGTGATCGATTGACCACTTCGTTATATCCTCAAAATCAAAAACAATCATTGAGTGAGGTACATCTCTGTGACAATTGAGAGAGATTTTGGTCTTTAGTAAAACTTTTGTCTTGGGGCGGCCCGATGGTGCATGTGATAAACGGCGCCGGTCCACACGGCAGGACCGGGTTCAAATCCCATCCGGACAGTCCCCACGTAGCATGGACTGACTATCCTGCTACGTCGTAAAATAAGTCAGGCCGTTCTAACCGAGCCAAAAATAAAAAAAAAAACTTTTGTCTTAACAAACCTTATCAATGGAAACAATTTAATGATATCTAGGCATTACGAGCCTAGGTTAAGTTAATTTAAGAGATCACATACTTTTTCGCGAGGTACTTCATGATAAAAGCGACAATTTACGGGACTCTGTCGCCACATTCCAGATCATTGCAAACCCAAAAAGACTTTCTAACAATTCTAATTTTCTAGAAGATGTCTTATTCGTTAACCCCTGAAAGCTCCAATTTACGGAAGAAACTTTGTCACCACATTCGAGATCATCGCAAGGCCTGAAGAATAAAAATTTTTCATATTCATTAGCCACTGTAAGACCTTCTTGTGGAGAATGGTGAGAAGAAGTCGTGATTAGTCATCAACTCAGTGGATAACGTAACGCACCTGACCCTCAGTCCATCCGCCCAATCCAGTAGTTCTCGTCAACCATTGAAATCGTGAAATATAGCATTGCTGAATAGAATTCTCGATATTCTCAAATTCTCGAAAGAAAGCAGTTACTTTCGAGTGATTGCTTGATGTTCAGATGATAACGGGGTCGACTGAAACTTCCACAAGTAACAGTATCCATTTTGATCAATTAGTTCTTCAGTGTTATGCCAGTTGCTTTAACCTCCTAGCAGAACTGAAGGATCACTTTAACCCTTTATCTACAGTCTCTTTAAAGGCATGTCCGCTGACCATTTTCCTCTAGAGAAATATATTATAAATGCTAGATCGGCTAGATCGAGTTCGAACAAATCGAATGTTATTCAAAATAAAGTTTACAAGTAAATCGTTGCCTATTGGATGTGAAGAATTATAATTTCAAATTTTATCAAAGCTGTAGTTCATGTCAAACTAAAACAACATATACATCGGTATACTAACATACTTCATCAACTCCATTGTACGGTTTGAACGAATCTGATAACATCATCTTGTTCTGCCGTTATAAAAATATATACGTACATACCAAAGAAAAACCTCATTCCCATAACATATCTATTTATACGGTTCGCATCTGCTGACAAAAGAAAAACAAAATTCTTCTCAACTATCTCTTTTCCACTTCACATCACATTGCAAAGCCACCGAAGCCAACCAGCAGAACCATCGCTAGCGGTATGGTATCGTTTACATTTTATTAAATTTGAATACGAAACAGAGCGCGCCATATACTCTGCTCTGCCATTGCCCGCACGGTCGGTGCAGATTTCCCGATGTTATTTCACCCGCCGATGCAAGCCTTCCACGTTCGGTTGCGTGGTTTTCCCTACTTGACATTCCGACGACATCGTTCGATCCGTTCGAGCGCCAGCGAAACAGAATGAAATCAAAGGTAACACAACCGAAACGGTATCAATCTGATGAAAACGTGTGGAAATATTCTACGCACGATTGCATCGCCGATTTCCGTACGCTACGCATTCGTAATTTTGCCGTCGCGTGCGTTGACTGCCGTGGCCTATTGCCGGTGCTGATAGACCGGTGATCCATCCTTACGTAAAAAAGGAAAGCTGAACCTTCTTTCAGGCTTCACGCGTAGCATTTCGGGATGGGAAAAGTTTCATCACGGCCGATTGATCATCGACAAAAACATTCCCATCCGGATTGAAATTCCATTCGTCCCGTTGTTGATGACAGCGCTTCAGGTGGAGGATCATCAATTACGGCGAATTTCTTACCGTTGCTTTAATTTTAATTAACAATCTATCTGATGGAAACTTTTGTTTTCCTTTTCTGATTACCACAATGCAATCATAAGCTTCATCAACCGGACACTCAATCTTCATCCTGTCAGGTAGCCATAGTGCAGTGTTGTTGGCAAGTTAGCTTCCCGAGACGGTTCTTGTTTAGACCAACAAGTCTGATTCAACCACACACATACACAGCGGCCACACATAAATCATACTTTGTTATTGTTTGTTCATACTGTGCGCTGTGCTCTGTGAGGGAGTTGTCGGGTGAGGACCTTCACTACCAGAGGATGGAGGGCTAACGATCGTGTACTTTCATATCGTCTTCCTGTGCAAACACAAATCTTACGCCTGCACTGTGCAAAAAAGGGACCCTCCCCACAAAAACAAGGAACGGCCCAACGCAAATACACGGCAGAAGGGGACAACAAACAGCAAACAAACAGAAATGCTAGAATAACACTAACTTACCGCTATCAGACTGCTGCTGATCGACTCCTGTCCCCGGACGTTCGATTTGAAGTGTTCGATGACCTCCCACTTCGGTTTCTTCGGTGAGCTGTTTTCGTGGATGGTCATGGAATGTGCCGGCGATGCGGACTCCAGCTCGAGCGTAACGCTCGACGTGGTCTGTTCGGTGGGCTGCTGGCGTAGGGATGAACAGCGGCGTGCAAATTTGTTCTTGCGCAACGATGCAAAGTCCTGCGTAGTGCCACGGGGGTGCGTTGGAAGTTTGGGCATTGCCGAAAGTAAGAAGAAGAAAAAATAGGAAAAAACAGAAAATCAAGGAAAAGTGTGAGTGTGCTTGGGGAGCATGTAAAGAGGGTGAGTACGGTGTGAATGTGTGTTTGTCGTGGAGGGAGGTGATGGTGAAAGTGCCTCCCTCTCCTTCTAGTTGTTACACAAACGACACAAAAACGGAGAACTAGCAAAGTTCCAGAAGAGAACAAGCTTGGCTAGGGCAATCCCGGTATTGTACCTGAAGCCGTATTCGATGGTGACGAGCTAAAAGCTTTTGCAATACTTACCAGTTTGCCATCGTTGCTGCTTTTCTGCTTGATGCGTAAGGAAAACCGCTTGCTCCAGTCACGGTTCTGGTTCTCGGTGGAAAAGGAACGCAGCAGTGGTAGTGGTGACGTCATGTCGGCAGAAGATTATCCAAAACTCAGGTCCACTTAAGGTATTTGATCTGCGAAGAAATAAAACAGGAATTGTATTAATAATGGTGTGAATGATAAGTGATAGGAGAATACGAAAATAAGTGTTAAGTTGCCTGTTTGTGTAAAAATAGTGATGAATAGTTTGTGTAAAATAGTAATAAAATTAATTTTATGTAAGCTCAAACCCATCATAATGGAGGCGCCCAGTCATTTTTAGACAAGCTTGATTGTTTGATAAAAAAGAGTTGGTGGTAAAATATCAGGTATAAATTTAGTTCCATTATAAATTTAAATTAAAGTTCCGTCTTGGAAATAAAAATAAACCATTAATATTATTTCTATAAAAAAATTTATAGCATCAAAAACATTAAAAACTTGGTTGAAAATTTTGCCAATCAGACAAGTTGCATTCTATTTTTTAAGAATAGCTATCTCAATTATTTTAAATAATAATATTTTAAATAATATTTAAGAAAATAGTTTAAACTGGTGAAAGGCAAATCAAATTTTAATAATAATTCATCAAATCGATCTTTTCCAGTCCTTACACAAAAAATGTTTCAATTTATCTTATTGCAAAACAAACAGGCTCAATTTAGAATAAAACCACTAGTTAAGTGCTAGTTAATTAAGTAATTATGTAAATAAGCACAATTAAGTAATTATGTAATCTTATTATAATTTCAAATAATCCGGCTCTCAAGTTCTCGAGAAATTATGGCGTCCATGTTGCAAAACGCTGATCATTAAAAAGGCGGAAAACGCGCCTTGGTGATGAGTTTGCTCTTTAGACTGTTAGAGACGTTATTTATCTTTTTCATTTTATTGATTTTGACAGCATATTTGAAAATATGAAGAAAAAACATTGATTTGTTTTAACATTCTGTCTGTTTATCCTTTACTTTAAAACCGAACTGTCTGCAATTCTTGAAATGGCATTAAATTAAACTTTTGATTATTTTTAGGTATTTTCGTAACTGTAAAAAAGGCGTTAACTTTAAAGCAAATTCAGCTCATGATATTTCTGCCATTTGGCTCATTTCTAAACCATCAAAGTTCGATCTCATTAACATGATAGTGGTTAATTAGATGTTGATGCAACGAATAATTACGTGTCTAGACCAACCATTCCGGGAAACAATGAATTCGTTGGTTCATCGAAATTAAATATGTTAATGAATTCAATGAATGCGTTATGTAAATAGAAGAACGAATGAATATTGAAGCATGAAGTATGAGTTTTTTTTAGATTATCATTTTCACGTGCTTATCCAACACAACAATGTTTCATTGAAAACAATAACAAAAAACCCCGAATTCTCTCGCATCCGCATTGGATTAGAAGTTATCACAACGAAACTTGAGAATGACAGTGAAAATGTAAAGACAACATGCTGTAGGCTATTTTCCAAGCAAAAACCTAACCCCACCTGCAAACTATCAACGGCACCTGAAAGCGAGCTATGATTTGATTTCATACCACACCATCGTAACCGGCCACCTGTTCGACACCAGCACGAAAGCACGCGATCTGTTCGATCCCCTTATCAATGCCACCGTACAATTTAGCACTTCATCGAAAACTTGCTCCGGGCACCGCAAAAGCGACTAGTCAAATAAACGTAATTCGTCTCAACGGTCGCAGGACGTACGGAACGCATGCGAACAGCAGGAAGGAGCAAGCACGCGAGAAAACGCAATGAAAGACGTACGGCGGACGGACTATGATGGCAAATGAAGTTGTTGATTTTGTCTCTCATCTGGAATCGAAATTCGTCACGGGAATGCAGGCACATGACAGTAACAATAATAGAACCGCCCTGTCTAATTGATTTCGGTTCGTTTCATCAGCAATCGGAAGCTTCTTCGCGCGAACTTGTACGCTGGCAGGTGTTGGAAGCTGCACCCGAGGGAAAAGGCTGGGAGGGGTAAAGCTTGGGTAAATATTTGTTTCAGGCAGCTTAGCTCATAGCTGATCCTCGGTTATAGGGGAGACTGTTCTGTACAACAGTTCATTATTATCAATGTTTGATTGTTTCCCGCGCATTGCGTTGTTTTCTTATTCTCCTCGGTTCAATTACTATTACTTTTTCTTAATGAAGGCAACATAGATAAACTTTTTCCTCTAACGGAAATATTTTCTACTTATTGTTTGTTCATATTAGCTCATGAGTAGAAATAATTATTCCAATTGTAATCATTTCATATTTTGGCTATAATGTTGTATATCTCTGATTGGATTTAGAATTAATCAACCAGAAAAATAAATAAAAACATTTCCCGGTACAATTCTTTCATACCATTATAAATGATTAAATTTTGCTACCATCCATAATTATGCTTAATTTGTTTTGTTCTATGTTCCATTTGGTTTCTGCGGTGAATTGCACAATTATTTTCAATTTGAACCACTAATATTTATGAGAAGCATTTTTTGTTTGAATCAAATTATTTTAAGCAACAAATCACAGGGAAATAATGCCTTGCCAAATTCTACAACTTCATCAAAACCACATTTTATACGTTCTTTTCCGTAACCACAATGTGTTTCGCATAAAAGAAGGGGAAAAAAATAATTCAATGTGGTTTTCCTGCATCGGAATTAAATGAGCCCGACTGTGATGAGGCGGCTTTTGTTAAAGCAAAACAAAACCTTGGCAAAACTTTCCTCTTATCTCATTTCCCACTGTCGTAGGTGAAACCAATGTCGCTCTATTTATGAGCAGTTGCTGCAAGTGGTTTGGGGACCCGCGGTGGAATTTGTTTATCAACTCGGGACGCTTTTGTTTGACTTACGGGTTTTGAGATCGTCGTCGGCAGCGAACGATTTCCTTGCTGCGAATTACAAGAAGAAAAAAAAACCCGCCAGTTTGTGGCCGCTTTGTGGTCGCGTAAATATTAGCTAGCGATCTAGTAGACGACCGTTGGTGGCGAGAGTCTTTACCACCAGAATGGCAGCATCTATTGCCCTTATCGAACGGAACGCTAGCTAGTGAATAGAAACCGGACGAAATAAAATAGAAATTGATGAAGAAAATAAAACCATTCCCATTGCTTTATCTCGCTCGGCTTATGGTGAGGTTTTTTGGGAAAATTTGTGTGTTGCTTGGTTGGTTCGATTTCCATCTATATTTGGTGTACGTTTGTGTTGGTCTGTAAATATAAACTACATACATACAAGCTGACTTTGACAGTCAATCAGCAATAAACTGTATCTGTGATGAGTTTTCCGCCCACCCTTTCGACCGATTGATCATCTTCCGTCACTCCAATACATCTGCTTACACTTTCTGCACCTCCATTCTGCTTCGTACGTTCCTATCCATACGATTACGAATACGTGAAAATCTTGTAAACCAATCGTCTTGTTCGATGGGATGGGATTTTCGATTATCTTGCAAAAAGCAACGAAGAAAAAATAAAGAAAGCATCAAGCCAACAACAACAAGATTGTTATCACACTCCACAACCAGTGCGAAAAGTTCACTTCACGTAAAACGTTCAACAGCACGGAAAAGACTTCTCGAGCCTTCTCGAGCCGCTTTATCCGATAGCTTTTATGCATTCACTTTCGCAAAAAGCCATCAGAGGCCAAAGCCGGTAGATTTCTCCCAATCCGAAGCGCTTCCACACCTACGGCCACAGATACGACGCTGCTCAAGTGTTGGGAGTTGTAATCTGACAGCCGAACAAATCACACATCACAACACACCGTGCGGTGGTTTAAGGTGATTGATGCGCAAAAGGCAGAAAGATCTTTAAAATGGTAGAAAAATGGTACATATGATAAGCCGTAGAACATGAACCGGTATCGTTGGATTACGGTGAAAGAAATATGTTGCTTTGGTTTAAATTCTTCACAAAATGTTATTGCCCTCATAAAAATAGCACGTAGTTATGTAAGTCGAAATTGGGTACAATTCACACGACAAGTACCAGTACCAAATACCCATCTGGTTCGGCATCCATTACACAGGCTGTTGCGAACTTATGAAGCAACAAGCAAATCAAAGTCAAAGAAAGTCTCGAAATATCAAGGCAAGAAGTGTTAAGATTATTGAGCCACAAACAGAAGAAACAAGACACGAAAGTTAAATCGTTTTTTGTTTTAAGTCTTGCCAGACTTCTGCCCGTCGAAGTTGTTTGGAATTCTTTGGAACCAGTATGGACAAGGGGAAACTATTCGATTGAATCAAAGGCGGTTTTTGGACGGTGTATCACTAGATATGCCGATTGGAAAGCAAGAAAGTGTATATCTTTCTGAATCATTGGTTTTGTAGTTCATGTTCTACTATTAAATACCTAATGTTTAAGATTCGACAGCTCGTACCGAATATTTATGAAGGATATTATGAAGGTATTCTACGAATAGCCTCTAACGAATAGGTTTAGATGTCAATCTAACCCACGAGGGTTCGTGATTCCTTTTGCGCTAAGGCCCTGTGCTGTCCACTCACATGACCCATCGCACAACTGGAATCCATTTAGCGTATGCCACCGATTTGACCATCGCCCAAGGCGTTTACTTCTTGGACTCTCACCTCTTGAGGAAACGTTGCTAAACGCTAGGAGATTGTTTTGCGGCTAATTAATGGCGACTCTGAGTCTCCTGATCTATTCACGGTCATCAATTTCTAAGTCTGTTCCGCGATTGCAGTCTTTGCTCCTCGTGGATGATCGATGTTTGGATTATATGGCCCTTTCATGCATAGAAGCCGTAACTTTAACGATGTTTGTTACGCATTCGAAACAAGCATGACAAACGCGATACTTGTCAACAACATAAAGGCGGAACATACAGCGATCCGTTGACGAAAAAAGAGTTTACAGCTAACGTGTACCGATTCGAGGAATCGAAAAATCTCAAAGAATTTTGTTTATTTGGAAGATTTGGAAGCCATTATAGAAGATTAGTGAGAAGCTCAAAGTATGATTTCGCTACCAAATTATTAGAAAAAGATCCAAAATTACTCTGCTTAATATGATAAAAATCCATGCATACCCCGAAGTCATTCTAGAACTTACATTACAGACATTATAGACATTAATTTGTCTTCCATTTTACAGTTCTGACTAGCGGACGAAAATGGTCATACAAAATAAAAAAAAATCCTTAATGAAAACATTAAAAACATAACATTATGATGCATTTCTCTAAAAGAATCTCTACAAATTCTGTTTGATGTTTCCATTTAACGAACCAAGTCCGAAGATTTTTTTTGTACCCACCCATCCCCAAATTGTGAGCTCTAATTAAAATCAAACAGAACATGACGGTCATTAGGGTGGGTTTGATAGAGAGGTTTAGCTGCGAAATGGAAACCCCTAAATTGTCCAATGGCGACCAGTTTTTGGTAAGTCCTTTCCGTCAACAAACAACAGAACATTAGCAGACGGGTTTTGCGTTACGATCGCTCGTTACGAGGGAAACGAGGGAAATAAAAATCACACAGCAAATTGTATTTATTGTACTAATGAGCGACAGGCCGTTGCAAGGCACAATAAAAACTTTCGCAACACACCGGAGATGGACAGTTGAAAAATCAATCACCATTCGTCAACCATTTCCCTTAGTGGACGACTGCATGGTCGAAATCGGGAAAACTGAACAGTATGGAATGATGAAATGGGTAAAAATTAATACAACACACAAAAATAAAACCCAATTGATCGCTTCAAAAATATGTATTGATTGATGAATGTTTTTTTTTGCTCTTTATGTAGCACGATTTGCATGCTGTCCCTATTTTTTCGGGTCAGTTTTTGTTCTCACTTGTCCCTTCCTTCAGAGAGTAAAACGATTTTTTGTTTTACTGTCACTTCCGCTCATTTTGTCATGGGCCAAAATTGATGGATGCTTTCCGTTGGCCATCGACGGAAAATAATTTGATTTCCGTTTGCCGGGTTTTTTTTTGCACCAAACAGTCCCTTTCCGGGCAAGCAGGTATCGTGTTCGTGCACCGAACGGGCTGATGAAATTAAGCGTAAATTGAAGCATGAAACGGTAACATATGCCAAACTGTGCCGGCCGGTTTTTGGATGGTGAAAATCAATCGAATGGAAATGGCACATTCTACCGAACGAGGCGCAAATGCGTGATCCCGTTCAGTTTTCAATCGATCATTATTATTCCCGCCGGGCAGCTCGCATCAATTTCGAACCAGAAGCTCAATTAACGAAACTTAGTCCTAATGATGAAGGCTTGCTGTAGGTTACAAGGTAAGCTTAAAAACGGACTATCTTATCACGTATGGCGCACTCCCAGTTCAAATATCGCATCAATCTTGCGATCGGGTTGAACTGAGCCGCAAGAACGACAGTCACGTGTGTCTGATACAGGACACGCATACATACTACTAGCTGCTGCTTGTAAGCGCGGATTATCACCCAAAGTGGATTGATTGCCGAAGGCTTCATTTATCTTCACATGATTAATGAGCAGGAACCATGCTTTTCGTGCTCGTTAATAAACTGTGTCTCAATTTTGTGGTGCGGTTTGGGCTTATTATTACCAGCTGACATCCGACACAGCTCGAGTTTTAAACATGTTTCGGTGACAGGCCAAGAGGAAATCAATTAATGTATATTATCGTACTTTTTGCTTTTGCGAGTACATCGCGGTGAACATAATTTCGGGACAAAAAACGGAAATATTCAGAAACATGATGGTGCTTAATTATCCGTTTGCTAACAAATTAAATCTACAGATGAAAAAAAGATGGTTATTTTTTAGTTGAAAATAAATGGAAAAGTTAACGAGATAGTTGGAAATCAAACTCTACAAAGTTGTAAAGTTTATTTCTAGAGATGCGCCCACAGAGAAAAGGTGAGATTCATTATAAAGGTGAATTCATGGTTTCAACCCAGCATGAAGAGTGTTTATGAACTTTTTAAAATTTTACTCACACTTTTGCATTTCAACTCATTCATGCTCTGTACCAACTAGCTACTCACTTTCGAAGGTCTCAAAAATAAAAAAAATATCATAAAAATGCACCAACTTTTCCTCGCATAATGAAAACTGAAAATGATACTTTTTTTACATTTTACATTTTTTAGATTTTTTTCTAGTTTTTTATTTATCCTATCATAATTCATTGTTAATCTTCAAAACTTTGTACAACATTTGTTTTAAACATCTTTTATACTTCTTTTCTTTTTCCTAAAATAAACTAGAAATCTTAAAGTTGTGTTACGCACTGTATTGCTGTAACTTTTCCAATCATCGTCTTATATTTGAATGTCCTTGTGCAAAAAATGAAAAAAATTGTCTACATGTAATTTTTATGTAATTTTATTAGCTCGTACCAGCACCATATGACTGATACTAGCACTGATACTGTCTGTTACATCAACTTGAAAAAAAAATCATCATCATATTCATGGTTCTGTGCTCCCTCGGTTTAAAATTGCTAAAACAGTCGACAGATGTTTGTCCACGTTCCATAAATGCCACAGGCAATTTCTGCCCACACATATTCCTCCGGATGCCTTTCACGATCATCGCCATCGTCAGATCTCTCTGGTTTCAAAGTTATTGGAATTTGGTTCATTTTCAGTCAATTTTCAACGCTCCATCCCTGTCCTGTACCTTACCACGTTTCCCACTTCCCGGCCGGTTGTTCTGATGTCCTCACTTTTACGTACACTGCCACCGGTGGTAGCTGCGGTTCACCGGCTAAAGTCAATTTATTATCTCTCTTCAGATTAAATCATTGCTGGAAGATGAAACGCTGCACTGGCAGCAGTCAAACAGCTGCTGAACGGTACGGTACGTTCCCATGACCGTTCCCGAGCCGGGATAACTTCTTCCGGTGTTTCCCACCCTTTTCTGCTTTTATCGGTGCTGATCTTCTATTGGCGCTGAAATGTGGTTGGCAGAAACAAAATGGACAATCCAACCCCGAGGATTCATCCCTGCCGTCCGGACACAAGGAGCAATGCATAACAAAAGATTCACAAAGCGTACTTCATGAATAAAACATGTGTAGAAATGCAAAAACTAAACTAAACAAAACAAAAAGAACAAGCTTCACATAAAAAACGGACAACTCAGCACGGTGGGACGGTGTAGTGTAGTGTGGTTCTCATGTGCATTTTGCTGCTGTGTATAAGCTTATGAAACGACCGGAAGGTATCGACGGTACCGTTTCGGACATTGGCTACCGGGCGTTTGCTGCTTAACCTTTCATGTTTCCGGCATTCCATCGGTGTTCGCTTGCCGTATTGTCATATTGAACGGCAGCGGACAATTGTGTTCGTACAAAAAAACAGGCTAACTTTTTTTTTGTTATTCAGTCGAGTCGGAATTCGGAAAAGTAAGATTGGAAGAGATTAAACATACAAAGCATCATAAAGTCGTTCTAGAGATAAAGCTGACAAAAAAACAACCAACGTTAGTAATGATTAAACTCGTGAACAGGTCGTTTCCACTTCCCAGAAATAGGATTTGTCAATCGTATATGAAGGAAATTCTTTCCAGAGAACACATACCGAATTGGTGAAAACAATTTGGGATGATGAAGCATTTTGACGTGTAAATAGACATTTAGACACATATTCTAAATTAATGTAGAAAAAAGGTTTAATAACTAAAGTTATGTTAGAAGTTAACTTCTAAACTTCTTAAGCTAATGTTAAGATAGAAATTTTACACGAATTTTTTTCCATTAGCGTCGTTTAACATATCAGCAGTTCAAATGAATTCGGGATGATTCTTCTTGGTTTCAAAACACCGCTCAATACTTGTTCAATTGTTTAATTATTGATACATTAACTGTATGGATGTAAGTGAGTAAAACCTACGGTTAGATCTGTTTGAATAGTTGACTTAACCAAACACAAAATACCTTTTAGCTACCGTAGCATTTGATTACTTTCCTCCAAAGAAAAGACTAACAAATATAAGGGATCCATAAAGGGAAAAGCATCACACTGCCTTTCTTTACTAACCAAAGAGAGGAACACAGGACATTGGTCTAAGGGATGTTTGTTCTAACAACGATGCACAAATTATACAAGGGATCATTCAACTATTACGTAACACTGACAGGAGAGGAAGGAGAGGTTACTACGAGCGTTACGATTTGTTACACAGATGCGATGGGGGGGAATCAAATTTGGGTTGTGTTATATAAAATAAAATATTTCTAAGATAATGGATGTTTAATGTATGGGTGCCAGCTATTCAATCCATGACCGAGTGAGGAAGTAGAATAAAAAATAAAGTATCGTTTGTCTTTTATCTTTCGTTAATTTCCTCTCGATCGTCCGGTAAAAACCAGAAACGATCCACGAATTTCCGCGGAGGAGGTAACACTCACTTCTATCCTGTAACAGCCATTCTATGTAGTACATCGTATTGATGTTGTTTTTTTCGTATGTTACCTTTGATCATGATTCGAGACGCTTCATTATTGATTACTATCGATTGTATGAACATTTCGGAAGAATGGGAAATAATCCTTCATCTTTTTCAATTCATTCCATCAATAGTAAAAGATTTCGTATAACTATCATTGATAACATGGCATTAACCTGGCGAACCTCTTAGTAGGACGCTCTCTTGTTACTTCGAATGATGAAACTGGCCGCTTATCAAAGCAAAGATTTTTGTACCAGTCCTTTAAAGTCATTAAAAGTCCGTTTTTAATTTATGCGACAAGATGGATGGGGTCGGGGAGGAGCGTTTGTGAAACTATTAAGTAAATTATAGAAGAAGGATCCTTCCTTTCGTTACGATAGAGAAGGGAGGGGTCAAAAATTCACAAATTTGCGTTACCTAATTGTTTAATCATCCTTTACCTACCCACACAAGGAATGTAGATTTCGGTGAATAATTCTACAAATAATCGAAAGGATGGAAAAAAAACTTGGAATCGTTTAAAATAAATATTTCTCTTTAGATTTTGGAACGGTAACTAACAGATTCGGTCGAATAGGGGTACGAGATGGATGTTTATGAAAGCTCAAATGGCCAAATATAACTTATTTTTCTGACAAGCAAGATATCATCAAGTACGTAAAATAAAGTTCTTTTGATGATGTAAAATAAAAAAATTTCATCATGCATTATTCTAAACACATCAGTAAAAATCTGATGACAGTGAAGTGATTTGAAATGTTAAAAGAACGAATATGTTCGTAAAACAGGATAATTCAATGCTTTCGTGCTGGAATGCGTACGGTACAGAAAAGGGTGTCCCGGTTAAAGCACTTTTACAAAACTTCCCAATCAAGTTCGTTGTTCTGTAATGTTCAATCTCGACCTACTTTCGTGCTATTGGCAACAAATTAGCTACCGTTGATTTTCTATACGAACTTCCGGCATATGCCAAGTGGCCGTCAATCAGTTTTACCACCGTTAAAGATGCCATGTACCATATGGTCTTTCCACCTCATTTTCACTCACTAAAGCGAATACTTTGGCACCAAAGGCAGGTAAGGGCAAGAACATAGCATCGTCTACCAAGTTTGCGCGTACTGGAATTTTCCGTTATGGCCAAAGTTTACCATCTTACTTTTTTACCACTAGCAAACCGTTCAAAGTTCTTCGTGGAAAACTTTAGAATGGAATCTCGAAAATCGATGCATGATGATGAACAGCCAAGCGTCTGAATATTGCTCCATATGTTCCGTTTCGTTTCCTGCAGCAATCGATGGCCTCGTTCGGCAGTGAGCGCTGAAATAACTGGCCTTCTGCTCAGCTTACCCGTGCCACTCGCACATTCTTGCATCCAACATAACCGCAAAGGAAAGTATATTCGGGAAATAATGTTTGTGGAAAGAGAATCGACTGTTCTGATTTTAGTGCCGTACGTGAAGCGATTGCTTTTACTTTGGATTTACAGGTTTTTACTGATTCTAGATTTGAAGTAAAGTGTGTTGAAGTAATATTAACACTTTCTTTCTGTTTTTTGTAGGTGTTGTAAAAAAATATGCACACCTGCTAGTACAAAAAGGTTCAAAAAAATTTAAAAAGAAATAAAAAAAACGCTACTAAAAGTGTTAAACTACGTTAGCACCCCTACTATTCACTATCGACACAGAGAACGTATAAAACATAAAAATGTGGTTCATCATTCATGCAAGTGCCCGACGGTACATTACACCCATGCTAAGCCACGTCGAAAATGTACGGGGCTATATTTCATCGTTGAAAGCACATTCATAACCGATGCTTCCGTAACCCATAAGCTACACTCTCGATCGGAAATCTCAATCCGAGCTTATCATGTTTTTACACCACATCCAGCGGGCATTCATAAAATATACATTAATAACGAAGCAGTAGAGATAGTGGCAAACCATAACTCATACTCACGCGTTGTGGTTTTTTTTCTTATACAACCAGCGGTTGAAAAAAACGAAAAATCGATGGATAGGAAATAAATTCTTTGATTATGTTTTCACATCCCAAAAGAAGAGAATAAAAACCTCAAAGCCGTACTATATTACATACCAGGCTCTACGTATATCGACTCCAAAATGAACATATTTGACGTATTAAACGTGACTGCATCACCTTCTTATCTGCTGTTATGAAAAGTTGTAATAGCGACGTTACTTCATGCGAACTATTGAACTTAGTAAAACGTTGAATTTATTCCCTTTTACTGCATCCACCCACATCTCGGTTCAAATCGTTATCGGTGTTGGCATGCGTGACGTAAAGGTTGGTTATCTGCCGTATGAATTATCCATAGGTTGACAGTCTGATCAAATAGGTGAGTAGACACGATTGAGGTAAAGATTTGAACTCAAGCGTTTAACATTTTTTTCTTACCATCGTATCTAAATTATTATGGAAAATGTATTTAAGTTGTATGATGTTACACATGAGAATGAAAGAAGCACATTTTGTGCTTCTCTTATTGGCTAGCTCTTGGTTTAAAAGCACACCGAAAAAGGTGCAAATAAAACGAAACTGTATTTTGTTTGAAATTCCAAAAATCGAATTTACAGCTTTATCATAAAAGGATTCCATGCATTCTCAAAACCCAATCATATTGGATGGGCCAAACTGATGGGTATCCGTGTGTGTGTGTGTGTTTTTTTTAAATCACTTTAATTAAAAGGGTGGAAATTTTTGGATTGAACTATTTCTGTAAACTTTTCATTTATTGTGAAAGGTGATAAAAATATTCAAGCTGCCAAGTGTTATTTTAAGTAGAATGGAGCGCCGATTATTCGTGCTCATCGGAACTCAGCTATAGCCGGATAAGTGGATAACACGGATAATAGGCACATTGCATTTCATTGATAATTATTAATATCGGCCGAACTTAAGCTGTTTGCATCATTCACAATTGAGAGCTTTATTATTTGCAATCATCGATTTTGCAGTTAATGTGTAATTTCTGAGCTCCATGGATAATTCGCCACCCGGTCAAAAGGCACCCGGATAATCGATATTTTACTATAGTTAAAAAATTATTTTCCCGTATTTTGTCGAACATTTTAAATAACTAGCAACGTTGCAAAGTAAATCATTTTGTCATTACCCCCAATATAATTAAGCCATACCTATTTGCATGTTTCCCTTGCATGAAGTAGGTACTATGTGCAACAAGCGGTACCAACATATTTTCTCCCATATTGCCTTGTTAACAACGCACAGGAATTTCTGATTTATATTAGAAGGATAGACACACTTCGGAAGTTTATCTTCGGTAGCAAGGAACGAACGATCTCCACTCGACGTTCATCTTTGCCGTTATTCCTGCAGCAACATTAGCATGCATTTGGCAATCTGCAACCGATGCATTCGACTCGGCATAACAACACAGGTCTGCTGTCACTGTCCTGTGCGGCATTTACAAGACACTCCCGGTGCCGGAAAAGCGTAAAGAGATACAACGGCAATGGTGATGGTGCGTTCGAGGTACGACACGGTACGAGCCGATTTGATGGAGTAGCACTAGCTGAGTGGAAAGACGTATGTAAAAGCTAACCATTGCATCCGATCAAACCTGCCGGGCACGTTCGATACGCTCGGTGGTGCTGAAGCCGATTTTGATTGACATTTCCGTTATTGCAGCAACGCACGAGTGCAATCGAGCGAGGTAGACGAGGCTAAATGTGAAGGAACGAAGCGCGACGAGCGGTGGTGGTGGTGGTGGTGGTGGTGGTGGTGTTGCATTCCGTGGCTTTTCGGTTTCCATTGTTTCGAGCGGTAGAATATGAGGTAATCAAGTTGGCACGTTTCCGTAACGTTGCCTGTGCTATATCCAGCGTTACGGGAAACCATCCGATGGTTTCGTGCCGCAAAACTTTGGCAGTTGGGAGAGCGAGTGTGGATGAGACACGCACTGGCGTTCGGTTTCTGGGATAAGTAAAATCCATCCAGTGGACGCCTAGCCTGGGGGGCCATTCATCGACTGTCCGACACTGCAACCAGCATCCAGGCTGCTGTTGATGTTGTCATCGTGTGGAAAACCGCACTGCCCAGCTCTTATTGATAGGATGAGCAACTGCCGCACATTGTAAAACGACCACAAAATAGAGTAAGCGAGCGTGTAAAAGAAGTGAGAGATATGTAGATACGCGTTCCATTCGATAGAATTAATACTATGATCAAATATACATTCAGTCTGATGCTTTTCTGTCCGAGATTCGTTCCATCAGTTCGATCACCAGCTGTGGGAAACGGGATGAGGCTGCCATCGTTGCAGTTGATCCACGACCAATTTTACCCACGGATTTAAGATGGAAACTAGCGCTACTTCACAGAAACTACCACCAATGGACAGGCACCAAAAAAAAGGAGTCATATTATGAATGACAAGATGTAAATTACGTTGAAACAGTGACGAAAATCGATCCAGCAATTTAATCCACCGTCAAGATAGGAGCGATACGCGCGCTAGAGAATGAAAAGCGAGCTCTACGACAATTTTGAGCTGATTTTTTTATGACCATGCCAACCGTATTCACGTCATTAGTAACGAATTGTTTCGAAAATTGATGTAGCGTTGAATGGACTTAGTTCTTTTCGCATTAATCTTTGCATGCTTTGTTCTACAAAAACTATCTTAATGGTTATTCTGATTCTGATAAGTATCTGATGATAAGTACTGATAACTAATAATGATAACTAAGACTGAGGTAAGCCCTTTCAAAATTGCTCACTGCACAACCAAATTGACTCGTCTATAGTTACTGTAAGTGGACTTCCCTAGTTCTTGGGATTGGAACAGAGATTTGTAAATCAAAACAATTACATAATCCATAAACTTAGAATTGGTCAGGTATCAGATTATTTAAGGAAAAGGAACGGAAAAGTAATGCAATTCTTCTTGTAGAGCTTCTGAACCAAGAATATCAGAGCTTCTGAATCAAGAATAACAAGAATATCTGAACCAAGAAATCAATATTACGCATAAGTTTAGATGAATAGCAATATGTACGTCTATACTTGTGCAAATTGTAGTTATAAAATGCAGTTCCTATCATCAGTCTGGATGATGATGATAGGATTTTAAAGTTTGCTTGCACATTTGGAAAAACTAAATAAAAAGGAAAAACTAAACTAAAAAGAAATATGGAGATTCACTGCAATAATTATGTATTGATATTTTCAGTATTCTAAGATCAGTATTCTGATCTTAGCTAATTAAATCCAGAGAAACGGATAAAGTCTTAAGTAGCCTCGCCATGAGTAGTAGTGAACTAAGAGTAATTATTGATACTTGGAACTCTGGGTCTACTAAAAGGCATTAGAGAATTAATTATACTAAAACAGCTCATAATTAATGTGGGAGATGAAGGGGGTTGTTGTGATTCTTAGGAGGCAAGAGTTGTCATTTTTTGAGAGGTGCATTTTGATTTCACCACTTTTGTGTAAAATTATTGTTTTTTTATACACCTCTGAGCTGACTCTGTCCTTCTCAAAATTATGTTGAGATACGAGTTTCAACGTATCGTCATCATCATCATCATCGTCTATCGATTTTGTAAGTGGTCATTGACATACCTTAATTTATTCAGTTTTGGAAGGCAGTACCTTGATATCAGACCTAGTGGAAATTACCAGATCCAAAGCAATTAGAAAATTAATTATACTGAACACAAATCCATATTTGTAATAAAACCTGTGTTAATATGACAATGATAATTATAAGGATCATTTAGGATGTACGATTTGTTGGTTTCCCCTGGATGCACACGTTGATATCATCACTTTTGGAATTTGAAAAATATCTTTAAGGTACGAGGAGATATTTTATCATGCCTTATCATGATACGTCAAATTGAACTAAAGCATTACAACTTAACTCTTTTTTCATCATTTGTACATTGTGTAACTACAATTTTGTGTGCTTCTTTGTGATGCTGTGACTGTCGGCAAGAATATGGTTTGAAAAATATTATTTTCATTGCTACTCATATTTTCTCCTATTTCTGTTGTCGTACAAAACAATGCACCATTTTCTGCTGGACCCCATTCATGGAAACCTCTGACCAACATAAATAGTGAGGAAAGCGTTGCGAAAACGCTTGACCGGTCAACCGAAAGCTGCCCATTCATTTGTTTTCGTTTGACGATCGGCCACAGTGCAGCTGGTTTGTTTCTCACGCTTTTTCTACTTGGCAGCACCGACAGCATCGAGAACGGTACTGGACACATGCCCACCATGCCACTCACATCTCAACTTCAAGAACCGAACATTTATTTAGTTGTTTGTGCTGCTTGTATATCCACTTTCCGAGAGCTGGGAAGATTGCTTGCCAATGCCTAGCAAAGTGTGAAGAAGGAAAAAAAACTATCAAACTACGATAAAACGAAGAAAATCATTAATGTGTCTGATCATGCATGAAGGCACGGGTGCGTAGGCTTCTTTTACTCCAGTGAAGCACTTTTGGCTACCGAGTTGTCGAATCATATATTTCAGCATCTTATCACACATATTACTTATTTGCCCGTGATCGTTTCGACAACTTACATAATACCGAATAACCGACGAAACGTCCAAATCTGCATGTCAGGTAATGCTACTAAAGCTGTATCGCAAGCAAATCCAACCAACGTAACGTTGATTGACATTTTCTTGTTAATTTGTTTAATTAACAACATTCAATTACTTACAGAATAGAACAAAAGACTGCTTGAATATTACAATTTGTCTTTTTACCAACTCCATTACCATCTTACTCAAAAAACATAAATGTGAGAAATGTTTAGAATTATGCTAAGAATTCCACGAAGAAGATTTTTGCTTGTATGATTATTAAGATCTACTAAACCATTTATGTAAATAGTTTTATATCTGTTTTGACATTACAGCAAAAGAACGATAATTTGAATTGATTTAAAACAAGCAGTTAAAGGCGCGTTGTTTGCCATTTTCGTGCAATAATTCATCGTGTTTGTTATATACTGTTTATTGTAGCATCTTGAAACCCATATCTTTGATATATCATTTTCTAAATCGTCTTTCTCTCTCCCTTGTTCCAATGCTGCCCTTATTCTACCCATTGTATCAATGCTTCTGGGTTGTTCTAAAATGGGGTTTCAACGGCGTACGTGTTTCGGCCCTATTGGGGAATTCTAATCCACCAAGATGGAGACGCCTGGTGACGTGTAAAAATTCGTACCAAAAACAATAAACAAGCCAAAATCGTGAAGATTAATGACGACAGCACGGTAGCCACATTTGGCACAACGCGTCCTTTACACTGAATGTAATTTGTATCCAACTGACTGAAGAAAAAACAACAGATTCATGTCAGCTGAATGCTCGAGCTCGGAGAAGCGGTCACAATGGAAGGCTTCTTTTATTTCCCGACTGCGATGGAAGCATACCGAAAGCACACCGACTACCAAACCTAAATGGGCTGCACTCACCGGTAAAGGCGAAGCTTTATGTACGCAAAGTTTCTGAATTATTAACCATGTTCCTAGAATGCACTAGAACAGACCCTGAATTTGCCTCATGTTGCTTTGTTTTTACATGACGTATTTTTCATCTCGTGTTCCTTTCCGTAAGGACACTCTCTGATGCTGCTGCTGCTGCTGGGTGTGATTAAATATGTTTCTGTCGCTACTGTCGAAAACCGACTACGCAAAAGAATCCACGCTCGCTACACCCACAGCGTGAGTGGAGGAAAGAAGGGGACCATCCATCCTTTAGGGCCACCTTTTTAGAGGGAAGGGCAAAATTGCTGCTCAGCGTAATCAAACTTTTTCGATCACTTTTTCCAACCACACGCACCGGCGCTTTTACGTTGGTTAGAAGTGCCTGAAACCAACACCGCTCTCTTAAGGGAAGCTGCAAAAAAGTAATCATATGTTTTTCCACATGCTTATGAGTGGTGTAAGGCGCACTTTTTTTTGTTTTTCACCGCTTCTATACCGTTCTTCGCCGCTCGGGCGAAAGGCGCTTGTGTGCGCACGTTTTCATTACGCTTGAGAAAGCAAAATTATTGTGGGCGCGAAGCAATATAACACAGTATGAGTGAATTTCGGAGCAAACCAGCCTCATAATGTTTTAAAAACTGTAACGTGACGTGAATATTCACTAGGGAGTGAAAGTGGTTTGCTTTCGAGGTGAAATCGTCAAAAAATATCTCCGGCTCAACGCAGGTTTGTGTGCCTCGATGTTTACCGTGTGTTAAAGTTTACCTTTCGGCGGGCAACAAGCTTTCTCTCGTTGCATTCTCTACGAACATGGAAAAATAGAGGAAACATGGCATAACAGAGAGAACGGCGAAAGCTAAACAGAACACGTTAATGCAGAAAGTTTTCAATAATTCAATTAAATTTGGAACCAATTCAAAATCAAATGAATTTCTGATGTATCTTTCTGTTCAAATGAATTTCTGTTAGGTAGCAAACGCTAACATGTTTAAAAAAAACATCAATTTACATAGAAATCATAGCTTAAATTTATGGTTTGTTTTGTTTGTATGATTCTTAATTAAATTGTGATTGTGTGTGAGAAAAATTGAGCTAATTTTAGCTTTTTGCTAAAATCATGATTTTGAAAGAAGTGCTTTTTGATGTTAAATGGTAAAAGATTTAATTTACTTTTAATTTTTGCTGTAAAAATACCAAACTACTAAAGGACATCGTTCTTATCAACGATCAATAATTGAATAAGTATGCTGTGACCTTAACTCTTTGTTGTAATTAGGTTTCAGTTGGTTCTTTGAGCAAAAAGGTCATCAGTAACAAAGAGACAAATTTCTTTGTTTCGCTATCATCTGAGCTTTCTGCTGTATACTCTTTGAAGTATTGTATAAATTTGATCAAAAGGAAATACAATTTTGGTGTAATTTTTAAAGACTATCGTTTGAAGATGTTTATTAGATAAATAGTTTTTCTTGTTGTTCTAAATAACCTTCCAGTTGGTTCTCAGAATAAACTAAGAGCTATTCTGGATACTCTATTAAGTAAATTTTATCTTGTTAAGACAAGCTCTTCAAATTTACAATTTTATCAGATTTAACTGGTTAGGTTGAAAGGGTTTTGGAAAACCACAAATTCAACTCGTTCAGTTGAATTTAATTTATAATTATCTTTGAAGTGTTGACAACTTGATACGGTGGTATTTGCACACATCTTTTGTTTTATAACTATCAATTTAACGCAGTGCAATGAATTATTTCATTTCGTTTTAAGAAATAATTGTTTCCAATTCATTTCTTTGTCTGTATCAAATTTTGAAATTTCAAATTAAGCTACAGAGCTTTAATCATTTCATTTAAAAAAAGTTCACATTCAAGAGCGTAAAGAATAAACAATCTTTATCGTTAATTTCTTTGTCTTTGGTCTCATTAGTTTTTTATTTTCAGAGTTGGAAACGAACATTTTTGTAGATTAAACTAACTCTACTTCGTTTCATGCCATCAGACAGCACACTCATTCAATCATAACGGACCGCAGCTGATAGAATCTTGTGCAAATGTTGATTCTGAGGTTCTGTTTGACCTTTTGAATGTTTTAAAGTGTTTTATTCTCGTCTATTGATATATTTCCCTTCCCTAAGCAGCCCATCCTTTCATACCACCTTGTATTTAAATTTCCTAGTAGCAAAACTAGTTGATCCATTTCCACTACCCAAAAACCGAGTTCACCAAATGGTGGTTTTTCCATCACCCCTACTATCCACCAGCACTAGTTCACTGGCACTTAAAATACACTGCAATATTGCAAAATTGCTACACCGAACCCACACCATTCCGTTCGGTGGTTTTTCCATCGCCACACACTGATACGCTTGCTTTCCAAAATGAGAAAACTTTCGCGCAACGAAAATTTACCAACCATGCCGGGGCCCACCTACGTAGGTTGGTTCTGTACTGACACACTGAAAATTCGTCAATTAGTCTTTCAATATAAGTAACTTTCACTTGTTGACTACGGGTGCTATATCTAGTGCCCTGGCCAACCGATTCCCGAGCTGTTACGTTTCGTCATCGTTGCAGCTTGGTACAGTGTACTTTGAAGTGCCTCATGCCAGCATCAGATTGCTTAACCTTCGCCCGCTTTTGCACTAGTGTGTCGGAGGCAAGTGTGATTGATGTGTGTGTTTTTTGTTGTTGAATTATTCGGCTAAATGCTTTTGATCCCTTCTAGATGCGGGTTCCCAGATTTATAACCCAAATGCCACAAGTCGCTAATTATGCGACACCTTCCACAACAAGGGAATAGCAACTTGTAGTTAATATTCTTACCCGAAATGCGGAACGTGTCTCCTAATCTAACTTATTGAAAGTTAATTACTATGATGTAGTGTTGCTAAAAAAGCATAAATTAAATTTTGTCCATGATTTGCATACAAATTGCTAGTAATTTTTAATTGTTAAATTTTATAAGTAAAAACGAGCATTATATTGGTTTACCTTTACATATTTATAGGAAAACTTTTTATGTATAATTATGTGGCACAACATGGTGTACCGTTTGGGGAAACTTCAATCAGTCAGATCTCAAAGTGTGAACACCGATTTTCCATACACTTTGCGGCTACACAACTTAACGGGAAAAACGGATCACACAGATGAAAGGTACGTTAGCATTATTGCTAAATGCAATGAAATACCAAAAATCCGTAATATTTTTCTTGTGATTGATTGTTGCAGAATTAAGGGCTTTGTTATGTGACGTCATCCACTTCCCAAGTAATAAAGTCTTTTACTGAGTTACAGCATAGTCCTGACACGTGAATTCAAAGTACAAGAATTTAATAATAATAATAATAATAATAATAATAATAATAACAATAATAATAATAATAATAATAATAATAATAATAATAATAATAATAATAATAATAATAATAATAATAATAATAATAATAATAATAATGATTATTTTTTGTGTGAAATTAATCGTTAATCTGTACACTTTAAAATATTCCCAAAAATGCATTATAATTATGAAATATAAATATCAAATTGGGTAAAATTTTAAGTAATTGTGGAAAATATGGAGCTTTTAATTTTGATGCAGCTCTAGGTATACAGTTTCTTTTTACGAATTATAAACGATATTATAAACGAGTTACGCGGATTTCTCTGGAATGCAGTTTTTGCGACTATGGAACTGTCATTCCCAAGTACCATGGATAATCCGGCATCCCGTTTTAATGACTCACGGGAAAGCCAGGTTACACGTTACTAGTATAATACGGGAAGGCGGCCAAAAGCTGGTCTATATGTTCAATATATCATTTCATTTAATTTATTGTTGGCCTCAAGGGTTTAAAACTTAAGACTAAAAAGAAAAAGAAAAATGTAAGACTAAAG
Organism: Anopheles funestus; assembly: GCF_943734845.2. Classification (NCBI taxonomy): domain Eukaryota; kingdom Metazoa; phylum Arthropoda; class Insecta; order Diptera; family Culicidae; genus Anopheles; species Anopheles funestus. The sequence continues at coordinate 46,029,497 of NC_064598.1, forward strand.
GAAAAATTACGTAAAAAGGATCCCGTCAGCAGAAAAAGAAAACAGCTAGTATAGGAAAAAAGAAAAGAAAAGGAGAACTGTAAAGAATTGGGCAGTTAGAAGGAAACAGAGCGAAGGAGAGAAGAGCGAAAAGATGGAACCGATAAGTTAAATTTAAAATGATTAGAAACCAAATTGAAGCTGTTTAGTTTTTAATCGTTTTTATTCATGTATTTTTTCCTGATGTACGTAGAGTTTCAAATAAAACAAGTCCTGACTATCAATAGTTAAGGATATTAAAAGTCATGGAATGTCAGATCTTTCCATGACTTCAAAAGGAATCTTTGCTTTTCAAATTAATTCCTCAATCCTTCATATTAACTGCCAAAACCGCAACACATAACACAACATACGAAGTGTTTTGTGGGTTCGTGAAAATTACGCGACAACGCTTGACAATTTCATTAATATAAACTCACAATGTCGAAAATTTCATCAAGTATGACACAAAATCGTATAAATCCCGGAGCGTGTTACAATCTCGTACAGATGAAGACTTGAGATGAGATGAGAATTTGCCCTTCGTTTTATTCTAACCGCATCGTAAAGTGCGAAGAAAAGCAGATTCTGCTATATCGGTGACACCACACAGAATTTCTGCGTGCATTAGACTGCTAGGAATTGGAGCGTTTGTGCATCAACAAGGGAAAGCTCACATTTCCATATTTTCAATTTGTAAGGCTTTAGTTTTACACGACCATAAGCGCTGACACTATCGATATCCAGGGACCCACATTGTACGGTGCACATCGTTTCATATCAACCTGTGTCGGCTTATTGACCCCCGCCTTCACCCTTTTTTTCTACCGCTTTCGGCCCTGTGCGCCATCCTACTGCCAGCACGAGCTAAGCGTTAAAATGAATGTACCCAACGTTGTTGGAATGTACGGCCCGCTAGAAGGTAGCCTTAATGCATGCATTCATCTCCTCTACATGCTACATCTTCTCAAAGAGCCGGAAATACTAACGGCATACGACGGTAGAGGATGAGTTCAACACGAGAGACACGCGTAACGGTTGGAATGCAATATTTCCACGCCTAATTAGTATGCGGCTGGAACGTTGTGCAACCACGATTGCATCCGATTGTAACGTGCGTTCGCCGATTTTGTGTTGAAGCAGAAAACTATTCCCATGCATTCATAATCGGTAATTAATAAGCGTACGCTTAAAGCTCGAACGGCGAAACGATAAATGGAGTTTGCTCTATTTGGAGGCTTTGGGAGAAGACATTGTTAGGGAGCGGAATTGGAACAGAAGTAATACACAGGCAAACAATAAAATGATGCGTTCGAGCAAATCGTGGAAAATCAGAATTTGGTACGATTCGAACTGTTTCAGTCCGTCAGTGCATACGGTCAATCAATACTGCGGCAATGGTGCGTGTGTTCGTGAATGGCGCATGTTCCATTTTTGTATTTAAAAATTAGTCTGCCGAACGCACTAATTACCGATTTTGAACAACTTGATCATATGCTTCGCTGAAGTTGGTGAGTATAATGATGATTTTGCGGTTAATTATATATAGTTTTTGAAAAAAGCTCAAATCTGTGGAATATAATCATTGCATAGCTTAAATTCCCTTGTTATTCCCTCGAAACCCCTACTCCAAAGTTACTAACCATTTTCCACATATTTTTTCTCTAATTAATAAAACAATAATTTGTGCGTCCTGCTATTTAGTTTAGCTTTTCCTCCCCCAGGGTTTGCAAAAGATTTCAATGATTGAATTACAATTTTTTTTGTGTTTGCTCCCCACACGAGTTCATCGTTAGATCTTCCGCAAATTGAATAATTTTCTAATTTAAACTTCCAACAACCGACCCTTGAAAGTACCCGGATGAACGCCATTCAAAGCCCTCGTTTTTTTTGCGCTTCACCTTTTTTTGCCAGCCTGTGCCCTTTTGCACGAGCTCCATCTCTCGAGTGCGTGCGCGTGAAAGCAAATCCATTTCACCCCTTTTGGGACAAACCAACCAAAGCAAAGCAGCAGCAACAACAAACAGAAAAAAGCCAGGTTGTTTACATTGGACAGCGTCCAGCAAGCATTGCCGGTGAAACCGACCACAAGCAAGCACCTTTTGCAGTATTCTGGTTTAACGGCCATTTGCTACTCTTACTGTAAACCGGCACGTGCTAGCTTTTTATACCCTAAGTTTTTTTTTTTATTTACTTTGAAGACATTTTAATTTAATTTGCTCTCCCTAAATAGTTGACCCTACAGCAAAGAAAAATGCAAGATGAAAGCTATGTATACAACATTCATGAATTTTAGCTTCATTTAATGTTCATACGCGGGTGTGCAATGCATTTGCATATGAATTTTTTGAGGAAGAAAATAGTTCCCTTAGAATTTTGTAAAATCCAGTAACAGTTTAATGTCACATTCCTCCAGCATTCATTTCAATGCAATTCTGCTCATAAAAACGATAAAAACTTCAATCTATAATTACATCAAAAAAAGCTCACAGGCAATTCCGCAATGTCAAGGCTATGGAGTGAAGGTCACGAAGTACGACGCCCGATTGTCTCTGGTGCTGTCTGCTTTGGGATTTGTCTATTTACAAAACTATCCAATTTGTCGCCATCGTTACGGCTCTTTAGAGCCACTGGTGTACTATCGTCGTAAAGCTCGGCATGGGCAATGGAAATTCTTCTTCAAGAGATATTCCAACATATGTACATCGACAGTGGTCATTTACCAATGCGGGCAGGCCATTTTTCTTGAAATACAACAAACATAATGGCAAATGATTCATTATACAAAACAATGTTTAGGAGCTTTATATTTATTTGTTTCTATTATAATTGATTATTACTTATTGCCAATAGAGTTTGTACTGACATTCACAGTGATCACAAGGCAGTTATCCGGGGAATTCTTCAATAGTTATGAATTTCTAAAATCTGGAGTTGATTTGAGGGTAACAATTGAAGATTGCAAGTAAAACACACATTTGGAGAAGCAATACAACAGTATTAAAAGTACGATTAAAACAGTGAGGTATTCTTTTTTTTTTGCTTTCTTGTTCCTACTTTAATCAAAGTTTAACTTGTTTTAAATGAAATTAATATTTAAACGAAATATGTTTCGCCTTTTGCACCCCTCAGCAAGAAAGTTGTAAACAAGCAATCAAGATCAAACCCCAAACCCCATTGCAACCCCTCGCCCCAAATATATACCCTGTGCTTCCATTTTGTTTTCCCGTACACGTGCTGGCATTTTAATTGCATTTTTATCAGCTAATTATCTCAACGTCCTCGCACCTTGATCTATCCATGGAGCGACGACTGGGACCGAATAGAAAAGAATCCTTCAGCAGCAAAGATACAACGGGAGTATCCTTTTGAAGGCTCGCTAGATAACCAGTAAATCACTTAACTGGATTCCAAACCACCTCACACTAGTGTCGTTGACTGACTGTACAAATCCTCCCTTAAGGACCATAAAAATGCTGGTTTGCAAACTCTTCTTGTGGTCTTTCATGTTTCTTTTCCGTTAAGGTCATCAGACAGATGAAACGCTTTACAATGTCCGTGGTCAAAAATTGTACAATAAAAAAATAGCAACCCCCCCCCCCCCCCCACAATCTCTCCGTATTCATCAAGATAAGCTTCTTTTACAGTGTATGTGTGTGTCCATGTATATGAAACGAATTGACAACGGTACCATGAGCAAAGCCGTCGGGCTATTCCCTTCCGATGAAAACACATCGTCTTGACGTTTAGAAGCACCGAATCGGCCGGATGTAAACTCTCGTTGTTGCTCGTTGTTAGTTCCAATCCACTCAGGACCCACCTGACCGAAATGTACACTCGTTTCCTCTTTCCTTCCCCTGTCCCACACCCCATCTCCCATGAGACTGGTATGGGCGTTGCAAGTGGAGCTATTTGGAAATTAATTTCCGCTCCCGATTGACGATCAGCCCGGACCCGTTGAAAGGCTTTCGAACCGGGTTCACCTATCGATTTCGGTTTCGGTTTGCACATCCGGTATACGGCACGCAAACACATCGATCTATTACGTCGAAGGGAATGGTCTGACATTTGGTTTCGTTACGTTTTATTTCTCCCGAGCATTCGGTACGGGGTGTTTTTGTGGGCCAAAATCAAATTTGAGGCTGCTGTTTGGTTGCTGCCTCACTGCTGGAAATGGAATTCGTCCCCAGGGACGCTAGTCAACAGCGTAAAATAAACCTCCGAAAAACACGTGCCGAAGAGCGATGGAGGTCCGATTTTCCCGATGGAGATTTTTCGGTACGCACGAACGGTACACTAACGGAAGCATTAACGGGCAATCGAATTTCCACCGAAAAATTAACTACATCCGGCGAAAAAGGTTACTAAAACAGACCATTTAAGTATTGATGACAAATATTCAGTCGGGATTGTTCTTAAACTGGTTCTTTTTCCCGCCCGAAAGAGAACACGACGTTGAAGATTTGAAAGAACGCATCAAATTTCCATTTTACGTGGAACGTTTGTTTTCTAGTTTTATTTTATCGCCGTTGTTAAACACATGCTTGCCCTTTGTACCGATGCATAAACATGGTGGGTAATGGAAGGAAAATAATGATTCCTAACCACTCGTTCCATTACTCGCCATTATGACCTTTAAGCATTTTCCTTTCCATTGAGTTGGGATTTTTTTTATTACTTGTTCCTTTACCGTATCGTTCCCCTTAACGAAACCTTAATAAACCCTGGTGAGTACTTTTAACGTTGCGGCACAATGTGCAAGTTCATAACGGTTCGGAATCCGCAACGTGTCAGTAAAAGTGAAATGAAGGTTTTCTGATTTGATTAGATCGGAGGAAAGTTGGTTTCTCATTCATTCGTCGGGATGGCTTGGAATTTAACAATCAGCGCCGAAGGGTTACAAATGGAACTGATGGGTTTATCTTCTTTTTTTTGTAGTTTTGGTTTACTGCTTTATTCAAAGGATATAATGAGGCGGTTTATCTTGGTGAGCTTTTCAGTGTGATCTATTGACATTGAGGCTAATGGAAATTGTCGTGACTTCATAAATAAACATGGAGTCCACTGTTTTGTTACACTTTGAAATATGATACAATTAAGTCATGCGACGTAAACAATGAATACTGTGATAGTAGCCAGCATTTAGAACTGCTTCGAAATAATTAGCGGCAAAAAGCAATAAAGTGATACTTTCTTTATCATTCAAATTCACAATAAATACAACAAAATAGTAGTTAAATAAATCCGTATAGTTAAAACTAGCATGATTTTATGTTATTTATTAGTATTTATTTGTTAAATTACTTCCTTGGTTTGGAGTTAGGTTAAATATTTTATATAACTTTGAAATTTCTCGTGTTTTTTGTGATTTTTTCTCATATTAGTCATGTAAACGATTAATTCTTCTGTTTATTGTTCTCGTGGTAGTTTTTATATTCATATCTTTCTTTAGCGCGTTTCGATATTCTAAACTAAGTTCACATATTTAGAGGCATACTCCATCTTTCGGCGATCGACACTTGTTCAATGTTTGTTTTTCTGTTGTTGCTTGCTTGACATTTTGTTTCTTTTTATAACCTTCCGTTCAGGTTTAGGTTCAGGTTATTTTCTGTTAGTTTTCTCACTCTTTATATTCTGCTAACCCTATATCTAAGGGATAATATCTTAACCCTTAGATATTTCTGCTTTTTTCATGAATTTAATCATTTCTTTAATATCCTTACCATTCCTTTGCTTCCAGGTTATTTTTAGTCTTTTCCATGCTTATGGCTTATCTTCTCTTTGTGTATCTCCTATCATCTCATATATCTTAAAACAGAAAATTTTATGTTTTTTATTTTATAAATCGCTGTTTCCGGTTCGTTTTATGTTTGGCAATTTACTTCCTTTTCTATTTCAATTTTGCTAATCAATAGTCCCTCGGATTTACATTGGTCTTTACCAACTTTCGTCTGATATACTGTAAAAGTATCATAATAAAACTCAGCAAACTCTAATTAGAAAAAGTTAACGAGGAAAGCACACTGGGTGAACCGATTGCTAAAAATATAAGTTGTTAAAATAATATTTGAATTCCTAAATAAATTACTTCTACTACTAATTGTAAATTTACCAACATATTTGAATACAAAATGAATTGATTTATTTAAGGTTTAAGCTCAAGATATAAAGTACAAGCTCAATCATCATTGTAACGACATTAACGAAATTGCTTCATCCGAAACATCTTTGCATACTACACAAAAACAAAAGGCACGTGTCAGATTGGTGATGAAGCTTATCCGTTTGTGTCAACATCCAAGCAGGGATGCAGTTGAGGATGGTTACGTGCTCGGCAAATTTTTAAGCCAACGCTCCACAAAGCCTACGAAAATGTATCGATTGTTAACTAAGCAGAAAACTGAAGTAATTGTATGCTTAAAAAAGAATCAAATTTTAACTTGTCGCTAGAAAATTTCTTCCAATGATATATTTTATAAAGGAGAGTTGATGTTTGAGAATACTCTTGAGGATACTTTGAGAATGAAAAGCTTTTCAGACAAGATACACTCGATACGTACATAAAGAATCTCGTGAAAACTTTCAACATAGATGAATATTCACGAGTTTTAGTGATTTTAGTTAATTAAATTGCTTTCCATCAGCATCGATTATTTAAAAAAAAGCAGAATAAAAATCCTCTACAAGTGATTTATCACCGATATATTAACCGCGTCATATTAACCGCTTGCTGCATTACGCTTGAAATGTCAACAAAATTAATGAGCTCAACATAATCCTACCGATCTATAATCAACATGTCACATTAAGTCAAAATACAAATACTCATAATCACAGCTTACACTGGCCGCGCGAGTTGCCGTTCACACCGTACATTCAATCGGTTTTATAGAATCAAATATCAACCGTTTCCGCTTCACTACCATCCATCCTTCTGCTCCGAACAAACGCCACCAAGTTAGCAGGTGTTTGCATTTTAATAATAAGCTCGAATAAATTGATGACGAATGAAAATTGACGTTACAACCATTCCGGGATTCATTTGATGGCAGATAAACGTGACTTCTGATTGACAAGGCAAGAGACATGGATGGGCGGGTGAGCTTTTGATTGGAATCGATTTTGGTGACACTTTTTTTTTTTGAACAAAACCCGCGACCACAACGACAATCCAACCAAAGAGGGAGGGATTTGTTTTATCATTTCTGTAAACAACCGCACCACTATTTACCTTGGTTTGTGTTTCCTTGTTTGTGTGCGTATGTTTGTTTTTTTTTTGTGATAAGCAATGCTTAATGTTGCCACGGCTCTTCTCATCCATTCGAAGAAAATGGTACGATTACTGACCGGCATTCCATTTAAAGGGTATTAGCTCACTACGCTTCGCCTTAAGCTGATTGGAAAGCTGCCCAGAGCTTTGGGAGTGTTGCCAAACGTGTTGGTAGAGAAAAGGTCACGAAAGAAATTGTATTTGATAGCAGCCACTCGATGGCCTTGAATAAACGTACAAGGCGAACTTCCTATTAAGTCAACAAATCGATCTGCTCTAACCTTTCCGACTGATAGGTGTCTGCAGCAAAGCATTTGTCCGCAAAAATTAACACAACACACTGTAAACATACCAATGGCAAGTAGTGGCAGCTGGTGAGCGTGTTAGTGCTCTTGAAAATTATTCCCAACCCCATTATGTTTCTCCTTTATGTTTTGCACCCAGCGGCCTGTTTGCTTTAGCTTTTCGGTAGGCTTCGGTACGCATCGAAACAAGGATAACAAATTTAATTTGAATCACTACGTGAGAGAAATTAATCACTCAGCAGGAATGTTTCACTGCCGACTGGTGTCACCCAAAAATATTCTCAACATGTCGCACTAAAATTGGCCCCCGAACGATTTGCTTTCTTTCTGTCGGAACGCGCCAGAACATACGGACACAGACATCGATGGGTGCCGAGCGAGACAAACATAAATTATTTCCACATCTTCGCTAGCCATCACTGCCCGGTTCCACCGGCACCAGTGGACCAGTGAAAGCTATAAATAATTGTTCTTTCGCCGTTCTGTGCCGCAAAAACCCAAGATTTAATCCACGAGCAAGCGAAGTTAAATACAATGATGTATTCCGGCTGTTTTCCACGGGCGCTTTCCAGGATTTTCGTCCAGCGTAAGCGCTAATCGAAATTTTTGACACGACCCGTAGATCTCCGCATCGTGCTGTCGCATCGTGACGCAGAGTACGAGACTCAGTCGCCTAGCCACTTTTCGATGTTGCCACCGTTGCTACCGGACAATGCCACGGAACGGCTCAGATTATAAATTTATTGCACTCGCTGCCACACCATTGCTCTCCGCGACCGGGAGTTTATCGTTCCCTACGTGTCGCTACGAATTGGCCTTGTAGCGTAATGTTTTATCGACTCCTCCGTCAGTCCAGTCCAACCTTCCACGAAGCTATCCACGAACGCGCTTCGACAGGTCGGGGTGTACCACTTAGGGTCACTTTAATCGTTTTTCGACGACAAAAGTTTTGTCACCTGCTGGGAATTGCTTCTATGCCATCGGCACATAAGGAATTTTGGATTGGATCGACAAAACCGTAGAGAGTGAGAGTGAAATTCAGTAACCTTTTTGTGTGCAGAGCAACAAAAAATGCACGAACAACAAAATCAATCCCAGCGCACAGTGGACGGGAAGATTCTGACCTAATCCAAAGTCCGAAAACTTTGGCGCGTGCGATAATAAAATATCTATTAGGATGGCGCGAGAGTAGCGTTTAAGCTTCCGCGTCATCGGCAATTGAGTTATTGCCGACCCGCTGTGCCACGATAACCTGAGTTCAATATTTTCGCACATTTTGAGATTCGTTTTTCTTTTACGTTGTTGTTTGAGAATGGAAAAAGAAAACATAACAAAAAGGGCTACATCTCGGGTGCTTGATGCCTTTGGGTTGGTAAAGCTTATGTTTGAACGGTTTTTTATTAGTTTCATGATGGGCTTTGGGAAGGCATAATGTTGAAATAATTTTCTCTCGGTTACGATGTGGTAAACAAAAACGAAAAGGAATATCGCAGGTCACGCATAGGAGCAGGATTGAATGTATAAAAAATTGAACGAAACAATAGAACAACCTTCACATGACAGAGCATAAGCCGCAACGGAACCGCGTGGTATGCATCGCATGGGGCAGTAAAATATTTACTCTTTTCTCCGAATCCAATTTGCCGAAGCTTGTTAAATGTTGCTACCGGGCAAAAGTTTTATTTTCATGTAATGTTATGATTTGAGCTTTACATCGGAAAACAAAACATGTTTCGGGATATTATGAACGTTCAATTGAATAATTATGCGCGGCATGTTGTTTTGACGTGCTGCAAATTAATCACACACTCAGATTTTTACAATTAACGTTGAATGGTGCTTCAAGCGGACAATCGAATTTACGTGGGGTTTTAAATTAAATCATACAACTTATTGTTGAAAATTTGCTATAGTTTTATAATATCGTTTTCTGACCATTTTTTATAATCATTATTCGAACTTCTAAAATCATTCAAGTTAGGGTTCTGTTATAAACGTATAAAATTGTTATGAATGGCAAACATAAAATGGCTTTATTAATAAGGAGATCCAATAAGTTCGTAGCGTTTTATTATTAGATTTCGTTATTTATTTATTACATCCTTGTTTAATCAGGAAACACTGTTATTTTGGTGTGTCATCATTAGGCTTTCTTTTCCAATATCGGTCATTTAGCTACAACTGATAAGTCATTGTTTTTGTAAGCCCCAAAATGGTATCTTTTGTAACAAAAAAATACTTTTTTTGCGGTGAGTTCTGGTTCATTATTGGAATATACTGTCGATGAAAATCCTGTAAAAATTTCAAAGACTCTTCATGGAATAAAGGTAATGCAAATGAACTACAAGGTGGAAAATTGAACGCCTTATCAACTGAAGCCAAGGCACGTCGAACGCCGTTTGTTTACTTGTGTGCTGTTCCAATAGCAAAAACGAAAAGGTTTTTTTACAACGAAATTTGACTGGCCAAGAAAAGTGGGTCCTTTACGACAATCCAACATTTCGAGGAACGTATGGATACTCTCGCCATGCCTCTTCATCGATAGCCAATGAATATAATATCAATTTGAGTGTCTGGTGGGACCAGTAAAGTGTGGTCTATTATGAGCTGTTGCAATTAAGCGCAGAAGAGATCAATGACAATGACAATCGGTTACTGTCGATCATCAGCACTTCTTAAAAATTCTATGAAATCAAAAAATGGATGGAAGCTTAATTAGCGTCGGAAAAAGTAGTGGAAAGAAGTAAAATAAACATTTCGAAAATAAACATTTTCGAACACCATATAGTTTTTATTAATAGTAAAAATCAAACATAATGCCATTGGTATCCTTTTGTTCTAACTTCCTACCATCATCAAACTATAGTCGCATCGAAAATGTTGCTCAGTATTTATTCAATTTAATAATAATTCATTCATTCTCAAACTTCATCACCTCATTATGTAGAATTCATATAATCTGACTGCTTTCCCAGTCTCAGCAACAAAATTGTAAACCAATCAATTTCAGTCTCATTCTCTAACCGAACGTCACTTCTTGTAAAGGATGTTCGAATAATCAGCTCAACAACTCACCGAGCATCATCTAACCGTGTGGGGAGTAACAGAAAAGAAAGAACCGCTGACTGAACTCGTAGACGCCAAATCGGTTGAAAGAATAATACAAATTCATATGATAGCACCAAACACCCGACCCGAGTATATGCAAAGGCGGTACCAGTACTTGCTTTCAAACGCTAACAGGCGAGATCGTACACGAAACTGCACTTAACCAGTTAGCGGAGGGAAAACGCTCTGGTATCACCTTACTCGAGCGGAAGATCCAACCAAGACATCTTTCCAAAAATAAACGATCTACACATGCCGCAACGTCTGTCGACATATGCAGATGAGACCTTCTCATTGGTGCTTCAGGGCGGAAGAATAACAGGGATCCCCATTAACAATCGCATCAAGAATACGTAAATTTGTCCTTTCTACGATGTACCAATTTCGAGCTATGGTGAACCTTTACAATTCACCCATCCCATGCCGACTCAAAATGGCAAATGGAAGGTGTGTTTGTGTGTAACCCAGCGGTGGAGAAATTTTAAACACCACATTATCCTGGGTTTTTCTCTCTCTCTCTCTCTCTCTCTCTCTCTCTCTCTCTCTCTCTGCCAAAGGCAATTTTGTCCTTGTGCGTTTGGTATCTTTGTGAAGTTTTCTCTAAGCTTTAACAGTGGAAGAAAGTGATGTGAGCTTCTTTTTTTTGTAATGGGAAAAACGTTACAAATTTTACGTTGGCTGACTTTTTGCCGTTTCCGAGCAACTAGGGCGAAGAATCTGGGAATAAGGAATAAGGGAAAATCGAGCGACCGTGGGAACCGCTATGGTTTCCGAGAACGACATCCGGCATTCTCAAAGAACTGCGAATGCAAAGTTGATACGACTGCAGACGGAGTAAGCAGGGCACACACATACACACCGCAAGGACATCTCGTCGTGTCTCTCTTCTACCTATGCCAAGGAGTAGAAGATCCGGATTCGTCCTTTCCATTCCTTTCCCATGCTCTTTGCAGCCTCGAATGATCCCCAATCTGCATTCGGTTCTGCCCACTGAGCGTTAACTCAATATGCTTAATGTAGGAATAAAAGCAATAACGCTTCAAGCACATTAATATTACAGCAAGAAAGCACCCCGTGCCAGCGTCGTGTACCGTCGTTCATTGGGGGTTTATCCACCGATTCGAACCGATCCAATTTCCCCCTCACATACGATCGGATAGTACCGAAAGGTTGCCGGGATGCTCCTGGGACGTTATTACCCCCATTAGCACCATCATCGACATCATCGTCACCATATCGAGCGGGTGAAATGGGAAGGGATTGGCCTATCTTTACCGTAGCTGGCGAGACAACTGGATGAGAATTAGGGTAACTCTTTCCCATCTGTAGCGACTAACCCTGTAAGGCCTTCTGGCCTTCTTCATCCCGGCCTAGCGGGAAAACGGAATCCAAGGGATACCAATCTTCACGTGGACCAGGTTTGACATGGGAGATAGTATGAAATAGCTAACGATGAGATGTCTTCCCCCTTTCGAAACATCCGCATTGACTCGGTTCGCCATTCAAAAGATGGCAGCTTTACGAAAGTTTACGATTCACTTTTGCTCTTCAAGAAATAATTGAGCCCATTATTATTCGCATTTGGGTTTGAACGTATTATAAATAGCGTCAGTTAGGGAAGGTACACAAACTGCCGAGGTAAGTAGAAAGTTAACTTTCGGAAATTTGTTAGATAAAGTTGTTTGAAAACAATTTGCTGTCCAAAGAAAGAATTAAAAGAATAAATTTGAAATTACAGTTTTTTTGTTATTCTTGGGTTGTAAAATAGTTTAAAATTAAGTATTTGTTACAACTGAGTACTTTGAGTTAAATTTTGTTTTGAAAAAACCGGAAATCTGATTTAGAACTTCTAAATCCACAACGCAAAATATGCTTTATTTTATTGCAATAATTAAGATTTGTTTGAAAAAGCTCCAGATACAAAATTTCCCAATTTATTTTATTACTCTTCACACAAATATTGTCAATTTTAAATAAACTATTCATTAGATAAATTTACCAGTCCATTCCTCACAGAAGTTTTCACACACTCTGCTTATGCAGAACGAAACAAAAAAAAATCACGCACACACACACACAAAAGCCATTTCCATTTCAATGGTTTGTGATAATTGCATGTCCGGTGAGAGGGAAGAAAAAAAACACATGTCCAGCAAACGAAATAATCCATTGGTACAATAGTTGGGTTAGCTTTCGCTCTCCGTTGCTGAATCCGAGTGCTGAAAAATCAACACCAGCATTCATTGTGACATTTCAAATCAACCCATCCGACAGTAGCAGGATAAACTGTCCAGCAGATGCACGTGCACTCGCTCAGATTGCATTAAAACAAGCAGATGATGTTTTATCCGAATGTATACCGAGTAATGTACACTGGATGCTCCGTTTTCTGCTCTTCTCCGTTTCCGTCCTGTTTGCCATGTCGTATTTCACGTTTGGTTAGAGGATTGCAGCACTTTGCCGTGAATAAAACAGGATGAAAGCAAGACTAATCCTTACATGATGTATACACATACATTTTGCAACATTCTTAACTTTCTCAAATGTCAACATGTTTGTGGGCTTAACGGGAGAATGTTTTACACCCAGTCCGCTCCATGAGGATTACTTTGTATACAGTAGCGCGAAAACTGTTGTTATTTTAAATACTTCGTTACAAAAAGTTAATTATTAATTCATTCTGTTACTCGTAATTACTTCAAACAAATCGCGCCTTCTAAATATATATATTTTGGCCAAATACCATAAAACATCAGCGTATCACGCTTAATCCCGTGGACATTAAATAAGCATTACCAAAACATTCGTTTGATTTAGCAGAGAAGCGAAAATGGTAAATCTATTCAATATGGCTGGGGCAAAATAAAGCCAAGAAGAGAAAATGTAACTTCAAAGAAGAGATACATCATGAAGCCGTTCTGACAGATGATAATTTAAGCTCCCAAAAGCATAATCCATTCAAATTCTCGTGTAATTAAAATAAGAAATAGAGCAAGTTTATGCTATTCTTATTTAGATAATTCATTAATGATAATTTATACAATCTCTTTCAATTTAATTCAAATAAATAGTGTTCAAATTTATAAAGAAAATCTTTGAAAAAAAGCTCAATTGATCCATCCAAGCTAGATAAATTGTACCAAAATTCCATCAATCATTCCAAGCTGCATTCGCTAAACGTTGATGCTGTCGGTAAAGCTTCCACATTTTGCCACCAGCGCCACAAGTCCGTTCGTCTTCTGAAATGCACATTTTAACCATCGAGGAACAGCGGGCCGACGATGATGAGCATCGCATTCAATTGTTCACTAAATCCGCTGGCAATCAATCAATCAAAGTTGGCCACTTCAAGCTGGCCATACTTGTCACGGATCGCTTCAATAGACGTACGCTTACGCCCGGAGTGCGATGGAGGCGCCCAGTCATCCACGCCGGTTTCAAAATGTGAGTGTAAAAGCCAATCGAAACACTGCTAAACATCGACTATACCTTCGACGAGGAAAACCATCCTTAAATCGTACAGCAGTACCGAAGCACACTTAACATAGGATGCCATAAATCTTCGGGTTTTCCAGTGGACAAATTTCAATTTCAAGCTACTTTCTCAAAAGCTGCTCTACACGGGGAAACTGTTGTACCATTTAACGGGCCCGCGAAAAAGGGGAGTGCTACCATGCGGCAGGTAGGGCTTCATTTCTATTAGGTGTGTATACAAGCAGTAGCTTTTGCTTTTCCAAGCTACAGTGGTAGCAGGAGCAGCATTAAATATTCTCTTTCAAAATTTACTAAGCGCTGAGCGCAGATTGCTGACAAGGGCATGTGCCGATAGAAGTGGATTCAATTATAAAGTCTGAGTTTCGCTTTTCACATAACGAATGGTTTATTAAGTACGAGTTGTCAATTTTTAAAGCATGCTTTGGCTTTAAAATATTCCCAAACATGATAATGAACTGATTGATAAGTAAAATTTATGTTGAAAAGTAAACGTAACGAACCCAATAACACAGTTATTTGTGTACAGTCAAAACGTACTGGTTGGGTTGGTTTTTTAGTTGCATTTTTTGTACTTTGGAATCTCAATACCTAGTTGGATCGCATGTCAGCTAACGAGGTTGTCATTTCTATTGAATAAGACATAAGCATGGTTTCGAATTTCGAATTAGTTTTCTATCATATCCTAATCAGTCAGGTCCGACCGTATTTTAACGTATCTTCTAACAATTTTACCATAATAAAAATAATATTTCTAACTCCATTAAGTAGAAAAACATAAAAAGTATATGTATTATAGTTTTAAAAATAAAAATAGAATCATTCATGCAACAAACTATTTCCTTTTTTAAATTCATACCGGTTTCTTTCACAAAGCTATTTCGGCGATTTTCACGTTTTCCTTCGCTGCATTGCACGATAAAGGCACCGGGATGGAACGAAAACCGTTATAGCTTTTACCAAATTGTGCTCTCAACATCAAAGCCCCCCAAAATCCTCTTACGACCTGGAAAGCACACCGGCCGTTTGTTAAAGATTAGGATTGGAAAGTGTGTATCGAATGTCACCACACTCGGTGTCGATCATCGAAGGAATGCAATGACTTTAGCCGGCACCTAACTGCGGTTACGTTTGCTTCCATTCCAATGGCAGCAAATTCTTCCACAACTTCCAAGTGTGGTTTTTGTATGACTTCAATATTTCTAACGTTTTATTGATGAGCATGGGTGAAACTTTACCATTTTCGTGTAGCCTTTGCCGGCCTTGCTCGGTTCTGTTTCATCGTGCAGAAAGCAAAGTGTTCATATACAAACGAAACTTGAAGTTTACGTCCTACGGTGCTCGTCTGTTGCAGAAGCATTGTTTAAAGTTTCCTATCGATACCGGCCATTTCCAGCAAATATTTATCTTTAAGTTGTTTGAAATCAAAAGCAGCTTCACATAAGTTCAGTTCACTTATTGATTTAATGAGTAGAAAGATAAGTTGTTTCTTTTGTTCTTCTCCGCTTTTCTTTTTACTTTTTATTTTTCTCCATTCATATTGGATAAAATTTATTCCATTTCTATAAAATATCATATATTTTTTTAAATTTTATATTATTTTTTATCACTTCATCAGATCACGTTAAATTTAATCAAAATAGAAATTTAAAATAATAAAAAAAATCAAGTCCATATAAGTTACTCAAGGTTCCTGGCTTTATCCATTGTTCAGTAGTTTACTGGAACAAAGCCATATCTGAAATATTAGACTTTGTTTCCAGCCATTACCCCCTGAATGAAGCTGCTTTACTGCAAACCTTGGGTGCACTGGGTTCAACTTGTAGCAACAAACAAAGAACCATCCATTTGTCTCTATCGCTATCGCGGTGCCTTGAGTTCATTTTACGAAAGACAAACCATTCGCTTTACGTTCGTAATTGCAGTACTGTTTGCTGTGTTACGTCGTAGTAAATGGGTGTAAAGTACCACACACACACAGCACAAAACAGCACAAAACAGCAACAAAAAAAGCCCTAACAAGTACACCTTTGACACCGGACACAGAAGCCACTCGAGCAAAGTGTCAAACGAAATGTCCTTTTTTCCCAATCCATGTCCCTTTGCCGCTTTCTTTCGATTCAAAGACACTCAACCAAAGGCTACCATTTGTCAGTGGGCATTGTGGGGGACAAATAACTGACCCGGGGTTAGAATGAGAGAGCGTGTAAAAGAGGGACCCATGCATGCACCCCTTTATGTGACTTTTTGCTGCAATTGTTTTAAGATGAATTTTGTCTTGTGTCCTCGCACACACACACACACAGGCACATAGACAGGGAATATTCAGAAATACAAAACCATATCCTTTGCAAGGGGAAGTGGCTAGTGTGTGTGAGTGTGTGGTGGGACAGGGTTTTGCACGAAAAGCTGGTAGAAAGTCGTGCTGAAATAAGAGAATCATTTCATTACAACTTTGCCAAAGCTACACCATTCAGCAAACATGGGTCGAAACCGTCCTCGGCAGATGGAACGGGCAAGCGAACACAATAGATCGACCACTCGGCGTCGCCCTGCAACAAAACGGGGAAACTTTCACTACCGGGACCGAAGCGAACATGGATTTAGTTTCGATAATGGTTGTTTTCCCTGTGTCCGCTTTACTCTGAACTGCCTGAACTGCCTGTAACACAGTTCTGGGTGATGCGTTTTGGTGCTTTTCTGTTTTAACGTTCGTTTAAGCGTTGTTTTCCGATTTTTTTCCTTCCTGGAGCTTAATGTACGATGCTGCACTTTTTTTGGATTTGTAATTTAAGAAGAAGTTTGCTTTTTTTTAAAGAAGTCCATCAGTACAACCGATAGCTTAAGGGAAGCAAACTATCCTGGCAAATTAATACATGGCAAGCTTAAGTGTGAAGGAAAGGAACAAACAAAAACATGCCTTAATATGGCCTTAAGAGAGAATGGAAGGATACGGATGCGTCCGAAGGATGCGGATGAGAGAAAAGTCAAAAGTGTAGTGAAAAGTTGCTTAACAGGTCGTGTACAGCGTTTCTTGAATACCGGAGCAGTTCGAGGTATTGTCCGTGCGCCTCAAGAATATGTTGGTTATCCTTGTAGCGGACGAAACTAACCATCGAAAGTTGGTTTGCGCTTTTGCATTTGCTTTGGTGCTTCATGCTACAAGGCTTCTTCACAACAAGCTAAACATTATTGTGCCATATTATGTTACAGTGCATTCAATTATCGTCTATAAGTTGTTATCTTCAAAGTTTGCATCAACTCCATCGTTATGATTTAAGAACTAGATGAAGAATTCAAAACACTGTTTGGTCTTTTAGTAAATGTTTTTTTTCTTGAATGCATTAAAAACTTAAAGAACATTTTGCTCATCATCATCGATCGTACAACACAAAAGGTAGGAAAATTAACATCACACCCATATCCGTTGGGTATCCTTTTAAAGGGCTACACGACCTAACATGGCCAAGAACAAAGCCCTTACAAATGGAACGTTATGCTTAAAGCACATTTTGCTCGGTATAAAAGCTTGATCTGTTCTTCTGTGGAAGTTATTTCCGTACGCTCGGTACACCCAGTGCCCAAGGACACCAATCGTCCTTGGAGTTGAACAATGAAACTAAACCATTACTCTATTTTTCTAATGCTCAGTACGGCATAATCTGGATCAAGGCAAAACAGTAAGATATGTTTGCAGTATTTCAGCAGCAAAAAAAAAGCTTTAAAATTTTTCTTTTTTGAAAATTCCAGGGTATGTTTAATGAACTGTGCGAAGAATTTCAAATGCACAAAAACATCGGAACATTCAGAGGACGTACAATTTTTGAATGTGAAACAATATTCTATCATTGAATCGTCTTAGATTGTAGTTGACTAAACAAGTAAGGAAAATTTTTAATTAACTATTAAAAATAAATTTCTAATTAAAATTGAACAAAGAATTCCAAAAATTTAACCTATTTAAGACATGACAAAAATATCAAACTATTATAAAATTTTAATTCCAACAAAAAAGTGTTTCAAAAATTACAAAAAAATGTAAATTCCCCTTTAGCGGATAAAAAATCAAAAGATAAAAACGCAAAATATTAACTCCTGCACCGTAATCTGACATCCGGACAACAAAAAAAACTTGGAACAGAAAACCGATCCGACAAACGAGAAAAAAAAACATATTAAAAACACAAATCACTACATAAAACTCAACCTTTCCCGTACGGTAGAGAACCTTCTGTTGGTAACGACACGTTGGTGCAGAAAAAAAAGATACACCCTCCCTTACCAAACACAATCTTATCGATGATGTTAGGCGTCGTTCACGTTTGTACGCTTTTCACCCACCCCCCAACATACAACCCCAACAAACCCCAGTTTTCCGTCGTGGTTTTGAAATTTAAATTCTAAACGAACCCACCAACCACAATGCGGGCGAATGTATGTATATATGTAAAATGAAACCTATCATCGATTACCATCAATAAGGCATACTAAAAATAGCAAACTATGAGGTGAACGGATCGGATGAATGCCGGTGTTTGAGAGAGAGAGAAAAAATGAAGTCCCTATTGGTGCAAAGGGACGGACGGATTTTTTCCCTTTTTTGCTTTTCTTTTCATTTCTATTTTTCATTAAAGGCATTATGCGTTTTTTGGGGGCTTTGCTCCTAGTTTGAATTTTTTTTTCATAACCAAACGCCCCCATTTCCCAAAACAACTCCTAATAAAGAATTCCGTTACAACCGAACTTGCTTAATCGTGCCAGGGTAGCTTCTATGGTCGATTTGCTGACGGTTGCTTCACGTCGCATTTCCCAAGCTCGAACAGATTGCAACACACACCTTTTGGGACGGTGTGCTATCACCTGGCTATGGAAATTTCTTATCGATGGCACACGCTTCAAATGGTCCCTCGCACTCGGAAACACCGACTAACCCGAACAGCAGCGAGTCGAGGTTCATCCCGTTTACGAACCGTTTACCTTGGACTTTATTGGACGTAATTACATGCCATGCCGCATCGAGGCAATAGGGCAATGGACGACGTTGGTGCAGGAGTTTCAACCGGGGAAAACATTCGGTTAGGTTATGGTTAGGGTAGAACGGGCAAGATAAACACTTGCACTTGGCCATGATTCATCAAACCGGCCGTTTCGGGCTTTACCAGATTGCGTTACGGGCTCATGCTAAACGATAGTGTTTGTTGTGTTCGAACACAGTTCAGAAACATGTTATTAGGAGTAGCTTTGTTATTTTTATAATATCGTACTGTAGAACTATTTCGAAATGTTCTTGTTTTTTTTTTGTTATAAAAAGCATCTAACTGTTGCTTTTTATTCCGCACTTCAGTAACGGTTGACGTCATATGGTGTACTGGAGACAATGGGTTAGGTTGACATTTCTCACTGCAGCTCCCTTCGGTATGGATGACAAGATTCCATTGTGACATGCGAACCCTTCTTGGAATGTGTTCTTTGTAGGCTTCTGGGAGGTGTATGTTTTTTACCACGCGAAATATTCAGCCTCGTGTAAATTCGTTTTTCGTCTCATTCGTTCCCATCCCCGATGGCAGCTAAACCGGTTGAAATCTGTAGGATTACGGCTGTTTGGAAGGAATGGTCTCCGAATGGATTGACGATGTAAGGACAAGATGTAATCAAACCGTGCCGACTGGAATCCTTACCAATATGGAGCAAGCTCAAGGACACACTCCAATCAGTGGCAAGGAGCACCATGAAGCAATATACAGACAAGCTGGTGGAAAAATCTATACCCACACAAAGCCGACCGACGTTTGCGTGAATCAGCAGGCAAGCGAATATTAAGACTAGGCGTACCTGTTTTCGTTGACGAGATTGTTGCACCTCACTCGAGACGGCGACTGGGTTGCGGGTTCCTCTGCTGCTACTGAACCGAAATTTCCGAACCTATCGGCCTAGACCAGCTACGACCGGATATGGCATTGCCTCTATTGGTAGTGGGTAGGGGGGGGGGGGGGGGGGGGTTTTGCACCCTTCCAACAGGGATTTGTTTGACACCCTTTATTTTCTTATTCTGAAGCACATCAATTCACCACACACACATTTTCACTAACGTAACAACAACACCTAGGGCATGGAGTTTTCGTGATCGTGGAATGTATTCAAAATGTGATAAAAGTAGAACAAAAAACCCATTTTAATCACACATTCTAGCGGGTTAAATACAGCTTTTTTTCTTGCACAATTTTTATATTTACTGTTAAACTTTACACTAAAATAATTGCATCCAACTAACACTCGTTAAAGTTTTTGCCTTTTTGTTAGTATTTTTTTTTCTCTCTATTGTACTTTTTACCCTGTTTCTGTTGGCTTTTGTTATGTGAATGAACACCGCAATATTTATGATACAGTTTTTTTTCTTTTGTTTTTTTTTGTGTTATCTTTTATGTACAAAGATATTATTGGAACTTTTAATAAGTATTTCACGAGTACTACTGATAAATCATTTTTTCCCTCGGTCACTGTCTCCAATTAGCAACAAGTGTATCCTTTCTATTTCTAAATCTATTTCTATCGCTACCCTCACGGGTTCTACAGATTTCTATCGCACAGCTTTCATCATCCGTCGTACCGAGGTTTCGCAACGATCGTTGCCGATACCGTTTTGCATATTTATCTTTCCGGTTTGAATTGATCCAGCATTATTTCTTGACGGTACACTTGCTTTTTATTTGGCAACATGCATGCCACGCAATTGCCATGCTATACCGGGAGCATCCATTAAGCCAGGCCCGATCGATCGATGGTCGATGTATCGTACAACAACAGCAACAAAAAAAGCCAGAACACACGCGCCCGGTTTCGGACAGTTTGCACAGAAAATATTTATCTTTCACAAAGGGAGGACGGGTGGAGACGCGCAAAAATCTCACTCCCCCGGGTTCGGGTTTCGATGGCCGTGATGCTCTACAGAAATCCGCCACAGAACAGAGATTGTATTTATTTGCAAAAACCCAAGAATAGACACACGAGCGCGATCATTCGATACCCCAATCGCGTAATGAGATCTTTTTGGACGAATAGTTTCGAGTAGCCCAAAATGTCCGGTACGATTGAATGATCGTACCAAAACAACCGGGGTCCGGGCGGCGGGGTCGGTTTAGACGACTCAACAACTTAAATGTTTTGGCTTTGGTCGGGCCCGTTGATCGTTGGCACTCTAGGCACTATCTTTCCACCGGACGGCCAGGCACGGAAGAACGCAAACAAAATCACCCACTCACCACTCACCTATGTGTAACACTGTGGCATGGAACACGTAGTAAATTTTGATTATTTACACAACCGCACACAAAACCAACCCGGGGCGGGGGAGGGCGAACGTACGGTGCGACGGTCCGGGTTACTTCGCGCACGAAATAATCTTTACCGCGCGTATGTCCGGGCGGCAGAGTGCAAATTAGCACCCGGTTTTTGCGGTTCCGAGAGAGTTTTGTTTGAATCTTGATTAAGTTCGGGGTTTTTCCAACAACACTAAAACGGCACGGCACCCGGAGAACACGGACACGTCCGGTTGGTCCGATGGTCACGGATTGAATGCCGCACGATGTCGCACCGTTCATGGACGGAACACAGCCGAGAACCGACCGAACCTGTATCGTGTATCAGCATCTCTTCCGCCCGTTGCTGTTTATGTATATGTGTGTGGAATCAACAGGAAAAGCTGGGGAAGCTTTTGAAACCTTGGGGTAGATCGTCTGGCAAAGTGCGTTGAATATGCAACTGAAATTCATCGAAAGCTCTTGTTTACGCACTGAATGGCGGAGAAGAAGAAAAAAACATCGCCTCCATTTTTTGGGAGGGGAAACTCGAGAATGTTTCATTGGATTGTATCCACCGAGAGTTGTGCGTTTTCTCAAGTTCATTTATTAGTTTTATTAGACAAAGGTGGTCGAATTCTGTAATGAGGAGATCGAGCTAGAATGAGTTCTTTTAAAAGGACATTTATTCACATTCTAGACGACCTTGGGCTATGCAAAAAATATTATTTATTTGAAGTATAAACATCAATATACGCCTTTTTAAAATTAGTGGTATTATATACAAATTATGTAATTAATCTTAAAATTAGCTGAAAAAAATTCTTTAAATCTTTTAAACAAAGAATTGCTCCATTGCTCATTAACTATTGGCCGAAAAGTAAAGCTTATCTTTTGCTATCATTATTATCTTTCCAAACACACCTCAATGAATAATAGCAAGCACACAACTACAACGAATAAATAAAACCAAAAAAACTCCGAACACACATACAAGCACAGAATACAACAGGTTGCTTGGTTTGTCCATGTCCAGCTGGGCCGACTCAACCAACGCCAAATGCCGCAGTTCGGTACTCATCTCCATTTTTTTTTTCTTCCCTTTTGTGTGTATGTGCTCGGGTTGTTTACATTTTCCCAAGCATCTGGTGGCGGTAGATTGCTTACACCGCCTTGGTAGAAGATTTTATCTCCCGGGAGATGCCCAGTGGGTGGGGTGGGTGATTCTGTTTCAATTTTTTCTGCTCTCTTTACACGCAGCTTATCCGCACACAACGTGAGCAACATTCGGGGTGGCGCGGTTAGAACAAGGAAATTGATGCTCTAACTCACAACTCGATCGATCTCTCACGTGCGTGCGGACAAGCATTGTGGAGAGTATTCGCAGGCCTCCGTGAATTTCTGCACTGGCAGAAGCTTGTTGAATGATACAGTGCGAGAGAAGATGATTGTAGTGATAGATTACGGTGCGAACAACGCTTCGCGTAGGTTGGGTAACCTGTTGGACATGTACGAACGTTCAAGATGTGTCGTTGTGGTTGCATCCGGAAAAATCCGAATTTCCCGACAAGGAGGTGCGACATCGTGTGACTCGCGAATAACACATAACATCGCACCCGGTGCAATCAACAGCTTCTGTATGGAGTTTGCGCATTTCGCGTGGAAGCTTTTGGGGAGATTTCTCCTCAATGGAGGAATAACGGATAATAGAAAAAAGCTTGCGATAAAGCTCTGAGTACTAGATTTGGTACAAGGATCTTACAAAGAAGAAGCTTTTGCCAACCAATTCTTGTGAAGAATATTGTTTAAAAAAAAGAAAAAGAAATACCTCAATTACAGATCAATTTTCCTACAACCCATTCTCCGCTTTTGGGATATAAACCTTACTGCCTGCTAGTATATTAACGATCATAACGATCATCTTGAACTTGTTGGTTTCCGCATCGTGACGTCACTGTGCAGATCACAAGTGCATTAATCCAGATGGCAAAATGCTCTTCCCTACCCATGCCAGGCATTGTTGGATGTTGTCTATTTCAAGATAAAAAAAAAGTAATAAAACACTCCCCCTTGTTCCTGCCACACCGTTCGTGCGCCAATGAGTTAATCATGCGCGTAGTATCTAGCACTGCATTTCCTGTGTTTTGTCGTTAAGACTGTCTGTTTACGACTGTAAGCTAATATATTACTGGTTTACGATTTTAACACGCGTGGCTCGTTTAATTTTCATGTACCCCCATTGATATGGATAAATTTTGTTGCAGCAAATTTGCTTGGTTTAGATACTATAAATATAGATAATTGTACTGTTAGTGATGCAATTTATTATTCTAATTTTTTTTTGAAACAAATACTCATCACCTTTGGTCACACGTTTTTCAGCACACTTCTATGAGGGTCAGGGTCTTACAGAAACAACGAGACGGTTCGAACAAACACCATTCGCTAGGAAGCCAGTGCCAAAACCAGACTTATTGATTGGCCAATGGAGTAAGACAGAAATCGGAATTGTTTACCAGGTGTGTGTTAATCACGGTTGCACGCACTACTGATTCCGTAGCGAATGTTCAGCGTGAAGATTCAGATGGTATTTTGCCTATATCGACATGCTGTTTGTAAATCGTTGCCGTTGTAAAGTTGGAACAAAAAATAATCATTTTAAATTACTTACTTTCTGTTGTTCAAATTGTAACAAATTTGATTGATTAAATTAATCCTAGCTTAATCTTTAAGGTTTTTAAAAGAAACGTGTTTGTTTTTCAAACAATCCCTTGAAGCTATTTCAAACAGATGTTAAATTTATTCTTACAAAGAACAAGTACGATTAACTAACCATTGGACGCTAAATATGATCAGCCGCACGGTAATATTCCATGAAAATTTAGGACTTATTCTTACACATTTTTACAAACCTTATCCCTTCGACGGGTAAAGAACTTTTCCTTCAAATATTAGACGGAATACAATAGGATTTTCATCGTAAATTTATTCGTTGTTACTACTAACGTCAGGTATATAAACGATTGCCATATCCCTACGAAGAGGAGTTAGATAAGCATAAACCTTAGGACGGTACAAACATACAATTACGGGAGCTCGTACCTCAAAACACGCGCACTATGTCAGGGCACTCGTATCTGGAGGTACCACTGTACTCATTTACAAAATATCTCATCGACGGATTCGAATTTACTACCTAGCGCCATCCTCTTCCCCATCACTATCGCTCGTCTCTTCCGCTTCCGAACAGCCCGATATTAATCCCTTTTCCTGAATCGCAGCCGCCACTGCCGTCTCGAGGATGTAATTGTCGTGCAATGCTCGTCCCATATCAGGCCAGCTGGCAGCGGGTGGCTCAGCTGCGACATTACTGTCCGCCACGATAGCTGGGCCTGGTGGTGCTGGTGGTGTAGTGGACGGTCCGGCCAGTTCGTTCGAGCTAGCTGGTAGCAGACCCCGTGCACTTATTGCCATTCGTACTGCTTCGTCTTCCAGCAGCTCGTCTTCGTTTACTCGGGGTGGTTGTTGTGCGGTATTGGCATTATTGCGTCGCTCGAAAAACACTAGAAACCGTTCCAGTACCATGTTCAAAATGTTGTCATCTATGCAGGCAGCGATTTGACTTTCCTGCCAGCTGCGAAGATCGTTCGCCAGCTGTTCACGACGGTTGATGTGTTCCAGGGAGCTGGACGATGTGCTTGCCATTGGCACAGGTACCTCTCTATCCGCCAGGGCACGCGAATGAGAGCTCAACCCTTGGAACGACAACAAGCGAGGTCGTTTGTTCAACATTTCTACGCAGCTGGGCCGTTCGCTTCCGTTGGTATCGTCGGTCACATCTTCGTTGCTCTGTTCGCTCATTTTAATGACACATTTTCTGTACTGGGGTGTTGTCACAATTCACAAAGCATACCAAAAGTTTGTGAGTTAGCTCTATTAGCTCGGTAATACACCAATGTTGGAGAAAGTTGTATATTCAAATCACTTGATTACTTTGTTCCCCTGTTGCGTTCAACTTTCCATCCAAATCGATTGAAAACATTGCAATCTGTAAAAAAATAAACATAGAGTTTTGTATTGTTATTTTTTTCCTAGTGAGAAATGTCATGCGCCTGTTCCCAAATAACATTTTGATGTAACAAAGACGAATTCCAAACGCTTGTGCTGTCAGTCAAATAGGAGCTGTGCGCGAAGCGTTTGAGAGGAATTCATATTATTTGCGTTTTTTTCTAATATTTTCTTTGTTCATATAGCATTTTTACGGCTGTATATTAAAGTTTTTTTAACGGTAGAGGATAGCTAGAATAATTTAATATGGAAAGCGTGTTAAAAATAAGATTCTTACTCAGATATATCCCTAGCGACAAAAATGACCACAAATTCATCCCAAAATATTCATTTTGAAAATGGTCGAGCCAGGGTCGAGGCGAGGGTCGACGTGTCGTGGTCCCTCGACCTTTTGCCAAAGTGAACAAGACTCGTACTAAAATGAATCGTAACCTGCCGTGAACCGAAAGCAAAAATTTTGTTATCTGGGTAGCTCTAAGCACGCTTCCCCCTCCTAATCGCGTGTTGTGATTGGCTCAGCCGTATGTTCTATTTATAACTCTCTCTTCCTTATCCTTTTATGTCCTGTATGCGCGCCAGGCTTCGCTTGCATCTGTAGAATTGTGGAGGGGGATATATTTTTGCCTAAATTTAACCTCAACCAACTGAACTGTTGTGAGAGAGAGTCTCTTTTTCTTGTTCGCCTATGGATGGAATTGAAGGATGAAAATTTATGTGTTGATGTGATTTGAACTCAATTTAGATACGTTTCCCTATACTAAATGTCCTGCCGCTACGATCAGGACTATAAAAATTGGGTTTTCGTCCGCGCGCGAAGAACGTTATATAAAAAGTCGGAGGAAGGAAAGATTTCTGCAACCATGATCTAGGAGTGAACATGTCTACACACTCTTTCGACTCTTAGGATTTTGGTGCAAATATGTAAGAGGTAAGACGTATTTTTCATGAGCAAAGCGCAACATTCCCGTTTTTTTATTAATCGAATGCAATGCTAGATATGCGTCCTCGCCATTCGAAAACATGAAAAATTATCTTTTTTTAATCAATTAATATCAAATGGACGTACATTCGTTAAAGCATATGATAAATAATGATTAAAAAAAAATTTAACATTAAAGGCAAGATATCTCTAAATTTTGATTAGGTTGCTTATGTAAACATAGCTTAATATTTTCATTTCCAAAAATGTTATATTTCGTCGCACGTCTAACGATTTAGGTTCTGGTTAAGTGGCCCATTTTCTCTTACTCTGTGATAAAGCCAATTAATCACATCATATTTTGTCTTGCACATTCAGTGCACCTGCACCTTCGCTGCATTCGTGATCTTCGTTCTATCTTTTAAAATCATGTGCCGTGTCATCTATTTTATTTTGTAGAGGTGCTGCTGATGATTGTTTTTACTGATTTTCAATAACAATTCAAAAATTTGATATAGTTGGTGATAATATACCAGCGTAACAAATTTCTTCATTACATGAAAACAATCATTATCATTATTATCATTAAAATTATTTTTCATGTAAAATATCGTAGGCGGGTTCGAAAGGAAATGCAGTCCGTATGATCCACGTGGTAAAGACGACATACCTTGCAATGATCGAACGGCAATAGGTTTTGAAACATGCAAAAAATAATCATATCAATAGAACCACCGCAGCTTGACGATGCTCTTTCACGTTCATTTCAGAACAATTTTGACAAAGAGGCAAGTACAATCAAGAAAATTTAAAGGGACATCGTGTGTGTGCAAAGCATATGGGTCAGGGGGGTGTGAAACAAGAAGCAATGCAGGGTGCAAAATTCATCGTAGTCGTGACGACGGATGCTTGTGGGTACGAGCAGCAAGGCAAGAGGAAGCAAGAGTAGGAGCAAATGACCGGCCGAGCAGACGATGAACATTTTCGTGTTCTCGAATGAAGGTTTTTGCTCTTATCGTGAATTTTTGGGACAGCGCGGTCATTTTTAGAGGGTCGGCGTTTTTTTTATATGGAGTTTGGATGAATTTGTGGTCATTTTT
Organism: Anopheles funestus; assembly: GCF_943734845.2. Taxonomy (NCBI): domain Eukaryota; kingdom Metazoa; phylum Arthropoda; class Insecta; order Diptera; family Culicidae; genus Anopheles; species Anopheles funestus. The sequence goes on from NC_064598.1 coordinate 46,057,072, forward strand.
GTTGCTAGGGATCCCGACGCGCACTGAAAGAAGCATAATCGTAAATCGAACAATTTCACTAAATTATAAATTTCTTTCCTTGATTAATATTGCGCTCAATTATTTCTACAATATTCTGTTTCCCAGAGATGTTTTTCTTTAAAATATCCCAACGTCAAATGTTTTGACGTATCCTTGCCCCACGATACTCTACGCAACGCAAAACGAAACACGCTCCATCCAGCTGTGTGCAGAGTTTTTAATTCTCTCTCGTCACTCTAGGCGTGCGGATGTTTCCGTAGCGTAGCTAACGCTTTCACAATAAGTTAGTTTACAACCGTTTACAACACAATCTATATATAAAAGTGGGCTTCAATTGGTGAAATTTTAAAAGGTTCACAGGCAAAAACAAACTTTCCTTGAAATTTAAACCGCAGTGGAAGTGTAGAAAGAGCATAAAAACATACTAAGTGTGGTTCCAGAGTTTTCCAGTACGTTGCCTTGGAATTTCCCAACTGTATGTGACTCACCAGTTCGCGTGTTTTGTAAATGCAGTGTTTTTGTTGTAATTGTTCAGCAAAAAAAAGGAGCATAATGTTTTTGATTGGGAAAAAAGTGTTTTGGTGCAAGAAATCTTATTAATTAGAAAACATGCAAAGTTGCTGCAATGACGGCTAAAAGGGATCGCGTCGACGGTAGTAAAACGTCGTTTGCGTGGTCCAAGAAATTCCCGTGCCTGTGCAATATACGACATGCGAGAAGAAGGCTTGGCCCATGGCCATGCAACCGGTGGTATATCCATATCGTGCACTCTCACCAAATCCCACCCGGAGAGATCCCAAACCGTACGTGGAGCGTGGAAATTGTTGGGCGGAAAATTGCAGGAAAAGCTGTTAAGCGAATAGATGAAGCAAAGAGGAGACAAGCGATTGCAGGAAGGCTTGGCTCGTAAAACTGGTACACTAACACAAGCACAAAAAAGCGATCCGTAAACCCGCCAACAGATGATGTCCTTGGCGGGAAGGAACGTACTGGAATAGGGAATTTCGTGTAACGTCATTTGCGTCTTTTTAGGGTTGCTGAAAGAGAATGATTCGGTTGGTGAGAAGAATTACACTTTAAACGCAAGCAGTTACCAATAGCAACAACGGTGGCATGTTGATGAATTGATTAATCTTAATTGATGCTCCGTAGTGTAGGCACGAAACACACAATTGGGAGTGTGCGTGTGCAAGCAATGACAAAGTTTTTATTGCTCCACTCGCGCTTCATCTCGGGTAATTAGCATTTTACAAAACGGCCATCCAGTATATTCAGTTCCCGGGCTGCCACTCATGTGAAGCAGCATCTCCCTTTGCCGGTGTCCACCATGGGCCGAACGTGTGGAGCAATATAATTAATTTCATGCCGTCATCGGTCCGTCGACCAGTCGTGCCCGTTTCTCCCTACCGTTACGATGTGACCAATTCCGGCGGCAACGTTTTTAACGTTTGGGCTAGTTCCCTTCCCACGTTGCTGTTCGGTGCTGCACGAAACCTGCACAGACGCAATCAAAACAATCATTCCCCCCTTGACCAACATCATGGTCAAAATGGGAGATCGGGTGTTGTACCGAGTTGATGAAGTCATGATGGGAAAAAGTTGATTTTTGTAACCACCCTTACGAAAGGACTTTTTCCATCATGTTGTCCGCCAAATGTTCGACGATGGCGAGCAAACAGCAAAGCCTACTGCGGGTGTTGAGAAAAGTAAACAAAAGCTTGTGCAAGGTTCGGGTGATGCAGGAAAGTAGGTCAACAGCGAAAGCTTTTAGCGTCAACAGCATCCATGAAGGATGAACTGTGGAAGTTGCTGTAATGTAATCGTGTGTGTGTGTGTGTGTATTTTAATATTGTGTTTTTATTATAGAATATCAATATCCTTTTCTAACCCATTCACAGCAGTGAAAATGTTCTCAGTGAAATAACCTGGAAGCGGTTCACATTAATGTGTAATAAATAAGGAATTACAACAAACCTAATTTAATTTACCAAACAGTTAAGTCTGGTGTAAGTGTGTGAAGGAATAAGAGTCCGGAAGGTGTAATAAAACCAACGGATCCTTTCATCGTGTGTAAGTGTTGGTGAGTTTGTGCGTCGTGTCGTGTGCCCTACAATCAGCACCTGTCGCAGCAGCTGGTCAATTCGTCCTTGAGTTCCTGTACGTGAAAATTCCCTCCAAAGTGTGTGCGTACCCCGAGTACGCGTAGTAAAACGTGTGCGCGTGTTGGAATTGAATAAGCGTGTATGTGTGCTTGTGTGTAAAAAAGAAGAATAAAGGATATCGATTAAAAACCGGCACAAACAAAATAGAAACGAGAGGAAAAGTACGTTGAAGTCTCCTGCCACAGCTCGAAGGGTGTCAAGAACGAGAGCTAAGGGAATTGCGTCCTGTGGTCGATTTTCGGTCAACGGTCTTGGAAAAGCAGTTGGACAACTACTCGAGGTGAGTTGCAGTTTTTGTTTTCATTTGACCGTTAGGAGAATTTTGATTTTTATATCACATTAAGTTTTTATGCCATTAACATGATTTCTCAGTTATCTAAATTAAATTATAGTAAAGTTCTTATCATATCACAATCAAAACATAATAAATTAAGATCGAACAAAAGCAATCTCTCAGCAATATGTTCTTATAAATTTCTGTTAATGTTTCAACACCCAGCTCTAATCCAGAGCTACGTCTGGACATGGTTAACCCATGTTTCATACATCTGTTCCCTTCTTATGTGCCCTCAACCGGAACACACGCGTTCGCATTTCTTAGAACCCCTAGCGGAAGCAGCTGTGAAACGTACATTCTTTGAACCGATGACGATCACGAAACCCGCTGCAGTCATCGGACTAGGGGTAACTGGGTTCCGAGTTGAAGATAGCGAATGGAGAAATAGAAAATTCATTTTTTTAGACACATCACAAGGGGTTGTTGTGCAACTGAAACGGGTATCCTAACCGATGAATCCCCATTGCTTGGTGCAGTTTCTCCGTATGAGTGCTTTGTGCTAATGCACTTTCTTCATTCGCTCCATTGACTTGTAGCCTTCGCACGTGCATACCGGAACACACATGGTATGAGGCGAGACAAATCTTATTTTTCTCAAACGACTGCTCTGTTATTTTGTTAATAATACTATACAGAAAAATGACACAAAAAAAACCAGATTGATATGTAGGTATAGCTTTTGGAAGGTGCAAAGTTTAAGTTGTACAAAGTACCCTTTCTACATCAGCTTGTTCAATGGTACGTCACGTTATCGAAGTCAGCGAAATGCTTATCATCAAGCTAGCATTCCATATCGCTCACTACCAGCCAATATCACTCGCACAACCACAAAAGTCATAATTTCAACTGCAAATATAAAGTGACAGAATGTTGATGAAATGAAATTTAAGATAAGATTGGTCATACTGTTGCTTTAACCACCAGCTCTCCATCACTTATACCGATTCAGCCTGATACGGCAATACCAGTGGACGGCAAACTTCTCGCAGCCAAAAGCCATATATCGTACAAATAGACATGGAATATTTTTTTGAATGCAATTAATGAATGCAATTAACAGACTAATAATTCTTCAAAAAAATAAACAAGAAAAAATATTTTAACATAAAAAATTAGAAACAAACCTTTGAATGAATGATGAAGAACTCTTTATTTTAGAACTTAATACTATCAACGAATATTTGTTTAAAGTCATTTTAGTGCTTATATCGAATGCTATCGAAATAGTAGTATGGCACAAGCTTAAGATAAGAGGAGGATCCTAAGTTTTCATCGTTCTCAAGGAAAATTTCAACAATGTGTAGAATATATTCCAATATTCTCTTGAACTAGTATGATTCCAAGGCTATATTCCTAAAATTAGTGGCTAGAAAGTTCAGCAAGATTTACACGAAATGGATCATTTTCGATGAAGAGCCAACAATGAAAGTGGCCAAGAGCTCGATGTGACTCGAGAGCCATACTTTGCCGACCTCTGATCTACAGCGTTTCAGACTGATACAACTATACGATCGAGCGCAAACTAGCGAGTACGCTTACAAGTCAGCTTTTTTCACTTTTGTCGCCACCGTCAACTACGTTACTAATGCTACCATAAAGAAGATACTGTTGATACGGGAAAGATTCACCCAAGTATGACTGTTTTATGTGCCTTCTCCATTTTCCCCATTTTAATCATCTCCTCACAGACTCGGTCATACTGGTGCGAGCTATGTCCATTGAGTCATTCACACTTTGTGTGGAGCGAATGAGCCTATTTTGGGACCGTTTTACTTCATCCTAAGCGTGATGGTAATAAACCTTCAACAATGAATCATATTTTGTGGCAGCTTTGATTTTCACCGTAAGAAAGTGCCGATGCAGATGAGCGTAATTATTTAACGGCTGCACGGTGTTTATGAGTTCCTAATAGCAGCATATTAAATGTGCAATGATTATGGTCGCTTTTATCATTCCTATTATACATTCGTAGTGGTAATACGTTTATCTGAGTATAAAAAATATATAAAAACTGGTTTCAATTATCACGAAAAGTTAGGGTGTGTGTGTGTTATGAAGTCTACTTTCTTCCAGTTTTTCTTGTTATCCTTGCGCTATAAACAAGCCCTTTTTAAAATATTCAAAATGAAAACGGAAGTTGATCGTATGGATGAACAAAAAAAAAGGGAAACACGATTACCCCGAGGACAAAGAAAGATCCGCAATAAAGAGACGTTTGTGGTGCGCCGGTGAATTTATTTCCTCGCCATTGGCGTACGTTTTTATGTTCCAGCAAGGACAATATGCGTCCTTTTCCGGCGGAAATGTGTTCCCATCCGCATGCAAGCACATATACACAAATAAACGGAATACATATTTAACTGGCCATTCATAACGCAACGGGCATGTTGTAATAAAGAGAAAGAATCGTACTTTGCTGGGTTTTTGTTCTAAATGTTTTTTTTGAATAAATTTGCTTTGTTAAGAAATTGCAGTAAAATTGTAACAAAAATTTTTATGAATGGAATAATTGAAATAATGAAAAAACTAATAATTGTTGTTATAAATATTTCTTTTTAAATGCATTTGCTGGTGCAATCTTCCTAACTTAATAACTTGTATTTTAAAAATCATTTTATTTTAGCGTTTATAGCGCAACACATATTTATCAAACTTTTTTCAAACTTTTTGACTGAAAAGCTACATTTACTCAACGTTAAATTTTTTTAAACAATTTAAACAATTTTAAAGTAATGCAAGTAATGCACATTTACTTATCAATTTTATAATAGGAACTCAAAAAACACATTTAAATATAATCAAAAATGTTTATAAAGCAGTTACCTAACAACTATACTTATTTAGGATGGTAACAATCAAAAGCGCAATTTAGTGTAAAACCGTTGGGTCATATTTTTTTTGAAAACCTAAAGAATGTATGGCTTTCGTATTGCGCAAAAGAAGGACCTTTTTTCTAGAAATAGAATACACAGTAAAATTTAACCTTACGGACCATGGGCGTTCAGGGCTCTTAGTGTCAATTTTTAATGTCACTCTTCTATTCCCACCCCAAAAACAGAAGGCCCCGTAACACCGTAAGTCACACACAAATGGCAAATGATGCATGGTTCGCTCGTTTTTACGCATTTTGCGTTATTCAAAGTGTGCGTTTATTTTGTGTTGTTTTTTTTCGTTTTCTTCCCTTTCAAAGGGTCCGTTTTGAGTCCCACAAAAGTGTGCGCATGTTGCGTTGTTCGCAAAAAGAAAACATGGCCAGTGACCGCACGAGTGGGATCGATTTGTGCTCGTTTGCCTTTTTGTGTTTCTTCTGGTTCACAAGTGTGTTGGGGTTTCTTCTTTCGGGCTGCAAAAACCGCTGGGCTAAATTTAGCGACCGGTAAAAGGGTTTCCCTTCGCACGATGCTTTCCACTCGCTTGACTCCAGCTCGTCGGCTTACCGGGTGCTCTTATGAATGAATGATGACGGTACTGATGGATACGTATGGAAATGCGTTTTGTTGGTCTAAAAGAAGATTATAAATGCAGCAGGACGTGTGTACGTTTTCACTTTGCATTGAGCGAGAAGTGGACATTTTGGGGTAGAAGACAGTGAGAATAAAATGCAAAAAATTGTGATAACTTTCATCATGTCACTAAGCCAGATAATTTGACTATTTTCTCGAAACATTCCATTCTATTTTTTCCCAGCTTAATTTTTACGTTTATCATACCCTTATGCGAACGGAGCATAAATAGCATATTGCATATCTGAGAAAAAAAAACTAGGTATTCCCTTGATATGCATGTTGTGCGTGTTTGGTTATGGTTAGCAGTTATAGCATGAAAACATTGGTATATGCAAGAAAAAAGTAAACATGCATTGAGCCGTTTGTGTTACACCTATGCTTCTGTTATGTGGTGCCTAATCGTATTGGTCTGGGAAATGCATGCTGCAAATTAAATTGTAGTTAAGACTGGTGTTTGGAGGTTTTGCTTCAATTATAGTAAAAAGTAGAAACATTGTAGTCATATCTGAAAAAAGAAAGGACGACTAAATAGTAAAGCCGGTTCAGTGCGACTTGAGATTATTTCCAAATAAATATTAATTTATTTTAATTATCTTTCATTTATTTGGCTCATACAATTTCTTGTTTTTAGAATTTCTGGTGAAAATTTTATTGAATATGCAAATACGATTTTCTTTAAATCAAGTTTTGCAAATCATCTCCCAAGAATCGCTCAGAAATCTGTAAACCGATTACCTTGAGATTTGCACCAGATATTCTTTGCACAATTACTTGCCATTTCTCTTTATTTTATAGGCAAAATTTTCGATCGAAATTACTTTTTTTTTATTTTAAGCGTACGCCATTTTGCCATGAATGACATTTCAAAATTCGCTATGGAACGTACCACATTAATGTATTTTTTTACATTTTGACGAAATTGAATTGGGGTACAGAAATTCTGTTAACTTGTTGTGAGGTGTATTGATGAGAATATTGATAACATAACGACATGTCGATTAAGACTTAAGTTTAGACTGAACCATGTCATTGATATGTAAAACTTAATATATAGCTACGAAAAGGTTATATTAAATTTTTAGAATCTAATAGAAAAAAGTTATAAAAACACAGCCATAAAAATAATTTATTGATAAATATCAGCAAACCAAAACTTGACAAAACTTGATTTGACGGTAAACGATAATTTGGCGAGTTTCAGCCATTTTACGAGTTTCAGTTAAACTAATGCTCCACATAGTAAGGTCAACATTCGATGTGAATTGCATAACGTTAGAAAAGTATGGACACATTGCGACACAAAAACGATAGTATTTCGAAATGATCTGCTGACGTTAATTCCAGCTATGAGGTTTTTACGACAATCAACTTATATTGCAATCCTCGAGTGATATGTTGTTGTCCCAAGCTTGCAACCAAACATCAACAGTACGATTTCACTCCTCGTTACTATGTGTGGCAATCAATAAAAAATAGACTAAAAAAAATCAAATCCCTCAACTATACCAACATTTACTTGGTTGCCTGAACAAAAAAAATATTCCTCCTTAGTGCCAAAGCAGCATCGATATATAAATTGACATCCAACGAAAACCGTCCAAGTGTTGCAAAAGCTATAAAATAAGATCCTTATCCTGCAATTTGGACGGTGCAAATGATAAAATCCATAGGAAAAGCACTTTGCCTAGCCCGGCGCGACTCATTCTATAGCCGTCAGTCAAACGCCAAGTGTCCATGTTTTGCCATCATCGGTTCCGTTAACGATATTTTCGTCCATTTATGAGAGGTGATTTTTTTGTTGTTGCGCCCTGACCTCTAGCGTTCCATACCATGGGGAACGACAATATCACCGATACCGCCCATAGTACACCCGTGCGGGAAAATCGATGCTCAAGCACCGCTGTACAGGGCCGTTCAGTGTTTGGAGGATAAGGTCAGAATGAAAAGCCGGACTCTGTCTGTGGCAGGACGAAGTTTTACCGAGCGAACCACACTCGCTCGAGCATCAAACGGTACAGGTACCAAACAATCGCTCATCGTCAGGACAACCATCGTGGTTGGAATTGGATCGATAGCTGAAGGTTGATGGAAAAGCCTGGAAATGTCAGAAGCTATGGAAGTTCCACCGTAAAAAAACCGTTCTAGTTCTTGACTCAAATTTAATGATTGATCTCACCCTTGTAGCACCGATGGTGTTCGATGGCGTCCGATGTATCGTTCAGCACAGCTGGACATAATCATTTGACAGTTTCATCAACAACTTTGAAGCAACGAGGCACAGACCATCGTCAAGCATGGTTGATCACTCCCGCATTTTGGTTTGATATTTTTAGCTCACCATAGGCGCGTCCATATAATGACCTTTTCTACGGCTTAGCTGTTTCAATTTTTTTGTCACATGCCTAACGAACGGGGCTACCCAATCTAATGAGGGAGAGAAAGTAAAAATTGACTTTTTTGCACCAAACCATGAAATTTGCTTCTTCGTTTTTTTTACATATCATCCCACCTCACGACAGCAAACTGCTGAGTCCGTGTGGAATGAAGTTGGAACTGCAGAGTGAAAGGAAAGTGGATCTCATTATCACGTTGATGGTGCCATTTTTAACGAGGACTCAACGATATCCTTGTGTACCTGATGCCATGTACACGTTGCGTTTGTTTCGATATGAGTGTTTTTACGTTGCTGAATGAAAAGTTTTTTGTTTTGAAATAATTTTATTTAATAACTTGCCTTCCCGTTGAGGTAAAAGTTAGTAGCATAAACATTAACCAAAAAAGGGAAAACAATATTCGGTGGAAACTTTTGAGTAAATTGATTCATAACTTTTTCAGTTTGTTATCAACGCTTTCATAGTGAAACATTTGCATAATGCATAATTTGCCGAGAGTTTTAGAAAGGTTTTCAAATAATGCAATTAGTGTCTTTTCATTACAAGAATTTATCAATTCGGTGCACAAAAACGCGACCCTTCTTGCATCCTTAATGCCAGCATGCGTTTAGCACGAGAAAATGTTCCTATCTAGATCGTTTCTACTCTCGATGATGGTTTATCATGAGCACGTTTCGCTTCCTTCACAAATAATAACACATTTCGTGCGTCACCTAGGGATGTGTGTTGATCACAAAATTTACGCCTGAACTCTTGCTAACCAAAAGCTTAGCAGATTGCACCATTACCACACCGTTAGCAGCATGATAATAATCTTTCTAATTAATCATTCTTGCTGTAAGCAAACTGTGGAGCGGAAATTGGATCATTTTACCTATTTAGTTTTAGTGCCTTGAAGCAAAGACAATGTGGGATGTATTTTGTTTTGAAATACATTTAAATATTGGAAATTATTATTTTCATTTTAACATTTTGCAACATGTTTTAAATATTGTATCACCTTCTCTTAAATCACACAAACGAACTAACCACCAAATGTGGTACAAATTTGAAAATGTTTTTTTCTTCTTGCTTCCTAATACGTAGACTAACAAGAATGTCAAGATGACAAACTGCTTGGTTGGTTACGATCACCCACAACCCGCTGTCAAGCGCAGGTGAATGTCGTACATCAGTGTTCGAAACACCCCGTTAGAGGCGTTTTCTTTAAGGAAACCTTTTTTTGTACTGTTTTATTCTTTGCTAAAATAAGCTCCCCAAGCAAGGCCGACCCAACCGGTGGAACGAATTGCGTTTGGCTTTGCTACAAACCGGCAACCGCTTTTCGACCCGATCCAATCTCAGCAATGACACAGGATTAGACCGGTGACAAACGCAAGCATGCCCATAAATGGGCACACAAAACGTATATTTTATTCCAGGCACATATTTTCGTTTTGTTACATTATCCCATTTCCTAACCAGGCGCACGTTTGATCCTTTGAATAAGGTATGTTTAATGTGCGACGTTGATAATATCAAAAAGGAAAACCCCGATTTTCCGCTTTTACACACTTTTTTTGCATCTCAATAAAAATGATTGGAAAGTTTCGTTTTGGGTGGTGAATGTTGGTTGCCTTAAAAGCTGGAAGTTTCGATTTCATACACGCGCTTGGTGCGCGAAATGTGTCCCATTTCATTGTTTCCTTCGCCACAAATTTGTGGAGAGTTACACCTGAAAGTTGCCTCACTTTGGGTCGTTTGCTCAAGGTACTATTGGACGAGTTTTGGTACTGGCAAGATTTATAACCGGCAAATGCCACACATAAATCCATCAGGTACAGGTTGTTCTTTCTGACCGTGAAAATTACAGCATGAAGGTCTTACTCAATCACTATCCCAAATAGTTCCAGATTTTAGCTTTATAGCCCAGAGTCACTCTGCTTCTCAGCCGAATAGCTACAACGCCATAAAGTTGCTCTCATCGTCATGCGAAAACTCTACTGCCCGTCTCGTGTTGTAGTGGTGTCAGTGCTTTAAAACTTGAGAGATTGCAAGTGTTTTGCAATGCATGACGAAATGCATACAAAACCCCGCATAACAGCCGGTGAATGGCAAGGCGATCGCGTGACACCCGGCTACTGAGAGCCTATTTGCAGCTTTATTTTATTGGGTGTTTAGAAGCATTGAATATAATGATAATTTTGAGCTACAGTTGCTGAGCTACAAAATTGAGCAAAATTAGTCTGATTATGAGCTGTATATCTTAAAAACAAAATCAATATCTCGATGCCACTCATCCAAATCTATGCGTAGTACTTTCATTTGACGCCTAAAACTTCCGAAAGAGTTACCCAAAAGTCGTGACCCACTGTATAAGCTCAATCGATATTAGTCTTTCTCATAGATTGATTCACTTGTTCCACAGCTTTGGTGGCGTTGGTAGTAACAGCAGTTGTACCGGCTATTGCAATTTGGTTTGTTAATGTGCTTCTTGTTCTCTCTCGTTCATTTTCATTGTTTCACAATGTTCCGCCGTTCGGATTTTCTTTAGCTACTCCCATTTTTCCTTCACGGCATCGTAACGATAAAACAATCGCCTTGGCTCCAGCCGTACGACGACATCGGTAAACCGTTCCAATCCCCAGATTGGAGCCAAGCCAGTCGCTCGAGGTAAACAACTTCTTAACGATTTTCCTAACCCCCGTCCGGTCGCATTCGAGTGGCTTCGATCGAATTCGAGAACGGGTTTAGCGATTTGTCTTTCCCGCTGCAGTTAGTCTGTCCGATCGGCAAGCGGTCCACGGTCCAATTCTTATGCTAGCTATCAACCAGCTTCTTTCCCTGAGCTATTGCTATTATTCCCTTTATATACCCTACCCTTCGACTGAGCAAGATTCTATCGGTCAACGGGGAAATTTAGCCGGAAGCTGGATCTCTGTTGGTTTGGGATACACAATCGTGACGCCACGAAACCACCGTTGATATAATACATTATTGAAGGCAAACAGAAGGAAATGTTCAATGTTTGTGATGTTTTATTCTCTCCTGTGACTATTGTTTCGTTTTAATCCACTGTCAGCGGGGGGTGGAGGAGAATTTGTGTGCGTTTGGAGGCTTTGGGATTGGGTTTGGTTTAATGTAAATGAATGTTTATTTCATTGTCGGTGCGAGAATAAAAATCCAATCCCCAACAAAATAAAGCGTAGACGTGTGGAAGGCAAAATAAACAAACTGATTTCCCGTACGTTAAACCCTTGGATGTGCTAGTGTTGATCTAGGATGGTTCCGATTTACTATGGGTTTTGTTTATCCAGTGTTTTTTTTTTTTGAATATGTATTAATGAGCTGATTTGGTTCGGTTTCCAGTAAAGCTTTTAGGAGCGTTATGAAAAAACCAAAAATTGTCTTAGAAAATCGGAAAATATACATTTAAACTAAATAATTTAGATACACTTTTTAAGGCTAAGAAATGTGAAGCTAAAAGGAAAGTATTTATAATTAATTATTACGGCTTCGGCCGTATTGTCGTAAGAGGAAAGTAATTAAAATTTTATTTTATTTGTTTTACAACTTTTGCTTCCTTCGCAAGGGTTAACTAAAACGGTGCGAGTTTACATGTTACTCAACACAATATAAACTGAGTGAAAATTCTAGACGTACACTGATTACGCTCACGTCTGAACCGAAACTCTAAACCGTGCTTAGAGTGCCTCCTTTAGGCCCGATTTGTATTGTGTGTAGATTTACGACACGTAGCTGCTTACTGGCCGATCGAGATCATTTCACACATCTGTCGACCAGACAGCTAAGTCTAAGCCACCTTTTTTCGAACATCGTCATCCGGGAGCGGATATATAGAACGAGATTAAACCGGTAGAGTGGCACTGGAAAATAGATAAATAAACGATTTCACCTCTCGTTCGTCTCGCGCACCGGCTCGTTAGCCGAGGCTAATGAACTAATTAGAAATTCTGTTTCGCCTACGCCGTATTTCAAATGCATCATATTAGCAGGCTGTATGAGACCATGAGGAAATTTCTCCGATCTGAATGGTAAGTCAGGTTGGATGTAACAGCGTGTACGTGGAATTAAATTAGAAGAATTTTGAATTCGAGTGAGAAAGTTGGAGTCATTTTCGGATTATTTTCAAGTAGAAGTGTGGAGGTAGAGTGTGGTTCTTCTTGGTAAACTTTGCACAGAGCTCATTTCTATTTGGAAAATGCCCAAGAAAAACTGTTAATATTTAATATCTTCTTCAACATATTCTCCTTCAGCTTTGAAGGTATCCTGATCTCTGCCTGTCTGAACAACTCTCTAAAGTTTGGCATATTGTTGAAGTCTTGTGCAGCTGATAAAAGTTATTAAAAGCATGTCCTCTTAAAGCATAGATACACAAGAAATGTAACAAAATTTCCCTTATCACTCAACACAGACACGTTACTAATGTTATAAATCTAACCTGCACAAGTTTGATCTAACACGAGCTTCTTCGTCGAGCTGTGCATCATGTGAAAAAATAACACTCATATTATGCATCTCAACGATGTTTGAATGCATCACGGCGAACCGACAAAAACCCCGGGTGCATTGTTACAACGAATCAGATACCAGTTAAGCACCAGAAGCACATTCGCATGAAAATCACATCCACCCATTGCATATTCAGACGTCGAAGTCTCTGGTCTTGTGACGATTGTGGTCGCATAATCGTTCCCAACTGTTCGGCACTCGGGCTCTGCTGTATGCATCGCATTGTGCATCTTTTGATAGTCGTCGCCAACGTGCCCGCATCATGCCTTCATGCCTTTCGGCAGCTGCCGATCATATCCCAACTTCCAACGGAATGGTAGCACTCGCGCTTCGCCTTCATTGGAATTTCATAAACATTCCTTCACTTTCAAAGTGTTCCTGGCGATGGTGCCGCGTAGGTGCACTTCGGGCGGTGTGTGTGTGTGGGAATTTAAGCTTCTGAGCGAATAACTTCATGACACCATATTTAGGCAGGGTGGAAGTACAATTGAGGAGTATACATTGCACCACAAGCGGGGGTGTCTTTTTTTGAGTGAATGAGAACCCAATTTCCTACACATTGCACCGAAAAGTGAACCATTGGATGGTGGGAAGATAATAAACTCTCCAAACGTATGCGAGACGAGATTTCTTGCCTCAGCAAATCACACACAGGTATTGAACACGTTGTGCAGTAGTGTGCGGTAGCATTTTCGACATTTTTCACCCTTTGCTCGCGGCCATTCGTGATCGTATGGCATATGGTTTTGCTAATTTTTCCCTCAGTTGTCCCTCGGCTTGTCACGAATGCAAATTTTAAGCCAATGTTGCAGAAAAGGCCCGTCTCCACCGTGACTCGTGTGTTACCTACCAAAACCGTACCCTTGCCATTTTGTTTGCATTGTTTTCGGCAACCTGCAACGGTTGTGTTTGTGGATGTACACAAATATGTGCAAATGAATGTAACGCGACCATGATTTGGTTGCGAGAAATTATGCACGGCATTATGATGGTGCAAATTGCCGAAAAAGTTTGTGCTCGATACGCTAGCCGAGCTTAAAGATTTGCTAATCAAATTAATTATTACATGCGGACAAAGTTGCTGTGGTGCGGATCGTACGTAACTCCGATGGTGCTGGTGTATTTTGACGTTCTTCTTCAGTAAATGAAAGTTGTGCGGTTGAGTTTATTCCCAGTTTGTTTAGATATGTATCTGTACTGGGTAGATAAATAAATTTATGCATATCTTAAGCGTTATGTGCTTTCAACCACTTTTTTCTCAATAAACTTTGCTAACTAACGGTCGCAGCCAGAATTTATGGAAGCAAACAGACATGCATCATGTTGGATTTTTTTTTGTTTTTTCGTGTTTTTTGAGATCTAACTTTTGCTTAAATTGGTGTTTTAATTAGATTTTATTAAATTTCTGATGAATTATTCGATTTTGATTGTTTTAAATTTAATCACTTAATAAAATTCAATTCGTTCTCTAGTTTCGATCTAATGTTTCTTCATGTGTGGCAATACAACCTTTATTTTACCCGTAGGAGGATAGTCAGTCTTGTGTAGACCAGTTTTTTTCTGTAGTATAGAGTACCTATTGGAGTACGTTGTAAAATATGTACAATTATATGCAGTTTATTAGAGAAATGATCTTGTACACTGTATATGTTTTTGTACCATCTTCATTGCTAACAATTTATTTAAAATTTGAACAACTATATGAATGCCTAAAATAAATGACTTCTCAGCGTTTACGACATGTCATCATAGCATGGCGATGACGCATACGCAGCATAATTGTTGCATAACCAAAATATACAAACACACCAAATCAAACAAATGCTGATTCATCATTTAAATTTGACAATTTATTTATATTTACATTAACTGAATAATTCCTAATATTTGTACGACAACGTTTTATACGTAGAATTTAGATTTGTTTATTTTCTTTAGGTGATGAATTTGGATTTTCTTCAAATTTAATCAGAGCTAGGTTTAATCAGTCCATACATATAATTGATCTTAGCTCGTAATTTTAGTCCAGCGATGTCAAATTACACGTTCAAATAAAACATTACCCGACACGTGGGGCGGCTCGGTGACGTATGTGGTAAACGGCGCCGGTTTCATACGGCAGGACCGGGTATCAAATCCCTTCTGAATCGTTCTCCGGTAGCAAGGACTGACTATCTGGTGACGTGGTAAAAATTAGTCTAGTAAGCCAGAAATAGCCGGCATGACCTGTAAGGTCGTTAAGCCAAGAAGAAGAACATTCTCCGACTCAAATGCTTCATAAAAAACCTATAACTTATATCGCTTCAATTTTAACGAATCTACAAACACTTTTAAAAATCCTGATCGTACGTTGTTACTGTGATCACTTTATTTGAACGGTTTTGCACCCTCTCGTTGATGCTGATCCCTTCTCTCGCGACATCGTTTCGGAACTCATCCCCTTGCTTTTTAATGGCACAGAAAGAAGAAACCAAAAAACTCCACAACCGAAACCGATTATCAGCATACGCCCCGAGGGGTTTCGGCGGTCATCTGGTGCTATAAATATGCCAATAACCGTTACCTTCTAATGCTTCTTCTGCAGCCGGCGGAATGGCACTGAGGCCATTCTCCATCGGTGGCTACCATTGGTGTCACGTCACAGCCATCAACCTGCAACCGAGACTATCGTTCGAAACGTTTCGCGGTGTATTTGCTTCATCTCGGCAGTACGATACACACTGCACTAGTCAGCTGGCCGTTGATGGTGTAAGCAACAGCAACAACACGCACCGCAAACCGGTCCAATGGAACGTCTGGAATGCCGTTAAGCATTCCTTTAATCGCTATTCCGTCATCGTTATTGGAATCTGGATGTATGGTGTGTTAGTATGACTTTTTTTCTCTCTTATGTCGTGATATCCAGAACACTCTTTTCCTTGTGTCATCGTTCGGTGTAGTGATGTTTTCCCCCAATATCAGCTCTCATGTTTCCATGGAAAGAAACTTGAACCTATTTGGGTTGCGATGGTGCGCCACTTGGTAGACACCGGAACCGGAAAGAGATCTAATTTCTGGGCAGTGTAGCGAATGAGTTAACGTTTCTGGCTTCCCAAGTGAGACTTTCACCGTTCTCTTTGGCGCAGAAACACTCGTTGCCTTCTAATGTATAATAAAAACATTTAGTCGTTGATCTGTGCAATTCAAATAATCAAGAATAGTCACTTTGTTATTAACGCGTTTGAATTACTAATAAATCATTACTCTAGCTTTATGGAAACAATTGACAGATTATATGTTTCTGTAGCAATACATCAGACAGAACGGCTCAAGCATGAATTCATTAGCGAAATTGCGTCTAGACTGCTATCGAGTAATGAAAATCCAATTCTTCTTTTATTGCTTCGTCAGTCGTACTTATCGGTGGGTAAATGATGAAGCTTGTAAGACGTTTCTAATATCTGTTTTCTAAGAAATCATTTCATCAATGTTTTGTACCTCGATCCGAAGGCGAATGACTTCGTTAGTGTTCTGAGAATTGAAGATTGAAGATGTAAGATGTCTCAAGATGCCATTAATGAAAATGGTGAAATAAAACTTTTTAAACTTCATTTTAGTTGAATTGCATTTTCTGTACTTGGTGATATATCGATGATTTATACCGAGTTTTCCCGAAGTGAAATTATTAATAAATTGTCCTTTACTAACCAAACTTTTCGAAAAGCAAAAGCACATTAAAATAAACTAAATCTTGTTACAAGTATACCGGCTTCTTTACATTATTTTAAAATCCCAAAACAACTGTTACGCCCGTATATAAACCTTGCAAGTTTCTGCTTCCAACATTTACCAACATTTGCTCCAATGACAACCCTTCGGTATCACGTGTTATCGTTAGTAACTCGTGCTCAAATGCCTGATTTCCTGTAACGTTTGCTTTGTGCTTCTGCGGAAAAGCCATATCCCGCAGCTTCACACAAAATGTCGTCGCCAAGAACGGTCTTTGAACTTCCCTGAACGATGATAAAGGCTTTCAACGATGCTAAGTACCTTCTGCCGGAGTAACACAAGTACACTCTTTAGAATACTGCTGCCCACACTGTTCATTGGCGTTACCATAACAGTTGTTGCCGGTGAAGCCTTTATACAGGCCGTTCTGCAACGCAAGGAATACGCTTGACACGTGTCCGGGCCAGAAGTTGGGTATAAATGATGAAGAAAAGAGACAACACTTTGTAGCTGAAAGTATTTCGGGAAGGGTGTTTTTGTCATCTGTTCGATGGTCTGTGCAGTGATTTGAATATCTGCTGTATGGAATTAGGATTCTAGAAAAGTTCTTTTCTTTATTACTTTATTATACTTTAAAAAATGGATATACTATTTCCATCCGCTTACACTATAAAAAAGAGAAGAATTCTTGCTGAAAACAATAAAATAGTTTACCTTGGAGAAAATAAAATCAAGCAACATCTTTCTTTTCTGTGTTCCAAATGCGTGACACGATGCACATATTTTTGTTTTATTTTGCTTTTTTCGGTAATAAAAAAATATTTGCTCCATTCCGAACTCACACGACGAACATGATGCGGGTAAATGACTCCCGATGGAGTCATTGGAAAGTTTACTTACATCATTTCGTTCTACAGCACAACCATTTGCGACGAAATCGCAAGGAGCAACATGTTTCGATGGTGTTACATCGTTCGGAGTTTTGCGCCCCACAACAACTTCCCAGAAGAACCTTTGGTTTTGTTTGCTGTGCGGGTGCAAGTAAACACAAATTTCATTATTTGCTTGACAAAGTTTGAAGATAGGTTCTCCTTTTTGGTGATGTTGAAAATATGTTCACACTTTTAAATTTGTTTTTTCCCTCGGTGTTCGCCTCTTCACGAAAAACTCATCGGCAACAAATGAGTGCAAATTAACAACATGAATCATTCCAGCCACGGTGTGAAGGGATGAATGTTTTCTACCTCTTATCAATGAAAAGTGTGTAAGTTTTGCCTGTCAATACTGATTTCGAGCAGAATGATTAAATATCTACGAACGATCATGAACGGTTCCATGGTTTGTCATGACAAGAGAACAAACAGCGTTAAATCGTTCGCTCTATCTATTTTTTAAGAAATTATTTATATATTTCATTCTATGTTCCTCATAAAAAAAATTCATATGAAGAATGGGAAAACTATAATAATTTGATAACATTTGTTTGATAACTTCATTTAGCTTGCCGTCATTCGTCTTTTTTAAAATAAATTATTTGTATTCTGCACAAGTAACTTTCCTATTTTGAAGTAGAAATGAGAATAATCCCTTTTTTTAGTGAGTCAACTCAGAGTGAATGAGTCGGTATTAGGAGTCAACTCGTTTAACGAATCATTTCGGAGTCATAAAAAACCCGACATAAACGTATAAGTTAAGGTTCCGTTATTTACTCACTCATGAGTGTAAGCATGTAGCCGTGGTGAGTCGAGTTGCAAAAAGAGTAAATACGTGAGTTGAAATGAAAATGTACGAGTGAGTTGAAACAAAAATGAGTTGAAACGAAACGTTTGATACACATTAGTTGAAATGGAATACATGTGTACAATACCCAAAACTTGCCAAATGAATATACTTCTCGCTCTGCTTAATTATCAATCCTGTATAAGCGAACAAGCGGTCTAGTCTGATCGGCAAGGATTTGAAACGGGATCCTCCTCTGCTTAAGAGATAGGCAAATTTGTGGATTTTTGAATTTTTTTTAAATTTTTTACTTATGTTTTATTTACACCATTATGTGACTGAAACTTGTTTCAACAAATTCACATTAAAATACATTAATTTATAAATGTTGCTAAATTGCCGAAAAAGGCTAAAACTATAGCCTTAGGAGATTGGCAAGTTTATAGATTTTTTTTTATTTTTTCATTATTTTTATTTTTTTTTATTTAAAGCATTATTTGAGCAAAGAGAAACTTATTTCGACAAATTCGCATTAAAATTTATCAATTTCTAAATTTTGCTAAATTACTCAAAAAAGGCTAAAGCTATAGCCTTATGAGCTTTTAAAATTTGTTGAATTTTTTTATTTAAAGCATTATTTGAGGGAAAAGAAACATATTTTAACAAATACGCTTTATTTTACATCTATTTGTTTTTGGGGCCCCACAACCGAAGAAAGATAATAAGTAAAGTATTACAATATTGTAACACATGCATATTAAACTCTACAAGCGCCAAAAATTTTAGGGCCCTTTTTAGCCTCGCCCCCCCCCCCCCCCCCCCCCGTGGCCGCTTAGTTTGCGTAGTGGATGATTCGCCTCTGAGTAGGATAATAAATATCCTAAAAGTATCCCGTTTCATGTCCTTCAGGCTAGCCCGCTTGTTCGCTTATGCAAGTTTGATAGTTCGGCAGAGCGAGCAGTATATTCATTTGTCTAGTTTGGGTATTGTACACATGTATTCCGTTTCAACTCATATGTATCAAACATTTCGTTTCAACTTATTTTTGTTTCAATTTACTCGCACATCTCTACTTAGAAGTTATAATTTTTTTTGTAAAATTTTACTACAAAATTCTCTAATGTCATTGTATAAGACAAACAACATTGTACAGACATAAGGAACAGACATAAGGAAATGTTTACAAGAGCAGTTTTCTTTCCGTATTTTGAGCTCCATGATACGATATCCTTAAATCCAGAAATTCCTTAAATGTTTTGACCATGCTTATGTATAACGATCACGTGTACAACCTTGTTGTCCTTGCACGAAATCGCCTTACAATGTCATGATTCAATGTTTGCATCGGATTTCTCTTTCTGTTGTCTTAACGTTTCCATTTGAGCTTCCTGGTGTAGGAAGCTAATTTCGTCCCGAAAGCCATACCTTTTCTACAACATGTCTCCAGAGGACAATCAATAATTGATTTTTGCCGGAAGCTTCTTCTGACGATGGGGTGGGGCTCAATGTATTCTTCTATTATAACACCTAAAGACCATTTCCACGAATGAGCACAAATCGAAATGACATCGAATACTGTAGCCAGAATGTTTCGTTCATGGGGTGTTTTATCTCAATTGGTGACAAAAAGTTGATTGGGCGTTTGTTTTTTTAGCATTTCGTAAATTTGTAACCAAATATGTAAATAGGCTATGAATTACGAAGGACCTTTTCTCTGTGGTTTTGGCAGCACAAATAAAGAAGTAATATTCGATTGAAAAGGTTTAGACGTCCACTACACTAAAATGAATTCCTAAAATTCAGGAACTAGAAAGTTATAATAATGATTAAATAATTTAAAACTTATAAAAGTCAGCAAACTGTGCTTATTGGATAGGCATATTTGTAAGATTTATAAATCAAAAATAGTATTTAGTTACTAACTTATCCAGCGTAACAATCACTTCGCGGTCTTGATCTACTCCGTCGTCGGCCAATCCATTATTCCGCTCATTATAGCGATTTCTCCATTTTCCTTCCTCATATACGAGTCCAAAAATCCTTCTGAGATAGATTGAGCTCAGAATTTTTAAACAAAGTCCATGTCTCAAAAGCGTATGTAAGTACTGCAACTATATATGTAGGTACATATAGCTGTTGTATATAGCTATTTTAAGTGAAGAATTTTTCTCAGGCTATAGAAAGACCGGTTGGCAGAGAGCCTAGGGCCTAGAGCATATCTCGTCATCAATGTTGTTGACAAGATTGATTGGACGACCTAGACAGCGTGGTCACGTACAGATCGCCACCCTTGCAGAGGTCAGGATTCGTTAACAAGGCCGACGGTGGTGCCACGATCAATTTGGTTTTTGCCTCTTTAATCTTCAACTCGACTTTTCCTGCCGCTTGATAATCGTCCGGTACATAGGAGAGCCATGAACCAATGATGACTATGCCATCAGTTTATTCCAGGATCTGGATTGACTTATTGATCCCTGAAGTTTTCACCCCTGAGTCGGATAGACCATTCTGGCACTAAGTTGAAGAGTAGTATACTAGTAGTAGAGTACCATAACCTGACATGTGAAGTTGGTCATTGTCATTCGTACAAATCTGGTCGATGAATTCTATGAAGAGATGGAAGGAGTGGAGCTGTTGCTCCTCCATCTTCTTCAAGATCTGATAGTGAAGATCTGATCATTGGTTAATTTTCTGTTCCCTTTAGCTATATCTTCTACAAATGGGACAAGTCGATCTTGTAGTAAGTTGACAGTTTTTGAAAAGATTAACATAAAAAAGCGCAACTACTAACTATGTATTAGAATTTGTTATATTTTCTTACCAAAATATAATTTGAAAGAGAAGATATACTGTAACAAGATGCTTTATCATATCATGTCGTGTTGTTAAAGAATCTTTCAGATGTAGCAGTGGAAGTTCATTGACATGATTCTCAACGTTGACAGCTTGATATTAAATACATTATTCCGACTACGCATCACAATGGAAGAGCCATTCGTGTGCTTCGAGGGTTTGCTTTTAAAAACATTAACGTTCGTTTAGATGATTGATTGTGTCAATAATTTCATCAACAAGCATCAAAGAGAGAATGGAATGAAAGGCACAGCAGCCAAAACGTTTCTCGCCTGCCATCAACGGTAAGATGCTCGATCGATAGTAAAAGTTTTCCCTCGGTTCGATCAAATGTTTATTTTTCTCTATTACAAACTTTCATTACAACCACATGATGTGTATCGGTATGATAGGATGGAACCCATGTAGTACGTGCAATATATTTTTTTTATTCAGGTAGAACGGCCTGGCCGTATTGAACGTGCAATATTGGTAGTTGTGTGAAATTGAACCAAACTACGCTTGAATATTATGCCATTCATTCCACAGCACAAACGACCTACGCGTTGAGGTGACTCCATTAAAGTTTTTCTTTTTCATCCCGGACATGACAACACTAACGCGTAGAGGTTTTAGCTTCCGTTTGTAAATAAAACACACACACATAATGATCAAACATTGTCGGAAAGATGAATAACTTAAAAATCTACCAGCAAACAAGTGAATATGAAAAGAAGAAAAAAAGGATCGAACAGACAACGAGAAGGCCTAAGTGCAGAAGGTGAAATTTATGCCATTTTGTAAGGAAAAGTGATGGCACCACTACACAGTGATCAGCTGCAAGCACTAAATTTAGTGTCGTCTTCCTTTCGCTTCACTCAAACACCTTTTAACATTTTGTTCGCGCACGTCAACAGAGAAGGGTTTATGCGATTGTACCGGTACGGTAAACGAGGAAAAACACAGGGAATCATTTAGCAGAAAACAACATAACATGGTGAGAATTATGGAAATGATGAACTATCAGATGAGACAAAAAAAAGTGACTGTCAACAAGATTAGTACTACGGCAAGCACACGGCAGAGCAAAACATGAATGCGTTCCCGTGTTTTACATTGTTCATGATGGTTTTCTCTTAACTAATGGAAGGTGGTTGTTGTCAGCGTTGTGCGCTTACAACCTAATCATCAATTGTACATGAAACAAAAAAATATGAACCACTTTTTACACCCTTTCATTCAAAGAAATTATTATGGTTTTATTTAATTGAAAATAAGCGCTTTTATTAATATTGCATCGCATATTTGCGGCTTTTCCAAAAGTGAAATTATTGTTAGGCCAATTTTCTATTAAAAATGCTGGAAAGAAAAGTGATTGTTAATCAATGTTTAGTAGTAGGGAAAATTATCT
This sequence comes from Anopheles funestus, assembly GCF_943734845.2. NCBI lineage: Eukaryota > Metazoa > Arthropoda > Insecta > Diptera > Culicidae > Anopheles > Anopheles funestus. The sequence continues at coordinate 46,079,673 of NC_064598.1, forward strand.
CGAAAGTCCAAAAAAAAACACATAAATCAATCTGACGCATGAGCCATATCAAAACGATCCACAATTCACGGTCCAATGTCAAGTGCAGAGCAGTAACGCCACATCAAAGAAAACATTATCCAATCGATTTTCTCCTTATGTTTTATTTCTCGATTTCGTACTAAAGCGAATCGCGGGCGCGGGTTTTTGCTTTTTGCAAGGGTGGTATATTTTAAAACTCCACGTGTAGCAGCAGAAACGCTACTAATTACCTTTCGAACCAGTGCACAAGAAGCGCATTTATTACACACATCAAAACTTTCAATTATGATTACGATATATTTATCACGTTCGTTGTCGGTGCACAGCAAATGTACACGATGAAATGTGGATTGGAAGTTGTTCGAAAATAGGCTTTCTTATTTTGTAGCGATATAGTTTTTTTAGGGGTTAGTTGTCAGTTACAAATAGCATAAAATTAATCAAAAATTTAAACATTAGTAACGCAGTGATGAAAGCTTTAATATGAATTCTTAATTTTCTTTTCTTTTCAGATAACTAATAACAATCAATTCGCAAACATTGTTGGATCTTACTCGATCAAAAGCACGCACCAGACGTTTCACAGGCAGTCATCCAAATCCATCCTTGATAAAGTACAAACAAGCGCACATGCTGTGCATATCGAAGCTGAAACCATCACCTAGCCACTTTAGCCATCTTGCATAAAGTTAATTAAACCATGTACAACATGAGCGCGGCCAGCATTCTCGAGCTACAAACGTGGATCGTTTACCAACGCATCGCAGCCGAGTGTGCGAACTGTTTGTGTAAGTATTACCTGTCCTGAAAAAGGGACACCAAACCCATCGAAGCATCGATTTTCTACCCCGAAAAGATTATTCAAAACTTGCGAATGATTATAATTTACAAAATACGGTTCCTGTAAGATGCTCAGTAAGAACATTTAAACCTGTCGTCTGATGAGTAACCCTAGCATACAGTGAATACCATTAATAGAAACCACAACCTAAACCTAGAAAAATTCATGAAGGAAAGGAAAAAACACTTCAACAATTCATGAAAAAGGTTTACGGAATGGTTGAAATAGTCATCAGTAATCCTTATTTGGAAGGTCGATAGGTCGATTTGGGAAGAAATTGAAAACCTTTAGTAACATTTCCCCAAGCTTAGGTTCGATTGATTCTCGGACATATGCCGTTTATCAACAGGGTCGTGGGCTTTTAGAGGCGAAGAAAAAAAAAGGAAAATACATTAATCCTCTCAAATGGGGTGCCACGTGGGTTGTTAATCATTTCGTACTTCTGCGAATGTATGCCAAGTGCTCTTCTAACATTTTATCTTCCATTGTACCCTTCCCTTTCTTTGAATTTGTTTCCGAAAAAATGTTTTACCTGGCAAATTGAACGTTATCGTGACGAGGTCAACTTTCCTGATGAAGGGAGTAATTTATTTTATTTGCATCTTTTGACGATGGTTTTAGCTATGAATCGTATTATAATTAGTAACTATCACATCGAGAACAGTTTATACATAAAATATTGCTTCGCCTGATGATGGAATTACAATAATCTCGAAAATACCTCAGCGTTGAAATAGATCCATAAGTGTGATGGAAAGGACTTGGTGTACTTTTTTTCTCAACTTCAACGAAATAATGCCAGAAAGACGCTCCATAAGGGTAGCTATCTGCATAATGTCGCATGTTAAAACACTATAACATAACGAAAGGCGTTTTCTTGGCTAGACAATATGGTACAATTAACCTTGTTGTTTTTGCCTCTTTTAGTTGCTTTTGTAACCGTAATTAGTTTTTTTTTTATTATAATTATATCACATAATTTTTAAGTGTTTTATATTTTCATTTAAATTGTTTTTGTTTTGTAATATTTTTTTCTTTTTTCTTTCGTTTTTTTCAGGAAATTTTTATTAAGTTCGATTGGATTTCAATTTTATTTTGATTTGATCACAGAGTGTTACGGGAGGTTATATTTCCCAAGTTTGTGCCCAGTAAAACCCCAGTAATTAAGAAATTAAGAATTCGTTGTTGATTCTTCAGAATGATCGATACAGGTACGTTAAAAAAAGGGAAACAAACGCAAAAAATCATCAAGCACGGCGTTTATATAATCGTGTCACGGATTTCAAACGAAACAAAACGGGACTGTTTTACCACAAGATTAAAATTAATGTAAAACCACACAATTACCTTTTGCTCGTTACCAACAAATAGCGTCTAAAACCCAAACCCAGACATTACCAGCAGTGTTCAACACCTCAGTGCTATCTGCTGTTCAAGAAATAAACCACAAAGAATGTAATCATTAGAAAGCAAACACCTCCATCAAATGGAATTGATGTTGTTTTGCATCGGTAACAATCAAACCACCTCCAAACCTATCAACTCTAGTTGCGGTTCTGATCGTTCAGTGATACGACGCCAACTACAACAAACAGCACAACCGACACATCCTCCATTTCGAATGGGAGAAATGTGTTTTGTTTGGTAAATTGTGTATGATAACAGACCCAGATACACAAGTCTGTTTGCGCACCAAGATAGGGACGAGAAAGTTCGTCTTGATTGTGTCGCACACGTTGACTTCGGTCCGAGCGATGACTGCCACTCAATTGCTGCGGTTGACACTCGATGTGTAGCATCGAGCCCGAGTTCTTACCATCTCCCGTTCCACTAATCCGCTTCTCAAACACCATTTCAGTTATGACGGATAATGCTTTCAAAGCGAAGGACATTGGGTTGCGGGCGCAGAAGAAAATCCTCTCACGGATGGCAAGCAAAAATGTTGCCAAAGTATTCATCGATGGAACGACCGCATCCCTGCTGGACAATGTGTACCGACTGGTGAAAGTGCACGTAAGTAAAAATGAGAACCTTCTTCTTAGCTTCTTCGCCTCTGACAAGCTGCTTTCTCTCATTTTCTGTTTTCACAGACTGGCAGCAAAAAGGATGCCGAACGGTTGGTGAAGAACATTATAAAAATTGTAATCAAAATTGCAGTACTCCATCGCAACGGACAGCTGAACGCAGAAGAACTGCGCCAGGCAGATCGTTTCCGCATCAAGTTTCAAACGCTCCAGATGGCGATACTGTCCTTCTACGAGGTGGACTACAGCTTTGATTTGAACTATCTGCAGAAATCGCTTGGCGACTGCCGAAGTTTGCTCCGATCGTGTGTGGTGCGCCATCTGACGGACAAATCGCTTGGTCGCATTGACGAGGTGTTTGACACGTTCACGGATTCCTCCCTGCTCGAGACGGCCTTCCGGCAAGACTCACCGTACCGGGAGATAATGGACAAGATCGTGGTCGATCTGAACAAAGCGATGGAGAATGGAGACATTTAATGCTGCCATTGCTAAGGCACCCCGGCAAACGTCCGTCGAAATTGGAATATTACAAAACAGATGTCTTTCATCTGCTGCCCGAATGGAACCAGGAGCTCGATTGGGTGGAAGGTCCAGCATATCTTCCCGCATCTTGCACGAGCACCGCAAGGCTTTAGATTTCTTCAGCAGCAGCAGCAGCAACAGCAACAGCATCACCCCTATCACAACAACTGCCACTTTTCGGTTGAAGCGATAGAGTATACACCAAACAATGCGCAAAGTAAGCAACAAAGAATGCATAGACCTATGTCGATCGCGAATCGAGAAACAAAACGAGTCACACATACTAATGGGGAAGTGGGAAAAAAAGGGAAAAGCTAAATGGATTAAAGCTTTTATTTAATGCAACGATCGTGTTTAAGTTAAGTTACTAAATAGCTACGTAGTCTTACAAAAACAAAGTACGCTAAGCCACGGTATCGTCCGTGCAGCCGTTACGCACAGGATATGATAGGTTAAAAAGCATGCGTTTCAGGAACGATAGAAAGCAACATTCTGCTCTGGGGTCATGTCCATATCAATTAGACCAATGAATGGAGGAATGAGCTTTTTGGAAGTATTGCCACAGTATTGTCATAATCCGAGGAATGTTGGAAATACCATAAATAGCTTCACCTTCACCTCACTTGTCACTGATTACACATCACCCGAACGTTACAATCCATTTGAAATCGTTGGCAGAAACATACGTGTGAAGCTGCTTACGGGACAGAAAACACGTACCATATCCCGCATCTAGGTGAAACGAACTTATCTCTACACTAACTCAACTGCAAAACAAAAACAACCAACACAGAATGGACCATTTTTGATGAACACTTTTCTCGTAGCGGAAAGTCTATTCTATTCTCGCATCTTTCTACAGCAATATTAGACTTATCGTAAATATGCACCAGCGTAGCGCAGAACAAGATCTGAAAAATATTCTACACAACAGAAAACAGGAGTGAAGCATATATGTGTTCTACTACAGAACTACAAAACACGACACACTTTACACACTGAAATAATGTGCTTATAGCGAGAACGAGAGAGGATGAGCGAGAAAGTTTAAAAGTGAATCGAAAAAAGGACAAAAGGATGTTGTTGAATGTTTCCTAATGAACCGTGTTGTTGTTTGAGCGATATTGAATGTTAATTAACAAGTGGTATGAAAAACGACTCATGGACAGCAGCAGCATCAGATACTAAACGTTATTATGTATGTAGGCATGTGAATTACGTGCGGGCAGGAAAAACAGTTGATATTAATTGAAATAAAAACTGACGATATTTTGAATGGGCACCTAGAATTAATCCTGCAGTTGCTTCATTTCTTTAATCCATAAATCACATATTATTATTGAACTTTGCTTTCGATTGAATGAAAAAAGTTTGTAACTAATATTTTCAAATGAAAGCATTTCGCGTTCAAATGAAATACTTCGTGCACGATGTTGAAATATTTCAACGGGTCGACTTTCTCGTTAAAAGTCGACATTCACTTTCATTTTCCACGGCTACTGGAAACCTTTTTTACGCAGAGATGATTTGGTTTTATTTTATTATTAAGGCAACCCTCTTCCTCCTTTTCCATGACACAACTAAATTTAACTTTTTCATTACTTTATAACTGAACAATTAATTAAAAGCAATTAAAACGGGTTCATTTCAAACTGCACTGCCGCCTTCACGCACCATTAACCGATTAACCCCAATATGAACACCCGTTATATTGGAAACCGATTTTTTTCCTTTCGATAAAGTGTGTAATTAGACTTTCGAAAGGGAAAACCGCACCAAAGCTAATTTCTTTCAGCACCTTGTTTTTACCGGCCCTCAACGAACGTTTGCATCCGACGCGTATATTCCTCGATGTATTTTTTTTTTTTATTATTTTTAAATTCTCTTACCTCCTAATCAACTTGCGCAGTACAATCGTCCCTAACCGACGCACTACATATTAAGGAATATGGGAAGAAAAAGAAAACAAAAAAGGAATTAAAAATCCCTACACTAAAACTCTATTCTTCTACACACGAGACGCTAATTACATGTACACTTTCATTCATGCTCTCACGCTGAAAGATATAATTAAAGGCTTTACACTGCATAACGAGGGCTTTTCCCATCGCGCACAGTTGTAGGCGTACAGTGGGTGATGTGCGCCGCTAGTAACCTCTGCAAACAGATTGGGCGAGTTCCTTTTTCTATGTTTTTTTTTTCTTTATGTTACACAAAATTACTTTGCTGTTCACATATACTTCTCAAGATTCGTTAACATTTTTAGTATGCGTTCCGCTTTTACCTTCCACTAGCCGTAATTAACTTACGCGCCATAAACGGACGATCTACGTCAAAACATTATGGTTTTATACGTTTTGTTTTGTCTTGCACAAAAGACAGTTTGTGTTTTTTGTCGGATATATCCCTTGTACTAGTAGTTGGTTTATGTTATGTTTTGTTAATTCGTGGCTCTTAATTTCGCCGCAGTGAAGTTTCACTTTTACTTTTGTTGCAATAAATAGCGCCATTAGCATCGCTAATTTGCAGAACATATTAAACCAGATAGTATAAAAAAAAAGCCGTTAAGCTATACGCCCAAATTAATCCCAGGCGAAAAATTATTCCCTTCTTACAAACGGGATTTTATAGTATAACAACAACCAGTCAAAATTTATACATTTTGGTTATATCTTCAACGTAGATCATTTATGTTAAAAACTGTACACGATTATGAAAAGGTTTAGATCGTCGTGAAAGAGATGTACAGAGGTTACAGGTTCCCATGAACCCGATGCCATCCATGAACTGATGTCCGATCTATAGTGTCGAGTAGAAGACCTCAACCTAACCAATTACTGGTTCGCGCATCATCCTGATACGACCAAAAAGCATGTAACCTTGTAATGCAACTGTTAGCAAAATGTTGCAGCAATAGGATAAAGCTAAACGTGTACCACAATGGAACAGAGCAGAACAAACAAACCAAATAGGAACGGCAGCCGTATGTGAAAATAAATCGTATGTACAAATACATTTTTCATCTGTGTTTTCGTTTATCCATCGATTCGGGGCATAATAGTAGCAATTTTCACGATGTCTGTCAAACGGGGTACTGTCTCGGGGTGTTTGCAAGCGCCCGCACTATTTTGCATCTGTACCTATTTTACTGTTTCACGCGCACTTTCGTCGCTTCCTCTTCCTCCGAAGAGCTACTGCTAGTGTGTCCAGCCTCACCGGACGCGGGAGGATCCTTGTTCGAGGCGTTCGATTCACCCCGGCGTACGTAGATCGGTTCCGCACCGCGTACACTTTCTTCCGTGATCCGTACACCTTTGACGTCCGAACCGGGCACCTCAAACATTGGTTCTAATAGAAGTGTTTCCTGTGTGAAATATTATTGCGCCGGAAAGATTAGTAAAACGAGCCACATGAAAGTAGGATCAAATGCTTACCATAATTGCACGCAGACCACGGGCTCCAGTTTGCCGTTCCATGGCTAGTTGAGCGATTTGCTTTAGGGCTTCATCGGTGAACGATAGATCTACCTGATCCATGCCGAGTAGTGCTTTGTACTGGGGCACGAGAGCATTGCGCGGTTCGGTTAGAATACGTACGAGCATGTCCACGTCAAGGCTGTGGAACGGCACCAGAACCGGGAAGCGACCAACGAATTCCTGTCAAGCGGAATAGAGGGATAAAAAAAACATCATCAAAACAATTCTCTCCGAAACCAACAGCTGACAGTAACGCTTGCTAAACTTACGGGAATCATACCGAACTCGACGAGATCTTTCGCTTGCACTTTCTTTAGATTTGCGTCCCGCTCTGCTTGATCGTTATCCATCGGTGACGCAGACGCCTGCGCTGCTCGGCGTCCTTCCGATGAACTTGCCGGCATTCCGAAACCCAGGTACTAGAAAACCCCAATCAATCATCGCACCATTATTAGCACGCTCATTATACACACGTACAATACACTAAGTACACCGGGGCACAACGCTTACCTTCTCATTCAATCGCCTCGCAATCAAACGGTCTAAACCGGTGTACGCACCGGACGCCACGAACAGAATGTTGGTCGTGTCCACCTGCACCGTTTCGCCGCGCAGCTTTCGCGGTGAATTTCGCTCCGGCACGTTCACGATCGTACCCTCGAGCATCTTCAGCATGCCCTGCTGCACACCCTCACCGCCGACGTCCCGCAGCTGATGGATACCGGGCACGGCACCGATCTTATCCACCTCATCCAGAAACACGATGCCCGTCTGCGCCCGTTCAACGCTGGAAAGGCGGAGAAAGCGCAACATAATTGCGGAACTGACCGGCGCCATGACTATTATCATCAAACCTACCTATAGTTAGCGTCCTGCAGTAGCTTCGCAATCACACTCTCGATATCCTCGCCGACGTAACCGGCTTGCGTTAGCGTCGTACAATCACAGATGGCAAAGGGAACGTCCAGGCACTTGGCAATCGTTTGCGCAAGCAGCGTTTTACCCGAGCCGGTCGGGCCAAGCATAAGAATGTTGCTCTTCTCCAGCTTCAGCTCGTGCGTTTTCTTGTCCAGCAGCTCCGAACCGGGATGGTGTGCGGCCGAACCCGCCGCCCCACCATGGCCCGATCCGCCCGCACCGAGCGGTGGCCGCGGCACTTCCGACGGTGCCGAACTCATCATCGTGTGACCGATGCCGGATATGTGGAGCAGATCACCGCTCCGTGACATCGAATCCAGTTGCTGCTGTTGCTGCTGGGCACCAGCTGAGGAGGATGCCGGCGGTGGCAGATTGTGGTAGATGCGCTTGTAGTGATTGTACACCGCCACCGAGAGAACCTTTTTGGCCAGCTCCTGTCCGACGACGTGTCGGTCCAGATATTCCATTATCTTTTTCGGCGGTGGTGGTGGCTTCCGAGCACCCTTCGTTTCCGTGTCTTTAATTGTCTTTTTCGAATCGACCTCCGACAGTACGACGAAGAAATGGTGACACTTTTCACACTTGACGAACCGCGTCGAGCTAACGAACGTTTCCACATGCGTGCAGGGATCGCCACACTTCGGACAGGATAGTGTGTTCTTCTTGTTCGGTGGTTCCTTACCACCACTGCCACCATCCTTGCCGCCGGCACCAACGGACGAAGAACCGCCGCTTCCACTGGCGGTACTACCGCTACCCGTTGAGCCACTGCCGGGTGGGTTATTGTTGTTGCTTCCGCTGCCACCATCTTTCGACGATGATTTATCACAGATCGCGGAGACGTGAAACGAACGACGGACGGTTCGCTGTGGGTGTTGCGGAAACGTACTGGAAGAGCCATCCGTGGACGATGCGCCGGCACACAGCAGAACCGAAGGGGAACATACTTGCACGCTGTGTGTGTGATTACCGATTATCCTTCGGGATGAATCGCTCGATGTGACGGTAGAGTTGCTGGACAACTGGAGCGTTACCAGACTACAGTGTGGATGTTGAGGTTGGAACTGATAGCCGTTGGAGGCAGTGGAGGCAATCAGGCAGATGGAACCTGAAAGAAAAACCATGAAAAAAATAAACATACATAAGTCTTTAGACAAAAGATCGAATCATTGGAAGTAATGTGGTTTTAGTTTTTCAATGTCCGTTGCCTAAATGAGGGACCTTTGGGACTTGGAACCCCAAGTAATGATTTTTTAGTTTGTCATTATCCGCTGCCTGAATGTACGAATCCTTTCTTTCTCTACTCGGCTATATCAAAGTTAAGGTGATGTCCCAATGGACAACGATTACCTTCAAAGTGACATAATGCTAATCTTCAACCGAGAGTCTCGAAATTAGAGACATCAATTGTCGATCCCTTTCACCCGCCGTTGGCAAATTCTTACATTATTTCCCCCCCCCCCCCCCCCCCTTTTTCTGCATGCCTGGTTACAAATCCGGTGAAGCGAAACCAAACCCTCCCAAAACCACGTATTGTTTGACACTTTGACCTGGAATTCGTAGCTGGAAAAAAAATCATTAGCGTACATGATGCTGACACAGCAAGAGAATGCAAAGCGTAATAGAAGAAAAAATCACCTCAATAGAGTATCACAAAATAATTGCCGTTAATACAGCAAGCAAACTCTAATAACTCGACAACCGTCGGTCTGGGACTGATGTAATAGTAAGTCGAATGATCATGTACTTAAAACTCAGCTCCCGAAAAAAAACAGCAACTACAGACTTTCAGTTTCAAACCTCCTTTCTGGAGGAAAGCAACTTGCCATGATCCGCCGACAGACAAGAAGACGTGAGCTGCCAAATTAAAGCATGAATATACATCAGGGCCGCTTTCCATCTCTCCGGCCGCCCCCCATGATGGGCGTCTGATGGCAGCTGCGAGATTAGAGGGTCGACCCACACCGGCGGTGGCCTCGGCGTGAGATGCAAAAATCCCAATTAGGAGTTGGCGCTTCGCTGTTGCGAGTCCAGACCGATCTCCACTTCGGTCTCGGCTAATCCAGACTGGTTCGTTGATCGCGACACCTTTTGCGCACAGGTGGTGGCGATACGCGCACAGTTCCCGCATATCGAGTGTTTTCACTCCGACAACTGTTCCGCGTCAATGTTTGTACATTGTTGATTGATGATGATGATCATGATGCACGGGCGCATACACTGCCTGCGTACAATAACAACGCAGTCTCGACGTAATTGTAGGAACCATTAGATCATAAAACACCGTAACTGTACAAACATTAGCTCTACCGCAGCCCACCCTGAAAACCTCCACCTCCTTGGGTGTATGCTTTAGTGGGGACTCTTTGTCTTTCACATTATCCCCATGCATGGGCAGCATCAGGAACAAATGCTGCCTAACGTCTATACCATCCTCTAAGCTCGTAAACAAATGGCGCAAATTTATGCGAACCGAGTGGATCAACTTCCACTACTACTACTGCAGCCCTTTTGAGTTGTGATCAGGTTGGCGCAAGTGCTAATAAACAGTGCAACTTTATCTGTCCCGCGACTCCATTCGCACTTTCAAACACTACACGCACGGACGGATGAACGATCAAAACACTAAGCAAAAACACTCTTCCCCTCATAAACGATGCCCTCCGATGTGTTGCGTGCGTGGTTAAACTATGCGTGAAATGGTTATGATCGCGGCACATTCAATGTACAGTGAGACGTGAAATGGTAAACAAATGCCCAGGGAAATAGCAGCTCCACGGACGAATGTTTTGGTACCGCCACGGTGAAGATGAGTTCTCCAGTGAAACTGTTCCCACGACATTCAAAGTTACCCCGCATTATCCACGATGCTGTGAGATGATTCTGTCAAAAAGTTTTTTCCTGCCGCCAATCTTCCTTCAAGGTTACCCACCAAAGTGTCATGAACTCAAAATGTGGGTCTTTTTAGAAAGAAATTTAAAAAGAGTGGTGCTTGAATTTTTGGAAAACGAGGCCATCACAATCCTATTGTTAGAAATCGTAGATCGCCATCTGGGCGTAAGTCATTCGGCACCTTCGGGGTTGCCTTCTATGCTCGGGTGAAGGTATATTATGGGACTCCATCTGGTGTCTGACATCATACCAACATCTAGAGGATCGTTTCAACTCTTTGGGCAAAGGTGGCGAAAGGGACTAAATTCATTACTTTTCCTCATTACTCAATCATCCCAAATGTTGGACACGTTATGTGATGGTGCACGCCAATAACTGCGTTTAATTCGACTGAAGCTTCAGAAAGAGTAATGTATTAAAATTCGGCACTGCCCTACGAAAAATGCAAAAGAGGCTCGGTACGAAGCATCGAACAGACAGGCGAAGTCATATTTTAAGGAGCAGCAGCTATCACACTGAGTACAAAAGTCAGGCGAAAGGTTAACATTACCAATTTAATTATGTTGGAAACCAACATGGAGATTTCTATAGCACAATAAGTAACACCTTGAAAAGGAAGATTTTTCTTTCTTTATGTTTATAATGGAAATTATTCAAAGTTACTCGCTTTTGGTAAAAAAAAAAACGCCGAAAGCTTTCATTTATCGTTTTGCTCTACTTTTGCTTTCGTTGCACTTTGAAGTTGCAGTTTAAAGCTTGGAAGCTAATGTTAGACCAACAATCAACACCGCCACCATATAAGGACTTTGTTTACACGGTGCCTGCTTTTGCTAGGGGTGGTTTTTCGGCCCAAATGATTAATGATCTCATGATTTCAAAAATGTGTTAACTACCATCTATGGATCCCGTGTTCGGTTCGGTGTCTTTCTTCCCTAGCCAAACCCTTCGGGGCTCTAATGATCGCTTCAACTACGGTCCCAAAACCTTTTGTCAGGGTTTCAGAGGGATGGCGCTAATGACCTGCACCAATTGCAAGGTAACACTGTCTGGAGAGGCGTTGTCAGGTTTTTATGTTTTTAATTTTTTAGAGCGCCACCGCAACTGCTGCTTATATGACCGATCCATAAGTATCAGCAGGTCGGTTGCTAGTGGTCCTGTGTCTGGCATGGTCTTGTGGATAAGTAACGAACAATAGTATTATGGTTTTTGAAGGACCATTTCATTCAATCATTCAAGTGATTCGAGAACACTTCACACGTCTTAAGCTGACCGTTTGCTGTACTGCGAACTGTGGCATAGTGCTCCCCCGGTGGATAATGCGTTACAATAAACTAAAACTGTCTACCTTCCTACGACTTCAAGCGTTGAGAGATTTGGTGTCGAACTTGGCGATCTTTAAAAAAAACCGTGATCAGTTTGGTCAGCTCAAGTTGAGTAGCAAAAGCAAAACAAAAGCATTCCAAGCAAAAACCTCCACAATCAGCTTGACAGTGTGATTTAGAGACTTAGTTGTGTGTGAAGAAGTACCTTATTAGGATTTTTGGGTCACCACCGCGTGCAAATTATTTGAAATAGATTCATGAACTTTGTGATGAATAATTACTTTGGGGTTTTTGAGGACGTTCAACATTAAACCATGTTTTTTCTCACAATCACAAATCACTGAGAATTGGTTGCTACATTGTTAAGCCTAGAATATATCATTTAAATCAAAATATGTGTTTTTTTTTTATTTTTTAAGAAGAGTACCAAGATTTATTTTTACCACGTAGCCGGATAGTCAAACTTTGCTACGGATGGGATGAGATTTGACAGCTCAGGTCTGAGCAAGGACAGTGAGTTCCTTGTCGAGTGGAACCGGTGCCGTTTAGCACATACACCACCGGGCAGCCCCTAAAGTGATAAATTATTAAACACATAATTATTCACCGATAACCTTGAACATGCAAGCTCAAAAATGCAATCATATTCACATTACGAACAATCCTTAACATACCCGATCCCTTCGCCCGCCTGTGTTACGATCAACCTTCGTGCGATCGACAGCCTTTCTGTCGTGGCTGGAATTCGTAAACGGTCAAACACAACGAACTGCCAAACCACATGCACGCTCCGCTGCGGAATTACTTTTGTACAATAAATTTCAGCAGGAATTATTTGGCAATCAGGTGACCGCAAACGTGGGACCCCGATAAACACACGGACTCGAGAGAGTTGTGAAGGTGGTTTTTTGCAACGCGCTGTCCCACTTCTTCTGATTCCCAATTTGTACCAGCATGTACGGGGTTCAATGTTTCTTGTATGCTTATGTCCAACTCGCGTGAACAAAATGGGTAAGGGTTAAAAAAAATACTTTCGGTATCATTTTAATATTCTATAGTTTTATCGCTTTTACGATCGGCAACATATCGATCATGCAGTAAACACATCGATCGTAGTGTTGGGAACACAAGTAAGTTTGTAGCGTTTTAAGCGGGTTTAGGGTGTATTCAGTTCAACTACCTGCGAACGGCCACTAACCGAACTTGAATTCGAAGTTAAAATCGGGGATGACTCCGCAGTTAACTGCGGAATATTCCGGTACAAACTCCGAAGTAATTGTGAGTAAATTCCGGAGTAGTCACTCCGGAGTTACTTCGGAGTTAAATCCGGATTAATCCGGAGTAATTGCTTCGGAGTATACTGCGGTTTTTATACGTCGGAGTCGGACTGGATTCATGAATCCATTCCGGAGTTCCCACTACTAGCGTGAATGTAGCATTAAATGCATTAAATGGAAAAAAAGAAAAAACTTACACCAAATCTAGCTTGCTCAAATGACAACCAACCGAAATATATCCTCGCGGAAAGTCATGCTAAGCATATGGTGGGAACAGAAATCAATCGGTCAAGGTATCGAACTCAGTTAACTCTTTTGAAGCAAACATTGAAGGAAAAATGGCCAGAATATGAGGCTAACCACCGGTCAGTAACTTTCCATCACAACAATGCTCGGCCACATGGTTCTGTTCCGGCCAAAAACCTATTTACGGAATAGTCAAACTTGATCTTAATTCGATCGATGTAGAACGCTACTACTTACTAGAATATGCTCCTTTTTAGTCGAAGAGATTTATAAATTGGAAAAATGACGAATCATTGTTTAGCTCTGGCGAATTAATAATTTTCCATCAAATAGAGAAAAAGTTGTTGTTTCTGACGAACTATTCTATAAAAAAATGTTTCAATTTTACATAACAAAAAAACAAAGTGGAAACCTACTTATTCGCCCAATATATAATATATTACTTCTTCATACTTCGTAAATCGACAACATTGGTTTGATGGTAGTTTACACCAGGCGGTTTGCAGTAGTTGAAGTACACTATATATGGTGCCGCGTTGCATTGTACCATAATTTATGGCTCGTGCTATAGTTCACTCCTTACGCATGCACACATTGCTGCAACACTGTTCCACCACACCAAATTGCACTGGTTGCTGGTTTTATTGCCAGTGATTATGTCCGTTGTGACAAGCAATCTGTTCCATACCGGGATACCCTAGCTGGTGCTGCAAAATAAGGCATCACTAACGGACAAGCCGCAAGAAAAAAAAACAAAACACAAAAACAAAAACGTTTATCATAACAATACCACCCCCACAAGGCGCTTCTCCACCGTAATTCTGCTAAGCGTTTGCGAATCAAAAATGCATTACCAAAAACGCTTTTTTGGTGCGCCAAACGGTTTGTTTTGCATGAGAGTTTGAAAGAAATACCACACACTACTGCAACCGTTGTGCGTGCGTCATGGCCTTTATTTTATTGCGTTTGAGGGTGTATACACACGTGCGTGTACACGCCGCCATGCATTTCGCCATGCGCTCGAGTGTGCATACGTGAGCGGCATTACTTTGCGATTGCGCTACCGGTCAGCTTGACCTCGGCATTGCCAGCTGCTAGATAGCTGCTCCAACCTCTAGCCACCCTTCTTCTTCCTGACTGGTTTGGAGCGATGAAACCAAAAAAAAAAAACGAGCAAAACCACGGTGGAAGCAATCGAAACAAAACGTTTCGAACCAGTTGCATTGCATCGAACATCGAGTGGCGCGATCTTGGTGGTGCGATCGCAGTGCGCAGGGCAATAGACAGAAAAAAAGAGGCGTTCGTAAGCAATCGAACGAACTGAAACAAAGAGTGCAAGAAAGCGAAATGTCGCAATGATATGATGCGATTGGAAAACGTGTGCGTTTTTGTACCGCGCTGCTGCGTTACGGGCGATCGTGACACACACGATCGCGTGATTTGCAAGCGAAACTTGAAGTACAAGTACGATCAGCCTCCTGCGATGGTGTGCGTCGTGGTGGTCATATATTTAATAAATTGCAAACGATGTCGAAGGTTAGTCGGGGGCATGAGTAGGCGTTTTCTTCGTGTGAAAATAAAGCATAAAACATGGCGATGTTGCACAGTTGAGACTGATTTCGTTTGCGAATTACAACGAACGTACGCTCAATACGATTAATCAAAACTTTCATTAAAAAAAGCTGAACAAACCTTTTTTTATTGTTTGGATTCCAGCGATAAAATTTACATGATACAGATATGTGTGATAAATGAGTGACAATTCAGATTTAATTGACAATATTAT
Source organism: Anopheles funestus (assembly GCF_943734845.2). Taxonomy (NCBI): domain Eukaryota; kingdom Metazoa; phylum Arthropoda; class Insecta; order Diptera; family Culicidae; genus Anopheles; species Anopheles funestus. The sequence goes on from NC_064598.1 coordinate 46,095,001, forward strand.
GTTCAGTTGTTTTATTGACATCAATAAACCGTGTGCAAACAACGCTATCACCCTTCCTGCATAATAAGTGCTTTCATCGCTTGATCAGTCAGTGCGCGTTGTCAAAGATGCGAAAAATCACATCAATTATCGATAAAATGTGATATATTGCAAATCATAATTGTCTTACACGGACACCCGATGCGATGATGTTTACCCAGCAACGAGCAAGAGGAATTATTTTGCCGTATGAGTAATATTTGTCGTTTGCACAGTCTGCTCGGCACACTTCCTGTATTGATCAGCTATACTGCGGAACGATCCGCGCCTCAACGCACTCGATAAATGAAAATGACCTTGGAAGCAAAATATTTATACACCCGCCGATGTTCATTATTGACCTCAAATGTTTGCAAAAAAAAAGATAATAATCACCATGTGTGTGCGCCCACACTTACACATCGATTGGCTTTAGTAGTGTAGTTAGCGTTGCGTTACTTCTTCACGAGCAATCACTTCAGAAAAGTACGCACGAACAATACGCACACAAATACACAGCATCAGCCAGACGGTGGTACCGCTGATTGCGCTTGATAAAGACCTATCAAGAACCGAGTCAAGTGATAAACAACGTGAACGTGTACAACCAAGCCTCTCGTTCCATGTGACAGCGCTGTGATCATGTACTCGCGGTTTTTTATGACGTGAACAAAATAAGGTAAACAATATGGCAAAAAAAAACCAGCTACGTAAAGACACAAAAATAAAGACACAAACCTCTCACCATCCACAAACGACCGATCGTTCAACATCTTCTCAGCCTCTCGCATCTATCGCTGGGTAGGTTATCTTGTTTACTAACACTTCGGTTCGCAGACAGGTCTGGTGTATGTTAGGCGCACACGTAGGGCATGCCACGTTTCTAACCCGTATGTTGGTGGTAGTGGTGGTGGTTTCAAGTGCAATAGCCCTTCATTTCACCCCACTTTAGCGAGCATAAGATCAGCTGATGCATCGCGATTCAATTTCCCATCAAATCAACGAATTGATGGGAGTGATCGCTCCAAGTAACAGGAACCCGAAATATAACAATTTTGCTATCATTTTGTGATTTCACTTTCGTTTAGTGAAAATAGAAACACGTCATGATAAGGCGGTTGTGGTGCGACTTATCAAAATGTCATGTTTTATCAGCAGACTCCTCTTGATTGTACACCTAACATTAGAATGATCATTTATATTTCTACCTAGCAAAAAAAAAACAAGTGCATGACGAAACCGACTAATCTACAAATTAAAATGCAATATATTTGCATGTAATAGATTTATCACTTTATTCCCAATCGTAAGCCGAACGACAGATGGTCAAATAAACCCAACATATCTCTGCTTAGAATCCAAACCTGTCGTCTAAATAATCTAATGGATATCGAACATTTGTTTGCCTCTTTCCTCCACGTGCGTTTCATCTGACTAGCAAAGAATTTGGCGCCAGCATCAAAAACACCATAAATCGCGAATAAGCGGCACATGATAATGTATTCCTTCCGATAAATCGCTACAAGCAAACAGGTTAGACGATGAATCGAATCTAGCGACTGGTGATGAGCCTTGGAGTAGGTCGCAGCTGCTGCCTTCAAAACACCCCATCAGTGAAACCTTGACCTTGGAGACGTAGATTCTTTGTAGCAGGCAAGAACAAAACGGACGGAAAGAAGCGTATGCGTACGGAAAGGTGTGGAAAGATCAATAAAAGCATCAGACCGAATAACGTGCGCTAAGTTTGTCGCTCTGTATGCGCGATCGCTGACGTAAAAGTTGCCAATTGCTCAGCGTTTAAATCTAATTTTTACCAGTAAACAAGTTGTTTGAGGTAATAACTACTCCCCCAGGTCAGATAAACCGTTCAATCTAACACCGAAAACACTTACATTCGCACATGTGGGTTGGGGCAATTGAAAGAGCTGATGGCTTCAACGTGGATGGATAAAATGTACATCTAAACCCCACTTCTGGTTAAATTTCGAAGCATAACGTGTAGTAACGCTGAATATTCTTTAGCAGAAATAATCGATATATTCTAGCGAAGCTTTGACCCTTCAGAAAAAAAACTTTTACAAACAAGTATACACATTCGTTAAGGGAACATATTCAATCAGAACCTCGAATAACAGGTCAAAAATTAAATTAAAAAAAAGAACTTTAAATATGAGGTATAATGTAATAAGAATTTTGACCAAAGAAGATTCAAAGATTCATAGATATTTTTTGTTCTTCAACATCTTGTAAAATTCTTGCATTTCTAAACTCATAAAGTTGAGACCTTGTGTCTCAAAAATATATAACCGGTTCAACGATCCATCCTAGCTGATACAACCATGAGGAAAAAGCAATGATACTGAAATGATGTTACTACAACCAATGGCTGAGGTGGGCCTATCTGTCTACATTGCATCGTTAGTGCTCACCGAAGCTGCGTGTGTGTAGTAAGTCCGGACACTTAGTCCGACGAGTTATGATGCATTTGAGTGACTTGCCATACCCAAGAAAAACGACATCCATCGTCTACTAAAGCGCCATTAACGCATTGCAACATGATCCTTTTTCTTCTGCTGCATCCTTCCTCTGCAACGCAATGGGAAGAGCAAAGAAACAGACGATTGCACTGCACTGGGTGAACGATGACGGTGTCGTGTCTCGTCGTGAAATCGTGTCACGGACACGCAACAAAACTGGGTCGATCCCTGGAACTCAACCGAACGACGCCCTTTTGCCTTCTCCATCCAGCACTTCTTCACAACAAAAAACTTCTTTTTTTCTACTTCGGTCAGCCTCCTTTTCGACACTTAAGTCCTTTCTGTTCCATCTGCCTGCATAATGATGACCATTAACAATGCGTATTACCGCTGATTGCTTCAAGTACCCCGTTATGGCGTGCGTATTGATTCATTGAGGCAATTCTACGCACAATGCATGTCAGCGGAAAGCCGGTTGTGGACGTCAGATAAATATGCGTTTTCACTGATATATGATGCACAGCATATGGGCATAAAAATGATTTGTGAAATTTGTATATAATACGCCGCGAGCAATACACGATACGTACGTATGTAATAACGTGAACAATATTTAGCAGCACGCGATAAACAAGCTTCCAACCAACCAAAACAATCCAGGTCTTGATTGGAACGAGTTATCACGTTCGATGTAATGTCTTATCAGTATCAGGAGATAAGAGACACCTTTTATCATAAACATTGGAAAAACTGTCGGCGAACGTTTGCTAGTTGTGATGTTATGAAGGTCGACACAAACGGTTTTCAATGATTCTTAAGGATTTTAACATATTATTAGGTTCTGCAAGTAAGTTTCCCAGCGTTTCAGCAAAGTTGAAGGCACCGATACTTTAAGGGCAGGAATTTCTGATCTTATGAGTCACATTTATTGGTTTCACGTTTGATATTTACATTGCATCATTATATTTGGTCGTTCTGTATGTTGTTTGACAAAAAATCGTGAAAAGAAGCGCAACAGAAAGCTTAACATTTTTAGACGAGAATTTGTAGGCTTCGTGTAATGAGGCGATGTGCCAGGCGCAATAACACATCTTTGGGCGTGCCACAACAAGCTGTTACCCTTCGTTACTTTTGGGGGTTTGGGGTTTGGGGGTTTCAAAAAGTTCGATATCATACGTACTACCATCTGAAACCAAGAGACATCTGTCCAAGATGGTGCCGGTGTGGAATAAAATAGAGTTCCTTCATCATATTGTAATCGGTGATGATAACTATAGCAAAAAAAACATCGGCACCAAAGCGAAATATTTATTCGCAGAAAATATAGTGGGATCATAGTTGGAATCATATATTAAGAACTGCTTCCGAGTGGTCAAACCATCAGTGGGAAATGATATGTTGGAAAATACCTTTAGTACAAACGCTAAAATTCATAAATTGTTAAACAGTTGAGAATATGTTAAATCCTATGAATATAAACCATGTAAAATAATTCATGATAGTAATGCCTCAAGTGATGAACAAAAAAGTCGGATACTTAGTTGTACACCCAATACATCTCACAAATGATAAACAGAATCATACCATGTTCGTAATCCTTATGTAAAATATTATAAACTAAAAAATAATCATTCCATCTTGTTTGGGATCAGAAGATTAGCTAGAGCCATATGTCCAAAAAAACAAATTCAAATGAACTAAAACTGAAACACCTAAATCACGTACAATCTGGAGGACGCTAGAGGACGCGCTTCCTGCTAGCATTTACAATGATCCAATGCTAAACACAACAGTCACACGTTACCACATGTTGTTTACGTGCCGTTGTCAAGTTCACACTCGATACGCGCGCATATCGGTGTCCGGCCGGCCGAAATTTTAAACGTCTAGGTCAGGAGAAAAGGGTCAACTTTTAATTGCATACTAGCCTTTACCGAACGCGGGAAGGTCACGGATTTGTAATCATCCTGGCCCATCTGGGCAACGGTGGAACGGTCTTTACTTTACGTTTGCATTTCTTTCGATTGTCTGGTTTTATTTTTATCACATTATACGATCACGTATTTTTTCCCATTTGGACAACACAATCTGTGGGTAGTTTGGCGAATAGCAAAAAAAAAAAACAAAGGCTACCAAAAACCATCCCCAGGCTAGTAGCTAATCCTATTATGTACTATTTTATGGCTCCTTTTTTCTCACTAGCTAAAACAGACACTAGCTGCTGGGCGATCACTGGCAGGGAATGTATCTTTAAGTCGCCACAATCGTATGATACGGTAGACCTCGACCTTCACCTGCATGCACCAAAATCGACTATCAATCCGGTACCAAGCTGTATCGCATCATGTCCAAACCAATCTGGTTAAAGTAAAAACAAAAGATCCCATCATAATACATCCGACAACAGCAAAATCCAACAGTGAAATAATTTTTTTTCTTCCCAAACATCGAAAAGAGACAGTAAGAAGGTAAAGAAATTCATTTTTCTGTGTTTGTGCCCTGTTCAAGAAGCCAATCTCCACAATTCTCTTTCTCGCATAATGCACACCAAAAAACAGGCAAACAACACACCCATTCAGAAAGCATATGGTTCAAGGGCACAGAAGCATACTCATATATATGTACTTTTTTTTGCTTAAATATATTATAATTCCCACATGTTCATGCTTTTTTCGTCAAACCGATAATAACTATTATCCAAAATGAAGCGACGAGCCACATGTAATTAGCACCCCGGTTGCCGTACGAAATAGTTGCTGAATAATACTCCATAGGAAGGTAAACAACATAAAATAAAATAATTGATTCGTTAACCATGTCCTCAATGAGTGGAAACAAACTTCGGTGTGGCACGGGAGGTTGTTTTTTTCTTTTTGTCGAATAGGCGCCAATGTTTGATGCCATTTTGTTGATTCTGCTGGTTCTGCTTACCTTTATCCTTTCTCTCAAAAGGTAAGCCAAAAACCACACATTGCTCACCGGTTTACCTTACATTCGTAACAGATCGACAGGAATATAGCGTAAATAGATTATTATTCTGGTAAGTGTTTGGGTACTCGTGAAACACTGCAACGGTAACCGGTATGTATCTTCCACAGAAGAAACATTACTCCTTTTCATGATGGTGAAGGTGGTCTAGTTCATTCACGTGGAACAAGTCATTGATACTCTTGGCCCCAAAAAACACAGTGTCTGTGTCTCTGCATGTTTTGCGTTCCAATTGAACGATTGTGTTTTAAACAGAATCGATCGAAGAATGAAAAACAGTTTATGCACAACTGCTCGGTAACGGTGTAGTCGTTCATCCTTTCAAAATTGTTCATACCATAAATTGCATTGGAATGTTCAAGGTTGCCTGGAATTTGCAGCACCTTTTGCTGCATCTGGGCAAGTGCAGAGAAAAAAAACACGCCAATACAATTGTCGATCTTGTTCTTGTGAAAGTTCATCTACATCATACAGGGCAGCAAAGGAAGGTCAGTACAAACCAAAGAAGGACCCAAGGCAAATAACGTTCCCATTCTGTATACCACTCATAGTACAAAACCAAACAAAAAGGGAATCAATTACAAAATAAATACCACACCCCGGCATTGCACACCTGAAAGAAAGCGATCTATTACTAGCAGCATGCTTAAAAGTACTTTTCCATACTCACCAGTGCGAATGTTTGAATTTTTCGGATAAATCGCCAACCGCCCGATGGTGAAGCTGCTCCGCACGCTACGCATCTCGAACGCGTAACACGAGAATTCAGTGGTTTCTGGGTAGTAATTCACCAAACAATCCGCTGCCGCTGCTTTATGTGTGCCACCAATTGGTTCCGGTTTCTTAAAGACTGTAATCCGCTTTCCTTCAGGCAAACCGCCACCTGTTCACTGTTCGAATGATATATTTTTCTTTTTTTAAATTTTCAACTATCTCACACGCACTGGGCCACGGTCAACTGCTTCCCTTCCGATACGCTGTCACGAGTTTTCACAAATTAATTTTGATCGAAAGAACTAAATTTTGAACCAAGTTTACCACTTTAGTGTAAATTGTTCGTCACCGATACAGAAGCTACAGCCGCGTACTGCTGCATGCGTATTGCTACTAAATATTGGAGAGTGATTTAGTAAAAGATAACAATATTCGTTCGTGTGTGCGGCTATTGTTCCCGCTGTTAGTTAATGTGCTGATAAATGAAAGATTACTTTGAAACAATCCCCCCGAACACTGTTTTAGTATTTTAGCCTAAAATTTCTGCCACATCTAGACAGCAAAGTGATCATTATTATAGTACCATTTCCCACAAGCCAGATGTAAAGCAATAAAGAATAATCAAAATCAAAACTTGATCATCCATTTTTACCGCCCCTTTTAATGGAAGCTGGATGCAAAAGAGAATGGAATATTGGCGCCGGAAAATAGTGAAGAAAAAAACGCGGAAAAGCGCCATAAAAGGAATGAACACAATCTAACGGAGCGAAAATAGATTAATTCCCACATTCAAATTCCTCCCACCATCCCGGGGAGGCGCGCATCAAGCATCCAATCATAGCGCAAAAGATAGCGATCGCAAAAATGAACAAACCAAAACACGTCCAGGAAGATCGTACCACTTTCACTACCAGCCAGCCAGCCAGCCATATGATCGGAAGCGATCGTAGCATAAGAAGTGGCGAACGGAGTGTTCCGCTTTTGAATAGCAGCATCATTGCATCATTGCATCATGATCAACGCCTTCTATTATATCTCAGTAGAAGAATCATCTCTTCATGTAGTACTGGAAAAAAAAACAATAGTCTAACTGTTCGTAGCAGAAAGGGAAAACATCGCTTCTCCGCTCGACGAATAATTCGAACCGCGTGTTACAATTTTTTTTGTTACTCTTTCATATGAACAAAAACACAACTTTGGGACCACTTGAAAAGGTTCGTGTGTGTGTGGAAATTGATCTCTTTTGATTGGCTTTAAACTAAGCAACATGGAAACTGTTCTTTGTCGTGATCACGAAAAGTTTTTTTTTATTCCCTTTCGTCGTGCTGCAGATTCATTGCTATCATCGATCAATCGAAAACACGATCAATTTGGAACGGAAGCGATAGTCCGAAACTACACGATACAATCTACACACAATTGTTTTTTTTTTTCACATTAAAGTTTCACATTATTTAAACCACTAATGGTACACTACATACTATCACAACATTTCGTGATTTTCGTTTTTTATATTTTACACAAAAACTTCATAACTTAACCACTTATTTGTTACTGCTATTTCTTTAAATTGTGCCGAACAAATGGTGCACAATATTTTATTTGCATTATGTACGTTTGGTTTTTTGTGCACTATACCTTGATTAATGCAAATGTCGTTTATACTACAATTAAGAAGCACTAACGTAAGGCTAACTACGCGTACAACTACACCGGAGCACGTCCTACACCGGTCACGGTAAGATCGTGTTTGAAACCGCGTCGGACACAGCAGCCAAGCATTCAGCTGCTGACGAACGAACCCCTACCAAAAAGGCATAATCAGTCGCTCGGCACAACCCGGCATAATACCACGGCTAGTACCCACACAACGATGGGCGCCGATCATATAGCAAACGGTGATCAGTGATCTATAAGGGTAGGGCGAAGAAGAAAAAAACACAATGAACAAATCCAAACAACATCAACCGGCACTGTTCAGTCGGCATGTCCAGTGCTCGCGAAGGAAATGAAACGTTCCAAGGAATATACCCTTGCGACAAAATCGATCAACGCTTTTAACCGATTCATACATCACACAGTTTTGTGTGTGTGTATGTGTAGGTTAGGAGTCAATTTAAATAATTTCCCACACAGCGGAAGAACGATTTATCAGAGTCAGATAGATAGGAGAAGAAAATGTGCTCAATATCACATTGGCAAATGCCCAGCGGGGAAGGGACTTGACGTGATTGTAATCATCGCGAAACGTTCTTGTCCACCTTGAGACGTGTGCTAAGCTTTGGCAGGGAAGGCTTTCCATGAAACAATGCCAAAAATAGGCTTTATCGTTGGATAGTGTCAATCCAACAAGCCAACATTCAGCTTCAGAACGTCAAGTGGAAATGTTGGAAATGTAAAGCCTTGAACCAATTCGTTGTTCGGCTAATTTACTACGTCTCGAACATCGTACGAAACATGTCTTATCTTAATGCCGGTCGCATATGATTAAAATAATCTTTCCCGTTTACTTCCTTTAGCATCAAACAATAGCCTTGCAATAGATCTGGCAAACCCTAGAAACATCAATTTGGCCCTTTTATGTATCACAGCAAAGCAAACAACAGCTGATTGCCAGCCGGCTATCAGATGACACATGACGGAAGTTACGGCTAATCGGCAAATATTCGTACGCGACCATCGACTTAATTATGCCAAAAAATGCAGAGTCAGCTGTACCACTCGACGTTCCTTCTTACGCTGAAAGAACAACCAGAAAAAAACGATTCGATGGAATGAAAAAAAAAACACCGGCTTGTGGTGGCTCATCCCACAGTGTCTGAGTTACACCGCGACACCACTAGAGCTGGATGACCTTGAATTTTTGAAAATCCTACCGATCTTGAGATGGTTCAGTTCTACCTTTTCGACGTGGTGTGTTGACGTTGTTGTGCTTCAAATCCGTGGTGTGTTGTAGGTGCTGTTGCAAATAATTTACCAAAGACTGTACGTGTCTGCGCTTGAACCGGTTCCTTGTACACTTTCGTTCTGAGGTAAACCACCGCAATACGAGCCCACCGTGTACGAGCGTGCCACTTATGATCCGTTGAAGGTGTTCAACAAACCGATCATTGCCACTCCGGTATTTTGCAGCCTGCTGGTACAGATCGACGATGAAGATTCGTTCGTTCTATAGATCATTTCTTATTTATAACCCGTCCGACAATGGTTGGGGAGACGAACGGAAAGCTTAAAGCGTTGTTAATAGAAGTTTTTTTTTAAATGTATAAGAGGAATTCCATACAGTATTGTGAAATTAAACAGATTATCAGCAAACGCATAAAAACTTATCGTTCTTTTTATCTAACAACCTGTTCCTTCCCGATTATGTGCGGATTAGTTTCAGTTATCGAAATAAATTACCAATTGTCTATAACTTTACCCACTAACCGTGAGGTTTGCTCCCGGTATGGATTTCATCCACTTCATCAACTGCTTTTGTTTGTTTACATTTTTGTGCGCGACATGCGCAATTCCCACAAAGGATGATTTTCGTTTTCTCGTCAAGAAGCTATTCAAGTATATTCCCTTTGCCAACATATGGCAAGTAAGGTGAGTTTGTTTTGTTCGCCATACGGAGGACAAAGAGCAGAGGCAGTACAGCAGCACAATCATTACGAAACAGGACAGTGTTTACATGTTCATATGCGTCTCAATTCCGGACAATGCAAATTTATGCTTCTAATGCTGTAATATGTTTTGCAAAACATCATAACTACTGTTTTTTTTCCTGTTTTAAACACTTCTCCACTCGCTCTTCACTCAAGCAACAGCTGTGTACGAAGCAAAGAACTTTGGATTCCAACGCTGAAATTGACGAGAACGCGCAATTTCACCACTTGTTATGAAATCATTCCCACTTAAAACCATCGGTCGGGTGGCCGGACGGGACACTTTTCGATAGAGGGAGGGAAGGTGTGCGCTCTGTAGCGTTGGGTGGAGACGGGCGCGTGTTCAAAACGTCAGACAGTTTTAGAAAAGCAAATCCAAAGCAAAATAAATACATCCATGCCAGGTTAGTGAAGTACATCGCCACTGCTACGAAGAGAAAGAAAATGGTTTGTCAGAACGAACGAAATGACTCGGAATAAACTGCGACGCATTAAAAAATATCGACAGATCTGAGAACTGGTTTCGAGCATCCAACGAAGCGTTGCACTATTTAGCCAATGGTGGGCTCCCCATTTTATCCCGTTCTTTGCCGATTCTGTAGCTGATACATATAGGCTGGGTATGCTGTGTGTTGCATAAATGTTTGCAATCCCTAATACACCGGACGGAGCACATTGAAAATAATCAGCTTCTATTACTCTATTCACAGTACGTTAATCGATAAGGAGCTTTGGCCAGTCAAGGAACACGTCCACAACCGAATTGTGATTCTGAGGGATCACTTTTTTTTGCACTCAATATACACACGAAAACACTGCTGCCGCTGTGTGGCTGTAACCCGTTCTGCGTTCGGAACTTGTACACCGTCACTTTATCACGAAACAATATCAATGAAATGATAAACTAATTACCACAATGAGTATATATCTACACAAAAGTGGAAAATCCAGTGCACCACTCTGGTGCGAGATGCTACTTTTTTCCTTTCCGCTCACTTTCTGCTCTGCAATATTATTACCGTGTGCGTAATTTGTTCTTCTTCGGTTTCTGTCTTTTACTTAATTCTAGAGAGGAAAAAAACCAACAACAAACCGCGTGTCACGGTGACAGCTACGTTCCTATCCGCTCCGCATGCGGTTTCGGATACCAGGGCAACGACACAAATTGACGGTTACAGCCATCACTCGTAGTACCGTAATTGAATTGATTTTATTGTAATAAAAGTATAAAAATTTATCGAATGCTGCTTGTAATCAAGCTCTTACAAGGCTGTGTTTTAGGCAAAATATAAAATTACATAAATTCATGTAGTAAGTTTCGGAAAATGAGAAAAATAAACATTCAATCAAATGTGCAATGAACGCACTTAAAATACATACACAAACAGAATGTTTAATTTTATAATCTATTTGATAATTACTACTCTTAAAAATAAAGCTTAATAATAAGTTATTTTTAAAATGCATAAAATGTTCTCAATATTTCAATTGGATTAACCACCGTGCACACTCATTGCATGCGAGCTTGCACGTACGTGAAATTCTGAGGAAAGCCTTGCATACAAGATATTATGGATTGTTGGTGCCCGATTTAAATGCTGTCGATAACTTCAATTGATCATCTGTTTTATTACTTACTAATGCGGTATTCTATACTGCAAAATCAGAAATAAGTCATTGTTAACTAATTTCCCCTTATTGAAAAATCATTTAATTAACTATTCGGGTTTATTTAGAGACCGTACAATGATCAACGTGCTGATCTCACTTCAGTAACCATTCGTCTTTCTGTTCCAAATAAAATCATTTTCGATTTTAGTATCTTCTCTTCATCAATTCTGGTTATTAAAAAAAACTAACAAAACATCCTAGCAATATGAGCTCAACTTAATAACAACAAATATTTACACTTAAAGTGTGTTTAATCATTTCGGTTGCTTGCAGTAATGAAATGATTCATTCAGTCAAGCCCAATTGCTTTCCGTGTGGCTGCAGGGCACCACGAGGTGTATCTCTAATAATGTATGTGCATAGAATTGGGCAGTGCACGGTGCTTCAACATGCGAGCAGACATCTTCGTTCGATGACGGTTTTCGGAGCACCACCATTTGGGCTTACTTAATTATATTCTTCGACCAACTCCGTTATGCAGCTCACGCCTTTTAAACCGATGGTATACGTTCCGAATCGATTCCATTCCACGAGCGCGGATTTGCTATATTTTATCACCGTGTCTCCATCGACCACGGTGGAACAATATCCGTTAGCCCGTTTGTTTGGCTAGTGTACCACGGCAACTGTGCCAATGCACCTCCCGTACGGCCCATACGCGGAAGGAATTGTGTCACGTTGATTAGTGTTGCGGCCGTTCGGTGCCGTCTGGTGCCGAATGTGACTTGACACCACCCATCAGCGCCATGCGAGGATCATAAAATCCGCTTCCTGCTCTAATGTTTGCCAATCCATGCATAGGACGTGACCTTGGGTGAAAGTTATCAACCGTGAACCGCATTTGAGGTCACAATAAGCGCCACCATTTTGGGATGAGCTGTTGCAAATGCAGTTAATGTTGTTGGACCGATAATGATAGCCCCCACCGGTACGATTATGTTCCAGTTTTGGAATTCTTAATTTTTTCTTAAAAGAAATAAAAAAGAAACAATCCCTCCTATTATTTATAAGAAATTAAAACAGGATGTATCTCAAAAGTATGCACGCACCGTTGGAAAATGTAAGCATCCAGGGCGTGATCAAAATATTGATAAATGCAATTACCAGACGAAAATTGATCGATACAACCTCTTGCCATTGTTTTACGTTGTGCCTTCCATACATCGTACGGAATGCTTCCTCCACAAGATGGTTCACTCGTTGCACCTGGTCCGATCATCCGTGCAGGCCGTGACCAAAACCCTCGCTTGGTGTAGTTTAATTGAAAGATGCACGATAGCCTAGGGTAGAAGAAGAAGGTCAGTGTTGAAAATTTTCGTTGTTGCCTCGCCGAGTTGCACGAGGTCGTCGGTGACCGATTCGGGTCAGGTGCGATTTATTCTCACCCATGCTTTCGGGCAGGTTGTGATGCGATTTTCCCATTATGCGTGCCCATTTGTTTTGCAACTTTATTGCACATTATTTTATTGATCACTTTTCTTTCTTGCCTTTGCTGTACGCGCACAACTATACACATTGGAAACAATCGGCAAAATGTAGGGCTTTATGTTAAGGTGTAATTGTGAACCTGTATTCCAATACGATACATTTATTTACACAATTTTTAATATTTTTGTACTTCGTTTTTCTTTTCATAAAAAAATTGTGAGTCTTGCTAGTTTTAAATATTTTCACAATCTTATTACTTCTATTTATTATTCATATCATATTTTATTTATTACCAAAACTAGCTTGTAGTTCAAATTACATAAAAGCACCCATAAGTTTCTTCGTTTATCGATTGCCTTTACATGGGGTCAAGCGGGAGCATGATCAAAGGTATAAACTAACATCAAACGGGAGGGAAAATTGTTACCCTTCTGATCGTAAACATCTAATTACAAAGCAGTCATTCAAAGTTTCTTTCAACGACACATTCTGCTGCACAATAGACATCACTTGAACTAACGAGAGGGAGGACTTTGATATGCATTTTTCATAGGGCCTGATTAATAGATCTTGTCGTTGGGAAAACTTTTAACCGATAGAAGTAAACTCCATTAAATCAGGGGTTGGCACACTTTTAACGAAAATTTTCAAAAGAAATTTTTGCACCAGGATATCCTTTTTTTAGCTGAATATCGACTGATTGCATTGTGAATTAATTAAGAAAGTTGAATCCTTCAAGTAAAACTCATACTTCTCAAGCCATTTTTTGGAGAATAAGGAGAAACTTATCATCTTGTTCATAATTAGACATTAGTTTTAGATTTAGACTTGAGGAGGCATTGCGCGGAAAAAAAATGCTTTAGATATAATGCATTTCTTGTATGTGGTGTTGTCTTGTGACGTTAGTGAATCTTTCCAAAATTCCTCTTAGCATTACGCCTGGCTGTCATCATTTAAAATAAAATCTCTTGGGTCAGATAAAATCAACCGGCGAGCCGAACTTTGCCGACACCTGCCACAGAATATAATGAGCTGAAACTTGATGCGATAAGAATGCCTCTTCAAAATGAAAAGAGGATTTTATTACAGGGCTCGACTGATTACATTTGATTATTGTTCCTTGTACAAAGGATATAGGTCTGATCAATGCAATACGTCCTGAACCCTGCAATTTCCCATGCAGTGCAGGTTTGACGACACCCACTTTAACATCGTCACATCTGGATATCCTGACCACAATCCTATAGGGTCAGTTTATTCGTTGAGATGGAGTGGATAAGACATCAATTGGACATTGCACGACATCTTCATGAAGATCGTGATTATCTTTACTTTCTGCGCCCATTTCAAGTGGTGGCAGGATATCCAATCAATTCGCGTCGAGTACTTGTGAAGTTCGTCACTATAATTCGTGCTATAGCTTACCTTGTATATCTCGCCAGTCTGATACACAAGATCTATTACGTACGCTATCATCCAGAGGATATTAACTATATCTCTTTCGTGTGCGGAGGTATCACGGTCCTAGTTGCCGTACTACTGCTGATGTTGATCTTCACCATCCACTACGATGCGTTTCGAGAATTGGGTGACTTTTTGAACGATCGTTCATTTGCACGAGATCATCCGCTTGCCGCCAAGATTCGAGAGCGCTGGTATCGCTGGAGTAACTGGTTAATTCTTGGACCTCAGTTAGGTATCATGTTCACCTTACTGCAGACATGGATATTACGACAGCACGTGCAAAAGCACACCATGTTGGTAATACGCGGAGAACCGATCGGAACCGAGTTTGATCATCTCATGTACATGAACTTTCTGTACTTCCCAACGGTGGGCTTCGTTCTCGGATGTTCAATCGTCCATGCAATGTTGGTGGGATTTATGGGCGAGATGGAACTGCTGGCCGTCTGTTTGGGGGAAGTTTTCAAAACGGTTGAAAACCAACTCATAACTAAGAACTCGATCAATGATCAAGCCCAATTTTGGTCCGCGCTACATGAGCAGCTAAGTATATGTGCAAAGCGTCACAGTGAAATTTTCACGTAATTATTTTTACACAGCTTATTATTACTGCAAAAATTTAGTGCCTAAGACACCTCATTACAGAATGCTACCGAAGCTACAACGAATGGCAAGCTTCGTATTTCTTCAGCATCATACCTTTTCGCTGGGACTCGTGGTGGTTGGTTGCTATATGACACTACGCGGATCGTTATTGCGTGAGAATATAGTCATATTTGAATATCCTATTTCGGTTGTATTGGAATACTTCATCTTCTGTATGTTGGTGGAGAAATTACAGGACATGGTAAGGAGCACTGTACCTTGCACAAATAATTAATTCCATATTTCATTCATTCCTTTTTTTGCGCTTAGAATCGTTCTATCGGAGATAAGCTTTATGGGGCTGAGTGGATGCTGCAGCTACGATATTCGCGCAAGTTTCATCGAGAATATCGTTCGGAGGCTCTTACGATCGGTTTGCTGATAATGCGCAGTCAACAAAGGATCAGATTCACTTTTGGTTCTATCAACGAAGTGTCAATGGAGAAATTCACCGAGTTTGTCAATTTGTCATATACGATTTTGATGTTTTTACTAAACATTAATTGATTTGCTTTCGTGGAATGTTATGTTTATTTGAAAGTTTACATGAATCTTCCACTAAACTATCAACCACGTTGCTCATCCATAAATGCTTGTTTTGCCATTGATGCTTTATGTGAAGTAGAAAACTTCACTACAATCTGCAGGTTTCATTTTATAGTGTTAGCCGAAGGTTTTTTCAAATTACTAGAAAACCATGTGATAGATCGCCATGTTAGAATAGGTGTCAAACACTAAGTTGTCTAATACAATATAAACTGTCTTATCCCGAGCAATATGATCACTAAATGCCTTTATAAATTAATAATAAATACACTTAACAGCACAACAACTAGCGGAAATTGTTAAACATTATTTTCAAGAAAATTAAAGCGTTTACCAGATTCAACACAATTTTAAAAAGATGAATCGTGGGCAGACTGCTGACCATGAGGATTATTCGTGCTTTGGTACTAATATTCAATGATACAGGATCTTAGGAAACCTCTGTAGGAAGAAATAAATCACATAAGCAGCCGAAAATCCAACGCCGCGGACTTTCATTAAAATTTTGTTCGATACCATGCTCACCAATTAAGCATATCTCCCATACATTCAAGGGGGCTGTTAAAGGACCATTTCCTTAAGAAGTTTTAGACGTAAATTGTTTACCATTCCATAACATTCAGTACATATTTGTTTGACATCAGGCGTTCACCTTATTTCCCCTTCTTTCCTTTTGTTATCGATCACCATTGCATATGACTACGATAAACTCTTGCTTACCTTAAAAGGAAAAAAAGATGAAAGGTTTAAACTAATATCGAACAGGAGAGAAAGTCATTGCCCTTCTGATCATAAACATCCAATTACAAAGCTATTCAAAGTTTCTTTCAACAACACATTCTGGTGCACATTCTGGATGCACAAAGCAGTTGAACTAACAAGGGTAAGAAAATTGTTATGCATTTTTCATATGGGTCTTGGAAAACGGTCATGTCTTCGGGAATACCCCTAAAATATAGTGACCTGAAACTTGTCCGTTTTTATTGCTTGTCTAATTTGAAGAACTAGAATTAACTAAAGAATTCAAATGATTAGGTTGATTACCGTTTCTATGTTATAGTCAATGATTCTGACCGATGCAATACGTCCTGAACCGAGCAATTTCCCATGTAATTTCTCATTAAGGTCGTCACATCTTGATATCCTGGCCACAATCCTATAGGGTCAGTTTATTCGTTGAGATGGAGTGGATAAGACATCAATTGGACATTGCACGACATCTTCATGAAGATCGTGATTATCTTTACTTTCTGCGCCCATTTCAAGTGGTGGCAGGATATCCAATTAATTCGCGTCGAGTACTTGTGAAGTTCGTCACTATACTTCGTGCTATAGCTTACCTTGTATATCTCGCCAGTCTGATACACAAGCTCTATTACGTACGCTATCATCCAGAGGATATTAACTATATCTCTTTCGTGTGCGGAGGTATCACGGTCCTAGTTGCCGTACTACTGCTGATGTTGATCTTCACCATCCACTACGATGCGTTTCGAGAATTGGGTGACTTTTTGAACGATCGTTCATTTGCACGAGATCATCCGCTTGCCGCCAAGATTCGGGAGCGCTGGTATCGCTGGAGTAACTGGTTAATTCTTGGACCTCAGTTAGGTATCCTGCTTATCCTGGTCCAGACATGGATTTCCCAGCAACACTTGAAAAAACACGCCATGTTGGTAATAAGCGGTGAGCCAACCGGAACCGAGTTTGATCAGTTCCTGTACGTAAACTGTCTGTACTTCCCAACGGTGGGTTTCTTTATGGCGTGTTCGATAGTCAATGCAATGTTGACGGGATTTATGGGTGAGATGGAACTACTGGCCGTCTGTTTGGGGGAAGTTTTCAAAACGGTTGAAAACCAACTCATCGCTCAAAAGGCGCTCCATGATCAAGCTCAGTTTTGGTCCATTCTACATGAGCAGCTAAGCAAATGCGCAAAGCGTCACAGTGAAATTTTCACGTAACTATTTTCAGTCGCAGTATCATCTGGTGGTACAATTTAATTGAGAAACATCTCCTTACAGAATGCTACCGAAGCTACAACGAATGGCAAGCTTCGTATTTCTTCAGCACCATACCTTTTCGCTGGGACTCGTGACGGCCGGCTGCTACGTGACACTACGCGGACCGGCATTGCGTGAGAATATAGTTCTGAGCGAATATCCTATTTCCGTTGTATTGGAATACTTCATTTTCTGTATGTTGGTGGAGAAATTACAGGACATGGTAAGGAGCCCTTTACCTTTCACAAACAATTAATTCTATATTTTATTCATTTCTGTTGCACTAAGAATCGTTCTATCGGAGATAAGCTTTATGGGACTGAGTGGATGCTGCAGCTACGATATTCGCGCAAGTTTCATCGAGAGTATCGTTCGGAGGCTCTTACGATCGGTTTGCTGATAATGCGCAGTCAACAAAGGATCCGATTCACTTTTGGTTCTATCAACGCAGTGTCGATGGAGAAATTCACCGAGTTTGTCTATTTGTCATACTCAGTAGTTATGTTTTTACTAAACATTAATTGATTTGCTTTCATATGCTGTTACTATTTTTCAACTAAAATTATCAATATTTTAATGGACTACTTATTCATGGCGATTTGTATATGAACTTGAATTGTGCAAAAAATGTGAAACACACTGTTTAATCGTTTGCTATGACATAGTCAGTAAAATGCTAGTTGTATGATATGCTAGTTTACTTATTTTTTCAATACCTCACATCTAAATCTTCGTTGCAAGTCAAAAACACGAATCATTGTTTAACCCATTATTAGTTAGGTTTTTATATTTATTTAAAAAAATTAAGCGTTTTTCTTTAAAACTAAATTATATTGAAATCATTTAGGCGTACTAATATACTAAAAATATTTTGAATAAATACCTAGCAATAGCTTAAAAGCAACATAGAGTAAAAGCAACTTTTTAACCCTTTCACGCTCAAGGGAAACATTTTTCCCATCTACAAAAATCGTTACCAATTGTTCAATTATTATTGTAACAAATTTTTTTTAACGAAATATGAAAATTAAATGCCTGTCAAAGGCGGTAAATGCCTTTCTGAACAAATAAATAAAGAAAAACTGTAAAATTTTATTGCGTCAAAAACACATACTACTTGTATTTTTTGCAACGTTCATTTGTGCTTCACAAGTGCACGTAATTGTTTCGTGGAAAACCATAAATATTTATGTACTTTACTTTTCTGGGAAATTTCATAATGTAATTTGTATTAGAAAACAAAACAAAAAATAACCGATATAAATAACCAAACTAGTAGTTTATTTATTTTTATGATCCATAAGGAAAATTTTTTCCTTTAAATTATTGAAAACTTACACATCCTGCTATGTTTTTCTGGAGATATTCTTCTATTCTACACCCTCAAAAGCTAAAATATTCTATTGTGTTGGCATTTTTAGTATTGGATAGCTTATGGTCCTGAAGGGGTAAAATCTTAAATAATTTATTAATGCATTTCAGTTCTTACTGCATCATTTTCTTACAGCGGCAAATTGTTAGCGATACACTGCATTCATTTATTCCACTCCATTCAGAATGCCAATGCGGTAACGTACGTGAGGTTGCGTGCATTTGTTTGCATCTTTTTGTTTTCTTCAGATTATTTTCCTTTCCTCGTAAGAACGGTTCACTTTGTGCATCATCTTAAGCACCAATGCCGGGTGTTTGTGGGTCAGTCGGCTAAAACATGCTTACTTTTCGCGTAACAGAATCGTTTCATTCTTTACAGTGCCACTAGTACGGTTAGGCATACATCGTCTTCCTCGTTCGTACTTTTGCGTTGGACAATAAATCATACTATTCAGGCTCCTTAACCAAAATTGCATCACGAAGAGAACCTGTAAATTGAGCCAACGGTTTGGTTTAATCAAGGTTAGTTAGATTTTTGGCAAGGAAGCTAATTTATGAACTGATGTGTATAATGTAAGAAAAAATTTGCATCAACATGAATATATTTCAAATTTGTATTTAATATGATATCAATAACAGAATAATTGAAACTACTATTAAAACCAAGATGGGTTTTGTAATGCATTAATGTTTCAATTCAACAACGTTAGAATGTTTCAATTTATGTTTCAATGTTTCATAGAATGTTTCAAAAAATGAATCATACACGAAAGTAGGAGTATTGAATCTGTTGCATCCTATGTTCGAATAAGTATAAATATTAGTTCAACCTGCAGTTCCAATAATTCTAAGAAGTGAAGTAATAAGCCAAAAAAATTGTCTTGTAACATCCTAGACGTTTTCCAACTAATTTTATAATTTTATAATACGTTTTTAGAATTTTTCTTATTGTAAATTATTCAACTTCAATAGCATAAATGTCTTAGGATAGAGACCGTTAGTACGTCGCTTGGATTATTGTGTATATTAAATATCAAATTCGTTGTGTTTAACTTAACAATTGTACCCAGTGTAAGTGGTTTAACATACTTGAGTGCAAGAGAGAATGAAACGCAATAATTCTGGTTGAAGACCATAAAATGAAACAGTAGTACGTTTTACATTCAAAGATATAGCGTAATTTGATGAGATGTACTCTCCATTAAGTTCTCGAATAGTATCTACATATAGCGAACATTACATTAGATGGCGAGCCATACCGAAGCAAGTTAATTATAAAAATGTGTAAATAAATTAAGATTTATTTCTGGTGTGTTTCAATGGGTAGCATCTTTAGCAGCAGTACTAAAAAGAGTCGAAAATTCGTTTGACAAAATATAAACTATCTGTACTGCCGAACCGTTGGTCAAAATTACTCACCAACTTCACCATTTCCTTCACTTATTCCCTTTTTCACCTGACCATCGAGACGTATGACCACGAACCACTGGTACAGGTCCACGGTCACGGCCAACGGTGAACCTCGAACGATGCTGGTCTCCAGTCAGTTAACGACCCGGTTGGAGTGGTGCATCCCGGGGGCAACGGGTGCGTATTTATGAAGACAAACACAACGATCTTGGGATGGGTCGTTTTGGTCATTTCGCCCGCAGGACCAACAAATGGCGTTCGCCCGAAGTGGTAGTGTCCGGTGCGGGAAGGGAGCGAGAACATAAAAATGTAATTAAAATGCTTCCATCCGCGAATCCGTGCGGCTCGCGTAACGGGTTCAACGCCATCATGTGAGGAAGAGCATCGTTTGACGCAACGTATGATATGACCACGCGGGATCGAGACGCTCGCCCGTGTGTGTGTGTGTGGCGGAGTATTTATGCGTTTTTGTTTCTTTTTCGCTTTTCAAACAAAAAACCACCTCACGCAGACGGAATCATACCAGTGGTTTCGGGCGTGGTGTCCTAAATTCCAGCTACAACGTCGTTTTGTTCCTTCCTTCGTTTTGTCGGGGGATTTTTTTTGTTTTGCTTTGGTTTTTTGCGGACCGGTGCACCCTCCAAAAAAGGCCGGAAGCTCCCTCGGGCCAGTTTTGAATGAATAAAAGAACGCTGGGAAGCGATTTTAAATTTAACTGTTTCGTATACATACCTATAGTGTGAAGGATCGTGTACGGGATTTTATTTTTTATTTATTTTTTTTGTCACAGAAAGTGATCCAGACAACTTGTAATATACCGTGCAAGACGTACCAGCGAGGCCAGTATCTTTCATACGCATGTGGTGCCATGATAAGACGAACTGCCCCGAAGCTCACCAGTATTTCCTTATGCTTAACCCTTGGTACAAACCAACCAGGGTGATGAATGGCAAGGAAAAGAAACCAGTTTGCAGTGGTGGGAAGGCTGGCGTCACACTGCTGCAGGACATCACTCTTGACCAGTTTTGGTTTTTGGGAAGCGAAGATGATTGGTAACCCACATGGGCGAGGATAGTTTTGTAAACAAGCGAAATAACAGGAAAACCAAATTATAAATCCAGCTGGTCGTGGAGTCCCGTGATGGGTTGCCGCCGTGAAACCGTAGAAGGATAATTACAGCCCCATTCGTGCGGGTACCAATTTGCGGTGATGCCGCTAGTGTTTTGTTTTATTTTTTTATTTTTTCTCATTGATTTTGTTTCACATTATGTTGCTGCCAAAAATTGTGATTTATTTCTGATTAATGTTCGGCGTGATGATTTGCATTGAAGCTACGATCTTCCGGGCGTTGATGAGAGTAACGTATCGTTTGTATTTGGCTTTGTAGAGACGGTTTCTCTTGATAGTGTTTTAAAACAATGGCAAGAGTTAACATCTGTTTAGGATGTTTCATGTTGCTAGCTAGATACAACATTGCGTAGCTTAAGTTCTTTCAAACAAATCGTACAGTTCTGTATTTAAAGTTAAAATTTCTTGTTTAAAAAAGTCTTTTCTTAGTCTATCAACAATTCTCTAGGACTCTTTTTGAGGACCAAAATTGTTTATTTCCGTTTTTTTTATTTTTAATGATAAGAATCTTTCTTCATTAAACTTCACTAACTTAATTAAAGTTGATTTTAAATATGACAAAATTAAATTGTTGGTGATAACTCAGAAGCTAATGTAAATATTAATTCAGTAATCGCACGGTGCCTTCAAGCAGACTAAGTCTGAAGTTTACATTTCTTTGTTCTTTGTTGTGGATTTCTTGCAGCACAATGCTATAGGCCGATGACACTCTGGAACACAATTTAAATTTGTGTTCCAGTGTATTCAGCTTGGTTAGCTAATGATCCTCGATTCATTTTCGTCATTAGCTCTCCATGAACTATCTTGTTTTTTTGCCAGCAGGTACAGCACGCACCTCTGTACGGATGCTAGCCGCCGAGAGCTGATGTTGACCCAAGCTAGTCGCCAGTTTATGTGGTTGTACTCACTAAGTACTCAGCAGCATCTTGGAGAATAAACCACACGTTAATATGGGTCAAAGGCTGCCTTCCTAGCATAAGAGTTGATTATCTTTTTTTTTTTAATTTGTAGTATATCATAGGTTGGGTATGAATATTTCATTTTTGCGAAATCATTTTCGTGTTTCCAAGTATTTTATACTTCATGTTCCTTAAACATATTTTGCACACGGAGCTGAATTATTTTGTTTTTATTATAATTTCATAAAAAGGAAACTAATCTAAATGTTTGCCCCATATACTATGATAAGGCCACACAGATCATGGGACATAAATCGATTATCATCCTATTACTTCCATCGTATGCACAATGCACCACGCGTCCGTTTTCGATGTTTTTTTGCTTGAGAAAGAAAGTCACATTCCCGTGCCGTTGTCCATGTCCCGGGGGTCGATGGAAGCAAATTTAGAGCTGTATGATAATAATAATTATTTATTTATTGCTCCTCCCAGATTCGGCGCACAGGCACCGACAAACGAACCGCAAGCATTCAAGTTTCGGCATTTTCACGACACTGCACCAGAGCGGCTCAAACTTCGGCGTTTTTATGGTGACCGAACATGCAAATGAAGCGACCGATCATAAATATCGTAAAAATGTTCGTTCAAAAATGAACGCCAGTAAGCCAGTGAAGGATACGGAAAGGTTGCAGAACATGTGATATGGGAATTTTAAAAAGCGGCTGATGAAATTAACGGTGTCCATCAGCATGTCACACATGTGTGGAGATGCTTGTCTGCCATTCGACCCTATTGATCCTACTGTAGGTTGCATGTAACGATTTAAATTTCCGACAATAAAACACTCAATGCCGCAATATGCAAAATATATCCAGCCGGCCTTGGCCTTCGTCATCCCGTTAGGCGTCAACCTCGACTTCGAATCATTATCACGCGTGTGCACGTTCATCTATTTGCATACTTTTCTGCGCTCGTGAGGAGGCGTTATGAAAAATTGGTGAAAAATTGCGTCCATTGCAGGTAAACAATAATGTTCAAAAAACGTGTCCACGTAGAAGAAACTCCCTTAAACAAATCGCTCTGAACAGAGTGGAAATAAAAAATAACCTGGAAGAAGCTCAACCCGGCGCACATCTGTCCGGTCCCGAATGTATTTACCGTAACAAAGGGATGACAAATTCTGTTCGCATATTTACACAACGAAACAGCACATTCATTCAAACGATTTTACTGGTCGTGTTTGGATGCATTTGGTATAACTTCTCTCCCAGTCAAGGGCATACAGACGGGGAGTACACAAGCAAATATTATTCGTACGTTTCGTTACGCATCCTTCAAACGGTTCTTCAATGCGTTCTTTAAGATTGCCAGTAAAGAACCAATCCGTAAAAAATGTAATGTCAACCATGTTTTTGAGGACATTTTTAAGCACTCAATTATCGCACAGCAAGCCACCAGCAGGAACGCTGGACAATGCGAATAAATCTCAATGTAAGTGTTTGCTTCACACCATTTTGGTGCCTACAGTGGGTGCATATTAACATTCAATATTTACAACTTTTGTTCGGCGTTAATGATTTCATTTTATTTGTTATTTCTTTGTAAAATCATGCCTCATTGCATCATAACAGTATCATTGTTCTTGGAATGAATGAATTTTACTTATTTTTGAAAGAAGATTAATAAAAAATTGTTTTGCTTTACGACTATTAGAAAGAAAGAGTAAAACCTTCGATCTGATGTTGATCTTTTTAATTCTTGTTTTATTTTTTACTAATTTTCATATTAAAATTTCAGTCCCATGGCATTACTTTACACACTCCATTCAAATACTTCCAAATCAAACAAACTCTTCAAAACCGCTATGTAAAGACACGAACAACTGAAAGACTTCAGCGGTAGTGTCAGCGAGAAGCGCAAAAAAGCTGTCAAAATCATGCCGTCTTAAATTAAGTCATCTCTTATTTCGTCCCCCCAAACCCAATCATCTCTGCCACATCAAACGGTTCGACAAACCAACCATTATAAGTAACGCCATTCTTTGCCGGGCCGTGAATGCTTACCGTTAATGATTTTGTTGCTTTAGGTAATGCATCATTTTCGGAACTGGTTCAGCCCAACAGCAGCGTCAAAGCGAATACTTACAGTTCCATCTCCAAAAGTTCTGCAAAGTAATTTTTAGCGAGATGTAAGAATCATCTTTATCGTAACCCGTTTTCATTGTTCCACCATGACGTACGCACAGGTTTTTGCCCCAAAAACCAGAAAACACAGCTTCAACCACAAGCAATGCGAGTTAGCTCGATGATTCCCCAAAATAAAAAAAAATAACAAGGGAAAGAACTAAAACAAGTTCTTCTTTCCGTACCAGACGGCAGCCTATTTTGTTGGCCAAAAATCTACCGCACTCGTCATCTGCTCGCGTCATAAAAATTAAGGTCAACGATGTTTGGCGAGTCAAACAAAACCACGGATCTAGGACTTCCTCCCGAGTCTTGCACACCCATGAACGACGCCCATCGGCTAATCATCGTTCAGCTTGATTCCCTCCCGAAAGAAAGAACCATTTCCCAATTTGATGCAAGTTCGGTCTGTGAGTAGTTTTCTTTTCTCATAGTTTGACTCTTTTGTCAAACACACCTCCTTTCCTGATTCGATTCCCACCGACGGGTGAAGTTCCAACCAATGGAATGGGACACGTGGCAGGTGGAAGGGAAAAGCCAAACCTTTACCGGAACTGGGTAAACTAACGATCACGAGCTTGAATCGCTGGTTTATTGCTTCATTTCGTAAGTCAACGGAAGACGAAGGTGTTATCGTTTCCTGCTGCGTCTTACGTCGTGAACTCGGCAGAGGAAAGTGAATCGCGCTGTGGCCAAAAGTAGGTCAAACCATGCGAACGGAGTTTTGATATTTTTAGAACTTTTATTTAACGTTTCCAAACGTTTGTGTGTGTGTGTGAGAAACTTGTTAATGTATTCTATGTTTGATTTACCTACAATATCAACCGATCCTATACACTATGCTTACAATGATTGTGATGCATCTCTAAGAAGCCACTATGTCTACATCGACTACAAGTCATGGTACACCACGGAATCGATCAGACACTGCAGACACTTTCTGCCCTGAAGCATCTTCATTGAACAACTGGCTTAGTAACAGGCATCTAGTGCGTCATCGCACCATGATTACGATCATTGCGTACGGTATCATGTTTCAATGTCCATCGTCGGACCAACATTAGGCCAATTGCCCTCTTCCCCGCTTTTTTTTTGCTACGTGCGGCAGTTCGTTTGAAGCTATTGAGGGGTACTTGTTGTTGTTATTGGTACTTTTTTTTGGGTCTCAAAATTACGGAGCCAGTTTTCAGGTGGTTGGCTTACTTTTTGCTTTCTTTTCGTACCGCCATTTCACGCCACATACCCTTACAAACAAGTAAGCGAGTGCTCGGTACACCCGCTTGGCCGATGTCTCTAATGAGACGAAGTGGTTCGAGCTAGCCAGGCAGGAACGCGATCGAGTAGACAATCAAGGTGGTGTTGGTCGATGGAAATTGAAATCTAGTTCATTCATAAATCACTGGCCGTGCGGGCCGGAAGCGGTCAACGCTGGGAAACCTGGCCAAAATTGGTGGTTCGATATTTTTGACACTTTGGTCCGGTTGGGAACGATGCGGAAGGGAGTTTATTTATGGATTCGATCGAATTGATTTAACGAAAATTGGGTTAACGTTCTGCTCGATGCATTTTATGGACAAACGTGCGGGGTAACTGTCTGCGAGTCGCATTTCACCAAGCAAACGATAGTTTTACTTCAATTTTCACCAAATTGAGTTGTTTTTCTAACTGTTAGTTGAAATATTTGATAGACGTTAAATTTAAATTAAAAATTGTTTCAATATTCAAATATCCTTCAATTATATCATTATGAAATTTTATGTTTTGAAAAGTTTAAAAAATAATTATAAATAATAAATTTTATTAAAGATTTGCACGCCTTTATCCAACAAATAACTTTATTTTTATTTTTCTTACCGTTTTAAATAAAATCATGTAAAAAATGGAAAACATTACGAGTAAAGATGGTAGTTGGGAAATAAAAATATATTATATAAAAAAATTTTGTTAATATGAACAATGATTTTGAATTCTAAAAAAATTGTACTTCTCTTCAAATTATATTTTTACAAAAATAACCTTGAAGATAACGCGGCCACACATTTCAACTACAATATAACGCTTTTATCGAGCACATTACCACATCGTTTTTCTCTCGTAATCAGACACCAAGACCTTAACCACAAGGAAACCGACATGTATTTCATGCAACTGAACATCAAATGTGAACATTGTAATCAATTAGTGCATGAAGATCAACTGGATGAAATGTGATAGTGTTGCCCAGCCTACAGCACATGGATAGTTCACCTTAAGTGTGATGTTTCACGGGTAGACAACCTCAACTTGTGGTACAATTCCGACTATTAGAACGACTATAAAACGGCCAAGCTTCTACCACAACAGACATCATTGGGTAGTCGAGTGTTCTACGAGTAACACAAGTTAATCTGTTACTACAGTTGCTACTTCTTATCAGCGCCGTTTGTATCCTGCTTCAACTAACTCCAAAATGGCTTCAAAGGTAAAACATGAGTTATTTTTTCTCGGTAGATTTTAACATTGTACATTTTGTTCAAAGATCTCGCTCATCGCATTTGCTCTGCTGCTGGTGAATGCTAATGCACAGCAGTACGGACAGCAGCTGGGTCGTCGATCACAAGAACGTTTGAACCAACTCCGATCCTATGACGATGGTGTACGATCCTCTCGCAACTATAATGATCAGTACAACGAGCAACGGTATTCGGGCCGCAACCAGGACCAGGATCTGCAGGATCGCCGTGAATCCGACTACGATCGCGATGACTACAGCTATGGATACGCTGTGCGCGATGAGCTTTCGGGAGACATCAAGAGCCAGCAGGAAGTGCGCAACGGCGATAGGGTACGAGGCCAGTACCGCACATTGGAATCGGACGGCACGGAACGTATCGTCGACTATACGGCGGACGATGTACGCGGATTCAACGCAGTCGTACGTCATCAGCCATCGGTTGGATCGAGAGCACAGCTCGTCCACACCCTGCAGCCAGCCGTCCTGCTTAGACAGCCGACCGTCGGACAGCTGGTTTCGGGCAACCATCGTCCCGCTCTGCTCACCACTCCTCAGCAAACTTCCACCGTTCTGCTGCGCAACTGATTTCCTCCCGCTCTGATCATGGATACGGTGTGTACCCACACGAAGAATGCCGATAATGTTAATTCAATAAAATGCCTTCCCCAAACGTAGCGCGTTGATTTGTTGATCATTACGATTGTCGGATTCTGCAGCTCATGGAAAGAAAGGGAGAGAGAGTACGCATGAGGGGAAAAAATCGAAATAACAAAACCAAGAGCCAAGTTTTTTACGGGGAGCTATGACAGAAGTATGGCAGCTATCAGCTCCACAATCAATCTACCGCATCCGGGACAGTCTGTCCGGGTGCATCCGGCGCAACACGGGTGAATTATGGACCCGGACGATTGAAGCAACTGAAGGCCCGTCGACTCATTCCATCTCATTGCTGTCAAATTAACGAGCCTCTGCGGTACGTTCGAGTCCGTCCGCACCGCAAGACGGCCACGTTTTCTTCGTGCTCACAGTAGATGGCAATACTTTAAACCCGCTAAATCTCAACCCCAACCTAATCTAACCGGTCTCGTATCCCCTTTTGCATCCCGTGACGCGGCAAAAGCGCAACGGAAGATGATCATGACGGGTGACGCTGAAACGCTGCTTTAACGACCATCATCAGCGAATGCTGCGGGTGACTTAAACGCTGGGAACGAGCGCAAGTGACGAACGCTGCGAATCGCAATCGCGCATAGCAAAAGGGTGGCAAAGCGAGCAGGCCCGGCATACATTGGTGATGGTGTCTGTGAAATTCTGCACCACGCTCTTCATTTACCAGCACCCTATTGCCCCATTGCATTGTATGGCCTTCACAAATGGGTGAAACACCCGGTAGGGAACAATTTATTAATCGGTCTTCCCTGGTCGGCAGGTTTTTTTTTGCGGGAAGGCTTGTGCGACCTCGGGGACGGGAATTATTCTGACCTGAAACCTGGCGGTCCCAAAGTATGATAAGCGGGAACACACCACCATCGGGCAGGCAGCGGAAAAGCTCGGAAACAAAACAGAAAAGAATGCACCAGCCAGTGGCAAGCGGAGCTGACGGCTGAAAAGTGGGCTGAAACGAAAACAAAACTTTTCATTTCTCTCAACATAGAGGCTGTCGGGTAATAGTAGTAATAGTGGGTGAAAAAGAAGGACAGAAACCTGACCCGGAGAAGAAAGAAAAAAAATCCCACCTTCCGCCCATATCGGGGTGAGGCAGCCACCTCGTTGGCACTTCCGTTGGCACAGTTTTCAGCAGATTAGCTAATTAATTCAAATCTCCACGAATGAGGCTTTGAGTGAGGATGAGTAATTAAATCGGTGCGTGTGAGGACGCACCGTATGGGAGCCGCCAATGGGGAAGACAGTGCGGACTGTCTTTACTATTCCTTCGTGCTTGTGCGTCTCGTTCGGGTAGCATATGGATATTTGGTGTTGTTGTGACTTCCTTCCACTGCTACCAAGGGAGAAATGAAACGCCTCAAGCCACCGAGGCCAACTCATTTCCTTCATGCCCTCGCGGTAATTCGAAAAGCATGGGTTTGGAGCAGCAAACAACAAAAAATCACTCCACCGAGCCACAGTGTGTTCCCGGTGTGTTGCTATTGTGAGGAGTATGGAGCGGGAAAACAGGTTGGTCAGTAGGGCTTGCCCCGGGCTTTGATAGTCATTGGCGATGCAAAACAGTCTGTGGGAGCTAGATGTTTGGTGTTATCGGTGCGATAGTCCATAAAAAGTCACCATTTGAGCTAAATAAGTCGGTTGAATTATTTATAATTATTTCCATGTTTAGTGATGTTTCAAGAATAAGGTGTTTTTTTATTCAAGTAGTGTTTAAGAAAAGCATTCGTGCACATCTCCCCTACGAAATAATTGAGAAGGAAGAAAATAAATTAATTTGTGGATAACACATTCGTTAGCATCAATATATAATTAATGTTCAGTCACAAGAGAAACCATATCGTAGAATAGTTTAATAATATTTTTTAAAACAAATTTAAAAAAAAAATAGATACAAAAAAATCAAATAAAGTCTTAATAAAATAATACCACATTAATACATCTACCAGTATGTCTGCTTAACCTTTGTCGTTCTAAGGCTATCTTGCCTGTGCCTTTAAACAATCAAATCAGATTTTAAAAACGCTGAACAGTGCTTGTTATTGATAAATGCTTAAGGACTAAATTTTTTGACTGACTAAACTTGATATTAATCGTAAACAATTATAAAACGATTGATTTAATTTTGAAAA
The DNA here is from genome assembly GCF_943734845.2 of Anopheles funestus. NCBI lineage: Eukaryota > Metazoa > Arthropoda > Insecta > Diptera > Culicidae > Anopheles > Anopheles funestus. The sequence goes on from NC_064598.1 coordinate 46,124,885, forward strand.
GTTAATTGAGAAGAATGTTAATGGTGAAAGGGTTTTCTTGCCTACATTAAATCAAAATGTAACAATTTTAATAACATTTGAAGATCTACAAAGCAGAAAAGCATTATTTTATTCTTGTATCACTGTTATAAGCAAGAAAATGTTTCATTAAACTTGGTGTGATAATGTCTGCAAAACCATAACATTTCTTGGCCCATTCTAACTTTGATCTAATATAATTTGTTATGCCACTGCCACTAAACAGAAAGTTTCGTCCCTTTCAAGAATGTTCAAGCCTGCAATTCCCGTTTCAGCAAACGATGTATCATTATGCATTAATTAAGGTTATACAGTCAACAGGACGGATCTTCCTCTAGCTCCCAAAGGAAAAGCGTATCAGCAAACATTAAAAAGCATAAAATGATACGGGGCTTTTTTTTACATCATTCTCAGCGAAGGCACAACATAACGCCAAAAGAAAATAGTGAACATTCCACATTTGCTGTATCGAGCGTTTTTTTTTATCGAACACCATAAAGAGACCAAATCCTGCATGAAAACAAACTACGTGCAACGAGAAATTAATAACAAAAATAATAATAAACTTGCCGTACCAGAAGCAAATCAGGAGCAAATAAAGAAACACTGGAACGGGTTTGATTTTTTTTATTTTCACCCATTTTTTTATACCATCAGCCGGTCAGTGGTTTGAAGAATTCCAGATTCGTAGATGGTGATCGGATTGCACAGCAACTGTCAAGCTATCCGTCCATCCGGGACCAATGTTGCATTCAAGAGTCAAGCGGTTGTGACCGCAACACATTCTGCCTTCTTTCATTCGCCTTAAAACCTTGTGTGGCTACCGGGCGACTAAGCGCACTATTAGGATAAGGTAGAAAATAAAACCATAGATCAGTGGTAGTTTGGCTTTGGTCGGACCAGATCCGCTCGGGAAGTAGGCCACTCGGCTTGGAACGGGTTCGGCGCGACCGGTATGACATTTGCCAGACAAATAGTCTACGTATACACATTCACACTCACACACACTACCAGCGTGAAACACAACCAAACGACTGGTGTACAATTTGGATTCAATAAAAACCAAATCCATTTCGCCGACTTTTGGAACGTTCCTCGCCTACCGTCTGCAGGGCGACGTTGAACTCTTTCGTTTTTTTTTCGTTCACCGTCAGCGCACTAAAAGTTCTCGCGTAGTTTAGTGTTCGGTATTTTTTTTGCTGTTTTATTTTGCCCTTTTATAAAGCGAATGGGAACCGTGCCGGTACAATAGAAGGTCACGATCGATTTTTGCTGAATGTTTGCTTTGCGTACGCGCTTCCTTCTCCCGGCGCCCGATCATCACTTTCTTCGCGGGCCATGCCAAGGCCAAGGTTTTGCTACCGTGTGTTTTTTTGTTGTTGTTGTTTTCGGCCACTCGCTCACGGTGGCTTTCCGGCTTTACTCTTTTCACCCGTCTCCACAGGAAAGAGCCGTGCGCTGTTTTCACTGAATCATTTTCGATTTCATCAGCCCCGCTTTCCGGCTACGAGCGAAGGTAAGCAGGAACGAAGGTTAGTAAAAATAATGTACACGCACAGAGAAACAAAAAAATGCACACACACACACAACAACACCGTTCAAGCAAAGAACAACGAAGATGATGAAGGGTTAGCTGTCTGGCATCCAGTTGCGTCTTCATTAGCCGGAAAAGGTAAAGTGACCACAGTGTGGCCCGAAAGTGGTGAGTAAGACATGCGTTGGCGGTGACCTAGATTTGCGAACATGGAACGAACCGACCGAACAATGTGACTCGGTGGGATGAAGACGATTGCTACCTTGCAAAAAAAAACAAAAAGTATCATTAAAGAACGCTAACTCACTGCCAAAGGAAAATGAATGGTCAAATAATTAGAAAAAAAATGTTTTCGTTCTCAACAAATCACACACCCAGTTTACTACATCATCCTTAACCTGCAGCAATTATTAAGAGAAAAGGTGCAAAAAATCACGTTTCTATAAACAAAGAATTATCTGCAAAACATTGAAAGTCTTTCGGATATCTTTCAAACCAGATGAGTAACGTTCTCACACGAACATGTAACACAAAAAAAAACAAGCATCTTTTACGATCTTCCCACGATCAAGGAACGCACTTGTGTTGTGTTTTTATTTTAACATACAGAAACCTCACTCCAGCTGACAATAAAAAACCAAAAAAAACCGCACCACTTCTGCATTCTATTACGCAGCACTTTCTCCCGTGAGATTGCAAATTGTGCTGGTAGGCAAGTAAATCAGGATCGGGTAGAAGGCAGGAGAAAAAAACACCTTCATTCTCATCGCCACGGAAGCGTACGCATAATTCCTCCTCTAACCTACGTTCGAATCGAAGCGAAACGAACACGGGTATGTAGTTTTTGTTTTTGTGTTGCTCCAAAAATTGACAAAATTGTCTACCACAAGTCTTCTACTCTCGTACCATGCTTTCTAGGCTCTTAATGGTTGTGGCTTGGTTGTGTGCAACTGGAACGGAACCTTGCGACAAAACAAACACACCCATTAACCATTTGCCAGAATGTCCACCGACGGTAATATTCATAAAATAAAATTGAAAAATAAATGTTTTTTGGGTCGGATGGACGGTGCCGGAACCTGTAATTAACCATTTCCAAAAGTCCGTAGTATCTTGCATGCTCAAGTGAAATGATGGTGCATTAAAGTCTTTTGCTAATATCAAACCCGAACGACAATTTCAACTGGGAAACGACAGTCGGGATGACAACAAATATCGTCAAGCTGAAGAGATTCAACCGTACAGGAAGGTAAATATTCAACCATAGAAACACACACAAAACACTCAGAGACACATACGTGCAGCCGTATAAACGAACAAACTATCATTAACCTCAATATCACACCGCACGGTGACACAAAATCCAAACGCAAGAAGCATTCTCAGCCATGCGCGCGTGCTAAAAGCGGTTTAGTGGTTACGGAAAGTGTGGAGTGACGGCAAATGGAACGGGGGGACCTTCTCCGCTTAAGGACAGCCATGGTGGAAGTTGTGCCACGCAGAAGGAAGTGAGTAGTAGTTTTCAATTCGTCATCGCTCGTCGTCGCTGTCACCACGTCACGGAGCGACTGTCGGAGCTATCGTGATCGTGGCTTTTAAGAATTCCGCAAATGGAATCTTCTGCGGAGATGTGAAGTTAAAAGGTATGCAACCGGTGGTTTTGCTTTCTTTTGGTGTACAGCGATAGTGCGACTGCTTTCATTATCATCATTGGCACCTTAATTGTTGCACCAGTGTAATCATTGACAAGCTGACTGATCATGCTAAATGGGTTAGATCAAGCATGAGCAACTTGAGGCAAGTGGTTTTATGCGGCCCGCAAAAATGGTTTCAAAATGTCATGCCAATCTTTATTTCAAATATTATTAGCACTTAAAATTGTAAAACATGCCCGGGAAAGTACCCGGGAAGAAATTGAAATGAAGGTTAAATAATTAAGGGATCATTTGTTGCCAAATTGTATGTACCAACTGTCAGTGTTTGTTACAAGAAAAAATAAATTTATTTGTTTCATGTTTATTTATTTCACATTCTTCAAAATATTAGCATCCGGATATTGTTTTCAAGCTCTATCAACAAGATATTTTTTCCGAATTTTTTCCAAATATAAGGATAGATTTTGAATTCAGGACCCTTCAGCCTAAGCTCGAATTCCCACAACAAATGTTAGTGAAATATTTTTATAAACCAGAACCTTAAAAATATGTTTCGAAATCCCAATGTAATGCAATTTTTGCATACTGTAAAATATTTTCTGTCAACAATATTTAATTTTTATCGTCAAATTTACAATTTTATTAAATAAATTCAGATTGTGCTACAACACTCTAAACTAACCCAAAAAAAGTGTTCTAATTCGAAATTTATTTTTTCAAGAATCCAGCAGTGCATCGAGTCCGAAAGAGACCAAATAAAAGGAACTTTACTACAATAATTATTATATCAATGCATCCTGCAATGCAGCTCGCCAACACCTTTTTTAATTTTTAAAGTGGCCCGAAGCTCCAAAAAGTTGCTCATCTTTTTGGGACCAAAAAGATCTTTTTCTGGGAAAAAGTTGGGACCAAGTTGCCCCTGGGTCCCTGGGATGAATTAAGTATTTTTCACCGATGTAGTTCAATTTACATATTTTAAGAATAGTAATCGTGAAGTCCCTAACAGATATTCAAAGTTGATAGATAAAGGTTAAGTAATTGTTTTAGTTTAGTTTATCGATTTAGTTTTATTTTATTTTGTTTGCTATACTATGAGCAAACAAAGCTCTCCTGCACATTCCATCACCTACCCCATCCAGCAAGATCACTATAAAATATTACCCATCGCCTGCTAATCATTATTTAAACGCTTCCATTAAAACCTAACCTCCACACAGTACGCTATTGTTTGCGCAAAAAAGTTCATTCACTCGGACACAACAAAGATGGGGGAGTACTGTAAGGCGCACCGTTTTGTTCGGCATGCAAAGTGATTGTAACTGTAAATTTGTAACGATGGCATCATGCGTGGTCGATTGCCAAAATACAGTGAAAAACGCACCTCGCCATACGAGTGGCATGTTTCGAGCAGGAAAGGATGGAAGAACCACTAGAAGGGGAATGAAACAATTCAAAACACACAAATGCTGATTGATCCAGCTGACTCTGGGTGACTGTGACACGGTTCTTGGTGGGGTGATGTCACGCATGGCCAATCCTTCGCCGTACTCGCGCGTTCTTGATCACTGTGCGAGATGCCTCTTGCGGGCCAATCTTTAAGTATGGGTCGTTACCCGTCGCATTCCCCATCTGCAACTCGTGCGTAAAATGGCGATCCGGTCGATCGTTCGATGGATCGAATGGATATGGCTAGTGTCGGTATTATGGTAATATTGTGGAAATAAATGAGGGCAAACCTCCATCACTAGGACTTATCTTGGCTAACGGGACCGTGCAGCTGTGATGGCATTCTAATGGAATTCCTGCGTATTCTGTTTGTTAGGGAGCTTCAAAATTATATTCAAATCACCCGCTTGAAGATGTATCGAAAAGTTGAGAAAAATAAACAATAGCTTACAGCATCTACATGCTTGATGTATTTACTGAGGTATTATCCAAAAAACCTCTATTTACCGAAGTTTAAAAGAATCCTTTCCAACAAAGGACACTCCTGGAGAGCGTCAATATTTACCCAATATTACACTATAATCAATTTTGCCAATCTTTCTAGCACAACCGTCACACAAACGATTTTAAAATAACAACAACCCAACAAAACAAAATCAAACCTCACTGCACAACGGAATGCGTGTCCTTTTTTTGTGGCTTTTCCACCGACGGAAAGCTCATTCGAACCTTTCATTGCAAATATACAATAAAAAGTGACAAATAGCACGCATATAGCCCACCCAAAACAACCCAAGCACGGACGGAAACGTTTCAACTGGAATTGAGCAATAACTCTCCTGCAATCGTGTTGCAGAAGCTCATGCAAAAGCAAGCCACAGCATGATGGCGACCATTCAAAACACCCGCGTCGCTGTTTTATGTCCGAACACATTCCTACCCGACCGGCGGGTGATCAATGCATTTCCCGGACGGCAAACAATCACCACAGGTTACACCCAGCAGGTGCAGGTGAAGTAGCGCAAGTGCCATGCCGTAGCAAAATGCTAGCCAATTGCCCATTGGCACCTTATTTTCCTTCCTATTGCTGGCTGAATCGTACAAACAAAAAAAACAAACCACACACCGAGCTGCTTGTACCGAGGCCAACGGGACGGGTATGGTGGTAGGCAGCAGCGTTAGTAAAAGCCACCGGCACACTGCAGGGATGCCACACGGTGCGATTGAAAATATTTATCAACACTTGCACACATCCCGCACGGAAGCTCCTGTTTTGGGTACTTCCATTTCTGCTTCTCGTTCCCTTTTTGCGGCATATCCTTCGGCACAATTAGTGTACGATCAGGTCGGAATCTTGAGATCCGACTCAGGTTTGCACCGTAGTTCGTGAGGTGAGGTGCATTTGCTTGGGCATTACGTGAATATAGCCCGGGCGGAACGGATCGTGTATTTGGTGGAAATGAAGATTCCAAACGGACACGACAACGGGGCTCCGATACTGGCGTTCGGATAAAGCATAAAAGCCTGCAGATGGGTCGGGTGGTACTTGCCGAAGTCCCGAAACCATCGACCAAGGGTCAAAACCGTAGTTCAGGTCGACTGCGTGGTAGGGCGCGGCTACACGCTGACCTACTTGGGTTCTACTTTTGGTTCGCTTTCCGTCGGATTCGTCGATCGTCGTAGCAGCGATCAATAAATTATGCTCAAACACTCAAGACAAGCTCGAACGATTGTGAGCCGTGTGACCCCGCTGGCAAAGGGCGTGGGATTCCGGGACGTCTGCTTAGCTATGCAATCGATATTGAATATTTTGCCAAAACATTACCTACTTCGTGAAACTGATAGACAAAGTGGTGGGAATACATTACTAATCAGATGATTAATTATTCAAAATATGAGCTATTCAATGCATTTTAATACAATGTTTGGAACAACAACAGTTGAAAGATCTTATTTCAGAGTAGATTATATTCATGTTCATCTATTATTATTCATGTTCAAACGCCGTTTTCCGAATACAATGTTTTGCTAATCGATATACGGAATTTCTGCTAAACTTGTAATTGATTTGAAATTTCCATCAGATATTTTTTACATGATATACTTGTACGTCACGATAGCTATTATATTGAAATTGCATTCTGTTTTTTTTTATCAGAAACATTCTAACCTATTTTCAGTAAAAAAAACATTAATTTAAAAATTTCCCATTATGTCATAAACTGAAATTATTTTACTATTTTTTTATTTTAGACTCTGAGAGTACATTTCCTATAAAGGCATTTTTAAACAATCTGTTATAAAAATGTAAATTTTAATTAACATTTAATTTTAATTATAAATAAATAAATTAATTTCATTCAATTTTTTGAATTATGTATCGATTTATACCATTTCATTTGTGCCATGGCGGCCATAATACCTCATTTTGGATTATATTTTCTTTGGCTTTACAATGTCCAATTTGACTGGAAATTCTCAACATTGATAATGGCAACAGGTTTTCTACACTTTTTTCTGTAAATTTTTTCGAGTTTTCCTGCTTAAAGTGCTTCGAGTGTTTCCTGATTAAATTTCCAAGGGTTTTCAGTAGATTTCTATTCTATTTTCTACGTCGTCAGTAGGACAAACACTTATTACGGTGAAAAGCTTATTGATTTTCACCTGATTTTTTTATCCTGATCGACTATCCTACGGACTATCCGTGAAGCTTTCACAGCAAATGGGAAATTGGAGTTAAGTTAACAAATTTACTCTATCTAATAGATTTACAATGTTTTTTCTTCTTTGTGACCCTGCAACCCCACACAAGCTGGATTGTGTGAACTTTGGGGAACTGCACACCGATATTTCTTTCACCGAACCGTGAAAAGCCATATATCTAGTACAAAACAAACAATCATTTTGTCTCATTTTAATTTGTGTTAAGTCTATTTCAAATACATTGAACTGAAATTTAAATGCAACCTCCTTTGAAAGTATTTAAACAACTGAGTGTACGAATTTGTAGAGAAATAAAGATAATAATTAAAATAGCACGATAACTCATCAGTAACTCACAAGTCCACAAAGAGTGAGAACAAAAACAGAATATCTGAAATCTTTCAATAATTTTAGTTGAGCATAAACATTTTTATAATTAAATAATTCATATACGGCACGAACGGTTTAATCCTTTCAATCCGTGTACCATCAACACGTTCAATGACACTTACCACAGCAACACAGAGGCGCCGAAATAGAAATCGACAAAGAACGTTGAACTTCCCATCGGATGCACACGGACTAGCGCCATAATTGGTGCAATATCCGCGTCGAACTGCAACACAATTCTGAACAAATCGCACTGGCCGTGTGTAGGCGTACAATTAATACCATTAGCAGGTTTGTTGCATAATCCGTTCAGCAGCTCCGTAGACCACGCAAACCGCACTCAAGTATAACAACCGATTGACCCTCGCGGGCTGGCAAAGAACGGTGCAGTTACGATGAGGCAGTGCATTGTACGCAAGGAAAAGCCTTCCTGCTCAAGGATTTTAAACCACGCTGCCAATAATGGTCTAGCTAATAAGTGTCCAAAGCAGCATAACAGGTTAGTGACCTGTTACGAATATGCGTTATGTTGTCATTTTCAAACACTGTTAACAACCATCTTAATGAATGATTAATAGGTAAGAAAAATACATATAATTGTAAGAAATGATTGAAACAAAACATGATAAGGATAAGCAAATTAGCTAGTTCACTTATGCTTCTTTTAGAGTAAATAATATTGTTTATCATAACAACGAACAGCAAACAAGTATATTAAATAACAATACTCATTTATTACATCTTTAGCTCATTCCAGGTAATTGAACGTTCAATCGTGCAAATCAGTAATAATACCGAAATATGCTCCCTCTTGTAAAGTCGACTTGTTCACACCGTCACAAATGTTTCGTATGCATTTCGTAAAACTGCACCACAAACAAAGGACACACCCGTGGTTTGGGCCAGTGATTTAGCCATCGACGATGGCATCGCGCCATGTTTACACACGCAATCTGGGGAAGTGGTGAACTAAAAAAAACCTCGCTAAATCGTGTGGCTGTTTGGTCGCGCCTCAACACCGAATCGAATCTCTTAATTCCATTTCACGCTCAATCGATTCCGAATGGAACGTGGCAAGTGTCCTGCAATTGACTCACAGTAGCATGACAAACGTCGATGGCTGATTTTTTTTGGGTGGTAGGTGGAAGGTGCTGTAAGGTGTGGGGACAAATTTTACGCAAAATGCAAAAAAAAAATAATAATTTTACCAATCGCTTCAACCGTAACTAAGCTACCCAAAGCGCCATCGCAGACGAGATTGATTGATTACGGCTGGGGCGGGCTGGACCAGTGAACAGTGTTTTGATTTTTTGCCACAAATAATCAGCATATTTATTATCCCTTTTCTGTATCGCGCTCGTGTCGATCAGTGATTGGTGATCGGCTTACGATGTTCCAGAATAATCGACAACGAACGTATCAGGGAGCGTACGAGATGAGGCGAACTACTAACCGATGAAAGAAACTACGGTTTGTCAAACATTCTCCACACCTGCTCGGCGATGTTCGCACAGATGTTCCTCTGCACACTAAGGGGGGAGTTTTGTTAGCTGGAAACGTTTGTAATATGTTGCGGATACAGATCGATTTCGCGGCTCGACAAAAAAAAAACCGTTCGAATCTGGCCGAGCCCTCGAAACCTTCGATTGACCGAAACAGATTGCGGAATTTGCTGGCGGCCTTAGACCGACACTCTGGTTGTACAATCACCGTTCTTTGGCGCTCATTCATGGTTTATGGTTTCGGATTTCGTATGCAGCTGCAAAGGAAGGTTTGCACCGAGTGGTTTAACATTTGGCAGCAACGTGTTGGTATGAAAGACATTCCGTCCGGCTCTGAGAGGCAGAGCTTATGCAATTAGGAAGAAGTTGCGTGAACAATTGCTAGTTGTAGAATGTTTTTATTGTGTGTTTAAGTTTTATCATTATTAGCCAACATTTGAAAATATTTTTTATGATGTTTCTTCTATGGAAACCAAATGAGAAATAAATAATTTTATCTCGCCCATCCTATCAATTACGTGCCATACTTTTCTTCGTTCCAACTAAAAACCATATGACCTTCCTTCCGAATGCCTTTTGCCGCTCCACTCTTCGACACTCTTCCGAAGCACACCAGCAATGAACAGCGATGGAAAAGGAACATTTCCTCACCGACTGCGTCCGTTTGCGTGAATCGAACCATACAAAAATGGATAATCTGCCGAAGGTCGGCACCGCGAGTGCGCCAACCAGTGGAACGAAAACTTCACGCAAAACATCCCGCAACGTATCGCGGGCAAAGATTACAACATGCCCTAACCGTTAATATTAATTAACTGTTTCTAGCAATACCAATTGGTTAAAACAATACTCTGCTAGAAGGAAATGATGCTTCTTTCGTTTTGTCACTTGTTTAAAAATTGAAACAGATCGTAAAGCGAAGAAAAACATTCCTTCGTCAAAGCATCACACAATCATTTCAGCTTTGTTAAAAGCACCCGTAGAAAGGATACGGTAGTCGGATTGCCTTCCCGGAGATTGTTATGCGTTTATGTAGCACAACACCGCTGCTTCGGGTGCATCAGTCGGAGGGAAGGTTGAAGGGTAGGATTTATTGCACCTTCGACAGTGTTACCATCCGACCTGATGCTACCTGTTTTCGTGTTTATTTTGTTCTTTCGGTATCACACGATTTACACCGCACAACAGGTTGTCGCAAAATTTTAACGTAATACTGTAGCAAACCATTTTTCCCAGTCCCTCAGGGGATCTGGTGTTGTTTCTTTTAAATTTGTTTCGCACGAAAGATAACGTAAAAAAGAGCTTCTATTCGTTACAGGTTACAGGCAAGATGAAGCCGTAAATCTTTCAACAATTTATCAATACGTTGACGTTACCGTTCATCAACAAGTAAAAAAATATTCGGTGCATTTAACATGCCTTTTTTATTTAAAAAAAAACAGTGGTATTTTGCACTGTTTCCGAACTTGAAGTTGTTGTGTAAAAATAAAAACAGAACATACATATAGAAGTGTGAGTGATAACTAGACAGGAAACGTTCCAGTTAGTTAGGGCACAACTGTAGCCAAAAATGAGTCCAAAAGGGTCCAGTTTTAGTGTATGTACAGCTGTATATAGGGCATATAGCGTGTATACAAAACATATAGAGGACGTCAACGAGTTCCACGGTATCTGTTAAAAGCGGATTCGGACTTACTCAGATTTTAAAATTTTACAGTTCAGTGATTTTATAGTACAAAATTGAAGCAAAAAACTTTAAATAACGGTGAAAATGTCTTCTAATTAAATAAATAAATCTCTAATACTTATTTGATTATAAAAATTTTTAATTTAAAACACAGTTTCCGAGTCTCGACATAATGTTTTGTATTACTTAATTTTTGTTGTCATTTTTATGGCATTTATGGCACATTAAACATGTAATGTTAATAATGGCACATGTGATTGTTAAAATATGTTCATGAAATGCTAGAAAAATGATTTACAAACGATTTATATAATTTTATTCATCGGGAGCTTTGTAAACTGATTGTTATTCATCTCATTTCTTTCGATCGCCTGGCCGCTATCTCTTATTTTGATGCCCATACAGTTATGTTGCACACTGTATTAGCATACATTCCTTCTAATCTGTACGAACTAAGTACATTTCGAAAACTAATGCCTAACAAACAGATCCCATGTTACTACAATTTGGGCTGACCCAGTGAGCTAGCCAATTAACTCATCACCCTTTTTCGCAGACACGAAAACGGGAGAATAAACGCATACGAAAGAAGGAAGAAAAAAAAACGCTCATTGGAAACTTTAGTTTTATGACCTACCGTTAAATGCTGAAATTACAACTTAAATGCGCCAGCACATTTCCGACAATCTAACCCACCACGAACCACGAACCTGCCCATGCGTTCCTGGACGTTGTTTAAAATTTTGTACCACCACACGGATAAACCACCCAACGAGGTTGGATCCCTCTATCCACCGAAGGATATCCACGCGTCGATGGTAAAAAATGCAAAATTTGTCGCTAATTTCACCACTGATTGATGATCGCCCAAAGGGCGGATCCGACTTGTCGTAGGGCGCTCGCAAGGGTTAAGTGGGTATTTTATCAGCAAGGAAGGCATATAGGAGGGTGCTCATTTTCCACCTTCCCATTCTCGAAAGCCACAGGAATTTAGGTTTATGATCACTTAACCGCTAGCCATCGGTCATGACGGCATCGATGCGCGCCGCAACAGCAGATGATGTTGTTTAGAGCCGGCCGCTATTGCTCGTTGTTTGAAGAAAGTTTTATCGTTCGGCGGGGCAACGTATATCATCGCCACCGGAAGACAGACGGCAGATGGCAGGATGGCAAAAATCCTGCACGAAATGCATACTCGAGCGTACGGTGACGAGCGGTGAACGATGATGATGATGATGTTGTCGACGTTGGCTACAATCGCTCCGTCTATACGTTCCAGCTTACAGCGTGTTGACGATTGTCATAAATTTTGCCCGTCACACGGATCCTACAAGTGATCGAAACAAACCAACCGAAGGGCCAAAGGGTGCAGTAAAAAAAATAATAAAAAAGAAAATAGAAACCCATCAACCCGGTTCGATGCTAACCGAAAACCAAATATTGGCTATCGTACAAACGATACGTCGGTTCGAACCATTGCTTTCCTCGTCCGATCCCGGGATCCTGGGTCTATTCGCAAAGTGGCCCTTTTACAAGTGGCATAAATCATGCTAGCATTATACGACCAAAACCGTCTTGGTGCACGAAAAACCATACACACATATTAGTCATTTGAATGTCTTTATTCGACAACACGTTAGACCTAGCGTTACAACCGTTGGCTTAAGCAGCCAAGATGCAGCTCAAAACTGAAGGCGCAATAAAACCAAAGAAATATGTTAAACGATGGTTTAAGCGATGAACTTGATAAAAATCTTGAAAAGCTCGGTTTTAATTTAGAGTCGGGTGAATTATGCTTCCACTAACCGCTGAGTGAGTAAAGATTGATTACAATTTCTCCATGTGATCTTGAATCTCTTGCTGCTTGTGATTGATTATTAGTTCCGAGAGGCAAACGTCAATAAGGCACCAGCACGCGAACCATGGGAATGTCAAGTTCAAGCCCAATATCAGCCAAGATAAATTGAGCAATAATTGATACCACCAGACCTTAGTATTCCTACCACCGATCATTTTGTAGGTCACGGTTGTGATTGATTTAATAAATATGTTATAAAATAAAGTACATAAGTATGGTCTTTTTGGAATGATCATCGTTCAATATGAAATTGACTAGTTATGCCATATCGCTATATTAGATTCTGGACAGAAGATGTGTTTAAAAGTTTTGATGAAGTTAGATTAATAATAACAAGGATTAAAGTACCGACATCAACAAGAATTGTTGAATACATAAAAAAATATTTATTTTTTATTTTATGACAAAAAATAGACATATGGCATGGTCGTCTCAAAGGAAAATAAAATTTTAAAAATAAGAATAAATAAAAAACTTCTAGGGCAAAAAACCATTCAACTTCCTCTTTTCGTTCGACATCGTTGTCGGATGGTAAAACCAAAAAGGGAAATAATGAGATAAAAACTAAAGAAAAATCGCATCACTAACCGACTGACCGACTGACTAAGCCTGACGTTCGGCATCATCAGCAAGCAAATGTGCAAACGCAAGCCTAATAAAACCTTTTCTGTGTGTGTTAATTTTTCTCTTTTCTAATTGTTTACGTATGTTTAAAGCTTAAACGATTAAACGAAACCCCCCGAAGCGAAGATCAAAGCCGACAAGAAAGGAAAGACCCACAGCGAGCGGTTGGGTCATGCAAAAACTTACCCATTAATCGGCCTTAATTGTGTGCATTTCTCCTAATCCGATTTAAGAATTTTAAACCTTGGTACTAAACGACATAGCAACAAGAAAATGTATTAAACTAAAAAACCTGGTATAAAAAAAAACGAAATAACATTGCCGAAATGGCAATAAGCAAGGGCAGACTTGTGTATATTTAGTTTGATTTTGCTTTCTTCACCAGTAAGGTAGCAACAATATAAAGACGATTCATGTCAACGTACAACAGGCACAGAAGCACCGAACTATCAAAATTAAAAATATGTCAATCGACATGTTGGTCAACATGTACGGCAAACAGGATAGCGACTAAGTTGCCGTTATGTTAGCATGACCGGCTGGAAGCCCCACAGCAAAACTACAAAAGGAATGTATGATCGTGTGGCGCGGGATCATTTCACCAAATGACCGTCGCGGATCGTCCATTTGCCTGACAGTAGACACCCTGCGGCGGTTCTTTCTGTTGATAATGAACCTGTACTAACACACACACAGATATGTGCCCTTACGATTCAAGTAGACTTTCATGATCTCTTGGCGGTTGATCTGATTAGAGTGAAATTTGATTTATTTAGCAACGAAGGTTCATGCAATAAAACCTCAACCTCGGCGCTGTCCCCGGATGGTGATTAAACCTTGTGTGATTTGACATTGTAGCTTGAATATGTTTGTACGGGCCAGGACGTCGGGAGGAAACCACTATCATCGGCTCTATTTATCTATCCTTGTTTATAGCCATGATGATAGGATCACCCATCCCATACCCGTTCGATCGTCCCTTTTTGTTAACGTTAGTTTGTCGGCTTTGTTTCCTTGATCGTTGTTACCTTTAGTGATCGCATTTTGATCAGCGATGATGGTTAAAGGTAAGATTAATTATTGATGAACAAACCTCGCGAACACCACCGCTCTGCTCCGAGATTTCGAGCCCTTGGTATTGACGTTTCCGAGCAGGCGCAAAACGTTTCGTTCGTTCCGCACACTTAATTACGCTTAATAGCACGATTTCGGACGCAAAAATATCGAACGATTGTGTTAAACCATCCGGACGTTTTTTTAGGGATCTCTTCTTTCGACCGATCTTTCGGATGTGTGCCGTGTTCTAGCAACCAACAGCAACAAAAACTCGAACCCCCAAAACGATCCCAGCCCTTTTCGTGTAGTTGTCGCACGCACGATGTAATTGAACAACTTTTTGTGGCCCCGGGCTGTGGGTCAATTGGTTTGAGGATCAGGTTTTTTTTTAAATATCATTTTATTTGATTCGATTTTGGGAATATTGCTTTCCGACTCGGTTCGCTCGTTACTTGCGTCATTGTAATTTATTTCATCTTATAATATATACCTTTATTTATTTTTTAGCCGAAACAAAATTGTCTTCCGAGCTCTCCTTACATTTGCTTCTTCGTTTCTTTCACATCCTTTAATGATGGAAAACTTTATCATGTTATCCATGTTCAGGTTATACCTATTTACCATAACAAATCACAGTAAATATTCCCGTTACATCAACCTGCCATATAACTATGCTGGCTAATTAGCTGCTAAATAATGCCATATTGTTGAACGCTCCTAATATGTGAAAGTTGAGGGCGCCACCGAGCAACTTCGTGTTTGGTGATTCCAACCAATCTGGTTGGCGCACATGCCACAACCTGATAACGAACTTTTCTTCTCCTAATAGTGCTAATGTTTCATTTCTCTCCTAATTCCCAGCAACCGATCGGATCGATCATAAACTAATCAAACTACAGTTTCACTTTCCAATTCGGGTTTCGTTAAGACATCAAGCTTGGATAAAAAACGATCGAAGGAATTATCGTTATTACAAAAAGTGAAAAATTGGTTTAAAATTTAGGATTTTATGAATACGCATAAACGCAACATGAAATAACAGATGAGTATCCAATTGAAGTCATGTCGAAAAGAAAAACAAATCAAAAGATAAGTTTATCAGTTAATACACGCAAATTCTTCATAACATTGTAACAACCAGAAGCATTTATTTAGCTATTAATACTGAAAAATTTAATATCATTCATACTTCATAGAATAAGAAACTTAACATAATTATTTATTTAATTCGATCACATTCGACAGCAGTTAATGTTCCACCTTCTGCTGCGACCTGTGAAAAGACACACAACTATCTGACAAATTTTAAACACTATTTTCACATATCCCACAACCTCACAGCAAAAAAAAACGCGTCAATGCAAAATTCCACACTGCGATCACGATCGTACTTATGCTCATCGTTTTCGCCGTCCCAGCGTTCACGTTCATGAGTCAAGTTCATGGGCCAGGCCTATGCAAATGCTTACAATACTTCCATACACACCGACAGTGGCTACAGCCTGACATTAATCATCCCGTAAAACGCGTGAACTGACCTACTGATGAAGCGTAGTTGAAACGAACCGTACAAAACGAACGACTTCAGCGAGCAGTAAGACGACGAACCGGCTACACTCGCGGTAAAGCTGGTTGGCGTGGGCTACGTGAAAAGAGAGGAATGATATAAGAAAAAAAATACAATCAACTCCAATCGAGTCGAACGGGGTCCCGTGCGGTTGAGTGTATGGAGTAAGCATAAATGATAAATCGATCATCTGGATGCTCATGAATACACACACACGCCCGGCGTATTGAGCAGCGTCCGGGATCAATAGGATCGACCGGACACAATGTGTTGTCTGACCGGTGGATCTGTTCAGCTTTGGTAGAGGACGTGGCGACCCAGAAGTCGTCGGTGCAGCAGGTTCCACTTTCAGCAGAAATGACAGAGGATCACTTGCCGCATAACCTGTTACGCGGGTCGGAACTGTAGTTCAAAACAGCTTGTCGGAATGTTTCTTCTCCACATTCAAAAGGTAAGAGATTACTGCTCCCTTTTCCATTGAACTGTGTATCACATTGTGGCCAACCGGGAGTGTACTGTGAAATGTGTTGAGAAAATGGGTGAATGAACCAAAATAAAACAGGTAGCTTCTATAAAGTGTTCTAATAAATTTGATTTATGCACAACACGGTACGGCAACAGTTGTTTGTTAGAGCGTCTGTTGGTGTTGTTACAAAAATAAGACAGAACTGAACAGCCTCGATGGTGTAACTTTTCCGCTGAAAGACTTGACTTTATGTGCATTGGAGTGCTAAGATAAATTATCATATTTATTGACATCATCACACTAGTTTTAGTACCATTCAGGAGTTATATTGAAAAGATAAAAAATACTTAATTCAGATTCACAAATCTGAATGAGTCTTTGCACAAAATAAATGACTCTCAATCTCTTTCTCTCTCTTAGCCTCACAACCTTAGAGGTCATGCCGGCCATTTCTGGCTTACTAGAATCTATTTAACACGTAGCCGGAGAGTCAGTCCTTGCTACGGGGGGACGGTCCGGATGAGATTTAATTCCCGGTCCTATCGTGTGCAACCGGCGCGTTTTAACATATACATCACGGGGCTTCCCAATCAAACTCTATTCTGAAGATTAATGAATCATCAAGAATTTTGAGTTGGCAAAACCTCGCAAGGTTTGCCAAAAACTGAAGACAACATAATTCTCCAATGCAGACTTTGTCATGTTAGACTTTGCTTGAGTTTATTTGCCTAACGCTGGATAATCAAGAGTGCATTCCGGGTAGGATTTGGATCTGATCCGCTACCATCTACAAACCAGATCGCCCACATAGAATTCTCAAGCCAAACAGATAAAAAATACATAGCATCAATCTTCCTTTGAGACTCAAGAATCCATGAGGATTAATACATCTTTTAGGAGTCGACTCATGTTTTGAATGATACTTCAATAAAGATTCATAAAAATGACTCTTTCGACAAGATTCATAGAACACAGCTCTAAAATGAACCGATTACAATTTTCAAGACATCTTCATATAGCTTACATCTAAGCTCTGCTAAAGAAAACAAAACATCTAAATACCATAATTATCGAACACAACTAAAACACTGAACCGGGTCTGTTAAATGATGCCCTGTTCTTGAAAATATTCACCTCACGTCTGTTATTACGTTTGGCCATTACATACGAACCCATTCTCGTGAGTCAGGGATGCCATTTTACCGATCGTTCAAATCAATTACTACTGCCAAGACCTCGACCATCGATCGATGCATTCAATTAGATTGTCTTGTTGATTTTTGCTGAGGTTGGGAGATTGAAAGTGAGCTGGGTGGCATAAAAGAACCGATCCGATTCAAAACCCGTTAAAGGCCGACCGTTAAAGGTGAACAATTTGTGTGTATGCGACTTTGCTCGACATTTTCGGTAAGTGCTAACACATTCTCCATGAGCCTCATCGCCCCAACAAGACGGATGGCGGATTGGTCTGTTCAATGCTTCAAGAGCAAATGTATTTACCTTCAAAGAACAAACCAAAGCGTCTTGGGTGCATTAGACGGCCAGTCAATTTGCCGATCGATTAAAGCTAATTTTGTTTGTCTCGGCTCGGACCGGATAGAAAAGTGCTACAGTTTGCTTTCTTTCGCTTCGCACCGATCTGTAAGCGGCATCATCACCACCTCATCTTCGCCATTGTTTGTGTCTTTCCATGTGCTCTCTTCTAAATTAGTGCACCGAGCTACACCGACCCAATTTATGACCGCGCTGGGTGAACCCGTGAAGTGCGCTGCAATTATCGCACCGACAGCGATGCATATTTACCTCTTGTTGGGTGGGTGGCTGTTCTATACGACGGTGTCCAAAACCCTGACCGAACGCAACAATGAAAGCAGATGGTTTGGAGAATAGACGGAGCACACAATACTAAAATATACAAGCGATCGTGATTTTTGTATGCTGATCACTGAGGAAAGCAAATTGTTGTTGGTTGTGGTTTTAAATTACAAAAAAGAATTTAAACACTATTTACTATTCCATATTCACTTAGGAATTTAACAAAAAAATGTAAATTTAAAATGAGTTTCAGTTGTAATATATTTTACGGAACTAGGTTTAGATAACTTTAATCATCTTGAAAAGGCCACCTGGTTTGCACTTAAACAATTACGCATCTTGAAACTAAACGTTCCTGTTTCATGATGTTAAGTAGTCCGATAATACTAATACATAATTATTCATAAAATCATTTCCTTGCTTGGCACTCTTGCTGTCTATCTCTGGCTTGCAGTCGGCAGTCTTAAGTGTGTTGTTGGCAAACTGCAGCACGAAACCATTTTGTGGTATGCTGGTAACTGAAAGAAAGCATCAGAAACATCAGGTGGAATGAAGGAAGCACGGGAGGAAAATTACATCGAAACGATGTGATGTAGGTCAAATTCACTTGAACAATTGGACGATGCTGCTGGCAATAAATGCTGCGATGCCTCAAAAAGCCAAGCGCCATCGTCGTCTGCCCGCAAACCGCTGGGTGCTTTTTCTTCCCCACACAAGTAAAAACCCTTCCGGCTCTTGCCATACAACCCGTTCCCTCCCCGCAACACCGAACAATGGCTTGTTTTTCTCGCGATTCGATATATTCGATCCTGCTCTGACCGCGATCATTTACCATTACTATTGAGTGCCTGTTGCTGCATCCTTCGATCGATTGTTTCCTTCTGAAAATATTTGCCAGCAAATATTTCTCTTTCGTTCCATCCTTCCTTAATATCTGTTTGTTTCTCTTTGTTCTCTCTCTCTTTTTCTCTCTGTTAATCTATTTCCTTTTTTGTTTTGTTTTTATTTTTTCCGTACATTGCCCCAATCACTTACTTCGGTTCCGACAGATTGGAGCGATTTTTTCCTCTTCCTCCTGCCACGGTTCCATGGGGCCTCGCGTCGCAACAACTCGCGAACTATACGTGCATGCTTTATTGTTGTTATTTGCGCTTGACTAATATGTGCTGGGCCACCCGATCTGTGTTCCGGCCATGGCAAGAGATCAGCAAAACCCAGCGTGCACCGCTACATTGCTGGTTGCAGGTTGAAAACTTTCTCTTTATGATTTAATTGCTTTTATGGTCATGTGCAGTCGGCAAAGTCTGCCAACATTGTCACTGGATGTTGTACTCCACTCGCGCCTTGTCCCAGGTCTGCAAAACCGGGCATTGCAACAACTGCAGTTAAAGGTTCCGTCGAACAAGCTACGACATGGATCGAATCGCAACCGCACTAGGCAAGCGTGGCTGCACGCGGTACCGATGGTGATGAGAAGGTTGACGAATGTCGCACCCCAAAGATGATACGAGTGTTCTGGGTTACTGGGGAAAAGTGTCAAACAAAGGACACCAACAAAACTGGCCTGGGATCGGGCCTGGGTTCACTGGGACGCTTACATGCCCACAATACATGACTAGAAAAGTGCCAAACTACACTTTGTCGCAAAAAGCTGTATACAATGTTTGTAGACAGTGTTGCTATTTGTGTGTTAAGATGACACATTTGAAGCTACCATATTTGCGTGAAGAAAGCTGAGCCTTTGCTGTCATACCATTAAAACAAGTATCTTGGCCAGTATCACAAATTTTCCTTAAAGTATGTCAAATTATTTTCCAATGCGTTAATTGAGCTCTCAAAATGGTATTGTCACTGGTATGCATGCCTCGCATGCAGTTCTTATTACGAACATGTCTAAGAAAAACAAAAGTAAAAATTAGAACATTTTTTCTATTAGAAACACTGATCATGGATGATGCAAATTCAAATAGAACTGCGACAAATTAGCATCTGTTCCCTTCATACTGAACTGAAGTAACGAATTTATAGATAACATAAACTACTGGTTTGTAATGGAATGACAAAAAAACTATTAAAACAAAATTTTATTGTAAATGTATATTCCAATTTCGAAGCAATATTTAATAATTCTTGCTTCTAGTTTATTCTTGACATTTTTTTATGTCCATGGTTTTTAAATAAATTTATTTTCCTTCCATATTCCTACATTAAGTTTTATGCACCACATTGACAAAAAATATCTCAATCATAAAAAAATTATAATTTTTTTTATATTTTAGATTGATTAACAATTTGTCCATATAATGGTTACACTAGTCTACAATATTGGAGTTATTCAAAATAGTTTTGAATTTTGTGCAATTTTTTAATCATCATAACTATTGCAAGCAGTATGTAACAGTGTTCCAAAATGTGAAAAAAGCACAGAACAAAGTTTTTTTTTGAATTTATTTTGTGTATTTAGTCTCAACACACAAGTAGTTATAGATATTATAAAGTGTGTTCTAGAGTTTCTTGTCATTTTACCGTATTAAACTCAAATGTATGCAAAATATTTCAAGATGAAATACTAAATTATTGTAATACCAACATAAATATTATGTAAATAAAAACGATCCACATCTATTCCTTTCATACAAACACTAAAAGACTACAACGCCCGCAGAGAAAACGAACCTTCTCGTGAACCACAAAAAATGTCATCGAACTAAAAAATTGGATTCCATTCTGCTAGCACATGACGACAACAACAACCAAAACCCTTAATTTCATCTTTACCATACGAACCGTCTTATTCACCATGCTGCCATCCCTTATGATTATCACACCCGGCCCATCAACCATCGGACCGTTCGGACAACCGCAAAATCATCTCGCATTTACGCGCCACTCCTTCATCGGCGCGACGCACGGTAAAACGCATTACCTCCGGCAATACTAGCACTGGCTTCACTTTCCTTGTAAAACCAACGTAAGGATGGGACATGGGACTAACCTTCCCAGAGCTTGCTGTAAAGATTTCCTCCCAACCTAATGACTTTCTCCCTTCAAATACTGTACCAGCGTGGCCCGGATCGTAACATTCCATAACCGTCCGGCAGACGAGTAGACGACGTAGTATCCGTTGCATTTACTGGAAAAAGATGCCCTTTATTATGGTTTACAGTATGAGCTTAATGAACCGTAAAAGTATAGTTACTTTATTAATTTTTATTAGAAGTGATATGTAATACTCAACCTTTAAGTAAAAGCTTATAAATTTTAATTATATTTTTTTGTAATTTAAAAATGTTGTTTTAGAAACAAATTGCTGTTAAATGTCCTTTATTTAGTTTAATATCTGTACTTATAATATTTTTTATATATTTTTAATTTCAGTTTCACAGACATGTCATCAATTTTTAGATTATTATTATAATTTTAAATTACATTTATTTATTGTGACCATCCCCATCGTCTCCATTCTATGTCTACAGTGGACGTTTGACTTATTTCACATGTTAATAATACGTAACAAAATTCGGGACACACTGTACGAATCTTTTCTCACTGCTGCTCAATGACTTAGTTCCGTGTAGTTCGCAAACACATGCAAACAGTTCGTCAACAGAACGCACGAACAGTTTCGTGTCTGCAAGCTAGGGCCGCATTTGCTTACGCTGCATCTTTTGGAGTTATTTTGTACATGTTTTTATTATTCACCTCATAACGATAGCTTTGCCGAAAGGGAACAACAACAATAAAAAACCTCCCACATGGTTGCATGCCAAGCGATGCAAAGTCGCGATGGGTCACGATGGTTAGACGATTTGTTTGTGTGTGTAGATATTTTTTTTTAATTTTCCCCCCAGTTACTGTTGGCCCTCTCCTGCCAATGTGCCTTTTTATTATTCTTTTCGTTCCATCGCATTTCTAGGGTAGGTTGTGAAGCTCTGTTCCTCGTCTTTTGGTGGCCTGTTTGTGCGGTTGAGTTCGTCTCTGTATGTGTGTGTGGGTATGTTAAGCTCCAGTGCCAAAACACTGCAAACTCGCTGCCCCAATCTTCCTGCCGGTGTGTATACTTCTTCATCGATGCAAGCACTTTGCTACGTGTCGCATTGAATTGGTGTTGTTTCTGTCTGACCCTAGCCTGATTCGATGGCTCGCGAAGCCATCCGGCCGAGGGCCAATTTCAAGTGCAAGGAGAAGAGCGAGAAAGCAACCGCAAGAGCGTGAGCACACCACTAACGGGTGGCCGTTTTTCACGCGGGGAGGCTGGCGAACCAGTGCGCGACTGAAATGGATACGAGGAAATAGTTGACCCCCTTTTTGCGTTTGTTCGTGTTTTCCTGATGATGCTGTGGAGCGGTGCGTCGTGACGAAACGGGCAACGAACAAGGCAGGAGGAATCGTGCCGTTCGTTGTGGTACAAAACTCCAGCTGGCGGATCGTTCGCGAGAAATGGGTAGTATTGCAATCGAATTGGTTATATTTTGCAATATAAAACAGAAAACAGAAAAAAGAGGAAAATATTTTTACTATTTTTCTGTTACATGTAAATTATTCATTGTATAGCAACTTTTTTTTTATTGATGTATATTTTTCAACACAATCAAATATAAGAAGCGATTGATTTAACTATTGCGCATGGTTTTTTACACTTTCTCAATTTTTTTTGTTAAACTCTAAAAAATTAAAAAATAAAACAAAATTCGGCTCGTTGAAATCACCAACAAAACCACGCGCCCGAGATCGGCGCGCGCCCTCTTGAAACTTCCATCTAGCCGCATGGCAATAGAAGGCATATCGGGTAAGCAAGAAACCTAAGAAAAACAGCACACAAACAAAAAGAACATGACACGACACCACGGCAGGCCGCCACATCGTTCGCCGCCATACAACCGCAAAAAGAAATTTTCTCCCGATCGCGCACCATCTCGCAACCCGCCGTTGTCCCAGTGGACCATTTCTCCGCTCACGCATACATCGCGCTTGACCGCGCATCCCCCTTCTCGCCCTCCCACGTCCCACTCGCCCTCGGGGGGGACGCTAACCCTTTTGCCTAAAACATCTCTTCCCGGCCACCATTCAATGGTATCCACCTGGTGACGATCGTACGGTCCCGCTCGCACACGGATGACCCCATTTCTTCGGCTCGCGATCGTGGAGCTTTCGTGCGTTCAAAGCACGCGCGTGCGCTGCGCACCCGACTCGCTCATTTCACCCATTCGGGCCCATTTGTATCGGTGGTCTCTTTCGTACCATTTCTTCTTTCTCCTGCTTTCACACACGCACGTGCAAAACAGAGAGCAAGAGATCGGGCTGGTAGGTGAAATGAGAAAGACTGAGCATTCCGATCACCGAACAGGCCGGAGCTTTTTTCCATGCCGAACAGTTTTCCATCCCTGTACGGTGCATTCCAACCCGTCCCATCCAACCCGTACCGTGGGTGGAAAAGAGAAAGAATGGTGCGGGTCTTGAGGCACGAACGGTCGAATTCGAGTTCACGGTTGGTGGTGCGTTTGGGTCTTCTACCCTTACCTCAATGCTGCACAAGAAATAGAGAGCGAGAGCGAACCACGGCTAACCGGGTAAGCGCTGGGCGGAAGGAAAGAGACACACAGACGAGCATCCCTTCTGCCAGAAGCCAGCCGGACCGTTTGGTAGGCCGTGGCCAGCATGCCAGTTTGTTTTCGATCGTTGCTCTATGCGCTTGCGTCCGTGCGGTTCACGTGCGCATTATTTTGGTTTTGTCTGTGCGTTCGTCAGCGCCGTCGTTACCGCCGCCGCACACCGATTGCCGCCATCACCGTCACCGTGACCGTAGTCGTTGTCGTCATCGGCGTTCGCAGGACTTCCAGTGCAATTAGTGAGTAAGTTTTGCATTCCGGTGATGTGTTTTTAATTGCTTGCAAATGTAATTCAGTGATTGTGGGATCGCAGATCCGCACTGTGCAAGAAACCATATGGAGCGGAAGTGAAAATTACGTGATCTTACGGAAATTAAGTTTCCTTTAAAAGCTCTCTGAGGGAGAAAAATCATAAAGGATCCTTGACCGTGAACGTCCACTACTATCAAGTGATTCCTAACAGGGTAGCCACATGTGCCAGGCTGTTACTAACTGGCGATCGCACGATCGTTTACAGGAAGAAAGTGTGACGTAGTACCCTAGTGACCCACATTTCTAGTGTGAACAAGAAAAGAGGAATTCAAAATAAAAAGCCAAACGTGTAAAGAATCTTGAACAACTCGACAACAGGATGTGACACGCAGGTGCATAAGTGATGTAATGATAAAGTATTGAAAATTATTTCCGGCTTCAATTTGGCACAATCGAAAATAAACGAAACACAAGATAAGGATCATGGTTTAGTGCCCGACAGTGTTGCAAAGTATCGTTTGGTGAGAAGTAAAATATTTTTTTACACCACACAACAACAACGATATTTGACAATAGTTCGCAGCTAGTGAAAGAAAGATCGTGCATTACTAAGCTAAGAATAATGAAGTAGTGGATGGAGCACTGATTACCGAGGACGAGAGTGACTGTTTAACGTGGTGTTGTGAATAGAACATACAATCGACGCATGTCCGATTCTGCTACCGTCATACCCCACCCCCGGGGGTGAAATGCTTTGCGGAGGTGCTAGTTGATGGTGGTGAGTGACCACTTACCACACCACCAGAAGACGGTACTGGTCCCGAGCCAGCACGCGCTGTCAAAGCATGGTGACGATGACCCACTTTATACTTGGTCGTTAGTTGTGTTATTTTTTTCGTAGTGTGTGTTATTGCTTTGGATAGTTTTCTTTTCCGTGCTGGCATTCCACGTCGCTGATGCGTGTGCAAGTGTAAGAAAAAGTTGTGGAAGGAAGACAACATACATGATATGTGTGTGTGTGTGAATGTGCATGTGTATGATCGAGTTAAGGTGTCTGGAGGCGGATTTAAGTGACTTCCAAATGTGATCGAATATGACGAAAGCATTTTAATCGCGCTTATTCTTTCAAGCTATTAAGGGATTAGAATAAGCCAATAGGAGTATTTTTTTTTTTGTTACGTAGCTTCAATCTTTCAAAAGTGTGTCAAAGTACATTCAAACCATTATTCACACATTGTTGCAATGTTTGTTTATTTTTTTATTTTTGCAAAGTGTTTTGTTACAATCGTTAACATAACATATTTTGAGTTGCGTTTGTGTTTACCGCCCTTCTCATTACCCGTATGCCCTTACTTCTACGCATGGGCCGATTTGTTTATGTTCATACCTGAAGCAATAATCAAACAAAACAACCACAGTTGCATTACCAAAGCATAAACACCAACAAAAAAAACACATAGGAAGTGAACCCAAAGCTAATTTTGATTGCAGTGTTTAACGTCGTGTACAATATAATTTGGTGATTGCAGTGAGATCTTTGCAGACAAAAGAAATAGAAAAATTAAAAAAAGTACATCTACCGTGAGATGAGGATATAAACAGTGTTAAAATCTCAACAAATTATCCGTAATGTGAAGATCTGTCCATCAGCAAAATGCCGAGCAACACAGCAACAGCTTTCAGAAGATACTCAATGATTGATGTAGTGTTTGTTAATTATAATAATTATGTTCTCTAACTAAGTTGTTCTACCTTTTTGTTTTTCGTGTTACAGTGACAGTGATTTAGCTACATCGTTCAGTGATTGCAATATGTGAGTGATTATAGTGAAAACAGCAAAGTTCCAATTGCTTGAAGTTTGTGAAGCTCAAGGAAGTTCACCGCCGACGCAACATTTCCGATACGAGCCAACTTTTACGAAGGCGTAGTTACTACATGCAAACGAATGAAATAGTCTACAATAGTGCATTTCGAAAAAAAACGGAAAGAACCGTTCAACAGTGGTCCAAAAAAAAGCAAACGGGCCAAAAGTGTATCAGTGCTAACATCTGTGGAGGTTCAACCGGGGCTGGATACGACAAAAAGTGTTACGAGTACAACCGATCGCCGATCTTCCTGTGTGGTCCTGACGCACGCATCCTTTCTCTCTCATCCCACCCGTGATCTTTACCGTCTGTGTAAATACCTGCACGTTCTGCCGAATGATTTGGAAATTCCTCAAAAGAACGATCACCTTTAGTTTGTTCGCCTAGCAGGCTGAAACTTTTACTATCACTTCTACTTCTTTTCATCCTTGCTGGCTTCACTCTACCGTTTATTTGATTGGATCTGTACAGAATACAAGTTTTTTTGATAACTTCACTCCGAACACAAAAGGGGTGCAAAGAACAAGGAACTCTTCCGACATCTATGCAAATACTCTCTTCCAAATCTTCTATCATCGAACTATCGTAAACGATTTGCGTGAGTACAACCTTTGTCTGTTTTCTATTGTACATCATTTCATCTCTTATCAATAGCCAATTCAATAGTATCAGTATGCTTTACAGCTTCGTAGATTAGATTTTAACAAATAACTTACTACACATAAAATAGAGCAGAGCTTTCAATAATTTTCCCCAACAAAACCCCCAAAAATAAAACTTTTCTTCTGATTTTAACTAACACGCTATTTCTTGCTTTCAGAATTTCTTCATCTCACTAACAAGTACTCAATAATATCTCCAACTATTACTAACCGGTTGTTAAGTATACCATCAAAAATATGACCATTTTACGTCTTTTGGGGAATTCTCAAATTTCTTCCACCGTTACAACCGGATACGCAAGTTTGACTTGACGGAAAAGACACTTACCGTTCGGCGATGAACGTCCCAAACAGTACGACATCTCTTAGTGTAAGCATCCTCTAAACAGTGAGTGTGAATCAACATACTATTACTCGTCCAACGTACTCCCCACTAGTACAGAGTAAGTAAGCTGCTCGTTATCGTCCGCTCGACTAGTTTGTGATTCGTTTCGAAGATACAGATCAGTTCTGTAAATCGTTTTAATGATTTCTTTACGATGTTTACATGGGTCTCAGTCACGCACGCACAACGTTTTTGGTACGTCGATGACGATGGATCGTAACCGTTCTACACGGATGCCGAGGGCGATAACCTTCCACCGCTGGAGTTTAGCTGCTTGATTAAAGGTTGGCTTAACTTAAATTCTTTTTCTTCTCCACTAGTGTAAAATATGTATACCGCTACTATGAAGCACAATTGAACAACATAATAATTTATCATTTATTTTCTGACGAATCTATACTCTCTTGTAAACCTATTTGAGTCATCCATTTTCCAACAATTTAGTCAGATATATTTTACTACTCACGAAATCGATAGTACACATGAGTGAATGCATGACTGTATTTTCCCAACACCGATTACATAACATGCAAATTCCGACGAGGAAATACACATAAATGTCTCCACCATTGACTCAACTTTGCACGCTAAACGTCATCGATGTGATACTTCGCTCATAGTAACCGGTAGTAGTATTTCCCGCATACTTCTACCTGTGATGAATAAACGTGTCGATGAGTCACGAGTGAACGGCCAAAGACATTGGCGGGGAGTTTTAGTGTTAAAGATTGTTGACCTAAATTCCTAACTGATATTTGAATGAAATTTTTGAGTATGTGATGATTTGGCATTCTGACAAATTGTAAATATGTGTTGAGTTTTTTGTAATTATTCTAGGAAGATATCATAAATGGACGATGAAAACCTTTCTTCGCTTGCGTAATAACCTTATAAATGATAACTGAAATATTTTGGCTTAATTATATTAGATAACCTAAATCATCAGGGCGGTAATAAATCAGGGCGGTCCGGTGGTGCATGTGATAAACGGCGCCAGTCCACACGGCCGGACCGGGTTCAAATCCCATCCGGACCGTTCCCCCGTAGCAAGGACTGACTATCCGGCTACGTGGTAAAATAAGTCTAGTAAGCCAGAAATGGCCGGCGTGACCTTTGAGGTCGTTAAGCCAAGAAGAAGAAGAAGAACCTAAATCATCACTTTATTAATGTATTAATATTTCAAGCTTTTAACTAAAATAAGAACACCAAATAAAACTCCCCGAAATGCAATTTCCGTTACTACAAAACTACATTAATCCTTACAGCTTATTAGTACGAGCTAAATAATTATGATAAATTACCCATAACCATTAGGAGGTAAAAACTCCATTACACAAAAACATTGTGCACATGAAGAGAAAAATACATTTATTCCAAACACGCTTTACTCACCTTAAGTTGCAATATGAAACCCAAAAAACGGACAAAAGCTACAAGCATTCTGTAGAATGATTGATTGGTATGAACAACCAAAAATAACAAATTTATAAAAAAATGCTCCCAAATGGGCATAAGTGTCTCCTTGCTCAAGGAAGCGAAGTATTGCGAAAGCAGAAGAAATAAGGAAAGAACAAAAAAATCTTACATTGAGTCCAGAAAACAAGATCCTGGTCCCGCGGGCTGCCTGACCTACTTTCCATTTCACTGACTCGACCATCGTCATCATCGCCATCGTCTGCGCCGCAACGGATGCAATTCCATTCCGTCGGTGTAATGCTCGCAGCATTTGCTGGGCAACGTTTTGTCAGTCGCGCCAAGAATGATGCTGTCTGCCCGCTTTGGTAGGTAACCAGCAAACATGGCGTAGCGTTTATCGGTAACTTGAATCATTCATGCTGACCGTAAGCCGAAACCGGCTTCTTCCCGATCTGATCGTCGTGTTACCGGGATTGGGTTGTGTGACGAAGTCACAATGGGGATGGATGGGATTGGGGATAAGATGCAGGAGCACAACATGATGGCTGGAACATGATGGATCTGGTTTCTCCCGGTGAGTCTTGCGAACTGAATGAAGCATGGAACAAGATTCACGGGACCATGGTGGGAAGAAACTGAACTGACCACGCAATAAAACCATCAACACTTAGCGCGCGTGGTGCCTTGAGCGAAATTCAGAGCGTGAATACCCTTTTCGTTGCGAGAACGGGAGAACTTTTACGGACTCCAATTACCGACATTATCGTCTGTGATGCGCTCCCGGATGCAAAATCGTGTCCCTTTTCCATCGTCAATGATACGTTTTGACAGGGACCGTGGAATACGAAACATGTACGAATCAATGAGCCGATCATTATGGACGGTGCAAAAATGTAAAAAAAACCCCAACATTTTCTCATCCTAAATTTCATTCAATTTGCCTTCCCACTCAATTTATACAATTTAGTTAAAAGTCATCCATCTCAATCTGGACCCTGGAATCAAACATAATTTATGGCACAAATACATCATAAGTTTTGTTTGTTCAGATAGAAATCTTAACCTTTTCCATCCGGTACCCTGCTTAAATACAGCAAGAAAAAAAGAACACCCGTGGTATAAATTAGACACCGAAACGAATTGGCACGAGTTGACAGACATAATTAGAGAAAATAGTACCGCTAATTGTTTTGTGCTGTTTGCGTGCGCTGAGAATGAGAATCAGGTTGACGCTTTTCAGGTCCACCCGCCGCTCTTGACTATTGTTTCAAACAGGGAAACAACCAAATTGTTTGATCAAATTAAACCACCTCTAATAATTTGTATCCGGGCAGCCGGTGGAGTAAGGAATATGGCTCCATCTGTATACTGGCACGTTTCTGCCTTACGCGCTCGTTGAAGTTCTTCATTCCCCGAAAGAAGCTTCAAAACAGAGAAATACAAGTCACTGCTTCAAATAAAAAAGAAGACACCACAAGAATCGCTTAAAGAGCTCCCTCGCGTGGACGAAACAGCACACCCCGTTCGATGGATAGACGCAACAAACTCCCCCCTTCCCACCCCCAACACGGACAGCATCTCACGGCTCACGAGACGATCATGATCATGGTCAGTGACTGTGAAAAAATAACGGCACCCAGACCCCCAGGTACGGCCTTCGGTATCCATTTCGTTTGGTATCGCTCACGCATCGCGATCAATTCCGTGACCCTGCCGGTCGGTGCTCCATTATTCCGCCCCTCTCACATCACTCCCTCTCTCTCTCTGTTGCTGGGCCCGATCCTTACCGGGCGGGTCGTCACCAGATCGCGTCCAACAAAATGTGCGTACCGAAATGCTACGCAACATCGCCCGGGTAGGTCTCAATTTGCTTTCGGAGCAAATTAGTGGGCCTACTTAATGGATGTCTTAACGGTGAACAAGCTAACGGCCGACGAGCGGAAAAAAGGGGGACGACTCATCTTGCCCGGTCAGATGTTTGCCGAAGGTTCCGAACTTCAATTCGATTCGGCCACTTTTTTGGTTTCGTTATTTCGGCGCAACGAAGGGAAGGGTCGGCGGTTGGTTATGAATTTATGCATGATACGTTCCGCACACAGGGGCAGATGCATTATGGAACGCATCATCCCATCCACCCGGTGGATGGGACCCCTAGTTTTAGGTGAACCGAAACGCCTCCTCCCATCGAAACGATTGCATCTTCCATCTCATCCACCCGTACATCACCGGTGACCTTAAACCTGGGTTGAGTCGGAAACCGTGCACGCACTGCACGCACCCCCCAAAAACCTTACGCGAGCATTGCAGCGCTTGACATTGACCATTGGGTTGAGCATGCCGCCCAGCATGGCATCGCTGCACATGGCGTTGAAGAGACAGGTTTCGTAAAACTGTCGCAACGGAACTTCTCGCCACGGCTAATCAAAAACCCACCGCGCAACCGGTTGCTAGCGATGCCTAATGGCGCAACGACTGATACGAAACGATTCGGATTGTGAACCCAATTCCGATCCGGCTCGAGCACGATCGGAATTGGAAATAAGGCTTCTAAGTTTAGATAAGTCTACAGGCGATCACCGATTCACTCCCTCGCGTAGGGTTTTTGGTACTCTTGATCGATTTTATTGAGCAACGCTGGAGCACCTTTATCTGGTGCCCTTTCGAGTGGAAGCAACAAGATCAAGTTTAGGAAACCGTTACTTTAATATCAATATGTGAAGGCCTTTGACCCTACGAAAGCGCATCCGAACGATTGCAGGAATCAGATTAGTTTTTGTGATTTGTTAGGAACATTTATTGCTGCTACATCCTTGATGCACTTATATTGTTGCAATCGCTGTGACAAACACAGGTCAGGTAAAGACTCGCATCTTTTTGTTTTTTGTTTTTAAATTAATCCCATTAATCTATATAAACGAGTTTATCGTGAACATCAAGCACTAGTCGAGCTCTTTGAATAAAATTAAACAGTAATATGTACGTAAACTACAATGGTAGAGATAATATTGTTTATCTCGATCACTAAGTTAAGCAATACCTTATATATAAAGGAATCATGTCATGTAATTGCTTCAAATACTATAAGCAATTACAACCCACTGCATTTAGAAAGAGAATGAGAATTTTTTGATAAAAAATATATCTAATAAAACTAAATAACATTGATTAACAAACGTAGCATAAAAAACAGCATATGCATAAATTGCCAATTTATATTTCTACATTTTTATTTATGTTACATTTTTTGCTTAAATTGCGAAATTATTTTACAGTTTTAATTGATAGTATTGTCCAAGTTAAACATTAAATTTTGAAGCTGAAGAACTCACTGGTCACTGATCTGATGCTGTTATTCTTATACATAAAATTGTTACACAATATACACTATAATTACGAACTTCAAGTTTAGAATAATATTGCGCAACAAAACTGTGCTTTAAACTCACTTTAAATCCCGCTACAGCTTGCTTACGGAAAAAGGGCATCGTCCAATGTTGTAAACATAATAACGATCGCCATTTTTCTTCAGCTCTCTCTCTCTCTTTCTCTCCGTCTTTAACGCCTGTATGCACCAGTTGCATTATTATGTAAACAATGCACCTGTAACGTACCAGGATCAAACCGTTGGACGCTGCACAAGGTACGGTACGGCGCTAATTAGCTGTAGGTGGCCGCTAAGCTTCTGTGCCGCCGTTCGGTTCTGTTCTATTTTCTTCAAAACCGCTCGTGCATGGCGCGGGTGCGCACCCGTGCCCGGTTGAGTGAAAGAAATGCTCGATAAGTTTTGCGTGCCGGATGCACCTTTTGCTTCCAGTCACATTTGCGCCAGCCTGCCACGCTTCCTAATGTGCGGTGCCAGCGGCTTAAAGAATAGGGAACGTAAAGCAACCGCTCCGAACTGTATCGCACCGGACCGTTCCAACAGCTGGCACGGTGCGGGAAGCACCGTGGCCCTTGGCCGAGCATCGGTCGGTGGCGTTGAAAAATACCGAGACCCGTTAGATGGAACATTTAAACATAACTGCATCGGTGGCTGGACTACATTTTACGCGAGGGGAGTTTTTTTTTTGTATAAACCCTACCGCATCTCTGCAAGCTTATTATGGATATTGTTTATTTATTTATTTATGTCATCTTCGTTGCCAGATTTGTACCAAGCAAGAGGGAGTGAGGAAGCAACTTTTATGTACATTTCATTAAGCTGTTCCTTCTCGGCCGGTAAGGCACCCACGCATAACTCCACGCGAAACGTACCAAAAATAAGGTGAATTAACTTACGTAGCACAGCAGTGTGGGTTCTGTTTTGCCACACAACCGCGACGTTTAAATTGCTTCCACTACCGAAGATGAAACACATTTTGTCCAATATGAGACGAATGAGAACACAGTCGAGCAGCTGCTGACCAATTTGAATCAGCTCCGAGCGAGGGATTCTAGAACAAGGATAGTTTTCATTCGGTGCGTGCTCCTGTCCGACGCGATCATTTAAGTCTCTTGATCTCTTTTTGGTAATCGAATGATAAAGCACCATAAGCGCTGGCACCATACTTTGCCTTTACCGGGTGATGTTTCTACGTTTAGCTTTATTTTGCGGGACATATTACGACCTTTTTGGGATGGAAAGGTAAGCATCAGATATACCCACTCACCAAAAACCTTATAAATTTTAATTTTTCTTTCGTGTTGGCTTCGCGCAGTCCAAATTACAATACCGTTAGATTGTCGTTTGTGAGTCGCTTGGAATAAACCCGAACAAAAGATGTTTGAAGGTTTTTGGAAATAAAAATTGCCTTGCTTTTATGCGTTTTAACAATATTAGATGATATGGTCCAATTTATTTGTCTTATTAAATTTGTGAATGAGAAATAAATTTGTGGAAAAAGTAAGTGAAAGGAAATTGTTTAATCATTTATTCAGATACAAGTTTTTGTGTAATTCATTGTATCGTCCCCAGAATCAATATTTATTTGTAATGCTTTTAAATTTACGATCAATATATATTTGTATTACGTAATACATTTATCAATGATCCAAAACAATCAAAATCTCTTGAACAATAATCAACAACGCTCAAGCAGGTTCCAAAACGTGAGATTTTGATTTGTTTTAAATTTTTTTTTTAAATAAATATTGTCACGTACTATCATCAACAGATGAATTTCACGATGCCATTTGTTTTATATTTTTGATTTCCCTTATTTCACTTCCAAAAACTCAAGCAAACCATATAATATACCGTATTTCCGCTTGTGTAAGATACACCCTCGAATTTAAAAATGTATTTTTGTAATTTTAGTAATAGTAAAAATTAAGATTAATAAAATAGTTATCGATGAAAGCAGAAAACATATTCTTTAGAAGTTCTCTTTTCCCATACATATCAGCATTTTTTTAATCTCTGATGAATCGAATAAACTATCGAAGGGTTAACTGTCCTCATAAACAAAGTCGTCCTCTAAATTATTTTCTTTATCGTATATAATATGTACGTCTGATTTGGAAGGTAAAATTTTAACAAAACATGTGCATCTTCAAGTATCAATTATTAACAGTTCTATTTATCACCGAGCAGCACAAGATCCAGTTTTTCGAAGATTAACGCAATGTCAGAAACAAATGTTAGGGAGAACAACGCAACCGAATAACCCAACAAACGGTGCAGTGTTCGTTCCTTCGTGAGGAAGCTCTTCATTATGGGGCGGATTATTTTACCACGGTTCGGTGAAACGAGCCACTAGAGGCGATCTGGTAGGAGGATTGATAATTTCATTAGGCCCGTGAACGCATGTGAACCTGTTGCGCATAAGGCACGCCAGGGAACACTCAAGCGCACACTTGACCTCATAATCAAGCACGAGTTGATGGTTGGCCTCGAAGTATGGGCGAAGTTCGGGAACATTTCGAGGTTAACGTTCGGTGCTTTCTTTGGTCTTTCTTCTGGTGTTTATCAGCTCTCTATATCAGCGCTATAAACATGAATAAAATAGCTTCTTTTTAACCTTAAAATTATGAATGAGGGCTTCATTGGTTTGATTTAAACTGAAATATACGAATATTCGGTAATTAATTTTAATGAAACAAGTCGTCGTCTCATTCTCTTTACTTAAGTATTATAGCATTTGTTCTATCGCATCTAATTGCTATTTAAATTTTCTCATAACACCAGACAGCGCAACAAGCTTAATTGATATCTCTAAATGGTCCATAACTACTGTACCGGCGCTTATGTGTGCATAGCTATTTCCATTTATCAACAACTCCATTAACTAACGGTTACGTTTCCCGTTCATTTCAAATAAACGCCTTTCTCTGATTAAAAATGAAGAGTATGCCGGGACCAACATGTCGCGTGTTGAATTTCTAGCCTTGTCGTGAGGACAGGCCTACCTCGATACTATCATTCGGACTGTCGAAGGGCTTGATCATAAAACTGTTACAAAAGTAATTTACGTATGCCACCAATAAATGCATTAAACCGTTTGCATGTCATAATGAATGTGCATTCCACCATCAAAATGTGATTTTTTTCGATTGAATTCTTCTGAATTATTAATTTCCATTCTTTCGACGACCCAACGCTATTCACTTCCAAAGGCAGAAAGAAACGTTCCTTCATCAACCCGGCTGCCCTTCGTTGGTGTTGGTGGATGGGCTAATTAAATGAATGGGCGGTCAACCGAACACGCATCATGGTATTGCCTCATCTTGATTTTATTTCCTTGAGACATCGATACACCAGCGCTTCTTGCTAGTCCTCCCCCCATAACAAAAAAAAAACCTTCCGAACGTGCGATGCAATATATTACCGACCGCTCAAATTCAATCAGAAGCACCGGCATCGTAACGATCATCGAAACAATCTAATAAATAGCAACGCAAGGTAACTGTTGCACCTTGAGCGGGCGATGAACCTCACCGGGTGGCCAAGGGGAAAGGAAGGAGGCAGTGCCGTTCTTCTAAATCCGATGCAATTTCCAACCCTTTCGGAAACGGACCGCACCGAAATAGTTTCTGCCTTGCTGCCTTCCATTCACGCGATGCCGAAACCCGTTCCGAGTGACGCCGACAATAGAGTCGCAAGCGACGAACCCTCGGCACACAGTCACGAGGCAGGTCCGACACTAATCACTAAACGGGGCAAAGACTCCACGCAACGGTGCTACGAAATGCTACGAAATGCTGCCATTTTGGCCTTAAGTCGTGGTGTGCTGACACATTTAAAGCTAAACACATGTAACCAAACACACACATATGGCCAAACATCCTTCTGACGAGCGGCGAAAGGAAATGGAGATGAATGCACTTTTCTTGCCGAATCTATAACACAGTCTTCTGACCGTACTCCTCACACAGTACCATTAGCGCCTCACTATGGGTAATAGTACTAATGATAGTAATAATAGAGATATGGCAGCAAATGATGGTTCGCTGATTTTTACGATCGCAAAACCATAGACCATGTCTTCTAGCCGTTTCGGTGTCCGTCTAGCCCCGTGCCAGTCTCTCCGCAACCTTCGATCGTGGTGACGACGGCAATGCCAATTCCAATTCACCCGAGTGCTGTCCGACAAGGTGCTTTTCGTTCCTTTTCTTGCCGTGCAGATCGCTTGCTGCTGTAGCTCCCAAAAAAAAGTTAAGTTTTAATTTCTTATTCCGGCAACAAGCCGGCAACGTGTGGAACGCAACGCATTCCTATTCGACTGACTCGCGACGATGACGCAGCGCTAGACAGGCACGCGATTCGTTCGTCGTATTGCACCACGATCTCCTCACCCGGTCAACGCAGTTGTGACCGATCCGCAAGTAATTAGTTTTCACGGTGGTCCCAAGATTCATCGTATCGTAAGTCACAACCGCTAGTGTATTACAAAGCATTTGAAGACGACAAAATACCCCCTTTTTGTGTTGTCTTTGATTTCGTCTCATACTCCTACACATACAAGTTCTTACATTTGTTGCAAACCGTTCCAAGATCAACTATTCTATGGTCGTTCTAACGAGTTGATTCCATCGTAGTGTAAGCGACACCGTCGTGGTGTTTCAAAATATTGTTTTTAACCGTTCGGTTCGCTGACGCTAAGAAGCGGTCGTTTGTCTTCACCCGCCCCTAATTGCCGTTAGCGACTGTAGCGTCACGCGGTCGCACCGGTTGTGGCAGCTAATCAGCAAAGCAAATTAATTAGCACCGCATTAGAACGACTCGTGCCCAGACGCTTCTGCACTGTGATTTTGTCAGCCAACGCTAAGCTTGTTAGTCGCAACAACCGAATTATGCGATAGGTACTTAGTAGGTAACATATTACATGTATTTGGATAGTTTGCATGTGTATTGATTTTAGCGAAATCTTAGAGTGTTAGAGTTTTTACTGTTGATACCTTTATTTAATGTAATGCAGTTCCTTTTTTGAGATTATTTTGAAATTGAAACAATACATTTAAAAAGTTGATAATAATTGTGATCAACTAACTTAAACAGAAACAATTTGTAAATGGATTTTTAAGCAAAAAATGTTTCACGAAAAAGTACTTTAAAGACACTTTGAAAATATGATATTTTGCAACACATACAATTATTCTAGAAATATTCAGAAATTTATTCTGAATAAATTTATTCAGATTTTTCTATATAAAACCAAATTTGGTTTTAAACCGAAACCGAAGCGGAGTTCAGAAAGGAGTTGTTAGGACCAACAGGAAGGAGTTAGGAAAAAAGATCTCAAAGAAGTATTTTGAAGTCCCTTTTTTGTTATGGTAGTCACCACAATTTCATCCCCAACCAATTGATTCAGTATCTCGAAACTCTCTATTGTGAGTATTAATAATATTTAAATTTTGAATTAAGAACAAATGAACCTAAACTAATTATATATTCCAACACTCATCCATCCCAAATTTACGCGTGCCTTTGTATAAATTCCCATTATCAAAAGGCTCTAGAAGGATAGAATTCGATTTATCTTCCACTTTTCACACTCACTCAATCCAGTGAATTGTCGAAATCGATGGATGATCTTAAGCGCTCCAAAGGAAAAAAACAGGCGCTAGGAAATATTAATCATTCTCCTAAGCATCCTTCTCCTGCATGGAAATGGGTTTTTTTCTCTCACTTTTTTCATTTTTTGATTTACTGCCACATTCGTGATCCTCGCTGTCAGCAGCAGCGGTAATAGAGGGAAACATCATCCATCAAACCATCGTTAGGCATGATGACAGTGCTAAGTTCACTAACCGGGTTCAACCCGAGGAGGGGAGCATGAAAAAATCAACACTCCAACACACACACACACACAAGCAGTCGCATCGGATCGGACGTACTTTGAAGGAATCTAGTTTTCGCTTCTGATTAATTTTTAATGGCCCCGGCAGCAAAACGGGCGCCGCCATTACGATTTCGAGAATAAAACATCCTTCCAAAACCCGAAACCAGACACTTGTGTGCGTTTTCCGTAGTGGCCGCTCCTCGTAGAATGTGGGTCGTTCAAGAGAACGACGAAAAGACGATACGATTGAGGCATACTTGATCATACACATCGCCCACTGGCTTCGAATCGGTAGCCGGAACGGGTGCGCTGGGTGGTGCCAAATGAGAAACATGAATCAATCCCCGAGGTCACGGAATCGGCTGCAACGGCTGCACCGGCTGCATACCCGGGCGAAGGTGATTAATGAATGCCGGTGGCTCCTAGGTGCATTGGCTGACAGGTTGGGCTAGAGCCCTTTTGGTGGTATGCGTACGGGATTTTCCTTCAAATTGCTGTCCGTTTTCACTGGTAACAACTACGACCGGTTGATAACACACCTTTCCGGTAGCAGTTTGGGTACATAAACCCGTTTCCGGGGCAACTATTAGCATGGGATTAGCTTTCCTATTAAAAACATACCACTATCGGAATCATGCTGACAGCTAGCCCATGGATGGAATCTTCTTGCCCGTGTACCTTGGGATCTTGCCTTGGTGACGATACGCACTGCACTTGCAATAGCTCGGTCACGCTCTGCTTACACGACCCGTCGACGATCGCCTCAAGCGAACACATCGCAATAAATTGTACAACATTTCTCGTGCAACATTTCATTAATAAATTAAAAGTCGCGGTCACGGGAAGACGGTGCAGCGGTACGGATGGATGAGAAAACAGCAACAAAAAAACAAGCCCAGGGCAACTCTGTCCACAGTTCTGCTCATGCGTGCGTCCGGTGTGCGAGCCGAGCCGTCCGGTGGCAAAATTTTTGATGGACAAATTAGTGAACGCATTGATTTATGGTACCACACTCAAGCGACGAAACAAGCGTGCAAAAAGACGAAAGAAGGTACTGTTTTCTTATTTCTTAAATACCTGCTGCAATCGCTAACTCTTCATTCATACATTCGTGGAGGAAACTGTTTTTTGTGCTTGTTTTTACCGATTTTTCAACGCATTTTTTGCCTTTGTTCCATAAGAATAACGAAGCAACGGTCTGTCAGAAGCGTGTGCCGTGGTGTGTTTTAAATTGATAAACAAAAAATTCATTCTTTTGGTTTCTTATGCAAATCATTTAAGAATGCTTTTTTTTGGTTTTCTACGTTTCCGAAACAGCATGCGAAGCGTCGTAAATCATCATTGACGAAAAACATCAAAAGACTTCAATGATCAAACAGGCGAGGAACCTCCCGATGCGATGTTTCGCTACGAAACGTAACGAAGTTTTTTTTTGTACAATCAATTTACTTTAAAGCTCAATAGAAAGAGATAAACCGGTGAAATGCTTTCTCTTCTTCCCTCTTTCGAATGTGTCATTTATTTAAGAATAATATATCAAAACAGCTATGCATGCATCGAACATGATTCGCACACTGATTGCCGATTTGGCTATGGCAGAGGTTAACCTCGAGGAAAGTGACGGCGCAGGACGAAACTTCGGTCATATCGAAACGAACAAAGCCGCGAGGTAATCCTTGATATGTGTACGTTTTTGTGGGAAGTTGCTCCATGCGGGGTTAAGCTTCTCACGATCACGCCAATCATTTTGCGAGTCTTTTTTGCTCAGCCCCAAAACAGGATTGACTCACCACCCGCTCGGAACACGAAATGCCGCCCGCAGGGGTTAAAGTTCTTTCCATTTCTTAACGTTATCCCGGTTTTTTGGAGGAAGTCTCTGGCTTTTCGTTTCGGCAATCTGACCCACATTCGGTTGTGTGCGCACCCCTGCGGCATTGATTCTTTACCGTTCAGAAAGGTAGAACGATTTTGACCTTTTAATGTTGCTCAGATTTGACAATGGCCGAACGCTTTATAACAGCACCAACGAATCTGGGAGAAGTGGGAAACCGTGGTCAGCATTATTGAAAACTGGCTTCAAGAATGTTATTGTTTTAGTGATATCATTTTTAGAAAAGTCATGCAATAATATGACATATTATATTTTCTTGTTTTCCATGGTCGTTAAAATTAAAATATTTTTGTATTTGGTTTTAATTGCTCTTGTCTTTATTTTGTTAAAATTTATTACCCACATTTAAACAAAACTTGCCTTTTTTCTTTTTTGCATTTCCAGGCAATTTGCATGCGCCTCTAACGACAAAGAAAAAGAAAGCAACATTTCAGGTGTCTAATGTACCAATAGCGCCACTGGCGCGGGTTTTCCTACCCCAAAAAGAGCTTTACTAAGGAATATTTATGAGCTTTGACGCTCGTTTCTTCACATCTCATTTTAAGCCGCATTTAACTGTAAGATAAAAATAGCTACACACCGTGCAAGCCAAACGAGTTTCGTTGGCAGCGCTGTTCAGTCATTCTCCACAATGCTTATTATCATTCTCACCTGTGATTAAGCAAAAAAAAAACACGCCAGTGGAAGATGTTTCGGTGCGGTATGGTGACATTAAAGGAATGCCTGCTGACGCACGCGATGGCGAAATGTGTTCCCTCCCGAAAAGGTCGCCTATACGGGGATCTATAGTCAAAGGTTAGAAAGATATATGCGAGTTGCGATGAAAAGTAACATACCTTCCATGTGTTAAAGTCTTTTATTATATGTATTCATATAATGGGAATACTAATATCGTTCAACGAATAAATGAGTGTTTTATTAACAAAATAAATTTTTTTTGGTCGAAATAAACTTTCCAACGGAAAAAAAGGTTTCAGTCACCTCAAAACCTACTGCTTTCCACTGATAGTGCCTTCAGTAGCATCGTTAGGGGAATTATTGGTGCACACATTGTTGCTGTAGATAGTGCCGCTGCTGCCGTTGAACGATGTGCAGCCGATCGATCACGATTGATGCTTACCGGCGGCAGAAGCGTTTGTGCAGGAGACGGGATGCGGAAAACTGTAACATAAATGTAGCTCACACCGAGCCAAGTGAAGAAGCAAGAAGAAGAAAAAAAAAACATATTCCATAAACATAACAATTAGCACACCACCCCAAAAACCTGCATAGCAACGTCGCCATATGGGAAAAGGGGCAAACGAGAGCATACCACATCATCATCATCATCCTCATCATCAACATCATTTAGCATCATTATCATTCGGGCGGCGGCACTCGAGGCACATGCCTCGGGCGAAGAAAGCATGAAGAAATCGTAAAGAGGAAATCGTCGAAGGCAACACAACGCGGCATCAAAATCAGGGTGTTTTGCATCCGTATTCCTTCCGCTTGTGTCGGTGAATGATCGAGCGGAGGAAAATTTAAACTTTCAAACAGGTGTTTTTTGGGCAATATTTTTCATTAATCTTTTTTCTTGAAACAAAAATATTCTGATTTACATATTTATCCTAAAGTGTTGTTGTGCTTAACAATAAAACTACTAAGCGTTTTCTGATGGTTACTGTAGCGTTTCGTGGTTATTGTATAAGAAATTTCAGATTATGGAATATGGTTTTAGTTTTTTTTTTGTGGAATTTGTCTTAAAGAATAACTATGGTGGAAATGTTCAACTACAAAAAATGAAGTTTCTTGTAGAGTAGTAATTTTGACTCGTACGAAAATTCTAGAGTTAAACTTCATACATGCTCGTTAACGAAATATCCGTCAAATTCGATTGTTGCCAACTTACCTCTGGGCGACTGAGTTTTAAGTTCAATCTAAAGTGTTTAGACGCAAACGCTTTGATTGAACCGCTTGAGAAGAAACTTCTCTCTGCGGAATGCGAATGGCACATTAAAGTAGAGAAATTGAACGATGGAAGAAGTAGAATAACAAAACGCAGCAAACAAGCAAACCGAAAAGAGAGAAAGATCGTTCATCGCGATCAGCGAAACAGATATCTCTGTTCCGCGAAGTGTTGCCTCCCATTGTTCGCCTTGTCTTCTTCCACTGTTGCTCTCGCGCTCCATTCCCATGTTTCGAGGGGGAGCACGGGTACAGTGCTCCACGCAATCGTCGCTCGTGCTTGCGAACACAGCGCATTCGGAAGTGTGTTAGCAGGTCTCGCGAATAACGGTATTTCTTGTTGTTGTTGTTTACTTTCGTCTCCGCTTTGAGCTGATTCTTTGCGGTGGGCCTGAGTGGACCTTTCCGTGTTGTGTGTGCGCGCGTGGAGACCCGTTTTCAAGTGCGTTCAACGGTTGACGGAGCAAAACGTAGGGGACAGTGTGTACCGATGGATGGTTTGACATAGCGGAGGGGAGTATGTGATTTTAAAAATGAAGATACAAAAAAACGCTTCGTCGATCCGTTGGGCGAAGGAAAAATTCATCAGAGAGACTTGCACGATGGTAACAGTGACGAACGTACTATGTGCGACAATGATGATTTTTTTCAGTAAAACTACCAAGCGTTTTAAGCGTTATAGTTATTCGATAAACAATTTTAAAATAATTTTGATATTCTCTTAAACTACGTTGCATTAACTGGGATAAGTTTTCTTTAACTCAAATATTAATTTGATCTTAATGACTTAGACAGTCATAATCGCTCCGATAGTTCTAGTGTAAAACAAGAAACCTTTTATTGTTAAGGTCTTACGCTCAACGAATCTTTTATTATTCTGTTGTGTAAGAATTGCTAAACATAACATCAAACATTTCTATTTCAAGAATTTCGTAGATTAATAATAACATTTTACACCACAAACGCTGGGACATCGAAGTGACATTGTACCCGTTAGAGACTTAATGATCATTTTCCTGCTTATTCACTTCCTATTTTTAATCCATCCAAAGGCAGGTGGAAAAGGGTCCCAATGGAACACAACAACAATAAGCATCGGTAGTGTTGGTACACAAAAAAAACAACAAACATACTACACTCCCCCCATCTGCCCCCGAACCTTACCTTCAAAATGGCATGCCATGCCTTGGATTGAAAGCGAATTTTCCCGTTCCCTTTTCACGGTGCTGGAATCGGTCGGCACATTTCCTGTGCGATCGTTGAATGTGTGCGTATTTTTCATTCCATGCATCCACCGGCCAGCCACCCATTTTTGTACGCTTTCGCGAAGAACATCCATCGGGCTGTTTCACTTCGTTCCTTTTTTCCTCTTGCTTTTCTCGCTGGCCTCAACTGCCTACAGCAGACAAACGCTGCCCGTTTCTCACCGACCCGTTGAGGCAAAATGGAAAAACCCGAACGTGGAAAATAGGTCAATCTGGCTGGTTGACTGGATGTGTGGTGCTGGTTGTGCTGGGATTCTCGGGTGGGAAGTGCGCCATAATAATGCGCCATAGGAATGCTCTGCGCCAGACGTACTATACATCCCGCAAAACACTACCAGCAGAACCATGTTTTATGATTGGACCACAGGTTCGGATGATAGGAAGAGTGATTTTTTCTCTCTTCCCTCTTTTGCCTTACTTATTACCTTCTCGCATTATTCCTCCGTCGGGAGTGTCGGGATGTTTTATGATTTCTGTTTTTAGTTTGACTTCTCGTGGGCTTTAAATGCGGGTAAATGCGGGAAGTGAGAGAGCGTGGCAGAGAGGGGGAGAGGGTGGCTTTTACTGCCACTTCATGGGTGCCATTTTTCTTCCATTCCCGCTCATTAGAACGTCTGCCCGTTTCCTGCCAACGCGGTGGCCTGCCAAGCCGACCGCGTGCCGACGACTGGCATTATTTTCGTAATTATTTGCTGGGAGTTTTCGATTTTCATTTCCTGTTGATGCATGCGGTAGCTGCTGACGATTGTTTCGACCGGTCCGTCGAACACTTTCGCTATCGTGTGTGAAAAACAATTAGATTATATTTTTATTTTTTTCGGGGTGTTTATTATAATTTACAGTTTAGTCATAGTTTACTAAATGATTTAATGTCGTCAGTTTGGTTGTTTTCTTGTCCAGTAATAATACTTTGATGTTTTGAATTTTTTTTATTATATTTAAAGCATTTTAGTTCAGTTTACTAGTGTTTTCTTGGATATGTTGTTCAGCCGTGGATTGCATTATTATATGAGAGCTTTCTGTGACTTGATTTTTACCTTCTTCCAATTAGTCTTTACACAATTAATTCTTTACGCATCTAGCCATTTGAACCGAATTGAATGTGATGTTTGGTCGTCCATTAACTAACTTATTCTTTTATTTAACCATCC
Organism: Anopheles funestus; assembly: GCF_943734845.2. NCBI lineage: Eukaryota > Metazoa > Arthropoda > Insecta > Diptera > Culicidae > Anopheles > Anopheles funestus. The sequence goes on from NC_064598.1 coordinate 46,168,909, forward strand.
CAAAGAACACTGTAAAATGATTATTTGTTTTATTAGAACACACCTTCACTTCAATAATACTTTGAAAAATCTTCCTTATCCTTATATAGTGTTTTTTAGAAAAATTGTTTATTTTTTATAATATTAGTTTTGTAAAATGATTATTTGTTTTATTAGAACACACCTTCACTTCAATAATACTTTGAAAAATCTTCCTTATCTTTATATAGTGTTTTTTAGAAATATTGTTTATTTTTTATAATCTTAGTTTTACTTTACAAGATACTCCAGATATCATCAGACAACTTCGCACGCTTTGTATGTACCTGTGCCTGGAATGTCTCTGAACATCCAACAAACAAAAGTTCATCCCCCATCAAGAATGAGACAAAGACAAATTAACAAGTAAATAGCTCACAAAAAAGCGGTTCCACAGCACAAACAAATCCACGCGAATAAATTCCCAATACATCACGCATGCCAAGACAAATCATCTTGGTCCAGGTGACACTCCATCACTCAGATCGTGTTCCGAAGCTTCGTTTTGTTTACCTTTCTGTATTTACTCACCGATCTGTTGATGTTTGCTTCCTTCCTTCATTACCGACGTGAACACCGCAATTTTTCCCCTGTCCTGATGCAGATGGCATGCGCGATCTACGTTCACCACCTTCTCACCGTACCGTACCAACGCAATGAAACTGGCAGAAACATAAACACAATATTTTCCAAGCTTGCGCTTCAACGACCCCGAACGTGGTAGTGAATGTGTGACGCGAGTTGCGCTTTTGGTGTCGCATGCAAATGAGAAGCGGCTGCCATGCATCACGCATTGCACCGGGAAAGAAGAACAACCCGACCGCTCTCGAACAAGCGCTATGTAAAAAAGACAAATGCCCCCTCTTCTACAATTCCTCTGGATGGTCCCCGGGAACCGGGTTAGGGTAAAACAACAAAATCTAGCCCGTTGTGTTGCGGTTAGTGCCACACTCGATGCTTATGGATATGGACCATAGGAGGTGAAAGAGATCATCCACAAACCTACATTCATTTCTAGGTTATTACAGTCACCCATGGAACCTGCTGTTACCGGTTGTGACAAACGTACGCACGGTTACCTTTCGCTTGGAGCTTAACCATTAACACGTTAATCCAGTTGACTGCACTGCAAGGGATCACACTCACAACGGGTACTGTTTTACGTCGAATAACTTCCCAAAACTGTGATATGTTTAAATGATGGAACACACGTTTGTTGGGAGAACGCGAGAAAGAGCTTTTGGTTGAGCTCCACCAATGATGTGGCATGCCGGCACCTATTCCATTATTTTCGGCGTTTATTTGACGCGATTTTGTCATGCGTCACAAGTTCCCGGTGCATTGTTTGCGTTGGTAAATGGGTGATTTGTCTGAGAAAATAGTGAATGAAACGAGGACCCATCCACTCCATCTCCTGCGGGAGAGAATTGGTTTACATATCGGAACACTTGCTGTAAATCCATCAGGTTACTGGAAGGAAAGGAAAGGTTTTATGTACTCGACCTACAATTGGTGGTTTGTTTAACTTTTGCGGCATCAATGACAATCAAATACACGATCGCTACAAGCATCTCATGACCAATGTTTTTTTTTTAATATTCTAATGCGTTTGACAAACAAAAGTAACCTGCTGCTTTTGAAAGGTGAAAGAGATGCGTAAAGTAATGCGTTGGTAGAACAATGGAAAATGTGTTTGCACATTAATAAATAGAAGAAAAAAAACGTTGAAAACATTACCGACGACACAAGGTATTTGCAAGATCTATTAGTATATTCTGCTGGACATTGTGAGGTATACAATTAGAAAATTGTTTCCAATTTTATAAATTCATAAATCATTTCCAACTACTCACAACATATGCTTTATGCAACTTAGATTCTAGTAGATGTACTCAATAAATAGGACACCCTTTTGACATTTCCAATGAGAAATTTACTTTGATTAGATGTTAATTTATTATTATATTTCGTAATTCCATAACTACTACAAAAGATATGCACTGCAACTAAGAAATTCCTTTGTTCTATGTCTTTTTCGTTTCGTTCCATAAACGATCCGGTTTTCCCTTAACCCTCAACACACATCAGGCTGAGACCATGCACGAACAGCTTCGGATGCTAACGGAGGATCTTCAACGGAGCATATTCTACTGGCGCATGATCGTTGCCTAGCTTGCAGCCACAAGTGCACTAGGGTACCCTAGTGGTACCTACTTCAACACAGCCGCCAGCTAACGTCACCCGACACAACAGTAAACAGTACCAAAAAAAGTATCGAGTTTTCGATTCGTCGATCAATATTCCAATAATCCATTTTAAATCAACGGACAGTACAACCAATCATCTGCGCGAAAGTGATCACCGGGTGACTTTGCTAATGCGAGGGGCGTCGCATGCGACCACGCCTAAACATTACACTAGCCCCATGCACCTCGAGAGCATGGTCAACTGCAAGATGAGCTCGCAGAACGATTCGGTCGAGGTGGAAAGTTTACTGATGAGCCCGTGCTGGAACCAGTCCACCAGCGTCACTGATCAGTACCTGCTCGATGGTCACAAGCTGCTGCTCGAGGCCGAACTCGACTCGCTGCCGAGCGATGGCGAAACGCAAAAGAGTTCCATGGACGTGCTCGAGAACCTGCTGCTCAATTCGGCCGCCTCCATCACAAGCAACGGCGCGAACGGACACAGCCACTCGAACGGTCACATAGGGGGCGGTGGAGGTGGAGGTGGTGGTGGTGGCGGCGGCGGAGGTGGAGGGGGAGGTCTCGGGAATGGAGACGTGAAGCCACTGCCCTCGTTTACCTCCTTCAATACTGGCCACCTGTCGATCAATGGTATCTCCGGGTACCATTATACGGCGATCGCTCAGCGTTTACCGGAGGAGAATAATAATTACACGCAAAACACGTACACGAGTGGTGCTACCGGTGGGTCTGGCCATCTGGGAGGTAGCAGTGGGACGACGAATGGTAATGGAAATGCTCCCGGTACCGGAACCAGCGTCGGTTCGACGGGTAGCGATAACAACATCGTTTCGTCTACATCAACCTGCCTGCCCGACTCGGTACTAAATCCGGACGGATCGAGTGCCGACAATGGGGGCGGTGCGTGTAGTCTGGCTGATGTGAAGCTCTTCTCGGATGGGTCGCTTGACGGTACCAAAATCTACAGTGCACCTGCGGACAGTTGCGTAATGAATGGGGCCGATTCTGTGTCGAGTGCGCGGATATTCGTCGATACGAAGGAGTTGTCCGAGTACGATATGAGCTCGATCGAGGATATTGCCGCGATCATTGGTTCGGCGATTGCTGACACAACCGTGCCGAGCAGCAAGGTGGAGAAGGAGGATGGTAATGATACGCGCGACTCGTGGATGGATCTGGACGCGTGGATCGAGGGCACCTGTACCGGTGTGCCAGATGGTGGTAAGCTCATCGTAACGCAGCAGGACTCGCTCAGCGAACTCATCCTACCGAGCTCCCCCGTACATACGTCCAGTGGCACTAGCTCCACGTTGCAGAGTCTGCTGACGCACGGTTACATGCCACTGCTGCAGAACCGATTGCAGCACGGACCACCGATCAAGCTGGAAGCGCCAAGCTCAACCTCGTACTGCGGTGAGCTGATATCCACCTCTACTAGTCCACCCGGGTCGGTCGTCTCGACCTCCACCGATAATCTCATACTCAACGGCAGGTACCTGCAGGGACATCATCACCATCAAAACGGACACCACTTTGCGCTCGGGTCGATGGGATCGCTCACCAAACCGGACGGGCTCTGCAGTCCGGAGCTCGGCCTAAGCAATTATCCCCACACGACCACCACCACCTCTACATCCTCCTCGAGCGCTAGCAACTCTCCGACGACACCAAAAAGTAAACGGCGTAACCACAAGCAGCAATCGAAGCAGCCGGGAACGCTCGTCCCGACGCCTACCGGTGCCCTCAACGCCCAACAACATCAGCAGCAACAACACCATCAACAGCAGCAGCAGCAGCAGCAACAACATCACCAACAACAGCAGCAACAACACCACCAACAGCAACACCAGCAGCAGCAACAACAGCAACAACAACACCAGCATCAGCTCAACGCTCAATCGCAACAGGCCGCGGCACTCAGCTTCCAGGCGGCGAACGATCTCAGCGGGCTACTCGGCAAGGAGAAACCGGTCCACCGGTGTAACATCTGCAACCGGGGTTTTCTGAACAAGAGCAACATTAAGGTGCACCTGCGGACGCACACGGGCGAGAAACCGTTCCGCTGCGAGGTGTGCGCCAAAGCCTTCCGGCAGAAGGCACACCTGATCAAGCACCAGCAGATACACAAGCGGATTGGGCGCGATTGACCATCAGAGACGGTGCCGCCGAGGAGTTCGTCCGGTGCGCGCAAAGCCAAACGCACATCCGACGACACCGAGTACGGCACCGTCACCGGCGACTATCATACCAACGACGATCAGCACAACATTCCATCCGAACTGGAGGACCTGGACGAGCTGGATCTCGACATGGAGCTGGAGCAGGATCAAGCGAACCAACGGTTTCATCGTTCCTTCGTACCGTTCGTGTGATCGACGTGATCGACGTAATCCCAAAAGTCGTGTTTCTGTGTAGATTAGTGAAGTTATTCGGTGCGCTGGCAATGCTCCGAATATCTGCGATTCGGTGCGGAGAGTTGTGCAGCCAATGTCAAAGAAACAACAAAAACACACATTAACACTCGTACCTCAGGAGATTAGTGAAGTAGTTGCTGGGAGGAAGATGCTTGCTGCTATCCTCTTTTCAGCTTGTGTGGGACCAATCTGTCACAAGGACGGCAGGGTTCTGGTGTGTACATAGAGAAGGGATGGCGCTTGCTCGTGGTGCTCGCGAATGTCCGGGCCGGGCACTTGTAACACTCAAAACAAAACATATTTATTTCCTTCCGGCGCTAATACCCCCGGAGTTGCGATCCACGAGTTGACGCTTCCCATGATTGTTATGTTATTACGCCTATCATTATTAAACCACGTGTTTGCCGTCGTGTTGCTGCAGATAGGAGTAAAGTAGAAGCTAGGGCTATTCGCGATTAGTGGCGGATCGGCGGTTGGTGAATGTAATTTATATCTGTAACAAATGTACGCTATAACGCTAAGTTAGATATTTATTCGTTAACTCCAGCGTCAACTGTTGGTCTTTAAGGGCTTGCTGGGTCAACACCTTTCTAGCAGGTAAGCGTAATAGTAACAGTAGTAACAGACAAATACAGAACACGGCTAGGGCATTGATTGCCACCCAAGCAACAAACATGCAAAAAAACAATTTCATCACAAACACAGATGGAAGATGGCGGTATCTGGTAACGCGGTGCAAAACGGAAAGTAAAGATTTGTTATTGTTACTGAGTTTTTTTTAAATGTTTGTTTGTACTTTTTAATTTCCGCTTTAAGGCACCGCATCCCACCAGAACCGTTTTTCCATTTGTTAAAATATACATACGCAAAACGTTCATTCCAAAAATCAACCTCCTTCGAACAATTCCATTTCCACAATACGTACCGATATTAAGTTACTACCACTATAAGTGCGCGGTTAGTTCGCACAAAAAAAAACATGTACGATGCCTTCAGTACCTTTGCTTAGTAATAATTGTAAAAAAAACACTAGATGAGAAAACCTCATAATACGGACACAACAAAACGCTGTCTTCCTTTTAGTTAATTGACATGGACGAACCTTACCATCGGTTAGGAGGAAACATGAGAACAAAAATTGTGTTGTAAAAAGAATTATTGCTCCCCCGATTGCGCTGTGTAGAGCAAAGAAAAAAAAACAATAGATAGTTTGTACGTTGTAATGCTAGAGCAAAACCAGTCTAAACGGAATAAAATGGTTTGGTTGGTAGAACAAAACACCGAAAACACCACTAAACAACAGCTTTTCGAAGTCATCGATTCTTCGGGCGCCATAAACTTCACTTAACCGTCTTATGTTACGATTCGACGTACGGCTGTCCGCTAATACTAGCGAAAGCTCCACGTGTAGACCAGTAGAGAGCTAACACAATTGGGCAATGGGAAATTAAAATACGCAAAACGGTTAAATAAGCATACACTAGCAGTAAGCGTAGCGTGTGTGTTAATGTAGGGACAAATATAAGCAACGTACACGGTATGCAAGTGAAGAAAAAAAACCGATAGGAGAGTGGAATAAAAACATGTGCAATTTTTAACTTTAATCATATCCACTTCTTAAGTAGGTGTGCGAATACGTTACGTTAGTTTCTTATAACGTTCTTCTTTCTCTATACTTCCCACAAAGGGTTTACGACACTATACCTGTACCTAGAGACAATTCTACATTCGTGTGTAAAGAAAAGAAAAAGGCAAACCTTTTACCGAGGACAATGTCATTGGGACATCTTCGATCACAATTCTTAGCATCTGCTTCTACTTAAACATTTCTACCAATTTAGAAAATTCTTTATCAGCTCTCATTTTCTTGTGTTATATCCCCAATATTATGGAAGTATTGTAACATAAAGCAACACATATTACAACATGCACACACTCACACACAACACACAGACAAACACACAAGCATACAAAACTACGGGCTTGAGACAAGCGACGATTGGTAGGATGTAAAGGTGTAAAGCGGTGTAGACTTAGCGTTAAGCGGAAAAGTGTTAGGTTTCGTAAGCGAATCTTCCGATAAGCCCCCCTCCCCCCCAAAGTGGAATAAAAGGACTCATCTATATAAATGTATTAATATGGACACGCATAAAGAAGAAATAAAATCAATCTTACCTACATTTAGGAGATGCATGCAATATTTGATTTGAATGCTGTTGTTTCGTGTTTTTTTGTTCTCTGAAGCAACAAATTTTGAACAGAGTTCTGGAGAAAACATTTCTACTCTCACCAAACAACTTTTTACTTTTCTTTTTTTTATCGGATCTGATTATCTTCTAGCTGAATTCAAGTTAAGTACATAACTACATAACGTCAAATGTGCACTTGCCTAAATGGGAAATGGCCATTACTTTACAACAATTACATTTTCCTTTTTTCATCATTCAATAACGTCCAGTTTCACAACCAACTCTATTTAATTGCATCACTTACCTGTACCAACAAACTCTCACACTCGAGGAAGCAAATGAAAATCCACTCCTATAAATTGAAGAAACAAACAACTGATCGATCTTCCGAATAATTTCTACAAGATGTTTTTCTTTGTGGACATTTAAGTGCTTCGTGCTTGTTCACTCATCCCGGAAAACGGATCAAACTTTAATTTGACAAAAACTCAACGTAACGCCGTATTCTTCGCTCATTGATCCAGCAAACGACAAACTATTGCCATGCAGACAACGATCCACGATTCGCAAAAAAACCCCAAAAAGGGATTAGTTGCGATTGGATGTAGTCTTCGATTTCGTATGCACTCCATTTTACAGCTTTCCGCATGGTAGTAAAAAAATAAGCCTCCAACCAATCGCACCTTGTTTTGGGACGCAAAAGGTAAGTTACCGTTGAGAAATATTGAAAATGAGAAACTCTACCAGGTGGATGCAGCTGCTGAAGAAGGCGAAGAAATCCAAAGATATTGGTTTGCTCGGTATATTGGTTTAATTGGAATCGCGATCAAAATTGAGGCAACCGTTTTTAAACCGCGTGGCACCTTGCGCGCGACTACGAAACGGTGACTACGACATACGCGATGTGGAAAAGCAAAACTCACCAACGGTTCCACAAATTATTGCCATCGTGCGCGGTTGATTATTATGATCTACGATCGTGAGGCAATATATGGTGGAGTGTGTGTGCGTTTGTGTGGATGTGTCTTTTATGACTATTTCCTTCAATTGCATGCTTCAGCTGACCATGTCTCCATATGAACCATTCGAAAGGGTATCAGTTGATGAGGGGATGAAACTTCAGGTTTCATACTAATCAGCCGTAAAGCTGTAAATGATTATCGCCGTAGATTGATAAGGTCATATGCAATTTGTATGTAACCGCATTATCGAACATCCCCAATGTACATGATACTAACATTCTCACTGCTGGGTAAATAATTTCTTTGACAAATTCATTTCCTAGTTTTTTTCGTAACATAAAAGACTTCAACGCTAAGTGACGAACCTTTCCGTAGTATGCCCAAAGCCTTACATGTACGGCAAGAAAACATAACATTAACATGAAGATCTCTGCATCCAATTGGACGGCCTCAAATAACGATCGTGATCAGCGGCTGGATCGAACCGTGGCCGGTGCAAATGGATGGTATTAGGCGGTACGTTTATTGGTCTTTCGATCGATTTATTTCGTTTCAGCATCATTATTCCAAATCTTTACGAACGAGTGAACCAATTCGATCAAACTCGAATCTGATCCAGAGGTTTCACTTTTACTAGTCTGGAAGGCATGAAGGTGCGGAGCGAGATGGTTTTTTTTTATTGCCCAGTGATCAGTCTCCGATAAGTCGAGCCCTATGCTTGCTCAGCACAGATTAGCTCCGAATTTGAATTGCCTAGGAAACGGCGGCAAGTAAGAGAATCGGAGAAATTGGCTTCCAATTTCATTGATCGATTGATCGATTCTGATACTGATGGTGACCAAGCCGGACACTCCCAGCTACAGCTAATAATGATGGTAGTTATCGAAGGCGTTAGGAAAGTGATTGACAAATTAGTAACTCGGTCGACTAAGGTTTGCCGACCTTGCTCTGTCGCCTCAAATCCACCGTAAAGAAAAGTGCCACTAGCAAAGAGAACTAACCGGCTGCCTTACACCGCAAACTCAATGTATTGCTGTGTGTGTGTGTAGTGCCAGACCGCGAAGCAACGCTAACGCAAAATGAGCCACAATTTTTCCAAACGTCGCGATCACTCAATCTCAATCATTACTTCCCTGTTGGAGCTTAGCGATTAACGAGCTAAACGCAAGCGCGATGGAAGTGGGGCAATTTCTAAAAAAAGCCGAGGGAAAAAAAGTACATGGTAAAACTATCTCAACAGAGCAGTGCGAGCGGTGAAGCCGGTGTACCGAAATGTATGGCGGTATGTGGGTTGCTCCTTCTTTCAACCACTCTTTAATGAGTCGAATCCGATGCGAATCACTGCGCACCTTACCCGTGTTTAGGTTTTTCCTAAATAATCTTAACCTCGTTTTACTTCTTTTCGTCTTTACCTGCGCACCGTAGCCTCCGTGTGCGATACTGCCCGAGTCACCAGGGGGGTTTTTTTGTTGTTTTTTTTTTACGTGGTAAATTGACCTTAATTCGTCTATTTCATCCGATTTAGTAATTCGTTTACACTCGGGACGGGTTACAACAGGGTTACCGTCGAACGTCGATTCCGGTGCAGTTGGAAAGTTCCTAGCGAAACACGCAAAAACCCATAACTTGGCTGGCTGTAGTGGATGGTCGTATATTCGAGCATAATTTATCGAGATTATTGGATTAAAAGTAGTAGTCAATTCATCCAAAGTTTGCTTTTTCCCAATTATTAAAGTTTGAAATCACAAATTATAGTTAAGTGTTTTGCACTCAGAAGCTCAAAAAAATTTGCGATTTTTTTAAAGAAAAAATACCTTGTATGTAGGATACGATGTGTGTCTAAATAAATATCCATATTCAAGAGATAGTTTAAAAATTTATTAAGCATAGCATAAGCTTTCATAAAAAGTCACCGAAACCAGAAGAATTGTAAATACTTTGAAAGTAGATTCACAAGTTTAGCACTTTTCCAGTAGTATTTAATAATTTTCAATTAAAGGAACATAAAAGAATCTTCTTACGGACGCCCAGGCCGTATCAAGACTTATTTTATCTCGTACCAGGATAGTCAGCCCTTGCTACGGGGAGATGGCTCAGAAATTTCAAAATTCAAGATCTGCTTTGACGAGTACTAGATTTAAGTATTTTCTTTGAAAATATTCTTACATTTTTGGGTTCCGATGTATTTTGCCGACGAAATCGGTTTTTTTCATAACACTCCCATGGTAGATCTGTAAAACGTCAATTGTTGTGTTCATTTAATTGCTGCGTTGTTAGTTACTCTGTATACCTTTAAATGGACACGCTAGCCATCCAATATACGTTTTAGTTTTTTTTAATCTCAAGAAAGATCTGGTTTTTGAACTTCTGAATGTTTATCTTTTCTTAAATTGTTAAAGTGAAATAATGCTAATGGCAATTTCCAAAACTAATACAATAACTGTTGAAATTTCGTATAAACTGAATACTTTAAGCATATATCACACTTAATAATGTTTTATCAAATGATCTATTGCATAACAAACAATTATCACATAAAATCTCTACCAAATAGTTTAAAAAGATAAAACCATATTCCGATCTTCTGATGGGATGACGTTCTTTTATGTAAATTTCCTCCACCATTCACAGCAAGATCGCGATTGTCCATAATGACTTTTAAATGAATAGACATTCCACGGCTTTCTAAACTGTAGTACAATATGCAAGTTCCAGTGCAAATCATAACAAAGCATAAAGTAACCACGCAAATGTTGCCAGCTAGAGTAGAATAGTATCAAACCATGTATCTTCCCAGTAACTTTAAATATCATTCCATCGCACGTTCGATCGTTATGCGTCGCAACATATTTATCACAACTATACACGCGTTTGCTCCCACGCTCAAGCAACCAGGCCCAAACACTGAAAAAGTAAATAAAACCCACTACATTTTTCTATTAGAAAAGGTAACATGTAGAACAAGAAAATATTGATCGAATGTACCACATGCACGCAGACCGTATGCTGTGATCAATTGGTTCAATTTCCACCATTACTTCTTGAAACCCCTCCTAGAATAAGTTTCCAACGAAATTGTCAAATTTCCGGTCCCATAAATAACGTTGCAATAATTTCATATTCGTTAACACTCGGTCCACCACTTAATTCAATCCACTTTTCTTTCCACTTCTGCTGCAAAAAATACAAAATCTTTTCATTCCATTTGATTTACCTTTTCTTTTTTCTTTGCACAGAACAATGACTTTATCCCGTGTTTTACAATAGCTCGTGTGTCTACTTACCCGATGTCCTACTTTCCGTAGTATGCGTTGCAGTTTTCAATTCGCTTCCCAGTCAACGCCGCGCAGCGCAAGAGGAAAACAAAACCTGCACCAAAGCGCTACCAATCGGTCCGAAATCCGTAAAGAAAGCATCACGGGTTTCTTGCGCTGCCTCATGCGGTGGCGGTAAGATCATATCCACAGGACCATGGGAAGGCATCTGGACGCCCACGGCACGCCCACGAGTACGAAGCGCGCGCGTGCAATCGAATTGCATAAATTGTGTCACTCAATTTAATTGCTAATGCGCAGCCGAGGCGCCCGAGTGCATGAGTGGCTTCACTGCATCTGGGTACGCGTCAGCAGATGCCCGCGGAGTGGCATGCATTCCCACTCGCCTGTCCTTTCGTTAGCATACACACACAGATACATGCGCACACATCGGCATTATTCAATTTGTTTGCATGCTTGCACTCTGCGAACGTCCCCGTCTTCCCTTCATTAACCGTGATCGAATCGTATGGGTGGGCCACCGAGGGTGTGCTGATGGAAAGCTGAATCCATTTCTTTACCTTTAGCTGTATCTCTTGGTCCTGTAGTAAACGCAATACGAAACGTGATTAAACCCTCAAACAGCAATGTAACAGTACATCGGAAAAAATACAATCAAATAATAAAAAACTATTTAACAACTGTCCAGAAACATTATATTTTTAATTAAAACAGATATTTTAAATCTTCTTTATTTATTTTTCATTAGTTTTCATAAGTTTTATGATATTTATTATAATTTAATACTTATAAAAAATACATTTATTATTTTAAATACTTGTTAATATCGAAATTATAAAATATTCATATTTATATATGATTGTGTAATTTCATAACATATAAAGTTTATGTAATATTCTTTTATTGGTTTTTTGGTAACAAAAACCAAAAATTCTTTTAATAAAATATAATAAATAATATAATAATGAAAACACTGCGACAGTAAAAAATAAAATATGGTACAGACAATTGTTTAATAATGTTTCTTAAAACTGCATGTCCTTCAAGGGCTCAAATGAACAACGCACGAGCCATGATCACTGATCGAGGGGGAAAAAACCAGCCTCCCCCCATCCGCACTAACCAACATGAAAGAAATACAATAAAACTGTACCGCAACCGAATGCCGCCCCTGGCACTGCTTCGGCACAATCTGCGGATCACACCGTACCACACCACAATGGGAAAAATGGCCATGATAATGAAAATTTTGCGCTAGTAAACCAGTCACCGGCATGAACGGGATAAACGTGACGGTTTGCAGAGTCGTTGCGCGAACGTTTACCAAACCGAACGCGCCGCCATTGGAGGCCGTGTCACGGTCAGTGTCACTGCCGCCTCTGCTGACTAACTGCACAACTACGGACCAACACTGATGCGAGTGTGAGTATCGGTACGAGTGAATGACCGTCGTACTATTTACATTTAAGTGCCCCGCGGAGATGCTCGATTGATGCGAATGCATTGATTTGTTTGTTGCATTGGTGTGGTTTGTGTTGCGTTGTATTTTTGCACCTTGGATGCGTAGATTTGATCATGAACTGAGCTTGGTTAGGGTTATAGGAATGCAATGGTACTAAAGGTTGAACTAATTGACAAGTGGTTTAAATATATTGAAGTTTTTTTTCTTTGTAAGAATATTAAATGCAATAAACGGTGAGTGAAAGTAGTATCAAATTTTGTACGGTTAAATATTTGGCAAAATGTGTATGTATATGAATCATCACTGTATTTTAGTTAAGTTATTAATTCTTAAAGATTTTCATTTTTTATTGAATTTGAGACTCAAGGTATGCAGTTTATATATTTAAATCTAAATTATCTACTTATACAATATAACTCTTTTTAAAGATAGTTTATCAATTTCCCAAATTGCCTCCCAACACATGTTGTGATTGTCACGCAATCATACTTAACGCCAGCGAAATTTAATCCAACACACTAACTATTTACAATGCACATAAACAAATAGTGTGCTAAGTCGTTGTTGAGCATTCGTCTAAATTGTGTTTGTTTAAACATTTGACAAAACCCTCTCCATTATGGGAAACTAATCCTCCGTACCTAATCCCTCCAGTACCGTTAACAAGGGATGGAATATTTGCAGATCACTTCCAACCGCTTCGTTCCGTGTGTCTTCTTTGTAGCAAACCCCAGCCGGCTGCATTCGGGATCGTTTGCCGCGGGAAGCTAAGTTACGGGAAGTCGTCGTCGTAATTGAAAATTGAGGTTACGACAAAGTTGATTTTCGGTCACTCCAGAACTCAGCCTCTTTCGTTCGGCTCGTAAAGTGTTTGCCTGTTTGCAAAACATTTCCCACCCAGCTTCCACCGCACATGGATGCTCAAATCCGATACCCACACGATGTCAAGGCATGGTGCCAAAAAATAGCCTCAAAGCAAAAGAGCCAAGAATAAAGAAAACACTACCTACTCTACCAAAGTGACTATCGAATAGTTTAAAGGGGTTGCGAGTGACAAGCCTTAGGAAAAAGCATATCCAACGATTGGAGCTCCCAAGAAGTGGGGATCGTTCGGAATGGCTCGTAAAGATAAGACATTCGGCTATGGATGGCGGGATTCGTCGTAGTGTATCTACCAGGATTGGTAACCTATGCCGCTTTCTGGGACATCTTCATGAGTCGTGAGACATGCCGCTGTGCTTGAAGTTCATAGTTGAACCAGCTTCAAGAGACTTGTTGTTTTTTTCCTAACACATGATCCAGGGTCTGTACTAGAGCTATAAGCATCTTCGTCAGAATGCGATATAAAATTGATTAAATTAACTGTAGAAAATTTGTGTTAAATATTAAATTATTAGGTTTGTATTCGCAATATTGGTTTCGAATGGTATAAATCAATCATTTGTTAAGCTTTTGTTGAATTCATTAGTTTTTCACCATCCTAAACTTAAGGTTAAATATTTAAATTGTATGAAGCTCAATCAATAAAATGATAAAAGCTTACATGAAAAAAGGCTAAATTTACAGGTTGTAAAATAATTAGAAAATATATCTTCCCAGTTTATATTTGAAAACAATTATTCCCCGCTTAATACTTCTGATATCAAGTGAAAGAAATTAAAATAAAATACAAACGAGCCAGTATTACACATTGCACCAAATGTCCTACTAACCTTTTATCCTAAACAAGGGAACCCTGTATGTTAATTAAAGTCCTCAAGTAGTTAAGTAAATTTTTTTCCCGACACACTCATTTAAGGCGCAATGAAAAAAAGGAACATTGCCTGCATTTTACATTAACACATTTTTCATCCGCAGCCTCACAACCATGTCCGCAAATCACGCACATCCGTATGGCCTTGATATTCAGCATCGATTAGTGCGATTATGTTGTGCCGTTTACGGTTTCGCCCCAACGTCTACACATACACATGCTTAATTGTGCATCCAGCTTCATCCACATCCCCTATCCACGCTTCACTGCCGAGCGGCTCTCAAATTGATTGCTATCATTTGCGTGCGTGAGCAGTGGCAGTACGTACATCTAGAAGCATGGCCGTGGTTGTCCGATACTCATCGATCGATTGAACGACCGATCGGACACAGCCTTACCTTAATGTTTGCGCCCACGCCCGGCTCGGAGCTAATGCTTTGTGCAATTACAACGCACATGGTATGCAATTACTTCATGTTCGACTTCCACACCGAACGCGAATCGGTGAATTGTGGCACTGGGATTGGTATGGACCAATCATTAGAATGTGCACTGTTTGACCCAAACGAAGGTGTGGATATGCGTGTGTTTTATGTTGTGGTAATTTCTGGTCGATAAGTATGAAGCGTTGGATTGAAATGTCACACTCAACTAGAATTTCAACCAAACAAACGTCATTACACACCATACGTCAGTCGAATTATTTTGAAAGTGATCGTATGCTGTTGTAAAGAGGTGTTCGACACAAGTATTCGACACTCCACCACAACTTGAATGTTAGATTGTATGCGTGTATGACTTGAAGTTTTTTTTTTTTGGTTTGTCGATAAGAAGAGATTCTGTTTGAATTATTTCAATCAAAAGACTTTAATTACTACAACTTTAGCCAACAACTTTAAATCTATCACCATTATACTATAATAGACGAAAAATGCAGCCAGTCCTCAGAGTCTTCAACTCATCAAATCAACTTTTATTTCTTTTCCTACTCCCTCAAATACAATCATTTCCAACCCACTAATCAACCGTCCAATTGAACAGGTGTCATCGCACGTATCATACCATTCCCATGCTCACATTACGGAGATGCTTACCCGCGCTCTGTCGTTGGCTTCTACTAGGCTCATGTATAGTTTCCCATTTCCCATCGCCACACAGAATGATGCTGCGCATGTGAACATGACACCGATGTGACCGGTCGGTTTTGTCAGGAAATACGAGACCTCCGACTATGCAATTTAACGAATACCGTAAGCTATCTTCTCCATTGCAACCTAGAATCGGTCAACTCAACATTCACCAGCGAAAGCACATTCTCCAAGGATTTCCAACCCAAGCGAAAGGTGCAATTGATGGCGCATATGTGACGATAGCTATTTTAGGCAAATTACCTTCCAATTCTCATCGCATCAACCGTCACCGACGTGTT
This sequence comes from Anopheles funestus, assembly GCF_943734845.2. Lineage (NCBI taxonomy): Eukaryota > Metazoa > Arthropoda > Insecta > Diptera > Culicidae > Anopheles > Anopheles funestus. The sequence continues at coordinate 46,184,618 of NC_064598.1, forward strand.
CTACGTTCGTTCGGGTGAATGCATCTAAACACCTTTTCACACCTTAGCCCGCTTTGAGTAGTTGGTATGATGCCGACATTTTATTGGACGAAGTCGAAACGATCACTTCTACCACTTGCGTGTTGCCTACAGTATTATACACGGGGTTGGAAATACTTTACCATTGCTTATTACAAAGACGAGCTAAGAATAAGGAATTCTAGCAAGCAGCAATAGCGTGGAAATGGCTTTGAATAAATCATTCAAATCCATTCGAATACTCATATATTGCTCTCATTGCCTAGGAATACACCAATCGAAACAAATCTTCATGTTCAAGCAAAACTAAACCACATCCTCAAAGCCAATAACTGAGCTGTTGTTGGTTTACTTCTTGACCTAACCACAATTACCCATCTCTTATCGTTACCAAGTGCTTTTAGCGGCAAAAAGGTGTACTTTAGACCAGCAAAATAAGCGAAATTTACATGATCGAAAATGTGTAGCATTGAATTCGAGAAGAAACTTTAAATACCCAGTGATCTTTGGCGAAAAAAATATGTAAACTTCAAGTTCCATCAGTAACACAAATAGGACACGATCCATGGTAAAAGATGCTGCAAAAAAGCAATGTTTCTCGTTAAATTTTAAAATGGTTTGTTCCAGCTCTTCCGCACCGGAATGAAGGCGAACAAACGACCCATTATGTACTCATTAAACACCTCTAAACGAATGCTAAGGGGGCCCACTTGAATCAATTTTAATTGTTATTCAAAAAATTAATTTAACCAGTACACGTATCTTGACCGGCGGGATCGTGTGTAAACCAGTGCCAAAGAAAAACGCGGTAAGGGTTCCTGGGGGATAAATGTTGCCGTAAGGCATGCTGCTGCAAAACATATATAAAATAACCCTCCCCAAACGAGAGTCAGCGTCCCGTGCCCGAAAATGTAGCTAAAGCTTTTTTTTTTTGGGTACACGCAGATAAAATAATAATAAAAGTAAAACATCTCCTCAAGAACCGGCCCACGGCTGGTGTTCGAGGCAAATAAAGCGTACGGCGAAAGAAACACATTTCATCCACCTACCAGTAACGCAACCTTTTCGTACCGCTTTATCATGTCGCCCTGTGTGAGGATCGAGCATCCCGGCCATTGCATACCAGCAGCATTTACGATCGCCCACAAACACACGAAAATAATGATAATAAAATGAAACAAGGAACGTATAAAACCCCCCTCTCTCTAAGCTCAAGCTGGGCCCAGGGCTATAATCTACAGGAGAAGGCACGCCGCCCGTACATCGTCATCAGAAGCGCACAACGACGAACGAGTTTTGGGGAATGTCGGCAAACGCTGAGCGGTTCGGGAGGTTGATGGCAACAGAACAGTGCTAGGCAAAGCTATAAGAAGCTGCTCCATCGCTTTTAAGCTGATCCAAAACCATACGCTAGACACAGACCCATAGTGAGAGGGAAATTTTGTTCTTTTTTTTATTCGATTCTCTAAAGTATCGTCCAATATCCGGCGCACTAGGACGACTATATGATGACAATAATAAAAAAAAGCTCTGCACGAGGGACGAGTGCATGTTGCTCGTACCGCACAGTCCAAAAGCTCAGCACTGTTGTCGCAAACGGGAGTGGTCACGGCCAGGGCCGAAACGTTCGCGCCCCAAAGTCGTACACAACGTACCTTCCTCCAACACCAACAAAGTCATCGGGTGGACTTGGACGTAGTGGACGCTGACCAGCGATACAGCGTACCTGCTCACGGTTCTCCCCTTTCGACCAGTCTTCGCAACCAGTTTTCCTGTTCGTAACCAGCGTCTCATCGTCCGTACCACATCGTCACCGTACCGTACCCGAACGCCGGTCGTACATTTGAACGCCACAACGGCGCAAAAGGAAAAAGTGTGCCGTAACCTAAATTTCTTCTTTCCTTCATTTCTCTTTCGATCCAGCGTTCCGACGCGCACTGTCCCTCTGGCACCAGTCACTGTACAGTCGATGCCAAGGCAGCTGTGCGAGACCAATCATGCATACGCTCGGTCTAGGAGGTCTGGGTCTAGGCCATGGCACCGGACTACTGCTGCACATTTTCAACGTCAATGTGTGCAAATTTAAATCTCTCCAATTGCAATTAAATAGCACAATACAATGTTTTGAAAACATCACAGAGAAAAAAAGCATATCTTCACTATCTGTAGTATTTCATGTATTTAACAATAATTAACAAAATTATATCATGTCAAAATCCGAATATCTGGCAAACCATTTGAATAGTTACAGGACCACTCCAACCGAAGAAATTCAGCAACCGATAGTTCGATAGCTTGTTTTAACATAATGACTTTCAGCTATTCTTCGTCAGCTCGTTTGAATTTCGGCAATCCCTTCTTTGGAGTATGCTCGATCATCATACGGTCAACCAATCGGGAAAGATGAAAAATCACTTCCAGCTTCGGAAATGGTTGAATCAAAAAGGGCTGTATTCAGACGGGTTGCCACAACCAGTCACTAGCAGTGGTGGCAGCCCTACAAGGGTGTGATTTGAAAAATGACTCCCCCCGCGTGTACCAGTCACGGAGATCAGTGATCCTTGATTTCGGGACCGAATCTGTCAAGTAACACCCGTTTGGTACCGGCGTCTTCCGCACACCAAAACGATAATGAAATATTATTCCGAAACAAAACTGGGCGGTTTGCTGCTGCGTGTTGGGTGAATTGGGGTGTGTGTGTGTGATTTTTTTTCTTCTTTTGGTTCAACATTTCTGTGTCTCTTTCATGGGGCAGGATCATGGCAACGCACGGATGGGGATGTGACGCTACGGTGTTTGGAAGGCATTTGTTTTGAGAAGGTCCACTCCAAACATCGTCACAACACGGCATCGCCCTGGGCAACCAGTCCAACAAACCACTGTAATCTCGTGCCCCTTTGTGGCCCGGCCCCAAAAATTTCAAAACCCTCACATTAGTGCCCGCACGCACGGTGCAAAACGGAAAGACCAGGCCGGCCTGTTGTTCGACCGTGGTGACCGCAAGGTAGCGTGATAGTTCGGTTTGGCAAAAGGGGAACCATCGCCATCATTTGACTGGCAGCTTATCATTAGTTCTTGGGCGGCTATCTATTTGCACGGAAGTGGGTCAACCCCGTCAAATACCAAAATCGATCCCGACGATCGATCTTCCCGGTGTTTTTGGATACTATCGATACTGACGGCGGGGCGGAGGGAAGAGATTCTAATTTCTCGACGACCCTCTACCGAAAACAGCACCGGTATGTATACCAGCTGTCAGTTCGATGGATCGATCGAGTTCTTTGTCTGCTGTGACAGTAATATTAACACCGAGGCTAGTTTAGCACCTTCTTTACAGTGACTGGGCAAGGAATTTCCAAATTTGGAACAGATTGCTGTTCTTCGTTGCCGTTTGACGCTATCAAGCGTCATATTTACATCATCGCTTTTGAAGACTTTCGCACCTTTTGACGTGTGTTAGATTACGAGAACTCGTTTTTGTTGGGCATCCCTCAGCTTCTTTCAACTAGGCTCATTTCAAATATGATACTAAGCATAGATATGCTCTGATACTGTGAATGATATTACGATTATATCCTTGCATTTGATTCACTATATAATTGAAGATGCATAGCAACGTTTCAAGAATATACTAAACGTTCGATGGATGAATCTGTTATATACTAATATTATAATTAATAATATAAATTATTTTACTATTTACTTAGCTCTCAATTAATAACCAAATTGCATGTTTTTTACTGATAATCATTGTACTCTATTTAATTCATTCATGTACACATCAAACATCCACTTTATCGCTTAATTGTGACCCTCCAGCAAGAAATGGAACGTTTTCCTAATTATCTTAATTTCCACTCACAGTACCCCATTACTGTCGAATGGATTGTGGTCCTTTAGCGTGTAAATAGTTTTATTGCGTTGGCAAACCTCTGCATCGGCAAGCGAAAAAGGTTGTTTGCCAATCCATTTAAACACATTCGTTTTTCGACTGTCTAATTTAACGCTAACCGCTCCAAAGTGGCTCCTGAGGGCGCCACATACCAATTTTCACTCCAATTTTTAACTCTACATATCCCTTTCCTGAACCCGTTCCTTCGTTGCCGTGTGGTTTGTGCTGTATGTTTCAACATCATCCACCAACCACCGATGCCACCCCAAAACTGACCTGGAAAACAAAGCCGTACCCCTACAGCCCGCTGACCAGGTACAGATGTTTTTTTTTTTCATTATTTTGTTGTTTCTTTTTGTTTTGCTTTATTCAGATCGAAAAAGTGGATCCTGAAAAATAAACAGAAAACTAAACTGCTCGCGTCTCGCTGGGAACAAGCAACAAGAACATACCCAAACAGCACACGGCGAGGGTCTCAGTACCGGTCAAGTTCAAACCATCTCCAAGCCTAAAGTTTGCGTGGGCACACTCTTTGCCTGCTGCTGCAATGCCGCCATGCATGGGACGATCGTCAAAAAAACCCGCAAAACAATTCACGCGCCTGGCCTCGAAATGTTCGCCATTGCCGGCCAACTATGCGATTGCGTACGGAGAAAGCATTAGCAATTGGTCTTCTTTCTTATTGCCATCCACAACCTCTTCTCCTTCCCAATTTCAAGTATCGACGTGATCGTGATCGTATTGATGCCGTGAGTGTTGTGCCGAGGAAAACAGCTGGAACGTGTAATGGGAAAATGTGAGGCCCCATCTATGCTGCGGGAAGCATGTACCTACATACGGTGATGCCACTAATAATAATGAAAAAAATCACCACAAGCGCACCACCCCAAACGCGTACGATACGCGTCCATGCGCGCAACTCATCCATTGATCGCCAATCTTTTTATCGCTTCCGCTTCGTCTGCTCCACAACTCTCGGGGTTCCGATTCGCGCACTATGACTTATTTGGGACTCGACAAATCGGGGCCTCTTATCGCTTTTTTTATTTCTCCGCCATCCCTTCTTCTACACACGCCTGGAGATAATTTAACCCCGATCAGATCAATCATTCAGTAATCGAGTGCAAATTTATATAGATGTTTCGATGTGGATGCGTGTGATTTGTGTATATATGGAATACCAGTCCATAGCAAATTTATACCGCATGCTACCCTTACCCTTGCCATTATGGACACACTTGAGCCAGGTGGCGTTTTAAATGAGCTTTAATGTTTGTTCTGCAAATGGTTTGTTTATCACTGTGCAGCGTTTTTGCATTTGAATTTGTCTTATGAGGTTGTAGAAAATTTTGCCTGAAGTATGTCTGGATGTATGTTTGGATGAAGAATCATTTTTCTAGCTCTGTACTGCTCACGATTATTTATTTTTCCAATTTGATTTTATTACACTCTTATTTTTTGTCACTTCTTTCGTAGTAGAATGTCACTACGTAATAATGAGCTGTCGGACTATCACTAACAAAACATTTTCAACACGTATATAGTAATTATCGTATACATTCAAAAATGCACAATTTTGTATTGGAGATGAAACAAATAGTTAAATATAATTGAATAGAACTAATGCGGTTTGAATCATACGTTAAATAGCATGGCATGACAAAATTGATGAAATAGATGCTATGTTTAATGGTTTTGCTAAATCGTTCTGTTCGGCGGTTATGAGTGCTACTGGTAGTAAACGTTATCCTTAACCAATGGAAATGAAATTTTTCACTAGAACCTTCAGTCGCTTCCTTAGCCTATCGCCTACCGCTCACTGACCAGGACTGACACTTCCGCATAACAAAGCCCATTTTGTTGTAGTACTTCCTTACTATTTGGCCAATTGGTTCAACCTCCAGGAGAAACAAAGCGATTATTTTCTTGATGATATTCATCTTAAAATTTAATTGCACTTTTCGGTGTTGTATGGCTGTTGGCAGGTAGCGAACTACCTAGTAGCATAAGACTACTGTTTAACTCTGTAGACGTTTTTCTAGATAGGATAATGTATAACAAATGTCAAGTCGGCTTTATCCGACGAGCACGAAGTATAACACGTAAAACTGCTTCACTTCGGTGAAACTTTTGACTTTTTAACAAAGACTACAAAGGAGTTGCACTTTCGCTCACTGTTTTCGCTTTGAGTATTATGAATTAATTCATAATGAGGTGAAATTTTGTATTTGCAGAAATGAATAGCTACAAAAAAATCATAATACTTAAAACTGAAAACTGTGCTGTTCCAAAATGCATACGTTACCTGATTTTCATGCAGAAACAAAAGACTTCAACAAAAGCGACGAACCCCATGTAATAAAAACTACATTTCAAGCTTCGGTTTTATCAATTATTCTTATAATTCTTTCGATTTTTCTTACTTTCTTGTTCACAAATAATACCTTTAATGATGTTCCACTATTTAATTTCTAGTAGATCGACAAATTAAGTGCAACTATAGCCAACTTTATTCTATAAATAAAATCTCTCGGTGGTCCCGGAAGCGTATTCAACATTTACTACCCCTTTTCGGGTTCTCGCTATGCAAACTGTCAACTCACTATGTCCTACGTTGTACAAAGGGCACAGACCGTATAAAACAGCATCCAACAACTAATGCTCGTCGCGGAATGTTATAATTTTCCACCAGTAACAGATTTATTACCCATCCGAACCTTCGGCGCTAGCGATGCGAACCGTCTGGTCTGGTGGAGAAAATGCTTGCGGCGACATCCGACGCTAGGCGGAACCATTGTTAGCTGTCGGTTTCTGGAACACGTGTAACCAATCGGTTTTGCAGAACCAATTCCACTGTCACCCTGCCTGCCATTCGATTCTGCTGTCTATTGCGCAAATCCGCATTCAGCCGACGCACGGACCCAGACAAGATCTGCGCGCTGGTACATTAACATTGTAAGCAAACGATCGCATCGTTGCCCAATCCATGGTACCTTCTGTAGCACTTCTTCTAAACCATCGCACTACATACGATTGGTCCGTAATGAGAAGAAAAGTTGCTTAACATGATACGGAATGTAGATGACAAAGCAGACAACGCGGAAAGAGGAAGAGGAACGAGAACATGTCGGACGCTAATGCGCTGACATCGATGAAACCGTTCAGAATTTACAATGACAAAAAGATAGAACTAACATAGGTCTTGCGAATATTTTAAATGTGCATAAAATGTACGAAGATAAAAGTTAATTTAGGCGCTTTAAAAAACTGGGGATTACTTTTAGTTTTTGGCTTACAATTTATTTTGGTAGATGCTATAAAGGCTATAAATCTGTTTTTTATGCTTTATACATAACAAAGTTCGTGTTATACTTACAGCATTATGTGTGATATAAAAACTATTTTATAAATGTTTTAAGTATAAATAAAACAAGTATATTTTAACCAAATACATATTTCGCATAGTTTCAAGACAGCTCTGGCAATGAAAGGATAATTCTAGGTTAGATTCAACGTCGGCTGTGTATAACAGAGTGCTCGACACTAAAAAAATTGACTCTTCACACGTTAAATAAGTCAAAGTTAGCTTTACTTCAATAGTAACCTATTGGAAAAAAAATCTTCACCCGAATTATTGCTTTCCTTATAATGAAAAATGTTTCAAATGTTCAAACATCATTAGTCATATTTTTGGTTGACAAAAAAAAACACAAATGCAACCACTGACACAACCTAGCAGAAGCTTAACACACACAAAAAAAACTCGTCTTTTCGCTGAAACTAGACACAATTGCAACCAATCAGCTCATGTAGCGGTTCTGCTTATTGATGCTGTTTCTATTTTTATGTCTTCCTGGCTGAAAATCCCTTGTCCCGTCCGCTTATAACGGCTTCGGCCTAGTACGAATTTGAATAAAAGAAACCTGAAGCTACGGTTAGCTTTTCTGCCAAGTTTTGCACTTTTCTAATTAATTATGCACGACAATTTATATCGCTTTCGATAGGTGTAGAGTGGCGGCAGGAACGAGCGTGCGGGAAGGCTTCTTTTTTCGATCATCTTGAGTCATTAGTCATTCTTCAATCAGCCTCTGATTAGGCATTAGGGTGATGTGTGCTTGTTGTGTGTATTGACAAGCCGTAAATGAAACTTGGTGTGTAGATGAAAGATCAATGGAGAAAATAGGCACAAGGAAAATGGTGTCGAAACAAAAAAACGGTAAAAAAAATAACATAAAATTCTTTTTTTTTTAAATCGGATTGTGGATTTACAAGTTGGAACTGTTTCACTTTTTATATTTAAAACAGTTTTTTTAAATATTATCAAAAATATGCCTTGCAATAAAATGTACTACTTAGCAAGTTTTTTTAATGTGCCAAACAACACATAAGTCTGTAAATTATTCACCAACTTCCAATATCAACTGCATCCTCACACGGAGGGTGTGTGTTTCCACACGTGACGGGCTCAACCACCCGAGGTAAGCTGTTATGAAATGCGCACGGACAAAACAAAACAACAAACACCCTCACACGTGTAGCATATATTTCTATGTATAAAATGCACATCAGGTTTTGCTGAAGAAAAATGCCTGCACCGTTCCAAAAAACATCCGCCGTTCGATCGACCTTCATCGGAGGATGTTACCACTGGTCTGTTTTGTATTCTTTTTCTTCTACACTCCACACAACATACAGCAACCCTCGATCGAATGTGTGACCCTGTCGGGGTCTGATGAGTAGGAGCGGGTGCTGCCCTGAAAGGTTATTCACCGAGCCAAGGTCAATAGACAGAATTCGTCGATATTTGGTCAGAGGATGAGCTGTTTTTTTTTGTTCCTTCTCGCCATGGTCCAACATTTCCTTCGCCATCGTACGGTGGTGGGAATGTAAGAAAAGGATGCTAGAATTTTAACACGGCGCAGCACCAAGCAAAGGCCGATCATGTAAATTCCAAAATCCTGTTTCAGCTAGACGTTTGGTGGATAATTGAGTCCAGCATTGTGTTCGTGTTACGTCATTTCGATTCTAAGATTTGTTTTTACTATTTCAAATATTACTCAAAACTTAATTAAAAGTTAATTTGTTTTTTTAACTTTAAATGGTTCAGTAACCATCTATTTTGAATTAAAAAAAAGTCAAAAACATCTCATTAACAAATGGATAAATATTAATACCAACTATGAAATATTGAATTTACCTTCTTATTACAAAACATTACAAATACAAATCGGAGTGTACAAAATCTCAACAAACCCTGAACTCTCCAAGAAATGTAAAGGTATATAATCAAAGTTTTTCGTATGTTTTACCGTATCCAATGACGTAAGATCGACGGATCATAAATTCTTTTTAATAGCTACTACCTGCAGAGCGTCCCAAAAAACCTGTCCTAGTTGATGCTACATCGTCTTTTCCGGAACATCCTCCAGCGAGCTCCGGAAGGGGTCATCACCAAAGTGATCGGCGTCCTCACTAAAAAATAATACACACACACATATATAAAAGCAAATACGCATGTATTTCTATTGATGCACCTGAACGATCGAGATCGTGTCGAAGGTGCCCAGGATTCTAGGGGCCACAGTTTCAAAAAAACGAAGACACCAATAATCGATTATACAGAATAAGGCGTAATGGGGCGAGAAAAATTGGAATGAGAAAAAAATAACCAAAAACCCGTCAAGATTTAATCTTACGCTCCTCGCTGTCTGTAGCCGATGAACTCATAAAGCATCGGTCAGTGGTTTCTATGTATGCGTCTCCCATGATTACAATGATTATCAAGGAAGTCAATGTACTCTGTGCCGTCCCCTGATTGACCAAGTTCCGTGACCTTTTCGGGTACTAGCTAGAAGCTTAGATTCGATTGTTGTCGTCTAACGTCTGCCTTTCATCTTTCATCTGCTAATGTCTGACCGATCGAACATGGGGTCCGAACTTAAGCAGATAATGTAAAGCAGATGAAGGTACGATCAATTCCTTTCTCGTGTATTGGTGTTGCTGTTGCTCGTAAAAGTTAAAAGGAATGCCGTGTAGAGTGCGAATGAAATTATTCCTCAAATCATGCTAGAATTTGTGTTAAGAACTTGATTAGCTTTAGAATAAATAGAATATTCGTAAAACGCGACATCGAAAGAATTTCCAATGGAACATAACCGAAAATAGAGCTCATAACTTATCTCCATATTAAGTTAATACCAAAAAACACTTTGCGTATTTTTGCAACAAATTATTCAATAGTTTATAATTCTAGGTTGATTTATAGCAAAAATTGCTATTGTACGTCTGTTTCATGTATTGTACGTCTGTTTTCGTGAACAAACGCTCCCTGGTTTTATTCAACCACAACGATCACCAGATCATTTTTATCGTCCCAAAAGCTCTGAGAACATCAATACCTTCCTGTTGAACAGCGCAGGGAAAAGCATCGAATAAAAACTAATAATAATAAAGCCCTCGTCCAGCTTCACATTACCATGGGAACGCATCGGGCACGATTCACCTATTAACACATTGCCCTACAGGTTCGGTAGGTCGACATCGAGGCGGCAACTTGCTTTTTTTTTGAGGAAGAGAGTTTACGAACCGTTTCGTGTCCATTGGCCATTCGGACAGGCGAACATCACCCGGCAGTCTCAGGATGCCTTCGTGGGCTCCGGATCGTGTCGAAGGAATCGTCATCGCTTCAGTGCGTTTTTTTTTTGGTTGTTGTAATACATTGAGCTCCCCCTTACGAGCTCCTTTATTGTTGAGCGTTGTTCGGTGCTGCTTGCGCTCCAGGTGGACCGACAAATTGGATGCAACACACGGACGGAGGTGTACGGTTTTTCTGTTTTGTTCAAGTTTTTATTTTCTTGTGCTCTTTATCAATCTCTCTCAACTTCTCTCTTCCTCTCTCTCTCTCTCTCTTTATTTATCTCCTGAACGACTCCGAACCATTTAGAATGATACAGTGGATGCTTTGGCAGTGGCCCAAGTTTGGGATGGGCGAATTAAGTAAATTGATGATCCGTCCGTCCGTTCATGCGAGGAACGCCGATTATGATGGCGACGACAGCGAATCTATGAAAAAGGACAACGAAACGAAACATTTTCTTTCGGAGGAACGGTACGAACGAGAGCCGGGGACGATAATAATGACGAGCAACTGAATGAAGCTCCAACTTGCCAACAAACACGTTCGTGTCCCTACATGCGGTCCTACATGCGGATATGGAAGTAGCGCTATGATGACTTGAAAAAAAAAACAAACCACAGCCAAGACTCAAATTTCCTGAAAACGGTGTATGAGCGAGTGAGCAAATCACCGAAACAAATCGAATATGGCTCCCGCGGAAATTGATGAGTTAAAAAACTATAATTCACTCTAAATATTTGTGAGAAACTTTTGCTGGAGCTCACTAGCAAGATAAGAGCATAAAAGCCTATTGATCTGATTTGTGAGTTACAAAACAAGAAGCAAAGAATGTATTTGTTATTTAACAATTTAAAACATATTCCATTATCCATAACAGACAGAAACGACATATCTAGAATTACTGAGATTGAACTCCTCAGTCCAATACACCGTAAAACCCTGAATCAAATCTCGAGACATCACAAAAACTTGAATATCGAATTACATGATAATACTAATCATATACCACGGGTCAAGTGTTTCAAATTCAAGTGATAAAGTTTGTCTATGTTTAGTCTATGTATGTCTTAGTTTAGAATATGTCGAGATTTTGTTCAAAGGTTTCTCGGCTATCTTCACACATTTGCAAATCTTACAATGTGTCAGTTGAGAATCGATTCCAGAAAATTTCCAGAAAGACAGAAACATTCCAGATCTACTTCGGCTCATTCGGCGGCCCAACTTGAAAAGAATCCAGAAATAATTCCTACCTCATAAATTGCAGGGTAAGACCCCGTAGGTCTGGAATAACAACATTCTAGATAAAGAAAATGCCTAGTAAAACAAACTTTGTTAATCGATGAAGTATTGTTTGCTTTAAGCAAGATAGTTTGTTAAACCATGTTTAGATATGGTACTGCTCCAAATCAAACCTGTTACCACGAAAACTAATTGCACCTAATAGAGACAACCCACATTAATTCTTTCTCCTCCAAATCCATGACCCAATCCTTCCTTATCCGACATACGACATCAGGTGTATTCGTACAATGTCGCTATTCCTTCAACGGCTATCGCCGTCTGTCACGAACATTGAAAACAAGTTGCTCCACATCGAAGAAGAAAAAAAAACGGGAGTACCTTGCCATCCTGTCGACTGTCAATTACAACCCCTTCAACCTGCCGAAATATGAAGGAAAGAAGCAAAAAAAAGCACAAATTGACCCCACGAAACTAAGGTGCGGTATAACGGTATATATTGGCAGCAGCAAGTTCTATCATCTAATACGCTTATAACGTTTCTATTTAGGCCTCTTCCCCTCTCTATATAATCAAAAGCGTCCAGAATGTACCCCTCTTTGGGGTCTCATCTGCTCTCTTAACCTAAACCGTCGTGCACGCGTGCCGGCATGCGTTGCACGTTTGCGGTTTGCACGCAAATTTGGCCCAATTTTAAACCCTCTACTGGTAATGTGAGTTGCTTGTTCACCCGTACTCGACTTCACCCCTATTGTCCTCGTGGGCAAGTTATTCTTGAAGTTCCTTTTTGCTCCGTTTCTCGCTCGCAACCTGTACAGTTTGACCGCATTTTTTTTTTCTTTTTGCTCCAACCTAGATGTCCAAAAGATCATCATCGTATAACGCTCGATCAGACGATTGACAGTTTGACAGCTAAACTGGAGCGGTGACGATACTTTTGAGATTTGTTGTGCTTGCCAATTCATTGCTCTGTTTTTGATTCTGGTCGTACGGTTGTTTCCTGAAATGTGATCTAATTTCATGATTAATTTCTATTAATTTGTTTTTTCTTCTTTTTTGCACAATACAAATATTGTCAAGCAGTAATTCGAAAGATAAGGTTTATAGGAAAATTCAACAAAAGATATTTGCAACAGTTGTTTTGTACACGTTTGAAACTCAAAACAAATATTTAAATTTATTTATTTATTTTTTTTTTTTTGCAAAATGTTATTTCATCCCTTAAAACAGCCCTTACGACGAATTACCGAAATCTGTCGAGTTCAAATCAATTATCCGATCTCATCGGCCTCACCAAGTCAAAACCCCAATTCTGATACATCGTCAAGAACGCTCTACTTCGCCCGGAGGGGGACAACTACCAACGCCATATATAGGTCACACAAGGAACCCTTTTGCGGCTGCTCAAGTTTCAGATTGACGGTACACCTCTTTCATTTTACCGCCCTAGGGAATCGAAATCTGCTCCGAACGGACACCATTATGGCTGCGAAATCTTTATAATCCATTCCGCGGCATCCATTTGCTGCTACCGCAGGACAACGGTGCGAAAAAGGTGCGCAACACAACATTTACATGCAATTTGCTGCCAAAAAAAAAACTAGAGGGAAATAAATTCGACGCACCATTGGCATGCGTGCCTGGCGGGTGACGATATGCACGATTTATCTTGAACATGTTGGTTTTTTTTTGTTTTGGGTTTGCTTTTCTTTTACTTTTCGAATTCAATGCGAAGCCTTTTGTTTCAGTGTAGCGCCCAAAACAAAAAAAAACCTGTTTTTTTAGGCTATCCGGCTGATATAGGTAAATAAAATACTTAAAAGTCAGGTGAATCAGTGACAGGTTCGTCTCGTTTGTCCCGTTGCTTTTGCTGGGAGATCGAACGAAGATAATAAGAGTGTGGTGGAATTATGGTTAATGATTTTGTGTGAGCAATAGCTTTTGGGTAGGTAAATTTTACCGCTTTCTTTTAGCATCATTAAACTTTGACGGGTTTGTTAATGGTGTCTGTATTGAAATTGGACTAAACATAATTAAAACTAGAGTATTTTGAAACAGTAGTTCTTCGGTGGAAATCGTTTATGTCGCATAAACAAAATGTCCTAAATCATCATTCATTGTACATATCTGTCCCAAAGTATTTTTCCCAAAACCCAGCTGTCCATTGTAAGAAAAGTGTCGTATAATACAATAACCCAACCAACACACTTCATTAGCGTTCGTTTTCATCGGTTAACCTACATTCACAAATCATCACAATGCTGCCAAACTTTTGCCATCAACTTCTAAACATTCGATTTTAACTCGTAAAGCCCGTACGTATTACCCATACAAAAAATTCCCCCCGGGAATATGGAAGTCAGGGAAAGTTAGAAGAAGTGCTAATTCTCTTTCGAACACCACCGTCATATATCACCACCACTAGACCAGAACACGGAGGCAAATCACTCCCCAAAAAAAGCAGAAATGAAAACAACAGAAAGAAAACATCCGTAGCAAATCTAAACCCTCAAAGCTCGAAGGAAGTCAGCGTTTGATCGCACGTTCCGTTGGAATACGCGACTCGGTTCCAACGATTCTCGTTGACCTACTTGCCCGGTACCGGCATCTTCACCACCAGGGCCAGGAAAACGCCACAAAAGATCGACTGGGAATAGTGCGACGTTTGGTGAAGAAATGGGAAGAAGCGAAAGAAGTGGTAAAAAGTTTGAGATGAAAAAAAGTAAAATTTATTTTGCAACCAAACAACGCACCAAAATTTCACTAATCAGAAAAATACACTAGCTAGTAAATACTCGGGAAGATGGGGCGTTTTTTTTTTATCTCGAGTCACATTTGAGAGGATTTGAGAAGTTTTTTTTTGGGAATTGAGAAAGCTTCCAAACTGGCGCAACAGAGATGGAAAGTATCTCGCACGTCGTAATAATTGAAGGTTTTTATTTATTTACTTATTTTTTTCGTTACCATTTTCAAGTAGTTTTCAAACAATACCGTCTATTACCAAAACTTGTTTGATTTTCACTCATATTAGCGTATAATGCATTTCGAATAATAAATTTTGTATAAAAATTGCACAAATTTCATCTTTTATTAATGTTGAACCTGTTGCGGCTTTACAATCAATAAAATTAGACACCAATTGTATTCGAAAAGTTAACAGTTTTTAAAAAATAATTTCACCATTTCAGAACAAAAAATACTTTCCTTTTCATTGTTAATTAGCTATGCATAATTTAGTTTTTTTCTGTATCTCTCCATTTCCTCAAACAGTTAATAAAACTTGAAACCAAATGTCCACCTCGCACATGTTTGCAATTAATTTCGGGCAATTCATGGGCCACAGTATGTTGGTAGTAGTTGGTGTTTTTGAAGTTAATATTTCCGGTTCCAGAATGGAGACCATTCTTTCCTGAGTGAGTGTACAATTTTCGGTAGACCTTCCGCAAGAAGGTCTGCAGGTCTGTGCAGCTTCCTTTGAACGTTTTCCTCATTCACCATTCCGGTCTAAAAGCCCCTTCTTTTCTGCATCCCGAGTTTTCCCCAACCGTCTGATAACTTGTTTTCTTCTTCATTCTATCTTGCTGCTTTTAGGTATAATCTCTCTCCCTCTCACACTCATTCACTCGCTCTCTCTCTTTCTCTCTCTCTCTCTCTCTCTCTCTCTCTCTCTCTCTCTCTCTTTCTACCCGTTGCCTATTGCTGGTGCTTCATGTCAGGAAAAAGTTGGTCACGAAATCGCAAGTGACCCACATTGCCCGAGCATACGAGAGCGCGCCATGTCCGGATTCCCGGGTCTGCGATGATCATCAGCGATGGCGGGTATGAAAACAAAAAAACGGGTGGAAACACATGCGGGCTAACATAGCGCAGCCGCAAGTGCACGGCCAGAAGAATGTAGAGATGGTTATGGTTGTATGTGGATGTGAAGCATCGTCTAAAACTGCAGCCAGTGGCACGAAACGTGTATGCAAAAAAGAAGTGGAAAGGGAGTGTTGACAACGCACAACGCAGCTTCTGTACCAGCTTCATCAACGGGCACGGGAGAAAGGAGAATAAAAGGAAGCACCATTACGATGGCTTCATTTTGGTATCCGTCTGCTGGATGCAAGCGACACAGTGCAGTTGCAAACACGATGCAATGCTTCATCGTCACAACAACCATACCACCCCAGCAGAAGCAGCACTAGCCTGCATAAATTCCGGCCTCCCACTTCCTCCCTTTTGTGTATGACTTGGAATGTAGCTACTGAATGTGAAGAAGCTGGACAAACGATATGCACCGTGCCGCAGGAGCATTTTCATTCCCCCCGCTCAACGACATGATTTTAGAAGAGGCGAAAAAGAAAAGAACAAGCCCGTATAACATCTGCCACAACAACCCATTTGGGAGGGGGGGGGGGGAAACCCCCCGTAACAAGATGAGCACTATCAGCTCGGCTTCTTGTCGCTGAAATAGTAAATTTCTCGGCTTTGCTTGGCAAAAACATCTTCACGATGGACAAGTAACAAAACTGTTAACAAACTACAGCACCGTTTGAGCTACTTTAAACGGTTTAAACTACCAGTACCATTTCCATTCCAAACCGATCCATCAAAACAACCTTGTGGCCATTTTTCTTCCCCCCGGTTTGCGTGGGCAGACGATACGGCGTGGGCCCATTTTTCCACTCCAATTCCCTGCTACAACAACAGCCCTAGCTGCAAAACACTGATCGTATGTGGTGCTCTACACGTGCCGGGATTTAAATATGGAAAAGGAATACAAAACAGTAAGCTTGTTCGGATAAATGATGCTAAGGGTTAGTGTCATGCGTTGCGCATGATAAACGCCTAAAGGTATGCATTACGCATGTCACTTCTGAGAAAAGCACCACTAGCCGAAAACGTGCTTCATTATGCACGTGTTCGGTTTTATGTTTCCTTAAATTATTAAAAAAATAAAAAATTCACATCTTTTTTATTATTTCATAGAAGCTCTACAATGTAATTTACTTTATTTGAAGTTTAATGTGACTATAAAACTATACAAACTTTTATTCTCCATTCTTCTGCTGTGTTGCTGTACTTTTAAAGGTTTCTCTCTTATTCCCGTACCTTTAAATGAACAATAACAATTTGGTTGTAATCAGTGAATCTGAATGGAAAAAAATATTTCAAATATTTTTTTGTTTTTTTTTTACAAAACACTTAACTAAGCGGATATATTTTATACATTGCACATTTAACTCGACTAAACGCATACTGTCATAACATTCACATGTTTTACAATCACGATTCACTTTCTAACTTGGCTAGCCCAATTACTACAAACTAAGAAAGGACCATCCAATCCTTCAGCAAAACAAAATTTAAAAAAACCCCTCTCGACACAAAAGCGTTATCATTCAACCCGTATAGCACATCTATACATACTATCTAAACAGACACAACTCTCCCCAGGAACACACCAAAATGCTTAATCACGAATAGTACCGCCGTACCTCGTCCAGTAACCGTTCGATCGAGCTTTCATCGATCGCAATGAAACGCTTCGAGTTGCGGCTAAAGAAATAAATGTCCCCGGTGTAGATATCGAACCAGAGCGCATGAATGTGCAGATCGTGTGATTCGAGCCGGCGCTTCAGAAAACCGTACGACGCCACGTTCTCTATTTGCTGCAGTGTGTTAACTTGCGATAGTTTATCCTCGATCGCGAAATTGTTTTCCGGATCGATGTATGCGACAAACTTGCGGAGTGGTGTTTCAGAAGAAAAGATCAGCGGTTTGTCTAGACCGATTTCCTTGAGATTTTGAAACTTGGCCAGACTGGTATTGGCGTGCTCGCACAGCCACGCTCTCAGTGGAGATATGCGCCGGTTTTTCTACAAAGCGGAAAAAAGAAAGATCAGTAAAACGAGCGATAAAAGAATGCTAACACTCGCACACGTACCAGTGAAGAAAACTCCGGATCCTTTAGCTGGTATAGTAAATTCATCGCCTTGCAATCACTGTGGCCACACACAATGATGTGCTTAATGTTGTTAACGACACACCCCAACTCCAAGGCCGCTGGTTCGCAGCTAAAATACTCGTCCTGAAAGTGTTCGGCATGTGGCACGAGATTGCCCGCATTTCGAACCACAAACATATCGCCGACGTGTGTCTCCGTGAACCTGGTCGGTATCATTCGACTGTCCATACAGGTGAAAAAGACGGCTTTTGGCTAATCGAAGAGTAGACTTTTAGCATGTTTTTCTTCACCAGTTTATGTGTATAGTACATACCTGTGGATTGTCACGGACTTTCCGGAATTCCTGCACCATTTGCTCGCGGGTCGTATGCCGGTAACGCATAACGCCACGCAATATTCGTTCCATGACTCACCGGTAGATGATGACTGAAGGGTGTGTTATTAATTCCCGTTTTGGCAGAAGCTTCCACCAAGCGTGTCGGGTTATTTCCGATTTGCAAATATCGCACGATCGTCTTGCAAAAACACGGCACTTGAAAACACTTTGACACGTAGCTTGAGCTCGGGTCACCGGATGGTAAGCATCGTTTCCCCAACTCGTTAGCAACTATTATCTTGACCAGTGAGCATATTACAAAACATTAAATTAGCACTACCCGTTGATACCTTTTAAGAAAACACACACGGAGGACCGATATTATCGTTTAAGAGGGCATGATTTCTGGACGCTTATTCTCGCGTCGGATGACTTCACAACCTGCGATCGATTAAAATACGACACTGAACGCAGAAATAGTGCGATCATAAACAGTGTCCCCTCTTTATGATCCACGATCAACGATCGGTTCCACCACGACAACGGTACGACAATGCTCCAACCCGATCACACAAATACATGCTCCCCACATTTTGCCCCATAAATGATGCCATCGTGTTCAGTGGGTTAAAGGGTGGATACCGATTGCAAAGAAGGGGGAGGAAGCTGAAAGAATCTCACAGGCTGGTAAACAAACATGCCACGGTGTGCGTACCACCCGTGCACGCACACATTCATTTACACGTGGCGGCGCAATGGAGCCGCCATGGAGCTAAAAGCAAGCTATCCCCCCGTCACTATCTCTTTCCGATGCACGCCGTTAAACCGTTGCTGGAAACCGTAGCAATGTTTCCACGACCAAGGGCAAGAAAAGAACGAACGATTGCGTGAGGCAACAGATAGTGCGAGCCAGTCTCGAGCGAAGGTCACTCTCGTTTTCGAACGTAAAATACGCGTGCATTGATTTCACTGGATGAAAATTGAACCATTTGTGGGACGAGTTGTTAGAATCTTTGTGAAGTACAGTCCATTACTGTCCTAGAAGAACCACAAATATTTGCGTATCTTATTACAACGGAAACATTATTGTTGAGATGCGTCATTTTGGACCAACAATAAGCTGCAAATTATTTTCGTAACGATCACTTAAGAATAAGAATGTTCCATATAAGAACCACCACTTAAATGTTAACGAAATGAACAGAAAACGAACTATTTTACCACGACCAAATGTGGACCCGCGTATTCCCACGGGCACTGCGGCACTAACTGTTGCGATAGTCGGAATAAAACGCTGATAAGATTTGATACCATCGGTAACCGTCCGGGGTTCGACACTACTCACTGGGTCAGCTGTCGACTGAAGGAAGGTTCGGTAAATAGGGGCTGGAAAACGAACCTATCCCACCAGCATGATGTGGTTCGATTGCGACGAAGAAGAAGGCAACAAAACAAAACCGCATCCGATGCGCATGCATTCCGTGTTTCTGCTATCATCCATTAACAGAATCCCTAATCGACCCAACCCGAACCTAGAGCTTGTTCGTTCCTGAAAGCACGAAGAGTCATAACAACAGGATCTAACGATTGAAAAGTTTGCCACAAAATATATGCACGAAAATGTTATCAATTTTGGGCTTACGGGATGATTTTTAACTCATTCTAATGTACCAAAAAAAAATTATTTCATCAATAATGCTTTTATTCGTACACCCGCTGTAGTTTGGCTTTATTTCACTGTTTACATCTTAGCTTCACAACTCTACGCTCCCTTTGCAATGTGTTTTGCTCTACTATTATCAATAACTCATTTTCCTTTCTCTCACAGTTCCACCATTTATACAATTTTACGTACTTCTAATTATTCGGTTTGTTCGGGTTATTTTATCTATATTTTCTCCATTTTCCGGCCACTGCTTTATTCCAAAATCACCCTATTTCTGCAATCGGCATAAGGGTGTGAGGGAAAGTGGAAATATGTTTGGTCCATGATTGAGGAATTCCGAGATATTGTAGAATAGAGGTTTTTTTTTATTCAACTGTCGAAAACAGAGTAAAGTTAAAGGGATCATTATAATGTTTCTTCTTGTTTTTTTTTTTCAAAATCAAAGCTCATATACAAATGATGCTTTTCGATCATATCGCTGGGACCATCATCATTGAACACATGCACCCAACGGGAAGGATTTGATTTAAGCGCTCAATATACTAAGGGAGATGTATGGCGAGCAAGAGCTAATAAAGCTTACATATATATAACACCTTCATAAAACGATTGGATCATCAGTAATTATTATAAAGTAGTAAAATAAAAACAAAACACACACGTTCATACGCTTCGCAAATGACTAATATCGTCAACAACAAGATTATCAGGAACACATTATTTAACAACAATATGGAACGTCCTGCAAAGCCATGTGCAACTATTCGTGTATGGTTCGCCTATCGGTTTGGAAATGGGGGAAGGAAACAAAAAAAAAACAAACAAAAACGAAAAACTTGCCGATATTCTGCTGATCACGTGAGTAGAGAATTTACCAGCTTCTGACTTAGTGGTGGAGTTTGCTCTTCCTAATTGCCATCGAACTTCGAACGGGGCCGGAATTCAGTACGCTTCGCGCGTCTTTTTCGCTTGCAAAATTTAAAACAAATGACTGCGAAAGTAAACGCTATCATCAACGGCATCAGGCTACTGGAAGATCACGTCCTAGTGTATTCGTTTTGCTTACCGGAAGTAGTAATACTTCTTCCGGTACAGGTATCAGTGATAAGCGTTCGTTGTCGTATTATGGTGGTAGGATTGATATTGCGTTAGGTGATGAGCCTGCTGCTGTTGCTGGTAGAGCTGCTGTTGCTGCTGCTGCTGACCAGCGTACTGGTGATAGCCTCCTCCGCTTCCAGCATAGTGATTCGGGTGTGTTCCTCCATTTACCAGCCCATGACCACCACCGTGGTTAATCGCTGCATGATGCAGATGATGGTTGTTACCACCGGTGCTGCTGTTTGGATTTTCCAGCTCCTCGAAGTACTTGCGCGCGTTCCGAATGTTGATCAGCGTCGCCTCAGATGGTATCGAAGGATCAGACATCACCACCATTACGTACGTATTGCTCGTGAATGTGTCTATGAAGGCCGCAAACACACTGTTGCGTACCTCCATGGACGAAAACTTCGCACCGAGCTTCGAGCAAGATAGTTTAAACTGTTTGATAATGTTCGAAACCTTCTCGAACCGATGGCTGTCCCGGTGCTGCTTTCGCTGGCAGTGTGAAATCACCAAAAACGTTGCCCGCTCGAACAGCAGCACTTCGTCAGCATCCACAACGTTTGCGAAGTAATTCAACGAGTGCTCGAGCGCTTTTACATTCGGTATCAGCTGGTAAACGATACTGCTCCACGCTCGGTACAGGGTTTCGTCCCAGATGCTCGTCCGGAATGCCGTGCATTCTAAAGGTCGCGAACAGCGCTTCAAATCTTCCTCACGCTCCTTGAAAATAATATCCCGCTGTTCCTCCGCGACCAAATCCATCTTGTGCACGAGGCAGAAGATTTTCGCATTTGGAGAATTCACGAGCAATGCCTCCAGACAGGACTGATAGTAATGCATATCCTTGTCCAGTTCACGGCTTTCCACATCGAACACGTATATCAACACCTCCACATTCCGGAAGATGTTGTCCTTCTGTGAGGCAAAGTACTGCTCCATAAACGATTCTTGGCCACCGCAGTCCCACAAATTGAGCACGAGATTACCCAAGAAGCGTACATGTGAATGTTCGACATCAACTACGGGAAGGTGTAAAAGACAAAGAATGGTTTAGCAAAGACTATTTGCAGCTTGTTCCGGAACGGAGATATTCACTTGTCGCTCCCAGCCGTCGTGTGTCCCTGGCGATGTAGTTGGCGAAGATAATCGATCGCATACTGGTCTTGCCAGATCCGCTCTTTCCCATCAGGAGCACCTGCAAGACGAAGGCAGTAAACCATTACATTCGCGTGAATCATTCTTATCCTTGAGACACTGTTATGACGGTAACGTCGTAGAAAACAAACATTACGAACCTTTTTCTTCATTCTGTTTTGGCGTAGTATATCGGTTGCAGCACGATAGGAGTTGGAACAAATGAAACGTGCACACAAGTCGAATGTTTAAATAACACGTAGATTGTTCACTGAAAGTGTATAGTTCTGATTGAAAATAGATTAGAATCACGATCTTTCTTTTCCTTTTTTCTTCCAGCACAGATAGCAGGAACCAACAAAAAAATTAACAACAAATGTTTTTGACGTTTGACGTTTGGAGATTCACAGTGTGACCACACTGCTTTCCCATAGTGCTGCAAAAGAGCAGGAAAGAGAATCGATTTTATGGCAGTGAAATTGAATCTCGTGAATTTGAATGTGTGGCGCGCAATTTAATACACGTGTAAAATCAGCTAACGATAAATTTATCTGCAATAGCTATATTTTCTTATTTTCCCTGTTATGTTTCATGTTATGGAATTCAACTCAACCATAGCCACGTATAATAGTAATTATTTTCCAATATCTCTATGAATCATTTTCTAAAATTCGATGCAACCAATTTCTAACGGAAATTTCTTTTAAGTATGTATTTAAGAAAAAAAATTGTTTTAATGATTAAAATGAATCCCTTATATATAAACGATAACAAAACGAAAAATTGCAAATAAATAAACTAAAACATTGTAGTTACATGATCATGCATACGATCACCTGAGCAGTTGTTTAAGTACGCGCATCGACGCTACTATCTCAAAAATGTTAGGTATTGATAATCGCAGCGGAATATGTTCATACTTCTCTCAATACAATACAAGGCGATTGCCTTTGCCAACTCAAATTGTTTGTCGTACTATAAAAGAACATGTACTTAGTCGTTAAGCAATAGTCTGTGTAAATAAGTTGTAGTTTGAAAGTATAACAATGCTTGCAGTACTTTTATTTTTATCGTGCCTTTCTGGTAACCATGACTAAGCAAAACATTTGCCCTCGGAATTATTTTTATCGGAATACTTTTTCTCTTCCTTTAGCAAGTCTAGCGGAAACGTCGAACGAAGAAAATGTGCAATGTTTCGAGGAAATTAAAGAATTCTTTAATCTTGCATTTGATACGCTGGTTTTGCAATCTGTAGAACTATTTGGGCCAGAAAAAATAGAAACTATGATAGCAAACCTGGCAACCAAATCACCTTATGCTCGTATGCAAACGCAGCAGAGCTGGAGTTCAGAATCCTCCTCAGAATCATCCTCAGAATCATTTGAGCAAATTTCCAATCATGCAGCCCAAAAAATGGCTGCGTTGTTGGGAAAGTTGGACTTTCTAATACAAAACATTAACCACACTATTTCCGCCTCCTCGTGTGTCAAGCATGTAAGTAGAATAATCTAAAAATGTTAAAAACTTACACAGTAAAGTTGCATTCTTTACAGTTACAATCAATGGATGGTGCCAAACTACAACAACAGCTAGCTTTTAGCTGTGAAACTTCTCCTCTGGTATGTTTCGTATTCCGGGTACTGCACTGGATGTATGTAGAACCTACGTACGAGATTCTACAAGTATTACGCCATTGGATACAGATACAATTCGTCAACAATGGTATGACCTAAAAGTCAATGTCCAATCGCAATGTACAAGCTGTATATTAGATTGGGTTTTAACTGCCTGTTTCAGATTAGATACAGCTTCGTTATCGACGGTAGGCCCTCTGCTGCCGGAAAAAGTAGTCCCGACCCCGACAATACCGTGACACCTGAGCAGATATCGGTGCGCACCTGAGAAGATAAGCACCAATTCTTGTAGGTGACGGGAGATTTGCGCACATGATTGAATGTCGGGACTACAAACTGAGTTTTATTTGAATGGTTGAATGAGATCTGACAAATGCGTTTCTTGAATCATATCTTGACAAATAACTGCGCAAGAACAATTATGAAATGGATGATGGAAATGCCAACAAAAAAGAATCCCACTTACAACTTTCAACGCCAAACATAATAAAGAAGCCTCAACTGATAGTAATTCTGTGCTGTAATTGTAGTATTTTTAGTTTTAATCTTCTCGTCTTTTGTGGTAACTTTTCAATCGTGATGAATCTGTTCCCACGCATTTATCTGCATACTTCATCTTTTTTTGTTGAAACGAACACTCTCGAAGCGCTAGAAAAGCCACCGACACCCAAACTGCTGTACAACTGTAACAAACCAAGCCCTCCTAATGCCTCATCGCACGCGTATTACCTTAATGTTCCACCAAACTGCCTGTACTAAAGGACGCACACTACCATGGCACGTGCTACACGCACGCATCGGAGCCCACTCAGAACGCACTCGCAGCTTCATCGTGGTCGTCGTGTGTTGGTGCAGGTCAATCAGCTCTGCCACACCGTACGACACAAACGGCTTCAATCACACAAGAAATCGCTGATCGTTCACGATTTGGAGGGGTGAACGGTAGGCGAAAAACCATTTAGCACGACTCGTTTTGGCTGCATTCCGCTTGATACCGTCAGACGCAACGGATTGAAGCTGCATCCCACCAGAGTTTAAGTCCATTTTTTTGCATTTAGAAGTGACTTTATTGTAACCAAAACCTACAACCATGAAGCAATCACTGGCGGCGATCTTAATTCTGGCGGCATTCGCTGCAAATGTACAAGCGGTAAGTATGTCGCGATCAGTATGAAACCCTACAAGAAGTGCGTACAGATGATGTGATCACTGTTTTTTTTTTGTTGTACTGTGAATCGTGTAGGTTACGGTGGATGTCTACTATGCCCATCTTTGCCCGGACAGTGTGCGCTTCGTACAGGATCAGCTTCTGACATTGAATCCGACACTTCTCAACGCCATCACCCTTGACTTCATTCCCTTCGGCAAGGCACAGGTAAGCAGAGTGTAATAGTGTCACAAAAAGCGAAAGGTCTCCAAAAAGCTGAACCAACTAATAATAGGTGAAATCGAAACAATTCGGATGACAAACGATCTATTAGTTATCATCTCTTTGGCTGTGACAATCCTATTGGGCTACAAGTTGTATTCAGTGGCCAAGAAACCTGTTTCGTTTCACACTGCTTTGTGCTACCTTTGGAGAGTAGATTTCGAGTTTTGTCTGCATAAGTTAAATCGAATCAGACCGTTCGCATAGTAATGCGATTGTTCTTGAGCTAGCATTTCCCGCGAGCTAGTCGGTGCCATAGAGAAACCGGATTTATTTCACAAGACCACAAGCACGCGCACGATCGATGTTGATCTCGCTTGTTTTCGCAGCTGTATGTGCTTAAGTGTCTTCACAAAACATAAAACGAACTCAATATCACTTGTATGGCAAGGAAATTTGATTACAGTATTGTTTTAAAATTCATCCACCCGACGATCGCATTAATTATTTGTGCAACACTTTTAATTCTTCTTAACCGATCATTAGGCAATCAGAGAAGCCTTCCCACGCACTATAAAGGTCAATGTGAATTAGCTTTAAGCACAACACACCAACTACCTACCGGTGTTGGCCGTACATAACTGCAACAATTTCGAAAGTAGTGTTTCCGTCCCATTCATCCCACAAACAATACTGTTTTGGTGTGAAATCAGTGCGTTACCTAACATTTGCTTTATTCATTCCACACTGTTTTGCAGAGTGTCAACAATGGCCAAAGTTTCATTTGCCAGCACGGCCCTGCAGAATGCGAGGGAAATCGTGTACAATCGTGTGTTCTCAGTTTGCTGCCAAACCAGCCGGCTAAGGTGAACTACGTCGGATGCCAGATGAGCTTCACTGCTGATCCACGTGGATGGGAGGTAAGTGGCGGTTTATTTAACTTAATGGATAAATAATTGATAAACTTGTTGAAACTGCTCTACATTCTCAGTGCGCCTTCCGTTCGGGAGTTAATCTTAATGCTGCCGAAGCATGTGTTGAAGGTACACAGGGAACGACACTTCAACTCGAGGCGGAACGTCGTACGCAGCTGATCGCACCAGCGTTCATTCCAACCATCGTGTTCAACGGAGTAAGCATGCGACGAATTGAAGTTTATGATAACGAATTGAATTAACGATTGGCAAATGTTGTTGTTTTCTTTTCTCTCAGCAATTTGACCAGGGTCTTCAAGATCGCTCTCTGACTGACTTTGCTGGCATTATTTGCGAACTTGCTGGACTCTCCGGTGTGGGTTGTTAAACTCTACTGTTTTTTTTATATTACAACCAACTTGACGAATTTGTGATTAACGTTAAGAAAGTCAATGTATCTGAACCAGACGCGAAAAATTCACAAGAAATACATTATCAGTGAACTTAAACAAAACGCAGACCAGTTTTTCTGTACCTCGAAGCGATAGATGTGGTAGATCTTTTAAATAGCATGAAAATACAATGGATTATCCTAATCTTATCAACCCGTACGTTATGCGCACAAAATGTATCGCCAAATTGTTATAAATTATGGTAGCATATTTATAGCGCCAATAGATTATTGTTGATAAATTATCAGACGGTTGGTGTTCACTTGACCAAATGGGAATGATTAAGCAAAGATAAACCACAATTTATAACAGGGAACATTGCTGTGACGTTAATTATCAAGCGGACACTAAATTGTTCCATCCATTTCAATGTATTGTATTCAATTTTGTACTTATTTACTTAGCGAAAAATCATTTCTCTTAGCTTCTTTAAAGGAATGTTTTGCAGTAAATTAAAAATTACATATGCGGGGAGCTGGTATGAACTAAGGCTTGTGTTATTTGTTTATTTATTACGTGTCAGATTCGTCATGTTTTTTTGCCATCAAGATATTTTGCCAGCTGAATGTTTTTAAATGTTTTCACATCTTACCCCAAAATGCAACATAGATGCAAGAACGATCAAATTAAAAAGGTCACAGTAATAACCTTCACACTGCACCTGTCCACTTCACGTATATACTGTGGTAATTTACGAAGAAATTGAATATTCTCCTTTTTACAGAGTTTACAAGATAAATTAAACGGATTATTGCTGCTAATATTTTATAACTAAAGTTTTAATAGTAAATTTCATGCAAAGTTGCTATATTTGTACCAATTTCTGTAAAATATAACTTACCAGTTTTGAAAACATCTCTATAAACTACATACCACGAATGACAGCTAAACAAAACCAACACAATCGCAACATTACCGTTGTAGGGTTCTGCGTAAGCACTTGCAAAACAAGAAGAAGAAGAAAATGAAAACGGAGTGAAATGTAACGCACACCGAACGGAGAAAAATCGAGTCACCGTGTCGTGCTAATTTTCTAAGGTGGTCACCCTTTCCTGCACACGGAAATACACGGTTCGGAACGGGTTATCGCGGGTGGTGTTCTGTGTTCCAGCTAACGAACGGGCCACAACCCAACTTGACAACTAATTCGCTGGCCGACCACACGTCTTGGTCCGATTCTAAATGGAATATTCGCCGTCTTTGTGGAGCGCGAGGTAACTACGATTGCTCAGCCAACTGTGTGTTCTAGATGAACCTTCTTTCCATGGAAGATGGTACAGTTTTCGACGCTTCTTCCTGCAATGGTGCCTCTACTTGAACCAAATTGTTTCCGTACGAAAGGAATCGGTATCTTCAACGGCATGTGTAGGTGCCTCCTGCTTGCCGAATGCTTCATACTATCGCTAATCGATGCAATGGTCATGTCAGTGCGAGATGTGACTTTAGAGTGTAATTGTTCGTAAAAGTTAGCTTTTTTTTTCATTCCGCAGTGTTTCATGCTAAAAAGATTACAGATTTGTAAATGCTTAGTTGGACGTATATGAAAATTGATTCACGCAGAACAGGCCGTGATAGAACTTCAAGAGAGGGAGGCAGAAGGCTTGCGTATGATTTATCCGCCCTATGTCACCTTCCGCTGGCCTGTTCTTTCGCGTGTTTCAGCAAGCGCAAGCGTGCATGTGCAGCTCTGTGTGTGTGCGTGGGTATGTGTGTGAATGTCGCGAAGACTGTCGCGACCATCACGCAAACGGTATCGATTTGGAGCGAAATCCAGATCCGGTAGGTTGGTTTAGTTGCCCTGTGCATCATCAGCATGTTACCGATCCTTCGTATTCCGACGATGGGTCAAAATGCATTAAAGGAATACAATCATGGTGCTGCTGATGGGTGACTGCGGAGACAATCGAAGCAACCATAGCACAAGAAACAGTAAATACTCTTTGAAAAGTGAAGGAAGCGGTTATTAGACCTCTCCCCCAACCCAGCACAAGTCCCAACGATGGTGAGTTGGTGAGGCCAGCGGCTAGCGGAAAGGTACCACAATATGATGTGTTTTTTCCACTGGAAAATAACATAAAAAGTGAAGAAAAAAATCGCATGCGGATAGTGTGTGCGTATGTGTCGCGGTAGTGTACCTGTGCGAATATTGTCAGTGGCTTTACCATACCAAAGTGCATTGGAAGAAATTTAGCATCCCACACCCAGCTAGCACAAGCATCTAGCAGGCTTTGTGGATGCCTTAAAGCCGGTGTGTGATTTTTATCGTAATTATGCGAAAAACGACGAATTAACGCCAACCTTTATTTCGCAAATTCGCCAATGCAAAGCAACAGAGCGTCTGGTTGCAATGCCGGTACGGAGCTGATAATAAACTGAACCTTTATTTTATCGCCTGATTAGTGTGACCGTTTGAACACAGACAGGCAAAAGATTGATGGTATGGTCTTCTGCGTCCGATAAACGTCGTGATTTCGATGCGGCATATCGCTATTATCCTGGTTCCGTTCCCCGAAGAGCTATCAACATCATACATGTACGACGGATGCTCCCGAGGCGAGGAAACCGCAGCTGGCCGATGAACAAAACTGTCACCAGAGCAAAATTATATTCCAACGGTTGCTATGCAGTTGCAATCTTCTTCGATGCATCGTATGTTGCCGGTAAGTCTATCCTCGGTTTTTGAGAGCATGAGTCATCGGTTGTTGCTTTTTTTGCAGGCTCGATTCACACGATACTATACAGGAAAGGAATGATAAATGCAATAGAGGAAAGGCATTCGTTTTGCAATGCTCAATTGTTAGAAAGCGATCACCACATAGCATCAGCCTTTATGGCTGGGGACGACAATACGCTACATGAAAATATTTCCGCTTTACGAATTAATGGACATGCTTTGAATGAAGTAAAATCATTAATGTAAATCTGGATGATCTGGCCTATCTTGCTTAACGATTGACTACGTGTGACTTGCACCACACATAAAGAATATGTTCCGATAGAGCCGCAATACCGGGATTATATGTACATAATACATATTCCTGATGATTGCCTGAAATAAAACAAAAACCTTGGCATATTTTCGTGCTAAGAAATCTAGCATATTGTTAGTTCAAAGTAACTAAAAATAAGCGAAATTGTAAGGATTCATTTATAGAATTCACTAACAATCCATTCATCACATTGCTTGGTATATCGCAGTTTTCCAGCGCTGTACCCATTCTTCCCGACATTGAATTGCATTGATGCTGCTCCTAAGTAATCGTCGTGTAAGTTGTCACACGCGACACATAGCACACACTGGCACAAGAATACCTAACGCATCGCCAACGTTAAGTCCCCTGTTCTAAACTAGGAATCAATAGTCTACCGCGCTGTGACGAGTGGCGCTACCTCGTAACGAACCGCGTGCAGACGCATTTCCACTCCAAACATCCATCATGCTTCCGTGCTTCCCAACTGGTTACTCCCCAAAATACTGTTGGCATCCAAAATAGACGGAAAAGAAATAATAAAATTAAACCGCCCGGTGAAAAAAGCGCGGGCGACCAGTGCGCTACGAAGGCGTACGTAGCGTATATGCAACAGCGTGAGATCGAGGGTGCGAACGATGTAAAGAAAACAAGCGTCTTCTTATAAATATAAATATATCTCTTAAGTGCTTCACCGCACACTCACACACATACACGGTTTCTTCCACTTCAGCGTGGATCGGTCTCGAACGTTGGTGCTCCGGTCGCAATGCATTTCACGGTTGGGGTTCGGTCTGCGCCATGTTCTTTGATGCAACGTCATTCACAGTGGAAAATATTTTAGCTTAGCGAGATGGACGCGCATACGCCGGGAGTATATGTCTTAGGAGCATCTTGTCACCATCCATACACCATGTTCAATCAGAACACGACGATGATGAGGATGATGATCTGCTTGCCCTCACATTGCAATAGCGTCTAGTGCACTCACTTGCACATAGAAGCACTTTGGCTTGATGATATTAATGTCCAAACTAGTCTAAAATGATGAACCATAACAAGGGGTGTTAGGAAGCACGATTTTCAGCAAAAGACCCAAATTATGGCAGGCAATTCCTTGATGGAAAATCATGGCACAAGCATTATTCTCTACTCTTGTCCGTTGATGCTATTGCTTGTGACACACTCTCTGCCGGTACTAAAGCGCTTTATCTTGAGCAGGATTCTGTCTTTGTTTTGATTGTAGAAGCTTTTTTGCAAAAACAGGGCTTAAACGTGTCACGGTGACGTGTTTCATTTACTTCACAATACTAACGGACTATTTGTGAGAAGCGTTTACTTTTATTATCTTCAAACCAAGGGCGTGTACTACCTGAAGTATCGGAACGAAAAGTCGAGCAATGACTACAGCTGTCGTTTACACAAAGCTTATTTTTACTATTTTTATGAATAGTAGTGTTGCAACTGTTTGTAGATACATGTTCATGCAATGGAGAGCATTGATGGCTAACTGAACTAAAAAAAATGCACTGTCCGGTTACCCATTCTGGTTTCAATTTCTTATCTTGAGCCACTTGTAGATAATGAGTGAAAGGTATGATGCATTGCTCCATTGAATCGCGAATTAAATATCTTCTTTTAGAAAATTTATTCAATTTACCTTTTTTTGTTATGTTATTGTTTGAAATTAAGTTTCAGTAAAATTTTAGAAATGTAATTCTTTAATGACTGATGAGTTAGTAATGCTCATTACTGTTGTAAATTGAAGATTTTCATGACACTTGGAAACCATATTACGCCAAGCCACGTGTCTCAAATAACATCGAATGCACAGCTGGAACAGTTCCTGCTGAGTACGAAATGAATTCTAAATTTTACACAAAGTGGACAGTGGCAATACCATCCTTGATGTGTACGCAGTCATGATGTTGGTCACCAAGTTGGCACCACCATCGGGTACGTGTTTTTTCCATTTTCGTCATTTTGTACATGGATCGAAAATATTCAACCAGAATCGTCCTTCTTGGGTTTTCTAGGTCGTCGACTTTTGTCCACCGGCATCGTAAGACAACGTTGATTAGGGTCGTTTGAAGTAAAAACGGAAGCTCATAGAGTGACAATGAGCCCTGTTTTTGGGCCATTTTTAGTTTGAAATTTTCTTCGCCCTTGTGCTTCAACACGCGGCGTAAGGTGCGCCACTGGATTCAAGACGCTTGACGCGAATCGTCAAATGGTTTGGTTTCAAAGTCATCCGAGTACAGTATCCTGAAAAGAGGAAAACAGTAATTGGAAAACCTAGAGAGAAAATCATCACCCACTTGGTTCATTTCTTTTCTTCTGCCACCATCGATGTTCTTCATTTGAAGCAAAGACACTGAACTTGGTGAAGAAGCGAATCGATTTTTGGTTTGGATTTACGAACTTTTACCATTGTACCCTCATCACTGTTTTGTACGATTGGATGGTGACCATTTTTCACCCACAGCCTTCAGTAACCAGACGGAAGGTTAATTAAACACCTCTCATTAGCCGTTCACCTTCTTATCCTTGAATAGCCAAGACAATCCCTGTTTGAGAGGATTTTATTAGACAGTAGTGGTTAATTTGGAATTTTATGTTTTTAGTAACAAATGTTACTAACAATTTATCGTCGATGCTATGAGACAAAGAAATTGAGTGATGTTGAATTTTACCAAAAATAACATAATAATAAAGAGGGATATTCATATTATTATTAGGGAATTACTTGAAAAAATTGATAAAAATTGGTAAATTCGGTTCTTGGCTTGTTTTGACGAAGTAAATCCAATCGAGATTATAAGGCGGATCGGGCATGTTCTCATCAATTTCATCACCTCATGGCAAAGTTGTTCATAACTCTTTAACCATGTATTTACCTAAACACTGGATAAACAATTTTTACTACGAGGAAGGAGTCGCTTCAGATCAGACTTTATCTTATCACTCAAGGCTATAATAAATTTATTCCAGTAACATTATTACAAGATCTGTAATGAGTCCCTCCTTTATGTAATCACTATTCTCTCCCTTTTTTAATTAGCAACAACAATCGTTGCTCGATTCGTAACAATTTAAATGTTTTTCTTGCTTTCTATCAAATAGAGCGCTACAATATTCGATAAACCAAACTTTTGTATCTTTATCTATCCGCACAGCTATTCCACAACAATTCTTATCACATTGATCTTTTAGTTGCATGTTGCATATGTGTCACTTTCAATATTTTGCAAGCATCGACAGCGAAAAGAGATTGTAGCACACACAAAAAAACCACAACTAACCGCTCCGATAGACACGATGGAACTCGATGACAAATATCTTTCCTGGTTTCCTGACCTGCAACCTGAACGGAAAGCGATTCATTTCGCTTGTTAGATAATATCGATGAAAGGAAAGATCGATTGTATGTAATGAGTTATGTTATATCGTTGCCTAGCGTCTTCTAGGTTTGTCTATGCGGGACACTTTTTTCACTTTCGACTAAATGGTCATGGTCGAATGAAAAAATTGTCGTAAATTGATGAAGGCAAAATGTAATTGTAGTGAAAGTGAATTTTAGAGAAACCGATTACATCTGCAGTTTAACCAGTTGGAGGAAATGTTTTTGTTTCATTAAACAATGTTTAAACCTTTTACTAAGGTTCACATCCTCTCCTATATTAAACGTTTGTTCAAACGTCAAAAAACGTCACGCTCCGCGTTACGCTCGCTCCATCTCGCTTCTCCGCTCACCCATTGCCGCATAGCACTAGCTCGCTTCTTCACGCCCATTTCGTATCCGCCCATCCGCCGTCACCTATCCGCCCGAGCACACGAGCTGCTTTTGTTTTTGTAGTTTTGTTGTTTTGTTTATCATCTTCATTAATATTAATATTGTTATTATTATTATGTTATCATCACTGATGATGATGATGATGATCATGGTGATGATGTTGATAGTGCCATTTTCTTTTCACAGTGCGTAATATTACATTTTAAATAAATCAACAACACTAAACATCAGTTACACACACACACACACACATGAATGGATCAAGCGAATGGCATGATACACGGTACATTTTGGACATTTTGGGTGCATCACGGACCGTGATTCAAGCCGTATTAAAACACATTGCACTGATGATGTTGAAGGTGAATGATATGCGATATATGCGAGCAACAATAAACCAATATTTTAATAAACCAACAACACTTACTTGCCGTATTCATTGTTACACAAGATGACGCAAAAACACGGACTGATTGAAACGAACCAGGACACATATACGATTGACACTCACACACTGCTTCGTTTTGTAGTTGCGACAGCAGAGGTTCTTCTTTGGTAGTATAACCACGACGATCCGTTTTTGGTTGTATTGTTTTTTTGTTTTTCTGCCGGCAAATAGTTAGTTTTCACACACCAACACCCGATTTTAACAAACATGACTTCACTTTTCAACCGCCGTCAAACCATACGCCACGCTATTTCGACCTGTTCTGGATTATTTTCACATTTATTATATTGATTGATTGCAATTTTCATTGCGACTATCAAACAATTTGTTGTGTTTCCGTTGCTCGAAATTTTTTCTTTGCAGTTTGCTAACTTTAAGATTGTTTTTTTAATCGCGCTCTAAGCTACTTTTAGGTTAGAAGATAGAAGATTTTCCTGTACAGCTTAGCTGATTATTATTTGCGTACGTTTAGTGTTAGTGCGTTTTTAGTGCGTTTAGTCTTAAGCTTAGTCGTGTGTTGGTAGTTTACCTTTTGCGTCGTTTAACGTGCGTTTTGTTAAAAAGTTTAGCTAAGTGCGACAGTGCGTTGTTAGTGCACCTGGTGCACCATTCTAGGCACCTAGGTTCCGATAGAGTGCGTTTTGTTTCCTTTTTTTTCGTAATATTAGCTGAGGGCGTCTTGCGTTTGCGTTCTAACATTAGTTACAGGTTAGTTAGTTTTTCTTTCGCTGTGTTTAGTGTGTGTGTTAGTGCGAAGATCCTTTAGATCATTACATTAGTTCCTTTATAAGTGCGTTCCTTTTTGTGTAAATCTCAGTGATATTAGTTAGGTAGGGTACAGATTTATTCTATTTATTAGTTCGTTTAAGTGCGTTTCATTATTTGTTTGTGCGTTGGGCAGATAAGTTGTGTGTGGTCAGGTTTAGTTTTCTTTCAGGTGCGTTTAGTGTTCGTTCGTTGGTGGTACGCGTGTTCCTGGAATCCTGCAATCCCGTGTCCCCTGTTCCTGCGGTGTGTCTCTACATTTCTGTGTAGGCATCTATTGATGAATCCCACACTACATGGGCTTGGAACTTAAGTTGGGAGCCCAAGTGTCTTTCGAAGATTCCCCTCCCCGTCAACAAAAAAAACACACACACACACACACGCACACACCTAATTGGTTGCTTTATTTCTTCATTTCCACAGTTTTCCACATGATAGAAAAAAGGATATCGTTATCATCGTTAAATTCCATGGCTTGGGTCCCAACTTTCCATGTCTATTGCACTTCCTCACAATGAAACCTTTTGCATGGCGCTCTTCATTCTAAAGGTACCCGAGTTGGCATGCACCCTGGTATTTCAATGCATCCTGGAGTTTCCGTGCGTAGCCCTGTAATCTACCGGGCCCCGAGTTTAATCTAGTCGCTATATAAATTCTACTCGTGCAGTAACGCAGCGTTACTGCAGTGTTGGTATAGTTGTTTTTCTAAGCCAGTGTTGTAAAACTATAATTTGCTCAATATGAAAGCTCAATCAACAAACCCTGCATGTTCACTAGATTGATGTGGTTTTTGGTTGTTGTACAGGATCTAAGCCTACTTCAACTTATCGAAATGTGAATGGATTATACCAAACGATATTTTACGGTAGGACGATGTTAAATATTTCGTAGCAGACTGGCTCAACAAATGTTACAAGTGCTACGGTTTCCAGAGTGTGTTGGCGAAGGGAAAATAAGCAAAAGTTGAAGAAAGCAAAATCAACCACATTTTAACAGCAGAATATTAGTTTGAAGCAATTCCACGAAGATTTGGCATTTTTCAATTGCTGAGCGGGAATTGCAGAATGGTAGCGGCGCGGGTTTGTTCACCATAGAACGGGCGATCAAATCCCTTCCGGGCTAAACTTCCGTACGCAGCACAGACTGTCTCGCTACGGGTTAATAAAGCCAAGGAAAGTTAGCAATGGCTGGCCAAGACCTCTTCAAATTGTAGTGAATTTAAAAAAAGAAGAAGAGTAAATGGTGATGCCCATGCAGGAGAAAAGGAATAGCTGGTGAAGATGGTGATAATATTGCCAGGACCGGGCAACCGGGCCACCGGGCCACCATTGACCACAGCAAATATACTGCGTTAAACAGATCTGATTTGCAGTCGGTAAGGGGTAAGGAATTTTTGAATTTGATTAGACATTTTATTCAACAATTTTCTATTTTTAATGATTGTAGAAAAAGGAAAACATGTCATACGCTCCGAAAATATTTCTTTTCTGTGGTCGATCCTACAATGGCACATCATGAAACCAAAACTGGAGAGACCCGATGTGCATCTTAAACGGAATTTTCTAAGCCTTCCATGAACGTCTTCAATGTTTGGATTTTCCCTGTTTCGGCGATTGTAGCAGAACTATTGTAAAGAAATTCTGAAGGAGCCAAGATAGTAAATTGAACATTCTAGATGGTTGAAAAGAAGCAATTAAAACCCACGATGGCCGGGCTGACATTGGCCTTGACCAACTTTGAAATCCTCAAAACGAACGAATAATTCTCAAATCGGTTACTAGGAGCTCGCGGTGAAGGGTAAGGAATCATTCGATTTGATGAAAAATTGTTTCACAGGTTATTTTTCCTTTTGGTTGTAGCAGATGAAATTCACCTAATGTTCGAAGCAAATTGGCATGTTCAGTCTGTAAGGCTGGATTTCACTGTAAGTAGCGTAGTATAGCCAACGTAAGCCGTAATTATATCAGAACATTTTCAGCATGATAAAAAAAACTTCTACTAGATGTGACGAAAACTCCATAGAACATACCTCGGCATTACGTAGATCTGTTGTGTAGGCATGTAACCGGGCCTATTAACTAGTATGTTACAAAGTATATTTTAGAATGTAATGTTCCTGTGCCAAGCAATTTATCTTTTTTATATTATTAACCAATCAGATTTGAGGTATTTAGTCTTTTATCGCCGAATCTTCGTGCAGACGACAGATGGAAGCTTTTTTTTATGACAATCTTTTCAAACTCCATTGCCTGTTCCCTAAGCCACTGTCAAGTCTGCCAGGGTGACCGGAAACTAAAACCAAACGCACGTACTCAACTCCTGCCAACCGGTCGCGAATTGTCTAAATAAAGAAGAACTTTGGCGTGCGATAGTTGAATCGATCGACTCCCATCCCATTGCAAACGTTTTAGCCGGACGTTTCCCATCTTTGGCTGGAGAGCCTTTTTCGTGGTTATTCTTTATTCTTTTTGCCAGACAATCTTTTCCTTTGCCGGTTTACCGGATGTGACGACGGTACGAAAGACCTGATATGACGGTGTTTCATAGCGTCCTGTCCCGTAGGTTCCAGAAATGGTTCGCTAATAATATTACCTCCATGTTTGACGGAGGCGCGTTAAGTGTGGTTGCCCGGTTTTGTGCGGTTGTGTTTTGTTTTAGAAATATTAAGAAAGCGATTTGAGAATGAAACAAAAAATGCCGGAAGGAATGTTCTATAGCTTGGTTTTGGTTAAGTTATTTGAGCCAACTGTAAGAAAAAGATGACGGAAGGTATTGCTGGCGGGTAGCGAACGGAATTTACGAATTGAGGAAAAATCTATACTTGATAAAGCTAAATTCTTTCCTATTCTGTTTTCTGTTGTGTACTGTGCTGTGATGTTAGCATATTAATCCATTGAAGACAGTAAAGTAAGTTGGCATTTATGCCGTGGTTGATGTAAAGATTCTTTCTAATAATATTTAAGTTGTTTAATTCTGTGAATAAGACAGAGTCAAGAGTTTTAGTAGAGTATGTGCAGAGATACTGTTAAAGACATTATTCTGGTTGTTGCTTCAGTTTAAAAGTGAAATTTTCTAAATTTTATTCTATTTTATTTTATTCAAAGATGCCTATAAAATATAACTTTTATACTCCATTTGCTATATTCATCTAATATTTATTTTTGTATTATTTCATTTCAGGAAAAACGGTCTGTGCAATGCTAAACATGGGAATCATCTGCAAGGCTCATAAGATCATCATTTGAATGCACTAGATTGAACGATCAGCCGTAAAATATTTCTTACAATACGCGTGCGAATATTATATGCACTATTAGAGACAATAGAATCTATTAAAAATAGAGAATTTAGTAAATTATTTACTTTTCTATTTTATGGCATAAATTCGATTTTATTAATTAAGTATTGGCTACGATACGTTTCGTTTGCAGGTCGTTTTGGAATGTTTGGAATTTAAATTAGCCGCTCGAATCCATCGTTCGCTCGATTTTCTCTTAAACCATCCAGCATCGCAAAACGCGACCATTCAGTGCAATGTGAATGTGTGTTAGTGAAGGATACGGTCCTTGAATCCTTAATGGCGCAACGTTGAGATAAGCAAAGTGTGTGTTGTGTGCAAACGTGTGTCGTGTTTTATTCACTGGCGCACATTTATTTTGTGTTAATTTTATTTACTATTTATTTATTAACGGCGATCTGATCCGTTCTGTGTGTGTGTGCTTGTATCGTGTCGTGCCATTACCGTGCATCTTTTATTG
Source organism: Anopheles funestus (assembly GCF_943734845.2). NCBI lineage: Eukaryota > Metazoa > Arthropoda > Insecta > Diptera > Culicidae > Anopheles > Anopheles funestus. Next base: position 46,222,676 of record NC_064598.1, read on the forward strand.
TTCCAAAAATATGTCCAACAGTGCGACGAGTGTAATCGGTTAATGTTTTTAAGTGTATCTATTTGCGGCAATTTACATGTGCATGTGTACATACGCGAATGATTGTGGTGTTGCAATTTTAAGTGTTCAATATCGTTTTGTATTTCGATGGGAAAATAAGTTCCCCCGGATGAATGTATAGCGGTCAATCGGTTAAAATTGCTCTAAGGCCACCGTTTTGTATGTGCGTGTGTATCGTATGAAAATATAGAAAAAAGTATTAAAAGTGTTAAAAGTAGCATCAAAAGTCATAAAGTAATATAATATGGTCATTTAATCAATAAAACAAATTGAAAGTGAAAGAATTTGGCAGTGTGAAACAAAAGAACAGCACCAAAGGTTAAATAACAGGCGTTTTATTAGAGAAAGAAGCGCCATAAGTCTCCAATCTTTTTCCTCTCAGATCGTGGAGAGTAAAATTTAAGGAACCTCTAAACCAGCGAACAACGGTGCATTATGTCTAGCGAAGAGGATAAACCTCCGGCACCGCCTGTTCGGTTGACAAGCAATCGGGGTGGTGGCGGAGGTGGTGTTGGCGGTGGCGCAGGTGGGGGTTCAGGAGTGGTCGATCGGATCGATGGTGTTGCTCCGGTTGATATGAAACCATTGCCAAAAGGTAAATAATAAAAAAGTGTGACTATTATATATTTTTAATTTTGACAGTACGGAGAAAAGCCGTCATGATTACAAAAATTATTTATTTATTATCTTTCAATAATATGGGTTTTATTTGTGATTTTTATGTCAAGTAGCAAAGCTACTTTAAGCTATTTCTAGATATTTTTCAAGTTGAACTAGTACTAGAGATTAATGTGATGTGAATCTCATACAAATTCATAAATCTGAACATTTAAACCGAATAAATGACTCTCAATTTTATAATAATAATTCAATTCTTCAAAAGAAGTTCTTTGAACTTCTGAAATAAATCTACTTATTAAATTATTTCTACTAAGTGTTGTACAGTACACTATCAATTTCAAATCTCAATTTTGGAAGAATTCCTGATGTACCTTGGCACATTCCGGCATACCTTGAAAAAAATCAGAAATAGCTCCAACTTAAGAAATAAAATTCTAACTATGTCTATCATTTAATAAAAACAGATAACTGTTACATAACAATAATGCACAAAAAATGTATTAAACTAGCAAACTTCAGTAAATACCTAATGAAGCTCACATTTCACAAACCAATAATAAAATATTTAATTAATTTGTTTTTCATTTCTACACCGTTTTCAGAACCGGAAGATGCCGATCGCAAGAAGAAAACGCTCAAGAACAAAATCAAGGTTTCGAAGGCGTCCCATAACGATTCCAAACCGAATATATCCTATCCGACCAATTTCGAGCATACGGTCCATGTTGGGTTTGATGCTGTGACCGGAGAATTTACGGTAAGTGTGATATTGGAAACCAAAACGCAACATACTTTCCATGGGAGAATCTAGTCTACAGGCTAAGGGATGCCTAAGGGAATTTGATCTCTTCCATGGAAGATGGGGCGAGCGAGTGAGATCGCATGCAAGATTTATTTTATCTCCGCAAAAGTACAGCAAACTGCACAGGTAAACAACGCCAAATCTATTATGGGAACTTGTGCTAGTGTGGAATTTAATTTGAATTCCCAATTGTGAAAGATTGACTGGCCTTTACTTCGAGTGCAGGAGACGTTAAGAATAATGGATCTTTAAATGATGGTCGGGGAATGTTGAAACGTACCGCATTGTTTATATCGGAAGCTAAACAAATTTTCCAACAGACAGATAGACAGCCAGCACACGCTTCACGCCAATCAGCCCGTTCTCAAGCGATCGCACGTACAGCGATGTACCGTCAAAACGTGCACAATATCGGCAACTTGACTAGTCCCTTTTTTTTTTTTGAGTGTCTGTAGTTTTGTTTTTCTTGTTTTTTCGGACGGAACTTCACTTTCACTTTCTTTCGCAATGGGCAAATTTTTGGTAAATCATTATTTCCCATTGCCGAAAATGCGTTCGACACTTCCAAAGACAGGAGGGGGTGGTCTGCTAATCGAACCTAAAGCACGATTAGTTAACCGGCCCCGGAGTGGACGAGATGGTAAAGAAAAGCAAAGTGGCGCGATATGTTGCTATTTTTGGTGTGTATGGTTTTTTTTTCTTTTAACCCTATTATATTCTGTTTCGCTATTTTGTTCCAGTGGTGCTTTTTTGTTGTTTAGACTGCCACTTTCTTTATGACGAAGGATTGATATACAGATGTACACGAGTGTGTGTATTGTGCGTGTTTTTTTCGCTTATTTTGGCGCATTTATCTCGTTTGCCGAAACGTGCGTCACGTCACGCCGGAACGATTTATGATCGTTTTGTTGGGTGGTCGGATGAAATATCAGTCCCTTCCCTTATTTTCTTACCGTCATTTTGGATCTTTCACTCGACCAGTGTACGTATAGATTGAAAATAATCTCACTTTTGTTTGCCAGTTTTGGTACAATTTTCATTTCGTTTTTGAAGAATCATCGAGGGTGTAGCAAAGCTTTTGCAGCATGTAAAACATTTTTGCATTTTTAAGTAGGCTTTCCCTTTTTGGGTTTTTTATTGGTGCAGCCGCTCCCTGAGGGCGATTTGATCCTTTATTTGAATTTTTAATCGTTTTCACATACCAGTTATAAAGAAAGGAGCAGAGATAGACATAAAATTCACTACATCACTAGTATCAATAAAAAGCTTTATCGATTGATCGTAGATCCTTAGTTTTAAGTTGCGAAAAGGTTACGACGGTACCTTACTTTTTTGTGCATCAGAAATAGTTCAATAGTTCCAGAAATACATCATTAAGACGGGCCGAATTATAGCGGAGATCAGGGAAAATCTGCGTATTTCGTAATCCGGCTGCAATATTGTTTATACACGAAAGTTTAAGAATCGACTCCCGTTTTTGCTTGGTAATATGTTCAACATTTCAGGCGAGTTTTCTGAAGGAACAAAATTTTATTGTTATTTTAGAATGTATCAATCAATTTTTTTATATACTTTGTATTAAAACCCAACTGAACTGTCGTAGTTCGCTTATATCAGCCATTGCACATAGATGGGAACTGCCTGTGTTCCTCCCATCTGAACTCAATTAGTGTCAGGTATTTTTGGAAGAACGTTATTTCACTTTCCATCGTGACAACACTCCCAGATTGATGCAAAATTGCAATTTCCCTTCGACTGGAATAAAAAAAACCGTGACGAACTCCAAATATTTGTGGGATTATGACCGCTCAGCAGAGTGGCGATTGATTGATTTATCACGATTTTTTTTGGGTAACCTTTGCAATCAGCTGCAATCATCCTTTCCATTTCCATTCTCAGCTTCACAGTTTTGTTTCTAAAACATCTCCCATGGCAGGGTTTTAGTTTGTCTTCTACAATGTTGGTTTTTTATAAGAACTCTAAAAATGCTGCTACAAGCAAGAATTCGTCGACGATGATGTGAATGTTTTATGAACGATTTCCCAAAAAGTATACCAAAGCAAACGACACTCATGGTCGCGAGTACTTTACTGTCAGCCAGATTTCTTGTTGAATTGGCACTGTTGCATTGGATCACCCCAATTGCAATGAACGTGACACTCCGGCAGTTTGACAGATAATGAACTGCAATTCGATTGATGGCGGATAATAAAGTTGTCATGAACACAGGATAGCATTCCAATGACGGTTCGCTGTTGCAATTGATAGTCTGCCATCAAGTTGAAAAATTTCGTTCCAATATATCTTTTGAAAAGTTCAAAAATAACATCAACACTTGAACGGCGGAGATCGATTATTGTGGATTGTATATTCTCTTAATTGAATTCTTGTTTTAAAAGTAAATTTTACTGCAAGAAAAAGTATTTATTTACGCAAGAGTATACATTTTTCCCACACTTCTTCCAAACTTTATATTGGTTTTTCTTAAAAAATAACCTTTTAAATATTGGCAAGACTGCCATAAAGTACTCCAATTGGAATTCATTGCTATTTTTACGCTGTGCATTTAAGAGAGTTGCACATTTTGGACTTGTTGTAAAACCATTTTCTACAATTCATTCTGATTGTCTGTCGGGGAGATGTATCTAATCTTCGGCGTTGCAGCACCGTCATTTGCGAAGCAGAAAACGAAGCGCAACTGCAACTGGGTGACTAATTATGGCAGCAGCTGCCAACAGATGTTGGCTCCAACCGATCGTTATGACTGGAACTAGAGCAAGATTTGCATTCGCTACCCAAGATCCATGCTGTGCACAATCCTTCCAAGCGTATTTTATCCTATTGGCATAACAAAAAGTGTGGTAAACTGTCGCCTTTACCGCCACAGTTGGCAGCTGAATGCTTAAAGGTAGATTGTATCCAACTATGCTGCAGTTGTGTTTCTTTTGTTTTTTTGGTTGTTTTTGAACTGAACCGGAATGTAGGTGGAACAAACCCTTTTCGTTGGGCGGCATAATGCGACTGTAAACTGTTTTGGTTTTTTACCAACAACATTTGCCTTTGGCCAAACTCTTCCGAATTGTACGAATTGTTTATTTTGGCCTGCTGTAGGGCAGGATTTTGGTACGAGGTATCAATAGCTGATCGATTTCGGGCAAACATTGTACACAAGTAGTCTGTTTATTTTATCGCACCCTAATAGAGGTTTAGTTTATTTTATACGCTTAAGACATACCTTACGATCGAGCTAAACTAGGTTGTGTAGCTAAAATCAGAGTATAACGAATCTAGATGTTGTTTTTCCAGTTTTTGTTTAGTGCATGATGCAACATGCAATAATGGCAAACATATTTATTTGGCATAACAAACCATCCAGTCTAATTCAAGTCAAGAAATAAATAATGGAATTTATAAAATGTTTATTTTTTGTTAAAAACTTCTTTAGTCTGAAACTGTTTCAGCAATTGCCTGAAGTTTGCTCAGGAAGACAGCTTTTGACTCAGATTTCAATTCATTTATACAGAAAAATTCATTCTTGATACGACCAACCCAACAAATCAGCAGAATATATTTAAAATATATTTAATAGCATGACAAAATTTTAATTTTAATTTAAAATTACGAAATAGCATTCTATGGAAATAGCCGAGCTTTTTTATTGCATGCTTCAAGTTCGTAGTTAATAGCGCAACCTAAACTGTACGATAGGAAATGTTGACGTGCTCTTTATATAAAACAAAGCTTAATCTGTCTCTAAAAATCACCGCCACAAATCGAATTCTGTCATTCACTATTGAGAATGGTTGCTCTGAGGTTGCAGTTCCAAACGTCCAGCAAGCAACATGTGAAGTGAGACGTCGATTTGCTCATAATAATTTCATATCCTAGCAGGGAAACAGTACGTAGAACGAAAAACCAAAAAGTTTCTGCTTCTGAATGCTTTTCAATTGCTATTTGAAAATTCCCCACCCAAAACGGCACAACCGCAGCAGGGAATTGAAAGTAGTGCCGTGCCGAAATCCTGCGCCCCATGTCCCCATTTAACAGCGCAACATGTGTGAGTTGGTAAACTGTGACCATGGTGCATTTGTTGGCGGTGCTCTGGTGCATATATCGTGATTGCATCGAAATCGGTGCACCCTTGGGAAGTCAACTTCCCGTGCGGTTGACGCTGTCGTTCTACGTACGTTGCAGCCAAAGTGGTCATTTAACTAGTCGCCGCTGAAACGTGATGCTGTTTTAGGCGCTAATTAAGTTGTTTTGCTAAGCAGATACTTGCAGCCCATTCTCTGGAGCGATGTGATAGAAACGGGAAGGTACGGGCACGGGGAATTTGATTGTAAAGTTCATTCCGCGTGGAATTGAAGTGCAACCATTGACGGAATGTTTAACTTTGCTTAAAGCACGATTAAAGATATGTGAAGGCTTGCTGTTGCGTTTTAATTTAAAGCGGATGCAATGGGACATTGAAGTCATTCACGTTTGACATCGGGAATACCTGTGATTAAGCCGATATCTTCGCTATGTAAATTAGTTATTTATTCGTTTTTGAAAAAAAAAGGAAATCTGTACAATATTTGTATAATTACTATTCTAAACACATGGATTAAATCTAAGCAGAAACACTTACTGGATATAACGTTTAGATTTGGTTACAAATTAACCATACGCCGATAGGCTTACAGCGCACTGTCGCATTCAAATTCAGTGTTGTATAATTAATTAAAATTCAAATCATAATCGTCTGGAGAATGGGTTTGCTCTCCCGCACCATTGCAGCCATCTTTCAAGTGCTCTCTTTACTGCTTTTCTTCTGAAGGAATCATTGGATCGTTTCAGCAGGAAATGAATGCGAAACTCGTTCACTTTTTTTTCCATTCCATCCATTTTGGGAACGCAATCGTGACGCAGAGGCAGCAAAAAGGATTATCGTGCTGAACGGATTAATGGGAAAAAGAGTCCACGCAAACGAGCCGAAAAGGACGAATTGAACTTCCTGCGTTGCTGCCATAAAGCGTTCCACAGGTCAGCACCGGGGTTTGGCCTGTTAAATAGGGGAATTTCCGACCCATTTTTTGTACATGCCCTGTGTGGGCGTGGACGAAGAAAATTAGATTTCTGTAAAGGTGTGAACTCTTATTCGTGCAACAAAATTAGCTATCGTACAATTACGCACAGTACCGATTACTCTCTATCAAGAGATGTGCTTTTTTGCAGCTAATCTACACAAAAATTGTACACTTGTAAACCAAAAAGGGAAAGTTTGCTCTACTACGGTAGATGTCTACGGCTACGTCTGTCAGGTGAAAAAGTTGTGTGATCTCAATGTGTGACACTTTGGTTAATTTGCTTCATCTATCTCCATCACAACCCACGTCTGGTTGCTGTCTGTGTTCGTCCTTGGAGTATGGAGCTGCCATATTCTTTTAGGAGCAGAAAAAGGTACTCTCACTGGCGTTCCCCCCCGCCGGCGGTATGCGTACGACATGCTGTTGTGCGGTTAGGTTTACGTACGTTAGGTTGGACGTTATGTCCAAACTAAAAATAAAACTTCACACATTCTACGAACCCTTCTCGCGGGGTTTCATCGTCTAAGACGTGCGGTAGTAGTAGTAAACGGTTGCTGGAATAAAGAAATGGGAAAGAAGTATCCCGCCGCTGTCAGTCAACCGGCTGTGGCCACCACATTTGTAACCACCCACGCACGTTCATTCATTCGCTCGTTCGTGTTTTTTTTTTGTTTGCCTGTTGTGCATACCGCTGTGACGATGATGCTAATCGGGGCATTATGTTTCGATTTTCCCTAACCGAGTGAAAAATTTTAATTTAACCTCTCAAAACTAGTTTTGTGACATATTTAAAGAATTTTCGAAAAAGTTTCCTCAGTTTTTTCATAATTTTTCCTTCTTTTTATTTCTGAATTGTTTCATCTTTTGTAAAGTGGTGATTAAAACTTTTTTTAAGTTATTGAATTATTAGACAATAATCGATTAGCCATTAAACCCCTCACAAACCCCTTAAATCATCACAATCAATACTAATGTTAAAGAGAACTCTTCGACTATCGGCTTTGACAAGTTCCTATCGTATTTTGTTCTCTCTCTCTCTCTCTCTCTCTCTCTCTCTATCTCCTTCTATCTCTTTGTCTCTTTTTTTTTGGCTTTACGACTTCTAAGGTTGCCTGCCTGCCATTTTGGCTCTCTAGACTTATTTTTACCACTTATCCGGAGAGTCAATCCTTGCTACGGGGGACGGTCCGGATGGGATTTGATCCTCGGTCCTATGTGTGGACCGGCACCGTTTATCACATACACCACCGGGCCGCCATATATACTATACTGTAGTATGCTATAGTATGGAATTCTTGGTTCATTGGTGTTGAAGATATTTGAATCACTCAGCTTTTACTTTTACATTAGAAATTTCTGCGTCATGAACATTATCTAGAAAACTACTCATCCTTTAACAGACATCCACTGTAGATTTTTTAAGCATATAAAATAGCAAATTATAGGAAGAAAAAAATCCGAATGCTTGAAGCCGAAATTGCATCAGTCTCCGTGTGAATATGATCCAGAAACTAAGAAGGATTCTAGATCTATCTAAAAAATTTTTGTATATCATTGGCTAATTGATTACTTACAAAAATTGTAATGAAGCAAAATTTCCAAAAATTCCTTACCTTTTTTTCTATCATACTGTTTATTATATATATTGATCAAAAGTCTAACAAATGATATTACTCTTCGTATGGTTTCTTCTTCAAAAATATAAATTAAAATCCCAAAGTGTCCCAAATGTCTCAAACCCAAAAAAACTGTGAAAACAGTTTACCACTAAAGGTGGCCAACGCGAGTAAAAGTGTTAAAACACAACGATACATCAGCGATAAAATCCGCAGCCTATCAATCCACCATAGGATGCCAATCGCGACCCTTGAGGTAGCCCGAAAGATGTCCCACACTATCATAAGTAACCTTTTTGTTTTAACAACACATCCAACCAAAACACGATTAGTGCAACTGCCGGAGCAGGGTTCGCCTTTCGAAAGTAGCGAAAATGCTGCAACAAAATCAGCTTTCGCTGCCTTTTTTACTGTGTCTAAATATTTTAGGACACGATACACAAAAGCATACCAAGGGGATACCTGGTAGCAGCAGCAACCAGATGAGCTTTCCGTCCAGTGATATGAACATTTGCCCGCATCGCGGCGGCGAGTTCAACATCCCTAAAAGGTGGTCAAAGTAAAAGTGACCCGTTCCTATCTTAGCACTGCAAAACCGGCACCCACGATGGATGACCCGCTTAATCGGCCCTTAATCTGACCATCAAAGAAAGTAAATAATTCATCCCTGAACTTACCCAACCGGATGCCGGATGATGGGGTATGCTGGACGGGTCCCAGTTTATTGCGATGGTGCGACTGAGAATTATGGTGCTTAGGATTAGTGAGAGTTTTTTTTTTGTTCGTTTAATGAATGCATTTTCGATAAACCTTTTATGTTCATTTGCTGATGCTTTTAATACAAGTGCCCAAGTGACCTTTACTGGCGTGTGGATGACCATCGCAATATGTATGTTTTGAAGTTTGGTAGTTTGTGGCAGAGACAGGGAATGAAGAAGTGAGAAATTTTATCGCTTTTTTATTGTTAAAGAACAAAATGATTTTTATTATAATTTATTCAGATGCAGTGAAATGCAAATTGTTTTGAATAAAATGCATATGACATTCGGAAAAGGACTATAAATTAGGCGTTCAAGTCAAAATTAATGCGAAAATAAATAAGATATTTTGTTGATTTGATTATATCTTTATGTTCGCTTTACAGTTTTACGCGTTTTGTATAATTAAGCATTAGTTTATTTTATAAATAAGCAATATTTCATCCCCCTCAAAAAAGAAATCTCTTCCCTTTTTTCCGGTCAAACTTCTCTTGCAAATAACAGTTGAAATGAGTGTGGTTGTTCTCAACCGGGAAGAAGGGATTTTAATTTAGTGTTCTCTGTCCACCTTTGTGAAGGCGGAAACACCCCATACCAAGCTAAAAGCGATAAAGATGATCTTCTGCGTTGTCTGGAAACAGCGCAGTAGTGATGGGAACGGGAATCCAGAGTTAGATTTGGTACTCCAGACTGTTTCGGAATTGAATCCGATGTCAGGAAATCCGGAGTTGATTTTTTTTATATGGAATTCCTCTAACAGCTGTTCTTACCAACAGTCGACAAAAATCCGTCCACCAGCAAACGGAGCCGAAAACGACTCCGAAAAAATGTGAATTTTACCCATCACTACCAACGCAGCAATGATTGAGTAGCGTCATTATCCCTTATGGCACTCGTGGATCGTCTGCTTTATCGTTGACTTTTGCCTCTAGATGCGTCCATAAACTGCTTCCGTTCTCTTAGATGCATCTTTCAAAAGTAAGAACATAGAAACAAAAAGAAAAAGAAAAAATATATTGTGTGAAGAAAAAAGCAAAAAAGGAAAAATCCAGCAACAGTAAGAAAGAAAATTAAGTACCTTTTTGTGTATGAGAATTTTATCACAAAAAGATAAAAGAAAACCCCGATCACAAGTGGCTTTGTTAGAAAGTTTAGATAAAAGGGACAATCATGTTAAAACATTCACTATAAAAACCCTGCAAACAAACGCACGCTAAACAACCAAACCAAAATGAGCTTCGTACGATGATTCGCACCGTCACGCAAAGTGCTCTGCGGCCAAACACTGCGCAAACGTCGTAATAAAATTAGAACGTTGGTGTTAAATCATCGCAGCTCGTCAGGTCGTCTGAAGATTGTTTCGGTGTGCCCATTTCTCCAGGCGACGTTCTTTTTATGTAGCTCCGGTACATGGCTGCATGTAGCTGGTTCAGCAGGAGTAAGGTGGACGCAACGAATCTGCTTTTCTTTTTCACATTTTCACACAAACATACTCGTTTTCCGGCCGTATTAGAGGAAAACCCTGTCAAAAGGGGGGGATTGAGAAAAGTTTTATGGATGTGTGTAATGGTTTATTAAAAATGTTTCGTGCTCGCAGCTGTTAAGCTGTCTGCGGGTTGGTTTGCTTCGCTGGTGAAAGTACCGACGATGGTGCAACTCACATGTACGTGTGCGTGTATGTATGTGTGTAGAATTTAGTATCTTTTGTCGCCAGTGGGATGAGCACCAGTATCGCGAAAGATCATCCTCAACAACATTGGATGGAATCGTTGTAATTGTCGAAGCAAGCTTCGTACGACGGCGAAGTGCGTGAGAAAAACGTTTTCTTTTGCTTTTCCCGCACACTTGACACGTGCGTGCTGAACTTTGTTGAGACAACGCTCAAGACTGGCAAGCATTCGAAGGTCGAATCAAGAAAGGATTTTTATGATTTTATTAAGTACACATGCTTAGACAAGGAAGGGCAAAAAAAGCAGATTGACAATGCGGAAACGTTTTGCTGTTGTAGCCCTTCGTGAAGCACACTTCACCCTGTTCCTGGTACAAAATTTATGACCAATTTCACGAAAACCCCGCTTACACGAACGCACGCACACTTGCCTAATAAATTATGCCCTCTCCAGAAGAATATTTATCCATCCGACGACTGGCAGTACAGTTCTAAGTTGGAAATTTTCCCTGTGAATGTCGCGTATGCTTTGGATGTAATTTTACAAACTGCATGTTAAGAGGAAGAGTTTTTTGATTACCAAGATTTTTAAAGTTTTCGATTTTTTGTACTAAGGTTTTTAATTGCAGTATTAACTATTTTTTCGCTGGTATGATCGTTCGTGATATGCCTTAAAAGGGGTAATCTCCTATTTAAAAAATACCTCTGCTGTTATCGCCTTTTTTCCTCCTCAACAAACAGCAATTATCCTGCCCTGCAAAACCTTGATGAGCATAGAACAGACAGCCTCAAACACAACTTAACATGAAGGCGAACAAATGTGGGTCGATAAATGAAAGCGCCTTAGACACTCCCAGGATGCGCCGAAACCGTTACGTTCCATGTGTGGCCTATGTATTTAGTGAAAGATGAATAAATTAATGTCATGTTTGGGCTGCTGGACGGGTAAAGACGCCCCACCATACCATCTCTCTCTCTATTTCTGCACCTCACCCGCCGAACCGGAAATGGTGGGGAGGGATACGTTATACGTTTGGTCAAAATCGGCAGCATCCGCATGCTTGAGAAACCGGCCACAACTGCTGACTGTTGGTGTGGTTCTTCGCTTCACCACCCTTCATTTGGGCCCGCCATCCTTAACAATAAAAACCACTAGAATTCGTTTCATCCACAACCACCACCCAATTCTGCTCCACGCGCGACCTGTACACTCCTTGGATCGGTTGGCAGCACACACTACTATCGAGCATGAATTAAAGATGAGATGAAAATAGAACCGAAACTGCTGCCCGTCCCAGTATGTGTGTACGTATCATCTGTACGTGTGCTATCATTTTGGCCCCGGCCATGTCCAGCATTTGGTACTGACTCGGCAGGAAACTTTGGGTTGGGAAAATGGGTGGAAGATTGAAACCGTTTCAGTATGATGTTTCCCGCGGATGCCACATTCATACATTTTGTTTGTGAAAAAGGAATCGAAATTGAAAAAAAGAACAAGAGAAAGAAAAACAAGATCGATTTACAAAGTGTAAGAGAGAAAAAGAACCATTTGGAAGGGAAGGAGGGATATGGAAGTGGAGTGGAGTTGCATGACAGGGAGCCGTCGTCACACTTCATTTAGCGAATGGGAAGTTTGTACCATTTATGTCCGGATTGGCACTACTACTCACTCGGCGATCGTATTTTGGTGGGAATGCATGTCTTCTTCATGCTGTCAGCTTCAGTTCAAAGAACTTCCCGTGTCGTTAAAAAAAACCACCCCCTCCTCCTGCAGTCAGCCGTCCGCAAACCATGCATTGATAACGGGTGTGATGGTCGTTCTACTGCGGAAATGAGTTGAATATTAAAACATGCCAAAACAGGATGCTGGGTAATGGTGAAGCATTTGGATTAACCGTTTTCAAGGTTATGTTGGACGGTTGTATGTGGTGTGCCACTTTTCCGAAAACATGCCAGGCTGTTGGAATATCCTTGGCGGTTGTCATTGTCACTTGTTTCTTGCCATTTCTTCAATGCGGTAAATGAGTGCACTGCATTCTAACGATTTCAATTACTGTAGTGTTATGTGTAGATGTTGAGGCGCACAGAATATGTGATGAATGTGGTAACATTTGAGATTTGTTATGAATTACAATGATGTAAAATTAAACGAATCGAAAACGGAATTCATTATTAAATTGCAGGTTTTTTAGAAGTGTAAAAGAGGCGTTACAGAGCGTTACAATTAATTGTAAAATCTCAAATCTACACATTACTTTTTGGATCTGTGTATGTCTAACTCCTTAAAACATAATCTCTTATCTATAAGTTAAACTGTTGAAACCAAGTGTTAGGTGTTCCGAGTCATGCATCTAAACCAATTCCTAAATCATGAATGGTTCGGAATCTCTATAAGGAAGTTTCATAAATCCTTGAGTACTTACGTATCTTTGAAGCTCCACGAATTTCGGCGATTTGTGTATCAGAGGATTGATAAATCTGGAAGGATTCGAGAATCTCTAAAAATTGATTCGCGAATCTTTAAGTAATCAGGATTCTTCAGAGATTCGCTATTCAATTCCCCAAAAATTGAGGTTATATTGAAATGATTTGGAATTTTCACCTCAGAACAACATAAAACAAGATAACATTCACGGTGTTCTACTTATAACAGTTTATAACAGTTAGATAAGGGTTTTTGTTTATGATCTAATGTACTCGAAAATTCTCCATGAATAAAACAAGACACAGTAAACACATTATCATTTGTGTGCACACATTAAGAAAACTTTCTCGCTTCCAAATATACGTAACGCAAGCAGATAGTTCCATAATCCGCATTGGCAGGGAAACAATATTGGAGCTGTTTTTAAATTTTTCTCGTCTACAAATGATGGTGTCTCCATATCGTGTGCCAACAAACTCGCCACATATGATGCCGCGCCCGTTCGGCTATAGAATGCGTCTTCTAACCTCCAATGAAAAAAAAATCCGACCTGATCATTGGAGGGACGGAGAGACAGAGAGGATTAAAAGAGTAGGAAAACGTTTTGTGTGCTGCAGACGGTGCAGATATATCTCAAGATTTCCAAAGAGCAATGGAAATACAAAACTTTTCTTTCAAGTGTTCACCTGCGCGATCCGTAATGTAGAACGCAACGATTGCGCTTGATACGTTTAAGAAAACATTTCTAAAAGCGGATCAAATATGTTCCTCCAACCCCTTTGTACCATTCGACACATTTTACTTATTCAACATAAAAAACAAAGTTTGCCATAAAGGATGATAAGTAATAGTAGCTGCAGGTTGCATTAGAAAAAAAAATAAAACCCTCCCAAAAATGTTGCTTGTGTAAAAGTGAAAAAAAAAACACTGCTTTTGGCATTGAAAGCTTTCATATTTATCTTTCTTGCTGTTATTTGGTGTCACTCTGTCTGTACGCATATACACTCCGTCCACCCAGAACGGGACACGAGACGGTACGGAACGATGCTTTGATACATTTTGTTTTAACAACGATGCGGTGTGTGTGGTATTGGTTTTACGTTTTATATCTTATGGTTTTATGTATCTTTTTCTTTCGTTCTCACAAGCTGCCTTTGAAAGTAAGTATTGTATTTGCGCTTTTTAAATTGAATGTTTTACGATCGTTTCCAGTGCTCTGTGTCTTTTCATCGTACTCTCGTTTAAGGGAACGCTAGAATTTGTATGATTTTTGTCATGCGCTTTATCTATTCTTTATTACACTTTATGCTTCTCGCAACTACACACTTTCACGGCACTGTAATTGTAGGCTAGTTGTTGTAGTTATCGATGTTGTTCTTAGTGTGCACAATTTTCTTTAATTCTATCTACAACTCATTTCTCTCTTACAGATGAATCCGGTTTGTCTTTCATTTGTTTATACCACTTACAAGAAATAGTCAATCTTATTATTTAGTGGAAAACGCTCACTCTTGGGATTCTGAAATGTATGATTTCCTTGATGTACTGGTTTACATCCATGTTAAATAAGTGTCTGTCCATGTGCATTAGAAAATCGATCCTGTACAGCTTCTTTTGTCTTGCTGCAACGCATATCTGGGAACTCTAGTGGAGCAGAAGAAAACATCAAAATATGTTAAAGAACAAATCCCGTTTCTCCCACCATCGTTTGGTTGTTGCGGCAGTCGCTTGTTAAAGTCATGTTTGTTGGAAGCTTTTTCAATGCGAGATTCATATTTCTCTCACTCTTTCCCATTTGCCTTTTGCGTCCAATTTCCACCTCTTGAGCACGACACGGAAACTCGTGAGAAGCCGTTTTGTGAGCAGAGGGAATCCGTTATTTGGTGTAGTGGAAACATTTAAAGCAGACGCATCGGGTGTGCAAGGTAGGGAAGATAGGTGACCGTCTCGAAGTTCCTCACGTTTGTCGCACGTGAAATTCCCAAACTTCCCCTCCATTTTCTTTTTTAGTTTCATCTCTTCTCCTTAACCTGCTGAGATAGGTTTTTGGACCGCTTTTCTTACTCTCTGATAAAAAAACGACAGTTGGTGGGGATCGTTGAATATCTCTGTAACCCTTTGATGCTCAAATTGAGAATAAAATTGATGAAGTGTTTTCCTCGCGAGCTGCTTGTAAATTATCACACAAATAAGTATCCAAAAGCTGGAAATACTAAAGGAAAATATAATTTAAAAAAGACAATCTTTTGTGGAGAAAGATGCGTAAGATCTTCAGCGAAAGAAACCGACACAAAGAGACTTCTCTTCGTCCAGAGAAATCCATGCTCCGTCCATGGTTGAGTTGGGATTTGTTTGAATGGTTGTGATTGCTTTCCAACCTCTGCGCGTTATCCCACACCTGTGCAGGGAATGAAACAAGAAAAAAACCCTTTCCACTCTCACTCACACACGGGCTACTGACCAGCCCTGAGAGCAGCCCTGCTGCTGCTTCAGCAGAAAGCTTAACGGGTGGGTGATCGTGGAGGGTCTGCGTCTTCCCCGGTCCAACACCCGCGACTATGTACATTTGTGGCCAAGTGGTTTGGTGCCGCAATGCATTTTGGAACGGTTTTTCATCGCGTTCGGTTGTGTTTACGATCGTTTGATGTGATCGTCGCTTCGTTGTTGTGATCACGTTGTGCAGGGTTGCTTTTGTTTATGTTTTTCGAATATTTCACGTACAGCAACCGGTCAGCAGTTTTGATAGTTGTAAAGTGTTCTACTTAAGCATGGGAAAGTGGAAAACAGATTTCCAATCGTGATCAATTTACGGCAATCCTTCATTTTGATCGACAAGTGTTAGATCGTGTGCTAGCAGATTGTACTGCGCCGTGCATTAGAATGTCACAGCAAACGGTTAACGATGGATTTGTTGATAAAGTGTCCCAGAAAAGGTGCTTAGTGTGGAGAAACGTTAAAATATAAAATTTGAAGAAAAAAAAATTACAGCCACAATCCATCAAAAGATATCTCTTGATCAAACAATTGATCATTCATTTGACAGTTAAGTGTTTGACAGATCTTCAAAGTGCTTGCAAGTGTTTACATGTGTGATGTCAAATACTAAGAGCAAATTAAGAAATATAGTACCAAATGAATTGATTCGTTTTTTTTTGCACCGTGTTGTGTTCTGCGTGCAAATATTAATTGCCTTTGTGAGTGAAGATAACTGAACTTATTTACCGATTTCCGTGCACTGTTTCCGGTTTATTTATTGTTAACCGTGCGACCCGTTAACGTTACAAAACAAGCCGCATTTTTGCTTACGCCATACATATTCGCATTCGTTGACATAATTCCTAAC
This sequence comes from Anopheles funestus, assembly GCF_943734845.2. Classification (NCBI taxonomy): domain Eukaryota; kingdom Metazoa; phylum Arthropoda; class Insecta; order Diptera; family Culicidae; genus Anopheles; species Anopheles funestus. Next base: position 46,239,039 of record NC_064598.1, read on the forward strand.
TAACAACTCGACGGTGGGTCAGAAACAGCTGACTGATTGCACGCTGTGAACCATTCTCGTGGGTAAGCTGTTTAGAACAGCAACCCCGTGTGGCCTCTGTGGAATGTGGATAAATTGCGTCTTGTTGTTGGTTTTAAAATGATGGTGATGATGTGTGCAGTTTTACTTTGTATGAATCGTTCGTAGTTTTCCTTATTGGAAGAGAAATTGTAATTGAAAAAGAACCTCGTTACATGTGAAAAATTACTGCTGCGAGCTCACGGTACAGGAAATGTATAAAGATACAAAAGCCAAGCAACAAGTGGCACAAGCGGCAATTTAACGAGTGTAGCGTGTAACTGTAGTGCGTACATCGGCAAGCCGATTCCTGTTTTCGTCTAACAGCTTTTGATCTGTTGTTTCGGGGACGAGCCAGTACCACCAAACGGAAGAATCGATGTTGATTTTTTACTATGTTGAGGTATGTGTGTATTTGGATTGTGTGTTTAGAATTCCGAGAGCTTTTATTAGATCTTCAATCTGTAGCTTTAAGTGAAAGCATAATTATGATTGCGAACACTTAATGTCATGTTTAATTATAGCGGGAAAAAATATTTCGCACCATCCAAATAGGGTGTATAATACAATCAAATTGTTTTTTTGTATCCATTTTAAATATTAGATCCTTTGCTATAGCTTGCCATAAAAACTGGCACGACAATTAAGCTTTACTCTTAAAGGTTGATTTCTTTTTTACTCAAAGTTTGTTCCAAACGATAATTTACTATATTACCATTCGGTCGTCAGTACTTGCGAAGAGCATATGATATCAAGTATTCGAAATAATTCAATACTTTATATTCAATAAATTAAATGATTGTTATGACCAATAATAGAAAAATAGTTTATATTATAGTTTGATATAATTTATTTCGCATATATAATTATTAACTAATAATTAACTAATTTTAGCTATACGCTCGCGTCGATCAACTAATAAAAAAGAAAACTAGAACGCTCCTTAACAAATTTTGTAACATCGACCTATATTTAATACATAAGAACTACCATACATTACGACACACTATTTGCTATAATATTTGCTCCAAAAACAAAAAAAATACGATCGTTTCAATATTGACATGAAAGCGAGACGAAGCATCGATGTTTCTACTAAGACAACATCGTACACTTTATACCCTTTTCACAACTGCATGCCACAAGTTGAAATTTATCCGACAGCGAGCGTGTTGCTTGGAGGAACGTGATCGTATCCAAACATTGCGCATCATATTCGTCTGACTCACACATCATCATAATTTGCCGCTATTTGCGGTCAGGTTTGACATTTCGGAAACATGTTGTTATTACAAAAAAGAGCTCGATTAGCTTGAAAATTGCGTCAAGTGGATAATTTGTCACCTTACTGGTACACACATTCCGACGGTAAATATCTATCACAACCAGGAAGAAACTTGTTTTTTTTTCTATGTGGTAGTCGACGGGTTGTCTTGCCAGTTTCCCAATGGTTTTAAATTTGTCCAGCTCGGACGGTATTACATCTGCCAGTTATGCCTCGCACGCCATATTTTGAATTTTTCACCTTTGCTCGCTAATCAAATTGCAGCCGTATGTAGTAATTTTTTCAAACCCACTACTCCCTGTTAGGAGCGAAGTGGCTTCTGTATATCTTCAAATATGTGAGCAATCACATGAAACAGAGGACGACGCTTTTTTTAAAAAGCTGGTGTTACAATTGTAATTGATACAGTTGCTTGCCAATTTCAGAAGCCTTCATCTGCCTCTCAGTCACAGGTCTTTTCCATAGTGTGTCGTTGTGAAACTGTGAAGTGAATCATGTTTCATCGATTGTAATGTATCCTTCGTTGGTAGTGTTGGGTGAGAATAAACGCCAGTTAAATATTACGACCAGACGTCATCTATTGAAAAATGGCATTAAAAGTTGCTTCAACTGGGTATTAAAATACGAAAAGTGGCTTGAAAAATTGTTGATTTTTTATTCAAATAACAGAAAAAAGGCCTTAAAAAACGTACACAGGTATATTTAGACTAAACTTCTCTTGAACTCTTTGCCCTCAATTTATGTAGAGCGTATGATGCGACTGGTCGAATTTAAGATTGTGACATCTTTATTAGATCTCTCATAAATTTGCAACCTCACACTACTAGCTCTGCAGTACTAGGAAAGCTGAAAACGGCCGAAAAGAAAGGGGTAGATACAAAATGAAATATTATATCATGTGTCAAGTGTTTACGGTCTACATCCAGGATGATTAAATAACACAAAACAGCACTCTCTTCACAACAAACACACAAAACAAACCAACCAAATTGAAGAAAAAGGAAAACAAAAAGCACTCGTGATTGCTATAAAAGACACGGTCAAGCTCAAACGATGGTACCGATGCTCAGGTTAATCCTTTGTATGATTTTCTTCTGTAGCTGTTTGCCCCAAAAATTTGTATACTCGTTTTCTACGCTTCTACTATGATAAATGTGTATTTTATCAACCTTTTGTTCATCTTCCTCTCGCATAATGGGGAAAATTTTCCTCTTTTGCTGTACCGATTTAAAGCGATCTGCTTTTAACACTCAATTGCTTACCGTATAAATCACACCAGCTTTTGTCCCTCAACATAAATATTTAAAGCCTGAATATTAATTATTCCTTCCCGTTGTGTGGCGTTCATCGATGGTGAAAATTGGGGAAGCATCTGTCGTCGAAGAAGCTCTTTCGCGTAGCAGAAATTCGGAAAACAATCAAAAAACACACACAGTGCAGTAGTTGTAACAATTCCGTAACACTTGAGTTCTTCAATCTTCACCGGTTCACGCTTGATTGCTTGGTCAAGGGCAGATCGAGAAGAAAAATCCATCGCGTCGTCGTCGTTGTCGTCGTACAGTGTGAAGGCGGGGGACCCCGTTGACAGGGACGGCGACGATAAACAGCCCCCGTGTTCGTGATTTCAAAAGCAAGCTGAAATTTGACCTTTTTTTTCGTTACACACCGTATCGGAGGGAGGGATGAAGTAGTGAGACCAATCAACCGCCCGTGAAAAACTACCGCCATTGAACAAATAACGGTGATCGGTGGGTTTGTTGTGTTCTTGTCTCTTTTTTTCTCTCTCTCTTTTAAAATGTTTTGTGGTTGGTTTGATTTCGAATCATTTTACTGTTCCGATTGATCGAGTATTGCGACACTGTTTGACCACGAGAAGCGAAGTGCTGTTTGGCACAAGAAATGGAGTAGTGTATTTTATCGTACCTCACTGCTACTATCTTCCGTTTGTGACTATGTTTTTTGGGGGAGAACTCAGCAGACAGAAACGACTGCGAAAATATTCCGTGTTGATGGAGCACTCTTTATGTCCCAGTAATTGCGAGGGTAGCAAATCGTTGTGGCGCTCCGTTAAACGTTTCCCGTTTCCAACTTTAAATCGTTGAAAGAATCAACATATCTAGTTGTGTGTAAAATCCAAATATTTACTTCAACGTCAATACTGTTCCTAGTGCTTGAATTTTGTGGTATTTTTGAAAATACATTTATTCGATTCGAAAATTGCTTAACTCAAAGTGTACATCCAACAACTCCGAATCAAAATTAACAACTCCTCTTCATTTCGTGTCATATTTTTGCATTGTATTTTAGAACGAATATGGGTTCGTCTACTCCAGAGTGGATTAATGAATCCACTCCGACTCCGACACATAGAATCCGGAGTAAACTCCGGAGTAATTACTTCGTATTAATCCGGATTTCACTGGAGTAATTACTCCGGAGTAACCTCCGATATAAACTCCGGATGCAACTCCGGAGTGCACTGCGGAATCAATTGAAGGTTACTGCGGATTATTCCGGAGTCAATTGCTGATTTTACTTCCGATTCAAAACCGAAATCGAAATCACTGTCGACTTGGAAGTAATTCCGCATTCTCCCAAACAAAAAAAGTATTTGTTCTGTAACACAAATTTGTTTAGTTGTTGATAAAAAACCCGTTTCGTTTATATAAGTCCTTTTTACATCATTATCAACTAGGTTACTCCGGAGCAAAATCCGGATTACACCGGATAATTCCGGAGTTACTTCGAAGTATACTCCGGAATGCGAAGTCGGATTAATACGGATATAGTGTTATTAATTCTGTAACAGTTTTTAAGAATTGTCCGTGCCCTAGTTATTAATAAATAATATTGGATCACTACTTCCCATAGCGTCAATACGCAGGCCATTTCTACTAGGAGTCAATATCGGAGATCAGGGTTCTGTGTTCCAGCACAGAAGTAGCTAATGTATCTCTCAACGTTAATTTACAAATGACACTATTTGAATAATGAATATTGAGAACACCTCAAATAATGTTATATGTCCTGAATATTTTCTTTAATACCAAATGAGACAAGAGAGTTTCTTGTAATAACTGTAAGAAATTTCGGAATTACCGCACACTTGACAATCCTTCCTCCCAGCTTACGGATTTATAAGTTTATGCATATGTACCATTATTTGATAAATAAACTTCTGTTCAAATGACATCTATTGTAAAAATTCCATCGTCACTACAGATGTCGTCTCTCGCTCTCTTGGCTTAACGACCTCTAAGGCCACGCCGGCTATTTCTGGCTTACTTGTCTTTTTTAACCACGGTGCCGGATAGTCAGTCCTTGCTCAGGGTACGGCTCAGATGCGATTTGATGCCTAGCCTATCGCGTGGAGCCTATTACATACACCACACACATGACGTCTATTTATCGATTAAAACTTCATAACTTGTTTCATGCCATCTCATTTGTTCACGATGCTTTATTACTGTTTATTTTATTCTTCTTCCCGTAATGAATACTGAAATGGTAAATTGCGAACTAAGTCAACGACATATAATGTCCCTTTAGTGTGTTTCTTTACGAACACTGCTAAGGAATGCTCTCGGGGTAAATGTTGAAAATTTAAAGCATTCAATGTGCTTCTTAACTCACCCCCATTCATACGAGACCAGACAAGACGACGCACACAAACGGAACGGCGCGCGACACCCTAGACGAGACGAGACGTAATCGTGATGGGAATGATAATAGATGGTAAAGTTACTATTCGCGTTCGTGTGTGGGAGAAAGGCCACCGCTAGATGGCAAAGAACGGTGGAAAACGCGCACATAATGCTCTGTTTGGCGAATGATGATGTCAAGAAACTTTGCTCTAGCAAGAAGAACTCATCTCCATCGTCGCCTAGTGTTAAAGAGAGGATGAGGTTGAAAGGCTATGGCACCCGTAATTGAAACTAGAATATGCATAAGAACATCGTGTTCTCTCTTCTTTTTTTTCCTTTTGAAAGTCCCGTGTACTTTCCGGCCGCGATGGCATATATTCCCATTTCCACAAAAGCCCAAACGCCGCGATGTGTGTTTTTCTATTCTTTCACCTCTAGCGGTTCCAGTTATAATGAGGTACTCGTTAAGGCGGAAGAAAGCTTCATGAATACGCTCTGCAGCATGGTAGGCAGCTCATGAGAAAACATTCACCTTACGGTTCAGGTGGAAAAACTGTACCAGTGGAAAAGTTTAATGTGCACGCACTTTAGTGCTCCACATCGTGCGTGAGATAAAATTTCTTTTAAGTCCCAATCAGGCTTTTCCATATTAAGTGGCTAATGTATGCAGAAGAGTAAACAATTTAGGTTTTTATTGTAAACGAAATTAGTAATAGTTTTACTTTATTTTTATTTAATTTTAATGAGATGTATTGCCAAATACATTTTAATATTCCATTCTATGTTTGCACAAGTCACACAAAATGCACATTTGTAATTGCGAAAAGTTAAGAAGGCATTTATTAAGCAAACTTCGCGAAAAAAACGAGTTCATCCCACGCCAATTCCAATCGAAGCGCGACACACAATCGTTTTCAATTTCACTTTCAAACGAAAGACTTGCGCCATCACCTTGCGGAAGCCTTAGCAAGCGACGAACGGAAACATATCTATTAGCAGATATTCCGGTCCTGCGGGCTAGGTTTAAATTGTGCGGTGTGGAGCAGATTGCGATTGAATTTCTACTATGTATGCAGTGCGCTGGAACAATCGATCTTGCATAGGAAAATAATCCCGTGACAAAGTTAGCGTGTCTAAGCATACCGGCAAAGCCACTTTCGTGTTCCGTGCTGAGAGTGTGCCGTGAAGTTTGTATTTTCAATCAGCCAACACGTTACTTATGTTAATAGGAAAATTAAAGGATGTTAAATTTAATACGAAAATTTAATCAATTCACATCACAAATGGATAGGTTAGATCGTTATTGAAATATAATTAATCTTTTTGGGAGTTTTTTTTTAGAAAACAAAACTCTAAAACATAAAATTTATTAGCAAAGGCAAGGGTTAAGCACCGGCAATCGTATAAATTGCCCTCCGGAAGATACAGCCTACAATCTAATCTGCGTTGCACTAGCCACACTGTCACCATACACTCTAGGGGAGGTCTAGTGTTAAAAGTTAAACCGGTGAAATCGAGAGACAAACGACCCACAACCTGTGCGACCTGAAAAGCGTTCCAATGTTTTGCGAGTGCGTTCGGAAGAATAATGGAATTCATAAAAATAAGTACGATATTAATATTAATCGAAACTACAAAACAATAATAATACCAAGTGAAGAAACTTAGGAAAGCTTTCGGGAGACCGGTATGCATTTATGGGAAGGAACATAAATGCACCAAACCCTAAGGGGAAAACGAAGAAAAATGCTTTGCAATTGCCATAGGGTTCCTACGCACGTGGGAAGTAAAAGCGATTTTCTCTGTAAATCCACACGGCCTAATCCGAAAGCCCCCGAATGGAAGCCAATGAGAGAAACCCTCATGGCGTTCTTTTTTTTATACCTTATGGTGCATGCGTAACGACCGTCATCTATGCTGTACGGTCGAGGCGACACTTGCACTTTTCTGCACCACACAACGACAGCTAAAAACCACATACACACACAAAGTAAGTTCAAATATACGGGACAGGTTTCCGCTTGATTCGTGTTGAAGGAGTTCCCGGTCGTTGGCAAACGTTCGCGGAAACGGCTTAACCTGCTTAGCTGCCGCTGTCAGCCCACGAATATGTTTGACCGATTCGTACCTTACTTCTTCCCTGTTTCCTATGTTGAGTGCCTTTCGGTGGGTTCACCCTTAACTGTCGGGGTTGTATTTTTACCTTTTCAATCGAAGGTGCCATGCTACGATAAAGTCACGTTCTTGTCCACCCGCTGTTCGAACCAATCTGGTTGGATTAGTTTTATTTCGTACATCATATAGCATAGTGTGTTACTTTATCTGCATAAATTTGCAGGGTTTTCTTTCAGGTAATGTAGGCCATTGCTTGCGTATATGTTGTAAAGCTTTCAGTATGCCTTAAAATAAGTAAAATTAGCAGGATTTCAGATCTATCATGGTTTGTTGCATATGAAAATATCATGCAAAATTTTGTTTTTTTGTTTTACGTTTCTAACATAAATTTTGGTTTGAAACATACGTTTATAAACAGTTTGTTTACATTTCTATAATACGGGAAACATAGTTTAACTGGAGTAAAATTCCAAGTAATTTCAGCAAAGCTTTTTTAGTAGCAAAAATCAAGGCTAAACAAATGTTATTAGTATAAACAAAATAACAAACTCTGTTCTTTAATATTACTATTCACTTTCTTTACAAATATCTTCTTCTTTTGTGACACTAAAACTGCAAATGATGTTGGCATACCGATTTTGCCTTTCCTTGACTTTAATTATTCGTATTTTTAAAAAAGCCTGACGAATCCTTATAAACGATGCTTTGTACCATAATAATTCCCATGTGCAAAATGCAGCTCTGAAGCCAAATTTTGACAAAAACGTGCTTCTTATACTAACTATTTCTTCGGTACTTTAAAAATTCGTGAAAGTTATGATAGAATCCAATGCCAAACATCAATTGCAAATGTGTGAATCCAAAGCTTTGTGAAAGTTCTAACTCACCGCGTTTTAGGTAAACTTGAACAGAATCCAGCAATATATCCGACTTCGAATATGTGGTTAATTCGAAAATCCTGTAAAATTAAATACATTTGATTTTATCTAAAAAATGAACGTCTAGAGGAAAAAAAAATTACGTTTAACAGAAAGTCATATAAATAACAATTTAAGAAACTACACAACCAACAACGGCATCAAATGTATCGAAATGAAAAAAATAATTTCAAAATTGTAAAGAAAAAAAAACATTTTGCTTGTTTTGCAGTTCAAGTCCTATCTTAAATATTCACAAACACTGATATACGAACTAACGATCATACAGCACGGTTTTCATTCGTGACAACAGGCAGCCACAGCAAGGTGTTAACTGTATATAAATGGCCGGTGTTTTGTGTTGAAGGAAGAAATTACACGGTATTAGGGAAATTGCTCGACAGTATCATGCCTCCAAGACTCCAGTCTTGGAATCGTAAAATGGAACTCAAAATCCACACCCCTATTACTTTACTGGCTACTGGCCCTTCCGAAGGGTAGGTCATTGCAATTCCAGCAGCACTCGTATATGGGGAAAGAAAACCACAGAAACCGACTCGGTAACAAAATCTTGATATCAACAGTGCGATGCAGTAGTAGAGTAACTCGCGCTCCGGTCCTATTTCGCTATCGATTTCGACAAATCTGATGCTGTCGATATGCATGATGTAAACGCCTGATGACGATTGGGTATTACCCTCAGCTTTGGCACCGTTTGCTTGGCTTTGTTTACATCGTTAGAGTGTGGCAAAGCAGGGGAATAAGAGAGCTTCGACTACTAAGTGCAGTGCGTCTATTTGGCGTTCCAAATTCTCTATTGGCTGCTGTGATGAAATCGAACGATGGAGTGAAGGGATAAAAACAGTTCATCAAATTATAGAGCCTGAAATGAAATGAGCATTTGTTGAGTATATATGGACGAGTGCAGAAAAGTGAACTTCTAGAAAAGGGAATACGTAAAAAAATGAACCAAACAGGAGTTTCGATGTCATAATTTATGTGCTTTTCTCATAAGGTAACATTTGTCGAAAAAAATAAAGAAAACGAAGAAGGTGAATACTATCAATGGCTTGGCCATGTTCCGAAATCGACTGAAGCAACATAGGCATTTCTCTCCAACGCTCTAGTTGCACCTCATAAATATGATTACGTTATGATTACGTTGTGTTTCGCCCTTGGCTGCGATGTTTGAGCTACTTTCTGTATCTTTTAAAACCAGTACTTAATTGTGTCCTTTGGGCTTGTAAGGCTATTACGCTATTACATACTTCTTATACTACATCAAATGTTCCTTTTTGTAACATTTTTTATTTCAAATCTTATTTTCTTTATATTAACCAACAAGCTTGATGTAATGTAAACAATTATGACATAATTTAATTTTTAGGCGCTATTTGCTGTGACGTAGATAAAATCATCCCTGTATCTATATGATTAAAAAGCACTCTACAGAAGAGAGAGAAAAGCAATCAATCATACATCCTAAACTATTTTGTCCAAATCATCAGCGTGGACAATGTTTCGTATGCTTACATAAATTTTCGTGTGTTATTAGCGTTCGTAGCCAGATCATCTCATCGGCTATGATTACGCAGTCTTGCTCTGATGCATCTCATGAGCATTAATTCGATTTACTTTCATCCGCATAGTTGGGCCTTGCGCGTCCACACAGCGTTAAGAGCTCATCCCTTGCTTTTATTATGCAATGGGCTTACTCATCCAAAGCATATGTTGTCACAAAAGCACAAATGTAAGTTGTAACGCATTCAGCTTCAGCTTCAATACTGAACATTAAATCATCATGTTGATCTATCGTCTTTCGGGTCTTTTTTATTGCATTGAACAAACTGTCACCAACGAAAAATTCCACGCATCAGTCTTTTATCTGTTTTAAAAGGTCCAGCCTAATGCAGCCATCGTTAGCTTCTGTTGTTGATCCCTTTGCAGCAAAGTGGCAACGCTCTCTACGTGGTCCTTAATTGCGTGAAAAATAAGTACCGTGACATGGATTTTAATGCTTACCGCATGTGGTGGTGGCTTTTAAAGCTTTCGCTAGTTGTGTAGATATGTTGGATTTTGAAGCTGCATGCTTTCGAAATTAGCGACAAACAGTGAAAAGCTTTCCTAACATTTTTTCCCCATTGACGACGCATCTTTTGGACACAATGAGCTTTAATGTAGAAGAACAGAAGATGGATGATGAGAAATAGAAATAGATGCTTTAATAACGAATTAGCAACCTTCTTGTCTATTGAATAAATTCCAATTTATCTTGTGATATTTTTAATTGTGCACAACACTTCGAAATTTTGACACATGTTGCGTTGTTAAACGTGTAATTTTCTGTCAATGGATGTTTGTCGCTTATCTGTCAAATTGTGTTTGACAGAATAAGTCCAGTATGAAAATCGAAACCAAACACGTTGTTTTCAAGTGAAATCGGTCGTAAGCCAGAAAATGGTGTACATTTGTAGAAAATATATTTTAATTACACAAAATTTAATTATGATTTTTGTTGCATCACAATGGAAAGGCGTTGGGAGGGAACATTCTGCCAGAGTCCTGATTGAAGATAACATTTTTGGACGGAAAATTTCTAATAACCGCATTATCAAGTCCGTTACAGTTTTAACCATCTCATTTTAAACTGTGCTTAGAATTTTTCTTTTCGGTAAGGGGTTATTCAACAAATGATTGACACTTCATTTTCTAATTTTATTCACAGTTCAATTTCAACCGGGAACCCTGTAATATAAAATCATTATGATTATAAAAATTTCAAGAGCATTTTCTTTTATAAAATTAGAGCTAGTCCACAATCCTTCCGTTTTGTTTTCTCCTCTGATACCGATTACAAAATCTGTCAAAATGAAAATCAAAAATAATATTATGTTACCTTTTACCTTTCAACTTCAAAACCATTGCCCGCGGCGTATTTCTACGACATGTCCGCTGTAGGTAAGCGGAACTGCAAACATTGAAACTCGTTGAAACAGAAATGAAGTATCTATCTATGTGCCCATGTTTCCAAGCAGCCAGATCCAATCTAACGGGGAGTAACTGGTGCAGTAGACCACCCGTTGATACGATCCCCCCAGTCCCGCAAAACGTTGTAATCGTCGTCGTCCTCGTCGTCATCGAACCTGCGGTTGCAACAAATCCAACCATCGTTGGCAAACCCGTGAAGCTGATGACGGGAAATGTAAGGAAACAAATTAAGACGTCGTTCCCGGACGGTTTATCGTCTAGGGGTGAAGTGTGTTTTACTTTTACCCACCCAGAAATAGTCCCTCCATCATTCGGGACTTTCTTTACCGTTTGCGGTCGTCTTACGGTATCCACCGACACATTTGCAAACTTGATGACGAAGGAAAAAAAGAGGTGTAAAGGGACTTGTTTCTTTTCTTTTCTGACAAACAAAAAATGCTTTCAATCTTAACGGTCGTTTTGGCACTGTGCCAAAAGCTACAGAAACCAATTTACGAAAATGTCAAAAATGTCAAGCCCGAAACGTGATTGTTTGTTTGGAGACCGTTAAAGCAAGTGTACCTGACCCCCGTCTACTGGCAAGCCAACACGAGGTGTGCAATTATAAAAACATTTTGCAATGTTAATGAAAGGATTATATACATTAATATGGAGAATATATATAGAGAGAAGGAAAAAAATCGCCAAAAACACCTCCAACCATTTCGCTGTAGGATTGGAAGAGATGAAAGTAAAGGTGATTAACTTTCTCCAAATCTGCCAGAGTTAATGTCCTGTCGTGTCGTGCAAAATATTGGTTCCATTGTAGAGTCAGAATTGATAGTTTGAAATCTCGTTCGTTCAATTAAAATGTGATGTAATGAAATTTTTGATTTTATTTTATGATTGCCTTGTAAAAGCGGCTGTCAGGAATATGAGAATAACCCGCGTAGTTCGAATTCGATTCGCATAGTTCGAAAGATGTGCACACTGAGCAAGAATGAGTGAGTGAGTTCAATCCTGCAAAAAAGAGTTTCTCTCTCAGCATAAGATGCTCACTCCTTTACGTTTTCACTCACTCTCTGTGCCGACTAATGACTGTCTCTTTTGCAATTTTACTCACTCACTCTTTGTGTCGACTAATGAGTAACAGTTGAGTAAAAAATGGACAGAAATAAATTACTAATCACTGCTGTAGAGTGATTAAAATCTAGAAAGAGTTAGAAAACATTTACTCACTCTTAATTTGTGAATTGAAACGCAAAAGAGAATTGAAACGCGCGTCGGCGCAGAGAGTGAATGAATAAAAACTTTGAAATAATTAAAATATTTTTGTGATTCTCTTGTGAGTGAGTAAAAATTTCAAGTATTTGAAACAGTGAATAACCAATCCGTTTCAACTCTCTGAAAAGAGTGAGTATTCTCATGTTTAATTCGATTATCCTTTTTTGTTTTAAGATTTGAACCTAGCCCTGCCGTGTTCTAGAGGCATACATTGTGAACTTTCCTTATTCTGCGACTCCAAGTAAAATATGTTAAATGCAGGTTTTTATTTTACTTTATATTATCCACTATGTTTCACAATCAAATTTGATAGGGTTTTGTGTTTTTTACTGCAAATGATATTTGCTAAATATCCATCTCAATATTGTTGCCTCTAACAGTTTTGTTCCCTGTATTATCAAAGAAGTGAAAGGTGTTTAATGTATGTTTACTTAATCACATCGCATTCAAAGTTGTTCTATATCCTTGCTAAAAACACTCGATTCCTTCACAGCTATCACAACCTGTTGATCGATAGAACCGTTTCCATTTCCTTTGGTATACGTTGGGTAAGGGTGAGGTTTTGGGAAATGGCTCTATTATAGCACCAAATACAGCTCTCAGTGTACCAGTGCCTCTTACATTGCATGGCAAGCTATCAAACAGGAAAAATCGAAAACATTTGCGCGCGCGCGCCCGTGTGCGCGTGACGATTACAAATTAATCTTCACAAACAAGCAATTCGCTTGGAGGGCTTCTTCAAGATGGTTACCCCCGGGAAGCAATGGAAATGGTTCCCGTAGGTTGAAATATTACGTCTCAGCCATTACGCAAAGCTCTTTCGCACCCTACGTATGCTACAGAAAGGTCGTACGCGAAGAAGAGAAACAACTAGCGCCGGTTGGTTTTGTAATTGGAATCATTAGTTTAACCTTTTTAAAGATGTGATTCATGTTCATGCTTTCCAAACTCTTAAAAGGCTTTGGTTAAAGGCTTTAAGGAGGATGGTTTTATACATTTGCCATTTGATTGTAAGCTTTAATGTGAGACATTGACACGAACGATAATCTATGAACACTCGTCTATCGCATGATATAGTTTTATTTTATTTTATCAATCAATTTAGTCTATAAATCATGTCTGAAGTGGAAATCTGCGTATTAGTAAATGTTTAGCTGATTGCTGATGTTACTATGTTGCTCTGTGTTAATGTATTTGGCTAGTTCTCATATTTCCTCACGATACACAGCTACTCGCTGCCACTATTTACTTTACGCTCGAAGCATAGCTTTTGTAACGCGTTCCAATTATTGCTAGACGTTTTATTTTTAGTCGAATCAAGCATTGGCTCCATAAATCACAAATCACACGTCGATCCCCGCCAACCTATACCTCATCTACGTCTCCATTCATAAATACTAATTGATGCACATGTTTTTTTTTCTCTCTTTTTCTTTCCCATTTTCCCCAAAAACCGTTTCTACATCACCACAGGGTATGCCAGAGCAATGGGCGCTGATGTTGAAGAACTCGAACATTAGCAAGCAGGAGCAGAAGAAAAATCCTCAGGCCGTGTTGGACGTGCTGAACTTCTTCGACAACAGCAACAAACAGCGGCCTAGCTCGAAATATATGACCCATGGACTGCACACTACGACACACTCGGGTAAGTTTAGCTTTTTGGTTTATTGTGCTTAAAGAGTATCTGTATCCACTACCGACCTACGACCAAGATCGATGTGTCTATTCCCTTGATGAAACGTTTTGTCCGTTTATGTTTGTGGTTAAAGTTTTTACTTTTCCAATAAAAAAAAATTGCCCGCAAGCTTATCTCGTCAAATAGAAATCAATTTGCAATCTCCCAGGCCAGCGGTTGTAAAAACTTACACCATCGACTGGAAATAAAAATCTGTAAAAGCAGCAATGCAAAGGAGGGGCAAAAAAAATATGCATTGAACTTTGGCCACCACCTGTTGGGCTGCAAAACTAAAACACAACCATCACCAAATCCCAACTGTGCCCCATCAGCCACATCGGGAATTTACTCTATCATTTGATCGAATCGATGAAAAACTTCAACCCATTAATTTGCATAAGCGTTTTCGCTCGGGAAAATCGCTATAATCACATTGAGGAGAGGAGTGCCAAAGTTTTGCACCAAATTTCGTTTCGACCAGATCCGAAAAAGGATGGAAGCGATATACACATTTACTTGCTTTGAAATAACCATCGAAAACACTGGGTGCTGTATTGCTCACTTGCCGAAGAAAAACTGTGGGTAATATTGAGCTTTGTGTGAAGAGAGACAGTTTACCAATACGAAACCGTACGACTGGAGTTTCCAATTTTCCTCTCATTCTGTCGATTGTTTCACCACACCATCACGTGATGTTTATCAAGCGAAAAAATAAAAAAGTAATTTAAAAAATGAATCAGTTTTATTTGTTTTTTTTTGGTGAAATTCTTCAATTAAAATGATAAACCCTTTTGCTTCGCAGATGGGTAACGAAGGATTTTTTTTTATGAAAACAGAAATTGAATTTTGCTTTCGATCGTTATTTGTAGAGCGGGAAATTTTGTTTTTTTTTAATTTTAGATTTTTTGTCTTTGTGCTTCACGATGTAGAATCATTTGGCAAATAAAACAATGGAAAAATGATAATAATATTTATATTTTTCAATTGGTTAATTCTGTTGCAATCTGAACCAAGTTGTGATCTGTATTTCGAACTATTTATACTATTATTAGGTATTTAGATAAATTCCGTGCGTTTTGATAACAAATGTCAATACCATTAATATCTGTCTAGTTAATCTGGTAACACTGTTTTTAAGTGTCATCATTAGGCATTCTTTTCCTCTGCCATTACGCTAAAATGGCATTGTGGTTAGTTTGTACAAATGGCAACTGTTTTACTGAATATTGTGTTTACAATAATGCGGGTAGTTCTGCTTCATTGTTTCAATGTGAAGAAAAAGGCTGCTATCGTATTTTAGTGTAAGTTTGTAATAACTATAGTTTAGCTAAAGTAACTTTGTCGAAAGTGATTCAATTTTTATAAAAGTGACAATTTTGTTTTGAAAAATGAAGAACTATCCGGAGGCACATAAACGTTTGAGAATGGACTAGAGGCAATGCCTGAACAAGCTCTAACAAAACCACAAGAAGAATCCGCTAAGACACTTGGAGTAATTCAACAAGCCATTTCCTGAACCTTAAAAATAGAAACAAGGAGACATCAAACACCGTATGTCCGCTTATGAGCAGCCGTTGCAATGTCAAAAAGAAAAGGTTATTCTTTACAACAGAATGAAATGAACAGTGGATCCACTATGCTAATGCAAAACGCCGTACGTCGTATGGATAGTCCGACCATTCCTCATCATCAACAGCTAAGCCGAATATTCATAACGAGAAGATCATATGGAGTATTTGGTGGGACCAGCTAGATGTGGTCTATTACGAGCTGCCACAATTAAATGAAAGGGATACAGAGCAGATCGAACAAAAGCAATAAATGTGTTTGAGCTAAACATTGCGAGAAAGTTGACCACATTATCTCGATAGTCATGACAAAGTGATGTTGGTCCTAATATAGCTCGCCCACATGTTGCCATGAAACTCTGAAATCATTCAGAAGAAGAAAGAAAGCGTTCAAACAGTTTGTTTTGTTGAAATATCGATTAAAAACGCTGCGAACTTATTTATGATCCTAATACGCTTTCATACTGACATGTAAATGTCTGTTCGTTTTTTGGACTGCATATGTCAAGTTCATTTGTTTGAACTTTGCATCATGTTTGGATTTTTTTCACCTTATCCTCTCCCATGCAAGATTGCGCAACATGTTGTGAAAGTGATTTACCCTGTATTTGTTTGGAAGGCACATATTTACCATCACTTCATTTATTGCTATTACTTTGATCGCTCCTTTTCTCGCTTCTTCTCCTCCTGTTCTCCTCCGGTCCAGATCACATAAATGCTGCAAAGGTTTTCATACGCGGTCCTAAATGTGTTATGGCTCAATATTTGCAAATTCATGGTACCTTTTGTTCGTGCTAAACGCAACGCAGAGTGGAGGCTCGGTTTCAAAAAGATTTAGACCGTCCGTCATCATCAGATCTGGGGGTGATGTTGATGCTGAATTTCTGATAGGAGTTGCTGGTGAAATGAAATCAAATCATTTCTTCCCTGTTAAGCGCTGAGCGAATGTAAAAAACAAATTGAACGTTAAATTACACAGGTTTTTTCCACTAGTTTTAAATAACAAATGTAACGATTTGTGTGATAGATTTTAACATTTTTTTCATACTGCAGCTCGAAATGCAACACACGCTGTAAGGAGCAACAGAGTGTTGCATAATTTGTGCAGCATCGTAACATAACTAAAAAAGGTGGCAACCATATCGTTTGGAAACCAGTCGTTTGACATATCGTTTTTCCCGAACGAAAGTCACCGTAAAACGGGCCATTTCAGTGGAAGGCGGGGGAGAGGGGTGGTGCATATTGCCAATCACGCCAACACCCTCACGACAAGCGGTGCCCGCGATAAGCGATCGAAGCGAAGGATACGGCACGACACAACAACGACGTGCGAACTGCCGCAGAAGGTCATCGAACAGCAGACGTTCTTTGCAACCGGGGCTCGTTTTAAATAGCAACATTTTGCGGTTTCCTTTTTTTGCATGAAAATTCACCCTTTTTTATTATTGGTGTGGGGTATAGTGAAGTTGGAGATTAAGCCATTTGTGCTGTTATGCCAATGAAAGTGTAGCAATTGATGGAGGATTTATTTACTAGTATTTTTACGGCCATGTTTAGCATTACGCCAATTTATTGTGGCAGCTTGCAGGCGAAGCAAACACAAATATGTTAAAATCACGAATACATTAGATTTTATGGTTCGCATTATTTATATACAAGGGCAGAAAATATAAAAATTGATTTTTTTGGCGAAATTTTTTGAGGAGTGATATTAAAAAAAAAGGTTTGCGATAAAAATTATTGGAAAATAAAATTGAAAGTTTTATTTTTTTTACGACAAAATATTACAAATCAAAAAGCATAACATATAATTTATGAAAAAAGCGTTGAAACTGTTTAAAAAATTAGGAATATGTCTAGAAATAAAAAATTTGTTTTAAAATATATTAGTAATTTAGTAATTTAAAATTTAAACATATTTAAATCAATTAATTTAAACATAAAGCCCTTACCATGTACCGGTAATTTCCCCGAGAATATACTGATGGTAATCTAACCCTACTCCATTTTGACACAATGATTTGTCGGAGGTCAATAACCTCGCACATATTGAGAAGGCGCCTGATAGTTAAATCCACATGCTTTACCAGAGGACGCTTCAGATGAAACTCGAGCTCACTACCGTTGATGTATTGGACCGGACACCGAAACCATAAGGCCATGGTGAAACGCAAAGAATATCGATGCAAATTTGTGTACATAAGTGTGTGACAGATCTATTCCGCAAACGTAGCTTGTTTTTTTTATTCTGTGTCACTTTAATAAACCAAAATAGTCTACAATTCATGGATTACAAATTTCTACAATGATAATAAAGACAGCAACATTATTTTTGATCTGTAAATAAAGCTCAAAATATGGTTCAATGCTCAAACTGGTTGGCATTTTAAAATATGCTGTACCTGTCCTTTTCCAGCGAAAAATAAAATACCACAACCTTCCTGCTATGTCGAACGATTAGAGATCCATGAAAGATGACAATTGTGTAGCGCTAATAAGCTTATCCCACCTCCAAACAAACTCTCAATAGATCACACCCACGTCTCGGTATTTTCCCGCCAGCGCATTCATGGGCCTAGAGAAGCGCCCAAAACAAAAAAAAAAACACCAACAATATGACAAGTAGAAAGTCGCGCATTCATTGCTTTTTCGTGAAACATAAAGACCCGCGACAAGCGTGCGAAGTGTTTAAGCAACACATATTCTCAAGCACACAATTTATTAAGACATTGTAGTGTACTACGCGCCGAAAATGGTGCCGACTTACCTTCCGGTGGTTCTCTCGACCTACCTCCGTTCTCTCGTGACGGAGGGACAATGAATGCAACGAAGGCGGCATCGCTTGTACGATCGCACAGTGGAGGTTCAACTTTTAAATGGCCGATCTTCGGGTTTGGTCTTACCAGCTGCTGCTGGCTCCAGGAGTGGGTGGGATAGGTCGGGTTTTTGGACGATTTTCTTTCCCCTTCTCTGGTGTGTTGCGTGCGTGCCTTTTTTTTTTTTGTTCGATGCGAATTCAAGTGAAAGGGATTTCACTTTCGTGGAGCATAGTTAGCGCGTGCAAGATTTTGCATTTCATTCATCATTTCATTCCCCGGTAAGGCTATCGTTTGTGGTGCGCCGCACGGGACCTGAGGTGATCGGATTGGAGAATGCAAATTCTCACGGCAAAACGGTCCCAAAGAAAAGTATCATAAAATCAGCTACCAAGCAAAACAAAACAAAAAACGAGCTCCCACGGCACAAGGTGACGAAAATGAAAGAGCTAAACATTTGTTTCAAAATGAATTTTGAAGATCATCGTCACAAAAAATATAACGTTGCTAGATGGGAGATGAAGTGTTAATATTTGTGATAGAAAACAATGTTATTGGGCTTCCAATTTTTCACCATCAAATGTTAAAAATGTATTGTAATTTTATATAATAGGGAATATTTTATAATAATTTCCAATCAACAAACGCAATACAAACCCACGAACAATAACTTTGAGGCTTCATCTGATACGACTTTTGTAGAAAACAAATTTGAACCATTTTTAAGCCAAATTTGAATTTTGATGTAGTTGATATAGATCATCAGATGATTCACATCTTTCGTAATTAAGCGCAAGAAATTTAATTAAGATCACTTGCATTTGTCTTTGTCAGCTTATCTGTAACTAAATGTATGTAATAATTTTGTTTTTTGCTTTATCGATACTGTATTCAGAAATGCATTTTATTGGCACGTTTGGTATTGACAATTTATTGAACCATTTTATATCAGGTTTGTTTTCACTGAAATTATTAGTCTAGATCAGTAAAAGATCATAAGTCACGAGTATTGATAAATTCTCGGTTTCGGTTCGGCTTCTGATTATCTTGAGGTCTTTTGTATCTTGAGTTTGCATAATATTAATATTTGCTTTTGATTGATTTTTTGTAATGTTTTGTCTTCTTCTTCTTTTTTTATGGCCTGCTCAAGGTCGAGCACGTCGTGTAGACATGGCCTGGTCTCCAATCCTTTTCCAGGAAACTCGGTCCAGGGCTGCACCAATGTTTTGTATTGCATTGTAATCAAAAGGTTTTTTGCCTCATTGGTTTTGCAATCATAATTTATGAAAATATAAATTATAATTCAGACTAAATCACATCGACAAAAGACGCTACAGAGAATTGATTATAAAAAGTTCTAATGAATGAAAATTATCTTCCAAATTGATGAATTATCTGAACTATTATATAAATAGTAACAAATTTTCTCATCATCGTTACTCTTTTTCAATGAAGAAATGAAAAAAAAAGCTACAAACACACACAGGAAAATTAGTACAACATTTCCTAATTATCTCGAGTAGAAGGTGAAGGGCACCTTCCGGTCGGGCAAAAGCCAATTAACGCTCCAAACAACATAACACTCGCGACCGTTCATACACCGGATGATGGGCAACAAAAGGGTTCATCGTGTCAGTAAAAATGTTGCTTGCAATGTGTTATAATTTTCACTTTCGTCTGGCAGTTCGTTCGTAATGCTGGAATGGGTATATTCACATGAAGACAAGGTTCGGTGTTTCGGATCTCATGTTAGCTCACACATTAAGGATACAATCACACATCATTTAAAGGAGAAAAGCAAGATCAATGTCGAAAAGCGGTCTGGTGGCTTAAGTGGAACGTGAAATCCAATATCCTCATTCACGCCCGGAAGCAAACAATCGTCATCAATTGCTGTCCTCTGATGGAGTCTAACTCCAAAGCAAACTCTTATCATTATACTTTTGCACAGTTTTTTACTTCCTTCTCGTGATGACGTTATATCAAGAATGGTATTTTATTCTATTTTTGTCTATCATTCCATTTGATACTAACGGATCAGTTTTGACGTACCAGTGTCACATTGATGGTTCTCCATTGATGACTCGCTGGTCTAGTCTGGAGGCTTTTCTTTCCCATCGTCCGCACTTATTAAGTTCATCAATTAGCAGAGATTCGTATTGTGGCGATCATAGTGTCTGTTTTTTTTATGTCTTACCACTGTTTCTGTCCGTGTCTTTTCGGATTTGATTGTGACAGAAATCACGTACCCGTCGGGAGATGTATCTTACTGGGTGTGGGCATGGCGCTTAGTTCAAATTAATTGAGTTATTCAACTGGCCCGACGGCCCGAACCTCTCCACCTTTCGCTCTCAGCGCCAATGATGAACGCGGCGAAGTCATTGCCGTTTGTTAGCCGATGAAGGGAATGGGATGGGAACTTTACTCAATTAAGCGAGCGGAAGGGACAGTTGTCGCGACGGCATTAAACCCCATCCGTATCACTTTCGAACGCCGAAAGCGGCGGTCAATCGATTTATTCGCTCATGGAAAGGGTTTTGCCTTCCAGTGGACGATGCGCCAGTGAAGTTGCTGGGCAATTTTGGTACAATTTCCCAACACCTCCAGCAGTGGTGAGAATGGTAAGCGAACCGGTGTTACCATTACACCATGTTGTGCAGTGGATAGAAAAAGCACTAAGAAACGGAGGAAAAAACCGTTGAATCCGGATGGGAACGATCGATAGGAAGGTTGGAAAATGTGCTCGAACCAATAAAGCACGGGAATGGAGCACGGTTAAGATTATTTCCATTGCATAATCCACAATCGTGTTGCGCAAGAATAATTCAATTGTTTACGGATTCAGTTCACTTGAGCTGCAAAGTTAAGAAAGAAATCTAAATAAAAAGTGCTGCAAACGAAATAGGTGAATATTTCAATCTAAACGAATGTTATCCTTTTTTTGTTTAAAATTTGGGAACGAACAAAGGCTGTGTTACGACGATGCCTTAGTATTTCTTCGATCGATTTACCTTCCCAAACACGACTGACGATCATGTAATTGAGGTGAACTCAAGCCTTAATTTGTCTTATGTCTGAATGTCTTAGGTCACTCGAAATTAAGTTCATTCCTCATTGACTCCATGTCGCTTGGTTGGTAAAATACTTCTCACAAGATATTCCAGGTTTTTTGTTCTGCTCAGTCTCAGTTTACTTCCACATTCACCTTACGTTTAACTGTTGCCGATGTGGCGGATGTTGGATTTCGTTATTAATGCTCAACTGTAGCATCGTCCATAGGGTCGTCGCTGAGCCGGGTAAGCAGCAGCAGTCCCAGCAGCACACCAACCGACTCGGAATCGCACGGTGGCCCCGGGGCGCAAATCATCTCGAGCAGCCATTCGCAGGCCTACAGCCTTGGTCTGTCGTCTCACAATTCGGCCGGTGATCATGACAGCGACGAACTGGGCATACTCAGTGGCAGCGCCAGCGGAAGTATCAGCGGCAACGGGATACCACCACCGATCGCCAGCCGCCCCGAACGGACCAAATCAATCGTAAGTAATGTTTCACTTATATACGTAACGTACAGCATGAAAAAAGGGCACGTGGGTAAAAGTCTAATTAGACCCTTGGTGTATTTTCCAATAAATTTCCATAATGCTGTTGGTTCTCAGTGAGCGCCAAGGTGTGTTTTGCCGAATGACACGAATGGACTTTCCGCAGTTCTAGCCACCATATGGTTTACTGCTTATTTTCCACAGATTCATGCAAGGTTATGTAAATGAATCATTTTGGGCTTTCAAACTCAAAGAACTAACCCGCCCACTTTAGTATCGAGGAAAGTTCAATAATTTGCTTTTCCTTACTTTAACGTTTAGTCGCTGACATAAAAATAAAAATTATATGTAAATAATTGCACAAATCAAGTACCAAGTTATCCAGCAATGTGAATATCCCGATCAATAGGTAATTAAATTCCTGTAAGCCTAGTCCCAACATAACAACATGATAACGCAGTAAGAAGATCAACAGTTATAATATAAAATTACTCGTTAAAAAATGACAAGTAAGAATCTCGATGATTTTGAATTTGTTTTACGCATCTTCGCATGCTTTGAACGATACATGTTCCGTTGTAGATAGACGGTATAGAAGATGAAGAAGTTCCGGGCGAGATAACGTAATAGAACAACGGAAGTGACATTGATTAAAGGTATCCATCTTCCAAAACTTAAAACTACTCTGGAATGTTGTCAGCGCCTTGATGAACGTGTTACAAACGCTGCTAGGTTTGGAATTTCCCATGTTTCATTCATTCGCTATTTCTACTGCATATTACGACGCGTATCTATGCTACCTTTTGTGTGTAACCTTGGCATGCAGATATGCCTACCCCCGGTGTGTCCCTTATGGATCATTTATGGCGATCCTCCCTCAAGCCATTCTGTCCCATGAAACGGTGCCGACTGTAAAACATTCGCTACCCACCGATTGCCGCCATGTGTATGCGTTTTGGGTCTTCTTTCGAGATTTCACCATAGAACGGTCACAGGAATGCGGAAAGACCGGGATAGTGTGAGGAAGAGAGGCGAAAGGGTCACCGGAGAAAAAGGACAACTGAAAAAGGCAACCGATTTAAAATTTGGAAGTATATGCTGTTCACCTCACAGTGGTTGCTGATCTTCAGTTACTCACCATCGATCGTCTTGGACGCACACACACCTTAGGTGTTTGGTTATTAATGCGTGTGTACGCAATGTGATTTGTTATTATTGTAGTGATTTGTATTATTTCTTCGAAGTGTTTAGTAACGTGCGTTCTGCCGTAATTGTCGTCATGTTTCAAGAGATTTACAATATCTACCAGGAAACGTTTCATCGTACCGTGTCGGGTATAATTGATCGGCTTTCGCTGTTGCTGTTGGTAAATTAGCTTTTTTTGATGAAAGTTTAAGTCAAAGTTTTAATAAGCGTGTGGATGATAAAAATGGACTGATTTTTGAGATGGCAAGTATCTTGCCATCTGTAGTGGGCAACGTTTTTCCTTTTGAAGCTGAACTATATGTAGTTGTAATTTTGCATCATAACGTACTACGTGTCCTGGAGATATAGGTGATTTAAGTTTTGTAATATCTTCTCACGTTTGGAAAAAGATCACAACGCCAAACAGAAGCGTAGTTTTAGTTATACAATGGTGTACATATTTGACTTGGGTTGCGTGTTCTTCAAGACTTCCTCCAAGAAGATAAGCGTTCAAGACTCCCACACCGTGCTCCGACAGTGCATCTGTGCTGAAGGATAACGATCTACGAAAGGGGACCATTCCTTCAGAATTCGCGGTAATTAGGGATTATAATCTTGAAGTGTCTTTCCGAAGATGTTGCCTTCATCAGTAAGTATGATGCGAAAGGGTATGCAAACTTTTGGACTGACGTGGCCTCGAACTTCATACAACTCAGATTCGGCTGATTTTTTGGCCGGATCTACTCCGATAATTTTAAGGGAGCTATAAGAAGGGTCAGAGCCCAAGGCCACCGAAAAGTTAAAGGCTAACTTTATTGCAGTCAATTTTATGTTTCTATCGCCTTTCGAAATCAGTCCATTTTGTTATTGATCATCGTAATTTTCACAGCATAAATGAATGTATCGACGAACTGATCATGTCAGCGGGTTATTACTTATCTTACTTATTTGCTAATTTTCATTCTATTATCCCATTCGCAAACTTAGTATACACGCCCGATTGATGATCCGATCTCACCGCCAATACCTCCGCATTTGAGCGCCGGGGCGACACACCAATCGCTGGCGAGTTCCGGCACCGTACGCAGTCCAACACAATTTGACAAGAACAAGAACTCGGTCAACGCGGCATCCGCACAAACGATCAGCAGCCTAGCGGGTACAGCGGTGACCGTTCCGAGCCAACAGCTGCCTCAGCATTTGCACCACCATCATCAACACCAAGGTAACTTGCCCTTAGCTTCTGCTTCTCTGGACCAATTCGCTTCCATGCCACTAACCGTACTACTACAATTATCGCAATTGCAATCGCCAAACCAACAACAACAACAACCTTCGCCAACAACTAACAACCAACTAACAACAACCATAACCACATTAACGCTAACAGTAAACAATAAACCGACGACTACGACACCAGCTACGGCGGTTCGTCCCGCGATCGTTGCCCCGCTGGCACGTTCCGACGACGACGATCCCGACGACTTGGACGATCTTCCATCGGAGCACACCGATGACGCTCCGACCGACGCAAACGACGACCAACCGCTTCGGCCCGCTTCCACAACGCCGGAAACGGAACCATCGCTAGCGGCGGCCGCGACGGACGGCGAGTCCACGCAGCACGTTACCATCACGACGATAACAACAACAACGACGACTACTAATACTTCTACCACCACTAGCATTATTTGTACCATTACTACTGCATCGCTTACCGCTACTACTACCGCTACTTCAACAGGGGCTGTCCCTCTGGGGACCGTTACCGGCGTAATACAACCCACACTACTCAATCATACGTCGTCCTCCAACCTTACAGCTGGCAACAATGGTCTCAGCAATGACAGCACCTCGGTGGTGGCAGTCGCCGCAGCAACGGCAGCCGCAGGTGCTATACCTGCACCGAACAACGTTAACAACGGTACCAACCTCAACAACAGTACGACGACGACAACTCCGGGCGCTACGATGCAACAGCGGGCCGCTAACTTGAAGAAGAAGAAAATGTCCGACGAAGAGATCCTGGAAAAGTTGCGTACGATCGTGAGCGTGGGCGATCCGAAGCGGAAGTACAACAAGATGGAAAAGATCGGCCAGGGCGCCTCCGGTACGGTGTATACGGCGATCGAAAGCTCCACCGGTATGGAGGTTGCGATCAAGCAGATGAACCTCAGCCAGCAGCCGAAGAAGGAACTGATCATCAACGAAATTTTGGTAATGCGGGAGAACAAACATCCGAATGTGGTGAACTACCTGGACAGCTACCTCGTGTCGGAAGAACTGTGGGTAGTGATGGAATATCTGCCCGGTGGTTCGCTGACGGATGTCGTAACGGAGACGTGTATGGACGAGGGCCAGATAGCGGCCGTATGTCGCGAGGTCCTGCAAGCGCTTGAATTTCTCCACAGCAATCAGGTCATTCATCGGGACATCAAGAGTGACAACATACTGCTGGGTTTGGACGGAAGTGTCAAGCTGACCGATTTCGGATTTTGTGCCCAGATCTCACCGGAACAATCGAAGCGTACGACCATGGTCGGTACCCCGTACTGGATGGCACCGGAAGTGGTCACTCGCAAGCAATATGGACCGAAGGTGAGAAATGTTTAGTTGAAGTTTTGCGCACAAAACGCACTATTAATAACACACCGTTTCCCGTCGTTGTAGGTTGATCTCTGGTCGCTAGGCATTATGGCGATCGAAATGATTGAGGGAGAACCACCGTACCTTAATGAGAATCCACTGCGTGCGCTTTATCTGATCGCGACGCACGGTAAGCCGGAGATTAAGGAGAAGGAGAAACTTAGCACCGTCTTTCAGGATTTCCTCGATCAGTGTCTGGAGGTGGACGTTGATCAGCGTGCTACGGCATACGAACTACTTAGGGTAAGTTTAACTGCACTAGAGATATTAAACCGTCGACTAACACATCAATCTGTCCGCTATGGTTCGATAGCATCCCTTCTTGAAACTAGCCCGACCGCTCGCTAGTCTAACGCCGCTCATCATGGCCGCCAAGGAAGCAACGAAGGGCCACTGAAAGCGGGAGGACGTCGTTCTACCATCGGCCACCGTTGGGACCGACGTAACTGATGGACCTTCCTGCAGTCGTGCTGCCGATGCTGGTATGGTGGCTGGCACTGTCTGCAGTCCATCGCCACTCACTTCCAGCAGCGAGCTAAACGGTAGCAGCAGCAGCACCGACCACCACACCGGCAGTGAGTCAAAACGTGATAATCCCAGTATGGCCAACGTACTGTTGCCGTCCATCGATAACAACAGCTGCTAGTTTTTTCGCGCATGCCCTTTGCCGCTTCCGTACCCGTGGGAACATGTCGGCGGATCTCTTGTGCAGTGCATAAGTGACGAAAAGAATGCGTTAAGTGTTAAGTAATGCAACGTTACTACCGTTACGTTACTCTCCAGTTTACGGGCATCTGGTTGCACGTGTAGTGTCGCCGGAGGGTGATAACACAACACAAAAGCACCTACAAACGCAAAGGACTGAAGCGAATAGAAACAAAAATGAACGAGTACAGCTTGTATATAGTGAAAAGGAATGGTTTCGATGCCGAAAACATTGATTCGAATTTGACAACAAAAAAAAAGAAACAAAAAAACAAAACTATTCAGTAAGCAAACAAGTGAAAACGCAAAGGGTAAACAAAGTAAACCTGCGTAGTCAAAACCATTACTTTTAGTTTTGGGTAAACATTAAAACAGAAAGAAGACTAATATTTAATATATAGATGAATTATTAATTAGATGCCAGCAGCGAAAGCACACAGAAAAGAGAAAAAGAAAACATTGAAAGACCGCTAGAAGGTAGAACAATGGAGAACCGAAACACAATAAAAAAACACACACAAACACACACACATCAAATGTATAAGATCAATGGAAAAGGGCGATGCAATCGGTATAAGGATCATGGTTGCGGATTGTATTTGCATCTAGAAGCAGTCGTAGCAAAATATAAAATATTAAACACTACACAACCACAATAAGATGGCAGAGATGTTAATCCATTTATGGAAGCGCATAGTGATAGTTTCTAGCCACACAAACACACACACAGACATACACTATAGAGCAGTCGGTATTTTTGTGGAAGCTCTAGCAATCGATAGAACGTGCATACTGTTGTATCAGAGACGAAGGCACTAGCATAGAAGCAAATACATACACACTCAGAAACTCCTTTTTTGCTTTCTAGACGATCTCTAGTGTGTTATAGCAACAAGTAACAACAGGTGAAATTAGACGGGAAAATCATATGCACACAACCTACACATATACAATTAAACATATATATGAGACGTATATTGATGCTCATGGAGGACATCGTGCATATGAAAAAATCAACGGCCGCAACGACGTGTAAGCGGATGGTAATGAACCATTGTATAGTGTATATAAATAGTACAAAACAAAACAAACAAAAACATTACTTTACTACAGACGAATGGCTTAACATAAACATGTGAAATCAATACTAACAAAACTGGAAAACAACGTATAAACGGAACGCAACAGCAAGGTAACATATATGCAAATGAAAGAGAAACGGTAAACTCGACGATGTGATGTGGTTAAATTATCTAAGCGGTTCATCCGATTCGAATGTAAGATCTTCGTTTGTAGAGATGAACGCGACTAACAAAGCAAAACTCTAACAAAGAAGAAATTCTTCCAAATTAAATGAAAACAGTCAAACAAACAGTGGATACACACACACACGTTCAATCTAGGATAAAATCATTCACCAGGATATGAGCACACAAACAAAAAAAACACACAAATAAAGCGATTATAAGTGGTGCAAACAAAGTGGAGTAGAAGATGAGGGAAACATTGGAACAGAAGAACACAAAACATAGAAAACACAAAACCACAGCACGCAATGTAAACAAAAGAAAAGAAACAACAAAAAACAGAACACAACCAAATGCAAATGAAAAGTGAAAAGTGCCTACAGAGAAACAAAACAAAACAAAATGCAACAGAAAGGAGAAACCCCAACAATTGTGTACACATACATATATGACCCGTTTGTGTTTGTGCATGTTTTGGGCGGGTTGATAAGCGCATCTACATCTGTATATTCTCTTTTCGTGCAAAAAGGCACGCAAATGTATAGTCAATGGTTCTTTTTTGGTGCCGCGCTCTGTCTTTGAAACGTTTAATTGAACATCAAGTGGAAAATGAAAATTGCCGAAACGGCCGAAACTGAATAGATGTGTGCACAACAAAGCCGTTTCAATTCCCAACAGTTACTTCTTTTGTACATGCGCATGCAAAATAGCACGTATGAATTATGCACTCACTCAACTCGATAAGCAATCAATGTATCAGGAGCAGAAGCAAAAGATATGGTTTGTGTCTGTCAGCTTAGATTTTTGCTTGTGTTACTACTGCTGTCCACACCGTAATGATGGAGGTAGAAGGTGCTTAAACCGTTTCGCACATTTTCTCACGCGAAACGTAATAATATCGTACGGAGGAGATCAGCTTCAGCCAATTCCAGGTCGAACCGTTGCAAAACAAATTGCATTAAATGGCGGGAAGCACTTTCGAACAGGCACAGACAAACAAATGGACGGCACAAGCACACAAGCTACACAAAGTATTATCATACATTAACTAAAACATAACACAGCCACAGACAGGAACAGGAACAAACGCTACATAATGAAATGAAGGCCTGAAGCGGATACTCTAGCACGACTGCAGACGTTACTACATTACGTCTGGGCGCTATAGGAAACACATATGGAAGCGGAAAAGAAATACTACACGAACGTTTTGCGTTCTAACGTCCGACCTAATGGTTCGTCGTGTTGTGAATGAACCTTCGTTACGCGTTATCCGTACAAAACACGGTAAATACTATCGTGCTGCGTTCCTTATTATGTTGCATTTCCTCATCCTCATGTATAGGTATAGTTGCGTGTGTATTTTGTTTGTACGAAGAACATTAGCGCGCTGCTAAATATGGTAGAATTAATTTATATTTCACTCCTTTTGCTAAACGACTCAACATCTCTCTTTTCTGTGCGGATGTTTCGCTTACACAATCATGTACAGAGTAAAGAAGCTGCGTATATAGTTTTGTGCTACACTTATTTCCTAACTCCTAAGATACATCCATACTATTATACTCGATTGTGTAGAAGGAAGTGGGAAGAGGCACTTTTGGTTGGTGAGTTTCTAATTGCTCGACAATAAAGAAGAAGGAGGATTTATCGTTACTGCAATAAGTAAAAGCAAAAGAAGCAACAGAAGAGTAAAAGAACACATCGTTACATCGTTGACATCATCAGCTAGTTACAGAGCGGAACTATTTTCACCAGCATTCGTTGTTCCATCCTTCCGATGAGCTTCTGCTACAGTCATCTAATGTTTAATGAGTTAATGCGCACACACAAACACACACACACACTGTGAAAGGGAAGAAGAAGGACCCGTTTAATGAGGAAGCAAAATGATATAATTTTCGTCACAAAAAAAAAACAAAATGTATTATAACGTACGAAGGGGGCGATAAAGTTCCCAGTAACGAAAGGAACAGGCGGGGAACAA
The DNA here is from genome assembly GCF_943734845.2 of Anopheles funestus. Classification (NCBI taxonomy): domain Eukaryota; kingdom Metazoa; phylum Arthropoda; class Insecta; order Diptera; family Culicidae; genus Anopheles; species Anopheles funestus. Next base: position 46,268,676 of record NC_064598.1, read on the forward strand.
AACGAAAGATGACAAAACAAAACATGAATAAACAATTTACATGCAAAAACAAAACAAAAAACATACTCCTCTCACACTAACTAAAACACACAAACATAAAACATGCTGAAACACACGTTAGTAACAAAAGAAATTCAACAAATGCCATACCATGGGTCTTTTTATTTTAATTTGTGGCGTTCATATGGGCGAATGGATCAAGGGTTGTTTAAGCATTTAATAAGCATTGAAAGATTGTTTTTCTCTGTTAGAAAATATCAACCACCATATAATTGTGGAAATATTATCTGGTTAGGTTTTTTTTGGAGGGTCACAAGAATAAATTGTAATTCCGTGTATTCTCAACTCGTAATAGACGACTCAAATTTATTCCACCAAATGTAGAGCGTCTCCTATGTCCGACAGATATTGCTTTATTGGAGTACAGAAGTTAAGGCTAATGCTCGTGCAGGATATCACAAAGTGTTTGTCTGAAGTTCGCTCTTTTTTAGCTTGAACTCCACATACTCCAATACTTTCCACATTTTTAAAGACTCCTGCAAATGATTGACTTGTGTCAGAACATCCTGTTGCCCCAAGTTTTTGTTAAATAAAAAGAATTTTTTTATATAAAACTTTTCTTAAACGCCATGAAATAATTTTAAGATTTAATGCATAAAACAATAGGCGCTCACAACTCTCGCAAACACCGTATGCAAATCGCTTTTCCTAGAGGTGTGGGGAACTGATTTTTGTGACGTGAATGCAATTTTCATTTTTATTTCCATCGATGAAAGGAAGAATGCAAACAAATGGTGATATAGAAAATGTTTCCATCTCATTATAACAGAACAATCCAATTTGTTGTGTGTAAAGCGCTTGCATAGAAACATTAAAACAAAAGCTGCTTAACTATCGAGAACGTATTTAAGCACCTACCCCTTCCCTTTTCATACTTTTATTAAGAAGTGTATAACCCTCGTTCAATGCTGAAGTACCGTTAGAGAGAAGCATATAAATGTGTAATGAATGAATAACAAACAAAATTTCGTTTCATTCAAAGGTTAATATATAATGGAAGGAAAGACGAAAACAAACAGAAACAAACAGAAATTCTCCAACAAAACCATACACACCCACACACAATAAACAAATGTTATGTTATAAAAAACAATGAAAGAAATAAAAGAAACATGCATATATAATAAAATAAAACAAACAAATGAACACCGTGTTGTCAGGTAGTTAGTGAGTGAAAAAAAAACATATTAAAGTTTAACACGGAAACTACAAATCCTGATTAGCTGATTGGCGGAAGATGGGACAGTATCGATAAGCACAGGAAATGCGTTTAGCGGTGTACGCTTACGCTTAAAATCGAATCGAAGAGGGCGAGAAAGTATAAGAATAACACCTAAATAACACATGTATAATTATGTAAAGTGAAACTTAGCACAGAGCAGTACAGCGGGATAGTAGGATAGAACGAATGAAGACACAACAATGGGTGGAATGGGATTTGGAAAGAAAGAGAGAGAGAGAAAACAGAACAAGAAAGCTATATAACAGAAGTGAAAAGAATGAAGGCAAAATAAAGAAAACATTTTATACGATACGGGTGCGTGCGATTGTTTTAATGTCGGCATGTCGTTGTTAATCCTTCCTATTGTTACGCGATCAATCATATGCTATAATTTTAAATTATTTTGTCTTGCTATAATATTGTTCCTATAATTTCTAGCCATGGGGCCTTCTAGCAAGTAGGCGTAATGTGAGTTGCATATATTTAGGCGTTGCATCATTTTTAGAAATATTCAACATAAAAAAAACAAATCAATTCGGAAGTGCGGAAACGGCGTGATGAAACCAAATATTTAGACACGGTAACTTATTTATTGATCGAAAAATAAGGTACATTGTGCGCTGCTTGTTACATTTATTGCATCAACAATCTGCCTGTTTTCAGTAATATTTGACTTCTTCGCACGACAACAACAGAACAGGTGACAAAGTATTAACAAGACTCATAATGCGTTTTGATTAACGACTAGCGGATGGTCAAATTGTCCTTATAACAAATGGTCGAACGGTAGAGTATTTTTTCCAGTATTCTTCTTTCTTCTATGCTTTCACAAGTCGCGACACAAGTACGCTACTAATTTACTACTCCTTTTTCTTCAATACTGTTCCTAATTTTAAAAAATTGTTTGAAAAATGTCAAAATGCCACATCTTGCCTTCAATGTAAATAAACTTCGCAACAAATCCGAGAAAACCACATACACATTCTACATTCGAAAGGCACATTTGTTCTACCTATTCTTCATCCGTAAACTAAAGGTCATGAAAAGAACTGACAGTAAATGCTTGAGAATGTTAAAAACTTAACACACATTTTCAGGACTTATGTCATACTTTTATGTCGATCGATCATTTTTCTCCTCCATAACATTATCGTTCAGCAACGTTGCGGATCTTCCATTCTGAAAAGGAAAACAGACACACGCACACACAAAACGAGATTTATATCAAGGAAGTTTTCTATTATATTGCATTTCCCATTCCCAGTTCCCCCTTACTTACCGATGAATTGTTAGATGTTCCGTACCCTTTACCTCGCTCATATCCTGGGGCGTAAGGAAGCAGAACTGACGGTCCGGTTTTTTGCTCGCCTCGTTCAACAGCAAACGTGTGATCGTATGTCGGTTCACCTGATCGGTAAACACGTCATACTCGTCCAAGAAAAAGAACGGTGTGTCCACGCACGACCAGAGCGAAATCAGAAACGCTACGGTGGCGTACGAACGCTCACCACCGGACAACGATTTGGTGGTCGATACCGCATTCTGAATGTTGCTGTCCCGTGGCACCACCGAAAGTGCGAGCGTACACTGCTCTTGATCGAACCGGATCGTACCAACGTAGTTCCGAATCTGCATTATTCTCTGTGAAAATGGCGGTGGGGTAAATAAACGAAACAAACAGTGAACAATGGCACATTGTAAAATGAATCTAAAGCGCATCTTTCTTACCATAAACTTATGCTTTACACGAAGCGACATGTGCGATGTCAGATGGCACAAGTAGTTGTAGCGCGATTTGCGTATCTCGTTCATCAGTGACGTTATGTTCCGGAGTGCGGTCGAGTATCGAACAACTTCGTCACGTTCCCGTATCTTACTCTCGAGCTCCTCCAGTACGTCCTCCAGCTTGTCCTGGGTAGAATTCACCTGTCTGTGAAAGAAAGAATTATAACCGTATTAACGATCGTACATTAAAGATCACAACCATCTTCCCCTGTCTCTCTCTCTTTCTCTAACCTGATACGTTTATCGGTGGTATGAATTTTCTTTTTCAGCTGCTCGACAGAACCGATCGTTTCTTCGTTTTCGGGTCGCTTGCTCTTGGCCAGTGCTTCCTCGCGCGCTTGTTCAACCGATGTGTTAAGCGCCACACGCGTTTGCTTTCGTTCACGCATGTACTGCTCGGCACGTTCCAGTGCCTGCCGCTTTACCTTGTGGTTCGTCTGCAGATCGTGCCGCTTCTTTTGCTCCTCATCGACACGGCACTGGATGCGTGCAATTTCCGCTTCTACTGCAGCCATTTCGCTTTTTTTGCTCTGCGCTTCCGCTTCCTGCTGCTGGACAGTTTGGCGCAGCTTGTCCAGCGACGTTTGTTCGGCCTTAATATCATGCTCCAATTTGGTGATCATCGAGCGCGAATGTTCCAGCTCCGCTTTTAGTGTTGCCTCTTCCGTTTCACCCTCGAAAACAATGGTCTCAAGCTGCTGCAGCTGCTGCTCGTTTGCTAGCAGCTCGCGCTGTAGTTTATCTTTGCGCTGCTGCTGCTTCTGCAGCTTAACCAACATCTCCTGTAACCGTTCGTTTTCCTTTTCAAACGCGCCGTTCAGTTCGATCAGCTCACGATGCAACTGTTCCTTGCGCTTCTGCGTCTGGCGCTTCAGCTCGTCCATGCTGACCTGCAGATAGCGGGGCGGTTTCTGCTGCAACCCGTACGATCGATATTTGGGCTGGGGGAAAAACTCCGAGCACGGTTCGGCTACGATCACCTTGCTCAAATGGCGCGGCACATTCTCGATCTCGCTCGTCAACTGTATCGCCGTGCTCTGATGTTCCGACACGAGTATGGTATCGATCGAGGCGCTATCGATCAATCGATTCATCACGACCGGATCATTTACCTTGATCAGGTTCATCAGCAGATGCGTTCCGTCCTGCTCCCGTACGCATCCCTTGCGCACATCGTACAGCTCCTTCACGAACCGTCCGGTAAATATAGTCCGCTTCTGTAGGTCGGGAAATTCGCGCTTCAGCAACCCATCCAACGTACGCCAGTCTTCCTGCGTGGACACAAAGAACGCCGGCAGACAGCTGCCGAGTGCGGTCTCTACGATACTGCTCCACTTTTTGTCCCGCACCTCGATGTACTGGCCGAGTGGGCCACGCGGCAGCTCGGAAAATTTGCCCTGCTGGTGCAGCTGCCGGATACGAGCGTCCAGGGCAGGCATGTTGACACCGTACACCGCCAGCTTGCTGCGTGGGGCCGTTTCGAACTGCTCAAGCTGCTTGTCGATTCGGGATGATTCGTTCTGCTTTGCCAACCGTTCGTGGTGCTTCTCTTCCCGTACCTCCTTCATGTTTACCACCGTGTCGTGCATCATGTCCACCTCTCGCTGCGCGTTATTGATCATCGACGTTAATTCCGCGTTGCGCTCGTTCAGCTGCGCCTTTTCACACTCCACCTGTTTCTTCTTTGCCTCCACCTGGGTGAGACCTCTAAAAAGCGGAAAATGGAAGAAAGGTGATAAATCAGTACACGGTAACACATTTTCGTCTTGTTACACTCACCCAAATTCCCGTTGCTGCAAGTCCTGCTCGATTTGGTTTATGTCGCTCTGTAGTCGACCGATCCGTTCCGTGTTATTTCTTACGATACGTTCCACAGCGGCCTGTTTCGTCAGTGCATCGCGTAATGTCGCCCGAATGGCTGTGTACGCTTCCTTCAGCGCAACGTACTCCGTCTTCTTACCCTCGATATCGATCCGGTGCGACTCGACCATACGCTCCGTATCGGCCACCAACGATTCACGGTTACGAATGCGATGTTCCTGCTCCTCGATCGACGACCGTAACTTCTTCAGCTCATCATCCACAGCCGCCAACTGCTTCTCCTGATCGAGCACGTTGCGCCAGGCTAGGTGTGCCTGCAATTCCTGCAACAATTCTGCCAACCTTCCAGCTGACTCGAGATTTTGCTGCTTTTCCTCTAGCACCTCAATCTCGCTGGTCAGATACTGGAGGCTTTTCTCCTTCACCAACAGCACGTTGCGGGCTTGTTTCGCAATCGTGGCACATTCGTTCAGCTTCTGCTTAATGCTATCGATCTGGGTCGCCTTCGAAAAGAACGTGTACTGTTTGCTTTCGTCCGAATCTTTCAGCAGCGACCGAGCCAAATCTTGATTCAGTACGCAGATAGGATTGTCCACCTGGATGTTGAACGCTAGCAACACTTTCAGCAGCTCAGCACGGCTCGTCGTCACAACGTGTCCGTTTTCGTTCTTTAGCTTGTACGAGCCACCTCCGGACGCTTGTATTGTGCGCTCACAAATGATGCGCCTACCGAAGCGTTCCTTTTCGTACGCGTCGAAGCATGTGTTTTCGAGATGAATCTCGATCACGGCCTGTGATTCACCGTGCTTAATCAAATCCTTCAAACTGTTGCACCGGTTCGTTTGTCCCGCGTTGCAACCGAGCCCGATTGTTAATGCCGCCAGAATGGCACTCTTTCCGCTGCCGTTCTTACCGACTAACAGATTGGCGCGTTTGTTAAACTCCACCGCCAAATGTCGATGGCACATGAAATTCTTGAGCACTATCTTTAGCACCTTTCCGTTGCGTAACATCTCCGGTTGTTCCATTGATGTTCCGGCAGCCATCTGTAGTGGAGAAGAGCGTTTAGAAAGGCCGCAAAAATTAAGCTTGGAGTATGGAAACGGGCAAAAACTTACGCTGGCTTCAGCCGCTGTGGAATTGTTGTTGCCATCATCTGCCCGATGCCGCTTTGCGAGCGATGTGTGGGCAGGATCGTTTGGATAGTGTGTTCTTTTTCGCGTTTCGTTCATTATAATGCACTGTACATGTGCAAGTACTATGTAGTTACACAGAAATCACGTATAAAAGCGAAAATAAACAGAACAAGCCGTTCGGACGACGACGCCAGAGATAATTCCGTTGTTTGAATAAATGAGCGTGTGAAAGAGAGGTTGCATCACGAGTTGCTTTCATGCTGAACTGACATGCTACTTTGACAGTTTAGCACAAAAGTTTAAATTTGACCATAGGGATTTTTGACCGTTATCTTGCATACAAGATAGAAATTTGTTGATAAAAAAAAATTTAGGGCTATTTTGCTGTTGTTGAATATTGGCTAAAATGTATTCTTCCTGCTGATCAATGTTCGAAAATGAAATACAATTGGAAATTATCAAAAATATTGAAAATATTGCAAACAGTAACTTCATGTCCATCCACACTATCTGAACTCAAAATTCGAGGATCAAAGATTCAAAGTTCGATGATCATCTTCTATATAATAGAAATATCTTTCCCCAAGGATAATTGAGACGTGATCGGTTCAAGTCAAAGTGATGTAATGGTCAGTGGAAAAATGATTGAAAGAAGACGAGGTACTTGATGGTGAGCACTTCAAAAGATTTCAGTGGTAGTATAAGAACAATTAATTAAGTACATTCGAACTAATGATTTGTTGTTATATTTAGACAAATGTTTTGATCTTTATTTTGATTTGCAAATTCCATAAATGTATTTAAATTTGTTTTTGGATTAATATGCGTTCACATTTGAGCGCCGTCGTCCATTCCCAACATTTATCTTATCTCGCTTCCCGCATTCCCTGGTAAAGACAAGACAACATTATTCGCACAAACAATAGATTGATTGAGACTTTTGCAAAACAATTCTTGAGTACATTGTTTTCTGATATTTTTTTAAAACATCAGGTGCTTTATTTTTACCGGAAATGTTTTGTTATTTCACACATATTGTTTGCCCTTAAGACTTCACTTTTAACCTGCGCTCCTTATTTTATTCGTTATTCTCTTGATTCCTGCTATCACTACGCTATCGGAAGCATGCGTTCCTGACTCGTGAATGGAAACCAAATCAAACAGAATATTTTACGTTCAGCTTGCTTCGACGAATAAGTTGTGGACAAACTGGAGCACATTCAGGCGCTGGTTAAAATTAATCCATAGAACTAATCCATCAATAAATAGGCACCACTTCCCCTGCATATCATATTAGACGACATTGAAGAACGATATTATAGCTTTTACATATCAGCCTTCTGGCACAGTGCGATTCATCTTTGCTGCTTTGCTGTTTACAACGTGTCCTTTGCGTCCCTCTCCATGACACGAACCTCTCCAGATATCTCGTTAAAGATAGTGCAGCGTACCACAATCCTTCAAACTGTAGAGTCTGGAAAATTCGGGTCGCCATCTGGAACTACCGCAGCCCATTATCTCACAAACAACGGCCGAATTTACTTAGCTCGAACCATCTTTTCGTTCGGAACCGGCTGCCATAAATTCGATCGCGGCCGAATTGATACAGTAACGTTTACGGGTCGGTGCTGGACCATCCTCGAACACGTGACCCATGTGTGCATTGCATTTCGAGCATCGTACCTCCGTCCGCACGCGGCCTGGTTGTGTGATCAACAATAGGATATTACCCCCTTTTAGTGGTGGTGGTGTTTGTGGTACGGTGATGGATGGATGTGGGAATATGCAGTGTATGGCAAGGATTGGATGGAAAAGAAGTACAATGGTGGCATTTTTCACATCGCCAATCATCGGTTGGTGGATGCGAACAGGTGGCAGTGGTGTTCGTTTAGTTACAAAAAAGGAACCGGCAAGGATAACAATTTTTTCACAATTCAAATCCGTTTGTTCATTAAATGAGGCAACGCATACAATGTTGAGATTAAAGAGACACGAATATCATGAGTATTTTGAATTTACAAAATACAGTCAACGTACATTAGACATCGAATAAACCAAACATAAAACAAGGAATCCAATTATAATCGACAAATGAAAACAAAACAGAACATAAATGGAAATGGGGGAAAAAATACAAACAAAGAAAAAGAAATATTAACCCATTCGAACGATTCAGCCCAACAGAAAATAACCGAAATTTTGAAATGAATTTTAATAAATTTGACCCAATCGAAAACGATAGTACGAATGTTACGTTTATGATAGTGTGTATGATTTATGATCAGTTGTGTATATTTTTGTTAAACATGATCATGAACGATGTTGAGAGCAGTTTCAAATGATTTGTAGTGGTAGTTCGTGTATGAAAAAAGTAGACAAATGTTGATAACCATAGTAGATCGATTGCAGAAGTGAAGTACGCAATATATAAAGAGAAAGAGATAAAAAGGAAGAGAAGAGAGAACAAACATACTATTAGAACCATCACCGGAAACCTTCGTAACAGTACTGTTTACAATGAAAACCAAAGATGGCGCCCGCCAGGAAGCGAAACAATACGAAAAAATGTTTTTAAAACCATTGCTAGCGTGTGATGCCGAAATACACACAAAATTGCAAAAAAGCAAAGCTAATACATATTTTGTGTAAAACATTGATAAGCTTTAAAATATTAAAAGCGAGAGAACCAAACAACTAGAGCTAGGCGAAACTATAACAATCATACGGACGCAGAATCAGCTTGTGCTAATTTAGCTAAAAGAAAAGCGCACTCTAACCACACGTAAATGTAAAAATGAAAAACATAAAAAACAATAAAATATATCCATTTTATGTAATCTAACCAACGCAAGATGTAACAAAACCGAAATGGAATACCAACCGACATGGAAACTGAACAAAAAACAACAATTCATCAATCAAGCACTTTTAATCTAGACATATTAATGCTCGTGTAAAGAACAAAATGAATGAAGCGTGATCGGGCAGTGATGGGGAATATTACAAGCAGACGAATTTTCTCTTCCATTATCTTCCTTCACATTGTGATCAGTAGTGATTGGTGATTTTTTATTCAACTCAATTCTTAACATGTGACAGAATGAACCAGCATAACGAAGGTCAGTTATGTATATGTGTAAAGGTGGCCAATTTTAAATTGAAGATGAAGATGGTGATAATAGCTGAAGTGATGTGTATAACAAAGTGTTTGATTTTTTTTAAATTGAACAACTAAAGAACACAGAATAGAGAAAGAGGATAGAGAAGCAAAAATGGAATAGGTTGTTTTGGAAAGGGTTCAAATTTTCTGCAACGGAACGAATATCCACTCCACTGTCCATTGTATCGAGGTTATGGAAAAAAACACATTCTAAACATTATGTGACACATTTGATTAACATTAGGGTGTAATAAGGAGAATTGCATCGATAATAAGGGATGAATATTTAACAAGTTAATTTAACTTATAAGCAGCAATATATAACCATTATGTAAACGTATTATTCTAAAGGAATAAGGAAATATAAAATTAAATCTATAAAAAAACTGACCCACCGTTCATTGTGGGTGTTTCTTTATATCAGCAGTATCATTATAAGGACTCGCATTACTGAAACTATAAACCAGTTGTGCACTGTTATCCGTTGTGATGTTACAGCCATTTGTTAATCACAAACATTAATCACAGTTTAGTTTTGAATTTGGTTTATCGAGTTCTAGTCATGGTTTGTTTTAATTAATTAGTCACAATATGTTCAACATCGAGCCAAAATACGAAATATATAATTAAATTAAAATACTAAACTAAACTGGAAAATAAAACGAAACAAAAAGAGATTAAAAATAACGAAACATTTAAAACATGCCACAAACATTCGCGATATTTTTAAGTAACGAGTTTTAACTTTTGGATTTTAAATATTTTTTTCTTTAGACGGCTATTTATCTTTGTACAACATAACTAATTTCATAGCCACAAAAAAAACTACTTTACATAAATTAATATAAAAACAAAAACCATTGCTGTTAAAAATCATGAGCAGCGCGCATATAGCAGTCGCAAACCATCAGCGAACCATCAGTCCCAGGTTCGGGCCGTATAATGTGAGCTTCCACACTTACCGGGGATGCTTGGATCTTTGTGGAGTGTCACCTTGCCCTGATCGAGCACATCGTTAAATGCCGGCCAACCACAGCCAGAGTCGTATTTCGTTTCCGAGCTAAACAGTTCTTGACTGCACACGACACAGATGTAGGTACCCTTTTCGTAGAACTTATTGTACTTCCCGGTGAACGGACGTTCGGTTCCAGCTTCCTGTGTGACGTGGTACTGCAGTGGTGTCAGTTTTGCAACCAGTTCGTCTTTTTTCTCCATCGTTAATGGGGTTTGGTGTTGATCCGCTTCGTTGCTGGATGATTTTTCTTGAAAGAAGAAACCAAAACAAAAAATCATATTTAATATCTAATAAATTGATCTATTCTACTAAACACGATCGTTGCCTTGAATGCAAACTATGGCACTAGTACAAGCAAGAAAACATGTACGAACGTCGAAAAATAATGTGAAAAGTATGGTCATGGTCAATAGAGCTGCAATGTGCAGACCAGTGCAACACCGATTGCATCGATCCAACTCGATCAGGGTTTGGTTTAGCCGGAACTAAACGTAGTTATTCTTTTTTTTCATGTGTTTATTTTCGGTTCCATACAAACCCCAGCTATCGACAAGATTGATAATAGTGCTCGTTGTTCCATGCCATTGCTTCAGACACGTGTAAAATACATTCTTCAAACGAAATGGAAACACGATGATGGATCGATAGAAATTTTGCCCATTTTTTCTTCCAAACCAATGTGTAACTCATTTGGCAATACTAGTAATGTATACAATCAACCGGCGTATAATAAATAGATTTGTTTTAGCAATGAATTAACCTTAATCTATATTTAATGCATTATTTTCTACAACTCAACGTTGCATTGATACTACGTTGAATCATACTACGTGTCTATTCGCAACGTACTTCGTGCGGTTTTATCACTCTACTGAGTAACATAAAAATGTTATGAATCGTCCCCTTCTTCACGATTAGACCCCAATTCGCCAATTAGATAGTTTCTATCTATTAGCGCGTTAGTTTATATACACACCTCTACACAAACATACTCATCTTTTCTCGCCCTTTTCCCCACCTCAGCCTATCATTTTGTATTGACCCTCCAGTATTTGTCCACTTATAGGTCGTTCATAGTTCCGATGCCCAACCCTACTTTACACGATCGATGATACGCACCCTTCGATTGACCGGCCGTTAATCGGTCATAGCCTCAATTTGTAGAAACACACAGTGTTTTCGCTTCTGCAGAGCGTATCCATGGACACTTCCAGATACAACTAGAACTGCTTGGATCATAAAACAAATGTGTAAGACTTTTTCAATTTAAGACGAATTATAATTTTTATTGCATTTTTCGAAGACAATTATAATTTATATTGGATGACTCTTCTTTGCTTGCAGGATCAAACGAATGGATGGAACTCATCCAGTTCAAATTAATCACTTAATCATTTGTAGCATCGAAAAGCAAATTGTCCATCTATGCGATCCAACGCCCATAAACGTTAGCAAACATTAAGTGTTAAAATAAACAGCGTACATATTTCTACATCGTAACACACGTTTTTGAACACATTCCTAACGCCCCTCATTCGCACCTTTCATGCAACCTGTTCGCACAGTCGGTACAATTACGAATGGATAAACAATTTCTCCCAGCTGATGGGGCGACGGTGGCACATAATGCACGGAACACCTCCACCTCCGTTCGTCACACACTAACCCTGAATGAAAACGGGTGCATATATATGCATGTACACAAATCATGCGTGAAATGATCACAGTAACCAGCCCCCTGCTGACGACGCTTTATGTCTTCAGAGCGCCGCCAACCACCATGAGTACTAGATTACATTATTTTGCAGTCAAGTCCACTACAAACAGCAGCTTCTTTCCCCGGTGTCTACGATCTGTTTCACATACAAACCAAGCAGGTTGGTTCTTGCGCGCTTTCCTCATCTAGTGATCTTCCTGCGGTCAATGCAAAGTTATTTTTAGCAAGACGACGATATTACTTTCGACACACTTTTGAGCTGTGTTAGGTCGAAGAAAACGTTCACGTTCACGTTTTCTACCCTTAGTTTGATGGTCAAATGTTTAAACACATGCATAGATGCAAACAGGTGTACATTTAAATGTTTCACTAATGTTTCTCGGGCTTTTTTTAACAGAAAAATTAACTTTAATAAAGTACCTAGGTTTGGTTATTTCCCGAAAGATATCATTCACTGGATACGCATAGAAACCTACTTCGGCAACTTCGAATCACACGATAAGCACAATTATGGACACGTTTCGTTAACAATGTCGCTGTGGCGCACGATTGTTACTTTATATGGACGTACCACGATCTGCCGTGATCTGGTCACTACTAAAAAACGCTGGACAGTTGCCCTATACAATGATCGTTCGGGGGCTACTAGATCGAACGTCACCTCGATAGATTCCACGGATGCTAGAAGATGACGAACCGTGATATGGGGTGTGCGCACCCGTCCGTATATACACACACCTTGCGTGCGACTCTACGAATGGACCATGTGGTTGCGCATCCACTGATCATGAGTTTAAAAAGCCGTTGTGGACGGGGATGGTCAATTGTGGCGCACCCAGCAAGCAGGGTTAGCGAACTTGTAGAACCGTTCGGCAATAAGTTTCCCATTTTAAATCCGTTGCCGTATTTTTTGTCGCTGTGTCGAGATTTTATTACCGGTATAGGAGCCGTTGTTTAATCGTGCGATATAGACTGCACTGGTAGATTTTTCCACATTATACATATATTGAAAATAAAAGAATGCTATAAATTAAATTATATTATACATATATAAAACCAAATCCCACTAATATTTCGCATTCGCCTAGACAAACTCCCGGCCTAATGTACAAAAAATATATCACATTCAACTCTCCGACAAGGTTTGCCAATCCTGGAGTTCAGTATCACATAATAACAGATGAAGCACCTGTTTGTGAACGCTTGGAAGAAGAGCTCTGCTGATGCTGCTGATATGATAAGTTTTTTTGCTTAATCACAAGCACATTGTGTTTGCAACAGGTGCTACAGATAATAGATGCTTAAAGCAACCTTGTGTAATTAATGTGTCCTAATACATCAAAGATTATGTGCCGTCCCTTTCAATGGGTAACGCGCACTATTCACATTTCACCATATCACGAAACAGAACATACCTCTTTTCGAATTCCAGTCTAAATTCCTCGGAACCACACTTCCACTAGAACCCATCACTAAGCACCTACTTCCAGCCACACTTTGGAGTTGCTTGCGAAAGACGGCACCACCTGCAATACTTGCCAGCGAGAAATGTACCGTACCGTTTACTTTCGCTTTACGCAGGAACTCCCGAAAAAGGAACGTTTTGATGGTGACAGTCGCACGGCACACACCGGAACTAATAATTCCAACCATTTGTACGCAACGCGATGCTGCAGCTCTCAATGCGCGAGACAAAAACTTTCACCGTGAAAAACCGTAGCGTGAAAGGAAAAAAAACCGTGCGTGATATAACACAAAACCCTTCGATCAAATGCCGGGCGCTGTAGTGTGTTGATAAACAAACCGTATAATCGAACGCTGGCACAATTTGCCCCATGGATCGATGCGATAGTGTGCGCCACTGACAGACACATTTACGGAAGGTCATCCAAGGCAAGGACGAAGCCTATGGGACAATACTTACCTGCGGTTTTGCCACACAAAGACGATTTGGGTCTTTGTAAATGGCTCTTTAAACGGGCATAAAGATAGTACTACTCGCAACACTCAAACACTAATTATTCGATAAATAACCACCGCAGTAGGACAGGTTTTCCGGCAAAATTTTGCCGTGTTCGGGCAGCGAAACTGCTGATGTTTTGACAGCGCGATCAGCGAATGACTGCTCCGTTGACAGCGCTAAAGTGACATTTGCAGTTTGCGTTCAACAATTTTACCTTCGCAAACAATAGCAGCAAAGAAAAGGAAGAGAGGGAATCAATCAGCAAACACTTCCCTGTGGTGTTGGCGTATCAGTAAAATAATTGTGCGTCTAGTTTCAGTGATGATGATAATAAGCATCTCCTCATGAAGTAGTGGTAGCCAGTGGTCCAGAAACAGTGCGCTTCACAATCCTTGTTTACACAACAAACATAAGCAGCCTAGGAACGGATACCAGTCGGCAGCATCCGCAACAGGAACAGCAACAATGGTGGCACGTGCGGGGCGAAGCCGTTTCTTCGCCTGCCTTGGGCTGCTGATTGTAATGGTTGGCTTCGTCACGATGTTTCACAACTCTCAGCAGCAGCTGGACGAGCTGCGACAGCTGGGATTACGGTGCGAACAGCAGCAGAAATCCGTCCAGGCGCAGATGGAAGTGATCGTCGACCAGAAGCTGCGTCTGGAGAACTCGCTCGAGTCGGAACGCATGATAAACGAAGCCAATCGGAAGGAGTTGAAACAGAAAGCAAAGGAGGAAAAGGAAGAGCACAGCAAAACCTCGATGGAAGCCAACATACGTTATGCTTCCCTGCAGCAACAGTGCAATCTGGTCAAAAGCCAGCTCGGTGACCTTACGGAAGAGTGCAGCCGAAGCAGGAAACAACAATCGGAGGAGATCAATTCCCTTCGGCTGAAGGTGTCCGAGCTGCAGGGAAAGGTGCAACGGTACAAACAGGAATCGGCGAACGATGCGGAACATTTAAAGGTGAAACTTCCAGACGGAGGGACAATCTTTCCCAACGTGTGTAAGAAATCGATTTCATTGATATTCTTTTTTTTTAGGCCCAAATAGTACAATTAAAGAGTGACAAGCTCAACCTGGAGGCAACTTTACGCCGCCAACTCAGCGAGAAGGATCATGTGATCGAGAAAATGCGTGATCTTGCGACAAAAATGGAAAAGGAAAACGCACATTACCTCGAGCATTGCAAGTTACCAGCGGACCAGGTTCCGAAGCAGCATCACCGCTACCGAGACGTCCTGGAAGCGCTGTCTAGGGACGCTGCGTCTCAAGCGAATGCACCACCGGTGCACAATTTCAACGAGCAGCTATCCGTGAGTGATGACTTGTACCGCATACCGGTAGCATTAAGGGCCCGTTACTTTGCCACTCCGCCCAACTTTTTGAGTGACAGCTCCACCACGGTATCTTTCGGTCTATCGCCCTCAACCTTCTCTCCCTCTTTCGCCACTAACAAACGGTCCGGTGGTGGCGGCGGCATGATGGTCCCGCAAGCCTCCGAAGAGCAAGAAACGCGCGTCATTGCAAATCCGTTCGAGGTCGTACCGCGTGCGGATGCGAAGCGTAGCGAACGTCATAGCCCGGAAGCGGTGCCGAAGCCTCCCACGAAGACTAACCCCACTGACGGTGTCGTAGATGCCGGTTCCCCGTTACATCCGGCGCTCGATGGTGGTATCATTAATTCTGTGGAAAATTTTCAGATCATTCCCAAACCGCTGCCAGCGGTTGCAGCACTGGAAGGCGCACCGGCCAACAATGTGCTACAAGAGCCACATCTAATGAAGACTTCCACGTCCGTATCGACTGGCGGAAAGCGATCCTCGGATCGTAACCTGCAGCTTCCAATTTTGGCCGCACCGACCGTTCTGCCCGGTCCTTCGCTGGAACACTCAAGCAAGCGAACTAAAAACGCTGGTGACGGAGGTGGTGGAACGCTCTCCGGTAGTAGCAGCAGCAGCACAACTTCAACCACCACCAGGTCATCGGTGCGAAAAGCTGCGGGAGCGGCACCGAACCGCTCGGTAGCATCAGCGGCACGGAAACCACTGAGCAACCGGCACACGAAACAGGTGCCGGTTGGAATCGTTCCATTCCCCGACATCATGCCGGAGCTGGAACAAAACATTAGCGAAAACATTCTAGACAATCGATACGCCAATGTGGCCGCAGCAGCTGCTGCCGGATCGACAGGAGGTGCTCGTCCCATCGCAGATGCTGCCGGTGTTGCGGCCAACTCGGCTGCCATGTCGAAAAAAGCATCGGCTGATAAGCAACGCCGGCATGGTGGTGGCGCTGATTTGAACTTCCTGAACGGTGGCGGTGGAGCTAATGCTGCGGATGACAATGGTGCGCACGAAGTGCAGGACACGGAAATGAGAGCAAAGCGTCCCATGTTTGGAGCGCTGGACGGTGAGCGCGGGGCAGACAATGGCGTACCGGCAGGCGACGATGATCAGCTAGCTATGGGCAACGAAAACAATCTGAATGCGGCAGAGGAGGACACCAATTTGTACGATAACGTAAACGTTGCCGCTGCTGTCGGCCTTGGCAACAAGCCACAGTTCGGTGGTGGAGGTGATGACCGTCAGCACCATCTTGACTACAATGATGTGATGGTGCCGGGGCACGGTATCGGTCGGCATATCGGATCGAAACGACGGGAAGGGCTTCCCGCTGGCGGTGGAATTGATAGCAAGGGCGTCATCATAGATCGATTGGGCGATAAGCTTATCAACGAAATTGTCCACGATCACGGCAAAGAAGGAGATAATTATCCAAACGAAATGGAAGATTTACATCTAGTGGGAAACGAAGCTGAAGAAGAGGATGGTAAGTGCTCGCACGTTCGTGCGCCGTCGATCCACGGAATGGAGACGTTATTGTTCTGTTTTTTCCCCCCATCTTTTTTAGTGAGCGATTACGATGATCCAACGGCACTGAAGCAAGGACACGCCGAACGCAACTAGAAGTGTTCAATGTTATTAGCAGAAGGTCCGTTTATCTGAACATCACCAATCGAAAATGACTGACGTGAAAGTTTGCGAGCTGACAGAACTGAACCATTAAAACTTGCTTAGCACAATAAGCATGCGGTAAGACTTAAGGTCATACGTGGCACAGGATTATTTCATTGATCATCAAACCACCAACCATTTTATAAATAGTTCCGACGAAAACTGTACTGCAACAAAGCGTACACGCTGATTGATGAGGGAAAAGCTTCGAATTCAAACTTCAAACTCGCTGCAAAACAGAAGTGATGGATAAAGAACAAATTCATAAGATCGCTCGAAACGTCCACTAGGGTAGCTATTTCCATTTCTACATTTTCGTTGTACTTGTTAAAAGTTTCGCACCTGCATTAGATGTAATTGGTTCCTTTATCATGACACTTATCTGGCGCAGAATTTTGCCTTCTCCTTTGTTTTTGATTGTTAACCACTCATAACATTAATGATGCAAAGAGAGAATGAATGCAGAATTTCTCGCCAGCATGGTGGTGGTGGTGTTAGCGAAAAGACTTAATTGGGCTCAACAGCCAAACGAAACAAAAATCTCGACAAAACCGCAACCACCGTATTGGTCTTGTATCCATCGATCTCTCTATAAGCTTTCTTAATGTTGATTCTATTTCTTTAAGTTTTCACGCATTCTGTTGATTTTGTCTTTGTTATCTATGCTAGCGTTGCCTTGAACAAATTGCCATATTTGTTACTTTTATTTATTTTTAACGAATTTTACATCCTTCACCGATATGCGGCTATCAAGTGGTTACGGTTCATTTATTGGAATTTTGATACTCAAACAGAACGAAAGGGTTACACTTAAATATGACGGAGTTTAAAAAAAACTATTACGGCGCTGTTACGTTTATCATCACTTCTACTCTGTCTTTAAGTTTACCACAACGGACAAAGTTACTCAGGCGCGAAGGGAAAACGGCCACAAAAATCATACTTAACTGAACAAAGGAAGTTTAGAAACCGAACAAAAACTCAGCTTATATGCCCTCTTCTCTGTCGTTTGTGTTAGTGGAAGCGCTCTAAAGTGAGCGAAAAACATTTGTTAGTCTGTAAGTAAGTCGAATCGAAATATGTATATTATGTGATGTGAGGTTTTTTTTTTGTTCCCCGCGGGTGCAAGCAAAGCACAAGAGACAAACCGTGTTTTTTTCTGTTTTAACCAGATGTACTGGATTCGAGAGTTCTTAGCTGCGTAGTTTGTAAGACAGAAAACGCAAGTATATGTAGTATTCAAACGTACTGGGTGAGTTGTAACAAAACAACATGGAGGTAATAAAAATGTATTCCTTAAAAACATCTATGGCATCTGTGGCCACTTGTTATCCTAGCGGTAAACAAACCAATGCTGTGAAATAATCTGTTATTGATAATTCTCCCATGTCTATCGTATGGTCAATGCTGAAAACTGATAAATCGCTCCATCGATGCTCAAGCTTTTCGCGTTGAACAATCACAATGACCGCGGTCGGGAAAACAGTTTGATAGAAGAATGTAGAGAGCGTTAAAACCACGCGTTATCAGCGTTTCTCTCAACGTGCGAATCTCTTTCTCTCGCGATTAGCAATCGCACTAGCAGCATTGAACAGAACAGGGAACGTAAACAAACATTTTACAGCCTATGTGCACGTGTGTATCTGCCTCGACGGCGTGCTTCAAAGGGATGACATTGTGTTTTTTTCTTCGTTAATTTCCTTTCGCTCTCCCCACAAACACGCGGGCCGATGCATTCTCGCCATACATAACGAACTGTCAAACACCGTGTGGGGTGTCGCACGTTCGTAACTTATTCCGAATGACGATGGTCATCATCATCATCAGCTGATGCGTGCGAGGGAACTCTGTTCGGTGTATCTTTTATCAGGCTGAGTAGGACCAAGCAGAAGCATTAGTACCGTACCCGGTTTCAGTTGCATCAGACGAGTGTGCTCTCACCGTTCACAAACACCCGATTGTGTTGTGTGCAGTTCCAGTAAAAGCTCCTTGAGGAGTTCGAAGGAACGAGTGCATCGGTTCTGTACCTCATATTTTGTCCCTGCTGCATAAAGTGTCTTGGATTCATCGATTGCATGGTAAGCAATTTTCAAAAAAATGCATATTTCATGGTTCTTTTATGTCGGTCCATTTAAAGTTGCCATTGTCTGCTAATCGGTTCACCCGATCACACCTGCAACAATGTAGAGGGATGATAAGGTGTTATTTTCATCTTTATACTGTTCTTCGCTACAAGAATTACCTTCACAAATATGGTGTACACATCGGATCAAAGCAACCGATGCAATAGCACCGCGATTAGCAGCAATGAATGTCATTGCATCGGAATAAACAAAAGCATTCAACAGATGCAAGTAAAAGATTTGCCAAAAACCGGCACATGAATGTTTTTTTTAACCAAAGTACAAATATTTCCATGAAACTAGCTTCAAATCTATTTGCATTGCAAGAAGTTTCCGATACGTGACGGTTCTCTCTTCAACGAATATTGCAAATACCTCTGTCGGAGAGAAAAATCGCTTTGATTCAAATCAATCACTGCTTGCTTGATTCAATTTAAACGCTGCTTGAAACAATAGCAGCATCGGACCTCGTAGTTATTATATAATAGTAGAAGCAAATGGAAAAAAAACTCAATAGGAAAAAAGCGATAATTTCTGGAAAGGAAAAACAATTTAGCATTCTACTTGTTATCCTGGCGAATTAATCATTAATAAAGTATCTTTTTTATAAAAAAAATGATAAGCCTTTTAAATAAGGCTATTAAAATTTATATCTTGTTAATCACCTAATGCATAAACCCAATCGTATCGATCGAAAATTATTAACATTGAACACCGATAACATCGGTAATAAATTGTTATTTTTTCTGATTAAATCTTTTTGATAAGATAATGCTGTTAAGCCCCGGATAAGCTAACAATCAATAGGCAATTATGTCATTATCATATGATTTTAAGTATTACATTGTTGCAACAGAAAGTCTCAACTACTGAAAATTTATCGAGAAATCCTTTCAAGAAATGTCCGCAAAGTTAATTCATATTTCACTTGTTTGCTTCACCTTTCCCGCGTAGATCGAGGATGCAACAATGGCTAAAGATTTCGTTGCTAGTTTGCACATTTGGATTTCTGAAAGAGATACGACCCAGCGAACCGTTCATCGTTGATTATCTTGCAGGACCATGGCGCAATCTAACGATGGATCAGGTACGGCCAAACCGCAGCAATGCGTATAAAGAAATGTTCCTCACTTTTCCATTATACATACCTTCCCAACAGATCATACAGGAAGCGTTCCCGATCGGTACTTACTCCTATCTAGCTCAGCTTGCCGTCATCTTCCTGGTAACCGATTTTCTACGCTACAAACCGATCATCATCGTAAACGGGGCAGCCGGCATCATCGTGTGGAGCATGCTAACCTGGACCACATCGCTGAATGCGCTCAAGGTGCTAGAAATATTCTACGGCACGTATTGTGCAGCCGAGGTAGCATACTTCAGCTACATCTACGCCAAAGTTGACCGAGAACATTATCAAAAAGTGACCTCCCATACACGGGCAGCCATTTACAGTGGTCGTTTCTTTGCCGCCAGCTTGGCCCAACTGCTGGTGTATTTCGAGGCTATGGATTATCGTCAGCTTAATTATCTGTCACTAGCAGCACAGATCAGTGCTACGGTATGGGCGCTCTTTCTACCATCCGTTCCCACCAGCATGTATTTCCATCGACGGACGTTATCCGACGCGGGACCAGATTCTCCCCCAGTACAATGCACCATGACAGACAGGGAAACAAAGATGGTGGACGGCAGTGAAGAAGATCGTTCGGATGATAGTAAACCACCGATTGTGCCTACAGCAGCACGTCCAGTGCAATCGTCTTTCCGATCCCGTCTGAACGAAGCCTTCGTCCTGCTTTGGACACATTTCCGTATTTCGTTTACCAATCGCAGTGTGCTCCAGTGGAGCATATGGTACGCACTGGCGATGGCCGGATATATCCAAATTCTCGCCTACGTGCAAGCGCTCTGGAGCTCCATTGATGAAACGCAACCCGCCGTGTGGAATGGTGCTGTGGAAGCTGCCGTAACCCTACTCGGTGCTATCGTATCACTGCTGGCTGGATATTTGCACAGCGGTTTCCTGAAACCACGCACGAGCCTTCTCTCGCTCGCATTGCTTTCGTTTGCTGCGGGCGGGGCAATGCTGCTGGCCACTAATACCGGCAATTTGATTGTATCCTACAGCGGTTACATGATTTTCTGTGTGCTGTACGCGTTTGCCATCACCGTGGTAAGCGCAGAAATTGCTAAAAACATTTCAGACGATTGCTTTGGGCTAGTGTTTGGTTTCAACACGCTTGTAGCATTATCGCTGCAAACGTTGCTCACGTTTTCGGTGACTGATTCTGATGGTTGGTTTGCGCTGGATGTATTCGGTCAGTTTACTGTTTTCAGTTGCTACTTCCTGGTACTTGGTGGCATTTATACAGCGTTTCTGGTAGCTGAGATCATTGGAAGCGTAATCCGACGTTCTAGATGATAGTCCTATTCGCTAGACCAGCACACCTAATGAGGCTGAAGAAATGTAACAATTAGTACAAATTAGTTATCGAACCATTTGCGGATGAACATCTCGCGAATACGTACGGCAATGTATACCAATACAAAGGAACATTTATTGGGAGGAAAATTTTATAAGACCGCCGACTACAGCCGCCGTGATTTAGCCGCTACACACAGACACTTGCGTAACGGCTGTTCTCATCTCTTTCGAAGAGATGTACCTACACTTATCAATAGTTGGTTAGCGATATGGTGTCATATATCGCCTTCGGAAGTCTTCTCTGTACGCTATTAGTGTCCCCATAGACAGGAGTCCAGACAACTTTTGGATGAATAAACACAAAAAACGTACTCATAATTAGCTGCAATGTATTAACTGTTAAGAGGTTTAAAAGTATCGTAATTAAATGCATAATTTATAAAAAAAGAACTTTTATACAAATGTCTACACCTATACTTTGACCGTTTCATTGCATCCATTGATATTATGGTCAGTTTATTCCTTAATTCAACTTCTATTTTAAAAAAATATCAAATATCTTTTTATAGTTATATGATTTATGCAATAGTATCAGCTTCCTATCTGGATTTTAATATTATCATAATAAATTGATTCAACCAACTAAGATTCCATATAAATGTTTGCAACGTGCAAATGTTGGCGATTTTTTACTGCGCCCAATCAACTTATTAAAGCATTTAAAATATATGTATATACAGCATATTCGTAATGTACAGATAATTTCATAGAAGCTTATAAAAAATATTTTTAAATAATGGGAAAATCTGGATAATGCTACTCTTATAAATATAATTGTTGTTTGAGTTAATATTACTACGTGTTTAGTAATATAAGATTTAGTTGGCCAATATTATCATTGCAAAATTGAACTATATTAGCGCGTTCGTCTATCGCGAACGTATAATTATTGTTGATGTCGCATGTATGTTGTGGACGAAGGTTGTATGGGTTTTGCTTGCTGCACAATGGAAGTAATAGTTAGGTGATGCCTTTGCCCTTTTTGTGTACCAGCTCTACCTCCTGATGAGCTGAATGTTGTACCCGAATGCATTTGACGATTAGCGGTCGGATGTAACATAGCCATGTTATTCCAAGCACTAGACGCCACAGGACTGCTACCGACTACTTCATCAGAGGTTGTTGTAGCAGTTGCATATGCAGAAGATGGTATCTTCATGGCATTAGTTGTCGATGTTTGATATGGTGACGGCATGATGTCGCTTGCTTTTTTTTGTACGTATACCTGCGAAAAGGGGGAAAAAGTAGTTAGCACAAACACGTTAATATGATGTTTCATTAATTATTCTTTTTTTTTTTGTTCAAAGAATCCACAAAAAGGAATGTGGATAAAAACATTTTATATTGATATAAAGAGAAAATCACAATAGTTGACCAACCTGGTTAGGACTAACCGCTTTCTGATGATTTGGCAGGTTAGCTTTGTCACGTGCGATATTCTTTTTCTGCATCTGCAGCTGTTGTTGAACCGTATTCAGAGTTGATGTAGTATTGCTTCCATTCTGCGTAGAATGTTGAGACATTTTGATGATAATACTGTCCCTTCCGTGCACAGGCTGTACGGCAGGTGTTTTGAAACCAGTTATCGCGCTGGACATACAGTGAACCGGGGTCGGCAACGGAGTGCTTGTTGGAGGTATTTCATACTGCGGTACGAATCGATTTGCCGGGGATCTCTTGGTTACGTTGCTATTGTCCCCGCTACCGAACGTAGATACCCCGGACATAGTCAATGCCGAACGGCCACGCATAGCAGCGTTGTTGTCGGGTTGCGATGAGCTTGTGAAGGTCGGAGTCGAAAAACTGGGTTGTAGGATCGAATTAATGCCTGGTGCGCTATGTGTTTTCTGATGCTCTGGCCAATGTATAAGTTGACACTTCTCGCTACAATAGGCAGTGTTCCAACAGCAATAATAGCTAGCCTCCTTGTAACACTTCTTGCACCATTGCTTCATTTTCGCGTCATGCACCGCACGCTCCTTCTCTCCAATTAATTGCAGTCGCTGTTTCTTCAGTGATCGGTCCTTCTCCTGCCCAAAAGCGATACGTAAATCCGCCATTTTACGCTCAAACTCCTGTTGCATTGTTTGTTTCTCTTGCCTCCATAACTCATTTTGTCGCTCTAGGTTTAATTTGAGCGTAGCCAGCTCAGCCAACGACGACCCTTTTCCAGACATTTCTTTCAGCATATCTTCCATCACCATCCGGATGTGGTCCACCACCTGTAACATTTATCAAATCAAAAATTAGCATACGTTTGTCAATATTACTACTAGGATACGCTTTTTTAAAATAATTTATAATTACCCTATTCGAGCTATCATCAAATATCTGCATAGAGTTGTTCAAATCGATGGTGCTATCGGAGGGAGGCGGATGCCTTTCCGGAGGCTTCGGTGCAAGTGGTGGAGGGAGCTGATGGTTTTTATTCATCGTCCATTCTTGACATGGTATAGGTGATGTTATCGCTTCTTCAACAATCATAACATCATCCTCCTGATCATTTAAAACGGTACCCAAACACACATCAACTTGATTGTCGGCAGTTGGAATCATCGAAAGCTCCTCAGATGGTGCAACGAGTTCTTTCGGTATGGAAACTAGTGCACTCTTGCTGTTTCCTAATGTACCAGAAGGCAACACTGGTTTAGCTCCCGCACCTCCAGGAAATGACTTCCTTGCCGTCTGTTTGCTAGGCACAATCGGAATAGGAGCCGAATTCGTGTCACCTTTGGTCATTTCAGTTTTGCCGACTGCACTAATCTCCATAGCTACAGGTCGTGT
The DNA here is from genome assembly GCF_943734845.2 of Anopheles funestus. NCBI lineage: Eukaryota > Metazoa > Arthropoda > Insecta > Diptera > Culicidae > Anopheles > Anopheles funestus. The sequence goes on from NC_064598.1 coordinate 46,292,964, forward strand.
AGCTAGCAATGATTCCGAACTGCCGACAGATGCGGTCTGCTCCCTTGCCGCGACCAAGGTACAATTATTATTGTCGTGCGCTATTGCAATAACCTCAGGTACTGTGACAATTTCTTCTTTAACAGATACCTCTTGGTTAATATCAAAGCTAGCATTCGCGTCCTGAGTAACATTCACCGTGACAGTCGCTGAAGGTGGTGAAGGTCTATCTTCTGCAGGGTCACTTGCTGGAACGACAGCAGGAACCACCGCAGCAACTGGCGCCGACACCAACTCCTTTTGCGGTGAAGGTTTTTCTACGGGGACGGTTACAGCGACAAGCTCAGCAGTATGTTTTTGTGGCTCTTTAGCCTTAGCAGCACATGTCGTTGTTAAATTTACTTCGGGCATTGTACTCTTTTTCACCGATGTAATGGAAGTTGGCTTTTCCGCAGTTGGTTCTTCATCATGCTTGTTCATATTTGTTATATCTATCTGTTTATCCGTCTCTGTAACATTGGTTGGTGCGATGGGAGGATTCGTTTTAGAGGCAGCGGTCAATAATATGGTTTTATCAATCGTTGATTTGCGACGCTTGGAAAGTGGTTCTGTTTCCCACGATTGTGAGCCACGTCGAAGTAACAGCGATAGATTTTTTGGATTACAATCGGAGCTTTTAGAATCTTCTATCTTGTCGTCAGTCGTTCTGTCAGACGATTGATTACGTTCGATCGTTTTATCGGCTTTATCTTCGCTTGGCGTGAGGGAAACATTAGGCACATTCGTGACTTCCTGTGAACATTCGATACGTGGTAGCGGTTGTTCACTTACTTCGTCTGCATCCCTCAAGATCCGCGACATGCGCCGTGTCATTCGCTTACGAGGGGGACTGATTGGCGTACCCTTCTTCGCCGGTTCTTTGTTAACGAGAGTTGCACTTTTGTCCAATTCCAATCTGACTTTATTTTTTGGAAGAGTCTGTACTTCATCGTTAGTAGATGAAGCAACGGCAACCATCTCACCTTCACTTCTTTTGATCGTAACTTTCACTTTTTTCAGGTATGCACCCGGAAGCATTGTACGTTGCTGTTCCTCATGCCGCAAAGGATCTACCAATTCCATAAATGGACCATAATTGAAGATGGTGAATTGTTCTCGCAATCGGGTAATATGATGCTCTATGTCTTTCACACTATTTGCAAAAGATGATGTTAGTTTACTCTTCACATTCTTCGAAGGATTAGGATCTTGCTGGGAGTAAAGAAAACAATCTTTCACCGGCAACCAGGATCGATCGTGTGTAGCAAAGAAACGTACATATGCTTGATTGTTGTTGTTAATCATATACAGTTTGCCGGGCCAATACGGATATCCTTTCAGTTTAGCCCACACTAATAGGTGTGGTTTCGAACATGGTTCTTTAAACCAATGTTCAGACTGTGTGTTAGCGTGTATATAGCACTCATGACAAGGCTCTATTTCTTCTATCTCGTGTTTAGATTTTTTCTGCATAGCCCGGGCATGTTTCAACAGTAATATTTTATCTGCCGAAGAATAGTACAATAAAAATCGTTTCAGATTTATTTAATCTGGTTTAAATATCAACAAACCTATATAGTATACACTTACCAGGATATATGGACATGTTGTGCACTATCCAACTCATATCTGATAAAAACTCTTCCGGAGCTTTGTATGCTCTCTGTGCCAAATTTTTCTTTAACACGAACAGGTCCATATGGCGGGTGATGTATTTATCGTAGTGAGGCATAATCGATTTATCGATAGGATTAAACATTTCATTCTGTAATATAAAATTAAAGGAATTAGAATGAAATGGGGTATGCTTGCTTACAAAAGATATGCTCTAAATATGAAAACTTTACTTAGGATTCAATTAATCATAGTTGTTAGTCCTATTTAGGATCCTATTTAGAGTCCTATTTAGAGCTCAATCACATTCATTACAATAGTATTAAAACAGACGTTTGCCTAAACTGAACAAAGCAACCCATGCCAATAACCCTGGCCCTCAAGAGCGTATAAAACTTAGTTTTATCATATACCAAAACAGTACACTAGCCATGTAAATTTATTCTTATTATACCCAACTTACCCATTCTGGATGCATAGTTATTATATCTAGCACATATCCCAGACACTTAGACATGGACTCGATATCCGCGCGTACATTCTGCGTCGTTTTACATTCGGGACAGCTCCAGTTCGGATCATCAACCGAATAGCGTACGCAATCACTGTGATAACTTCTGATGCACTTGCAGCAACCCAAATCTGGGTCGCTTTTTTTGCAACGCCAACAAAAACGATCCCATCCAGGCTAAGAAAATAAAAAAAGAGAAATGATTTAGATTAGCAAATTACATATACCAAAGGCAATGTGTGCGCACAATGTTACACTGCTCACCTTCGGTGGATTTGCTGGGAACGATGGTTCGTTAATGTTATTCTGTTCGTAACTGAGGTTCAAACTCGTAAAGAAATCCGTACTATCATCCTTCGTGTTACTAGAATATTCATTGGTATTTTTTTGCAAGGAACAGTCTAGTTTAGCAGACGAGCGTCCTTTTCTACCTTTAGCCACTGGTGAATCGACAACTATATTGTCTAGCCTGTAAGATGAATCAGTCGCCAATCCTTTGCCGTCCATAGCATTCGAATGAATCGTTGATTGTCTTCGAAGCCGTTTACGTGATTGCAATTGCGTTGTCGTCCCAGCTACCGATGAATCCACATTTACCGATTCTACATCAGCTGAACCATCCGAATGACGCTTCCGCAATTTACCTTTACTGGAAGTGTCAGCGATGAACTCGGTCAAAATTTTCGATCTTGATTGCATCAATTGAAGCGACTTTATTTCACGAGATGGCTTACTAATCACCTCTTCGCCTGCCACTTTGCTAGAGCTTGCCGCATCCGTACCAGTAGATCGATCCGTATCTTCAAGAGATTCTGTAGTAATTCCTTCAAAGTCTGGTGACGTGTTTTCACCGGAAGCTGTAACAACGCTGTCAATATGCTCTTTCTTGGTCGGTATATTGTCGGGCGATGTTTGCGATGATGGTGAATTGTATCGCATGTTTGGAACGGAATATACATCTGTCAGACCTGTTCTGTAATTGCATGTTTTAGAAGGATGTACATGACCGACTGGTACAAAAATGGTAGTGCTGCTTGCTGAGGGCAAGGAAGTGGGAATTACAGCCGCCGTTGATATTACTTTTGCCTGCCAATTGGCTGATGTATTCCGGTTTAGGCTGTTTCCATCCGACAATGGGACTGTCGTATACGAAGGAACAACAGCTTGCTGCCCATTGATGCCATCGGTTTCCGGTGTTGTAGGAACTGTGACTCGACGATTTGTCGAGGGCCGTCTTATCAACAAACTTTGCTTTACTGGCCCCAACTGTCCACCGGCCGCCAAAGGTTGACCATTACGATCTTCTCCCGTCACTTTCACACGCATCTCTCCGGTGTCAACGGTACCTGTGCTGTGAGTGATCGTGATGGTTGGTAGGGCAAGGTTTTTAACAATGCTCTTCTGTCTTATGGGTACAGTTGTCACTGAAGTAGATGAGCCAGCATGGGAACCGTTCGTCAAATTATCTGCATTGGAATCGATTAGGGATACGTTTTGAACCCCGGGTACAGATTGCCTCTGCACACCAGATTGCGTTTTTGGCGGAAGAACGTTAACGATTCTACTCCTGTCAATCAAGAGCTTTATACCACCCGTTGATGGTACCGATGTCACAGGATTCGGAGTTATTGAGACGGACGACAGCGGTGATGCAGCAGCTGCAACTACTTTCTTTTTACCACTTCCGGAAGACATGCCCAGCGGAATGAATGTCCGGTAAGGAAAACTATATGACTATGAATACGTATGTCGCAAGACAGAGTTGCTTTCTTCGTTTTACTTCTTTCCTGAAAGCAAGCAAAATAATTTCTAATTAAAATTTTATCACATTACCATACATCATTCAATTTAACTTATAATTGCATTAACTATGCATTGACATATTTATCCAAACTCTTCTAATTTATCGCAACATCCGATTTCGTTATTGGCCTTTACTGGTTAACATGTTCAGCGCCAACGCCAATATTCTTATATTACAACTATGTTCTTTAACATAATATACTGGTATGTGTTTAAACAAAACTCAAATAAGCAAGGATTTTCTCTGTGAGCTTGGGAACTGAAGTAAAATGTATGCGTTAATCATTTTTTACACAGTATTACAGTCTGCGTACGTGCCAATTAAGCACGCTCGTACAAATTTTAATTGAATACAACTAGATATATATCAGCTATGCAACACTGAAGGAGTGGATATTTATAATACAGTCTAATATTCTCGATAATAACTTTGTAATCACGTTGGAAATGCGCTGAAAGTATGCACTATATAAGCACATCACAAAAAGAAGAACATTCGATCACGAAGAACTATCATTTTAAGTACAGCTAAGAAGAATAGAATAAGAAAACTTTCCAATTAATGCAACACACCATACTACTGTGCGAAACCTATCAGAATCTCTACATTGCCATAATGGCTGAGTTAGATATGAAATGCAGCACGAAAAAAAGGTTAACTGTTGCTTCGATCCTGCCGAATATGGAGCGTGTAATTTACTCATCTTCCAAGAAATACGACGAATCTCTTGCTGTACCTAGTTACACCTGCATGAAGTTCGATCATCTTTCTAAAAACGATCCTCACTCATACACACTCACCCAAGCTACACGCTTCTATAGAAATGCAGGATGGTACCGAAATGGCAGAAAGTGGGCCGTGACTGCTGGTACTGGTCTGCGAATTCTGTTCCGCGCTCGGGATAACCTAAAAGAAAGGAAAATGAAATTGAAGATAATTTCAGTGTTTGACATCATTACGAATACGTTTTCCAGCCTTTCAGCAGTCAATTATTACAACAATTAGAGGAGGCTCAGATATGACCAGCCTGGCATGATGTTTCGCGTAGAATCTACCGTTCCGGAACGTTTGCTAGAAAATTGAACATTTCGTTCCAATAAATACTCATGGTGAATAATCCGCACCTAGGGTGTAGAAGTGGCTTGCCATCGTAGGACGACGCCAGAAACAGAAATTTCCTTCTAATTATCACCATCAGCCTCGGGTATTGGCAAACCTACTGTATATTTCGGGAAGATAATGAAATCTGGTTCGCTAAACAGACGAACAGACAGACGTCTATGAAAATCGGTATATCTACCTTCACGACGAAACCTTCCGGCCCGGTTCCTCTGGTTTCTGGATTCCGCCGGCAACTAAAATACACGAATTCACCGAAAACGTAAGCAATACAGCCTTCAACCTCCGCACACTAATAGCGATGCACGTCGAATAAGGTGAAATAATGCGATATGTTCGGCTTTATCCATCTAACTACGCCGCGTTGTGCTAGTGTCAGTGCTATAGCATTTTCACTAGAAAAGCAACCCTTGCAAACCCATAAGCGAAGCACAATTGAGCGTTTCTTTCGCTCTCGTGTGTGCGTGAAGTCCGCGTTGTAGATGCAAATGTGGTGGTTCTGTTTTGACATTTCCTTGACAACGTACAGGTTCGCATGTGTGGCGGCGCGCAGGAATTAGCAAAAAATACCTTGATCTCGTATACCTTCGCTCAAAAGTAGGCGCCATTTTCCAATCTTTTTTTTAAGCGTCCAATAAACGCTTTCGTGGAAGAAAGTTCAATCCTCGAAAACTGAAAACCTGCTGGAAGGGAGGAATACGAAAAATATAAACTACCGTCAGAAATTAGATGATATTTCAAACAAATACACCATTAACTTTTTTTTCTTCTTCTATGTATTGTAATGTCTTATTTATTTGTTCTTGATTTTGTTCTTTGCTGCTCTTTCGATTCGTTGCTTTAATTATAACAATCTATGCGCATGGTTATCAGTGGCTTACGAATAAAATGTAAATGAAACCCTATTACTGATCCTAAATAATACCGTGCCAAATTTGAACAATGTAGTAACTCGCATTACCCCTAAGCATAATACAAACACAAAGATTTTTAGGATACATAACCATTGCCATAACACACGCGCATTATTTAAAAACACCGTAATAGTGAATACTAATAGCCGAAAAACATAATACGTTATTCAATTATAGTATTGTTGTAGCGTAACCGTTACTTAGGTGAATGTGGGTATAGCATTTTGCGGCACGCATCGCGCTACAAATATTACTAACAGAAGAACTCCCAGCACATGAAGATAACGTCCCAGCGATTCGTCTGAACAGAAACATTCTTATTAATCCTGATCCGGCTCGAGATCTGGCCGGGAGCGCAATTTTTCTTGACACTTCTCGAGCGTGCTGCGGAATTCGGACGCGATGCTTTCGTTCTTAAACCGAGCAGCTAATTGTTCCAGCTGACCGGGCGATTCGGCATGATTCATGGCACCCCAAACGAAAGCCTTGTCAGAATTATTCATAGGCGTTACGGCAAGATCCCCAGTGATGGCATGGTTCAGCACGAGCTTGAAGATTTGTTCACGGCGTAACAGCAATCGGTAGGTGTTTCGCACTGGATGATGTAAAATTTTCAGCTCTCCAACACCTAAAAAAAGTACGAAAATATAAATTATTGCAAATTGGTCTAGGGAGTTATCTTTGCTTCATCGAACTTGCCTCGTTCTTTCCATTCCTTCGTGGTCGAATCATATCTATACAGCTTGGCACGTTCACCAAATACTTTTGTTTCCTCCTCCTCACCGGTGCGCACTTCTATCTCATCTGGTAGCTGAATGACGGGGGCATAATACGGATCATAATTTTCATCCCCAGCGGTTGCGCCAGCACCATCTCCACCGCCCGTCGCTGCATCTTCTGCATTGCCGTTACTGGGCTCCGCAGCGTTAGCTCCTCCATCTGTACTGTTGTTTAACTTGCCAGAGGCAGAACGTGAAAAGAAATCTTCCTTCACGGTTAGTCCCACGAAACCTCCGGCAGGTTTGCTACCGTCTTCCGTTTGCTTCGTTACGTTACTGAAGGCTGGACTGTTGCTGCTAGCCAGTGTCGCAAAGCTTACGCTATCATCCATTTTAAAAATCGATGATGCATCGCTACTGTTATTCGAGGCGCTATTGCCACTAGCTATTGCCGATTGTTTGGCTAAGCTTCCGAACGTGAAACCACTGCCGCCACCAAAAACGGAAGTTGTACCAGCATCGCCAAAGGCTACACTGCCAAAAAGCGGCGAATTGCTGGTCGCGTTTACTGGAGTAGTGTTACTGCTGTTGCTATTTGTCGTCGGTGTGCTGGTGGTATTTGTGCTCGAACCAAAAATGTTACTCCCAGCGAAAATGTTCGTCCCGCCTGTTGATCCGAAAACACCTGCACCGCCGGAACCGAACCCGCTGACCGATGATCCGAAGAATGTTCCTGCACCTTCCACCGGTTTTACTGTCGGGGTTGTGGTTAGGGATGCGGGTTGCAGCAACGGACTGCTGGTAGTCTGTTTTGCAGCAACACTGGTATTGGATTCTTTCGGGTCGTCAACTGTGGTAGATGTTACTTGCACACCGGTTCCAAGCGTACTAGCAGGGGGAGAAACGAACGATGTTTTCGGTGTAGTATTGAGCGATGCTGAAAAGATTGACCCACCAGAAGCAGCAGATCCAATTCCAGTAGCACCTTAAAAAGGGAGAATAAAAACATAAATATAAGTAAATAAAGTATCGATTATAAAGCTACTATTCACAAAGCTAATATGCGATAACTTACTTCCAAACGCAAACTTAGCATTTGAACCACTCGTAGGTGTTTGGTCCGTTGTGGAGGATGGCTGTCCTCCACCGAAAATTGAAGGTGCAGACATGAACGGCGATGATGATGACTTTTGTTCAGCGGACAAGAACGTATTTGTCGCACTAGCAGCAGTACTACCAGGGGCCGAGGGCACCTTGAACGATAAACCCGAGAACAAACCAGGTACGGGTGCAACAGGCGCCGTTACACTTGTCTTTGTTGTCTTATCTCCACCAAACACTTCCGAACTTTGTGCCGCACCACCAAAAGACGCTGCAAATGATACTTTCTTTGGGGAACTACTTGGCGCCACAGGAGGTAAGGGTTTTACGCTCTTAATATCGACCGGCAGAGGCATTTCATTGTCGTTTTCGGCCCCGAACTGCATTCCTCCTACGGTCGGAAAAACGAAAGCATCCGAATCACATCCACGACAACCGGCACAAGGCGTGGATGAACTTTCGAAAAAGTTGTCCGGCAGCTTCAGTTTCTGTGCCGTTTCGCGATCATTTAGTGAAATGTCGCTCAGTTTGGAAAAATTTAATGCACCGATCGGCGAGCTGGTGGACGTGATCGTCGTATCGTTATGCGTTGGGGATGTGATTTTCGTATCATTTTTTCCATCCAACAAGGAAACGTTCAACTTTCCGCTCAGCGCGTCCGTAATCGCGTCACGAAATTCTTGCGCAATGTCACTAGATTTAAACCGCAGACAGAAGTTCATAATCTCAAAGGTGCCTTCGGAGAAGTCGTTTGCTACAAACTGCCACGACTTATCGTCCTTTAAGGTGTAGCAGATGTCATCGGTGAGTGCATGATTGAGACAAATCTTCAACACCTGCTCACGCCGCATTACCACTCTGAAGCAAACGAAAAGAAATGATTCCATTAAGCGATTATTTCGTATTATTATTCAACAATTGTAAGGGCTTACCTCAGCTTTTCTGTCTCTTTGTGCTTTAAAATCTTCACATCACCGATGCCACGCTCCTTCCACTCAGAATGAATAAACCGATAAAGTTTAGCACGGTGAGCATACAGCACGTGCTCGTCCTCTTCGCCAGTTTTCACATCGACCTGGAACATAACGTAACAGCATATGACAACGTGCACACACGCCTGGAACCATATCAAAAGTACGCCAACACACTTACCTTATCCGGTAGTGCAATAACGGGAGCAAAATAGGTATTGTTTTCCTCCTCCGTCACGCTGCTATCAGCGGCGGCCCCATCATCCTCGACTCCATCACCGCCGTCGCCACTAAGCGTTCGGCCAGGTGATTTGGGCTTGAACACAAACCCAAAGGTAGCTTTCTCTGGTGGATCCAGCATGCTAATTGCTGACGTTGCAGTGCCCTGCCCATCGCCACCAGCGCTGCCCGACTTTGACGCAGCAGTGTTCGGTGTTAACTTTGAACCGAAGGAAAGCCCTCCGGCTGGTGTTGGTAGTTCGAATTTGAAAACGGGTTTCTCTGGTGTAGCGACGACAGTGCTTTCCGCTGTGCTCGCTGTTGTGTTCTGTAGCGGTATCAGGGTACTTCCGAAAGAAAATCCTCCTCCGAAAATCGGCTGTTGCGAAAGGCTACCGGCAGTAGTGGTGGTGGTAGTCGTACTAGCGGCTGTCACGGTCACCACCGATCCAGCAGTGACATTGGTAGCCGTCGTAGATGGTGACACGCCAAAGGTAAAACCACCACCGGCTGCGAAATTAAACTTCGGCATTGTATCGGCCGCCTTCAGCAGTCCGCTTGTAGATGTCATTCCGCCAGCCGTCTTCTTCGGAACCGTATCATCCTTCGGGCTTTCGCAGCTCACACAGTACAACGCATCTGCACCGTTCGATAGATAGCAAGCATTGCAATTCCATGAGCCTGGTTTCGGTTTGAATTGTTCGCCAAATCCTCCACTTTTTGCCGGTGTTGAAGTAGCCGGTATAGGCTTGATCGGTTGTTCTTGAGATTTTTTGACACCTGCACTAGCGACGGTAGCAGAACCAAACGCAATCGGTGTTACGGTAGCTGAGGACGGAGGCATACCAAACGTAAATTTACTCGCTCCTTCCTTCGGGGGTGCAAGATTACCGAACAACCCTCCACCGGACAATGTAGCTTTCTGTTCATCTTTCTTCGTTGGATCACGCGGTTCATTGCAAGCGGCACATAGCGTTGCATCAGCCTTATTGCTTAAGTAACACCCGGGACATTCCCAGCTTCCGGACTTTGGTTTGAAGAGATCACCGAAACCGACGTTGGTAGTTACCGGAGCTGCCGGAGCTGTGACAGATGCACTAGCGCTAAATTTCTGCACGGCCATTACGAAACGATCGCGATCGTCGGTAGTTTTAAAGAGCGCCATAAAGTTAAGCGGTCCTGTTGCTGTAGGATACGTAGCATCTTGTTGGGCGGTCCAGCTGCAAGCATTTTTATCAGCAGGTTTAACCTGTGCGTCTTTGCTTAAGATGTGGTTCAGATACACGGTGGTAGGCTTCTCACTGTTTCGCATTAACAGTCGCACGTTTGCCGTGGATGTAAGAAGACGCAATTGTCCGCTGCTAACGCCACAGTCCATCCAAAAACCGGACTCCTTTTCCTTACGCTTCAATCCGATTACGGGCGCTTCGTGGGAACACACGAAGTCACGTTCCTCGAATCCAAGAGACACGCCTGTAAGTCCACCAAATATATTACCAAATGGAGCAGAGGAAGATCCTATACCGCCCGTTTGTGTTTGCGCTTTAAATGTAAATGATGAGAATGGGCTCGGTTTACCGCCATCGCTAGCGACAGTTCCGGTGGGGGCCGTAGAAATATCCGTAGGTTTCGAGGTTGTTTTAGTGCCAACAACCGGCGTTGGCGGTGTGTAATTTTTCGCAAAGGTGAACTCTCCGAAAGGTTTCGATACTGTAGATGATGCCGGTGTGCTTGGCGCAGCGGATTTTGGAGTGCTGCTAAAGGCAAAGCTTCCCGGTGTTGTGGCCGGTGGTGGACCTGATGTCATGCTCTGTTGATGTCCACCATCGGCTCGCAGCCGAGCTACCTCTTCTCTTGCTGTGATGAACGCGGTATAGAACTCGTTCGCTAGAGCGCTAGTGCCAAAGCGTGCACAGAACGATTCCTTTCTCGGTTCCTCGTCGGCAAAGTCCATCGCTGCCCAGATGTAACATTCCTTGCGCTTCTCCATTGGTTTGATAATTAACTCCGGTGTGATGTAGTGATTAGCACAGATCTTATGGACCTGTTCGCGGCGCATAACAATCCGATACTTGCTCGGGTCCGCTTTCGAGCGGAGTATCTTCAGTTCTCCCAGCCCACGCTCTTTCCACTCGCGCTCAACCAGACGAAGCAGCTTCGAACGTCCGCTGAATATTTGCTCCTCATCTTCCTCACCCGTGCGCACAACGATCTCATCGGGCAGTGGAATGATCGGCTGGAAGTCCGGTCGAGGATCGTACTCAACGCCACCTGACACGTTCCTATCGTCATCATCGTCTTCCTCAACTCCCTGATTGGCATCGTTTGCGGCCTTAGCTGGGGATATCATGTTCGCAAAGAATGAAGGCGTGAGTGCCGCAGGAACAGCGCCTGCACTGGATTTATCACTCGATCCTCCGCCAGCCATCAGGATCGAAGGCATTGGGAATTTCGTGTTGACGGTAACGGATTGAACAGGTTCCGGTTTTGGTGTGTTATTATTGCCGGTAGTTCCCTGCCCAATGCTGCCACCTGTGTTGCTGTGTTTAATGTGCTGCGGTGGTATCGTTACACTGTACGTCGGTTGCACAGTCGAACCGGCGGCAAAGGTGGAGCTATTTATGCTGGGCGGAGGTGGTAATGGGTCCGAACTGGTAATGACCACGTTTACAGGTGCGCCACCTTTTGCTTCCGCGCTGGATGATAGATACGCGGGCAAAATAGTAGGCACGGACGGTGCGGAAGTCGGTGCATTGTACGTGCTGTTATACGTGTTATTCCAGCTGCTAAGAAGAGCCGGCGTCTGCAGCGATTGTTCGATTGAAAGATTTGCGCCACTGTTGACGGGTTTTGGACCAATCGACGATGATGGTGTCGTGATTTGTGATACTGTCGGCGTAGAATGCATCATTGAAAGCTGAGATTCCGGTTGCGTTGGTAGAACTGTTTGCTGGAAAGCTGGCAGCTGATAACCACCGGCAGCAGGCGATCCACCAGCCGGTACCAGCAGACCATCCGGATGATGTTGATAAGCGGCATTCGTGTGCATAGGAGAGGCTGCCATCGCTCCGGCCATCGGGTGTCCACGAGGAGTTAGCATCGGTTGATGCTGTGGCTGCGTCTGATGTTGAGGCAGGTAGTTGGGATATGCATTGGCACCGTACAGATTGTGGTACGGTATACTGGGACCGGGTTGCTGCGATGTTGCCATTCCACCCATGACCGGGGTACGAACAGCGGCTGCCGCTGCAGCTGCTGCATGCTGGTACGCTAGTGCCGAGGCGGAACTCTGAAACTCATCCATGTAAATCTCGTTCATGGCCTGCATAGCCGCAGCGGCGGCTGCCGCACTTACCGTCGCGGTTTCGTTCACTATCGGTGTCGATGACGCTGCACCGTTTCCTCCCGAGGACTCCGTTGACTTGCGGAACATGTTTTCTTCGATCTTTACCAACCGGTCCTGCATGTCGCCTACGTCATTGCGTATTCCTAGTACGTCCTCCTTAACGAACGTTAGCGTTTCCATCATCTGGCGTATGAGCGCTTCAAGATCATTCGTTTTAGCCAGGCACATCGATGCGGCCGCCGTCGCAGTGGCCGCATCTCGCTCGGTAATGCTACGCGATAACGAGGCACCGCCACCTGTTCCACCACCACTAGCAAGCCCAGGATTTGTCAAGGAAGATGTAAAGGATTGGAAGTGGTCGCTCTCGTCACCACTCGCTCCAACCCCTGCTCCGTTAGCCGATGTGTTCAAACTTCCATCAAACGAATCGTTTGCGAACGACATGCGTTTCATCTCGCTCTGCACTACGTAGTTGAGCGGATGGTTGCGTTCAATATACGGCAACTCCAGGTAGCGCTGTGTCTGACGGATGCATTCACGGGCCCGCTCGGAGTAGAACTTCTTTGCCTTCAGTGGCGTCTTATTCGATTCGTCCAGCTTTTTGAAAGCTTCCGCGCGAAAATACGCAGCGAAAGGCAATGGAATACTACTGAAGTCTTGCGTAAACTCCTCATATCTACCGCGCTTGAAGTATACCGTAGCCAGGAACGTGATTGCTGACTCGGCCAGCTTAACCGCCTCATGCTGACAATCGTAAGATTTGATACCGTACTTGAAGAACATATCGGAACCGTAACCAGCGGAGCCACCGTGCGATTCCACGCCGCCAGCGTATGATGATTCGTTGCGCATCTTCCACAACAGCACTCCGGCACGATAAACAGACTCACTGCGGCTCTCAATGTAACGTCGTTCCTCAGGTGTGACCAACTTCGATGCACTCGCCCGTTGCACTAGCACTTGGCCCAACTTTAACAACACAATTACATCGCATAGCGGAGCACCGGTTCCGCGAATCGCTTGTAAGCCGTGCTGCAAGAGTTGCCGCTGCTCGGCTACACTGGTGGCCGCATCCTTGGCTGTGCTACTCTTAATCAAATTATACGCCGCACTCCACCAATCGATCTTGTTATCCTCACACAACAGCGGGGTAAGATTGGCCGCTGGAAGAAATGCCGGGCGGCCCTGCTGCTGCGTAATCGGACGTTTGCTATCCAGGTTGCTCTGGGCAACAAGAATCGAACAGTACAGGAACGAATCCATATCCAGCTGATTCAACGTTTCCAGGTTGCAGTTGTCGAGATTGTTGGTGGAAAAGTTCAACCGTGGAAACGCATTGCAACGAAATTCGGACAAATTTTCCGTGCCGATTACCAGACCCAGATAGACGAGATATGGCAGCGAGGAAGGGTACAGGGATTGTGCGAGTTCTACGTACAGGTTCACTTGTTCACGTTTCGGCAGTACATACTGCGGTTCGCCGAAGGCCACACTATCTTTGACGAAATACGCACCGGACGCCGCTTTGGATGAGATGTCACCGAAGGAATAAAGTGCGCGTGACACACTTTGGCGCCATCCAGGATCGGAACAAAGTTGACGAATCTGTTGAATGGTGAGAAATTAAACGATAGCAACAGTGAAGTACAAATGTAGCGGAAAATGATTTCCAACACTTACCTGATTCACTACATCATCTGCGGTTGTCCATACCTTCGTCTCAGTTACGGTTTGTATTTGAGCCAACACGGACACATCGGCACCCTCCTCGACGCACGACAGTATCGTACTACCTGCCTGGCAGCACCGGAATGCCGCCTGTTTGTTCCAAAAGCCCAACAAATGACGTGCCATTTCGCTGCTCTGCTTCAACCATGGTTCGTCCGGATTAGGAACTCCGCATTGGTAAGCCATTAGTAACAGTGCTAGACACTTTTTGCTCGTATCCTTGGCGCGCCCTGTACTCGACTGATCCTGCGCTCCCTTAAATAGCAACGAAGCTGAGTACAAGAGGAACTGACCGCGATAGTGCCGCAGGTACACATCTGCCATCTGCTTTTGCGGGGCTGCATTACGACCTTTCTCCGCGACCTGTTGCAATGTTTGGTCGAGCTTGAACAGTTTCTGGGCTATTTCCTTCAGATTGCTTCGCTTGATCGTTTCCATCGTGGAGTCGGCTAGCAAGTTTAAGTAAATCTGCCGATCTAGCACGAGCGCCTGCAGCAGATAGTAGTTCCAGTGCTTTTGATGCCCATCGGAGCCCGGCGTTTCCGAGTATTTAGACAGCATGTTCGCCACACCATTTGTCCATTCGCTTGATTGCATGAAAGGTTCGCAAAACTTCATCTCCAATTCAAAACAATACTTAAACGCTTCGTCCAGCTTTTTCTCGTCCAGAAAATGATCCACCAGCCGTACGCGTAGCAAGGGATCCAACGGTCGGGCTAGAATTTCCTTCAATATGATGTCCTTCACTAACTTGTTGTCCGTAGTGGCGTCTTTGTTGGCTACCTTTAGCTTCAGATTGAGTACCGCCTCATGGTTGATGCGCTCCGATTCGGCTAAATCACACCAGTGCTTTGCCTTGGATAAGTGCTTAGACAGATTGTCATCCATCAGCAGCAACTTGCACACATCCGTAATGAGTCCGGTTTGCTTCGAGTCAAGCTGGAGCGACCGTTGGTAGGAGGTAATAGCTCGATCGAACTTCTTCTGCTTCTCATAGCATTGGCCAAGCAGTTTGTGTGCTGGGGCGCTATCTTCTTGCACCGACAGATAACAGGAAAGCCAATGCTCGGCACTCGCATATTCATTCAGCTTGAAATATTGTCTCGCTATTGCCAGTCCACGAAGATAGCGCTGAAATCGGAACATGCAGCGGAAAGTATTAAAATAAAACACGCTAGCTAAATGTAGAATTACGCATTTTGTTTTCCTTTGACCATGAATATATCGATCAATTAGTCGAACGTTGGGATAGACACCAAGCCTAACGCAATTTACCTAACCTCAATACTTTCATTTCGCGGTAATGCGGCAAATAGGAAGACTATCCGCCTTATATTCCTGCTCCTGTCGCTGCGAACAATGAAACCAGACCGGTCTAACACAAATTATTTACAAACAATAAGTTTTACTTCATTTGCTAAAAGATCCTGACCGTTCAACAATGCCATAGTAACTTTTCAAGGAAAAAAAACGGAAAAAGATGCAGACCTCCTTCCGACAGATCCCTTGTCTACATTAACCGCTCTTACCTCGTTTTCCGGCAGCTTGTTTAGAGACGTTTTCACATGCCGATCAATATCTTTTTTGGTGGAGAACATTTTTCCAATCGATTTTCTTCCTTTTCTCTATCAGACTGGAAGCATCAAGCCGTGCAGAAACAATCGACGGCGACGACACGACGCAAATTGACACAGCTGTGTGTGCGAAAATTTTCAGCCTATTTGATTCGTTTCTCAATTGTTCACCTTCACTTTCACAAGAACATCAACTGCAGAATGTAGAGTTATCCACGAAAATCCACTGACTGTCGGTAGAGGCGGATTAAAGGTTCTTTTCCTAGGCAAAGTGTTTTTTCACACGAACGAATTGCAGCTTCTTCCTTTGCGAAAATAGGCGCCGGTTGAGGTTATTTGCTCAAGATTAGCATATGTGCGGTAAGATCGGATCGCGCATTTTGACAGCAAGTCCTTGGTTGACACTTAGCTTCTAGAATTATTTTTCTATTTTCAAATATTATCGCATTTTGTTAAAATAAACCTGAAGCCATTTACAACAGGGTTTCATGCATTTTTATATATGAGTGCTTATGCAACTTTGCAAATTCGCATTTTTTTTTATTAGAAATCTGTGTGTTGACGCTGTACAGTGTTGTTTGGGTACCTACAGCTCTGGTGCATAAGCCCACCTTGGATTTCGCTTTGCATATAAACCCCGGTTGTTGCATTTTCATTCCTTGACATTTGGTTGCATTTTCAACGGATGATTGATAACAGTTTGACAGTTGTGGAGAACAGAATTTTTCCTGCCCGTGTTTAATTATTTGCATTCTTCGTAACATTCATCAAAATTGATTTCTTTCCAAATCAATACTCTTCGTGTATGACGCCTATTTCACATTACTTCGTGCAATAGTTAGTCAGTGTTAAGCTCTTTTCCTTGTCCCAAAATTGGTAAATCGTTCTTGCACGAAGTTGTAACGCGGTCGTGTTGCAGTGCAGTTTAATTAGTGTACAATTTGTGTAGATTTTTCCACAGTCCCAAAATGTTAAAATTGGAAAACGATTTTGTTCTGTATTGGGATGGGGTAGGGTACTGACAACAGTTGAGCATTAGTAAACGATGAATACAATCGGATGTGCCTGCACGGTACGGTACGGTTGAACGACAGTGGTCATTGCCGTTTGCTGTTCTTATCAAAATAATACCAAACGAACGGTTCAAGGAAACATCAAACGCGGTAAACTCCGTTCGAAATCTCTTGCACGATGGATGCAGCGAATAAACAATACGCACTACGAGACAGGGCAGAACTCTCCTCATTCGTTAATCAACCGTTTAGAAACAATAGTCGTATTAAGGTACTGTATCATCTGATGGGGGGCCTCCTCCAATCTTGTTCCTCCGTTCTGTACGATTGTTTCCCATTTTGTCGTTTATAGTTCACCTGCTTTGACTGTTCACCGAAGTACTTCGTATTTGGGGCCAATTCTGGAAGCCTTTATCTGTACGATCGCATAACGACTAGCTTTCTAGCTATCTTTCCTAGTCAATTGGGCACCATCGGGAAGGTGTCCATTTCGCACAATGAAAAGCAAATCGCCGTTGGCAACCAAGCGGGCTCAATTGGTGTCCTGCTAGAGCTGGAACCACCGCACGTTAAGGAGATCCTTTGTACGGAATTAGCACCAACCACTGATGGAGATGGACAGCCGCTCGAAATGGCTGAACCTGCGTTCGTTACCAGTTTTTGCTGGACGGAGGATGATAAAGAGCTGTACTGTGGAGATTCGCGGGGTGTTGTATCGCTCATACAGTTTTCCTTGTTCATGGTAAGTATGGCGAGAAAGACGGATTTGCATATATCGTTTTATTTTTGTTTGTGGTTGCATTCCAGGGTCGAAACATCCTGAACATTAGTCTGCATCCAGTGCTGTTGCTCGACAATCGTATAGTACAAATCGATCGATACAAGGACCTATTGTTGGTATCCACGCTGTCGAAGTGTGTGCTTTGCAACACAGCGAGAGAAGAATTTAAACAGGTAACATCGCCAAACTGTGTTCGTTAGCTCGCATGTCCTTTAGACTTGGCTGTTTCAATGTCAATTACAGATCGGCAACCGACCAAGAGATGGACAGTACGGGGCATCCTTTGTTATTGCACAAGCGAATAGTAATGCCGGCTCTACTACACCTTCTCCACCGCTCATGATCGTTGACGAAGAGGATGTTCGAATATTTTGCTCACGACCCGGTAGTCGGCTATGGGAAGCGGATCTCGAAGGGAACGTAATTCGCACACATCAGTTTAAGCAAGCCGCTGCCAGTCGTCGCCGTAGGGAGTTGCAGTGTTTGCAGGAGTCCAAACTGGATTTGGTTGGATCGACGGAAAACCCCGATGGTACGATGATGGTTGTACCGTTTCAGGTGCTTTATTCCATTCGCCGTCAGTTACTATTGGTACACGATCGCTGTCAGCTGCTAATCATTGATCCACTTCAGTCGAGGATCGTTTTGCGCACCGATGAATTCACGGACATCACACACGTAGCGGTAGTAGATGAGTGGATCTATCTACTCACCGGCGAGAACAGAGTGTTTCAAGTTCGTGTCGAAATCGAGGGGGAAGAGGATCCACACTCATCGTCTGGTCTAGATGATCCTTGCTCGTATAACACGTCACCCTTACAACCGACGCTCGAATCACGAAAACAAAAGCAGGGTGTGTACATTTTGGATAGCATGTTGAACAACAATGGGAAGCAACTGAACGGGAAGGAAAGCCCTTTACTACTATCCACGGAAGCAACCATTAAGGAAGCGCTCGTGTCCGTTGTTCGGGGCAAGTATGGGCGTAACATTAAGCAAATGTTTATGGGTTACGATCAGCAGCAGCATACACAAAACGGTACACCGGAACGACCAAAAACGCTGAATCTAACGAAGATATACGAACCAAGCCGTTCGAACGTTTTCATTAATGGAAACGGGCATGCACTGCTTGCAGAATTTGGCATAGAAGCGGAAGCAGAAGAGGATTTAGAATGCGATGATATGATGGAAGATTTGGTGCGCACCCGCACCGGCCAGACGCTAGGCACCATGCCAAACGGAGGTGGGTTAAAGCTGCAGGGGAAAAAGAAGTTTTCCACCTCACTGCTCGATGGGTACGAAACATCGGAAGACGATGCTACGGTGCGAAACTTGTACCTCATTTTCCGATCGTCGATCATTAGCAATCTGAACTTCGCTGATCGATATGCGAAAATTTTTGACGATTACGACACGGAGTCGATTGTGCGTTTGTTGCGCAAGTTAGAGAAATTGATGGAGGAAAATGAGGAAACGAATGCGGGCGTCAAGTGCACGCGAATATACTTTAACTATCTCAAGCCGGAATTGCTGTGGGAAATCGATGCCGATTCGCGGCAGTTCATTAAGAGCGGTTTCATCCTGTGCAATACGACGGAGCCTAGCGATCGGGCATGTCTCAGCAGATTGGTTCATTGTACGGACTGTGGATATTATCTGGAGGCGACAGCTACGTGCCATTACCAGGAAATTGGAACCAGCCTGATGCAGTACTACTGGTCGCGCAAGGAGTACGACGAGTGTTTCGCGATGGTAAAGCAGGTTCCTTACTTGTGGCGCACAATCACACGTTACTACATTCAAGATCGGCGAGAAGATAAGGTGGTATCATGCGTTTGGAACTTGGCCGATCGTGAGCTATTCGAACGCGCAGCCGATGAGCTTCCGTTCCAGGTGGACCACTGGAGGAAGCTGTTTGAGTTAGTAATAGCGTATCATCAACGACGTGAGATGATTTGCTTGAGCTGTGATAAACTGTGCGCTCGGCCCAGTGAGAAGAAAATCCACGATAGCGACAATACAATGCTGGATGGCGAAAAAAATGATGCAAGGGAAAAAACCGAATCTCTGTTTCGCCAGTGGAACTATCTGTTAGGTGTCGCACAATCACACTTTAAGTCACCGCTCGAACTATTAAATCTGGTGCGCCATTATGCAGACAACATTCCTCGGGGAGCCATTGCCTCCAGCTTCTACATTCGCTGTTTGCTGCTTGAAGCAAATTAAGATAACGATTTATTAGCGTTAACCCAATAGAAGGAAGCATCCCTGCCTTGTTTGGCGACACAGTTGCCGCTAGCTCACCTTTGGCTCACGCTTGGACAAAATTGAAAGATGTTCCCTGTGTACACGTAACGCTGGCGTTATTCGTACTTATGTATTGCTTGCCATTGCCACCCGCCGAATAGTTGCTTTCTGCCGACGTTTGTCTAGTTTATTCGGCTTAGCGACAGGTGAAAACCTATGGGATATGTGTAAGCTTCAACGCGCAGCACCACTAGCCATTATGTAGGAACGAAATGCAACTATAACAAAATAATAATGCCAAATATTTTATTGGACAAAAAAACAGAAAGCGCTGAATAAACTGTGGGAAATAAAACGTATTTTTTATGGAAACAACATTAACTGTCTAACACAACTATAGCAAAGATGCGTACGATGACTGCTTCGCTTTCGTTCTATCCATTAGTGTTTCCCACTGGCTGGGGTTGTTTCTTCCCACGGTCGTGGCCCTCGTACGTTATCCCAATGCTCAATATCTAGCTTCTTGATCTTTTCGTACTCGCCTTCGAGGGTGACTTCGTCGGTTTTCTTCATGTTAATGCCAAACTTTTCCGCTTCCTGTCTCGTTAAGGAACCTTTCTTGGAGAATGTGTACCTTTGCGGCGAAAAGATGATTAGGCATACTTAAAGCGATAAAGATTGGTTCTGCTTCGCTTACCTAAGCTGTGCAAATTGTTGCAAACCGAACGAACCGCCAACAATCAACAGCAAAAATGGGACACCGTATCGAAAAGATTTTCGTCTGCTATAGTACAGAAACTTTTGCTGTAATGAATTCATGGTGCGACCACGAGTTACAAAAACTGCTTTGTTTACTAGCCGAAAAAAGCAATCTCCTTTTTGGCTATACTTTTTTACCGCCCGTAGCAGCGGTAATATTTTGTAATCGTTTTTTTTTTTCTACGCTGGCGTGTGACAGTTTGAAAAGTCATAATAAACATGAGATTGCGGAGTTTAGACTTTGCACTCCTGTGCTTCGCATTGAATTGAGTTACACGTTTCATTCCAGATCTATGGCAAGACATGGAAAGATCTTAGAAAAATATGTTTTTGCAATGCAAATAGGAATTTATGAATTAATTCTAATTTTGAGTCTACGTTGCCGAAATACCGGTCTGGTACGAAACATCCCAACCTCTATCTGAATCTCAATCGAGCGCAAAAATGTCACTGTCACACTGCGTTTGCGCCCCCACTTTCCACACACATCACGTCGTCCATAGCCAGAGACATTTTTTTAGCATCGAACTCTCCAAGACGGTGTGCCAAGAAATAGTACGGCAACGTATTCGCGCAAACCGACTCCACATGAAAAAGCTGGTGTCTGAAAATGTAAACTAGATTGAACCGTTCATCAACATCCAGTGAATACAACGTGCAGCTCGTTCCCCTTTCTACCGGAAGAAGTTTGTGCAAGTCGGTCCCACCATATTCCTTCGCACTCAGGTGTGGTGATCGATGCCAAGTGAAAACGTAGCTTTTCACGGGGACACTGTAGCGCGTCTCAGTTGGTGTCAAAGTGTTTTTCCCCAGTGGTCCGTGTGCGCAGGATACCACCTCGGTAAAAGATAGCCGAATTGCAAGGAAGTGCCCACCGGTGGCGTACTGTGGGATTAGGGTTCCGTTTACAGTTTCCAGATTTATCTTAATATCAGAGAAATCGAGTGGGGAAACGGCAAGCATAACGAGAGGACAGTGTGAAATATATTCCTACTATAATCGCCGTGTGTGTATTGTGCATGTGTGTATGTGTAAGCAACAGAACTTGGTGCATTAGTAAGCAAAACAAACGACGAAAGAGTGTGCTTCCGGAAGGAATAGCCAAAGTGGTAACAAAAGGCCACTTTGTCCCCATTAAAACGGTGTTTAGGTGAGCTGAAATGTGTTTTAATATTAGTCAAATAATCGCTTCATATAGCCGCCGTGTTCCGAGACAAAACTAAAATACTGGTCAAAGTAGCACAATCAATCACGTCGCCAACCAATCGTCTTGTCGGTGCCTCACACTGTACGACGCTGTTAATGTGCATACTCATTAGGATACTGCTTTTCTGCTAAATACTGCTGATGGTGTTCCTAAACGGAAGAACACCTCGCTGCTTGAGATCGTGGCAGATGCATATAAAGTTTTACTGTACACTGGCACGCAAGAGGATTATTTTGCGGTTAAACATATGGCAATCTAATCATTAGCGCGATAGCAAAATAGGGAATTTACTAACTACCACATGTAGCAGGCATAAGGATGCTTTGGTTAGACTCCACCAATATAAATATGTTTTGAAGAATTTTAAACCGAATACAAATATTTTCCATATCGAACACCAAGAAACGATGGCTGAACGAAAAAAAAACGGAAAAGGTTTCAACTTGTAGCACATATTGGGCAATTCGTACGTGAAGCCCGCTGGAATGTTATGTAAATAACATGGACATTCTTAGAAGTAAACCTCTCGCTGTTTATACCGGTGATAGTTTGCAAGAGGATTCGAAACTCGTGCTAATTTTACCATCACTTAATTCATATTTTCTCATACGCAATCGTACGATCGTGTACCATCATTAGTAGGTCGGTGCAACGTTAGATGCATTTCTATCATTTCGACCGGTGCTCCGCTACTCAAACGCATTGAAAAGCGCAGGATTCGTATAGCAACCATACCTGATTGCTACTGGCATTGGGTTGCTTTGGCTCCGTCGTGCAGCTGCAGTGAGAAGAGAATATCGATTTTTTCCACTAGAAAACTAAGTGTGCCGTGTTTCTTCCTTCGCCCAAGAAAGAACTGCATATACATGTATAGGCACAAGGATACATGCTCTTCCCGGCAATACTGTGCGCGGTACAAACACAAATGCATAACGCGTACAGTCAATTTGGATGCGTTTTGCTTCCTATAAACGGTTTTCGGAGGATGGAATAAAGGGCATTCAGGCGGGTTTATCTGGTTGTTATTGGAAGAAAAAAAGCTGTTAATAATTAACGATCCCATCCGGACCGTCCCCCCGTAGCAAGGACTGACTATCCGGCTACGTGGTAAAATAAGTCTAGTAAGCCAGAAATGGCCGGCGTGACCTGTAAGGTCGTTAAACCAAGAAGAAGAAGAATTAACGAAAAATGTTTCTACCTCTTTGCAGGAATCCGCTACATTAGGCGCTTTAATTTTTAAAACACTTTCCAACCGTGGATCCGTGGAAGCTGGAGGTTACAGTGCCTACAATTCTGCCATGTCGGTGAAGATTTGCTTCGAAATTGGTCATGTGGCCTCCGTCAAGAGTAGGCCAACGGCGGAAGGTTATACGCACGACTGGGAATTATTTGTCCGCGGTTTAGATGGTAACGATATTAGCCATTTCGTGGACAAGGTTGTCTTCAATCTGCACGAATCCTTCCCGAAGCCGAAACGAGGTAAGTGCGGTGTTTTTGCAACGAAAAAAAAATGCTTCTACGATAGCATGCTTGACAATTTGTTTATCTCTTTTTAGTTTTCAAAGAACCACCCTACCTGGTGAAGGAAGCCGGCTATGCCGGTTTCATACTGCCCGTGGAAATTTACTTCAAAAACCGGGACGATCCGAAAAAGACCGTGTACAACTATGATCTTGATCTGACGCCGACTAAAAATCAACGCGAAGAGTACGTGTTTCATCATCCGTCGGATGAGTTTCGGCGAAAGTTGCTGAAGGGTGGCGGATTAATCATATCTGGTAGTACCGGTAGTGCCGGTAATAGTGTCAGCAATGATTACAAAAGCAGCCGTGGCAGCGGTCACAGTGGTGGTAGTAGTGCCGGTACCGAACGACCGTCAAGCAGTAGCTCATCGCAGGACAAAAAATCGAAATCGAAAACATCCTCCTCGGTTGATGATACGAAGGGACAATTTGCGGAACTGTTTGGTTCACCTTTCTCCCACAAATCAAGTGGTAGCGTGGGTGGCGGCAGTGGCAGCAACAGCAAGGTATCACCCGACCCGAAACAATCGTCTACCAACAAAACGTCACCGGTTGGTAGCGGTAGCGGTAGTGGTAAAGCACAGTCTGGTCAGAAACTTTCGTCTGACGCTAGGACGACGCTTCCAAACTCTTCCACATCATCATCATCTATGTCCGCTTCCTCGAATTCCACATCGAAGGAGAAAGACAAATCATCCTCATCGAAGCACAAACACTCGAGCCCTAACAAGGAAGGCAAAAAATCGTCCAACTCCGCATCGTCGATGACGGTTCCGAGCGGTAGTGGAGGACTAGTGGAGGAAAAGCATACTAAAGATAAGAAGGATAAAAGTCATTCGAAGGAACGCGATAAAGGTGGAAGGGATAAGAATGCGATCAACAGTAGTTCCGGTAGCAGCGGTGGTAACAGCAACGCGCACCCCCTCTCGGGAGCAGCAGTAAACTCGTCAGCATCAATGAAGCGGCCAGTAACAGCCAGTCCAAAGAGGTCCAGTACTAGCAGCACAAATAGCAATACTAGCCTAAGCAACAACAGTAGCAATTCTACAGTTCCTAATAGCAGTAGTGTAGCGTCTACCACTGGATCCGGTCCGAGCGGTGGTCCATCCGGAGGCAAAAGCTCTGACAGCAAGCGAAGCGCTAACGAGAAAGAGAAAAAGAGTAGCAAAAAGGAGAAGAAAAGCTACGAAAAGGATAAGGAACGAACTGATTCTTCCAATCAGCGAAAAGCGGATCGAAGCGGTGAACCCCAGCAAAAGATCCAAGCAAACGCTGCGTTTGTTTCTGGCTCCGGAATGTCGAAAGGAGAAGCACCATCCGCACTGGGAAGCAGTGGGAAATCATCCTCTTCTGCTAATTCTGGAAGCAAAAGTAGTTCCAACAATGCTTCGCACGAAGCTGTCAAGGATGGGTCAGCCGGCAAGGCATCTAGCGCATCAGCTCGTGAATCTTTGAACGCTTCCAACTCTACTGCCAGCAATGCCGGCTACTCGAAGGACAAAAAAATCCATCAAAATTCTAGCGATGCTGCCACAAAACCGGATGCTGCTGGAAGTACCTTAACAACAACGGTGCCATCTGTAAAGGCATCCGAAAAGGTGGACAAGGATCGGGAAAAGGACGAAGCACGAAAGCACAAGCACAAAAAGAAAGACAAAACGAAGGACAAAGAAAAGGAGCGATCGTCCGTCGGTAAGGATAAGAAGGATAGAAAAGACAAGGACAAACCTTCCGGCGGGATTGATACTGGCTCCGGAAAGGGCAACTATTTGACACCGACGCGCGAAAGTCTGGCCGGTGGAATGGATAGCATCGCGACGGGAAAAAGTAAATCGCACAGCACCGGAACTGATTCGTCAGCGAAACCAACCGGACACGATCGAGACAAATCGTCGACTACGGGACATCTTTTTTCCGGTGCAACCGGTGCCAGACTTACCGTACCACAGGTAGGGAAATCGAGTACGCCAGTCCTCGAAACACCAGCCGGACATGGTAGTGGTGAAGAGAATTCAAATGATTCGGATGCAGTGACCGGTGGTACCGGTGGTGGGGACAATAGTCGCGCTCCGTCAACGTTGCCGACCGAGAAAGATTCGGAAGCGTCCAACAGCAGTATCGCTGATCTACTGCCGGCCGGTGGTGGTTCATCTTCGTCCCATCAGCAAAGACCACCGTCAGCAACATCGTCCGGTACTACTGGATCAGGTAGCAGGATGGCGGAATCTGACTTAAAATATCATCACCATAAAGGCAAGAAGGATAAACCATCTAGAGCGCAGAGTGGTACCGCGGCCACTCCACCAGTCGAGCCGAAAGACGGTAGCTCCAGCGTTGGCGAACCGATTAAACGAAGGAAGCGAAAAAATAAGGACGCTGATGTGGACAAAACAAAAGACACCGCCGCACCGGAGCTTGCGACTACAACAGGCTTTGCCAGGGAACGGCGCAGTCTCTCGCCACCGTCTCCACCTGCATCGTCCAACAGTTTAATGGAGCCACCGGCAAAGATACCAAAGAAGGAGGAACATCCGCATCTTGCTTCGGGAGCAGCTGGCAAAGGCACGGCCCATGATACGCTAGATAACACGCTGAACAATAACAACAACAACAACAACTTCAAGCAATCGATCGCTGGTGGTGGTGGTTCTGCTCCGGATGATAATGGCACCAGCTCGTGCCATGGTGCGACGGGCAGTAATCTTGGCGGAAGTGGGACCAGTGTCGGTAGTTCCGGAGCGGGCAATAATGCTACCAGCACCGTCTCGCTGACCGGTGATTACATGCTAGAACTGAAGGATCTTCAGCAGAAAATAATGACGCTCCAGGACAACACGGAACTGCAGCGAGTAGTGGAGATGATAGCTGCCACAGGATGTTATGAGATTACGAGTGCTACCTTTGATTTCGATCTTTGTGCGCTGGACCTTATGACGGTGCGGCGGTTGCAGAACTTTTTCGCCACCTCTTGACAATAGACAAAGGTTGAAATGAGCGAGCAGCCGCATTCCATTGGAATGCATCATTCATATGAATATCGTATACAGTAGTCGGTGATCTGCCAGCAATGGAGCAACCGGCTTGAACTACTATGTTGTATACTGTACGAGCTTCTTTTTTTATTATTTGTCGGTGAAGAAAACAAAATGGACTAAAATGTGCTGTGTTCATCGCTGGAAAGCATCCGCTTCGCTGTTTCCACGATACACGGCACTAATTGGGCGTTGTCAGCAGTTGCGTGGTTTGCGTTGCCGTGATTATCGAAAGTTGTAGGTAGATCAATGTGTTTGCATATAGAGGTTCCGGTTTGTTTGTGGTATCTCAATTCGACGTCATAGTATCGGTCGGAAATATCGCTCCGTTAACTTGTTTTTAAACGACTGACCGTTATTGAATTTGGCAAACTGTGCACATAACGCTTAGTTTAGAGCAGAAGTACCATACCCTAATCGACCGGATTTGCTTAACACACGGAAAAGCGAAGAGAGGAAGAGAGAGAGAGAGGGAAGAGATTTCAATGTAGTACGCTGTGCACTTAGACACAAGCACTGATCGGAATCGCGTATGTACCGGTTTCTTGTCATTTAAGCATTCAAGTTTCGTCTGACTGCCTCCCCCAAAATACCCACATAGGATAGAGAAAACAAATGTGCGATGCCTGTAAGGAGATAAGGAAAATCGTTAGCAGTATGCAAGACTACAGAATGCTTGTTTAGGATCCTGGAGGACTGAAGAAAGACCTTTTGCGTGTGCTGTAAAATGTATGTGAATGAATTGTATTCGCCATTTTTTGTTGTTGTATGCGCAATGTAGCATTCCATTGCTTAACGTACTTTTTTCATTGTTTGTTGGTTTAACAAAAATTGTATAAAGTACAAAAGATGTTGGTTTGTAAAACTTGCAAACCACGCGCAAACAAGCACTCTTACAATCTCACAATAGGACAGGAATCACAGCCCAAATCGACCAGGTGTACAGGAGATAGAGTCCACAGAGACAACTGTTGAAATAGTCCAGGTTCTATGCAATGTTTCATGTACGATAACTTTAATTTGGTTATTTTACTTTTACGAGTTGTTTTAAACTCGATCATTTTTAGGCATATTTTGTTTTTCTTTAATTTTTTATCCGACGTATTTTGATACGTTTACACAACTTTAATCTTAACGGAACTGAACCATTTGCTACGTTTCGTCACTCTACTGATTCTGTTAAAATGTTCCTCGCTAACCGATCATTTAAGCTACGACTTTAGTATAGTACCCGGGAAATGGGTATAATAGTAACAATTGCGTAAAGTACACGAATCAGTGAACGATCGTTAAAAAGGATCACTCTCTCAAGACTCACACAAACACACACACAGACAGGGTTGGTTGGCAGATACGTCGGAAAAATGAATTATTAGCATGGATATAGACGGCAGGGAAGCAAGAGAATGCAGGTTTTTGGGAAGATGTTAGTAATACGTAACTTATTGATGAATATCATCGCGCAATTTTCAATCTCACAAAATAGTAATCCCAGTAGAAGAAGGTAAGGAGATGTACGCATACACGTAATTGCCGTATAGCCGTAAAGTACAGTGGAATGTACAGAATGCAGAATGCGAAAGGATCGTGTGGTTTTGTACTCAAAAGACAGCAAAAACACCACGGAATGGGTGGGCTTTGTGTTATAACTGATAGTGTTAGAAACCTGCTAGTGGCTTAAGAGAGAAGAAAAAAAAACACACTCGATGTTGCCATTCGGGAATTAATTCGATTTTGTAATGTAAGCTAGATAATGTTTCGTTTTTGCATTACGTTCTGTTTGCCACTAGTCTATGGCCTTAGAAATTCGAGCAAATGGCCCTGTAAGGATTGTAATTGCAGGAAAGTGTTATTACTGACATGAGTGAAGTATCGATCGTTCTTTTTTACCCCATTTTTTTAAATTATGTTACCAACATAATACATTACCTATTGTATAGTTAGTTGTAAAAGGTTTAGGCCAGCAGCAGCCGACGCAGCAGCTTTTTTACTGCACTCTAGTAACGGTTTGTTTTACATCATCCACGTTTCGGTGCGTAAATTACTATTAACCCTGAGCAAACTCTGGCAAAAGCGAACGAACTGAATACATTGAACATGAAACAAAAGAGCACACACGCGCGTATTGTAAATAGCGTACATGCGTAATATAAATTATGATACAGGAGTTATTTCTAATGAACGACCCGTGTTTGTGGGGTGGGATGTGTGTACATATATTAATAAATGATTTGAACGTTATCAACATTACGCTGTAAGGACTGTAGCATAAAGTAATAAAGATTAATTACACATATTGTCACCAACGTCGTTGTCAATGATTTCGGGAATCAATTCGATTGTTTGGCCAAGTAGCAGAAAGTGAATTGCATTGTATTACATTGCATATTAATAAATTTTTAAGTTGCATTAATTTCATCGCCACACTGCTTTATTATTTGTCGTTAGTGATCATTTCAAAATTTGAACATTATTATTTGCATACTGAAAACCTAGGGATGAACCGTTAGCTTATCGTTTAATTGTTTTCGTTTCCTGATACACACCCCATTCCGGTAGTGGTTGATCCGGAGGCAAAACCCATGTGGCAGGTGCAACATTTTTCTCGTTAGGCATGCCATTCTGGATCAGGATATCGTCCGAACTGCTTGGCAAGGAAAACGTATCCCATGCACGACGCACTGTTATAAGCTGCTGCCACCAGTCTTCTTTGGACCCACGGCCAGCCATTCCGCCAGGAGCAGCACTTCCAAACAAAACCTTACGCCAACGATTCTCTCGCCGGCGATTTACGTTGCAGGTAGACTGACGATTTAGCTCCGCTTTCAGCCGTTTCTCTTCCCTAACACATTCTGCCATCTTCCCCTTCCATTCTGTTATAAGAGTGTCCATTTTGGTGAGGGTGCGTTCTTCTAGCTGTGGGTGGATACTTGAAACACTTTGTCTTTGCTGTTGCAGTTGGACAGCTTTTTCAAAGCGTGTTAACACCCGTTTTACTCTAGCCTTTCTGCGCCGTACGTCGGTTAGAATTAGAGTTTTCATGTGTAACTCCTCTCGGGCAACTCGTTCCTGGATTAGCCGATTCTTCCATTCAGCCTCCCATGCATCTATTTCAGCTAAGCGTTCCGTCCGGGCTGCTTGTTCCGTCTTGCGATCTTCATGCAACCGTTGATTTCGTCGTTTTTGCCATGCTCGTTTCTTTTTGCGTGTGGCAAGCTTGTGCATTAAGCGTTGCTTGCAATAATCATTTTCCAGCGGTTCTAAAATGCGTAACAAAACGTCCTTCAATTGTTGCGTTCGGCCTAGCTCTTCTTTCCATCTCGGATCCGATTCATCTTCCTTTAGTAACAAATCATCCATTACCAGCGCTGAATGTTTTAGGTTTTCCAAAACAACAAGTGCCTCGCCAAGTTTCGCTCGATAGCTTGAAATATTTGCGGGAATGGTTGAAGAACACGATCTACTATCGTTTCGTAAATTTCGATTAGTTAAAAACTGTTGTACTCTTTGCACGTCGGTCACGCGAAGCTGCTCCAACAGTGCAGAATGGGGAAAGGAATCGTCAATTGGTGGCGGAGGCTTCGTTGTGTCCGTCTGGCATAGCTCATGTGCGAACATTTTACGTTCAATTTGTTAAATAAAATCTGGCAATGGTAAGGTTATGTGTGAGTTAACGTTCCTATTATATGCGTGCTTGAGGGCCTTAAAACTACATCTGCTAATACACAAGCCCGTTTTCCTTCTACGCAGTAATCTTTTGCGGAAGGTTAGCTTTGGCTTCATCAAGCACTGCAACGGCTGCTTGGTACTGTTCCGTCTCTTTAAGTTCTTCTTCGTTTTTGATCATTTCTGAAAGTTCCTCGTGTGCTTTAGCCAAACTGAGGGCGATAAAGAAAGAATCGAGAATAAGATCCATGCACTGACTTAGGACGCCCACTGTTTCAAACTCACCGTCGCTGGCAGTCCGGAATCATCATCATCGATTCCTGCAACACCTCCTCCTGCTTGCGCAGCACATGGTCATCGGAACCGGACGCTTTCAGCTTGTCGATGCGGTTCTGCTGTGTAACGACTTCCTTTTCATACACAACTTTTTCCTTCGACAGACGCTTCACAACACCTGTTTTGATGGTTAGCTGACGAAGGCGAGGATCAGACATTTCAGATCAATTGGCTGAGAACACGAAACAGGTCGAACGAGGAACAGCACCCACAAATCTTTTGCGAAGGATGGAACTGCGGACAAATCAGTATAGTGTGGTACTAACAGAGCCGGCTTACTAGATACCGTTTCAACGGTGAATTATTAGTCATCACGCGTCATCACAAGAAAATATGACATGAAATAAGCGAAAATACAACAAAGATAAAAACAACGTTTTTCCTCGATAAAATTAATACAAAATGGAAGAAATGCCAAAACAAATCAGTATAATAATTAGATAAACTAACAATTTATCAAACATTATAAAAAGATTTACAAAAATGCGTCGTTTTTGATAAAACATCAAGCATTCCGTCTTCCACGCGATTACTGAAGTTCTGAAGTCACTAAACTTTCTGTAAACAAATGACTGTCAATCATTCCAACTTGACAATTTTTTTTGTTAAAAAAATACCCAAACATTCAAAAAACACGCATTGTCCTCGTTTTATGGTGAAATAGCTCAACACCGTACTCCAAGGAACGTAACATTATGGTGAAGGTAGAAGAAAGTAAATTAATTGCAATCGGCGAGGTTTTAAACAACCGTGAACGACCGTTAAAAGAGCGGTTTCGAGCATTATTCACGTTGCGAAACATTGGTGGCGAACATGCGCTCGAGTCCATCGGCCGGTGTTTCGATGATGAGTCGGCACTGCTCAAACACGAGCTGGCGTACTGTCTGGGACAGATGCAGGATGTTAGAGCGATTCCCATGTTGACGAAAGTGCTTGCGGACGTGCAACAAGAACCAATGGTAAGGCACGAGGCAGCCGAAGCTCTCGGTGCCATCGGGGACAGTTCTGTTGAGCAAACGCTGGTCAGCTTCAGTAAGGATCCTGTAGTTGAAGTAGCGGAAACATGCGAAATCGCATTGGAACGTGTACGATGGTTGAAACAAAAGCAAGAACAGTCGCTGAAGGACGAAAACCCGTATGCCTCGGTAGATCCGACACCACCGGCCGCTTCTAAGAGTGTTGAGGAGCTCCAGCGAATCCTGATGGATGAATCGGATTCCCTTTTCAATCGATATCGTGCCATGTTTGCACTACGTAATTTGCGCACAGAAGAAGCGACTCTTGCATTGGCCACGGGATTGAAGGGCAAAAGTGCACTGTTCAGGCACGAGGTTGCGTTCGTGTTGGGACAACTGCAGGAAGAGTGTAGCGTGCCGTTTTTGATAGAAAATTTGCGCGATCCGGCCGAAAACGAAATGGTGCGGCATGAGTGTGCGGAAGCGCTCGGAGCCATCGCAACCGAGGAGTGTACACGTGTGCTGAACGAGTATCTGCAGGATGAAAAGCGCGTGGTAAAGGAAAGCTGCGAAGTAGCGCTGGATATGTGCGAGTATGAAAACAGTCCCGAATTCCAGTACGCTGACACGCTGGTGAAGGTAGTAAACGATGGATAATAAGCGAAGGTGTGTCTTACAAATGTGTAAATACAAATCGGACAACAAACAGAACGATTCCTTTCGTTTTACATAGAAAGCTATAGGTATTATTCTGCACTTTTTCCACAAGTCTTTGCGTTACTGTATTTCTATAATTAATTGGCGAAGGAAATAAAAAAACGCGAAGAAACTTTATCACAATTTCAAAATTCCATCGTATCGAACGTGTAGCTATAGCTCGAAAAAACTGTGCGCAGCTTATGTGAATGATGTGAACAGACGCGTTGGCTGTTCGGGTGAGCTTTTACTTTCTCCTTTGGCGACGCTTGGACGATTTACCGCCATTACCACTAGTACCCATAGCTAGTCCACTGTGGGAGGAAAGAGACGAGGCGGCCGCCACAGCATCGGCCGGAAGCACTACTGTTCCGTCAACCAATTCACTTTTTAATTCCGAACCGGCAATCGTATTCTGTGCTTCCATGTAGAACATAAGATCACGCACCTGCTCCTTCAGTTCGACAATTTCTTGCTCCTTCTCCGAACATTGTTTCTCCAATGTGGTGAACTTGGTTTGCCAAGTAATTTGGTTGGCTTGTAGCGTTTTCCCAAACTGTTTCTCCTCGGCAAGCTCACCTAGCACGGTGCTCAGCCTGCAAAATAGAATATAAAATTAAACAATCAAAATGGGCCATGATTCACTTCACAAAGCGGCTTACTTTGATGTTAATTGCGTGATCTTTCTTTCTAAGCCATTTTTCTCTTTCGTTAGCGCGTGCAATTTTACTTCCAGCTCTGTGGTCTTTTTCTTCGCTAGCTCGTTGTCTTCTTGCAGCTTCTGTCTTTCGCCACCGACGATCGACTCGAGCCGGGACAAACGTTCCTCGTAATAATCCCGCTGCGCATCGAGCTGCGATGTAAGCAGGTAAGTGAATTCCAGCTGCATCGAATCGATCTTTTCCTCTCCATCTTCTCCACCGGGCGATTGGGTGGCGACGAGCTTCCCATCCGATTTGCTTTGCAGCAATCGATGAACGAAATTATCTCCCGCATAATCCCACACACGATTCGTACCCAGCTGCAAGGCGTACGTATGGTTAGTCGTCCGATAGTGTGACGCTGCGTGACCTCCCTGGTATCGACCGCATCCGATGTGTCCGCAGATTAGACAGATCCAAAGCGCTTCCGTTCCTTCACACTCCATGCAAACGGACTGTTCGGAAAGTTCTGGAGTTTGTACGCATCGACACACGGGACATGTCGAATCTCCCCACTTGTTCAAACACCCGGCATGGAACACGTGGTTGCACAGGATCGTTAGCACACCGTCCACACTTTCGTCCATGCGCTCAAGACACACAGGACACGACGGAAGCTCGGTGTGTCCTTGCGGGGTTACGCAACAATCGTCCAGACCCCACTCCACGCTTGACACCCAAACGGCATGGCATAGGGTGTCCGGTTCAAGACTGTTATAGGGCGCTCCGTTAAAGGTTTTGTAAAATTCGATTGCTCCCTCTATGCAGCGGAACTCGAGAAGCACCATAAATTGGTTTGGCGAACCATCGCGCAGAATTCGCACATGCTGGATCTCCTTCTGACATGGTGCGATAAAGTTGAGTATATCGTGGCAATTAAGAGACGATGGTACGGCAATCAAACAAAGCGTTTTCGATACACCACCTTCCGAAATATCCGCTCGTTCGCTGCAAAATATCACCGCAGAAAGAATGTCGCAATTAGTGTTTGGCACCTCAGACACACACACACGCGAGCCATTGGGTTTTTACGTAACTGTGGCAATACTTACTTCCGCTTGAAAAGGTGCAGGATTCCTTTCGTGACTTCCACGAATGGATTGCCGGAAAAGAAGTTTATCTCTCCCAGTATCTCTGTGGCGGAAGGCGGTGGCACCTCGTCCATCGGTGTCTGTTCGCGCGAGCTCTTTGGCAGGATGCCACGATACTCGTCTGCTGGAATCGGTCCACCATCCAGGAGCCGATTCCGATAGCTTTCGATCGTGATTTTCTTCGGCTTCCGTTGGCCCCGCATCTCTCGCTGCAGGCGTGGATTGTTGGGATGTTCGTTCGACACCGCACCAGCTGCTTCTGTGATGAATGTAATCGATCAAAGCAAGCCCAGCATTATCGAACTGAAGCACTTTTGGGATTGGTTCGTAGTTGCACACACTCACTACTACTATGCTAGTTGTGTATATTTATTTGGCTAAAATTAAAATGCATCTCACCATCGCCAACTATGCTGCCACCCGTCGCTGCGTCATCGCAGGCGGATCCGGATTCCGAAGAGCCCAACATAACCGTCGACTGGCTGCGACTTATGTCGGCTACTAATTCAATCTTCAGCAAACATAAAGAAACCAATGCAGACATTTATGACGTAGCCACAGTCATAATCTAATTACACCGAAACCGCGAAAGTAAAAAAAAGGCAAACGGAACGGAAGGTCAAACGTTTAGTGTGAATATTCTCTGATTGCAACTATTTTATTGTTAAACGTAATACACACTCACACACCCGAATTCTTGCCAGAATGCAACTTTACTTTCGCGCGATCTTTCTATTTAAGCTAGAAGAAAAAGCAACGATCGATTATTTCACTTGTCGCCAGACGACTGTGGCACAAATTGTACGCAAAATGCACTGCGGAGCTATGCATCTGTGGAATCAAAACAAAGAGGATCAGTTTGACAATTGGCGTTTTTTTTCAACTCGCACACCAATCTCGAAATACCTTGGTCCGCTCTATCTCGGTGTACACTGTAAAGTAGAATTTGGAAACATTTGTGTTTGTGGGGCGAAAACTTGCTGTCAAAACAGATAAACCGAACTGTGTGGTGTGCGTGTGTTTGTTCCCTCGTATGTTGCCGTGTGTGCGTGCGTAGGTGAACTGTGCTGTCATCAGAGAACGACGGAAAACGGTCTTTCTCGCCACCCCTTCTTCTGAAAAGCGATTTAGCAAGGAAAAAATAAACTATTTTACCGTTTCCCAAGTAGTTCTCCTCGGTTTACATTTCGTTTCCGTTTTACTTTCGGTTGTTCAGTGTTCCGGAAGTTCATATAGCTCAGCACAGTTCAGCGCAATGGAGCCTTATGATGTGATAGTGAATCAACCGGTCGTCATCGACAACGTAAGTAGTAGAAAAGCTGAAAACGAACAGGGGAGGAGAAATCGGTAAACTTCCCCTCGTCTGTCGGTGGACCACGAATATAGACGCTCGGACGGAACGGTGTAACGGGTGACGTACGAGCAAATGGCTAGGGACATTTGGGCGATCCACCTTGTTCGCCACGAGACGATCCGTATTGAATGAACGCATCAGTGGGAAACAATGACATCACTGGAATGCATCCATTGACAACTTCTTTTTAGAAATCTCTTCAGAAGATAGAGTTTGCCGAGCGATGAGTTAACTATTTATTGCTCCTGAAAAACGGATGACAAAATGCATCATTGCGATTCGCTTACATCGCGGAAACGTGAAAAACTTAATATGGTTTATCGAAACTGTAACCCGTCGAACAGCGATGCAACCGGAGGTAATGCTCGGTAGGATCCGGTAGTTGCGAAAAGCTTCGTTTCAATGGACGCCGGAATTCAGGTAACTGTTGCAGCAAGTCGGTACGATCCCGGTAATAATCGCGCTGCTGTTGACATCGCAAGTAAAACTCATCCACCTGGGTCATCCGGTTACGATCGAAAACGGTCAAATTTGGATTCGGTGGTACAAGCGCGGCCAGCGTACGGCGAATTTGTTTAACATGTTCAGCATACATTTTACGATAGTTTGGTAGAAGTATACGTTTTTTTAGACGAATAATATCGACCGGTCGGTTTCGCGTTCGGCTTCCTTTTGCAGGGTTCTGGAATGATTAAGGCTGGCTTCGCTGGCGATCACATACCAAAGTGTCGCTTTCCCAACTAGTAAGTTTTTATTCGTACTCATAGGCTTCTTTGATGCATGCTGCGTTAGTGTAGTAACTTTGGTAACGCTTCCCTTATTTGCTGTCTCATCGTAGCATGGGTCGGCCTAAGCATGTGCGCGTGATGGCCGGTGCACTGGAAGGGGACATGTTCGTGGGACCAAAGGCGGAAGATTATCGGGGGTTGCTAAGCATCCGCTACCCGATGGAGCACGGTATCGTGACGGACTGGAACGATATGGAGAAGATCTGGACGTACATCTACAGCAAGGATGAGTTATCAACCTTTGCCGAGGAGCACCCGGTTCTGCTAACCGAAGCACCACTAAATCCGCGCAAGAACCGTGAGAAGGCGGCCGAAATCTTCTTCGAAACGTTCAACGTGCCGGCACTGTTCGTGTCGATGCAGGCCGTGCTGAGTCTGTACGCGACCGGGCGCGTCACCGGTGTTGTGTTGGACTCGGGTGACGGTGTGACACACGCTGTCCCGATATTCGAAGGTTTCGCTATGCCTCACAGCATCATGCGCGTAGATATTGCCGGACGGGACGTGACCCGCTACCTAAAGACGCTAATTCGCAAGGAAGGCTTTAGTTTCCGGACGACGGCCGAGTTCGAGATAGTTCGCTCGATCAAGGAAAAGGTATGCTCGTTAGCAACGAATCCACTGAAAGAGGAAACGGTCGATACGGAGAAAACCAAGTATGTGCTGCCGGATGGAAATGTGCTCGAGATTGGACCGGCATGCTATCGGGCACCGGAGGTACTGTTCCGCCCTCACATGCTTGGGGAAGAGTGCGAAGGCATACACGAGGTGCTAATATACTCCATTCAAAAGTCCGACATGGACCTAAGAAAAATGCTGTACCAGAACATCGTACTATCGGGCGGATCGACACTGTTCAAAGGTTTTGGCGATCGATTGCTATCCGAGATAAGGAAACACGTGGCGAAGGATATGAAAATAAGGGTAATGAGAAATATTCATCTAACCGCTAGCGACAAAGTAAAAAATTTTAATATCATTGTTTTGTTTTTAGATCGCTGCGCCACAAGAACGTATCTATTCAACCTGGATGGGTGGATCAATTCTGGCCTCTCTCGACACATTCAAGAAGATGTGGGTCTCGAAACGAGAGTTCGACGAAGATGGTCAGAGGGCAATTCATAGGAAAACATTTTAAAGTGTTAAACACCTTGAAAGCATTCATTCGGCAACAGTTTCCCCGGGGGGCAAAACACTCAAACTACATGTGGCTGGCCGTGTTTGCAGAAAAGTGAGAAAGAAGGATATGGAGAAAGACAGACAGGCCGACGATGTGTGGATGAGTAAGTGATTTGGGAGAGGAATATAGGACATATTAGGATGATTTTGGGCAGCCACCATAGATATGGTTCTCTCAGGTTTATATCGGTACGATATCGGAACACCACGTAGCGCACCGGATGGAATTTGATTTCTAAATTTACTAACCGTGCAAATTGGCCTTCGGTCCATAGTGCAGCTTTATGCGGATATATTGTTGTTTTTTTTTTATTTCACAGTGATGCATAAACGCATTTTGGAGGTAAACAAAGATTCACCGAATAACATAATATGTGTATAGAATCTAAACTATTATAAGTTAAAAATGATGGACGTCACTTTTGAGGGGCAAACATGGAAAGACAAACAGTGTTCAGCAAAAAGGCAGTTTGTTGAGTGTTGCTTTTTATAACTGCAATCGACTGCAAGAAGGTATAATGCGCGCACAGAAAGTCTCTATCACACAAATAGACACGGTAAGATTGGACATTTGAACAGAGCTTGTGCAGGCGAACAAGCTCCTTTGCAACACGCGTTGAACAGGTTTGTGGTTTGTAATAAGCTGCTTTTGCGCCATACGCTTTTAGTGGCTGGTTCGTCCATACGTTTGATACGGTCTGAAAGGTTTACGTTCAACTTAAAGCCACAACAAACCACGAAATTATTACATTGTAGTCTTGTGTTTGTTACTCTCTACCATTTGGTCATTTTGTTTTATTGTTTGTTTTCGTGAAACGTACCACGTGATTGTGATGTTCAAATAGAGGAACATGTTGAAGGTAAGCAGCAGTTAGAGCTTTGTGCATTCATTTCTAGCACATTTTTCCTCCCATTAGATAAAGATCAGCCTCGTGCGATAGAGAATCACCTTCATTCCAACCTATGTTGCATAGCCGATAAGATGTGCAATTCATGTTTTTGATTTTAATCCTTTCCTTTCCTTTCTGTGCAGAAATTTAAATTGATGCTTTAAATCATTAGCTTGGCAATAAGATACAATGGATAGTCGCAAAACAACGCTTTCTGATGTGTTTTTTTTATGGTGTGTATTTCTTTTCATCAATTAACACGAATTAAGTTATAATTTAGTAATTTATATTCAATAACTATCAATTAATGTAAACGCGCGATTGCGTGTGTGTGTGTGGTTGCTGCTGACAGCCCCACAGTGAAACAAGCAAAGTGCAAAAAAGTGAATATAATCAAGCGTATATGAACCGAGAGAAATAACGACATAATAACGTTTCAATACTGCTGCAGCAAGACAGGCATAACCTTATCCTTCTCTAAGCATACGAGTAGATATTATATATTATTAATTTGTACCAATGCAATCCGTTTGTATCGCTGCACATTCGAGAGATAAAAAAAGTCGGAAAATGGCTAGAGAAATTTGGAGAGCAAATTTAAAAGTATGGTTAGCCGGTACTTATCGCTTATGTGGCTTATTCTTTGCCAGCAATAATGACCCCGAAAGCAAACGCAAAGAACAACCATTGCAATTGTGTACGAGAGAGGAAATATATCGAACAGGAATCTAATGCCCGCGTAATGCGTAATCACTCCGTTGAAGCTAATGTTGTACTGTTGTAGAAAGAATGAGAAATTATTTTAATTTTTAATATCAGTACCTTAATACGGCTCGATAGAGGACATGGACGAAACTGACGAAAGCCTCCTTACCGCGTTTGATAGAAAGATGCTCAGAAGGATTTTTGGTCCCATATGTGTGGCAGAACAAGGGAGGAACAGCTCTAATGATGAGTTACACGATTAACTCACTACTGTACAGCGAATTACTGCCTGTTAAGTAAGTAGGTAGAAAAGTGAAAAGGGTGCCGATAATTTCCACGGATTTAAGCATGGCTGAAAACATTTCACAATTCCTTTTTGTCTACGTTGTCTTACTAGGATTTTTTCAACGCGTTACGTTGCAACAACGCATACACGGAATAGGCCATATTAAGCGTCTGAAAACAGAAATAATTTTGATTCTTAAATAACTTACGACATTTAATGTAATGTTTAAGTACCGTTGTGTAGGCTTGTAAATTGTAGTTGAAGAAATAATACGCCTTCAGCGTTAGTGGTTTGTTCATGCGTTGTAGCAACATGTGTAACGTTTTGCGATGCTTCAGCCGCATTTCGTACCACGTGGAGCTATAGATAGAGGTGCGAAGGATATGACTTTTACGAGTTACCTCATTGCCGAACCGACAAGGTAAAAACATTTGAAACATCATTGAAAGCATGTAGAGTAGGTTCTGTATAGCCGTTAGTTCGTACACGTTAAACTGCGATTAAACATTAAATTCCATTATTTTTACAGACCCGTAAAGTGACTTACGAAAGGTGTGTCAAGCACTCACCATTGAGGATGTTTTGTACGCGGTTGCACAAATGACCAACCCGCTGGCACTGAACTGGGCGAAGAAGGCAGGTGAGAACAGGTGTTCAATGTCTTGGGTCATCCTGGCCAAAAAAAAAAGAGCAGAATGATGAATTAAGTTTCCAAAGTAATAGCAAAACTACACCGCCTGTTACCGTTGCACTTTTTGATATTGGTTTATTAGCTGCACAAACGATTGCCCGAATTGTTCCGAGGTGCGTATCATGCGGAACCGTTTGCCAAGTAAATCTAGCTGAATGCCGATCATTCCCAGAAAGTAAATCAGCTGTATGTCTATCGCTATATTGATCCACATGTGAAAGTACATGCCAACCACTTGATAGGCGAACATGATTCCAAAGTTGAGACGCTCCGTTGGTCCATAGGGGATGCCCAACATCCAGGGAAAATAAGGCAAACGATAATCCTGATGCAGAAGATATAGCACCGAGCTTGCAATGGCCAGATTTGTGGTAAGGATGTACAAATAGAAGTAGTAGTTAATTTCACCGACACCTTTACGGTGCAGTTTTTCCTCCTCTGCGTCCATGGGTTTAAAATCACTGTCCAGTGTTTGTCGAAACAGATCACATATCTGTTCGAACTTATGGTACGTGATGAGAGCCTTCAGCAGCATTACAATCTCCGTGAAAACTATGTACATGGTGTACAGGACGAGTTGCTCGAACGTTTGCATCAGGAACATGTTGA
This sequence comes from Anopheles funestus, assembly GCF_943734845.2. NCBI lineage: Eukaryota > Metazoa > Arthropoda > Insecta > Diptera > Culicidae > Anopheles > Anopheles funestus. Next base: position 46,333,115 of record NC_064598.1, read on the forward strand.
ACGAAAGCGTGAACAGATACACCACCATCAGAACGACGTTGAACACGATACGGTACGCCCGGTACAGTGGAGTCTGCGGTTTCGCGTTATAGAGTCCACAGATTTTCCAAACCCAAACGGTCATCCGTACCGGGCGAATGTAATCACTCCAGCGATACTTGTCGGTGCTGGACGTTTCGATCGTCATCGTGCGATCTGATCAACACGACGGCTATTACTAACGTGTTCAAATGAAAAGCTTGTCCACTTATTCATTAAATGGTTTCAATTCTTTCTATTTATTAGGGCCTTTTAAATTTTTTTAAACAGGTGGCATGATACCTGTGCCTGCTGCCAAAACGACAGGGCGTGGCAGTGATTTCTTACACGAAAACAAACATTCAGTTTGGATTCCAACACGGGTATGGATTTGATGGATGGTACGAAGAGTATAAGAAACATACTAAGGAATGGATAAGTATAGGTTATGGAAAAAGGTAAATTTAGGAAATTACATTATAGGAACGCGATAATCGACGTAAGAAATGCAAAAGTACTCGTATTAGGAACAATATCAAAATTGAAATATTTTGTCTAAGACAAATGTTAATGTGTTTAAAAACGAATTTCTATATTTTATAACTCTGTAACTTTGAATACAATGCCCTTCAGAAATGCAATTGATTTCGTGGATTGATCGTGGATTAATTGTTGACACCTAAAACGATATTCATTATGAATTAAGAAGTAAAATAGTAACAACTTACCGGTAAGGTCAATGAAATGATTGAAAATAATATAACTTTACTGTCGCAAAGTACGTACTTAACGGAAATACGATAGCTTTGAATTCTGGGTTATTATATCAAGAAAAAGTGTATGAATATTGTGAGGACAATTAAAATAATGTAGTCGGTAGTTCACGACTGGAACGAGCATGAGTCGTTAAACAACTGAAAAAAAAATATTTCTTAATTAACAAGCTTTTACAAACAAGTTTGAGGAAACGGGAATCTGGTTCCTTATATTAAGTATGTTGTAGTAACAAAAACTACTACACGTCCAGGATCTGGAAGTAGGAAAAAGGCTTCTAAATGCTAGAAGGACACAAACTTCTAGATCACAATTGCCCATGCATAGCTCATACCGAAAGTTGCGGTTCCAATCTCTTCAAATTCAACTTCGTGACTCGAAAATAGTAGAAAAATGTCTTTTGAAAGAATTTCTAGATCTGTGGATTTATAGATATTTCTTTATAGCATAGATTTCTGACAGCTTTAGCATTAACATTTGAGGTATAACAGAGGGAGACAGAATGAGAGCGAATTAAAGAGCCAAGACAAATAATTACCGGTTGAGGAATTTTATACAAAAAAGACCCCAAATGGTTTTAAATTTTTATTTCATTAACCACCTAATTAAGGACGTTCAAAGGCGTTGCAATAGGCACCCCACAATTTGTACGCACGACGTACGTTGACCATTTGATCGCCAGGACAAAGATCAAACAATCAGTTCAAGTTGAAAAGCATTATCAACAGCACCTTCTGCAACACTAGCAAACAATGTACGAAACCGGTCGATTTATCTTCCCGATGCGGTTTGCCATGTGGTCTTGGAAATTGTGTGGTTTTTTCAATGCACCCGTACCGAAATCTGTACCGTACCGTGTATATTGCTATTTGTTCTACTTCTGGATCATGGCGCTGTACCTGTTTGCGCTGATGTTGAACGTTTTCGTTCCGCAACCCTTCGAACAGCGTGTGTTCTTCATCATGTACATCTCACTGACGGAAACGGCCATGATCCTGAAAACGCGCACTATCTATCGACATTTCGATACTATCTGGAGTTTGTACGAAACGACACTGGGACCATCGTTTCAACCACGGGATGAGTTCGAACGAGAGCTGCAGAATCGTACGCTGCAAGTTTTTAACCGCTGGTACTACGTTTACATCTTTGTTAGTCATATGGCCGCATTCGGTACTGGTAGCCATCTGTTAAGTTCCGAGTATCGGATGCCCTTCTTTCCGTGGTTTTTCGGTGTCCGCTATGGTGATGATGCGCGTGTTGCATATTACACGATATTTGCGTATCAATGCTTCGGCATGTATTTCCACATGTTGCTAAATACTGCCGGAGATACGCAGCTTTGCTATATGCTGCAAATGATCGGCATTCAGCTGGATCTGCTAGCGAAGCGGTTTCGTAGTTTGAGTAGCTCGGAAGAGTTCGATCGATCCTTTGTACCGTTGGTGCAACACTACAACAAAATCCACCGGTGAGTAGGAATTGTCGCCAAGGTTGTTGTGAAGCACTTGGCAAGTACATGAATGTACTAATCCGGCTTGCTTCCACATCATAGCATGCTGTGCCGAGTGGAGAACCTTTTCTCGCTTGCCTATTTTGTACAGTTCAGTGTCAGCGGTTTAGTGATCTGCGCTTCAGCTTATCAGGTAGCATCTATGGTAAGTATTCCTAGATAATATGGTATGTTGGCAAAATAAACAAATTAACTTAATCGTACTTGTAGCTTAACCTGAATGATTTTAGCAAACTGATGAACGTGTTTTACATGATGTCCATGACGATGCAAATCGGGCTACCGTGCTACTATGGTAACGAAGTGACGTTGAAAAGTTACGCACTGACGAATGCCATTTACTCCTCGAACTGGTACGCCATGAAGCACAGTAACAGGAAGAGTGTACAAATGTTTCTGGTACGCACTAACAAACCATTTGCTGCGACAGCGTTTCGGTATTTTAACTTTAATTTACCCGCCTTTACAACGGTAAGTTATAGACGCCTCAGTTGTTGGGAGCTGGAATTGATTTATTTTGTTTTGCAGATCCTCAATATGGCATATTCCGTGTATTGTGTGTTGCAACGCAAAGCAAAAAATGTTTAAAAAGGCATACTTATCTCTCTTTTTTAGTAGACTCCATTCTTCTTCTTGGTTTAACGTCCTTAGAGAGGTCATGTCCGGTTGGGATTTGTAGTCTGTCCTGTCGTATGTAGTCGTAGGAATTATATAAATGTCATTAACGTATTGTTTAGCACAGGGGCCTCCTAACTTTTTAGATGACGGGCCGCTTTGAGTGGAATAGCCACAGCTGAGGGCCAATTTCGGGATCTCTCGGGCCCGCGGCCCGCCTCCCGGAGCTTGGAGACCCCTGGTTTAGCATACATACAAAAAATAATAATGGTTTAGCCTTTGGTGTCTGAGAGATTTGTATTCTCCATATCAATAGAAAAGTTAAATGTCTCTGAGCGCTTCTTGGGAGTTTTACCTAATTATTGACAACAACATTAATAAATTGTGCACCATCTGAATGATTCAGCGTTACATTTAAATGTCGTTGGGAAAACACATTCCTCTCAGCTTCAAAATTCCCAAATCATATCAATTAAGTATTCTATAAAAGTGGCATACAATTAGCTCAAATTTTAATTAATGGTTATTATGTATATACGACGATTTTTATAGATGTCCGCTTTAACCTACCAGCATTTATAATTGGTACATCTGTTGCCAACAGAAAAATTTCACATTCCTCCCACCTTTACCTTGAAATAATTATCACATTCAAATGTCCGGTTCAGTTTAGTGTTCGTATAACACGGTAATGATTCCCACGTGCTACAAGATTTCTCAACATTTCATTCCATAAAGCACTGCAAACCACAACAGTTCTCTACAATGAACCCTGTATTACGTTTATTAATTTATCTCCTCAAAAAGCACATCGCCGTGATGGTGATGCTTTGCACCTTAACGTTTAATACTTTTCTCACAATCCCTTTGTGGTGCTTTCGAGACCTACACCCAACCCAACATCGTCCATGTGCTTTATCTCCATGCTGTTGATCATGATGTTTACCACAACCGTGGCTAAGTTGAGACCGAGTGAAAAGTTCTGCACCGCGTTGGCCGTATCGCGTGAATTCTCCTTATTGATGTTGTAGTTAGCCAGCAGGATACATGCGATACCTTGGACGATCTGACGACCAGCGTAGAACCACCGGGAAGAAAAGATGCACAGCATCGTGGCATATGTCGAGGAAAAGTGTGTGTGTATATGAGTGAGAAAGTAGTGGCGCTTTAACTATGAATAAAGATTGTGTTTTGCTTCATCTCTTCTATTCCTTCAGCTCAGTTGTGAATGTACGGAATAGCCGGATCAAGCCCAAAGTTCATCTTGATGACATCGCAAAACAGGGCGACCACGACGAACCCGAGCGAGAAGTGGTTTAGTATGTTTGCAACCTTTCGCTGTACCTCACCACCATGCAGATTGACTAGAGTTAGAATGACGGCTAGTAGTGCGGCCGAAACCTGTACATCAATGAGTGAGTTAGTTACTGGCCGTTAGTTAGTGAAGCTGTGAGGTAGTCGGAGTGCAACAGAAAGGATATATGTACATATGTAGCTTGCTGATTGTTTAGCAGTTAAGTAGAATTTATTGGTGACTTCCTTAAAGCTAATTCACGCGGAACGTATGCGGATGTTGGTGGACGGATGATGGGCTGATGGGCTGATGTGTCCCGTCTATTACTTCGTAAAATAAGAAACTACGGAGGGTTTCGTAGATTGCGTTGATGCAGTAGGCTGTGTCGCATCCACACGCTCAAGTAGCCGAAGCGGTTGCGAAGAATACTCAATACCGAACCCGGATATGATGACATTGATCAGTGAGATGACAAATATTAGTACCAGGATCACATCGTTTAGCACGATGGCAGCCGTTTGGTCGGGTTTGCGATTGATGTTTAAACTACCGATCACCACGAACAGTATACCGACAAACATCTGCAGGGGAAAGAGAGATGGGAGGATGTATGAAGAATGGTTGGCGGAGGAGTGTTGGATCGTGCTCTAATTCAGAAAGGAATAGTGATTGTTTAGTTCGATAAGGAAGAAAAAACAAAAGATGTAGTGCATCGTGAGAGAGTGAAATGGGAATGGTGGTGATGGATTGATATACGGTATGCCCGCGTGGTGTCAGATTTTCACAATTTCCGGTCACGTGTTCGGTACGAAAATCTACTGTAATTCTTAATATTATAGTGTGAGTCCTTTTGCTAGCCACAACACTGGACATGATACAACACCGTATCGAGTAGCAAAAATCAATAACATATCGATGAATAGAACACTAATCATCAGTAAAACCTAATCGGCGCCTTTGAATTGGAAAGAATGGTCGGCATTGTTCCCGAAAGCTAATTAAGAACGTCCCTAGAGCTGTGGTGGAAATCAATCGAAGGGAGCGCACGTATCTGTTTGACATGCAGGACATCAAACGCTTGACCGAATGACCGAAAATCGATTACAAAAGTCAGCCCTGGCCAGGAGGAAGGTTGCGTTACGCAAAGATGGACGTTGTTATTCGAGCGTGTATTTCAGAATCTTTGGATCGAAGGCGGATATCATTAGGTTCACCATGGCAACCAGCACGGCAGCTCCGGTGACAATGTAATTGATCACGTTGGCCGATCGATGGTACTCGGGCAAATGCAGTCTGCAGTCGCGCATTAAGCTGAGGCTTAGATTTAACACACCCATTATAACCTGAGGCACGGACAGCATCATCGTCATCACCATCACCACCACCATCACCAACCGGGAGCAGAAGTTGGGGTAAATTAGGATTAGGAGGAAACAGTTAGGAAGGTAAGGAATATTAGCAATTGGTAACACACTTCCACTCGTTATCTTTCATCTCGGTTGCAGAGGAACTCCCGCAGCAGATAATCGAATGTGGATTATCCTCATGCCGTGGGATGGATGGTGTTCCCGCTGGTCTTTTTTTCTTCTTGTGTAATGTTTGCTCACCTGCAGTATGATCGAGATGCTGATTAGCGTCAGCATTAGACCGTAGAACTCGTGCTTTTCCCCCACCTGCAGAATGTACTTCAGCTGGGACGCGTTAGCCGTCAGCAGCGCAATGTCCAGCATGCCCTGGGCGATGGTTTTCTTCGTCGCGTACCGATTGGCATCCATGGATTTGAGCTGTGAAGTGGAATAAACCCCCATGTGGTGAGGATTTGCGACATACGGAGAGTATTCGGTTTGAGTAAGTATGTTGTGTGTCGCAAATCGTTAAATAGAAGCAACCGTGCATAATTTGTACCGATTATTAATGTGTCAACAGCGTCCCAGAGGGAGAGCTTCATCGGGAAGTCAATGAAATTAGGAATTCATGACATTCCACCTTGATGCCTATTCGAACGTTTCCCCCCCCCCGGTCCCTCGGTGAGTTTAGTTTTAATGTTAATTTCATTACGGAACAGTGCGTTACATCGCCAGCACGGCTTGAAATGTTTGATCGGAGCCAATTAAATGTGTTGGGTGCTTTATCGCGGTATCACGTCCTCGTCACCTTGTGGGAGAGAAAAAAAAGCGAACAGGCAGAGGAGAAAACTATCCCAACAACCCCCGGGAATATCCCTTCCGGGCAATGGAACACCTCGTTTCGCTCGAACGGAAAAACAGTAAATGTCGACAGGATTACCGTCACTTCTTCCCGTTCGGTGACATATAACAGAACGACAGCCACAAAAAAAAAAATTGGGTAAACCTAAAGGTCTTCGAGAGAGGTGCCGTGTGTAAAACGCAAAAATTGCACGCTAACGATTTCGTTACCCCAGTAGGGTGACAAAAGCAGGATAGGGATCGGAATTCGTGCGTGGACCTACCGGAAACATGGGATGTCGTAGTAAGGGAGCTAGAGTTTCGTTGAGGCGAGAGATTTTTCTGCAACTGTAAAAGATGCAGTGTACGGTTTTAGGGCTAGTACCGGATAAGTATTGCATTCGCTTTCAAATTGTAACAAATCTCTTTAGATAGGAAAGAACTTCTTTGAGGAGAGATACATGTAGCTTCAATATGCTCAATATTTTTATTACATATTCTCAAATCTTGGTTTTGATTTAAATCAAAATCGAAGATGTAGTCCAAAGAGAAAACTCTAAATTCATCCAAAAGCGCCATCCTTTCTCCCAGATCTTTACATAATGTGCTGATACTTTAACTTAAAAAAATCTTGAACATCCAAAAAAGATCTGTGCCTTTAAGTGTATATATCCTCTTGAAGCTAATAATGGTTAGGCTTATGCTTTTGTTAAATTTCCTTACGCCAGAGCTAATAAAAAATGAATGCTTGCATCATGATTAAACCACGATGGAAATGTTATCGCGTGTTTGGTTGTGAAATTGTAATCAAAAGGTCATTCAACATATCGAATTTCACTTTAGGTGGATTGATCGATTTTATCCTGGCAGCGTTAGGGCGGGCAACAACGAACGGTCTTGTAATAACTGTTTCCCCGTCCCTAACACTGTCATAATGCAATTATCAAACCTCGATTATAGATTCCTCGTGTGTTCGAGGTTGACAAAAAGAGGATTATTGCCAAAACGGGGTCTCCTGTGGAGCGAGTGGAAAGGCAACATATACGCAAATTCTTATCCTCCTATCACACGTTCTGCAAACGGTACAGTGTTGCATTCGGAATTTAATCTATTTCTTTGCTGCCTGTTCCAAAATCACCCGCCTACCATCTCCTGGCACATCAGTCCTTATTGTGAAACCTTCTGCCTAACCCTTCACTAACGGTGACTGGGACAGATTTGTTTTTTTTTTTCATATCAGAACCCGACTTTTAATCCGCTACTTATCCTCTCTCACTTAGCTTTTGATAGAAAATTCGACTTTTTACTAGTTTGCTGCATATTGGTTGGTTGACGAAGGATAAAAATCCCATATGCATTCGCTCCTCGACACCTCGAAGTGTTGCGGGATGGCAAAAAAGCCCGTAACGAGCAGGAATGATTTGTTCCCCGCTTTATTGTGCGACGTGTGACAAAAATTAAACTTAAAGTTTGATCAAAACACCGATGCTGCTCGGAAATCCAAAATCCCTATTGTCCGCTTTTAGGGTGTCAGATGACGCACGTACGGAGCCTTAGGGTGGCGCATGCATTAGTTGAAACTCCCTACCTTTGAACGTTGGTAGTGGTGTGTCCTGGTAATATGAGCCGTTCGGTTGTACGCCTCTTCGGAGGTGATGGTTGCAAACGTTTCGCCACAATAAGAGGCTTGCTGGGAGGGTCATTCCAACCCATAAGATGTACGATAAGAATCAGGCACTAACCATCAAACTTTGCTTACAGATTCATAGATGCTTGCGCATCTACCTACGGCGAGAGTGTTGGAAGGACCCAATGGTAGAAAAATTGTTCCCGATGTTAATGAATGTTCCCGAGAGCTTCTGGGTGTTTGTATGTTTTGTCGTCGTTCCGTCGACACGCATCAATGAAGGCTTTCGGTTTCGGAATCGGTGGACCAACAAGAATGCAAACATCAAACAAAACAAGTCGGGGCATTACCGATCCGGTCGCATATTAATGTTCCACCACAGCAGCAACAACATTAACGCCAAGGGTTGTAACGATTGATTGGTAAAGGGAGGGTGAACATTGTCACATGCTGCACACTGAAGTTCTTTGCATTGTGCGATGTGAATGCTAGGGGTCCTAACACGTTTCTCTTTCGGCTACTTATGCAGATGGTAAATGTTGTGTGCCGTGGAAGAGAAATCCTGCAAAACAGAAATATCTTACAAACATGGTACAGTCGTTACGGTTTATGCCAGTCAACCAGAACCACACGGTACTGGCCACAGGTGAGTGAGTGAATGATCCTCAAACAAAGCGGATGACATTAATCGTGCGTGCAGCACGGTTCAGCAAGGTTGTGATTATTTCTGCCGTTTGTCTGAGCTTAAGGTAAATGCATTCGTCGCGTCACCACAAAATAGGGACGAGTTGCGATTTACGAAGCGAACGCTATAATTAAGACTATTAAAACGAGCTTTGCCGCAAGGATGGTTCGAAAAACTCCACCAGGAACCCTGTTTATGGGTTAAAAATCAATACTCTAATGCTTCCATGGTTTGATGCAAAAACACCTGATTAATATTCACAATCTGGCAGTTATCACCATCGACAAACAGGCATGCGAAACTGTAAACGATGAATAATGAGTCACACACATGTTTACGATTCCCATCGCCGTATTTTTTCCACGTCACCACGGAATATCTCTTGAAGAAGAAAAAAAAGGTCCCGTAAGGACATGCGTTGGAGGTTTGTTGCACTGTGTTCGAAAGGAATTTTCTCATGTTGATTTTGTATTGATTTTTATCGCCTGTTTCAAACTGTTCGAATGCTTAACAATTCACATTTTTGCATTTCACCATTGCTTATTGATTTGTATCTTTGCAAGGGATTGAACGCAATTTGAATTTGAACGCAAATTCTTCCGTACACTTACAACACGATCACTATCGCCTACGCCCGAAGTTGCAGGTAGTATCGAAGCCATGGCCATGTTGGTAAAGATGACTGTCTGTAGTGTTAACTGCACGTGCAATACCGTGAAACAAACTACACTATTCCTCCGTGTGGTTATTTGCCACAGTTGCGATCACTTGCAAATGAAGTAACGATTAAACAGGCACTAAAACCGTGAACCCACTGTTGGATGGCTTTTTATTGTGTCCGGCCTGCCGGATGAATAAACCACCAGAACCCCGATGTTGGCTGGTGCGTGTTCCGTTTCAGGATGGGCGAAGGATAGTCTGTTCGCAATCCTTTCATGTACGGGCAGGTTGGTTGGCTTGGTAACGAGACAAAATAAAACAAAACGTCACACTACACGTAGACAGAGACCCTTCCGGTTGGCTGTAGTAGGCTTGATGACGATGTGCATGCATGTACAAATTTGTACGATAATCTTACACACTAAACGGTGTTTGAACTGAGGCATGGACAACATGTTTTTCCCCTTTTTTGTGCAATCAGTTAGCTACGTTCAAGTTCAGCACTGTGTCACCGATGGAAAGGTATACGGTTGAGGTTTTAAAAGGGCATGTCAATGCACTGCACCTATTAGAGACCGGGAACGCGCGCGCGTTGCTGTTTTTCCTTTTGCGGGGAAAGGTAAATAGGCGCGGAATTCTATTTGCAAACTGTGCAGGTGTTTTGAAGTCAGCTTTGGTTTAATGCATATCGAAGGAGGAAATCGATCGAATATTCCGATATTTGATATTGTCCATATCATGCTATAGCATGTGGCGCACGAAGTTAGACGAATGGGATGTATTACATTAATTCGCACAAACAAGCGGGATTTTTACACATTTATGCTAACCATAATGAAAACCTTTACAGATTTTCTTTTCTTTGGAAAACAAAGAGCTGATAGTGAAGCATTGCAATTGTTGGATGTTTAGAAATGAAGAGAACAAAAATCAGTTAAATTCAAATTAAACACTTTACCTTTCCATTCCATCAGGTTGGCAACGGGGCAACAGCATCAGTGTGTGTGTTCGCGCCTATGGCAGTAAATATAAAATTTGACAGCATCGAACGTCACGCACACTTGTTCATTCCGGAACAGAGAGAGAGAAGGATAACACATGAAAGTCTATTTCAACCGTAAAGAGCGCAAGAGAGAAAGTTACATCGCTCGTTCGCAGTTACTAGTGCGAACGAACCCAATCGCTCTTTCTCTTTCACACACGAACAAGAAACGGAGGCTGTCAAAAAGCGATACATTCAGACAGCGAAGGAACGTTGCTGCTCTTCGTCGTCGTCGTGTCGTGGTCTCGTCAGGCTTAGTAGAGGCGAGCGCGACCTTTACTACTTTTTGCCTTCCTTACCGTGCGTGTAAAATACCTTCGCTGTGTGGCTTCCCCCGAAGGGGAGATGGAACGATTTTTATGTTGACATAAATTTCTGGCGCCCGGAGTGCTAAACAGTGCCAACAGTCTTCCGTTGTTCAGTTCAGTTGAAATTGCGGATCCGGATAAAGTGGTAAAATTTGTGGCATCCCTGGTGAAGAAGGAGAAAAATATGTAGAAGAAGTGAGAAGACCCATAATAGTGGAAAAGAAATCGGTTCAAAAGCAAACCGAATGTTGGAGCTAAGAGTGAGTGAGACGGGAAGAACGGCTGTACGGTTGACGTATGATGTGTGTGCGCAGGTGTGAGCAGGAAAAGGAATGCTGTCAGTGGCGCGGGAGGATGATGGTTGTGTGCTGTGTTTTGAGGTGAATGTGTGTGCGTGTATGTGCGGTGCGGTTTTTTGGCTCAGGTGGTAACGTAGAGTTGTGTTCGTGTACGCTAGTGTGTGCATGCGTGTGTGTGTGTGTCCGAAGGAATTTTTCGGCGCGACGGCAGCAGCAACACTGTTTCTCTTTTCTGGTGCCGCCAGTGTGTCGTCTCTGTCTAGTAGCATGCGGCTAAGGTCGTACGTTTCACTCGCACTAGTGGTTGCTGCGGCACATGGCCAGCTCATTGGATGCTAGCTGACAGCGGTGTTTTTATATGTTGTGTATGTGCGCAAGGGTCGAAGTTGTGGAAGAGGTGCGGTGCCGCAGTGTCGCTCTGATTGTATGTGCGTACTATGTCTCCCGGCTGAAATAAGCGTGGAAACAGCCACAGAAGGAACGCACGTAACGCAGCAAGCGGCAAGAAGACGCAGAAGCAGCGGGACGGTGGAAAAAAGTCGTTCTTTTCCTTCCTTTTCTATCAACTTCGGTCGTTTGCAGACCCATTGCTTGGCCGTCCGTTTTCGTTTGTCGACGTTGTCCGTCACACAGCGGGACGGAAAGTCAATGTGCCGCGAGCAGATCCAGGGGTGGGTGTATTGGTTCCGCATAATCCAGCCAGTCGCCGCCAAACGAGAAGCATCACCATCGTGTGCAGACCGTCTTAAAGAAACCGCAGAAGGAACGGCCGAGCAGTAACAGTGTGGACTGTCGCCAGTTGTCGAAAGCATCGGGATCCGGTAACGAGAAGCTTTAGCCAATGTATGCTCAAGGCCAGTGCAACAGTAAAATCCATCATTGTGGATCTGCTTAATCGTAGCTAATGGTTTTAGTTAAGAAGCTTTTCGGTTTGCTACGTGGTCCGCGTGTTTTAAGATCGATTGGGTGGAATTTTCGCGATCGTGCTGCGTTTCAGTATGTGTGTGCGTTTGTGTACGTGTATCCGAGCTACGCTTCAACAATTACCGTGCTTTTGGGAAGCTGATCATGATCATCACCAAGAGTGGATAAAATCAATTCTCTGACCATCATCAACCATCAAGCTAACGAAAAGGTACCATCGGCAATACATAAATTCATTACAACTTACACACGCCCACAAAGTGCAACGATTCGAAAGGTAAATTGGCTTGAAAATACATGGGAGCAACATATCGGTTAACTTAGGTTTTTTTCATATTGAGCGCCACTCAAAAACATAGTTCCTGAGCTTAGGTTTCGTAGTAGGCTGTTCCTTTATAGCACGAATAGCTGTCAACGAATGTAAACAACTTCGCCGAAACGTCAATGCTTTAATTTGAAATCTTTTTTTTTCTAAACCAATGCCCGAAAGTGCTAGCTCACGGCAGTAATATCTACCTTCATAAAACATAACTAATCTCGCGTTAATCGCTATGCGCCAGATCGCCGGAGATTTTCGTCCCCAATTTTCCCGGAAACTTGCGCTTGCCGTTGTGAGGCAACGCGTAACAGACGCGTATGCCACTATATGGATGCTGGGCGCTGTTGAGCGCCGTGTTGGTGGTGGTAATTGTTTATGTTAAACCTAAAAATATAACCGGCGCGAAGTGCGAGCCATCATTTTCTGTGCTTCCGTTCCGATCCCATGGCGCACAATGTGTATCAATTGCGCGCAAGCGAGAGATGGGGTAAGATTTTCCCCATGCTTTCCCCCGGTCGGTATGCGCAAACCGGTGTTAGCTTCCCGCGCATAAGAAAGCATATGAAAGTAGAGTTTTTTTTGGGATTAGAAATGTAGACACTATTGGTATAGTGCAAAGCGGCGTAAACCGCATATGTAAATCGTTCTCATATGGTACGCGCGTGCGGGGTCTGTTTAAATGCTGAGAGGTATGTTTTTGTTATGTTGGGCAATTCGTTTCTTCCAGACGAGACAGATCGCGTAATGCTACAAAAGCATGTGCAGAAAAGCAACATTTGGGGCACATGGGATGGGATTCAAAACATACCACAAACGACAATTGTTTTCGTACATGGTTGAATAGCAATAATTGATTTAACCTTTCTTTCTTTTTTTCTCATTTCAGCGTAAACGGGATTTAGTCATTCTAAGTGACTTATTTTTACGAGTGGGAAATTGTGTTTGATGTATTATCGCACGAAAAGTATCGAGTATCGGAAACAAACGAGAAGATAATTGATTTAGTACTGTAGACATCAATGTTGCCAGTACCAAACAAGATCCTTCGAATAATATCCCTTCATTGCATTGTTGTGCCTAGATGCTGCTGTTCTTAACAAGAAAATATCTTTGTATAAGTGATTTGTTATCTTTGCAAAACGGCGGAAAGCTTAATAGTTTGTTGGTGATGTTTAAAATGGAAACCCCCTGTAACCCTCTGTTATATCAGTGTGCCTCTATTTAGGTGTGAGTGAAGTGGATAAAAAATGTAACCCAAATCACATGTACATATGTATATCGCCAGACGAAAGTGACGAAAACAAACGCAAGCACTATCTACCACCCGATCTTAAGTCAAAAAGTAAAGATCGGCATCGATTGATATGATAAACCGGATGACACAAAACTACCAGACAATTGTATGATTTGCTCAAGTTGAATGTGGTAACCTAACGTTAAGCTACACCACCAAGACTGCCATCGGTAAGCGGATTTTAATTTAGGTAAGCAAACAGCTATGTTAGTAAATGTTTTTAAAACACGATTATTCTCTTATTAGGTATGGTTATATTTTTAGCTACACCGTTCCGTTGCATGTAATAGAACTAATAAAGTACCACTGGGGCTCAGGTGACGTTCAGCTGTTTTGGTTCAGAAACAACCTCGATCGACTTTATAATCGACCGTACCTCATGCAATTCGCTCCAGATCCCAGGGCATAACGGCACCGTGCCACCGTTTATCGCTTCACACTGATTTGCTAACGAGAAAATTATATTTTTTCACACTCGTTTACGAAAAATTGATTGCAAAATGCTCGATCCAGAACCGAGTGTAACACGCGGAATGGTTGTGTTCCGATATGAGCGTCAGTTTCGTATGTTGAAATGTAGTTACAGCCAAGTTTCGTTCTAGAATAACAAACCTACGAAACTAACCCGAAAGCCTTTTTTCTTGGCAAATTGGCACAAATGAAAATATGTCCCTTTTGCGGATCAACTACCTGTTGATCATTCGTGTAACAACATCATGCAGACACATGGAAAGGTTGGCCGGTGGAATTAAGCAAAACTATTTGCATTGACGTTGGGTAAATTCCTCTTCCGCAGGAGGTAGCTTATCCTCCTTGCTATCCTCCTGTTCTCGTTAGAATGGTAGGAGGAGAGACAACGACCACAGAATGGCTTGGACGTTAAAGGGAGGATTAAAGGGCTTTGATTCGGGAATAATTCCTTCAAGAAAGTATTCCTTTCTTGCTGTAGAGATCATATACAAACATTTATGAAGGAACTTTCTTAAGCTCTAGGATATCTTACTGTTTCGTTAAAGAAAAATTGAGCAGTTTGTACGGAATATGTCTAAATCTGCCAGCTAAGATTACTTGTCGGTTAAATGCTACTACTTTTTTTGTTTCGATCATAACGACCTTCAAACCTGCTACCCATTTAGTATTATTAGCAAACGACACACTTATTTATCAAGCTCAATCAAGAACTAAACAGATGATTCCCTGCACTAGACAGTTCTCATGGACATCTCTTTAACGGTGAATCACAGGTGTGCAGGTTTGAGGGAAAAATTCAATTTCCTTTCAAGTCTTGTGTCTGTGTGGGGCGCGCACCGTTCACTTTTACGCCCCAGAGGCACAACAGAAAAAGAATTGCCCGTTTTCGCTCTGCTCCCCTTTTGCGCATTGGTCGAACGGTGGGAAGCCATGCAAAGATTGCAACGATCACTGGACCGTGGCGGCATTATTGAATCAACGCGTCCTCAAATCCTTTAGCAATCAGAAACTACCGGTTTGGACTGCGGGAGAAGATTATATCGTGGTGTATTGCTAACGACAAACGTGCGTAGACTGATGGCGAATATTGGAGAAAATATAAAGGAAAGGATCAGGCCCGAAAGAAGTATCCGCGTTGCAGCAGGTATGGGGCGAGATACGCCGTGCCAGTTCGTTTAGCAATCGAATGTGTCTCAATCAGACGTTGTCTTCTGTGTATCTCCTCTGACTGGTTACCGGTTCCGTCTCCATAACCTTTGCTAGAGCATAATCTTGTAGCGTGTTGTAAATATCGAATGATTTTCTTTCAATAGCCAAAAAATGTATGCACCACGATTAAGATGTTGTTGGTGTGGGTTCATCAGCGGATGGGATGTAGGCAACAGATATTGGAATTGGCTATCCTTTCTTACTGGGGAGTAAAAAAACCTAGAACTCTGCGAGCAAGGATTATGTTTTTTTTTCTTCCAACCGCTCTGGTTGTTTGTGTCGAATAAGTAAGGAAGAAGAGATGACTGTTTTGGACAGATTGGAAGATAGCGATGAAATTGTAAGCAACCATCTCTGAAATCGGTTCTTCATATTGTTTGGAAGCTGTATGTTATTTCATTTTGAAATTATTATGCCATTTTAACACACTTTGAAAAAACCTTAGTTCCGTCAATGTCCTCAGCAGCTCAGAATGATTTTCATTGCAATCTAAAAGTTGATTTGTATGTACTTTTCTTACAAAATAGAGGCAGTTCTATAAGTAATGCCAATTTATAGACCGCGCCACATTGCTTGATAGCCATGTGTATAGCTAATTCTGCTGGATTTGATTTGAGATTTGACCACATCTGATGTCTATGTTTAGTGGATTTTTTCTTGCGGTTAAATTCATTGCTCATCAACAACTTAAGATCATCATAAGTTGGTTCATTGATAAATTGTACGAAACCACAAAACACAAAAAAGTATGGAAAGCCGTTTTTTGAATTGCGTCGGGAAGTTGCCACCACAAAGGACTCAATTTTAATATGACAAATCACATATTTAAAAAAATCAGAGATATTTAAGTAATTTAAAGCAAATAGTTATTGTGGCACATCCTATACATGCCTTAGCCTCGTACCTATGTTGGGCCGAACAAGCAATAGAATTGGTAATACTTGACCAAGCGAAACATCCCGGATTGTTCGGTGTCATTCGCAATGTGTAACTTACGCGTTGAAGGTAGGCAATACCATTGCATGCTCCAATGCTATGAGCTTTTAAGCTATCATAGTTATTATACAATTTTAGCATTATTATTTATTTTTATTGTGTAACATTTCTAATTTTATTTATGTTTCGAACTGACGAATTGAATCTCAAAGTTTTATAACAAGTTGCTAAAATTATCTCATTTGTTTAATTTACAACTTTCAACCAAGTCTAAAAACTGCCTCATTTGCACATTCTTTTTCTATATCGTGTTGTGGTGTAAAAAAAGTTCACTCAATCAGATTAATTCCATTCCCTGGTTGGTTATTTCCTCCATTTGATAATTATTGTAGATAGAGATGGTTTTGCAAAACATTTGTACGCTCTTCTTCATGGACGATTTGCTAATTCTTCCACCCCAAAAAAACCGGCGTTTGTCTGTTAGAGAAGTCACTGGTTGTAAATAATGTTTGATTACGCATACGGACAACGCGTCCCGACCGGAAGATGCACTTTCTTCTCTGTCTATTGATGGACACCGTTTTCGATCGGATCGATCTCGCGAAGATGAAACGAGACGGAACCGTCCTTGCGGCGTACCTACAACGGCGCATGTGCCCCCGCACCCCTCGGCAACCGACCGTTTCCCCATTTCCCGCAACGAATTTTTCCACCCATTTTCTCACGAACAATTTCCAAATGTGTGTCTCGTTCCCACACGGGAACCGAATGTTTATCCGGTGGCTCTAACCATCCACCTCACGAAAGTAGAGAATGCGATTCCGTGTTGTGTTGCGTTTCGGGGGTGTGATGCTGGGAATGTGCGGTTTTCGCTGTGCTGGAAACGAGGACCACCCAGATGATTTCCGACCAGCACAGTGTGCAGTAACGGTACTGTCGTGTATAGTTTTGTCTACTTAGGTCCATTATTGTGCTAGCAAAAAAAACCCATTCGCAACAGCAATAAAGGATCAAACTAGAATATTGGTGAGTTATTGTGCCTTCAACCAACAGTGTTGTGAGCAATTTCTTTCGAAAATGATGATTTACAAAACATACACATACAAACAAGTTGATCTAATCTAAGCTATTGTCGCAAAAAGCGGAACTGTTCATAACATACGGTCAAATAGTGGACAAATTTTCGCTAAAAGTGTTTAATTTTTAATCATTTTCTTTTCGAATTTGCAAAATCAGTTATTGTGTTATGTAAAAATGCCAAAAAATATTGAATTTCATAATTTTTCTGTGACGTTAGCCACCATTTACATAAGGCCTCTAAGTGATTTAATGTTGATAAACGAAACAAGCAAACTGTAGTGAATCCACTTCGGGATTATTTCTTACTTTGTTCGATCAGTTCGACCATTTAAAACCACTTCCACAATGCTTTCTAAACTGCAAAGAAAAAACCAAAAAAAAAAAAACAATTCTTTTAAATGCTCGTTGCATTTAAGGGCCAAAGGGACTTTCAATGGTTTTTGTGTGTGCGTTTGGTGTTAAAAGTTCCTTCTAAATCTCTACCGTGGGGAAACCAATTGCGAGAGTGTGAAAAAGGACGATCACATAATGCAGTCAAAGTGTCCTGCCACCGGCAGTTGACATCTACGACATCGTTTTGTGCACTTAGATTCGTTGATCCGTTACGGCTTTCGGAACACTTGGGAGAAAGCGGATTGCTTTTAAGGCTAACGATTGTAACAGCAACTGTTCTATGAAGTGATCTGTGTGTGTGTGTGCGAGAAAGAGATCAAAGTTGAGGATCGTTTAACCTGAAAAAACGAAACCGTTTCCGTTTCATCCCAGCCGTGCGTCTTTCCGTTGTTCGTTGTGGTGGTTGGTGGTGGGTGTAGTGTTTCAAGGATATTGCTTACAAATCTTCTTTTGTGATTTATGCAATCCATATGCTCTACGTACGTCATGTTTGGCTTAGTTTCCTAGGGCATGGAGATCTTTTGAAGTTTTGAGGACCATTAAATGACTTTTAACAAGTTCGCTTCTTCACAGCTTCCGACGGAAGCTTTTTGTTGTTGCCTTTTTTACCGGTAAATCGTTTGAACGAATCCACTTACGCACCGGGTCCATAAACGGGGCCGCTTGAAACATGGCCTGCAAACACACGAAAGATGCTTCTCTTTTTTTCACACCCATTAACCATCGGTTGGGAATGCAGAAACAACTCCTCATTTCATGTGCGTTTATTGCCGATTTGACTCACCCGTAAAAAACGCAGGAACTCCCCACAATATTTCATCTATTTCTCTCTCTCTTCGCCTGGATGGACGATTGCACAGATTGATGATGATCGTATGTGTATAAAGATTCGAATGCAATAGGGCGCAACAACAACTCATACGATCGAATGTGCGGACACTTTTTTTTGGCAATGGAGTGGAAAATGGGCGAACAAGGTGTTAGTTGTGTGGAGAGTGTGAAGTAAGAGTGATCTAGTCATCTTTTAAGTCGAAGAAACACCCTAGGAAAAAATAAAGAAAAAATGTATAAAAATAAAATTAAAATAAAAAAAAAATACCGCGTCGCGACATCAAAGGCTTCTTCACGAAAGCGCACTGCTCTGTCCTCTCTCGCGGCATCGGTGGGGGCGTTGTCATGAGGGCCAAGGTACGAAGAAAAAAAATCGGCATCATCGTTTTGTTGTGCCGGCAAAAGATCAAAAGAAAACAGACCGTGGTGGCAGGAAGATCAGCCCGTGAAAGAGTGGAGCGAGACACCAAGGCGATCGCAACATCGACACATATGCAGCACCACCCGACGACGACGACGACCTTACCCCGGTGCAAAAAGGGAAGAGCGCAGCAACACCAAGACAAGACATTTTTAATGTACGACTTTGGTCTGATCGCGGCCAACGTTTGTGAGTGTCGCGCTCGTGCTGTGGTGTGTGCAGTCCTTTACCTTTCACAAAACCACCGGGCAGAGCACCGTCACAGACGCACACCACCACAAACCCAAAGCGTTGTGTGCTCTGCCTTTTAATTGTTTTTTTTTGGTGGCGTTTCGTGTCACGCATGTGTTGTTTGTATTTAAGTATCCAGTGTAAGAGGGATAGTGATGTCCCTAGTCAACAGAACGCACAGATGACACGCAGGAGATGATGTACTAAGGAGGGACAGAAGTTGTAGGTCACCATTTGCCGCGGGACCTACTGGTGACAGATCGTCTCCGAATGCAAACAGACAGTGTGTGGGCAAAAAATTCCCAAAGGGGCCTTCCTCCCTCTCTCTGTGTGTGTACAAAAAATAACTTTGAAAAATTAAACTACAAAGCGCGTGTTCCAACACACACACACACAAAAAACGCCCTCTGATCATCCATCACCATTTGGGATTGGAAAACAAATTTTCCAACGATGTGATCAAGCTAACATGTGCAGAAGAATACGAAACGTTGGTGGAAATCTGCAGATGAATGTGGGTAAAAGTTTCCCAAGACAAATGTGTGTGCGAACATCAAAAGAAAATCCAATTAATGATTGGTAACTGCGCCGTGTTTAGTCGGTCAATCAATCGATTTTGCCAGCTTTGATTACAAATGTTGTTTTTCGTTTTTCGTTCCGGCTTCATTGTCCTTTCTGATGCGTCTGATATTTTAATACCATTTAACCCGACGCATAGGTCAATCGTAGGGATATTTCTTTATTGTAGAACGCGTTGATGCAGACCTATTTTAAACTCCACACACGCTTCTTATTGTTCGTAACATTTAACCGAGTGCGCCCGTCCCTGCTATCAGCAGTACGGAAAGGACGGAAATAATTATATTGAACCCACAATCGCCAATCGGGTTTGCCAATGATTTATTCTGCACTGTCCCCCCCCCGACCCCGTATGCAAGGGAGCTCTCCACCCCATTGTCTGTTCCCGCGCGCGCTTGTGGCGCAGAGGGCGGCTTTTTTGATTGATAGTGGTTTTGCTGTTCGGTCTTCTCACACGATGCGAAGTGCATTATTGTTTCCTTATCATGTTTCGCGGTGCGGTTTGTTTATTTTTACGCAAACGCAACCGGAACAGTTTCGCGGAGCCGATAGGGGTAAGAAAGATGATCATCGTCGAAATGCATAACGAATGGCAATGGTTCATTTTTTTTCTTTTCGCGGGGCCCAAATGATGCAAATGGGGAGATTTTTTTTATGGAAGAGATTTTTATGAATGAATTTCGTGGTGCAGTTCAGTTTGCGATATGATTCATTAATTCATCCAATCAAAAACTCACCTAGAGCAATAAACATTTCAGGTTATGCTTTAGCAAAATTGAGAGATTCTCTTTTTTTTCTCGAAAAAATAATATACAATAACAATTATTTAATTAGTTCCTTGTCAGGGATTAAAACTCCTTAGTTAACCATGAGTTATCGAAATTGAGGAATTTTAGAATTTCTTTCCAAGGGATGTGCTGCGGCTGTCAATTCTTCAGAACACCTAACTTTACCCAATTTTTCTGACTTATATGTTGTTTTAAATCATTAAACATTCGCATTATTCCAAAGTTCCTATTATCAACTCTTTTTGTTTTGTTTTAGGGAAAGTTTTTTTTTTATTTATCTTTTTCTTCAGCTGTGCTATGGTTTGGAGATTTATAGAACTCTTAAATTATTTTGTCTATAAGCAGCTTTAACTACTTTATGCATAAATTCCATATTCTTTCAAAACCTAAAATATCTGCAATGATAATTTATGCAATTGTTTGGGATAAGCCATGATCTTTCTTTAAGTAGTTGTCAATTTGACATGTTTACTGTCTTATTCTTGACAATTTACAGTTTTGAATCCTGCTGACACTCTTCCAATTTGTTTGTTCTACCAAAGGATATTTACCAAAATCTGCCTCCTAAATTTTTTATGATCTGTTTTTTTTCAGAGAATAGCGTTAACATTTCAAAATAATTGATAACGATTGAAAAATATTGGAGAATGACAAAAATCATGAACTGTGTTTGATTCCTAATACACGCCAATCTCTTTCGTAAATTCTGTTTGGTAGTCAATAGACCCGCTAAAAGATGAAATCAATTGTGTTTTCAAAGCTATTTTTGCTAGAAAATTATAGCATAATAGTTACAAAGTTATTATAATTCCAGCGGAGGTACTTCTATGTTTTGTTCGAACAAATTGGAAGAGATCCTTTTTATCCTTATTATGATAAGATGATGATGATAAGTCCCACCTGATACCCCAACATAGGTTGAATCTGCGGTTTTCGTTGAAGTTTAGGTAGGTTATTAGTCTGCGAATTAGAAGAAACATAAAAAATGTGAATAAATAATTTATACCTATTTGATGTTCTGCTACTGTTTCACCATCAGCTTAGAATAGTAGAAGTTTTATTAGCATTATTGTTTAAATTGATTAATTCCTTCCCCAATATTTTATCCATTTTGCTAACATAGATTTTCCAATTTCCTACACATATCGCACGTTTCCAAATCGACATTGAACCAAAGCATAAAAGCACACCCAAAAAAGCGTTCGATTTTAATTAATATCGCACCGTGTTTGCTGCAGTACAAAATCCCCTAGCTCTACAGGACCATTGTATGTTTGTTGAATGACTCATAATAAACCCATCGGCGAGCGCTTATGAAAGCATTCGTCCGTGGAAAAAGGGATTTATCTCTGGGCCAGTCGCTGCTGCACACGTTACCAAAACCCCGTGTGCTTCGGTTCTCATCATCTCGCCCTAAATTTCGAACGCAGCCCACTGTGTTTGCCATTGCCAGGAGAGGAATCGAAATTATTATTTTCATCTTAAACATATCGCCATCGCCGGGGAAACTGTTTTCAATATTCCTATTGCTAAGAACTAATGGTAGCTTTTCGAACGGACGGAAGGATATCGAATTTTTAGCTCACGAAACATTAGATTGTTCAGAGGTTTTACGTTTTCCCTTTCCGTATCGGGAAAGAAATAGAATAAACATAAACATCAGCAAGGTAAAACGCTAACAATGATGCACCAATACAAGCGTACTTGAGCCTTGGTTGATTGCCATTGCTTTTTCGTGCCTAGCCGTACCTAGCGGAGAATCCAAAAACTCAGCTAAAATTATGAGCGCTGCCTGCAGAAAGATGAGAATGGTGTGTTCCCTGTTTCATAAAGTTATGATCCCGGTATCTTCCCTTTTTACTTCGGTAGAATTATTGTCCTTCTGTGACGGCCAAAAGCGTACAAAGCCAATGTGAAACGGAGTGGAATATGAACGTTAACTTTTTTGTTTTACACGAATAGTTTAACTGATTAATTTTTATTTTTGCAAGATATTTGGTTAAAATGTAGGATCTTTTTGTTTATAATATTTTTATCTTCGTTCCCTCTCCTAACTGTTCACCAAGGAGTTCAGTTTTAGTTTTTTTTACCATTTGCTTGAGATTAAACCTTCCGGCAGAATATAAGAGCAGAAATGATTTTGCAAATTGGAAAATGATACTGAACTGCACGAGTGTACTAGACGGAAGGAGGGAGTTCTTTCCCTCGAGGGTCTTTTCGTTAGTGGAAATATAATCCTTCAAGCTGCAGCTGAATTTTCATGGCGCCGAGAGTACAATAAGGGGGAAAATAAGTTGCCCTGTCCGTGTTTTTTTTTGGGATGGCTCAGAAGAATGGAAATTTGGCCCACAAAATCTCACCAGCCATCTGAAGGCTACTGGGTTGCCACATTTAATTTAACTCGAAGCTAATTGCACACGCACACCCGGTAATGTTGGCCCGCAAATCAGGACTCTCGTCCCTGTAGGCAAAGCTTTCCTGCTGAGCTGCAAATTAAAGTCAAGTAAATTATAATTTAATCT
Source organism: Anopheles funestus (assembly GCF_943734845.2). NCBI lineage: Eukaryota > Metazoa > Arthropoda > Insecta > Diptera > Culicidae > Anopheles > Anopheles funestus. The sequence goes on from NC_064598.1 coordinate 46,356,134, forward strand.
CTTCCCCACATGCATGGTAGAAGGGCCTGTGTAAAGATGGCATTAGCGGTGTTTTATATATAAAGTTTTACTGCAGTTTCTCTGTACGAAACAAAAAACGCCGACATCATTTACCGACCGACTGTTTTATGGAACTTTTTACTTGTTTTATTGCCATACTTTGGTGTAACTAGCATGAACAGAGAAAGAAGTTTGGTGTTACGATTGGGCACAGATGCATTTTACCAATAGCCTACACAAGCCGTTGTGACCATTAGCTCATAAAATGGTACAATAGTGAGTCTTTGATATGTTGCTTCTTTGCCGATCGGTGTTCAGCTTGATCTGCGCTTGAAGTCGTCTTGCGTACCGAACCGGGTGATGGTAATGAAGGAAAAGGATTTAATAGCCTCAATGGTTGAACGAATGCACCGAATGCTCGGCTGGGATGTGCAGCAACAGCAGCAGTGGCCATATTTAAACCCACGTAAAGACGGAACCGTACCTTTCGAAGATCCTGTTTTGTGCGAAAGAGGTGCATAACCTCGTGTGTCATAAAATTGTACACCGTTCTTTAGGATGTTGTTGTGGAAGAGTTTCATTCATTCAATGACTCTATTCTTTTCGCCTGAAAGGATCGTAAATAGTAATATATGGATTGTTATTATTTTCCATGCAAATATTAAATATTTTACATCCATCCGTCACAAATCTTATTGCGAGGTTTTAATTGTCTAAATTGCATATTAAGCAACGTAGTAATGGCATTGTTAAGCATTGCTATTTTAATTGGTTTTTATTTTATTTTATTGCTGAAATTGCATTTAATTGTTGTCTTTCACAGTACAAATTTATTGCACAACTCTGTCGTTTTTTCGTTTCTGTATTGATTTACCTTTTAAACGCAACAGAATTCATTTTGATTGGTGGGCTTTATTTTAAACCCATTAATGTTTTAGCTTAAATAATTCTACTTTAGTTGAAGTATCATTTTTAGTTATATAATTTTTAAGTATAGAATCTTACAATTATCAATACATAATCCAACCATTCGAAATTAATAATAGGTTAAAATATTTGGTATTTTAATGAATTTAATTTTATGTGACTCATGTTCAATCTTTACTTTTATTTTATTTATTTATTTTGATAAGTAACAATTGTTATGGAATTGGATTCTTTATGTAATTATTATGTCTAACTCGTTGGTACAAAAATTGTAAATGGTTAATGATCACTCAAATTAAATCCATGAATGTTTTAATTAATAAAACAGTTCCACGCTTTAATTGCTTAAAAATATTTTTTCAGAATATATTTCTCAAAATGTTAAGAACATTCTTTGACTCGTGGATTAATGTTTTTATATTTTCGTTAGAAGTAATTAGCTTTTGGAGCAGTTTAAAAAACAACTCAATCTTTGATTAGGTACGATGTACGGCAACTAATAGCCAATTAATGATAGCAAATTCATTTCTTTATGTCTTTTAAAGCTTCATAACAAAAGAGATTTTTTTGTTGAATTTGAGCAACCTTTCATTATGATGCATCCCTCTCCGGTTGTAATGCAACTGGTTAAGAGTCGCCATTACGGCAGGATAATTATACAAAATCTAACTCCCACTTTGGCATCTTCATCGACGTATAGCTCCGTACGGATCTTGAAACCCAATTCAACCCTCTTTACTTGAAGAATACTTGTCACGTTGTCGTGTGTTTGTCCTTGATCCGCCATCATGCGGCAAACACACAAACCCCTCCGACAGACCGGTGGCATATTCGGGCGGCCATTTTAAGCCCCGTTCTGCCGGTGATTCGTCCTGATGTACGACCAATTGCACGGTCCTCTGTCGCGTCATGTTGTTGTGTCCTTTTTTTGCCAGATCGCATTGTTTTGTCGGCGGGCCCGGTAGAATGGGGCAGCAAAACCCCGTGCTTTAAAATTGAAGTGGAATAAATGTACGAGGTCGAACTAAATCCTCGTTGCAGGAAATAAAACAGGGGATTTGCACAAAAGATGCATGGAAAAAGGGCAGACCAAAAATTGTACGCCCGCCGCCGTGTTGGTTAGGGTGAATTTCTGCTCTGCTCAGGGTTACCAAAGTTTTACGTCCATGAACCAGAACACCCTTTCAGAGGTGCCCTGTTTACGTTGCTTTTTTAATCTCTTTTCATTTTAATTCTCTTAGTTTGATTTTTGCATTGGAAACTTTGCTTCCATGATGCTTGTGACGTGCGTCATTTAGATTTGATGTTTTCATCATTGAATGAACATATGTAACTTATAAGTCTTGGATTCTTATCAAAACGAGAACAAACAATTTGTTAAGTTGATCGAAATTGGTTTTTACATTAATAAAATGGAATGTAAAATCTATATTGAACTGAGAGAATTGAAGAATTTGCCAAAAAGGCGTGCAAAACAAAAACATAGTTAATAAAATGTATAAAACAAGCAAAATAACTCTCTTCTTTTACCTTAATTAATGTCGGAAAAGAATTCGTTTGTCTCAATCGCTGCAAAGCATATATGGTTTGTTGAAGCATTGAAGGACACACGAAAAATATTGTACTCGGTCGTAAAGCGTACCCTACGGTTGTACATCCCAACCAATTCCTTAGAAAAGAGGGCTTCTGTTGTAGAATGAAAGAAAAGATGCATTCATCCGTGGAATATTTCATAAATTCGGAACCGAAAAATGATTGACGTTTTAATAGGATTCCAGATGCGGAACTTTTTGGGACTACCGAAGGGCTCGAATGAAAGTGAGGAATAGAAACGGATGTGTTTTATTTATTCGCTTTAGGATTCTGTGCGCTTTATGCGAAATTTGTTGTTCGAGTTTTTTCTTGTTTTAAATAATCTTCCCCAATTTTATCATTAAACATGTACGCAGATGTTTGATAATTATTTGCATGAAGTTCAAAATGCGGAATCGATGACTAATAATGTGTTCGTTTTATTTACTTACAGATATTGCTAACGATTGATTACCCGAGGGTTTGCCAAACAAACGAACGCACGGCTGCAGGTAACCACAACTGCCTTCAAACGACTGATAACTGAGACTGTGGAAGTACGTGACGATTGCACGCTGCCGATGCAGTTCTTATCGAATAATTTGTACAAAAATTGTCTCGAGTAATAACACCGCAACAACGATCAGCTCAATAATAATAATCCCCCCGGGCCGGTTGAACGACCGATATTTTTGGTAGCATTTATTTTGCCCGCGTTTGCTAGAACTAGCCTAAAAGTGAATCAACTTTCAACGAATAAAAAAGCTGCATTTAAATTACGCGCTTTTGGCTAGTCCGGGATCGATCGTTTTTAGGATCGTTTTCGGTTGTGATCACCAGCGCATTACCGATGAATCAGCAATACTTTCATCAAAAGTTTGATGACTTTCACAGCAGTGGACCGAGACCACCCGTTCCCGGAGAGGAAAGCCGCCGGAAGGTAAATGCATCGCTATTTTTACCATTTTCTCAAAGGGTGACAAAAATGTAACGCATGCATTTGTTGTTGTCATCGTTACAGATGACGGAAACGTCACATTCGGATCGAACCCGAGACGGTTCGCCCCCGGCATACGTTCGATGGGCGCAGAAACTTGCCTACCTGTTGGAAGATGGTGACGGGGCCGAGCTGTTCAAGCGGTACGTCGAGCTGGAGGGTGAAGAACCGTCGAACCGGCTTAAATTTTACTTTGCCTGCGAAGGTCTGAAGCAGCAAACGGATCCGGACAAGGTAACGCAACTGATCGGTGCCATCTATCGGCGGTTTCTCAAGAAAGCACAGCCCGGTTCGGAGCTGTACGTGAACGAATCGCTGCGGAATTTTATAAAGGCGGGTCTCAAGAATGAGCTGGAGCTTACGCCGGACATCTTCGATCAGATGCAGGCCGATGTGGCGAACATTATTGCCGAAACGACCTATCCGCACTTTCTGCAGTCCGATCTGTATCTGCAGTATGTGCAGAACATGCAGAGCTCAAGCAGCAGCAGCAGTGTGATCGGCAGCGGTAGCAATTGTAGCCTCGCAGCGGCAGTGCCTTCAACAAGCGGTGGGCCCGGTTCGTCGGTGGCCGGCACATCGCACGGTGGAGCTGGCGGTAGTAGCGGCAGTGCTGGGGCAGGTGCGTCCTGTTCTCTTACGAGCAGCAGTTCCACATCCGAGCTGTTCCTGCATAGTTCGTCTGCGCTGCCAACGGTACACGAAGATGCAGAACTGGCCAATGCTGACTCGATTGAGCAGCTGTACGGTGCTACTGGGCCAGGGTTGGATAGTCATATGGCGTTGGTGGGTCCACCGCTTGTACCACCCAGTGCCACAGGATCCGCATCCACCTCCAAGGTTCCGATGACGCTGACAAAGGATGCGCTGATGGCAACGCAGAAACGGCGGCTAGAGATGAGGCCACCCGGGTAAGCGTTAGGAACAGTACACGAAAAGCATTTGTTAGCAACTGACCAATCAGTGCCCATTGTCTGTTAGGAATGAACTTGAGTTGTATGTTTTTTTAATTACAAATTTTATTAATTTAAACGTAAACAACCATATGTACGCTACTGCGTACGTTAATCGCAAAAGCAATTGTACGAATGGAATTAGAGATGAAAAAAATGCGGTCGGTGTTGCTATGTCATCAATGAATTCGGTTTACTGCCGCTTATACCCGCATTCCCTTCCAAAAAAAAACCATCCTTTGCCTTCCTTCATGTTGAGTTGCAAACTAATCACATAATCAGCACAAAAGTTCGACACTTTTTCTATGCTGATTGAACTGTGTATATGTGCTTCTTTGCGTATGGTTGTATGTAACCCACAATCGATACCTTTTGATTGAAATTCTTTTGTTAGAAGTGAAGTTCTTATCAACGAAACCGACCACAAAAAAACGGCAAATTTGTTGTCATGTGTACTAATTAATTTAAAGATCGCTACTCCATTTTTAACTGCTTTGAATCGTGTGTGTGTGTTTCATAGTTTGTTTTTTTTTTATGTTGTTGTTACTATAAATCACAGTTTTTGTTTTTCTTTTTCGTTTAATTAAACTCTCTTTCTTTTCTTCCCTTTCTTTTCTTTCCATTGCCTTTCCGTTTCATTTTGTTACGCACCACTTCTGTTACTTCCTGGTTACATTCCTGGTAACATCTTTCCGGTCACCGGCTGGTCACACAAACTCTTGGATCACAAAATACTATTTTGATGCGAAAATTTTGTATTTACTATTTAAATTGTTTTGTTATTGTTCCCATCATCATCTCACAACACAAATCATCGTCTTTTAACACATCCTGTGCACTTTCCTTCTCTATATGTTTGTATTGTGTCACGTGCGTCTGTGTGTGTGTGTGTGTTTATTGTTGCCGGCGTGTCCTGTGTATCATCACTGTGCGCATGTGCCTTTCCTTTCCCGGAACAAACCCTGCACCAAACCATCTGCCTGTCCAACCAACGAACGAACTGCTTTTATTCCTACACACGCACGCACTCTCTCGCACCATTTCTGTTTCGTCCTGTTGCTATACTGAACGGTTCATGTCCTTGCGCAAAACCTTGGAATCCCTACCGTTATGTGACGTACGTACGAAAATGTGCGCTCTTTCGTGCTTTTGGTTTGTGTGATCGGGTCCTCCCCTTTTTTAATGTGAACTGCCATGTTTTAAAATGTTCCCTGACTTCTCTTTTACTCACATACCTTTGCGCTTTTGAACCATCATCTGAACCACTGAACCATCATCTCAACCGTAATGCGTTATCGTTCCTTCCATTTTCATAAACGCTATTGTTTCGATGATTTTGCCCTTTTAATTGTGCCCCCCAAAAATTACACACAAACACACAAAACCCTTACGCATGCAGACCACGCGGCTACTCCGTGTACACCGCCTATGCATCCTATAATCCGGTATCGCGACGTGACTCAGAATTGGCCAGTCTGAGCTCCGGCCGTACCGATTCCGATACGATGTCTCTTTCGAGCATATCCACGTAAGTTTTTATTTGTTTATTTATTAATCATTTGTTTTTTTTTCTTCTTAATTTAGTATCTAACACACTTAGTTTCATTCTGTTTTTCTTTTTTAATCTAATATAATACGTTAACAATTTTTGTTTATTTATTTATTTATTTTTTGTTCATTTTCTTATTTGGTGGCGGGAATTGAGCGTAGCTTGTTGAAGCTGCTCTTAAACATTGACTTAAATGACTAAAAGATTTTTAACTACTTAACTGAACTTTGCTCTCCTCTATCGTCAACCATCAACCTGTGTACATCTGCTTTACCCTCCACAGTGATGGACGACCACATTCGCAAAGGAAACATCATCACCATCACCATTCGTCCATGGAGCGAAGAATGATGCGTGAAAATGCCTTAACCAACGAAGAAGTCGATACGTTTTCGGTATGTTTAATCCTGGAGCGAAAAAAGGATTTCTTTCGACTCTCATCTCATCGATTACCAATTGCTTTCGCATTGCAGATTATCCCACGGACTCATCGGCACACGCAGAAACAACCACCACCAATGGAGTTTGCAAAAATTCTTATCACCAAGCTGGAGAATGTAGCCCGCGAGCAGGAAAAGGATGAAGTTCTGTGTAAAAAGATGCAGGAGGTGAGAAATGATAATAGAATCATGAATGGGAAAGTGTCCATATTTTAACGTGTCATTTAATACATTCTCGATCGTAGGCCGAATTGTCCGATCGATCGCAGAACAAGGTGCTCGCTGATGCCATCCGACAAAAGCTGCAAGTGGACGACGATAACGATCAGGACATTCTGGATCAACACGTGTCGAGGGTATGGTCGGATCTAACGCCAAGCCGTTCACCGGGCACAATGTCACCGTGTCCAACGAACGTTATTGGTTCACGGTCGCGTCGTCTCGAGCTGGCCGGATTTGGAGGTAAATTTCGTATATGGTTAACAGGTTGGCTGTACAACGGTAAATTATTCACCTTTCGATGCATGTTTTGTTTTACAGCACAATCTATGCGTCATTCAAAATCGATGCCCGAAGGGCACCCGCTTATGGGACCCCCGATGCAACCGATGCCAATGCAAATGTCTTCCGGATCTCGCAAGCTTAATAACAAATGGCCGTCGGTCAATACGGACAGTGGCATCAGTCTGTTCTCTACCGACACGCTGACGAAACATAGCAGCAGCGGTGGCGGTAGTCGAGGAGAGTTGAGCCTTGGTAGCAGTTCACGTCCATTGTCGCGCAATATGCATTCGGACATGCATACCGCAACGCTGCTGCAGGAATCGAGCCGCCGGCTGGAAGATGAAACGCGACGGTGTGTTTTCCTTTCCTTTTTTTTGGGGTTCAATTCTTACGTATTTGCTACATTTTCTTTAACGAACCCAATTCATTTTGATGTTACAGTTCGAAGCGATATCAGTACCCACTGCCATCTAGTGCAATACAGAGCATGCCCTTACCACCGGTGCCAATGTCTTCGTCGGGCGGTTTTAGTAGCAACCTTCCACCGGCCATGCCAGCACCACCAATACCTGCCAAACCGCTTCAGGCCCCGAACGAGTTCACCATCGTGGTGTACTCGTTCTGTGACGAGGAGGTCCCATATAGGATAAAGATTCCCGGTACGCAACCGCCAACACTGAAGCAATTCAAGGATTATTTACCCAAGAAAGGAAATTATCGGTAAGAAACAGTATTCAGCCAGCTACGTATACGGATTGATATATCGCTATCCTTCTCCTTCGACCATGCTAGATTCTTCTTCAAAACGCGCTGCGAAGACCTGGACAATCCCGTCATTCAGGAGGAAGTGAACAGCGACAGTGAACCCTTGCCACTATTCGAGGGCAAAGTGATGGGTACCGTAAAACCTTCGGAGTAGATTTTCATTCGACTATGCGAAACCAGACAAACGGCGTCTTAGTCTGGTATGTTGTACAGTTGTGTCATTGCTGGGATAATTTGACCAACGGAGTTCTTAGTCTTAATCTTCTCGTTCGCGAGGGATGAATGTGTGGCTTCCATTAGCGTTAAGAGGAGAAAAGCGAATAGAAATCTTTAAATAGAAGTCACAGGGTATAAATGATAAAATACAAATTCTCCATCAGCATAAAAACAGGTCACAGAGGTTACACCATTGCCAATAGTGCCTTCTGATGCCCACACATCAGTATATCGGATGAATGCACTGCATATAAAAAAACAACACACGCATACGAACAATGAAAAGCAATCATTTACAATACCTGACAAAATTCGATTTTTATCTTTTTCGCACATCGATTTCGGGGCGTATTTTATGTTGAGATAGATAGGGATAGGGTCAAAATGGCGAAAATGGATTGAAATCAGTGCAGAAGTTGCAATTACCACCACAATCATACTGACTGGCAATATCGACGTAACGCGAGACGAGCAAATGAAATCAAATTGAAAGTATCAGTATTTGGATGCGTTTTATGAATTTTTGAAGGAGCAAGTAAAGTAATATAAATAGCAATCAGGACAACTGTGTAGTACTATAGTTTCCACCACACATTGAACGCATCACAAGTTCGGTTAAGCAGGAAGTGTTAATGGCCAAGTCGAGCAAAACTTAGTTCTTCCAAAAAGCAATGACTTGCGTTCGGAAGAAAAGCAACGAACGCTGGTTAGGGGAGCAAGTGTTTAATGGTGAATGTACGCCATCATTTACCATGTTCATGAACGAAAGACCGAGACCACCGCTCCTTATCACTTAATTGTACTATATTGTTTTATTCTTTAGTAGTTATCATTAATGGGCGTCGTTCCAGGTCGTGCACATACATACAAGCAGGTATAATAGGCTAATTGTATTGCAAATTGATTACAGTTTCTTTTTCGGTTCGTTCTACCACATTGTATATGTAAACATAGAGAGTTGCGTATGTAGATAAAGGGCATCATAGTCATAGGTTTTTATTCCGTTCCTCTGCCATCAATCGATCTTACCACGCGTCCAGTCCCACTCTTTACCTTTGTTTACTTAGTTCACACTAGCCTTATTATAGCATTCGAGAAACGAAGTCACCACGAGCAAGGATCAAGAACGATAAAGGATAATAATTTGTCGAAAACAAACGATACGATAGGGATAACGAGAATCGATAGTGAAGCGAAAAAGAGCTATATATATATGCACGTATGTATATTTATAAGGTAATATATATACACGACTGTAATAGGGAAGCAAAAGTTTAGTGGAATAGTGAAATATAATTGCTTATTTAAAATGCATTTTATGTTTTGTTGACTGTTTTTTTTTATTAAATCTATTTAAACATTATTATTATCATTGTAAAGAATTTGCAACAGGTAATCAAATTAGTTTTCAACACATTAATTTTGTGAGCTTTTATACAGCCGCGGGTGTTGCTTTATGCATTAGATCGCGTTCGAATAAAATTCAGTTGGTTAATGTAAGCTCTTTACATAAAAACTACGAAAAACTAATTATGAAGACGAATATTCTAGTCCTTGCATATTTCCACAGTTTAAATTTGGGTTGAGATAAGGACGCCGGTTCCACACGACCGGCCCGGTCATAAAATTGCACCCATAGCACGCACTTGATTAGCTGGCTACGAGGTAAAAATAATTTTCGATGAGGGCATGGCCGTTTCTGAAGCAAAAAACTTTGATTTTTTAAATAGATTATTCAAGTTTGTATCTGCAAGTCTTTGGCTAGGAAAGGATTAGATAAAACACATATATTTCAGAGCATTTTGCAACATATGTGGTTAGATCGATATTAGATCGGGAAAATAGGGTTCTTTACGCCAGTATTCTTTTCATTTATTTAGTGCATTACATAAAGTATTTTGAGTATGTAAAGTATGTCATAAAAATCTGTCGTATTTTTTTTACTAACGTTTACTTTTAACCTTTTTTGCCACATTTCCATTTCGCATAGTGTGTAGACTACCAATAACCGTCCAATTGGTTCGCTGTCAAATGAAAATGACAAAACACCTACAGGGCTACCAACGGTGCAACATGACAGCGACGGGCGAAACGTCAAATGCGTTCCTTTTGGATTGTTCTTCCACATTGAACGATCTGCCGCGTGTTGTGCTCCAATAAAATGTAAGAAAATTAAGGATCGAAATTGCTTCCTCTGTTAAAATTCCGTATCGTAAAATGGTGCAATAAGTAGCTCTAACATGGAACTATTTCCTCTGTTCAAGTACGCATCACAGAAGAGGGTGAAACCCCGTTTTGAAAATGGGATGTTTACTCCTCACTTCGGAATCTCGCCGCACCAATGAAGCATCCCAGTGGTGCGGATGGTGCGCTCGTTAGATATGTGTGTGAAGCTTTGTCGGGCGATTGTGCCGATCGCAGTGTCTTGAGAAAGATCCGTTCATTTGTTTGTTCAATTATTGCATCTTACGACAGCAATGTGATCTAATAAACAACTCTATGAATTGTGTAGTAGAGCGTCGTGACATGAAAGCAACAAATTCTAACCTCATTTTTACTCCTTTGAATGTTTTTCTTCCTACAGAAGCAAAAATGGTTGTTCGACCAGCATATAAGCCGAAGATTGTGAAGAAGCGGACGAAGAAGTTCATCCGTCACCAGTCCGATCGCTATAAGAAACTTGCCGTAAGTGTTTCCCCCTATTTGATACGGTCTGCAATTGAATGTGACTTATCTAAAGTGGTGGATAATACGATTTCCCTCTTTCTCTTTGTAGCCAAACTGGCGTAAGCCGAAAGGTATTGACAATCGAGTACGCCGTCGCTTCAAGGGACAGTACCTGATGCCCAACATTGGTTACGGTTCGAACAAGCGCACACGCCATATGCTGCCGACCGGATTCAAGAAGTTCCTGGTCCACAACGTACGCGAGCTGGAGGTCCTGATGATGCAGAACCGTGTGTACTGTGCCGAGATTGCGCACGCCGTGTCGTCCAAGAAGCGTAAGGCCATTGTCGAGCGCGCTAAGCAGCTGGCCATTGCCGTAACGAACCCGAACGCCAGACTGCGTGCCCAGGAGATGGAGTAAGCCGTACGATGGTGACACCACCTACTCCTGTACAATTGCTTTTGTCTATCGGTCGCTGCGTTTTGGTTTGGCGGATCTATTATTCTTTCTTCCGAAGGAAAGGATTCGTTTTGAGAAGTAATAATAAGAGATATTACACTTGAAACGGTAAATGTTTGTGTGTTTATTATCCGGCATGCAGTGAGCTAAATTGAGAAAACGGGCCACGTTATCCGAGGTGTGGCAGGTTGTTGAGGGCACAATAATTTCTATATTTTCCTTTGGAATTAGTCTTGAAGATTCAACAGAAAGTTACGTGTGTCCGCAAAGCTTGCTTTCCGGTGCATATATTTGATCCTTAATATTACGTACAAATGCATATCTTAAAACACATATCGTCCTTCAGTTTTCGGCGTTGACTAATTCCCTTACATGATTAGCTGCCTACCAGGCCAAGATAATCGTCCATCAGCGTTCCGATCGCAAACTGTAAAAGCGAAAAGTGTTAAAATTTGCATCTAGTATCCATCGATAATGTACCAACGTAAGTGCGATACTTACAATACCGGTCGCGTCTACACGGGTACCGACAATTTTGAGCCGTATTTTATCTTCTGCCGCTATAACACTCTCCCCATTGATAGCCCGGTAGCACGGGGGAGCACCATTAGGACAGAACTGCATATCGGCCGGGATGGAATGATGCGAGATGAAGCAGGACAGAGGTCCAATTTCTGCAAACATCCCCACCTTATTCACTTGCTTGACGGTCGCATCCAGCACCTCACCCTTGAACGGTCGGAAAACGATCGCTTTGTACTTGACCGGGTACACCACGAATCCTTGGCCCGGCTGTATCGTACCGGAACCGATATCATCGATGGTCGTGACGGCAATCACGAACCCGTACTTGCCCGTACAAGTGCCCTCGACCTCGGTGTAAAGCTTTTGTTTGACCGTTTCGATTAGTTGCGGGCCAAAATACCTTGGGTGAAGCAGAATCTCGTGTTCCAGCGATATCTAAAACGAGCACGAATGATGGGTGAGAGTTTATACAAACAATTGTAAAGCACAATAATATCGTTCATTGTGTACTTACATGGTAAAACATCGTTCTGCTGTACACGCGAAAAAACGCAATTCCAATTGGAAGAAAGTAATCCCGGAGCGTTTGGTCCGCTTGCGGAAAGTTTATGTTTTGAACCGAAAACCGCTTCGGCTTGACAAGCGGTACAAGCAAAACGAGAAAAAAAGTCAAGCCGTGCGTTTGTCAGTGTTGCCAAATTTTCCATGTTTTCGATTTTTCTTCTGAACTGTCATTGCCATGCACAATTTATTAACTTGTGCACGTATTGCCGCATTGTAATGTTTGTGTTTTATTATGAATATTTTCAATATTTATTTAAAGCAGAATTAAGGTCTAACCAGACACAAAAAATAATACAAACTGAAGTTAGTAACATGACAACGATTTGTTTCTATTTGTTTTTGTTAAGTTTGACACGCCTGACTATTTAAATCATTCAGTGATGTGGTACGCAAAAACATTTTCCTTTTTTGTTTAATTAAGCTGTACTGTACTGGAGTGTATGAAAAGTTAGAGCGATATGAAATTGTCGATTTGTCTCATAGCATCTTTTAGTTTACACAGAGAACACAGAGAAGATTGTTCCAACAGCATATTGCCAAAAACAAGCATTCGCCACATGGTCCGATATCATGTTTATCCGTTTTTCCCCACAAAATAATAGTTTACTGCCTTTCTTTCCTTGTTTTCCCACTTATACGCTTACTAACCATTATGGAACATTATATTCACTTTTACTATTGTATAATTTGCAGAGGCATTTTTTTGTGTACAATATGTTTTCCATACATATGAATTTATATTTGATTCGTTAGCTTTCGCTTCTTGACTCGGTGTAGGTTAAAAGGCAGAGAAGCGCTTTATATTTGAACTCTGTACTTTGTAGTTTGGTTTTGCATTAACGTTGTTATAGTACATAAAACACACGCACACGCACGCACACCTAATCAATAGCATATCGTCTATCTACGAGAAAGGTTAGTTCTGGATTTGCCGTCTTCTGCAGTGCTTGGGTAAAGCTAAAGTTAGGATCAAACCAGTGACACAATTTCCTTTGGTAATTGAGGAACCGGGATTAGCAACTAAACGATCAGAAAAAGAGTACAAAATAAAATCAAAGAAGACGATCGATCTGAGGATTATGAGTTGATCCCTGCAAGGGCACAATCACCATATCAAGCACGTTATTTTAGTTGTATAATAATAATAAAAAAAAAGTTGTTATAAAAATAGTTTAAAAATTATTCGTAAAATAAACATCAAACAGGTTCTTAGGTAGAACGATATTTTAAAATCTCACATTACGTTCATTTTTGCACAAAGAACTTTCTCCTGGTGTAGAGGAGTACGAGTTAAGTTGTAATACTGTTATTGCACACAGAGAACTAAGGAAACAAAACATGAACACGGATGAATCCGTGCAATTGACTAAAAAAAAGGGAGGAGCTGAGTAACAAAAATCAACAATCTTACAAAGTTTCTAGCAACTTCTCACGGGATGGGGAACAACGGAAAAAGGGCTAAAATTCTTACACTATAAAACAGACTTGAGAATATATGAACAACACCGGATCGGTGTAGGAGGGAATGTAGGACGCGGCAAAAATTCAAACCTAGTTAAAACATAGCCATAAAACATTTGTTAGTGTACCGGAACTTAAAAACGAATCAAAAACGAACTAAAACAAAACATTAACTTCACACATATGCGTACAAACCAACCGGAGGACAGGGAACATTAGAGATCCCACGAGAAGAGATGATGCTTCACGAGCATATCCCGCACACCATCCTTAAGTGGTTGACTTTGGACGGCTTCCCGTTTGGCGGGCAGTTCCCAGTTTGGATTAAGATTGAAAGCAAACTGCGACAGCAGGCGCAACTCGCACTTGATCTGTACCCAGCCGGGCGAGTAGACGAAGCTCCACGGTTGGTACCACTTCTGGACAATCTCGGTGCAGCTGCAGAGTGCTTCCAGCCACAGATGCAACACCTGTTCGTTCAACCCGAGACAGATCAGGGAGCGCAGTTTCACGTCCATCTGGGCGTGTGCCGCATCGTGGCTTTGGTTGACCGATTGCACACAACGGTACAGCAGTTCTTCGGGCGTTAGCACCTTACCGTCCTCATCGAGACGATAGGTTTTGCACAGCACCAGCCGCGAGTAGACCGATTCAAAATCCTTCTCGACTTCGCGCGTTGCTGCCTCCTCGATGAATAGCCACGGATGGCACGGTCCACCGAGAAAGGATGGACGCTTCATGCCGTGCTCGAGCACCTGCTTGACCGTTGGTGCTAGTGTGCCCCGTACCAGATCCGTAACCGTCTCCGAGATTGCATCGTCCCCGGCGCAACTGTACTGTTTGCTACGTTCGTCTAGCAGTTCCACGAATTTGGCCGGAAACCAACCGCGCAACCCGTTCAGTTCACCCACCCAGCAGTGTTCATCCTTCTGGCTCACGATCGTGATGATATCGTTCTTCCGGAAGCCCAGCTCATCGTCATCGTGCCGCTCGAAGTCGTGCAGTGCCTTCGCACGGCGGCTCCGTGTTCGCGACACGTTTATATAATTCTCGTGATCCTTCGCGTGACTATCCATACCGTAATCGGCCACCAGCTTAATGTGCGCTGCCAGCTTCGGTTCGATAGCGAGAAAGTGGCGGGCCACCTTCAGGATTGCTTCCCGCAGATCCACCAGCTGCTCGGTAGTGCGGATGTTTTTACACTTCAGCTCATCGTCCCCTTCGGTGCCATTACCGAACAGGATCGTCTGCAGCATGGATTTGGACTTTTTCATCTGCCGACGAACGAGCTGCTGTTTGGGAAGGTTTGAGGCCGCTTCCGGATTACCCACTAGCCCACCCTGATCGGCCATTAGGTACGCGAGGTGACGGCGACGATGCGTTTCAATTACCATCGGCGACAGGGAGCCACCGACGTCGAGCGATACCGCGAACAGATGTTCCACATCGTCGATGTCACCCGGCAGGTCAGAGAGTGAGTTAAAAATTTGGGCCGAATTTTCCAGATTCTTCACGTTCGGTTCCTTTATCTTGAGTAGCCCGAGCGTCAGCTGGAACAGCACGATCGACCCATCGTAGAAGAACCAGTCCCAGATGCGCAGCAGTATCTTCATGTGCACTACACTTGCGAACAGGGTCAGAAACCAGTGGAGCGTAATCAGGGACAGTTCAATGTCGTGGCTTTTAAGTGTTTCGTCCACCGCCGTCAGATAGTTGCCGATAAGCGTCTGCATGACGCGCTGATCGGCCTGGATGCCGAGCAGGGTGGACGAGTAGTAGGAGGCCGGCAGCAGATCCTCCACTATCGTGGCCATCATCCAGAAGGCATCTTCCTCCTCGAGCAGTAGCAACAGCGATGCCGCTATGACGCCCGTCCCCTGACAGTAGCCAATGTCCGGATAGAGCCAGGCGATTCCACGCAGGATGCGCCTCAACCGCGGCACGCCAGTGCCATTGAGCGAGCTGAAACAAGCGTTCGTGGGCATGATCCGTAGCAAATCCTTTTCGATTTGTTTCGACGTCATTAGCTGATCGTTGGAGGAAGCTTTCACGATTTCCTGGTAGCTCGTTTCGGATTTGAGCTTCTTCTGCAGTGCCCCGGACAGCCGCATCCACATCTGGGGCCGGAGCGAGTGTGGTATGCCGGCGCGCACCATCGAGCGGAGTTTCTCTGTGCGGGGTAGCACCACGTCGACGCTTTCCCACGTTAGCTCGGTCGCTTCCTTGTTGTGCGAGAACTCTAAATGCGCAATCCATTGCAAACGTTGGGCTGGATCCTCAATGAACGGAATGCTCAGCAGCTTGTTCGAGCTCGGCTCCGGACCATCCTCTTCCTCCACGCGAAACCCAAACTCGTCGAAACGATAGTCGGGCTGATGGTTCGGCGGTTCGTCCGGATCCGGTTGCCCCAACTTTGTCAAAATGTCCTGTGGCCACATGGACGGTGTAAGAGCGGAAAAAGGACCACCCGCCGTGGGCCGTACGCCTTCCGCGATGTGAAGTCCACCGAGTGCCAGTTCCACCATATCGGTATCATCTTCGGAGTTGGCAGATTCGAGCTTTCGCTGCGGAAAAGAAAGAATCAGATAACACAAATCGTTCCATTGTTTGCACTATTCCGTACCATATGTTCCTCTCTGCCAACGTAGCCTTCATGGTCGCGTGAACTAAAAAATGACATCGTCTTCACGCAGATTGTGGTGGTTGTTTTTCTCGGGAAACTGGGACTGTGACTGAACGCGAGAGCCTTGGGCAGAGTTACCCTATCTTCCCAAGATTTCCGTCACACTCGGTCAAAGAAAATTCCACTAAAAGTACGCTACGCACATACGGAACTGGCACATTACACAGTTTTCCCACCTTTTACCACCACCTTCCATCGACGAAGACGGCGACGACGACGACAAATTCAAAACAAAGTTGTTCAACCTACATTCAGTGGCTGGCAACATAGCATTGGTAATAACACAGAAAAAACAAATGGTAAATAGCGTTTTGAAGAAAGGGAGATGAGCTATGTGTACAAGAAATGAATGGAAATTTATAAATACACTATTACATACCTTTTTTTCGTGTATGTAAGATGAGAATGTTTAAATCTTTATTATTGCTAAACAATGAAACAACTGGGTTGCATGCCCCTGAATACTGATTCGCTATTGGACATATTAGCTGACAGTTTGCGCAATATGATTTTTTCATATTTACATTTCGAAAGTGATATTCGAAGGGAGAAAAAAGGTTCAAAAAAGGTTCAAACAAAATGAGGCGAAAGCAATCAACAAGTTCCGTTTAGTAGATAAAATTGATATATTTCTGTAGTGTACCAGCATCTGTCAAGTCGAAACAATAGCTTCAATTAAAATCGTTAAAATCTATATCATATACAACAACCTATAGTTGGATCATATGCAATAATCAGTATTTTCCCGTTCGATTGTGAACGTATCTGCGGATGTTTCTAGGCCAAATACAAAAAGTAAAATTTATTTTTTGTGATCTTATATATTGGGCTGCCGGATAGTATATACGATAACGGCGACGGTTTCAGACGACAGGGCCGGGGATCAAATCTCATCCGGACCAAGGACTGACGGTCCGGCTAGATGGTCACAATAAATCTAGGAAGCCAGAAATCACCGGCATGACCTTAGAGGTCGTCAAGACAAGAAGAACACCTATCAGGCGCTACAACCTCTTCGAGGTGTTCTGCTGTAGGAGTTCTTTAACACGTTGTGTGCCACGCTTATTTTGGTGATGTTTCCTAGCAGGCCACGGCGTTTTTGTTTACAAATTGACTGTCTATCATTTTTGATAGACATGGCCCCCCAGGAAATGTAACTTTCAAACTGTTATTTCTCCGCGGAGATACCACATTTTTACAAAAATCCTTCGGCAAATATGCAGATTAGACTTTAATGAACCTAATTATATAGTTGGTTTTCGGAAACCCTTAGTCAATTAATTTATAAAAGTATATTTTTGGGATGCCTTTTTTCGAAAAATCTGACGTTTTGTTCATATTGCTATCTCTTGTGTTGCGCCGTTCCATCGTCTGTTGTTCAAGCATATATTTGTCTCACTCGCACTGCAGACGATCAAACGGCGCGATATAAGAGATAGCAATATGAACAAAACGTTAAGATTTTTCGAAAAAAGGCATCCCAAAAATATACTTTTATAAATTGATGGACTGAAGATTTGCGAAAACCAACTATATAATTAGTTTCATAAAAGTCTTATCTTAATATTTGCCGAAGGTTGTAAGTAGAAAAGTGCAGCCACCGCGGAGAAATTGCAGTTTGAAAATGACGACTACTGTCTATCAAAAATGATAGACATGGCCCCCCAGGAAACTTCACTGTCTATCAAAAATGATAGACATGGCACACAACGTGTTAAACAGCTAAACAGCATTGACAGTACTGTAGTCTGTCAATCCATAATAACGGCCTTTCTGGAGGACGCATCAACGCCATCACTTCATCGCATTTCTATCTGTCTGTCTGCCTGTCCTCTTGTGTATAAAAGGACTTTACGAGCTGAGTCGTCCGGGGCCTGTCGAATTACAAGACTAACCCCATTTTCAAGGTTCGGATAAAGAAATATCTCCCAACCAATGTGTTTCGCTGGGCCATAAAGAAGCAAAAATTGGGAGCAAATTTGAATAAACATATCTTGCCTAAAACGCTTTAATATAATTAAATTTTTTGAAAAAATGCCTCCAATAACGACCTTTTAAGCGCTAAATTTAAAGATACATTTTCCCGACTTGTCGCCCCTTTTTTTCATTATCTACGAAATGCACTAATTGTTCGTTGGGTCGCAGGTCCGAAGTTCGAAAATAATACCCAATTTCGACAAGGCTCGTGCCCTGTTCGAAACCTTCGGCACTTTTCGGCGTGTGTGTTTATGCTCGCCAGGGTGCAATACTCGACGTACCGAGCCGCGCCATCTTGTTGAGAAAGATATACACACGGACGCGAATCGTGAACAGCACTTCGGACCGTGGAAGATCGCGCGTAGAAAACGGTGGGTGAACTAGTGATAAAATTGTTCTTCCGCAACGGAAGAATAAGCACAATTGCTTACCAAACGCAAGCGGAATCGAGGTGGATTGTATAGTGTGTGACCGATCAACGTGCCGAAATTTTCAACCCCGCACTATCATCCCGTTTTGTGTTCAGCGGGTAATGTTTGAGTATGTTGTGACGACGGCGACGGGGTGTGTGCGCACAAGTGTGAGCGTGTTAGTGAGAAGAGAAAGGGCTTCAACATCACTGCTTAGTGCTTGTGTGTGTGTTGGTGTGTGTGTGTGTGTGTGCGTGATTTCGGATGCTGGCGGATAAGCTCGAATGTTGTTCGCCGAAGCAGCAAGAAGTAAATCAAATTTCGCTCGTGGCAAAATACATCCCCGCTGTATTATCTCCGGTGGAAAGTGAACCCAGGGCGCGAGCGGATCTTCCGCCTGCAAAAGTGAATATCGGCATACCATCGGATGGTGCTGGGTGTGCGTGTGCGTACCCGACAGAGTGGTTAGTACCAAAAAAAAAATGTCTCAATAGTTTACGAATATGAAGTTGCGTTGCAGTGTGTTTTCACAGCATGTCCCATGCATGTGCGAAAGGCCGAAAAGAATTTAATTCAAAAACGTTAGTAAACAGCCAATGGTTGTAAAATGTGTTAACGCAATTTTGCGTACTTCATCCGTGGTTTGCTGAATTCGGTCAATTCTCTTCATCCCCCCGGGAAGAAACAAAAAAAAGCTTATGCTGCGTGCATGTGGTTGTGTGGATGGGTGTGTGTATGTGTGTGTGTGTGCGTAAATATAAGAAAAGGCAAAAGTGTGCGAGCGTGTGCACGAAGAGGGGAAGAGTGTAGGATTTTTTTTTATGGTGAGAGCAAGAAGCATGAGCGTGTGTGCGCACGCTTGCCGTCTGTCGGCGCTCTGATGCGTTCTTGCGTTCTCTTATGTGCTCAGTTAAAACCAACTGTAGCGAATTTCTTTTCCCTTCCTGCCTTGCACCACTACCAAACACACCCGTTTGCATCATCGACAACAACGGCGTTGGACGGTGACTGTCATCATCTTTCGCAGAGCGAAACACGAAAACACTGTGACACGGTGCGGGTTGTTATTATTGTGTTGATGAAGCAACGGCAGTTAAGAGAAAGAGAGAGAGAGAGAGAGAGAGAGGAAGCAATCTGTATATTGCTTTCGAGAGGAATCCATCATGATGCGTTCGTTGCACTGATGGTGCAAGTGTGTTCGGACGTCCGGTGTGGAATGATGGTATATGGTGCATATCGATGTGTGCCGTATGCTGCTCGATCAACGGAGGGAATATTCTAAACGCGACTGCATGGTTTGCTCAAATCTATTCGCGCTATCGCAGTAAACTGCGTTGAAGATGTGATGATGATGCGGTGGTGTAAAAATAACAACAAAACCGGAACCACATCATTTCGTGTGCTGTAAATCCAAGCATATCGGTACACTTGCATTAACCGTACCCAAGCAGTAAATTGTTTCCGTTTAGATTTAGGATATTTTTTTGTTTGTTGCTAGTGCTGTTGCTTCATTCACCAGCAGCAGCTGCTGTAAGTTGGTTGTGAGTTTTTGGGAAAGTAGGTCGCCCAATTCCCAGTCCGTATGGTGCGTGAAGTAATGCCTTTCCCAAGGTCATTTACAAATCACCCATTAGAAACCTCCCCTGCATTCCACCGTACTACACCGTACAACATTCCTTGCCCCCCACCCATTAACCATATGCTGTGGGAGCCAACACCGACTCCACTGGTCTGCGGATGGGAGTAAATTAATTGTGTGAAAATTGTGCCTGTTCTTGTTCATCGCCCTTTTTTCTGTTTTTGCTCCCAGATCCGTTAAAATTGGACGGAGGAAATGGAAAGCTTCACTGGTTCATTGATAGGCCGCTACGAATGAGCGGCCTAAAGCGGAAGCGCTAGATCGTGGCTGGTGGATGGAAAGTTTTGCGCAGCTCTCGCAAGCTTTACGGCACATGATCTGCCACTAAAATAGCAACCATCACAAAGCGTCACGCAATGTGAACTGAGTTTTGGTGTGTTGCCTGCTTAGATTTCGTACGTTGGTAGTAGTGCCGATGATGAAGATGAGGATGGTAACACAGTACGTTGCCATGTTGGCTCCCTCATCTCACTTTCGGCTCACGATCGTGCATGGCATTTCTTCTCACGCCGCGCTTCCCATAAGGGAAGGTACGTACCCTCGATGTCTATTGAAACGTTTGAAATGACCGCAATATGCCGCCATGTAGCCCACACAAACACACGTACAACGCGTACGAAAAGTTCCAGGATGTGTGAGGGAGTTTGTCTCCGGTAGTGTTTTAGTGCAGTTGCACTCCTCAATTCAATGCACCAATAAGAAATGCTCGATTAAATTTGTAACAAAAAAAACCTAAATTTTAACATTAACAATCGACAGAAATCTACAAAGTTGTGTGTGTTTTTTTTGGTTTTAGAAAGAGTTGTGTGGGGCGCGCCTTGTTCGTATGGTGCATTCCAATAACTCCACCACACGGAACAAGTCGAGTGGAGTGCTGCTGGTGCTAGAATTGCATTCTTCATCGTACCGGAACCGGGCCGGGCCTCCCATACGCATCTGCTCTATCTGAGCGCGGGTGAAGATGAATTTATGAAACCTTGCCCACTCATTCGCTCCCACACACATCTTGCTGTGTCTCCCATGGCGCCATTTCACTCGCTCGCTCTGTCTCTCCATCTTGCTCTCAGATGCATTTTTGCGCTCCCATTTTACGGCTGCATCCGTACTAAACGCGTCCGAAGTTGCAGGTTAGACGATGGGCGGATGGAATTTTGTACTAGTGCTGACACACTTGAAATCTGCAGCAAAGTTGAAGCGAAAAAAAAGGGCCACCAATCTAAACTCTAGCAAAAGGGCTTCATTCGTATGCGATGCGGAGCCGTTTCCGCTCCTCAATCTCATGGTCTATTTCGGACGGTCTGGCGTCTGGCACGTAAATCAGTAACGTTAAGTAGTTTACTTTTTTTTCTCCCGTTGTAATGCCCTGCTCTTGGTGGAGTTTTTCTATATTTTTCTTCTTTTTATTTCTCTCTCTCTCCTTTCCTCTCTCTCTCTCTATTCCGTTTGGTGTTAAGGTTTGCAGTCTGTATGGCTAAATTTGATTGCATTCCTCAGTATCTCGCTCGTAACGCTTTTTCTGCGCTTAAGTTACAGACATAGTTACCGATGGGCGGACTGCATCCGTACAGATGCAACTTAATGCAATGTATGCGCGTGTTGATGTGGGTGCATAATATATATGAAATGGAATTAATCAAGAGATACAAAAGGAACAGGGAGTAGCCCATTGAGTCTAGTCGCTAATCTATATCCCGTTCCATACATTATTACCCAAGGAAAGATCTCACAATGGTTTCCTACCTTTTGTATTACTTCACGACAAATATTGGAATATTGGCGACAGCTTAGGAGCAGTTAGTGAAGTAAAGTAGAAGAAACGATTGTGGAACATATAAAGAGCAAAAGATGATGATGATGAAAGAAGCTTTTAAGAAATCATCACACATTATCGATTTCAATTAATTCGACTATTCTTGAGTTACAACGTAACACATTAAGACGTTATTTTTTTATTTTATTTATTTTCAAAAAAGTGAAAAAATAAGCAGTACAATGATTGGTCGCACTATTGCGTATTTTGTTTCTTGGCTGCGCACTTATCGCTACCGAAAGACTTAAAAATTGTTCACATGTGTTGGTTCGGTGGATTAAATTTCCAACGTCAAAACTAACATGCTATTAAAAATAAATAAATCACCTTTAAAATGTTAAGATAGAAACAATAAAACACGATTAAGATGTCTCAAATTTAGATTAATAACATTTGATTTATTTTTTTGTCCAATTTATCAAATTGTTTTTTTTTTCGTCATTTGTTCAAAGGATAACTCTACTTAAAAAAGGAGTTGCACTAGTAAAAAAAAGGACAAAAGCAAGGGAAGAATTTCGTATTCGGTAGTGTCTCACTCACCACCGGTTCCATTTAATCGCTTTCGTCGAACACAAGCCTGGCGGAAGAAGAACCGACACCGTCCGAACCGGTACGGACGATGATGACGACGACGACGACGAAGATGGCTCCGTTCCAAATGATCCATGTAACAGGTCATTTGAGAATGTGTTACGCTAGATTAACCTTCTCCAACTGTCGGCCAGAATCCTTCGCCATTGGCATTGGCCGAAGCGTCGTCAGATGTTGCAAGCATTTTGTCATCTTGGTGCCATCTTTCTTATCGTGAGGCTACCAACAACAACAACAAAAAAGACCCCTCCAACACATGTGTTGGGATCTCCGTTTTGTCACGCAATACTGGGCGCCTCCATTATGTATGGTTCTGCATGCAACGCACATTCGCGCGTGTGTTGGTAGAAACAATCGTTGCCGCATGGGCGAATGTTAACCGATGACTTAATTTTCCGTTACAATAGTTTTTTTTCCGGCCAAGTGAATCATGGGCTTGATTTTGAATAATTTTCACGAAACCAATATCACTAGAATGAATGTTGTGTGTAAATGTACAACTCAAACTAAGATAAAATTGTTTTTCGTTCATAAATCTTTCACGATGGTTTAAAAGGAAGTTTTAAGGTATTTTTCAGACGAAACATTATGCACGGATTATTGACGTGATTAATGTATCTAGGTACATCCGCGTCTTTCATTCTACCGCTTTATCATTCGTCCACAACTGGTACACATGTTGAAGCAGCAGTGAAAAATGAGAACGAACGTTCTGCGTCTCTTTCAATTCATGGTTTGGTAGATAAGGATATCCATATCCATTATAACGTCAATTTCATCGATCCTGTGTATCGATTTTCCTCCATCACTATTCTTTCCCTTTCTATCTTCTGCTCTATATGTATCGGCTTCCATATTCGAAAGGGGTTTTCTGCATTGATAATTGTTCTGCCCAACTAGTGCACCGAGCGATAAGGGTTTTTGGTGGAATTATTTTTTTTTTCGTTCAAAATTACACACATCGATGAACGAATGAAGATAAGATGGTAATCCATGGGTATCTTCATGCTTATTGCACCATTTGGTGCCTACAGTGTGTACCAAAGCGTTGCGGCTGCAACTGAGTATGTACCAAAGCGTTGCATTACGTTCGACCTAAATTTGTAACGAAAATTAAAAAAAGAAGTCGCTTTAACTATTGTTTATTTGTATTGTACGTTTTGTGTTATAGAATTAGAGTTCCTTTCATCCGGTGAATTATTGCTATTAGAAATAGGGGAAGGTAGGTAAAGACGAACACTGCGAGGAAAGATGGACACCTTTTATAATTATGGGAAAAACAATTTTATAAAATATTTAAATTATGCAGCAACATTTTGAGCAAAACATTTGAGAACAACTGTTAAGTCAGATTTGTCAATCTCTTAAAATTGGGTAATGCCCAAAAGTGTTCCTCCTCAGCCAGCTAGTGGATGTAATTTGGTTACTACTTGTGTCAAGTTCTGTTGCGTCTTGAAGTAATATTTTCGGCCGGTTTAGGAAGTAAACGGGTTGTCTGGAGTACCAAGCACACTCCTGGTGAAAAACGGTAATTATAACAAAAAAACAAAGTGGGAAAGACGGACACGTTGTTGAAGGTAAAGATGGACACAGAATAGTTTGATCCATTTTGCTTTTGTTATCAATTTATGGTTTATAGATGCCAACAAATTACATTCGCAAGTGCAACCGAAAATCATGGAGCTCCCAGCAGATGAAACAGGCACTGAAATCTGTGAAGAATGGAAGAGCAGTAAAAACAGCAGCTCTAGAATTTGCTGTTTCTCGCACGACACTGATTAGACACCTCAAGAATCCACGTTGCTGTTTGAGAACTGCAATTAACATTTAATGAGATTGTCAATCGTTCCTTTGAATTTTTTAAATAAATACTAACACGTCTAAACGACATAAACAGTATGTTAAATAAATAGCAATATGTTAAATAAATAAATATCTTGGGTTTGGGGCGGCCCGGTGGTACATGTGATAAACTGCCCCAGTTTCACACGACAGGACCGTGAAACAAATTCCATCCTGACCGTCTCCCCGTAGCGTCGACTAACTATCTGGCTACGTGGGAAAATCAGAAGTCGTTAAAGCCAACAAGACAGAGAGAGAGAGAGAGAGAGAGAAAAGAGGGAAAGATTCATTAAGATATTGCAAAAAATAACGGAAGAATTGCTTCATCGGAAAAGATTTTGTACAGAGATATGACTAGCGATGAAAGATGGGTCTCATACGACAATCTAAAATAATTGAAAAATATTGAATCATCGACAGCTAAAGGGAATATTCATGGCAAGAAGTACAGTTTCTTTATATGGTGGGACCAGCAGGATATGTTCTACTATGAGCTGCTACAATCAAACCAACAGATCACAGAGGGTTTACCGAAATCTATAGATGCGTATGGCGTTGACGATTGCGAAAGAAGGAAGTGGGAAGTTCTCAGTCTTTTTGTTCCGGTCTTTGAAGGATGATCCGGCTGATCAGTATTTCTTGAATTACGAAAACATAAAACAAATTGATCGTTGCATTGATAGTGGCAAATGAGCCGTTTTCTCTTCATCACAAAAACCATAAATAGCCTGTAAGATGGGAAGCAGTCGTAGAATGTGACGGAAAATCTTTTAAATCATAATTAAACAACCAATTGTTCACACGAATGCTACAAATATCGATAGGAAACGCCATGAACTTATTTGTACTCCTAATAGATGATTTTTTTTTTGCTTATCACTGTTTGAAATCATTGCCGCTGCACTTCGTCTTACTGCGCACTTTCTTCCTGAGGTATGGCGAATATATTCCCCCCCCCCCCCTTGCCAGTGCTAAGTATATTTCAGTTTGAGTAAGTGTTGGCGCGCGTACCGAACCGATCGGACGATGGATCGCTATTATCTGGTTTGATTTGTTTGTTAGAATATGCGGGATTTGTTTTGTTCGTTGCCTGCAATGGCTTTACACATTGCACAAAGTGTCTTTCAATGCATTGTTTGACGCTGTTCGTAATCCGGATTGGAACACCACTGCTGCAAGGGTCGTCATCAGTAGGTGCAGTATGAAGAGAGGATAATCAGTGATCGGTAGTAGGAACCAGGGTGATGTTCAGCAGGGAAGAAAAAGGGAAGGGAGTGTTGTTAAAGATTGAAATGAAAATAATCATAGCAATAGACAGGTTGCTATGACGATAGCACGTTACACCCTACGTTAATCCGATTGCTAATAGCGGAATTTTGCTGCCGTTGTGTGATGTTGGCCGAGGGTAGAAAGGTTGGAAAGTGAGCCGTGTATAAAGACGCGGCTGCTGTAAACAAAGTTCAAGCTCTGCGCCCGGTGGGACGTAATACTTGGAAGAGGGCTTTGAAATTATTCCTGAACTCGTGAAGGCGCGTGTCGCGTTAGAACTAGGTCAAACTGTTGTTGGGTTGATCTTTATTTTTCTAGTTTTGCTAATATATTGTTGATGTAATAGAATTTCGCATCTACTTCCCTTTTTTAATTAATCCCTTCTGAGCGTTACAAGTAGTAGTGCAGTTTAGTGGTCTGCAAAAAAGATTGATCTTTGGGATTAAAGATAACTAATGTAAGACTAAAATCGATATTTTTCCTTTAATTTCTAATTAAATTCCTGTTATCGTACATGGCTCGTTAATCAACATTGATTTAGCTGAAAAATAAACAACGTTTTGAAATAAAAAACAGACTTTTCGAACACCAAAATGGTCATTCCAGATTGTGCTGAAGACAAAACGGCTACGTACGATGACAGTAAAAATTGTGAAAAAATTCAAAAATTCTCACTGACTTTTTGAAATTAAAGAAGTATTGAAAAATGAGTAAACTGTATTTATTGTATAAATTATTACACGAAACTTTTTTAAATAAATAAATTCTATTTCCAATTTTTTAATCAATTTTCTTTTTTTCTTTTTTCTTCTTTTTTAGATTTTATCACCATTCGAGATTGGCATTCGCATCTCAATCACAAGTCAGCTGAAGAACACTTCTAATAAACTGCTTCATCGTCTGCTCCAGTCTCTCGCTCTTTCTCTCTTTCTGTCTCTCTTATTATATCTCACTCTCGCTCTTACGTAGTGCCTGTTGATTTTCCACTGACTCATTCTGGCATTTCGTCCATTGTGCTCGTCAAATACACATCCTTCCTGTACCGCGGAACCGTTGTGGTGGAAAAGTTTTCCTTTGTAACCGACACACACACACACATAAATACACATACCCGCAAAGCATCAAAGATTTCTTAGTGAAGTTGTCATTATGGCGGTGGTCACCACACCACACCAGATGCAAAACGCTTGCTTAGCTTAGAGCTCACCTTAAGTGCGTTGTGTGCTCTTTGTTGTGTGTAATTAAATCGATCTTGTGGTGTAGTTTGGAATTTTCCACACAACATATTGGTGTTATTGTTTTGTTATTGTGCAGTGTACTGATGCGTGGTTTACTGTTTCTATTTTAGGTTTAATGTCAGTGTATGATAATCTGAAAGCCGTACGAGAGCTGTGTGAAATGTGAGCAAGAAAATACAAGATAGCAATAGGCAGAGCCGCGCAAAGGAAAGGAAAGAAGCAGAAAAGCACATCGTCGCCAAGAAGTGTGTAAAGTGCATCAACGGGAGAAAGTTCTGTTTCAGTAAATAATCAGTGGTGCTGTTGGTTGTATGCTTTGCCTGGGTGCATTATCCATCGTTGCAAATATTCCAGCAAAGGTTCAAGCATCCTTTCAGTTGCGTTATTATTATTTTTGTTTTCCGTTTTATTTTTAAGTTGGTTTAGTTGGGCCCCAAAAAACCAACTGGTGTCCAGCCAAGTGTGTCTGTGTGTGCGTGTGCGCGTGCGTGTGTAAAGGGGTTTCTGGTATGTGTGCTGCTGCAGTGTGTTGGCGTGTGTGTCTGCCGGGGGCATGATAGTTTCCCCACGATTGGCTTCACTACTCAACACTAGCGGAGGCGGTATCGGTGGTGGTCGTTGCCGTGGTTGCAACGCCATCGATTCCATTACCACCGGTGGCTTCGGCAGCAGCAACAGCACCAGCACGGATCGTTACGAAGCCGGATCCTTGTGCGGAACACGTGCAACCGGAACATCACGCCGGGCCAACGGACGCGTCCGCAGCAACTTGTTGATCGGTAGTGACAGCAGCGCCGATACCATCGTGCAGCAACACAGTACGGTCGCTGGACAGGACGAGTTCGGCAAGGCAGTGCATTTACGTGCAAAAGTGGAAAGTTTACAGTACGGTAGAAATTATAGTTACGGCAACACATTAACAGCGGCCGCGATCGAAGATCGCCCAGCAGCAACAGTTCACGGGCACGCTGGTGACGGTGCGGAAGGTGGTGACGTGTACGGGTGTGGGGTTTCCGGACGCGGCAACACGAACCGAACCGGCGCAACGGAAGAAGCGGCGGCAACGTTTGCGGAAGTTGCACGTCTCGGTGGTGGCAGTGCGGTTGGCAGAGAAGTAGCGGCGGGATACGAAGGCAGTGTGGGTGGCAGCGGAGGCGAAGGAGGAGGAGGTGGTGGAGGTGGAGGTGGAGGAGGCGAAGAAGGACGAGTGAGACGCGTCAGGACGACGAGCGGCGCCCAGCGGCAGCAACAGGAACCGGCTGTCCCGAAAACGGCCAGTGCCGATAGTGGTGGTGGTGCGGGTGGTGGAGGTGGTGGATTGGGCGGTGGTGGTGGTGGTTACGGTGAAACCGCTGGTTTGCAGCAGCAGGAGGGTGTACATATCGTGTTGCCGGTGGCGTCGTACGTTGGGGTGGTGGGAAGCGGCAGGCGCCAGTTCGCGCACGGTGTGGAAGAATCCCGTCCGCCGGTGTTGGACGATCCAATCGGTGGCATAGTGGTAGTGCAGAGCGGTGACTGTACCAGCAGTGCCGGTAGTAGCGGCGGCAGTAGTAGCGGCGGTACCGACGGTGGTATCAGTGGCATTATCAGTGGCAACAGTGGTGCCGGCAGTAGCGCTAGCTGCAGCAGTACGTCGAGCGGTGGTAACGGCATAGCCGGTTCGGTGGTCGTGCCGGAAGTGCTCGGTGGTAGCTCGCAGTACGGTTCGATCGGTACCGGACGGGGCGAGGCAGCGGGTCGCGACAGTAAGGAGCGGGAGGACGAGGGTGGCTCGAGTGGGAGCGGGGGGAGCGGCAAGCGGATACTTGCCGTGAACCGGAACATCGACGATCTGCTGTTCGGCAGCGATCTCGACTCGCTGATCAACGACAATATCATTTATGGCTTCAAATCGCTAAAGGTTAGCCGTGCTCAGTCCCAAGATCAGCTGGACTATCAGCAACAACAGCAGCAGCAGCAGCAGCAGCAGCAGCAACCGTTCTATCATCATTACCATACGAATACGCTGCATTTGCAACAGCATTTACTGCAACAGCAGCAGCTACCAAATACGGCAGCAACGCTGGGCTACCAACCGTACCAGCCACAGCATCTACAGCAGCAACTACCAACGCAACCACTTCATCCCGGTCACCATCAACAGCAGCAGCAGCAGCAGCAGCAACAGCATCAACAGCAATCACACATTAGTCATTGGATTGAATCGGAAATAAGAGCAAGCGGTAGTAGCAACAGCAGCACCATGTTGGCCGATAAAGCGAAACAGAAATGTAAGTACTTGTAGCATGGAAAAAAAAGGTTGCATTATATTTTATTGAAAAGCCAAAAATATGGGTTAGAAGAGAGTAAAAGCGAGAAGTCGAGTCTGGGAATAAGAGTCCTCTTTTTTTTTTGTAGCACTACAACCAGTCAAAGTCTCGATCTGTTGTTGAATAATCAAAACCTTCGTACGAGGTTACACTCGGGATTGGATTTGGTGTACCCCGAGTCTATTGTGTGAAGATTGGCGCCCACACGACCGATTTGAGAGTACAATTTTTGAGAATATAATTAGGTATTTTCATGGTATTTTATAGCACTTTTCGTGCCTAAAGAATTGACAAGAAATTGGAGAAGTTTGTAACTTCTCAATCACCTTTAAACGTACAACAAAATCCTGCAGTTTACAAACTGATTACAAACTAAATTAAGATATCATTAACAGTAGAACTACCGGACGAGTCAAATTAAAAGCTGATACCGTTACGGATTTGTGCATCCTGTAAGGGCAAATGAATTGTTGAATTGATCATTTAATATTGTGTAGTGCAAAAATCATTTGTTGCCTTTTTGTCCAACGCTCTTAAATTCCTCATCTTAGATCAGGATGTATCTTACGCCAATGTATTAAAGGGTATATTATTTTTAAGCCTTCGTTACTCGAAATATTTTTTTCCATTCGGCTAAGAGCTAAAACCGGTGTCTGGAACTGGGCGTCTGGGACTTCTTATCATGATGCTGTTTCGATCTCGACCGGCTTGGCCAACTGTTTCGACGACGAAACTTTCTCTTTGCTTGAAAAAAAACCTCCCCCACTCGATCCTCCCACGACGATTTTCCCTGCGCTGCGAGACGGTTCGTTCTGACAGGCCGAATTTTCCGCCCAGTTCTTTGAACTGTAATTAAAACGCATAAAAGCCTTACGGAACCGAGTCTTGGGAAAGCGGTTGTGCGGGTGTATGTGTGTGTGTTTTTTGGTGGAAAACTCTCCAAACTCTATCTCGAGGGTATTAGCATGTGCTGTTTTTTTTGGTGATGGTCGTGTTGCTGAGAAATATCGCCCGACGCGTCTACGCGGTTGTTATTTGTAGTAAAAGATTTCCTTCCAACTTTACACCGTCGTGGGCCGTAGTAAAATGGGTCCATTACGAACGTTATGCTAGGGCAGGTCCTGGGGGGAAGGGGTTTTACCTTTCGGTTAATTGGAACGGCCAACGGTCTGAACAGTATAATGTTTCCCGGGAGAACATTTTGTCCGAAAGCAATCATAAATTGAGTATCTAATCAGTAAAACGTTTCAATCATTTTACACTATTTCCGGTGTCTTTGCTTTAATGAAAAACCGGCAGAAAGTATACTTGATTAAAGGTGTGTAATAAATGAAAAACTTTTTGATACGACCTGGCCGTTCTTAAGAAGCAAAACAAAAAACAAAATGGAAAATTTTCATCATTTCACATTAGTTCGGATTGATTATCAGAAAATCAATATTCAATAATTAAAACATATGACTTCTATGGAGCTAAAGATACTGATCGGAATGGTTTCAAACGTCAACCAGAGCACATTCCATGCATCATGTAAAAATACACTCACTCGTTGAAATTTGTCGTACGCACAAAAAAAGGAAAGCTATAAAACAATCGCTACAAAAACCCCGTTTCTCTTTATTATTGTCACCCTCATAAAAAACTCGCTTGCAGCTTATGTCGGCGTTAGTGTAGCGTGTTGAAACAATTTCCTTACGCGGTACCGAGTCCACAGGAGACTCATTCGTCCGTAAACAAAGACAACCCCAAGAAAGCCCGCCCGAGACAAGGATCTCTTTGTGTGATTGGTTCTTTGCTTTTCCAGAAAGCTCCCCTTTGCCTTTCCAATAACTTTCCTTCACCTAGGCAACATAAGACAATTGGCCAAGAAAATAGTCTTTATGATTTTGCGTTTTCTTCTTTTTCTTTGTGACACGTGGCACCATCGTCTCCGTCCTTGTTACTAACCTGCATCACTTCGGTTTTGTACCATATTTTTTTCATTGGGAATTCCTAATACCAGTGCGCAATCTCTTTGTGTTGGTTTCCGTTTTTGATACGTTTGATGCTTGAAGTGTATGAATGGACAATATTATCGGTTTGCTTTATGTTTTTTTTCTTCCCACCATGCGCCTCCATTAGTCAATGCAACAATAATGGAGGCGCCTAGTACTTTGCGCGGATCACGTTTTTGGTACTGGTACATAATTTTATAAAAGGAATTATATTACAGCTTGTGTAAGAATTGTATACCTACCGTAATATGATAAATTTTTGGTAAATATTTTTGTTTTGTTTTTGGCCTGTTTTTGTCCTATAGACGTTTAACTCTTCAAATGCCGTTGAAGGTGTGTATCGCTGAACGCACTGGTGTCTGACGTTACTTATTATCATTTTGCCATTTCGCATCGCATGGTGATAAGAAAAATCCGCAACTGTCTTACACAACAACATTGTATAATCGGTGCTGTGCGGTTGGGTGTCATAACTATTTCATTTTATTGCCCCGCTCTCTAATCTTCGTTGGAATTATCCTGCGCTTCAAGCAAAAGGGTCATGGGAAATCCCCCCTTCACCGTCCACCAAGGGGTGCGATTTTTGTTGTTGCTTTGAGCTATCTTGAGGGTAAGGTTTTTTTACATTGTCCTCTTAGAAATATATATTTTTGTAGAACTAAGATGGAAGGAATGCATTAAAGTTCAGTGCAATTGCAGTACGCTGGAGCTATCTGTCTTTACTGACAACAATGTCATAGAGGAATACGTTTGTTGGTGTAATAAAAGAAGAAACAGTGTACTGGTCTGTTTCCATATTGAGCGGATAATGGAAAAGGCCCTGCTTATCGAAGCTTTTCTTCCGGTCCAGAAGATTGTTTTTGTTTTTAAAATGTTACCAATTACAGTAGAACGTGGTTTATTCGGGGTACTCGAGACCGGACGGGACGCCGGTTAATCGATTTCTACGGATAATAGTCCGTTAAATGTCAATGTCACTTAACTTAGAAACACTTAATTTTTCCAAAAATCCAACACTTGGTCGTCCTGTTCCAGAAACATATTTATGATACTGGATCGGTACAGTCGTTTCAGTAAACTTATTACTCTCTGGTGCATTGGTTGGATTATTTCAAAACTGATTATACTGGATGTGATGGAGCGTTATCCAATAATAAAAAATGGCTCTCTGATGTAGTCCTTTTGATGCCAAAAATGATTCCGGACCGAGCAAATTATTATCAAAAAATTGTTAAAACTTTGTTTAGCACGTAAATGAAGAACATTTCAAATATATCGTTTAGACATAAATTATTTTAATCAACCTGACATCAGTACAAATGTTCACCACGGTTGAACAGCTGTCAATTTTTTCTAGTTTCTTTAAGTTTAATTTAAAGGAGATAAGGGAAAAATAATGTTTTTTTATGGAAAATGTGTTCAACAATCATCAGGTTGGCCAATTAGAGGGACCCAAGCTACATCTGGTGCAGCAACCAGAGCTAAACAATTAATTTTTGTAGCCTAAAAGTGGCAGAATAAATACAAGTATTCCGTGACTGGTTTATTTGTTAAAGTTATTTGTAAAAAAAACCTTAAAAAATCACTCTTTTTTCAGGTTAACAAAATAGTTTACTTACTTACTGATTTCTTGGCAAAAGTACTGTAAAAGTTCAACAACAAGATACAGTGGAGCGCCGATTATCCGGGTACCTTTTATCCGGCTGTCCCATTATCCGTGATCCGCGGAAATGACGGTTCCAAAGGCAAATTGACATATCAACTGCAAACCGGTGAAGGCATGAAATAAAAGCCTCAATAGGAAATGACACTAATGGCTGAAGTTCGACCAAATAGAACATATGTATTTTGCAAAGTGAAACTAAGAAAATTAACATCTTGGTTCAGAAAAAACAAGTCCACACATTACACACTAAACACTAATAGGTATTTATCAATAAAAAGAGTTGTGCCGATTATCCGTGTTATTCGTTTATGCGGCAGGGGACGAGTCTAGATGAGCACGAATAATCGGCGTTCCACTATATTTACTGGGATATTTTTATTGTCTCTTTATAGTACAGGGTTCTTCCCGAAGTGTGACTAATTTGGATGTCCATCATTCGCGTGTCACTTGCAGCAAGTGAGCTAACAGCCTCATTTGTTTTGCCCTGGGACGTACCATGAATGTTAAACTAACACATCACTTTTTCAGTACGGTGTTCTTGTTTACTGCACCTATCATCACCGTGGATCGTTTAGCCTTTATCATAGCCGCAGTGATCAACCGTACGCCGAACGGTTTTGCACCTATCGCGCGTACAGTCGACCTTATCAGCTGTCACTTATTGCGCAATACTCGATAGCGCGGGACACTTGACACGGATGTCGTCGACGGAGACGCCCTGAAGTAGAAAAGGTGCGCCGTCACCGTCCGCTGACGAGGTGCCGATCATAACGCCATGGGAACATGCAGTTCTGTGTTCGGCTTTACTTTGTTATCAATGTTGCGCGATGCTGTGGCAACTGCTCGATGTCTGATGGTCCTATTTTTGGGGAGGGTAAACACATATTTATGAGGTCTGTGGTGGATCTCTCCCGGTACGCTATCCCAAGTTCATGCTGGCTGGGGCTTATCAGTAGCGTTCATGCGAAGAATGTGAATTCGTTGATTTTTTTTTTTTGGAATTTGTGACGCGGTTTCGTACACTTCTCCATGGCAAGCAGCACGTGTTGGACGTGGGGATGGTAGTGGAACACTGTCGTACTTATTTCCAAGGTGTGAAGTGTGCTTAGTTGCTGTCGCCGTATGTGTTTGTTGATAGTCTAGAATAGCCGCACGTTTGTTTGAACGGTGAATGTTAGGAATGGAGGAAATTTTGAAACATTGAAAAGATGAAGTAACTGAACCCATTGCTTATCAGGCACAACGTACGCTTCTCATGATTGTGATGTGACACAGTTCGCAGGAAATTTCGGTCATGGTCACACGCACATGCACCATTACTTACCTGGTTTGCTGTGGATGAAAACGGTGATTTATTGCTCCCCATTGACGTGCGCTTGTTTCACCGGTCTTATCTTTTAGTTTTATTTACTATTTAATATAAACATTCTTTCATTCTACCGTTTATTTGATGAAGACTTTTTGGTTTCAAGTAATTTATTTTTTATTTTAAATCATTTGTATAATTTTTCGTTCCCATTTTCCCATTGATCGTTTTTTTGAAAAATGGGAAATAACTCTTTTTCTTCTCCAAATTGCTGGATCTTTGGTAACATGTAGCTTTTACAAATGAAATCTCTTCAAATAGCTTACATATTCCAAGTTTTCTCTCTCGAAATGTCACACATGTACACAAAGCAACTGGTTCAACCGGTGTGACCAAAATAACATCCACATTTAATGGGTCAACCCAATTCATGTTTTGCTTTTGTTTCTTAACTTTCGAACGCATCATCTCCGTCGAGCCCTCGCCGGTTCGTTGGCGTTTTTTTTTTCGCCAAAAACCGAGTGTAGAATTTCGATCGAGATCCTATAATTAAATTAAGAAAAGGTTGTTGTTTTTTTTTTTACTTCGTCAGCATCCTTTTTTTCCGTTTCACTGTGCCGGGATGAAATGGCACAAACGGAATGCGTTGTCCGATGCGTCAACATTTAACATGAGGGTAGTTAATCACGTGTGCACCAGGTAACTGTTTGCTACCGGGCGCTGTGAATGATCGAAAATATTTAGTGGGAACATATTTTTTTTGTCAAAAAAGATGCTTTTAAACAGATGCAATTGTGTTAGATTATGTTGTTTGTGTCACCCTTGTAAACAGTACCAAACAAACAGTGCCATTTTTATCTACGATTTCGTTGCTAGAGACGACGGCAGCCATCAGCTGTATGTGGCTCTCGGAGTTCATTTGCAGGTGATCTCTGTTGCAGCTTGTCACATGCTTTACCGGTTGACGCGCAATATTACGTACACTGTCCAAAGTTCAAGCTTGGCGATGTAATACAATACTGCGATTATGCGTAACATAATACAGTTTTTATGGTACAAAATGAATAATGTTAGTACACCAAAACTATAAAATATAAAAATAAAAATAAAAGTAATGTAACATTTAAAGTATTAAAAATAAAATATAATAAATAAGTATAAAAAAAGAATGTTTTGGAACAACAAAATATTGTAATATTATGATTTGATTTTATATTATGTTACGAAATATGATACTAAATCTAAAAAAAAACGTATGTTTACAAAACAATTGTTGTGAGTATGAATAAAAAAATGTATCAAATTATTTACATTATACAGTTGAAAACCCATTTCCATAATCTTTTATCACATTGGGTAGCATAATGAAGCAAATAATTCAACTGCGTTTATTTGCCGTTACATTCAACGGTCCAGAGTATGAAAATAAAAAAAAACAACCGCTACTAAAGAAATTTGCCTTAGTTACACCGCGCAACTTTTTCGCGCGAGTTAGCACACCGATATCGCCACAGAAATTGGTGTAGAGAGGCACTGCGTCATACGGTTTGATTGTCGGCAGTTGTGGTATATGCAACAGTATGAACACCAAACACGCTCGTCGCTGCACACCTTTATGTGTGAGCGCTTTCTTTTGCTGTTGCGCACCTCCAAAGTCGTCGCTGTCTGGCCGTGAGCGATCATATTTGTGTGTGTGTGTTTGTTTGCCTTCCGAACGTCTGTTCGGTGCTGCCAGTTCGGGTGCCATTATTTGTTAAAGATTGCGCGTGCACGTGAACGTACAGTGAAACGGAGCGCCCGGCGCTACATCCGCAAAGAAATGCAAATACAATGCCGACGACAACAGTGAGGTAAAAACGTCTTTTTTTTCTCTTTCGTTGCTTCCTTCTCCATTCCTTTTATCATCCCCCACTCCCCTCGGTTCCACTGGCATGGGGGTGTCGATGATAAGGGTGCAAACCACCAGCCAGCATATGATGGTGTGAAAGAAAACAGTGAACGAAGTGTTATCGTGCGCAACAGACTCACCGAAAGCGGTGGAGACAAATGATAATGGGTCTGTGAGTCGCGCCTCATAGAAACCTGGAAAAAACCGGCTGCAAGGTTAGGGGGGGAGAGACCAGGACAGAAAGACAAACATAGAGAAGAGGAAAAGCATGCGATTTTTAAGACGCGTACGTGAACGATGACGCGAAACAGAATTCGCATTTCATGACTAGCGTTTTTTTGCGATGGGGGGGTTGAACAAATTAAGGGTCGGAAGATGGATTGGGGTGCGGTGTGAGGCAAAAGTGATCCATTTTTGTATGACTCCTTGGTATCGGTGTGCAGCTATTTTGGGTTGCCACGCTTAGTAACGCTTTTTGGGGCGCTTGAATCGACTGTTGCCAGGGTCGATGTTGCGGTCGATTGTAATGCACGTTCCAAAATGTACCATCGAGCAATATTTGTATGATTTTGTTTAATTAAAATTGTATTTTTTATTTTATTTCCTCAGTTGCAAAGGGTAGGAACGCTAGGTTATTTATTCGCCCTTGTTGCCTGTATTTTCTTTATTTTTTTGAACATCTGGTGCTATTTACAAATGCTGTAAATACACAAAAGAAAATAAAAGTTTGCAATCAAAAACAAAAAAAATAACTAGAATAAAAATAAAGGACATAAAAAATATAAACACATGGAAATCTAAATAATAAAAACATATAATTAATAAACAAAACAAAAGAAAAAGAAATGAAAGGTAACCGAAAAAAGAAAAAAAAACATTTATTTTAGTTTTATTTTTTTAATTGTTTCCTTTGTTTTCTTACTTTCTCAGTTCCTTTATTTTCCATATATTCATATTTTCTTTGTATTTTCTTTATATTTTAGTGAAGTGAAATTGTTCTTACTGATAGCAATCTTTATTACTTTATTCTTTTCCTGTACTTTATAGTTTTATAATTTTTCCACCTTTGTGTACGCTTTTGTAAATAGCGGTGGGAGTGAACTTCGAAGGACGTTCGAAAATATCGTAATGGCTAATGGGACCCGATGATGACTGATGAGTTTGCGTACCTCTCGCCGTTTGACGCGCGAGATCAAAACAAGATCCTCTAACGAACGTTGCAACTTCCTGTACTCATAATGATCATCATCTCGCCAAGACATGACAGACAGCGGTATGACTCAACACACACCTCCAGTGATGAAACAAAAGCAGACACGCAGTTCAAGAGCGTTTCTGCGCTTGTGGGAGGATGGCACGATGGCACTTGCTGTTCTGTTGCCTCCGTAGAAGATGTTTTTTTTTCAAGTCTTCTTTTGTTTGATCGCTTGCTGCTATGTGTCGTGTGAGATTGGTGCGAATGACGATCGAAGCGGGGACAGGGTGCCAAACGATCGCAATTGATTGTTGGCCAAGCGTTGGCGGCCGTTAAAAGAAAGCGCGTCAAGAATGTCGTCCGTCCTTCGGTGCTGCTTTGTGACAACCGCTCTCGGGTAAGATCGCGTGCACAAACGCGAGATCACGAACGCGCAGCATGTATATGTTGCTTGTTGCATTAACTATAACAGCAGCGACGATACAGCGCCTCACACGGATAGAACCGATTGAGTGCGCATCAAGTATGGTAAAGGGAATCACGTCATCCGTACACATACATACCTGCACCAGCGTGTACCGGTCTTGTCTTGGACTGCCAAGAATCGACGGAGATGCGTTTTTTTCTTCTCTCGCTCCATCTTCATTTCCCTTGTTTGTTGCCCGCAACCCGGGCTTGTTGGGTTGTCTGATTTTGTGTAAACCACTTTAGTGTCTGTTCGCGTCTTCGACCGAGCGGACCGAGCATACCCAACTCTCGGATCCTTACCTTCCGTTGTTTTGCAGTACTAAGGGCTGTTGTTTGTTGTCCTGCGGCGTGTAAAATATTTATTCGACAGCTTTGCGAGTTGTTAAAGTGTCGTCGATTAAAGTGATTGAATTTCTTGAGGTGATCAAACATACTGTGAAAGTATAATTTTAAAGCTCTGGAAATCCAGCATAGTACATTACGAGGTATTCTGTGAAAAATTCTGCTCAGATATACTAGAACTTGGTAAACTGTTTAAAATTCTGTGTAAGAAATACTGCGACTTGGAAGAAAACTGTGAAGAATTGTGTAGAATTCTTGGAACTGTGTAGAATTGTGGAGAATTCTCTAGCATTCTTGACAGAAATATCAAAACTTGGTGAGATGTGTAGAGTTCTTGAAGTTTGAGTGACATATTGTCACCATTACTTAACCGCGTACGGCAGTCATGCAGATTGCATAACCTTACTTTTGTTCCTTGGTGAGCGTTCGATCGTGTTTAGCAAAGTAATTGAACGCACGCAACACGTTCGGCATGTGTCTACGGTAGTTTTTTTTTTTGGTGCGTGCTATCGAGAGTGAAAGATGGTAAAAATAAAATGTAACTTAAAATACAAAGCATCAGGCAACTTCTCCATGGTGAATGTTCATATGCCGGATGATTTAAGCCATGCTAACCAGCTCTAGTTTAATACATTCCAGTGTTTGTTGCGTACGGCCGAGACAAGTGCTGTGACTAAGTAGTGTAGGTCGTGTTATTTTTGTTTCTTTTCCCCATTTCCCAAGTAGGTGGTGGGAATCATGCTCTTTTCGGGGTATACATATGCTTCGTTATGGTGCCAAACATTCGCGATCGCTCGCGTTACCACACTACCCGCCACACTGGGTGGTGGTTTGGTGTAGGAAGAACCTAAACTAGCAAGATAGCAGAAGAGGAAGTGCGTCACGGGCGCTTACTTAGCTTTGCTCGTCGCTCTTACGTATACGCGCCACTGTCGCACGGGAATTGGCGATAATAATAGAAGCTCGGCAACAGTATCGCGAGTGTGTGTGTGTGTTTATAAGGGAAGAAAAAACGAGGGTGATTGTATAGGGGCGGGTAGGTTGTCTTTCGAGTTAGTCGATATGCTCCTCGGCAACAGCACGATTTGGCATTCATTTCCTGGCTCAAAATACACACCCTACTCACAAACATCTGCTGCTAGCCTCTGTGCGTGTCCTGTGGTGTGGTTGTTGGGGATTGTCTTTGATCTCAATCAAAGATCCGCTAGCGTTTTGGGCAAAATTCGTTGATAATTGTGAGAAGGTTTTTGTTTTTTGGTTTTATTCTACACTACATCTTGTGCACCGTAAATTAGCTACATTTCTTTCACCAGCTCGTTAGAGAAAAAAGAGGAATATAAAAAGTGCAAAAAAAGCAGTAAAAAGTTCGAAGAAATTTAAATCGCTACTACCCCAAAATGACCAGTGCACTGTGCTACATTTCCTCGTCGACACTAACGCAATCCTGGTCAACGAAGGACGATTACGGTGAGTATGGGATTGTGCGTGTCTGTAATGTAATGTCGTAGGGTGCCTGGGAGCAACAGGTTACGTTCCTGAAGGGAACAAAACAACGCACTGTGTGGGGAACAATGTACAAGAATATAACAGAACGGCAAGTTTTTTGGTAGAAATCGAACCATCGGTTTGTGGTAGTTGTTTATTTTGGGGATTTTTTTTATTTGTTTGATGAGCCACCGTTCTTAGATCAATGAACGATTGAAGAACGTGGGTTGCAGTTCGTTGACTTTCGTCGCTCGAATTATTCTGGGCACGGTAGGTGAAGATGGGTTGCTCTAAATGGGTTAAAAGTTTGCCAAAAAAAGAAGATTTAAAATGAACGATTGAAAAG
Organism: Anopheles funestus; assembly: GCF_943734845.2. Classification (NCBI taxonomy): domain Eukaryota; kingdom Metazoa; phylum Arthropoda; class Insecta; order Diptera; family Culicidae; genus Anopheles; species Anopheles funestus. The sequence goes on from NC_064598.1 coordinate 46,396,192, forward strand.
AGTTTTTGTAGTACATTCATGCTACTATTTACAATTCTATAGGTTTAAAAAAAAGAAATTGGACAGTGTCTTCGATGGACAATTTAAAATCTTACAGAAATTCTTCAGACTCTGATATGATTTGTTTGATTTGACATGAGCTTTATTTTGTCAGACGTTAAATTCTATTAATTGGCATTAAAAACTCTTTTATTTTGACACTTTTCAAGCAAGTGTTTGACATTAAGCTCAAGCTTCTGTTAACTGTCAAGCTCATTAGGTCAGTTTGTTTTGATTGGTAAACAGTCAGTGTTTTAGTCGAAAAGCCTTGAAACTTTGACTTGAAGCCACTGCTTCAAATGAAGTTGTAAAATTTCTTAATAGAGTTTAATAAAAGTTGTTCATGAAATATGCTTTACGTGGGGTCACATCCCCCCAGGAACTGATTATTTCTTTTACACCGTTCTGACTCTCCTTTAGCGGCAGTTTGCAACTGCACACACGATTTAAGGATCATGATAAAGAGGGTTCCCCATCAGCATAAGAATACTATCTCAGCCATTATGTTATAGCTTTCTGTTTTTAAGACCCTTCACAATCCATATTACGCGTAGTAAATAATCTAGCTATCTGTCTACCCGGTGTGTATAACGCCAGAGAAAGGAGCAGAAAAAAAACCAAAAAAGTACAACACTGACTGTTGTCCACTGTTCGTGTGCAATTTAACATCGGAGTAATGGAAAGATCGTGAATTCGCTTGGAATCGTGCTTATGGTGACCCCGATTTCAGCGTCTGCAAACACCCCTATTGCAGTACACCAAGCGCACGCTACATTAAGAAGTTGTTTTATGGGCTAAACGAGAGCACCATAATAAGGACCTCCCGAGGTGTCCTCGGTCGTTATGGTGTCTGGATCATGGGGGTCGTTTCAGTTTGATAGCTAGGCGTTAGTGTGCCGAGAGAAAAGGATGTTTTTTTCTTTTTTGATAATTTAATTTTATTTATCAACAAAAAAGGGAACGACAATAGCTCAATAAGGGTACGTGAAATTGGGAAAAATAAAGCGTTTTGTTGAGAATTATTAGAAAGTACATTATGTCTAGTATATTCCCAAGATGAATTTCTATACCGAGGACAAACAGATATGTTTAAGTCCATTTTATATCGTTGCAAATCGCATCGAATGCCGTTTCGATTAACAGCACTGCTCCGGATGGTTATGATCGTCATTATATACCGCATGATTACCATTATGTACGGCGGGTAGTTATATCAGTATGACGAACTCTCTTGCCCATTCCAATGCCGAAACCCGTCTAAAACGTTACATTCACGCTCATGCGGAGGTTCTAATGGAGAATGATATCGTTGCAGTAAAGTAGGATATTTGCGACGTGATTATTTGCCAGCCAAACCAGCAGTAAAGTCGGTTTCGACGGGCAAAACCCGACGGTGACGATGTCTTCGTCTTTCGTCTCCACGCTGGTTTGGATGATGGCCGGTCGACTATTGTGGGGAGGAGGCGAAAGGGCCAAAAGGTTAGAATTTTGGGATGCAAATTAGCTGCAAGTAAAATTGTGGTGTTGCCCCTGTATCGTACCTTGTGTGAGTGTGTGTTGGTGGGAAAAGAGTAACCGAGTCGTCCAAGTCCTCCATTTTTGGAGCGACCACCATTCGATCGTTTTGCCCCTCGTTTGTGAGTTTTTTTTTACTACTCCACTGTCTGGGGCGATGGGAAATCAAGTTGTGCCAAGGGGGAAAATGTTGAGATGTTCTTCTTCATGTTTTCCTTGGGTGATCTTTTTCGTCCGTATCGCTTTTGGGTCAGGATCTTCTATCCGATTGCGATACCAAAAACGTTTCTCGGTTAGACGGTGTGCTGCAGGAGAATACTGGTGGACTGCAACGTGTACAACATTAACTTTATCTTCGACGGCGTCTCGGGTTGTGATTGTATTGTTTTTCCGTCTGGCCATCCCATCCAAGGTATTTTCGCGGGAATGGGAGCAAAGTGGCCGGAAGGGTCGTTTCGGGTTAGTCTGGTAAAGTCTAGTGAGAGAGTGAGGTGAACGTTACGAAAAAAAACTGTCTCGCTGAGAGGTCATTGGATTTTTGTACGGATGATAAAGAAGAACAAATCGTTGAAGTAGAATACGCTTCTTCCAACACCAGATGGAGAATTTGTTTAATGGAACACAGGGGATGGAAGAAGGCAAACGGGGGCTGTATGTTTGAGGGATGATGAAAAAGGATTGCTCAAAGTTGTGAAGTTGTTTCTCCCGCCCCCTGTAACATCCCTCGCCGGGGGGTTCGCATCCGAGCTACAGTCCGTTTGGTTAACGCTCGTCGTTGCTACTGTCTGGCGGATTCGATTTAATGTTCATTTTTAGATTTTCTCGCCTGATTTTGGGAACAAGATTGAAGACGGTTTTGCAGTGGTGATTTGTATTACGGATGGAAACTGGTCCCGTCTGTCGTTAGACGAGACACGCTGGATTGTCGTCATCATCGTTGCGCGCGGTTTCTTAGGATTGGTGAAGGAAGAAATGGGCAAATTTAGCAAGAACTTTATTTTTGGGCATTCAAGAAAATGTTGGGCTGTAAGTTTAATGAAAGCTGTGGACCTCAAAATTACTCTCGTTTACACAAGTATCATAAACCGATACTGATAATTAATTCGCGATAGATGAAATATTAGTAACATTGAAGTTTGCGAATATCTTTCCTGTAGATTATCTCTCAGTTTGTTGAGATTTGGGAGATATTGGAAAAAATATGACAGAAAAGCAATAAAAGCTTCTCAGTTTTTTGTTCGAACTTCTACTGCTCAATTCTCGTTCATTAAGTTGGACCCAACTCTGACCCCAACAAGGAAATGAGAATGGAAAACTTTTGTTCTACAATTATTTTACTTGGTTATTGTATTGGAAGCAGTTTTGTTCACCAATTTGAACCAAAGAAGCTGTTGGTATGTCATACATACATAAAAGGAACTCCTCTTGTCTCTGACTAAGAGAATAATGGATATATAAAGAGAGAAAGAGAGAGATATCGTGGTAAATTATTTCTGGATGATTGTCCTTGGTTTGCGTTTTGCTCGTTGATGCATGACGTTGGCCAGTAAGATGACGATCGTCGAGCGGGACGTGAGATGTCCCTCCCTTGGCTCTAGCACCAGGCGCTGGGATTCACCTTTTTTGTCCCGTGTGCTCTTGTCTAGACGGATAAAGAAACCGAAGAACCGGAAATACTTGATTGAATTACATTCGTGTCTCGAAGATTCCGTCGTGTGTGTGTGCGCGCGCGCGAGGGGTTTTCGTGTGCTTTGGATAGTCTTCATCTTATTTGGTACCGTGTCTTGGGCGGAAGTTTGTCTGTCATGTCAATTTATCTTTTTCCATTCACTCTTTGCTGCACTTTGTTGCGACGCTTTCTTTCTTTATCAAGTTTCATGTCGTGTAGTCCATGTGTTTGTTGCGTGAGAATGTTGAATATTTAGATCTGATGTAGAAAGAAATAACATAATTAGGTAAAAGCTCGTGTCAGAAGCATTAAATCGATTGTAAATGCGTTCATTTTAGTGTCAATACCATATGTTGCGGTCAATTGTGTCGCAGTTTCACAGCTTACCTTCGTAAAGTTCGTAAATAGCAACAAATGCCATTTTCCTCTTCAAAAAACACAACCTTCGTGTACTGCAGTGAAAGCCAAAAAAGGTGTCTCACCTACGCGTGAGTCAACCCACTGACGGCAAAAAAAAGCTTATACGGAAATCCCACGGATTTTCTTTTTGGTGCTGATTTCATCTTGGCTTCTGGCGCACACCTTTAAATAACACACCGTTTGTTTTGCTTTCATCCCTAATTGAGAATGCAGAAGCTGCTGACATTGGCCTTCGGTCGGCGTTGTGGGAGATGGGCAAAACGTGGTTAATGCAGCGTGGGCGTAGGTGTGCTGCCAGGCGATAAGCGTGGGAGAAAATGAAATCTTAGGCTTCGCTAAGTAGTGCAAAAGCTTGCGACGCACGTTTTTCCTTTTGTGGGGGTTTGCTTTTTATCGAGGGCTGAATTTCGAGACGCTTAATGCAATTTCGTTTATTTCTTCAAATAAAAAATACTATGCAACAGATGTCTATAAAAAAGGAGGACAATATTTACAGTTTGTTTACAGATGCCCATGACTGAAGTTAATAAAATTGAAAAGTTTATTATTTTATAATATTTGAACTTTTTGCACTCCATCGTATTTGTGTGAGATGAGACCAGATAAAGAGTGTCTGATGTGTGCAACACACGGTCGATGGATGGCAACACCTTCCGTGTGCAATCGACGCAATCGTTGAAGAAGTCAGTAAATCATCTCTGCGGGCGTTTGTTTGGGCGAAGAACGACTTCCGAACGGGCGAGATCAAAGTTGAACACCGATAATCGCCACCAGCAGTCACCATCTTCACGAAACGAAACGGAAAGGTAACAGTTTGTCCTACCCACGTGAGCTTACGGGGTTTGTTTTGGGGTGTAAATGGGGGTGTAAACCTACACGTTTGTTGTTAGGGCAAATAGTTTTTTTTCCTGCAGTCTGTTCGTGTGGAAATGCTTGCAGTGTTGCGTTTGGTACTCGGAATCGAATGAGAATTGTGGCTCGAAGTAAATCGAAATTATTGCATTCGTGAAATCCCCGTGACTGTCGTGTGCAGAATTTCAAGAAATGAATCATTTCTTGGCAAAGCATCACATAAATACGCGATTGAGGATTATTATTTTTTTGTCACTACTTTTCATCTTCTCATTGGAATTTACGCTGTTGATTCATCCTGCATCTTTTCCGTGTTCCAAGAAGCATTTATTGCTTTCAATCACAAATATATATTTTTCAATTTTCAATTCAATTTTTCAATCAATCGATTTCTTTAAAATAACAAGTAAAATATATAGCACCGAGCTGGAGGGAAAATGTTCTCCGGCAGAATAATTGACTGTACGAGCATTTGTTGTGTTGCGGAAATGGAAAATATTTTTTCCCGTAACTACCCTTCTTTCCAATTTCCCTTAGTCTGGAGGTCATCAGGCTGTTGGTTTCGCCATTGGTTTCGTTCGTTCGCACGCAAATGAAAAATGAGAATGAATTATGGGTCTATTTTTGAACCTGTGACTTCATATGCAACCATCAACCTTTCGGGGAAAGGGTTTTACACCCGGTGGGGTTAATCCGGTAAGGAGGGGGTTGTGTGTAGAAAAAAGCTATGCTTAAACACAATTGGGACATTCGTTGGGGGAACAAATACGAACACAAATATGTATGCATTGTCTATTTCGATGATCTTGCAATGTGGCACCACACAGGCAACGAGTTACATTTTTCGATTGTGGGTGTTTATTTCATAAACTCTAAGACACATGATCTGTTGAAAAGAAAATTCATTGCACATGTTTTTCCACCCGACCATATGTACTGTGAGGGACGCGTGCTAGCTAATGCGTTTGATGATATTAGAAAAGCTTTGAAAGGTTGCCATCTTTCTTTTTTTTTGAAAATGTTTCTTCGTCACGTTGGTCTACAACATTTGTAACTATTATTTTGTTAATATTATTTTTTTGGGTTTTGTAAATATTAATTGAAAAAGCCTTCTTTGATTCGTTTTTTTAACAACATTTATTGTTAATTTGTTTGTGTAGAATGCGTTTCCTATGACTTTATTTTAGGTAAAGTAACTTTCGTGAGCTTTTTTTCGGTTGTTTTGTGATTCGACCTGATAAAAAAAATATGATAATGGTTTGTCACACAATTTGTAACGCTAAGCCTGAAATCGAAATAACGAGCGCAAGGCAATGCAGTAATAAACCGCCGGTGTGCCACTCACGGTACGGTTTCGTAGGTCAGTTTTGTTGATGCAAGGGAAAAATGTGCTTTCATGTGTGTGTATGTGTGTGCGCCAGTACTTAAACAGCACCTCGCAACTGGTTATTTTTCTCTACTGTTTTACATTTCAACCTTTAAAGCATTTGATTGCTTATTTGCATTGGTGGATTTTTACATTTTTATTCAGCAAATAGCCTAATTTTGTGATGTGAATATTTTGATCTATTGATGTCCTTTCACGTGTCATTTTCACACCGATTTTTACTGTCAACTGACAGATTAAGCTACGGTTTGAGAATTTTATGCGATTAGTTGTCTGCTGTGCAACTGGAACCAACTTATCGTGGCGGAAATCAAATGTCACTGAACAAACTGTTGAAAATCACATTAAACAGTTTATCGACAATACACATTTTATTTATGCATAAATTTTTTTAAAGTACAAATTTACATCGATAAAATTATAATGCCGTTGTACTTGGAATTAATTAAAGGAATTATGAAGATATGATATTCATCGTTTATCCGGATGTTGAATTATTCGGGCTGGTTTTGAATGACAGTTCTAAAGTTGATTTGACATATTACATGCAAAAGTGGTTAATGGTGTTTCTCTGTTTAAATTCCATTCAAAAATAAGTAGATACTTTCTGGATGACCTTATTAATATTAGGAACTAATTTACTGCCGTCGAATAAAATTTTTTTATGGACACATTTAAGCAATAACAAAAGCTGAAAAAGACGATTTTTTAGTTTTATGCAATCGTAACTCGTAGTCAAAATGGCAAAATGCAAATCTTATTATTCTTTTTCAATAAGATTTATATACAATTTTGAAATGGCTTTAGCAAATTTATTGAAGTGTTTAATTTGTAAATCACATTACAGAAAAAAGCTTTTTACGAGATTGTTTACCACATTAAACGACAACTAACTGGACAGATCAAACGTATTTTGCAACAATCACTTATTTATTTGTGACAGTGAGGATGCCCAGCGGGGAGAGAGTTAAAGTGCGCCAGCCAGCAAAAGTGATCAACTGCTTTCTATGTTAACTTGTCGTACTTTGCTCTCGGTCACGGTTTTTATTTATAGCTTTGCTAATCCTCCTACGCACCCTTGTGTGCGGGATCGTGTATTTTCGCTTTTCGATTTTGGGAGGCTAATTTTACATTTTTTCGTTAGTGAATTTACTCTAATGTTTGTTTTGTTGTAAGCATATTTTTTGTCTGCTGTAAAGTCGGGAGATTATTAAACTTTTATCGAATGTAGTTTAGAATATTAATATTATTTTAAAGTAAACTTTTGCATCATATTTGTCGCTTGTGAAATGTGCAAACGGACAATTGTTATTATAAGTTCACAAACTTTGGTTGGTAATCGGCATGACGAAACCACAACAGTGTGTAGGTGTGCAGTTTAAACCAACATGTCGAAACCCGGGGTGGAGGGAAGTGTTGTAATACGCTAAAAATAGAGCGCACAACACCGCACACCGCCATTGCGTTTGGTGGGCGGCCTTTTTTTTGTAATTTGGCTTCGAGGAGACCTTAAGCCGACTGAGATGTCCGGTTCGTGCATGGGCTGCTACTTCTAAACTTATACAAATGCCCTCCGGTGCAAAATCTGCCGTTGGTGATCTGATGCATTTAGTGCTCTTTTAGCATGGGCGTCGGCCGTGGTAGACAATGTGTGGGTTGTTTCTTTTCATCTCTCTCTCTCTCTGTTCTCTCTATTTTGACACCTTGATGACGAGTACTATTGGTAGCCTTTTGCAAATTTACCTTCATCAGCATAAGAAACTGCTTGCAATGAAAAAAAACCACCTTTTGGGCCAATCTTATAGATGAAGCAGTTAGTCTACGATCGAAAGACTGATCGGTGTCATTCGCACTGGTTTCTAAAAAAAAGCCCGCTATAATGTCCTCATGTCGGTTGTGTCGGCGTGAATTCGCAACATTCAAAATCCCCAAATAGTCAATCGAGAGTATGTTCGCGCCAAAGATACATAAAAAAAAAGAAGTGAAACCCAAAAACGAGAGAAACGAATTCTCATGTAAAGAAAGCAATGACCGTTGGAAGTCTCACTAACCTCACACCTTCTAACCCTTCAAATCCGATTAATGTTGAACGGTGTGGAGTTTCCAACAAAACTCCCTCTTTGTTCTTTGTCCGTGGAGAGTTACTGTATGCTGAGCAGTTTTTGTTGCGTTACTCTGCCTGGAATTTCTATTTCTCTGCATACCATTTTGGTGATCGTGATGCATAATGTGCCCTCGGAACCGTATACCGTCTTGCTCACGGATGTGTGTGTGTGTGTTTGTGTGTGTGTGTGTGTGAGAGAGAGAGAGAGAGATGTATGTACGGGAAGGAAATTCCCCGGAACCGGTTTGCCTTGAAGCCCCCGGTATCCAACGGTCGGCGCGAAATGACGGGCAGACCATGAGTTTGCCGAAACCACCTCGAGAGGGATGACGGATGAATAATGATGCAGCAGCAGCAGCAGTCTGGTGGTGACTCGGTCGACCCGGAGATGAAACTGCAACTGCACAGACAACTGCAATAGCGCACATGATGGAGGTGGGTTGTTAGTATGGGCATGCGAGTGATGATACATCGCGTTACCCTTTAAAACTTGCGGCCCTCATATTGACTTTGTCTCGCAGCCGGTGTATACAGTAGGAAAATGTTTACCTATCTTTAAGAAGTTTAATATTTTTCAGTAAACTTCATCTTTCTTTAACCTTTCCTTCCGAAGAAGATGAAGACATTGAGACATTGACATCGATTTGTAGATACGCATAACGCTTAATCGACACATATGCTACCGGATGGATATGCTAGAGTTACACGTACCGAGAAGGATTCTGGTCATGGTCGTTCAATTAAATACTTTCCGATTCGGTTTGGTAATATGATATTCGTCCATCTGCGTAACATTGTCGGTGAAATCTTAAGAAACCGTTTCCGACGCGTGTTGTCCGGACGGACATCTGGCGCTCAGTGTGAAGTTACCAACCTTCATTCTTGTTGGATGCCACCTTCAACGGTTGCAAAAGGGATGGGTTGTCTTGATCTTTTTTTTTCAACTTCTCCGGAAAGATACGGACCCCAGGAAAAGGCTACCAAAAAAAAAAAACAAGAAACCATTTTCAGTATAGTCGAAGGTTTTATGTTTTTTTTTTGGATCAGTTTGACGTTGAGAAGGTTCGATCGATAGAGTTTGGATCTTATATGATTAGCGAAATTGGCCACAACAGCTGCTCCATTTCCGGCCTAATTTAGCCCTAAGAAAGTATTGGGCGACCCTCCGAATCGTTGGGGTGGTCTCAACATCAATCTAAAGTTACATCTGCGCCTATCGGAAAGAAGACTTTGTATGAGTGTGCAGTTGTGGAGAGTGGCGAACGAAGCCCACCGATATTCGTTTGTAGAGTTGCAGGAAGGTTGTGCTTCATCATCATCATCATCATTCTCATCATCGAAAACGATGGATTTTGTCGACGCAACGGCAAAAAGCATTTCATCCGGCTGCATAAGACTTGCATAAAAATCTAATCTAAAAGAAATGTGTCCTGACACCTTCAGGCAACTTTATTTTGACATGACGTGATGTATTGGAATAGACTGGAAGAAAGTATTGAATGTAAACCGTCTAGAGGCAAATAATGAGGAGCAGAACTCAAATTTCGTAAAGATCTTTTTATTAATTTTTTATTCATCAAAACATAAAGATAACCTTTTGTGAAATTGGAACTCAAACTTCGAGCTTAAAGAAAATAAAGTTGTAATGTTGTATACAGTTGTTGCCTCGTTAGCAACAGTGGAATTATAAATATAAAATCGCTCCGACCAGGAGTGCTCAAAGGTCGTTGGGAACACCTTGTATGCGAGATATATCTCTCACGCAACTAAATAAGGGTGAGATGAAAGAGAGCGTTTTTAAAGTGGAGATCATGCTACGTCTATCTCGCGATTCATTGATCGCGAGTAACTACCAGCAAGCTAACCCGTGTGAATTCCGTGGAGCGAGCGATCAAAAATGAATAATATTGTCTATCGTGCTGGCCGCTCTCATGCGAGAAAGATAGAGAGACAGATTATTACGGTAGGGTAGGATTTTATTTTAATATTACTTCCGGCCGGAATGTTGTGTCTGTTCGGGCCGGCTGCGTTATAAAAAGATTAAAAACACAAGGTACAAATACACACGCATTAAAGCATTGTTCAAAATCCTTCTAAAAATGAGGTTTCAATGTATTTGTTTACCGCTAAAAAAAGCAAAAGTAAGTTGTGAACCTGAAACTTTAATGGTACTTTAAAAAGTCACACGTATTAAATCAAGTTTTAATATAAAGAAAGAGAACGAGCGAAATAAAAAACGACAAAAAGAGCAAAAAAGTAGGAAATGCAATGAATCTCCCCAAAAACTACAGCTCTCAACGCTCTCACACACGCTGTAAAACCGGAGGCACACAGCTTGAACGTAACGATCGTGTGGAGCTTTTTCGATGCTGACGCACCTGTACGCCGAAAGAATGAAAGAACGAACGGCACAGCGAAGAAGTTCGTTAACCTTATTTCCGGCTCAATTATTCGGCTGTTGTGTCGTCGTTATGTTCGCCTGGTTCTTTAGCCGGTCGCGATTTTTGGAGGGAAAAAAGCGAGTTCCATGCTAATGTTCGGATGTTCGATGTGTTGGGATCTCTTGAGCACGTTTTGTATGTATTTCTCTTTCTTATGCGTGTTCAATGCATGTCGAAACAGTCTTTGTAGTGTGTTTATATATTTTAGTTGGTTTCTGAGTTCCTGTGATTGGGTATCTAAAGTCTTTCGTGTCAATGGAGACACGTGATTTGAAATAGAGACACTTTTCTACCAGTTTAATGATAACAATATGTTACTTAAATTATTCCTAATACTAATGTTTTTTATTTGTTATTGTCTCTCAACAGTGGCTGCACAGTTTGCATCCGGAAATGTTCCTGACTCAACGCGGCAAAGGCATCATGCGCCGCTCTACGGAAGACTGGTTACAGAAGAACATTTACCTGCCGTACATCGTGATATACACCAGGTGAGAAACCGTCAATGATGATGTCACAAAAATCATCGATTTTAAACCGATTACATTCGCTTTCCTTTTTTTTTCGTTTCCAGCGTTCGATAAGCCCCACATCATCGACCGATATTCGGGCGATGGAAGCCCGGATACCGGTGCTTTTTCGAGATCCAGCTACGGCACCCCTGCGAAAGTTGAGCGTCGACCTGATCAAAACCTACAAACATATAAACGAGGTGGGTAAACACATGGATGATGCTGTTGCAATTGAAAACAATATACTCGATCAGGGCATCAATTCGTGATAACATAGCCCAAGGCGGATACGGATAACAGATTAACAGTAACGACGGACTTCAACGTCGTTCCAAGTTACGGCCTATTTGCTCACCAAGTTCCGTCAGTCGATCGCGGGAAAGCTGTACTAATTTTTAATATATGCTTGTCTATTCTACGTGCCTTATCACACCGCACTGGAAAGAATGCGTCGCGGTGCTGGTGGTCATTGTTAATTGAATTATAATAATGTCCTGTCATACTATCCATTCGCATCCTCGCTGTGTGTCTAGTCCACCTCAGTGGAGCCAACGTTCTGGCACGTACCACATTTAAATATATGTAAGTGTGTGTCTGTGTGCATGTTGACCAAGAAAATGTTGTTCAGTTGGACGACCGAAAACCTACGGTCGCCGATGGTTTTGGTGCCGATGATGAGTAAGAGGAAACTCTACTCTCACCACTTGACGATACCGGCAAACATTCACTGCAGCTTTGTAAGGGGCAGAGTTTGCTGGCGCCAGCTACCAGCTGGAGGACGGCCACCATTCTGCTAAATTGGCGTGCAGAATAATTCCGGTACTCGGACGATACGTGCGCGGTTCGGGACGAGGAACAGTAGGTGACAGAAAAACCTTGGACGGGGCCGAAGGAAAGGACGAGAAAAAGTTGTCGAGTGGTTGCGATTCGGTCATCTGTTTGAATTCCTTCAAGTTCACTTCAGGCCGACTGGAGCCCATGAAACTGATGGCCGAACGGAACCTCTCGACCTGCCAACAAAATATCCCGGTAAAAGCGCAAGACGTAACGAAGACGAACCGTATCGAGCAGCAATCGAACCAAATCGGACCATTATTTTCGCCCTTTTCGGATACCGTGTCTCGGGATGATGAGATGTGAAGGAACAACGGATGTATTCCTTTAAATGTTGTTGTTATTGGTGGTTGCTTTTTTTTAAAGTACGGATCTTTTTAGTGAAGTGAAGAGATGCATCAGAATTTTGTAAGGTACAGAAGATCGCAAAGGGAAATGTTATTATCTAATCTTTTTATGTGAAAGAATCGCTATAGGAACAACCATAACTACCTATCTTTCGAACCCTCTATTCAAGTAGATGATCATAATAAAATAAAACTCATACTCGAAACCCTAGTTAACGTTTCGAACCAGTGTCTTTTTTTTGCTTTTTTTTCACAATAAAATTTAAATAGTTTTATTGATCCATTTGTATTGAAAACGAATGTACCGAAATCATAAAAAAATTGCTTTTAATTAATAGTGGTTTGCCACTATTTGCCATAGGGTAGTTTCTATTTAGGAAAAAAACTCAGTTATGCAAATCTGATTCATATACCCTTACATTGCCTCGAATTTACCCGGTATTTTCTTTTAATTTAATGTTCAGCTTAGTATTGAATTGACTGGACATGCATCATGGTATAAATAAATGTTATATCTATGTTATATAAATGTTATCTTGAAGTCATCTTCAAAGCATAAGGTCATAAAAAAGGTTTAAATCACAGTGCATTAATAGTTGACTTTTCGGACGTAAAACTCAGGATCGAATAAAACAGTCTGACGAAGAAATTTGCTAGAAAGAGTACATTTAAAAATCGCTGACCAGCTTGGCAATTCCAAGGAAAATATTCGGAAGAAAAGGTTTTTTCAAGGATAAATTGAGTATTTTTTGTAGGATGTGATACGGAAAAATTTTGTATAAAAATTACAGATTAGATTAATGTTAACAGAACCAGTTATTGATGTTCCTTCTGTTCATATATTCAACGGAAGTATTTAAAAAGATTTGAAATCACATTGTCGTTGAGTAGTACTACTCTACTATCAAAATAATAGGGAGGACATAGATTGAAATAGAAGGGATAAGTGGATTCCATGCAAGATGAAGCAGCTGTAGAAATCTCTTACGGATGCAATTATTTTGAAGTACTAGCGATCGATACTTAGAGCAAGGATTTTTCTGTCTTTTTAAACACATGTTCCGTCCATCGAGATGTTAATTGTTTCGATTGTGCACAAATTGCTAGTAGAAATTTGACAACCATTTTTTATGCCTTTTGTTTTTTTGTGTATGTGTTGATGGTTTTGTTTCGTTAGATTTGATAAATAATACTATTTGACAGTTTTAAATGTACATCTTTCCAATGTATGTAAATGCAACAGCAATGAATGGTTAAGTAAGCGGATAGATATTGCTTTTGAACGGAGTTTCTCGTTTGTCCGTTTCGCATATCCTTCGGGATATTAGCGAGTGCGTCCTTGTGTCCTCGAACCTGCCGTGGAGGAGGGGCTTTTTTGTAGTTACAGCCCGATCTATGTATGCGGACAGTTGAACAGCTCGCACCAACAGAAGTTAACCCAATCCGGACATTCTTCGCGTACGATTTATTACCACAAAGTGACGGCGAAAGAAATTGAAATTCGAACGGCGTGCGAGCTCGCGTTTTGTACTGCTTCTCGCCTGCTTCGGTTTTAGTTTCAGTTCCATCCCAGTCCCGTCCTCCAAAACTTCCCCCTTTCCAGCTTTCGGGTGAATCGGTACGGTGGGTGCGCGAACCTTTCATTATTGGAATTTTAATGTAAATTCTTTCACATTTCGTCATGACGTTTGGCAGCAGTTGGGGCCGAACTACGGGAGCGCAGGAGAGAGCTGTGCCGGGACTGGTGTCCCAAGTTTTTTTTTCTTCGTAAATTTCATGTGCCGACACCATCCGTTTGACACTTATCCGGGAGTATTCAGAGAATTGTTAATATGAATTAGTGGAAGTGACAGATATGTCTGTTTTATTGTTTTCTTTTATGTCACTTTAAGTGTTTCATGAATTTAATACGTAAAAATTAACGTACATTTTGTAAAAAAAAACAGACCATGAATGAAAAAAAAGAATCGATTCCATTTGACATAAGACGATACTACAGAACGTGTATCAAGCATAAAAAACGCTTTATGTGATTGCACGGTATTGCATGCGGTCAATGAACCTTTTCATCAGCCCACCAAGCAATCAGCAGCCCGATGCTGGTTGTATGCACCGAGCAAAGGAAACAACAACGAAACAGTAAAAAGAAACAACACCCGAATGAAACAGATACGATCGCAACAGCACTTGTTCCTGGCCATTGGCCAGCAGCTGACGTCGAAACAGTAAAAATAGGATATTGTAGGTAACAAAAAAAAAGAACACTGATCAGAGCCGGCGCCCCAGACAATCTCTTGCCCCTGTGTCGAGAAAGCAATCGAAGCGGCATCTATCATACGGAGACGTAGTAATATTAACTGCAGATCTATCGCACCACATCCAGATGGTAGTGTAACCCCCTTTCGGCAGAGTACTATTGCTCCAATCGACCGTCTCGTTCATTACTGAATACTTCATCAAACAATGGTAGATGAGCCAAAGGGATGGTAGGTGCACAGGGAACAATGCGAGAAAACTGTGAGTTAATGAGAAGCTCAAGGATGCTTTATAATAGGGCCAAATATTGTCTCCCTCTTCGGCACTGTCAGCCTTCCTGTCTCTTCGCCTTCGTACGGTTATGTTTCTGCCTCTCTGTGGCAGATTATTTGTTAGCATTGACTAGTGGGGTTCTCATTCCATTCGGTACGTTACTTTACCACTTTCCGCTGGTGATTCCACTGTTGGTTGCCAAGCTGTTTTATTCCGTTCCATTTAATTCATGACTTATTTCTCGACTCTCAGCTTTCGAATTGACCACTTGTGGTCAAACAGTCGTTATCATAAGTAACCCGGTGAAAGGGTGAAATGTTTGTTGTGTTTTTACCTTTTTTTACTGCAAAACGGATAATTGGGAAGAAAGTTATATTGTGTATCGCGTTAATGTGCAGGAACACCAGGCGTCTCCATTTGTTAAATTTTATTTTTCTGTATGATTTTTTGTTAACAAATATTTGTTATACTTTGCATTTTTATAGTGATTTGGATATAAGATTTTTTTTTGACAAAATACGTATCAAAATTATGTCGACTTCACAATCACACACAACCCCAGTTGTCTCCAGTTGTGGGTATTGCGCGTTTTGCTTTTGCAGTGTGCGACGTTGGCTAGCTGTTGGCCGCTCCAAAGCAAACGTGTGCACACGATATCGATTTTCTTCCGACCCGACAGCAACAGCAGCAGCAGCAGCAGGGCAGCATCATCAGCCAACAAGCATCAGCGCACATATAAGGGTGGACGCGTCTGTCGTTGTGTGTCGCTGCTGGTTCCGCGCGTTCGTGTACCTCGTGTCGCTTCGTTGGTGGCGCTCTAGGGAAAGTCCGCGTGTGGTGTAAGTGCCATCGTCGGAATTTTCCTCATTCTTTTTTTTCTTTCTTGTTGTTGTCTTCCTTTTCATTCACTCCCGTTGTTCACTGCATTCTCGTTCCATCAATCTATCTCTCCCTCTTTGTCGTCTCTCTCTCTCTCGCTCTCGCCTTCTCTCTTTATGTTTTGCTTCCATCCTAAGTTTTGTCTTCTTTTCAATTTTTCCACCATTCCAATCCACTCGGTCGGCACAATACCGGTTGTCCGACGCTTCGGAGCCGCATCACAACGCATTGCCTTTCCTTTCCGTCTGTCGCCCTCCCCTTACCCTCCTTCCAAACGGGTTGTGTGTTGGTAGTGGTGCCTGTGACTCAATGGTACGAATCTCCCATTTCGGGGGCTCCATTTTCCTGTCGATGGCTCGTAGTCGTATCTGTGTGTCTGCACAAACCGACTCTGGTGCTGCTGTTGGTCGACGGTTTTTCCATCGGTATGTTTGATGAATTTTCCTGTTGGTGGTACAATTTTTGCTGCCCGATTCCGAATGCTAGATGCATGCTGGCGCAACGAAATATGGTGGTTAGGAAAGATGGTGTTTATCCGTTTTAATGTCGTGGTCGATGCAACGATGGAAAAGACAATCAAATGGTTGTTTGCGTTGCAGGAAATGGTGCACTCTCTGAACAACCAGGCGTCTCCATCTAGTATATTCTTTATTAAAAAAACTTTTCTATAACTGAGAAGTTTTTATTTATTTTTTGTATTTTATTTTATTAAAGGGACTTTTATTAAAATTGTCTAATATAGAAGAAAAAAGCAAACTAGAAACAAAACAAAATTGCATATAATATATGAGGAACTTAATGTGACTATATGCCAACTTTTGTGTCGGTGAGTTATTGCTCATTATCGGGGGGTTTTTTTTTCACTACAGTCAAAGTATACCAACTCTAACATCGCAAAAGTAGCAAACACCTTCTGCTTGGTGCACTAACAGTATGACTGTGTGTCGGTAAATGCACTACCACAACGGTACATTTGACCGTACACGCTGTATGCGAATAGTTTCTCAGTGGTGGTGATGCTAAAGCATCCTAGATTCATCTCCACCATTGTGGGGTGGACCGTGTAGCAGAAGGAGGGTAATGGAGCGTTATACAGGGTGTGCAGACGGTGGCACACGCAGCTGACACGATGCAGCAGATCTCACAGATGAGACGCTGCTGCAGTCGGACGATCGATGATTTATGACAGTCAGCTTCAGCTGCGTCGCGTTTAAGATGAAGGATGAAAATGTACATATAAACTTATGTATATATGACAGCGAGAAAATTGATATCGATATAGCGAGAAACACGTTTAGCAGCAGTGTTGCTAATCTTAAAAACTTCTCCATGTATGGATTTGTGTCGAACTGTTTTTTTATATTGTATTTTGAAATCGTTTTTTTTTCATCATCCGGAACCATCATCCGGTTAAAAGAGAGAAAAATCGAGCTAGGAAAAAAGGGATGCAGATTTTTTTTTTCTAACATACGGAGATGCTGCCTATATTATTACTATGTTGACGTTCATTTGCACTCATCGCGACAGACGCTTTTTCCTTTGCTTCCGTCGGCTAGAAAAGCTGTCACAGACAATTTCCATCCATCCATCCATCCAATCCCAACCGTCTGTTGGTTGATTTTTCCCAGGTTTAGGGTGGCACTGTCTAGCCTCCCCACATCACAACCACTCTCTCTCCTCCTTCTCCTCCTCCTCCACTTCATTTCTCTTTGCTTTCTTTCCGCCAGAGAAGGGTGAGAGGAGGGAATTAGTGGACGAAAGGGATCATCTGTCGTTGTGTGTGCGAGAGCGCACTTGCTTTTATCAGGTGGCACCTGATATTACACTGTATATATGGGTAACGCACACCAGTGCACACGCATCGTTTCCCGCTTTTGGTATGGGTTCCCGGTCGCCATTCCAGGCGCTCTCGGGGATAGCGAGATGGACGAAAAGAGAGAGAGAGAAAGAGAGAGCGAGAGAGAAAAAGAGAACAGTGTAGCTGAAGTGGTTGTCGCGACGGAGGTAATGTTCCCTGTCCGTGCGACAGCCTGCGCGAGAAATAGGTTAGGGAAGGTCAGAAAGACGCACGTTGCCCGATGCCAACGTTCCGCTACGTTCCACAACCATTTCGACAAACCACGCTCTTATCGTGGTCGAAAAGTCCTACGGGACATACGTGCTGTGTGCGTGTGTGTTAGTATGAGTGCGTTTTTCACGCAAGAAAATGTATAGCTAGGGCTTGGTTAGTTTCGTCTGTATGATGTCTGCTGAGAGTGCAATGTCTCGCGATTGTGCGAGAGTCGATCGACGGGAGCATTGGACGCTTGTACAGCATTGGGAAATAGACGAGTTAAGACGAGATGGGGTTGAAGGTCGGTCTGTAGATGGTGATTAATCGTATCCTGGTATGACTATTCTTCGGGAAGAATAATCATCTATCCAGACGAATGAATAGAGCAAGAAGTGAGAGATTATTCTCTCGACGAAAGAGAGACGCCAGAGAAAAAGGACACTCAGCACAGACAGTTTGCCGTTGATGGGAGAGATTTTGATCGTTCAGTTATTCGCATCATACCCCTTTACGTGTGTTGCCCGACATGATGATGGTGTCTCTTCCGGTGTGCATGTGTGCATTTTAGCGCCAGTGAATGTGTTCCTGCATTCGTCTAGTCGGGTGGATACCTAAGAAGGTTTTGCTGTATGTTTTCCCTTCAGATAGTAGTTGTATTGATAGCCCTTTTATAAGCATTTCTTCATCGCTTCATGCTTTGCGGTGATGAAACTTGACCAGTTGGTTGATGAGTTATTTATTGTTTGAAAAAGAATCAACTTTACTTTGTACAATGTTATGATGCTTTAACTTCAGCAATAATTAATAATAATTAATAGTTTTCTGTTTTTGATAATTACGAAAAACTCATTTTAGATAGTGATGAAAAACTGGTTTTTGTTCAATTAAATTTTACTTTTTATCTTGCATACCAAAACAGAATAATATATTAATTTCAAAAAAAAATTATTGCCTTTACTCCCAACACAAACGACATCGAGGTATTGGAGTTGAAATTTTGTTTTTCATCCAGTTGTTTCAGCGATGTCTAATCCAAAATGTATTAAGTTTTTTGTCCGCACAATTCACTCAGCTGTTTACTGTGCCCATACCCAGATTAGAGAGTTTTCTTATCATTATTTCTACTTTCGTTATATTTGTTGTTATGAAAAATGCACAAAGACACAATAATGGGTCGCCTAGAGCTGTTCATGATTGTATTTTTTGGCAAATTTTTTTTGTGATTCTCCCACACATACACACATCCCGAACCAGTGAGCCTTCTAACCCAAAACCTAACTGATCGCTTTTCTAGCCCCTGGTACATTCACTGGAACGAGTTTGCTCTTTCTCCGGTACTCTGTACGTGCCCTCGAGGAATCATTCGGGAATGTCTGGGATGTGATGGCTTTGGCTCGTTCCTTCGGGTACGGAATGTTGCTCTTACCACTCCCGTTCCTCATCATCAACGTTGACGGGGCAGCGCACGATTTGCTGCAACATTCTTTTGTTCTCGCTCGGCAACATAATGCAAGTGACAGGCGAAAGAATCGGAGACTTGTGTGAGCGAAACTTGTCCACAAACGTACCGCCGACACAAAGTGCTGCAGTCTGCAGTGGAATGCGCGCGGGCGGTATTGGTGATGATGCGGTGCCGGTGACGGTGGCAGCCACACGATGCCATCTTGTACACTGCGCTATACATGATGCTGGCGCCTAATGGTAGCGGAAGGTAGCAAAAGATGTATACCGGGTGGTGTAGGAAATCTCTTATCCCCACCAGCTTAACAATATGCACCGACGAAAAGAGACATCAGAATTATGAGGAAAATGAAGGGGGAAAAAAGGCCGAAGAAAATCTTCTCTTCAAATGCCGCAAACAGGCGTGTTAGAATCCGATGCGCTAATGTGACGTTTAATTATTTTTTCTGCTTCTTCTTCCCATGCCACAGGTTTACTATGCCAAAAAGAAGCGGAGAGCTCAACAGACCCAGGGTGAGGATACGTCCCACAAAAAGGAACGGAAGCTGTACAACGATGGCTACGATGACGAGAATCATGACTATATCATTAAGAATGGCGAGAAGTTTCTCGATCGATATGAGATCGATTCGCTGATCGGTAAGAATGGCACATTTCTCACGTTTCACCTTTCTGCTCACCGTTCATTAACGTATCACTCTTCACTGGAACGTTCTACACAGGCAAGGGAAGCTTCGGACAGGTGGTGAAAGCGTTTGACCACGAGGAACGCTGTCAGGTGGCGATCAAAATCATCAAAAACAAGAAACCCTTCCTAAATCAAGCACAAATCGAGGTCAAGCTGCTAGAAATGATGAACCGGGCCGATGTGGAAAATAAGTACTATATCGGTAAGCATTCGTTTATATCGTTGTTCCGTTTGACATGGAACGATTTGTCACTATCCCGGAAGTGTGGAAAAAGGAAGGAAACGCATACTAATGGATGGAACCGTCCCTTTTTCTTTGCCATTACAGTTAAGCTAAAACGACACTTTATGTGGCGAAATCATCTATGTTTAGTATTCGAACTGTTATCCTATAATTTATTCGATCTACTGCGCAATACAAACTTCCGCGGCGTATCACTGAACCTGACGAAAAAGTTTGCCCAGCAATTATGTACGGCGTTATTATTTTTAAGTACACCAGGTAAGTTGAACCGCCGGACATTACCGGTAGTATATACTAATTATTGTTTGTATATTGCTTGAGTTGGAAATATATAATTATAAGCTAGAAAATCAAAGTAAATTTTGGAATTTTGCATCCTGCAATGAAAATGAGTTAAATGATGCCATTCACTTGAAGGGATACAAATCAAGAATGAGTTTCAAATCTCTACGTTAACTATCAATTCACTCAGAGTCAAACAAAAATAGAAAACTAAAAGGATAAGATATGAATGCACTATAAACAAAATTCCATCACTTTTGTGAAATTTGTACTAGATATTCTTGAAACCACAAGCCTAGAGAGAATGAAATATAACCAAATTTACGAATTTTCCTAACATACTTACTCTATATGTTCACTTAAATTATATAATACATGTATTAGCCATCTAATGTACTAGACATGCTTCACTCTGGCTCATCAAGCATAATTTATACAAAATCAACTCAATATAGCTCTTGCTTCTTGATGATCAACGCACGTTTATACACGCGTCTTGCTTACAGGAGAAATTAATAATCGATGGTGTTTCCGTCTTTTCCAGAATTAAATATCATACACTGTGATTTGAAACCTGAAAATATACTACTTTGTAATCCAAAACGATCAGCAATTAAGATAGTGGATTTCGGCAGCTCCTGTCAGTTGGGACAGCGGGTAAGTATTGTATCGAAATGTGAATCGGCTCTATACTAACCTGGCATATTATCAAACTCTGTCTTGCAGATATATCAGTACATACAATCACGCTTCTATCGATCGCCAGAAGTACTGCTGGGGATACCGTACGATTTAGCAATCGATATGTGGTCGCTCGGCTGCATCCTCGTCGAGATGCACACCGGTGAGCCATTGTTCTCCGGCTCGAATGAAGCCGACCAGATCAACCGGATCGTGGAGGTGCTCGGTATGCCGCCAAAGCACATTCTCGACCAGGCGCACAAAACACGCAAATTCTTCGAAAAGCTCCCGTCGGACGGTAGCTACGTGCTGCGGAAGACGCAAAACCAGCGAAAATACAAACCGCCCGGTTCGCGCAAGCTGCACGACATACTGGGCGTCGAGACGGGCGGCCCGGGTGGCAGACGGCACGGCGAGCCGGGACACAGCGTATCGGACTATCTTAAGTTTAAGGACCTCATCCTAAGAATGCTGGACTACGACCCGAAGACACGGGTTACACCGTACTATGCCTTGCAACATAACTTCTTCAAGCGAACCTCGGACGAAAGCACCAACACAGCCAACACGATCAGCTCGCTTAGCACGAGCCCATCGGTCAGCACACAAGATCAACCCAGCCATGGTGAGTATGGGCGTCAACGCCGCAGCCAGCTGCCTTTACCACCGTCTGCTCTACGCGAGGATAAGGCCACTCCGAATGTGGTTCCTTTACCGTCCCAACCAAGTGCCACTGTGTCCTCCTATAGCTCCTATCACCCTTCCACTTTCCTTGCCGCTAAGAGCGGTGATCATCGCTATCACCAGCAAAAGCCTAAAATGCAACCAAAGCTTGCACACTCAATGTTGCCATCGGTCAAATGCTTAACATCTACTTCATCGTCGTGTACGTCGTCATCCTCATCAACATCGTCATTATCGGCATCATCCCTGTCTGTCTCAGCATCTGCCTCCGGATCGGCCTCTTCCACCTTGTCATCCGTATCAACTAGTGGTGGCGGGATCGGTGGTTCCGGAATAATTAATAAAACGACGAAATCTTCCCAACCGGAACTCGACGACAGGTTGAAAAAGATACACATTGTCCATCAACCGACTGCAAACGAGAAGGCTTTTCTTTCGTCTTCTTATCTGAAGTAGATGGGCACTTTCGTGTACACAAACATGTAATGAAGTTTTGTGTAGTTGAAGTTCGTTTTCAATCTTACCTAGCTTCATTCCTGTTATACGAGCGCATTTACTTGTGATGCGCAAAACCAGCGTACGGACGGCAGTATTCGTGCGGACGTGCTACTAACTAACGATAGTCAGAGAGGGCTTTGAGTTTCTGTTTTTGTTTTAAACACATACACACAAACAAGACAATACTGCGCTGGAAATCCAAATGACGCTTAGTTTAGCCGCCGCTCAAAGGTGAATTGAAAGTGTTTCTTTGCGTTTGCGTGCGTGGTGTGTTTTGTTTCTACGCGTGTTTTGCGTTGCTAGCATAAAAGCAATAAACACTAACAGAGGCTATGTTTCTCAATAATACGGTATACTTGCCATAATACTGCTTGTAATGTATGTTAACGTCTAAATTTGAGTGTGTTAAGTTGTCAATTTTACCTCCTTCCCGTGTAGAAAGTTCGTTACCGAAGTTAGTGGCCGTGATATCGCACCTTGTTTACGGTTCTTTCTTCTCTTCTCTTTCTCTCTCTCTCTCTTTCTCTTTCTTTCTATACGCATATCCGCTTTCCGTGGTCGCTTTCTAACACTTAACATGCATCCCTTTCCCACGCCTTCGGGTGCGCTTAACATTGGCAGACGAGCGTCGATGACTCGAAACGGAGGATAATAGCCGGCAACAGCAAGCGCAACCGCAACCGACGGCTCCTCAAGTACATCGTAATAACAGTAGTAAATAGAATCAACCTGTGCTCGACAGTTTTGCAAACCATGTTCTACTACTAACCCGCACAATCGTAACAGCATTCAGCAATGGAAGGTATAGAAAGACGATAGGCGAGTGTCGTAGGAAGCAGCTGGTTTAGATAAACGTGTTGGAAGCAGGAACGGTCTGGCATCATCACGAGTCATGGCAAGGGGTTAAGGTTAGAGCCACCATCCATTCGAGGCTATCATCTAGATATCAGCACATCTTTTATAAATTAAGGTTCTTTTTTTCTAAACCCAGAAACAAACGTTTATATGCCTAACGCGGATGAATTGCCATGGATGAAGGAGCATGTAGAAAGCTACTAGGGGATAAATGATCAATTGAGAAGAGCAATAAACAAACGGTCGGAAATGTTAATCGATATTGGTACCAATAAGTAATAACATGTAATTTTCCTCCCCCATCCTAAAAGGATGAAAAGAAACCAAGAACAAAAAAAAACACACACACACACACTCCCCATGATTATCCATCGTCAGTCGTTCATTCGTGATCTTCCATAGGTGTGGTTTTGTGTATGCATTGTTTTTGCATTGTGTCTTTTCTAAGTCGATCAGTATTTTAGTTTGTGTGAAAACGAGATGGGAACGACAAAGCTAGGGAGATCATATTGTAAGCGAGAAGATTGATGTTGGGATAATGCAAACGGCGTTGTAAGGCAAAACGGATGGGAGTAAGTGTAGACAAATTGAAAATTGAACCTGACGAAACCTGCAGTGTCAAAAGTGAAACTGTTGTACATTGCAATAGTACGGTTGTACGATACAAAACAAAACAAATAGTAATGGAAATAATTATACAAAAACATACATACAAGAGACAACACACAACAAACAAACAAACACCTTTTTTAAACATATAAAATACAAAATATATAAATACGCGCGAAGAAATAGATGAAAGAGAGTAAAAACTGGACAAAAGCCAACAGAGCAGGTATGAACCTATATTTAGTGAAGAAGCGAACACATGGTAGAACGCATCCTGCATTAACACATAGCAAAAAAAACCAAACCCCATAAATTCAACATTATACCCATAGTAAAAAAAAGCAAACTGCTGTCGGTGGAATCTTCGAAGGTATTCGAACGATATAGAAAGGACAATTGTAACTGACAAACGATTCGGCTACCGGTGTGTAGAAACGAAAGCAAAACATTGCGAAACCAACAAAAAAAACAAACAACAAGTACCAGAAGACTTTAGATTATAGCAAGAACAAGAAAGTTATATTTAGCATGGGGGGAATATAGAGAGAAAACGGGGGGTTAAAACGGCCACACAGAACACAGATTGTAAAACAAATCATAGCGGCTGCAAACTGTTGCCGCCGCTGCCCGGTTACACGCTGTTACAGGACAACAACCAATCATGACACTACTCCGACTGATTTGCATGTAGAAAAGCTATAGACTATTTCGTATATGGATTGAAATGGAATTCAATTTTTTGATTTTGGGTGTACACATTTTTGATATTGGGTATGATGATAGACGAGCCTAAAAAGCATAACTTCCTCATACAAGGTCAGGTATTATGGAAGGAAAAAAGAAATGGAAACTAATTATGAAAGGTTATTAGAAAACGATCAAAGCTGTACATCTCAACCAGTGAGACAGGCACACAGACAGACCAGAATTGGAGAATATTGATTCAAAATGGTACTGTCCAAAAGTTTGTCTATCAAAAACATATAATAACAACACGACATAATAGATTCTGTACGATACGTTTCATTGTAGCATTCGATTGGATTATTATGGGTATAATTTTTCTTACGAATTTGCACCGTATTGCCGGTGCAAGGCAGGTCAAAAGTAGAATCAAAAGTTTTTAAATCATCTCCTCCCTATCCTGTCTCCATGGCTTCATTCTGCAGTGAAGGGAGAAGTGGCGGAGGTAAATGTAGCAGTGAAAGTGGTCTCAAGGGAAATGTTGACAAAACTAAAGAACACCTAACAGGCACTAGGATTATTGTGCATAATTATTGTGCACACACTCACACACACACATGACATAGCAAATCTATCCAGTACTACTTATGATTATCGAAATACCTGCATCATGTTGTTATTACGTCTCCTTCATCTCTCTTCCTAATGTACCACACATGCATTATCTTTCACACTGCATACATACATACACAAACACACCACAAAACACATGGATAACAAACGGTGGGAATAAATAATGGTGTCACTAAACGGGTGGAAGAAGTAAAAGAACCAAACCTGACTACAAGTACCATAACATACAAAATAGTATAAAAAAGAACTAAAGTGAACAGTGAACCAGGAGTGAGTGTTAAAATGGGAGGCACAGCTAATGAGGAGGGCGAGAGAATGCTTACGCAAATGGGGCATCACAAAATGCCCAACCAAGTCTCTCATGCTGCAGTGCAGCAGCAAAAGCGCACGGTTTGAATGGACGTAAGCCGATGGCGATGGGGACAGTAAAGCAAGCAATAGCACATAATCAAATGAAAACGAGAATGCCAAAATGCAGTTTTTAGAGTCTTAAAACAAGCACATTACATCAAAACGCATACTTCATGAACCAATACAAGCAGAACAGTTAGGTGTGTGATGGTTGGTGGATCCGCTGTGAGACAATTCAACAAGATAGGGTCGCATTAATACAAGCTGCTTTAGGTACAGTAAGGATAACAACAAAAGAAAAGCGAAAGAAAGATAAGAAAAGGTAGAAAACGAATCAGATCACATCTGTTGCTGGAGGCCACACTCTTCTAAACATAATTTGGGTAATGTTTTAATTCTTTTCACTAATCATCTATTACCTTATTTTTCTTATCGTAAGCTCTGCCTGTTTTGTATGTTTTGGTTTTTAGTTGTTTGCATGTTATCTGTTCTTTATATTGGTTAATAATGTCATTTTCCCCCCTTTTGCCTTTTATTACGACACATTTTCCATTCTGTCTTACAGGCTAAAGGTTATCGTTTGGTATCGTTTTTGAAAGTTGATTTTGAATTTGATTGCCAAATATTAATTGATTGCATGTAATCCATTTTTCTTTGCTTTTTCGCGCACACAAAAATCCAACCCTCCCGATTGAATGAAGCCGTTTTGATTAATGTTATTTATATTCTTTTCTACGTACAATTCTATCTGGCCAGGTCTATCATTACACCAGCAACAATCGTCACAGCCACAAAACCAACAGCAAACACAACCAAAATCACAGCAGCAAACGCTTGTGCTACTGGCGCAACCAGCATCATCGGTCGGTTCGAATGGGACGCACAGTGGTAGCAGTGTCGGTGCCGTGACCGGGAATGGTGCCATCACCGCAAGCAGTAGCGTTAGCAGTGGCAGTGCTGCGGGAGTATTAGCGCCGAGCAGTAACACAGTCAGCTCGTCTAACGTATCTTCCACATCCTATCCACTCGCCATGGATTGTGATCCACCCGTGACGACTAACCTGAGTCAGTCCGTCGGTCATCATGCGGGTGCATCTGCGGGTCGATATCCAGGCACTGCTGTCGCTTCATCCGGGGCAGCACCCTCACACTATCACCGGAGTCGATACTTAGCTCAACAGCAGCAACAGCAACAACAGGGACAACATTTACAAAATGCAGCTACCCACTTAGGAGGATCGTCCACCGCGCCAGGTGTGCTGGTTGGTGGAGTGCACAAAAGCTACGCACCTGCTTCGTTACCACTCGATCTCGGTACTCACATGGCCTCGTCGCTCGGTGGGCTTGTCATACCGGATCACCATACAACGGCAACCATGTCCGGTAGCTTTCTGGCCCACAATTTACCGATGGGTGGTGTTCCCGGTAGTATAGGCGGTGTGCCGGTCGGATCGGCAGGTGGCTATGCGCCTTTTTCGATGAATGATGCCATGCTGATGGCGGCGACCGGTACCAGTATAAACGCGGGCAACATTGGTCCACTTGGCGGTGCCAATAGTTTAGGTGCGATCGGTGGTCCAATTGGTTCCGTTTCCGGCACCGGCCCATCGTCACTTATTGTCGGATCATCAACGGCAGCGGCTGCGGCAGCGGCCGCAGCAGCAGCAGCGGCAGCGGCGGCGGCCGCCGTCAGTGTCAGTGGTGGTAGTCATCATCTCATCGGCAGTACTGGAAGTAGCATTAGCAACAGTAGTAGTAGTAGTAGTAGCAACAATGGTGGAGCAGGTGGTAATGGAACAGGTGGTACAGGTTCGGGATCCGCCAGTGGTAGCGGTGTTGGATCGGGTGGAAACGGAGTGAGCAGTAGTACGAAAGGTCATGGTCGTGGACCACCCAGCGCACCGAGCGATCGGGATGAATCGTCTCCTATGGTTGGTGTTTGCGTACAACCGAGTCCAGTTATCATTCACTGATACAAAACATATACATATTCTCACCAACATAGTCATACATTTGCATGCAGAGATTTGCAAAAAAAAAAAACAAATAACGTACAGTTGCAACTAATTGTCAGGACGTGATCGCGAGCGACGAGACTCAGTTCGCGTAGGCCGCGGGATGTTAGCAGATCAGCTGTTCAGAATTATTGTTTCATTTCACAGCATCAAAAGATCATCACCTTGTTCATACTATAGACATCGTCCGCATTTGAATGTGCTCGTTTCATCTACCGTTAGTGAAATTGGGCCACCCCCCGACTGGATTTTAAAGCTGGCCGCTTTTCTCAGCAATGCAAAGAGTGAATCAACCGATCCACCATATACATTGTAGTGTATTGGGAAACTTTGAGCAATTTTGGCAAATTCCAAAACGGATGTTGCTCTACAGCCTGATGCTCAAACACAATGATGAAAGAAAGGAGATAAAACGGGAAGAGCCAGAACCACCAGCCACAGTTAATTATTCATGAACTTTATGTAGATGAAATGGGTGAACAGTTTTTCAAGAAAACAAATGGTAAACAAATACTAAGAGATAGTGTTTTTTGCTAATGGATACTGCCAAGAAACAATCGGTTTGGAGCAACATGCGACAATGTACACACATCCAGATGTAGGACAGATGATGATATCTGATCAGTTTTTTTTTAAACAGAGCCGCTTAAGAAGAGACGGGTTTTAGAGCGGGGTGGCGGTATCCGGGGGCGTGCTATTTGCTGCTCCAAAAGTCCAAAACGGTAATGATGTGTTCCGAAAGGTTTAATGAATTCCTATTACTACCAATGTCTGTGTTCTCCGAGAAGTGTGGAAAGGTAGAAGACGAAGGGTAGAAGAGTGTTTTGCGCTGCATCGTGCAAACCGTAACTAGTGATGTAGGATAATAGAACTGACTGGCTTTTTATGATGCAATGGGCAACGTGTTCTGCTCAACAACAAAAAAACAGCAACTACGGTCCGTGGGTGTAGAACGTATGGTGGTATGTGGGTTGTTTGGTTGGTATGCCGCCTATCTCTGCAATGGTTAATCCGACTTTTTTTTTAATTCACATTTTTCTGACAGCAAGGACACTACAAGAACTTCGTGATTCCATTTCTTGATAGTTCAAATTCACCAACAACATATATTTCAAGGAATTATGGATAATTTTAATCATGAGAATTACGCAAGCCTAATCATTGATTTATCCATAATGGTAAAAAATCGACGTACAATTATCGCATTGTACGCACTATTTGTAATCAGCAACTATTCCGGTTTTAAAGCAGGTCTTCAATGAGGCAAACTAATCAGTAGATACATTCAACAATCGAAAAGAGTTACAGAATTTTAGTTCGTTCTTATAGCGCCATTTTCGAAAATGTTAATGTTGTTTGAAACTATACTGTTTCCCACTAAACAATCAGTGCTCAAAGAGTCTTCTTGTTTTTTTTTTGCTAACAACAGTGAGAATCGGATTAACTAATAAGCTCAATGGAATTGTTTTTCAAAGCACTTAAATCTGCTTCATGGCGATCGAATGTGATGAACATTGTGAGATGGAAACATATTTAAAAAAACAAAAATCTACGAAGGAATAGTGACCACTGCTTTCACAGGGAACGGAATATAAATCTGTGCCTGCACTGCTAACTATTGTCTGAGACTTTGAACATGGTTACAATTGTATGTTCTTGATCATCGGCTAAACCGTGAAAGTGGAATTGCTATTTATGCTGTTTTTTTTTTCACTGAACCCGATCGAGCAAACGGACGAACCGGAGTGGCGACATTGAAAGTAGAGCAGCGTTTGGCAAGAGAAAGAGAGTGATAGAGAGATAAAGAGAGAAAGGACGAGAAAGAGATGGGCTAGCAAAAGTGGGGTGGGCTTAGAACAAACCAGTAAGACTAGGAAATTGGGGACTGATCGTGCGTTTACGTGCAGATGTTTTTGGTCCTGTTTTTCTGTTTCCAACAGACATCGATGAAGGCAATACGCAACTGCTGTGCAACATAATCGGTGTTGGGATGGTGGAAAGAAACACCCATTCGTAGTGTTTGCACACATCCCAGCCCGAAGCAAGAATGTTGGGTGCACTTGAAATGAAAAGAAAAGGCACGAATATGTAAAGGTGAATAAATATGAATGTACATATTAACTGATTAGCACTAATGATGATAATATCAATAATTAAATTAGTAATATTATTATTATAAAAAAAGAAGAAACGGAATGTAAATGAAGCAACAACAAAAAAAAAAGTAAGTCAAATGATGATTAGGTTGCAGCAACTGTAACGCGAACATCGCGAAAGGTGTGAAGTATAGTATCTATTGCGATTACATACAGACACGTAAAAAAAACACATACAATACGTTTAAGTAAGAAAATGGAGAAAATAACAAAAAAAAAACAAAACATGCAAAAAAATACTATACTGTAAGTGAAAAGTACTAGATCAAATAACTAAAGAAGGTAAATTAATTAAATTAATGATACTAAAGCAAAGGAAGGGAAGAAGAACGCATTCGTAAATTAGCAACAAAAACAAAAACAAAAAAAAACAGCAGCATATGAAATTGGCGATAGTTTGTTTGCAAAAGCAAACCGCAAGAAGTACGAAAACCACATAACAAATATTTTGGACAAACAAATAATCAATGAACGAATGTTGGTAAGAATGCCGTACGTACCACAGTGAAGGGCAACAATACAATCGGTATGATAAACGCCAGAAGAAAAAAAAACAGAAGACTAGAAGAAAACAAAAAAAAACAGTAACAAATCCCATGCAACTTTTGCGAACATAGACACATAGTGGACACAACAGACACATACACACTCCCACGATATGGTGAAAAAGGAAAGGGATTAGTAAGTAAATTAGTATGATCAACCACAAACGCGAATGAATGCAATACACACACTGATCACCACACACATACACTCGCCCTCCTCCAATTTGTAACACACATAAAAGAGAGGCAACAAAGAAACCAATAGCCCACTCGTGGCGCAGAATGATCATTTAAGGAACGATCGCAACCCTTCGCTTCCTGGGTCGGGGTATTGATTTTGTGCGTTAAGAATGCGTTTTACTCTATATACTCTTGTGTACGCGAGTGTGTTTGTATGGCGGTTGTGTGCTGCGTGATGTACTTTTGTAACGCGTGCGGCAAATATAGGCGCTTTACTTTGTGTAAACTCCCCGTGTAATGAAATTTACCACACACACACACACATACACCAGAAAAGTAAAATAGCAAAAAAGCAACATTTGGAAATGCAATGCGCATTGTGTGTGGAAATAATGCGGAAAAACAAGAAAACTAAAGATACAAAAAAAAACAAACAAACGAACAAAAGAAATTTTACCAATCTCAGCAATCGTCGTGTGATGATCCGAATGATCGTTGTTTTTATCTTTCCCCGTATCCCCTAGTTACCGACAGAAGCGGAGTACATGTGCTGCTTTGATATTGTTTCGGTTTAGTTTCTTCAATTGATTTGTTGGTTCGGGTTTCTGCTTTCGATATTGATCTCTCTCGCTTTTTATGTGTTTTCCTTCCTTTTTGGCAGCATTTGGTGTTTTCTGTTCGCCTTCCATAGTTTAAACATTTTCTTCTTTTCTGTTTCACAATTATCAATCCCAACCCGTTTTGCAAATGGTATCGCCGTGTGCTTTTTGAGCTAATGGAAAGAAATACGCAAATGTGATTGAACACCGGGAGCGTTCGTTAGTACTTAACAGTTTTTGGAAGATGTTAGTAGCACCTTGCGTGTGCTACTGAAACTATTAACCGCTAAGAGCGTCATACACACGATCACATTCATACCTAAGGAGTAGTGAAGGTTGATCCTTTTTTATTATTTATTAAAACATATTTTACAGAACAAAAAAACGGGAAGCAAAAATATCTAGCGACCGATGACAATGTGGAAAAATTGTAGTTCAAAGTGTGTGAGAAAAATTGGAATTTGGAATGGACTGTAGAGAACATAAATCATTCTCCATGCATCCATCAACTCTCCCCCCCCCCCCCCCCGGCCTTCCCGCTCCACTCCACTTCCTCACCACAAGAACATGCACTCAACGGTAACGATTAATGCAATAATATTAAGACAGTTTTCTTACAAGGGATCGTATATAGGGATCGTGAGCGGCTTATGCGTGCTTTCAACACACAGAAGAAGAAAAATACATACACAGGAGTAAAATTGCCACCGGAAAATCGTAGCGGAAAATATATAGGGCAAGCCGGGTACGACTGCTGCTTGAGGGTTAGAAAATAATCATCAAATAAAAAACACACAGACACACAAAAACAAACGAAGCAAACGAAAATCCCAAATGAAAATGATAACTGCCGGTACGACGATGTATGAAGCAACTAGATAATTATGTCGCGAACAAGATGTAAAGTAAGGTGCAATGTGTAAGATCAGCAAAACAAAAAAAAACATAAAACAGTAATTCAGTAACATAGCAGTCAGCGCAGTAGTGATTGTGAATGGAGAGAGGAAAAACAAGAAGAAGAAAATACACAGACGAAGAAGAAGCGTAAATTATTATATTTATATTCTATACAAACTCATTTGCCACATAAACCAAAACAAACAAACAAACAAAAAAACACACCCACATTGCATACATACCCAGGAACGGATTTTCCGGTACACAACTTTTAAGCGAGAGGAATGTGTTAAATAATACCTTTTGAAAAGCGAGAAGCCTTGCCAGAAACCCGTGAACGTGAATGTGAAGGAGCTTGAACCGATTAGTCGAAATCGAAGGGAAACTCATGTAAGGAAATCGGGTACAACTTTTGCCGCGTTTATAAAATCACAATACAAAAGCACGCGTGTTGGGCGCTACCAGTTTGAAATGGAGAAAGGAGCTACCGTAGAAGAAGCTGACTTGGTGGGTACAAATTTGGGGTACAAGACTATTAGACGAGATGGAATAAAGATAACAGAAGAAGAAAGAAACACATACACACACAAAAAGGAAGCTGGCTAGTTCTGGCTAGTTAGGAGTTGGTAAATAGACAGCTGTAAATTACCAACGATTAAACACGAATCGTTGTAAGTATCTTTTTACGGTAAAATATAATGCTTACTCCGGGCCGCTCGTAAGACAACAGGGCGATCGCGGTCGTAACTGATGAAAGTATCCAAATGTAAGGGGGAGAGGAAAACAAAGAACGCTAAACTGATGATAGGAGCGCGTGTAATCGACGCGTAGCAATAACCCGACGTTACGAGTTTAGGGACAACAAAGGGAAAAGCAAAAAAAAAAGTAGATATAACGCGAAACGTGATGAAAGTGAAAAAGAACAAATCAGTAAGTAAAGAAGGTGGAGCTGTAAGAATGCAAGTAAAACAAAAACGTCAGAGATGTTTACTAAGAGACTAGCAAAAATGCAACAAACCACAAAGCAAACAAGATAACGATACCGAACGGGACGAACTCTTCGCGAACCGTTACGACACGGAGTAGAAGCGGGAAAGAAGAAGAAGAAGAAAAGTAAGAAAAACTATTCCGAGATGCGGCAACATATGTGCGCACACGTGTACAGTGTGTGTTGCGGTAACGTTGTAGGTGGTAAGCAAACAGATTGCATAGGAAGTAAAACAAAAACACACAGAAGCAAAAGTGAGAAACAAAAGTGGTGTAAAGACACGATAAAACATGCAAACCGGAGACACACGAGCGAAATGTGTACGAAAATGATGCGAACGAGAAAAGAAGTAAAACAAATGGCAAAGAAATTTTGAAAAATAACTGCTCCAAGTTTGCGTAGATTTAAAACCACTGGTTGCCTAGTAACAATGATGACAGAAGAAAAGGGCACGTTTGATAATTTTGCAAGCATATAGAATGCTCTTTTTATTCATAAACAATCATATTTCCAGCTTAGAAATTAACCTGTGGTCGATAGTGATGCTGGAGCTTGTTTGCCTTCACGCCCACTTGTTGCATAAGTTTGGCCTGCTGTCGCTTCATGACATGCAGATCGCGAGCATTCCGTGCTGCGGCTTCTTGTTGTGTGGATGTCCAACCGAGCGAGCGATACTGTGCCAGCACCTTGTGAAGCTTCTGGGTCGATTTCTTCACGACAACGGCACGGTTCGGGTTGATGCGCTGTTTGTAGTAGCGCAACAGTGACCGATGCCCTATCACATTGCCGGACGGCAATACCAGCTGATATTCATCCCCATCGAGTGGGCCCGGTGTGTCCAGTTCGGCGTCCACATCCATACCGTCCTCGTGGTCCGGATAGCTGCTACTGTAGTCATAGAAATCAACGTACTCTGCCAAAGCGCCACCTTCGTGCAGCATTTTACAGTGTCCTTTTTCCGTCATATGATTGCGCACCGCATCCATGGAGTAGAACGTTCGACCCCGCTCGTTACACCACAGACAGACGTAATCCCGGCACACCTTTTCAGCCAGGTAAGTAAGCAAACCTTCCACATCGATGCAAAACTCCGCATCCGGGATGAAGAACGAGTGGACGATCGACATGTGCTTGATGTTTTCCAACAGATCCTCACTGTGGTGTGGACAGAAGATGCAATCGTTGCGCTCGATAGGATTTTCAAACTCCACGTCCTCCCATCCGTCCGAATCATCGTCCTCTATCATTTCCACATCGACTTCCGTTCCGGCAGCGGCAGCTGCTGCGGCTCGTGCTGCTGCGCGTGTTGATTTCACCGACACCTCCAGTTCCGCTTCCATCGCATTCTCCTGTATCGTGCTGCTACTAGATGCACCGATCGTTCCATTGCTTTGGGCAATATATTGCTGCAAATTGTCCTTGTGCTTCCGGCTGTCTAGGTGGTTGTCGTGAGCATTCTTTGACTTGAATACCTTCCGACAGGCCTTGCAGTAAAGCGATTGATCTTCTAGTGCAGCTGCGTCTTCTGTTTTCTGTTGGATTATCCGTTTCTCGAATTCCTCTATAGTTACCGGCGGTAGTTCGGCCAACTTGCGCTTCAGGTTATACCGATGCCAGTGGGTTTTGTAGTGCTCTCGCTGCATTTCAGCGGTGGCAAAACGGACTCCACAGTTGAGGCACGTGAAACTGGACATGTTGCTAACGTTTTGGATAGGTTTTGATTTAGCGTTGAACAATTTGACTAACTTTTTGGAAAAAACGTGTAATATCTTTTGACGGCTGTGTTCCAATATGTTGTGAAATGTGTTTTTTCTACTTGTGGGTTGCGTCAATATTTATGTTTGATTACCGCAAAAATACCCCAATCTGTACAATACTGTGCGTTGAGAGATTGAAGTTTTCTTCAAAGTTGAGCAACTCGCTTGACAAAATCCAAAATCTTTTTGTTGTAACTTTTCCTGCAATCAATTTAAAATGCATTAACAATGATAAATTGAATATGTTTCTTTATCTTTTGATAGTCTTATCATTGCGGCGGACTTATGATTTCACACAGACATAACACACATGGTTGGTTACCTTTCGGAGTGGCTTTAATCGAGATTTTAGTAGAATCATTTTAATGCTGTTTTTTTATGTACAGTTATGTTCCAAGATTACTAGTTATACGTTTACAATATGCACTACAAGAAATAATCTCGAGCGTCCTTTTTTATCAGTGTATAGCGCCATCTGTTGACAATATTAGCTTGTTTAGAAAAACATATCGCCAAGAGTGCGATCTCATCGTTGCTCAGTTTTGACCATCGGTACAGAAATGGATCGTAAGCACTAAACTTATCGTACTGTCATTTGAAATTTCACTTCTTCACGCCGTAATTCGTGTACAATCTGTACTCTTGTCTAGTGTTATTTTTAATGGGCAAAACACGAAGCAGGAGATAAGCGTATTTCCTACGTTTGATATCGTTCATCAGAAGCCCCGTACAACACCGTGCTTTAGCAAAGTGTTCGACACCATCTAGCCTGTACCACCGTTCAAACAAACGCAATGGCCAACGCGGAAGCCATTCAGGTCAGCTCGCTGCCGCTGCCCCCCGCGCAGTATATCAATCTGTACACGGATGAAAACATACGCAAGAACCGTGCCCCGAAACCTCCGGCACCAATTCAGGATTCGTACACAATGTTCGGCAGCCCGTTCAGCAACGACGACAACATAATCCGCCCGCTCGAAAGCCAAGGTTTCAAACGACTCTACCCGCAACACTTTGACCGACGGAAGGAACTGAAGAAGCTAAACCATTCGCTGTTGGTCAACTTTCTCGATCTGATTGATCTGCTGGTGCACTATCCGGACAGTCCCAGGCGGGCGGAAAAGATCGAAGATCTCAGTTTGCTGTTCGTGCACATTCACCACCTGCTGAACGAGTTCCGGCCGCATCAGGCTCGGGAAACGTTGCGCGTAATGATGGAGCTACAGAAGCGCCAGCGGATAGAGACGGCCCAGCGCTTCCAGAACCACCTGGAGAAGGTGCGGGAGATGGTGAAGAATGCGTTCGCTTCCCTGCCTGATCTAACGGACGCTGATCGGCTTGCCGGCGGGCTGGAACCGATGGATGTGGGTGAATCGGGCGATCTTGCTGGAGGCCGGGGTGAAGGTTGCCATCCGCTGGACCGGTTAATGTGTGAAATTGTGGACAGAATGTGAAGCACCGTGTGTTGCCGCGTAGAGAATGTACTTTGGTTCCCGATCGCTTAAACACGGCCAACCGATATTTTACATTCAAGGATGTGGGAACGATACGTTATTTGATCGCAGATTTTGTTTTGTAATCATAATTTTCTTGAAATTTAATGAAGCTAAGAAGTAAATAAAATGCGAATATGTGCGAGTATAGTAAATTATTTCTTAACACGATGCAATTGTTTCGTCTTCTTCGTACTGTGGATTTAAATCCGTCGTCGGGTTGTGGTCTGCCTTTTGCATTTGCAGGCTATCTGTTGTATATGGGAAGTTCGTTGGTCAGAGGATACTTTACCTAAAGGGGAATGATCGTTATAGTCTACTTTATCGGTTTTAATGTTTGACCGGTTTCATCTGCCTGGTTTCCATAGGTTCTACGGTATCATGGTTCACAATCTCTTCAGTCCACAAATCCATAGCAACAGTCCGGCTCGATTTTAATTACCTAGGTATTGAAGGCAAACAATTTTTCCATAAAAACCCACACAATTCGGCATTTTACAACACGCCAAAAATCGGCAGAAGATTTTCGCTAAACAAAACATATTCGGACCCTTCGTCTCAATGCACTCACCGTTTCAGTGTCAGGGCTGCTGCGTGCTTTGATCCGACACGAGTTTCGTTAAATCATCTGTCTCGCTCTCGTTTTTTCGTTCAAAGCAGAGGAGTCTGAGTTCTTCGTTCAAATAGAAAAAAGAAAACAGAAAAGAAAAATGGCGTGTGTTCCGTGGTGAGAGATTTGTTATTGTTTTGTGTTGTTTCCCGGTCAAAAGCATGAACAATTGGGTAGAAAATGTTTAATTTTGTGCACTGAATTCGATAAAACATAAAACCTATGCTTGTATGGTGTCGTCGGATGCATTGAAACGGTAAGAAACGTGCACCATTCCAACCCAGTTTGCCCTTTGCACGCGTGCCAAATGTGGTGGAACCGATTGTTTACCGTGTGTGCATCTCACGTTTCCTATTTTAGCAATATCAATATGAACCAGCTCCGGCACCTCAATCAAAACGGAAATGCGAACAAAAATTTAGACGAGGAATATTTTTCTTCGAGCAAACAAGCGCACCGCGAACTTTCTTCATCGCACAATAGTAGCGCCAGCAAGAGCAGAAGCTACATCATCATGGATGGTCCAACAAGGCTGCTTGATCGCAGCAACCATGGCAGCGTGAGCGTATCGAATGGAAACGTTCCGAAGGGTGAAGAAATTGCCACAACGCTGATGCAAGTGGCAGAGAAAACGGACCGGTGCTGGAACTTTGATTTACAGCACTGGCTCACGCTGTACCAAACAACCAGATTAAGAAATGTGAACTTTCCGGAAGCTGCGATACTGGTTTCGTGTGCCGCACAAATATACGGCCGAAAGGTCGATTACTTAAGCGACATCGTCGTGCATATGAACGACGATCAGACGGCGCGGGAAAAGAAGACACTGGAGGAGGAAAATAGAAAAGCGGGTGAGAAGGTGGGTGAGCAGGGAGACACATCGAACAAAACGCCAGGCCGGAAACGTGCTGGGCGTTTCAACCCGCAATCACTGTCGGATTGTTTTGGAGATTTGGAGTTTTCGTGTAATGATAAGAAGCTGTTGAAGCTGGAATCGCTCGTCAAATCGGTACCCATCGTCGATGTCGACTGTCGGACAAAAGTGCAACAGATGCAGGAACTGTGCGTGGAACTACGTATGAATCCAACCCGACAGCGAAGGCAAGAAATTTTGAACCGACTTCGCGATGATGCTTCCATCGCTCCGATAATGTCGAGTAATGGTTCGGCACGAAAGAATCAAATTGCCGATCTCGAATCAGGCGAAGCAATAGGCACACGGTACGATTATCAGATTCACCTGAACTACATCGATGGGCGTACCGGTTCGCTGATAGCCGAGCATGACCTGAAGCGCTTCTTCCAACGGTGCGATGTAATGGATTTTTTGCACGAACAGCACGAAACAGAACGGGCAAGATGCACCAGCCTGGGTATGCCAGCACCGACCGAACGGCTGTGGCAGGGAGAGCGTGGAATAAAGCTATACATGCCACCAGAGTACCTAAGTAATCGCTATCGCATCAAGGTAAACGATACGACCGACTTCGACAATGCATTAATACAGGCCCGCGTCACGAACTACAACTCCGATCCAATACTCTCCTTGATGGATCATAAGCTACGAGCCGAGAATCTTGCCGCCGAATGTATGGAACTGAACGAATCCACCATGCAAAGTAAATCGTCCGGCTCGATAAATGATTCCGGATTCGGTAACAATACGACAGTAACCGAAGACGGGCATGATCGTTCTTTGAGCGGTGTGCTATCATCTACCCGAACGGACGATTCGGCACTCGAACCGAACAGTGATTTAGATTTAACGGGAAAATCTATCACCGTGCTGTCACAGGAATCGGGCCAACAAACATTACACAAAGATTCCGCCGAAGGTGTACCATTGGAAGATTCGTCGTTGAAGCAAAGTAGCACCGAAAAGTCGATTGCTGCAGCATCACGATTGAGCGTAGACGAAGGTATTGGGGTGGATTGTGAATCAATATTGCCCCGGACGACGTTAATGAACCTGAAGGAGGAAAGCATCACCAAGTCCGGTACGGTTGTATTCAGTCAGGGAACCGTTTTCCCCCGACCACCGGTTGTATTACGACCGCCAAAGCTAGTGCAAAACATTCTTGGCATTCCCGAGGATCTGGCCTGTAAACATATCCCATTTACGCTCACTATGGAGTACCGAAAGATGAAGAAAGAGGTATGTACGAACATGATTTGCTTTTATATCGCTTCGCTTCGTTAGGAAATTAATTAATTGCTTTTTTGTGGTTCTTCTTGCAGTTTGTAAAAAGACGCGAACAAGAAATAGCTATTGGACTAAGTTACGTAAAGTTACAGTGTTTAAAACCAACGGCTGATTCAATGTTACGCCCTTCCACACCCGATCAAGAAGGTTGGTAAACAGCAACGTGTGTGGTTTAAAGTCGATGGTTGCTATAATGTGCATCTTTTTTTCATTCCCCTTTTTTGCAGAAGATTTTCTTGGCTTTGACGATGACGAAACGGGTCAAACACCGGTGAAGGTGGCGAACACTAGGAAAACGAAATCCTCGTCGTCCAGCAACGAATCTTCCCCGGTGAAACAAAAGCGACCATCCACACCGGAACAGCGCTTTGAAGGATTTAGCGAGGAAGAAATTCTTGCTACAAAGAAAGTGGTCGCAGAGTTGGTGAAACGAATGCCGGACAAACCGAAGCATCCGTGCAGTAGTCCATCGAAACGAACGAATGGTTCGCTCCCAGGTACGCCAACCCGTACATTGTCTTGTGATTCCGGCATTTCGGACACTGTTGAGCGCACGGGCAGGCAACCATGTGCGGGAACAAATCTCGATTCGATCGAAGAAAACATGCTGGACAATGAAATGGAACGGGAGGAAAACCGAATGAAATCGTTATTACACCAGGCACCATCACAACACCATACGGATGCGTGTAATGCGCGGATTGAAGAAAAAATGAATGAAGCAAAAGAACGGTTCGACAAGGTGAGCCAGTGGCATCGGAATCTAAAGCCAATTTTAATGGAATCGGAAAAGCGGACACATTTCGACATTCACGCCTATGGAAGTGAAATTATCGACACGTTCAATCCGGCCGTTCCGCTCGGCAGTGAATCAATTACGCTTGAAAAGGTGTTACAAAACAAACCGCCCAACAGTACGGCAAGGTTCTTTCTTTCGGTGCTAATGTTGGCAAACACTAGCAACATTGAAATAAATAATCGTAATCATGATCCGCATCGGTTGTCCTCGACCGCGGAAATAGAGTTGCGTCTGATAAGCCGCAAACGACATCACAAGGAGCTGGAAGCGCTTGGCGAACTGTTACCATCTGCCTCATCGAACGACACTGAGTCGGCGACCGATCGTTATCGGGAAAAGCGTCAAAATCGTAAACGAAAACACCCACTGCAACAACAGCAGCAGGAGCAAAATGATGTGGCCAATCATGGAGAAACCAGTCGGGAAGACACTGCACGGGAAGATCCTTCCAGTCGTGTTGGTGGATTGAATGGACTGGATGAAGGGGACGATGGTGCCAGCTTTTTTGACAATGTCCAGCAAGTGTACGCCGAATTGAACAGTGAAAGTACGCAGCACAAGCGGATAGCGTTCCGAAGAGGAATGAGAAATTGTGCTTACGGGATAGCCGATGCGGTAAGTAATATGAAGAACGGTGAAAAACCCCCTTCTGTCGCACAACCGGTTACACCATCTCGAGCAAAAGTAACACAATCGGATGGCAATGGGTGCCAATCGGTAGATAAACCACGGTCAGAAAGTGTACAGCGTAACGGTGTATCTGCTAACTGTCCATCACCGTTAGTGATGGATTCGTGTGAGGATCTTCTGTCGGTTGATCTGCTAACTAATCAAGCGACTCTCGTACCTGTTGGCCGTGATGCTGCCAACATAACGTATGCGAAAAGTGTGTTCTCTTTGGCGGAATCCGGTTATGAATCGATGATTAGCATAGGAGACGACGTCTAGCGATCGCGTGGCGGATTATATTGTTTTTACTATCTTTCATGTTTCGTTTTAGTTTAAGGAATGAAATAGTATCTGTATTTGACTTTAATTGCCCTATCTGTAGGATAAATTCATTATCTGCAACAGCACACGCATGTGCTGATACAGCAGCGTGGTATGTAAATAGGAAGGAAGGAGGATCGCTTAGGTTAAGCTAATCTTTCTCAAGATGTTTTATGTTCTACAACGTTATTCGCGATTGCGAAACAAAACGCGTTAGGCATACGATACCTGTGTATATTGACCACCTTTACTATTAGAGTAGCTGTCTGTTTTTTAAAACTGCCATTACGCTTCACTGTACAGAATGATAATAATCCCATTTAACCATCTCCGTCTCATCACTACTTACTACCCTGACGAAAGTACAAAACACATTCATACTGATGGTGCAATTAGTAGCAGTTAGTCTAAACACACGATGCACAAACAGCAATTGTGCCTGTTCGATCGGAGAACTTCTGCCACGGTATCGTATTTTGCATTTTCCTTTGCTTTTGTCAACTTTCTTTTGATGAGTAGTTTAACACTACCCGGTATATTCAGTTTTGTTTCTGGTTTTAACGAGATAAAGAAAACACACAAGATTCATGCCCAACATAGACACTATATTTACAACCACTTGCGTTTTGTACTCGAATCTGCACAGCCCGCATTACATTCAGTTTGAATTTATTTGTGTAACATTAGGCTCCCCTGCTTTTAAGATGAATTTTTAGTGCTTAGGTTTTCGTTTTTTTTTAACTATTTGACGCTATTTTTAAGGCAGAAAATGAATTCTAAAAAATGGCAAAATGTCATAGATTTTTT
Source organism: Anopheles funestus (assembly GCF_943734845.2). Lineage (NCBI taxonomy): Eukaryota > Metazoa > Arthropoda > Insecta > Diptera > Culicidae > Anopheles > Anopheles funestus. The sequence goes on from NC_064598.1 coordinate 46,437,482, forward strand.
ATTTTTATTGTATAACTCTTGTCCAATATCTACAATTGATTCGCGAACTCTCTATTTATTCGCTTCGAAGCGACTGTTTGCTCCAGGAAGCAAACGCTAGCGTGTCCTTTATTTGTTTGATAAACCATTTTCATTGTTTATGTTAAGAAAAAATACAAATGTCTCTATATCTTACATCGGTTTATTAATTCGATCTGCGTGCCAAAAGATACCATCCGAACAACAAATGTCTGTGGCGAAAAAGATACAGTTTACCATTAACACCTAACTAACTGCTGATAAACTTAAATATCAATTACCAATTTTGAACTGTACCTTTATCGCAATCTTGCTATCACACCTTCGTATTCCAATTGCTACCATCCTCGGGAAGTAGATTGTTGGTGATCAGTAGCACAATGTCCACGATCCACCAGATTCCGACACCGCCCAGTGTCAGCAGCTTCCCAACGGCGGTACCCGTCTGACCGAGGCAGAAGCGATCCATGCCGAGAAATCCGAGCAAAATACTGTACAGCAGCGTCGTGACGAAGTAGTGATCCGTGTACTTAACGCACGGGAATCCATCGCGCAGAAACTCCCGTGCTCCGTAGCATTCGATGTTTTCAAACACGATACAGTTCACCTTCGTTACTTCCACCTCGTCGTAGTAGACACCGCCAAACTTTACGCACCCGTTAGCACCTGCATCCCGGGCAGTTCGGTTCCCTTTCAGGTTGATCGGCTCATCGCAGTCCATAAACTCCAGCGGCAGGAACGAACATTTTACCAGCGGGCTTAGCGGATTGAATGTGGCCGATTGGTTCGACACGGCAGCATCCTTATCTTTGGTAATTTGTGCAGTTTCGACGATAAACACGGCAGAAAACAGCAGCAAAATTAACATTTCCAGTCGAAACCAAATGGATGAGCGTTCGGTGTTTGTATACAGCTAAAATGTAACCAAATGTAAATACGGGAACAAATTTCGGTTGACAGTTGCGAATGGTAGCTGTCATTGCTGAACGCTGAAGGGCAAAATGTTTTTAGATTGATACATTTAAATTCACAATATTTTGTGTGATATTTTTACGAGAATGGTACGAGAGACATAAATTGACTGATTTTATTATAAATCTTTTGATTTGTTTGTGAAATTTCTTACTTGAAAAATAACTTTACTTGTCAAGAGTCACCTTGTACTCTAAGTGACCTTGGAATCGACCACTGTGCGTAAAATTTAAACTGCAAGAAAAATACATTTTCACTCGGCAACACGTGTTATAGCGTTTGTGTGAATTAATAAATAGAAATCTTTAAATTGTTAAACATTGTTTAACTTTGTTTATTTTTAACTACAAAACTAAATCAAATAATTATTTTTATATCAAGCAAATATTATAAAGTTAACTTCAAATGTTAATTCACCGAATGTTAGTGTCTTTCGTTCACAACAATAAAAACATCATACGTAAAGCTTTCACATTTTATTTATTCTCAATAGGTTTTACTCATGCCGGGCTTTTAGTATTCGCATTTCATGATGTCACTCTTATAAATTAAAAATAGCAATCACAAGGCAATACATATCAGTGGAAATATATTTTAAATTCCAAAACAAATCTTCTGCTTTTACTCGTACTGCTGCTGCTGCGGCTGCTGCTGCTGCTGCTGCTATCTGGCAAAAAGGGTTTGTTGCTCTGTGTACTTCGGGTGGTTGTCATTAGATTCACAGTATTTAACCAGACTGCTTTGAGTAGATGCGTTTGAAAACAAAACAAAAAAACGACAACAACCAAACCTTTTCTTTTAACCAGCGGTCACATTTTTGTCCCCACCCAATAACGAAAAACGTGGCAACCTTTGTTGCACTATTCACTTTTCGGTTTCTGTTCCTTTTTTTTCGTTTGTAACTCATGATATACTTAAGAAGATCGTTCTGGATTAGTTGTTATTTCACTCACACGGTACTCCCGCTCCGTGTTTCTTTTTGTTGTTGTGTAATATGGTTTGTCTTTCCTTAGTTGCATCTGTGAGGGTTTCAACCTAAGTGGGTGTTTTGTTTTTAAATCTATTTCTTCATTTTATGTAGCATTCTGTTTTGTGTGAACCTTCAGAACCATTCGCTTATGTACAAACATGTTGCATTCTGCAGCTATATGTGCGTCGTTTTTGCAAATACTAAACTTGTTTTGTGGTTTGTGTGTATCTCTCTCTCTATCTCTCTCTCTTTGTATGTGTGTGGTTGTATTACGTTACAGTAGCATTGCTATTTATGCGAGCGAGATGAACTTGGATGATATATACCTGATTGAGCACAAGCTGTCTCAGTAATGGACAATTTTTGTTTCATCTTTGGAACGGACGGTGGTAGTTTAAATCGTAGAGCTCTGGCCCTAATTTAGACGAGCCGACAACACGCAATGCGCAATAATTTCGACGAAGCTCTGATTCCGATGGATAGTCACAAAGTTCTAATAAAAACAACAAGCCCCAACTTGTAACATTCCGTTCCATCCATGCTTATACATGTCGCTTTGCTTTAATGCGCGTATGCTAGTGTGTGAATGTGTGTGTATGTTGTGTGTGTATTTGTTTCTTTTGTTTTATTTTCTTTACACAAGATTTATGTCAAGTTTCTCAAAATTAGATGATCAATGAGTTAATTTTTTACGCATTCGAGTATGAGCTATTTCTTATGAGCATAGCGGAATTTGTATCATTTCTTAAACCATTCCCTTCTGTGATGCACAATCGTGGGTCACCCTTTATCGTTATAATATGAATAGTTATATTCTAGCCTTGTTTTTATTTCTTGTGATCAAGCCTTTAAACTAGCAAAGCTTTTGAGATTTTAAACATCTTTAAGTGTTCAATATGCACCACCGTAGCTCATCGTATTCTCCGCGCCATTTTTGTGGTTCCCCCGATTTAGCCTCTTTCACTCTTTAGTTCTCAGTAATTCGCTTGTAGTTTGGTTTTGTTTTTTTTTGTTCATTTGCTTGCTAAAATTTGGAAAATTTATAACTATTTTTATGTGCTTTTTGTTGCTTAGTTTTGCTTTTGTTTGCGTTTTTTTTATTTGATTGATTTTTTTGTTGTTCAATTTCAGACATTTTTACAAGGATTTTTCATTTAAAGATAAGCGGAAACGTTCACAGATAGAAAAGAATGGACAGCCGATAAACATTGTTTCCCAACCTGTAGGCAATCCGTATCAGCGATGGAACAAGAGAAAATTTAACATAAGAAGAGACACATTATTCAATTATTGGAGGGCGTGGGAATTCTAATATTCAAACAAAACAAACAAACCATAAAACATACAAAAACAGTCTGTTAGTTTTTACAACCGTTTTGTTTGCTCGCGGTTTATTAACTCGATAGCATTACAGAGCTTGAAAAAGGCGCAATATATTTGCATTCAGCATGTACACTAACAAGCCTGCACCACGAAAGGATGGTAATAATATTTTTATATTACATCTATTTCTTCTCACAAAAATCTTCAATGGAGGCGCCCAGTGTTTTAGTACTTTGTTCTTAGTACTAGTCCGGACTACATTGCCCAGGTAAAAGGTAAAATAAATAAAATACCGATGCCATAAGTGACAGCACTAGACCTTACCAGAGGTACTAGCCGAAAACTCAAGCTGTAAAGCCCTTCCTTTCTTGTTTCGACCGTTATGCTACGTGCGTGGTTTATAAACCCAAACTACAAAAAAGAAAAACAAGACATTAAAAAGCCTTTAAAAAATGAAGCTGTAAAAGTGCTCCCCGTTGCATGTAAGAATTAACAGCGTTTTTTGTCTAGATAACGATTTAAAAATTATGTTTTCTGATTTCCTAGTCTACGAAATGATTTAGATGCGCTTTGTATGCTAATCTCTTAATCTCTCTTTCTCTATCTCTCTCTCGCTCTCTCTCTGTTTCTCACTATATAAAACCTTCTTTAGCTACAGCATTTTTGTTTTTGTTAAAGATAGTTTCAACGAAATGGCGCTTTGCATTTGCTTTGTAAACTTTTGTCCTGGCTGGCGGCTACAATTATTATGCATTTTTTACCCCCCCCATATCCAGTTGTCCATTTTTACTTTTCCCTTTTCATTTTACATGCTTGCCCTCTTTCTCTTTCTCTTTCTTTCGTTTCCCTTTTGCGCACTACAAATTTCTGCTAACAGGACTATTCTACATCAGTTGTGTTGCTGTTTGTTTGTTTGTTTTGTTTTGTTCTTCGCTCTGTACTGCTGTGGCCTTATTCATTCTAAGAATTCTAGTTCGGTAAAAATCTATCAACAGTTCATGCTTGCTTTATCATTATAATGTTACCAACCGTGGGATTGCAATAAAATTTTGCACAATTATAGTTAGTCGTCCTGAAACGCTTGATACCATCTTTTGTGTGTATGTGTCTCTGTGTGTGTGTGTGTTAATGTTTTGTAAGACCCGTCATCGACTGTTCCGTCTATGTTTCATCTTCACTACGAGGCAATAGAGTTGTGAAAACAGCTCCGAACCATCTATGCGCACTCGATCTACAATCGAAGAACCTCTTTCCACGGCGATCGCTGTGTGTACCAAAAGCAAATAAGATTTCTCTTCTTTACATTCAAAAACGTACACCACATGTTTCGTTTGCGCAGCACATTTAAAACTCACTTTCATCAAGCGAAACTAGAGTATGCGGGTAAAACGGTAAAACATTCTTTGGCCCATTGCTTTTTGCCGCACAAAAGCAAACTGTTGCATGCTTTAGTGCATACGATTTAGTTTTGTTTTTTTTTTTCTGCCTTCTGGTTACATCTAAATTTAAAAAAAGCGAATACAGCGTAAACAGTTCCGTATGAAACGCATTCCTATTGGTTTTGCACTTAATCCTGCGTCGAATTGCGGTGGCATTACGAATCTTAGTGCAATTTATCATTGCGCTTTTCTCCATTTTCTGCGTTCTCTCTTTCTCTCTTTCTGCAATGGAGCACCTAACGCTGAGCTTGGCATGCTTTGTTTCAAGATGAGGCGGCGTATGGAGAGGAAGGGAGGGGGAGGGAGGATATGGGTGTATGTATGTGTGTGTATGTGTACATGTCTATATAATAGCGCGCTTTTGCTAGTTTTAGAAACAGCTTAAATATATATTAGTCCCCCAAATTGTGGGATCGTAGCGCTGATGCAGTTCGTGCAGGGTTTTGTGCAGTTTTGTTTTCTTTTTTTTGTTTGTTCTTCTTAGTCTTTTTTTTCCTCCCCCATTCCACTAATTTCGACTGGTTTGTGCACATTTCACGGTTGCGTTGCATGTTTCCGGTGTGTGAGTTTTTTTAATGGTCATTTAGCTAGAATTCGCCCATGGATGATAGAGTTTAGTGGAATTATTCGTACGCAGCGTTTGCAAGATCCGTGCCGTAAAGTGATGCGCCCCGCTAGAAGTATGCTGCTCGTTCGCCAGGCTCGCGCTTTAACAATCATAAGATAAGCAGATTCTTACTTAGTAAATTTAAACTTAACGTCCTCCAAACCGTGCACTTGACGTTTCAGACTGCGGCTATCGGACCAGGCGGAGTCGAGATACTGGTCGTCATCGTCTTGCTCAAGTTTCTGTAAAAGAAGGAATGGGATTTATGTATGTTATTTAAGCAAGTGCTTTTGAAAAGGAATACGGTATATTTAAAACAACTAAGAAGAAAGACGAATACAAACAGGAGAAAAAAATATCCATTTTGAACAGCTCATTTTAATTCAAATCATAATTCTTGGGTTTGAGCAATTCTACTCTAATTCCACTCTAAAATATTAAGCTGTATTCCTGCTGTTTGAAATTGTTGATAAAGTAACCATGAATAAAACCATGAAAAAGGAAAAATAGAGTCCTCGTTCATTTGATCGCGAGTGTTTATTTTAGAACTTGAAATTTAAGTTTCAAAGCATATTTTCTTATCCATTTTCTAATTCCATAGCGAATATCATAAAAGCATTTCAATTTGATATTATGTCAATACTGTAAAGCAAAAAGAAACGTGATTTAAACACTTAGAATGTGAAAAGTGACCTCAAACACTTTTTGACCTTAAAGTCTTGAAATTTTATGAAAGATGTAAGGCGTGTAAGACTATTATAAACTCTCGTCCGAGGTTCTACAATTACTGAACATTGAGTAAGCAACGTAACATCGCCTAAAAAATGTTTTTCGATTGTTCTTCATTGAACTTTTTTTCAATTGTTGTTCATCTAACGAAATTAAGAACCCAAAGGTGTAGAACCCAGAGTTGTAAGAAAGTCTCATGGAACTAAACGCTAGGTTGTTAGATTTATGAAATATTCAACAAAAGCAAATATTTAACCAAAAACGGAATCATGAAAGTTAATTTCATTTCGTTCAATCTTCAAGCATGTGTAATTATTATTTCAAAATATTATTGGAGATATTCGTCCTCAATTGTTCTTGGGAGTGAATAAATAATTTTTGCATTTGGCACACATACATGTACATGTGTCTCATCATTGTCCTGATGACAATCTATGTCCTCAATTTGGTCAATTTTCTCATAAACTCATCTATAGGCTCAACTTGCAAATCTTGTGTCGTTGTAACGCCCTTCAAAAATTCTAATTTAAATATTGCTAACAAATGATATTAGTCCGAGGATTTGTGGAGTTTAAGAAAAAAATGATAGATTTATAAAACATGAGCAATACATTAGATATTTTAAAATACATGACGCATCCGAAATAATAACATCAAATTGAAATTGATAAACTATTCACAACGGACTCCATCCAACCATCGCTTTGAGAGGTGAGAATGAAAAAAAAAACAATTTAACCCGAGGATTTGTGGAATATTTTTCAATTAAAATCGTTGGCAACCGCGATCCTTCTAAATGTGATACACCAAAAGTAGGTGAAATTGCAATGAAGCACACCTTACACAATCTCGCGTGCCCATATGGTTGGCTCCGGTCCAATTCAATTGCTTATTCTTGGCGAATGCCGTACAAGTGCGGCAAATGATTACCGGGGACCGATGTCGCGCAGTATCGGATAAAGTCGACACCGACGACAACGATGACATGCAAATCAGTCTGCAGTCTGTTGGGTTTGCCGAATGTTTTGGCGCCAAAAATTGAATTAAAATTCTCGCCCAAAATTGCATTCACTGGGGCTACGTCATAAACGTCGACACATTTGGGTTTGTTGCACCAAAAAAAAAAAGGAGAGCATCAATGCACTGGCATGTCTTGCATGTACCCGAAGCAGAGCATCGTAAATGGGGCACAAAGCTGAAGTGAAACATTAATTCTAGCCCGGCGCCACTAGAACGGGCACCAGCGTTGTGTGCAATCGATAATCGTTGAGCTAACCCATTGGCGACCGCTAATTTGGCCTCCATTGGACTACCCTGTTTGCTTCCCTTTTTTGTCGACGATGGCACGCAAAAAACCATTGCTTTGATCGATGACACATTCTGCACCATCACTACTACTACTACTACTAATACTACTATTGTTGGTACACCTCAGCAATGTCTACTACCACGAATGGGGCTCAAATTCCAAAAGGCATATGCATTGGAACGGGTTTAGCACTACGGCAAGAAATCGGAATACCGACGGAGAAATGAACGGAAGCCACGTCGAATGGCATATCGCAATTATGCACCATAAAAACAGCTGGCTGTTAGCAGTACACCCTCCTCCACAGCCGAGCAGCGACACCTAACGGCAACAAACCATCCCAGCCTATTAATGTAGAATGACGGGGCGTGGAATTTGGCCCGTACATCAACAGTATTGAAAAATTCCAAACCAATTCTGACAGTGCCGGTGGTTTCATAACGAAATTCTACTCCAAGTTGTGAAGGCATTATTAGAACTTATTTTTTAACAGCTAACCATTCCGGACAGACAGTACGGACGAATGATTTGAGAGACAGGAAGAACGAAAAAAACGCGCCGGAAAACAAAAGCTAGAAATCAGAAACGCCAAATACGAAAGGACAATCTGTAAGTGGCTCAGAATATATTCCAATGACTTCATTCTTACTAACCCTTGAAATGATGCCGAGTTCGAAAGCAAACCACCGTCGATACTTTCGCGCGACATTTCGTCCGCCATCTTCACCTTCAGCTGATGGCCGAACGAGTTCAGGTCGGAGGTGGAGTTCGGCGTGATCGGTTTGGACGAACCGTTCGTGTTGGTGGTGGCGGTCGTGTTGGTGTTGTTGATCGAGTTGGCAGTACCGTTCGGCAATGGTTGGATCGGTGTAGTGGTCGTCGTATGCACATTATCCTCATCCATCGCATCCTGCTGCTGCTGCTTTTCGTTGATGTGGTTTGCCGTCACTTCCACCTCGTTCTCGTTGTTGATCTTGTTATCATTACCCTCGTCCGTCTCCTGCATATCATCGTCGCCGACCTCATCCTCCCCATTCTTGTCCAGCAGGGCGGCCTCCTCATCCTCGTTGAAGATGACAAAGTACGCGAACGCGAGATATATGACCGAGATGATAAATGACGGTATCGGGATCGCCATCGCGTACACCAGATTGAGCGTGTTCTGCCACATGTCCAGATCGCTGATCACCAGCTCCGGATCGACGCGCGAATAGTAGCAGGTAAAGTTCGTCCCGATCGTCCAATACTTCTTGGTCCAGATCGTGCAGTTTAGCATCGGCGGATAGCCACAGCCCTTGACGTTCGGGTAAAGCCGGGCGCCGGTAAAATACCACTCGGAATTATTACCCATCAGACCGGTCATTTCCTCCGGATACTCGATGAACGCGTTTTCGTCGTCAATGATCGAGCTGATAAAGCCATTCTTCGGATCACCGAAACCGTTCAGCCCGTTGCTATTCTCCACCAGCATATCGCCATAATCGTAATCGGCCCGTATGGCACGCTCGAACCGATTCAGTGCGCTACCGTATCTACTGTTGGCACCGGTCGGACCATTCGACCGGGACGACGCTCCATCGGAGGTGCTGATCGGCTGCTTGCTAGCCGTGTTGCCTACGCTATTGGTACTACTAGCTATACTATTATCTCTACTATCCTCTCGACTAATGCTACTATCACCAGTGGTTTTTGTTGTTGAAGCGATTACCGCCGTCGACGGGCCCGGCGGAACTACGGCGCCGGCGGCGCCGGCAGCGGCGGCACCCGCTAAGTGCGATGGGGGCGTACCGTGCGTGTCACCACCGGCGGCCTCCTTGGCGGCGGCCGCCGCTAGCTGGGCGGCCGTCTTATAATTGACGCGTATCTGCTGACACTCGTAGATATCCTTGGTGCAGCCTTCGCGACACGACGCCCAGGAGCAATTTTTCGCCCCGTACAGATGCTCATTGTAGGCGGTCACGCACAGGGCCGGCGATTCATCGAACTGCATGAAAATCGTCTGGAACGCTGGTTCGATCACGAACGGTACCAGAAACAGGAAAGCGAACAGGCTAAAGGTGCCAAGCAGGATAAAGAAGGCGGTAGTATAGAACAGTGCCTTTTCGCGGAATGTACGTTCGACGATTTCCTCATCCATATCTACTGCCTGCAGGACCGGCTACGCTGATCTTGGGTCGGGGGCTGATATATTTGCACTACTATACCTTCAGGGTGTGTGTGTGCTTTTTTTGGTTTCGTTTTTTTCCTTTTTCTAGGTGAATCGAGTGTGCGTGGTTAGTTGCGTCACACGCGTTTGTGACCTCAGTTAGTTGATGGATGTGTATGGTTGGGTGATCTTGTCACTCGATCGCGAATGTTGCTAACTATCCTTAGCACGCAGTGAAACGGACTTTGTTGTTGGTGGATTTTTTTCACACACACCCAAACACACACACACACACCACTATCACACTACGGTGCTGTTATGATCAAACACACTTATGGAGGATCCATTATACATCCGTATACGCGCGCGGTACAGGATCGTGTACGAGCTATCAACCGATCAGCTCACTGCTGCTCAGTTTCTAAACCGGAACGGTGATGCCGTTCTTTCTTTTCGAGTCGAAACAATTTCTTATGCAAACGGAAAAACAGCATACCCAGCGGTTGTGTCTGACGTCCACATCGTCTCTATCGCGTGGTGCCCCCGAAGTTTATTGCACCCACCTTTCCCGTGAATTATTGTACCAGGATGTTGCGTCCCGATGGGCAGATGGTGGTGCAGGTTTTTGGTCGTTCCGATCGTTTTGCAGAAGAAAAAAAAGCAACGTAACGAAACGGTAGCGTGTTGCGGATGAACAGAAGGATGAAACTAAACAAAAACCCTCACTTAGAACGCACCGAACGAAACAAAAACCGGACCACCGGAGGTGGGAAAAGAATTAAATGCAAATAAAGAAAGGAAAAGAAAATCAGCCGCGTGTGTTGTTGTTGCGAATTTTCTTCACTTCGGTTCACCCGGATGGTTCTTAAAACACCCCAGCACACACACACACACACGAAGGTCGGGAATGTGGGTGGAAGGGTGTTTTTGGGGTGGAGGAAAAAAAAGAAGGAGTTGGTTGACGTTTATGATACTTCGCGGTCGGCTGACGGTGACCTCGCACGACGGTTCTCGCAAAGCAGCTTTTTTGTTGTTGATATTCCTGTTTGATGTTTGTTTGTTTTTTGTGTTCGTTGTTGTTGCAGTTAATGTCCTACTGCTACTGTACGTTCTCGGGCACCCGTCGCAGGATCGCTGGCACCACATCCATCTGTATACACTATATTTATCTACACACGCACGCACGCGGGTTTTTGGAGAGTTAGTTGCACGGTAGTATACCTAACACGGCGACTAGCGCATTTCCAAGCTCGACAACACTAGGCGCTACACAGAGGTTGGCCGCCACTGGTACACTTACGATTGTTTCACCATTTTCAGTGAACTGTCGGTGTTCCACGGAATTTCTTCGCCCGCAATACTATCGTACACCGCACGTTAGGAAGGACGGCTTGGACGCCTAAAACACCGAGGAACACCAAATCCGTACGCGCGGAGATGCACAGTTACGACAGTCCTCCGTTTGTGTGTGTCTTTGTTCTTTGCATGCTCCGAAATGGTTGGAATATATATATATATATATTCCGTTACCACACTTCGACCACCATTGGTGCTGGACCGATCTCCTTGAATGGTGTTTTCTTTTTTTTTTTCACCCCCTCCGCTTTAGTCACTGTTTCACTTTATCCTTTACGCTTCGTTGCTAGCTGCTTCTGCTGCTTCGGGTTCTGCTGCTGCTGCTGCTGCTGCCGGCCCCATCACACACTCGTGCTCCTTTGCCGGCTTTATATAACACTATATTGCATGTGTGCTTCACACTGTGATTTTGAATTATAAATAATTTTATTTAACCGCGTTGTATTTGCTTCATTCGTTGTTGCCACCCCGCATCGTTCTACCCTTTTTCTGGGGCGGACACATTCCAAAGTCATTCCGTTACCTAAACCCGTATCATTTTTGCGTGCGTGTCTTTTTTTTTAAATATTGATTTAAAGAAAAGTGGCCAAAAAAAATCATGACACGGTTCCATCACATTTCACACATGGGCACACACATACGCGCACGCACACACAGATAGAAACAATCGCACGCACGTGGTTTTATGTATCAAATGTGTAGATATTCATTTTTCCACCCTGTTTCAGGAGCATTTTGGTTTGTTTTATTATACACTTCACATAACGCCGAACGAAACGCAAACGATGGTGAAGAGTTGTGGGGGGGGGGGGAGGGGATTGAGGGAGGCGGCGGCGTCGGTGGCGTCGGGAGGAGAGGGGAGGACGGAGAGAGAGACACAGTGGTGGGAGTTAAGAGATGTGGGTGAAAAATCGAATCCCTTTCGGCCTCCAACTTTACACTTTAAATTATTAACAGCCTCTTTATTTCCCACCTAACATCAACATGGGCTTCACGTTTCAACCCCCCCGTCGGAACATTCCGTGACGTTTCGTGATGTTCAAACACACATACACACACACACAAACACGCTTGCATACACGCGAAAGGGATTGTTACGTGAGTGAATCTAATGTATACGTATCGAAACATCGATACGATGCACAATCCCCACATCCTTTAACGCTGGCAAACACTTGCTGGGAACAGTGGGGTGGGGTTTTTGGAGAACCTTCACCTTCTGTGCAGGTGACGCATTCTTCGTTGGCACAAATCAAGTCAGTTCCAATTACCCCGGCCACATGGTGCCACACATTTGCAACCAGTCCGATCACGCAGCGGTGACACACCATATCTCGGATATCCTTGCACGGCCACTTGTACACTTTCGTACTGTACACTGCATCCTCGTTTTTAAAAACCTCAGCAGGACCAATATACCTAAACACGAACGCCCGCAAATACATCCGTGTACATTCGGCGTCACAAACACGCAAATCGTGGAGGTCAATTTAAACGAGTACGCCGTGTACCAACCCATTTCCGCATAAGAATTTCACGCACCAATCATCCTTTGTTGGAGTAATTTGTACAGCAAAAAAAAAAACAACAACAACAGTCCCGTCGCCTTAAGTTCCGAGTAGCAAAAGTCACCCCTTTTCTGTACCGCGCTTGGACACAAATTATGGTCCAAAAGCCCAACAGCCCTCACCCACTAACAGCCGATTGCGTGTTAAGCAAACTAACTGCAGATTGTACCTCCGAGCCATTGCCGTTCCAGTAGTGATTGGTTATTCTTTCTGCAAAGTTTAAAAAATATCGGTTCAAAATAAGGTTATGCTGGCCAGACCAGACCCAACCGGTTGGCACCCGGTAGAGCGTGTGTGTGTGTGTGTGTGTGGGTCTTGCGAACGGGGAGTTTTGCATTACATCAAAATGACGTTTTAGCATGAAAAGGCAACCCCCGCCCCTCAACCCGAAACTCAGAGTGACACAATCAAACCGCTCCCCCCCCCCCCAACAACTCCCTCCCCTTTAATCCACCACGGTACATGATGGCCAACGGGGCCACTGTACTTCTCCGATTCTCCTGCACAGGAAACCGGACAAGCTTTTAGTGGGAGCAAAAAAAAATTATAATTTCAGTGGTGTAGCACCGACTTCTTGTCTCCGTGGTCTTGAGGTTTTGCAAAACTCGAACGATGCGAGAATCGACGCAAAGCAAGACAAAAATTGATTTTTCACCAACACTTGAACTTTCTTCCGTGACATTGTCCTGGGAGCAAACGTTTGGTGGAATCTTTTTACGAACGCAAACGAATAAGCTGAATATGGACCAAGTTCTGTCACTGTGGTAAATTCTGTCTTTTTTTTCTTCGTACGGGTGCTGTTACAGAAATAGACAGAAAAGTTAAGGATGACGGCAGGCTTCTTGCTACCTTCGATGAGTAGTGGGCGATACACGAAACATGGCTGAAGTTTCTTGTTTTTCAATTTTCTGGTCTCTCGACATTAGCGGCCAATTAATGTTCACCAACGAAACCTTGAGTGTTCTCCGATACACTCGAAAGGTGGAAACGCGAAACAAAACGAACACATCCCTGCTTGAGTGGGGCTTAAAAACCAGGAAAATCCCAGGATCACCGCACTACACACTATGTCGTGCCATCCGTCAAGGGCCTGTTTGTATGTGAACGAGCGCGCGCGTATGTGTGTGTATGTGCGTGTGCAGAGAGCAAATCCGAACGATACCACAAACGTCCCTATTGCTTTCGACGGAGTTTCGACGGCTAGTCACACACTGTTGCCACACAAACCAACCTCACACACCGTGCGCCACCATCGAGATCTCTGTTTTACTACCGAACTGTGCTCATCTGATGACCATCGTAGTAAAATGTCCCGTCCCCTTCACTTTATTGCATGCTGCACTATGTACAACTGATCAAAGAAGAAAACTAAAGTTTCCCTAAACACATAGCTTATGGATATTATCACATTTGAACGTTCTCACGTACTGAACAGTGACTGGCCCCTGCTAGTTCGTTCTGGCAGTTTTGTGCTCTGGAAAAACGGTAACCCCCATCGCGATACCGTTGCTCAATCGTGCAGGATATATCGCAAGGATAGGTTCACGCTCCCTGCAGTACGCTATCCTGAGCTTCTCTCATTAAGCGCGGTGAGAAACACTCTCCCACCGCTCCGAAAGCTTCCTGTTGAGCGCGCTTTGACAGGACGTGCGAAAAAGGATTGTTTCGAACAACAACAAAGAGTATTTTTGCTGCGTGAACGTTGACAGGTGTGTACAATTTTGTGTGCAAGAAGGAATGTTTCGAAGGTGTAAATAATTTAAAATGGTAAATATTCTCTAGCTTTGATTGCCACTTGGTTTAGTCATTCGTGTACATTGAAATAGGCTGTTTATACTTTGATATTATCATTACTGCATTCTAAATCCTTATTACACATTATTTGCTGATAATTGCTAAAAACGTTATAAACCACCAGGCGTCTCCATTACGAAAGGGTTGTCAAATTAAAAAATCTAAAGTGATTAGGTATATCGATTTTTTAGAAAAACAAAATATTTCTACCCAAGTAATAATTCAAAATGAAGCAAAATGTAACTAAATAGTGGGAGCAAATTTAAAACAAAAAAATCCAACCACCATATCAATCAAAGAGGAGTGTCGTCCTGCTGACAAACGACAAACAAGAGACGACCGTGTGCAATGTATGGAGGCGCGAGCTTTTTCGTCATTGGGCCTGCGCACAACCATCATCGGTCGCCGGAAGAACATTCGAGTGAGTGAAAAATTTGCTCATTTTCATCGGGTAGCAATTTCATTCATAGGGTAGATGACGATCGAAGCGTGTGCGGTAGGACTTCGTCATCGTTCCAGCACACGGCAGTGTAATTTTTGTGTGAAAATAGATGTTTAAAATAGAAATTTATCATTGGAATATCTCCAATTTAAGCCATTTCAAAAGGGAAGTGCGAGAACTGAGTGGTCTGCAAATAAACCGAAAAGGACTGGAGTTTGTTTAAAGACTGCAGATTTTTCTTCATTCAGTTTCCGCAAGTCACTTGTTCATCTGCGTGTATGTGTGTGTATGTGTGTGAGTGTGCGTTTTAAAAACTAAAAATTCCGTGCTACTAAGAAAGAAATTCGTATTTGCCGTGAAACTAATCAATTCCATTTACTGAAGCTTTATGTTTTGTTTTATGGTTAAACCTTTTTTCCTGTAATCGGAAGCTTCAAGCAGGGAAGCTTTGCCAGTGACATGAACATTGATTTTTCTCGTCCCTTCTTTTGCAGTGTACAGTGAATCGATTGAAGGAAATTTTCCTTAACTACAAACTTTAAACGCTTTAGCACGGAAAGGATTGCAAGAATTGGGTGTGCAAAGGTCGAACAAAGGAAAAGCGAATGTGATTGCAATCAAACAAAGAAAGTAGAAGCATGCACAGGACAAATAGTTGAACGGTTATCGTTGGCAAAAGGTTTCCCCCACGTTTGGGCGCTGGAACAAAAAAACCCGCATGGCCAACAAGGAACACCGTGTATTGGAGTGGTGTGAAAGAGCGAGCAATACATTTTGAACTTTTCCACATAGGCAGTGACACAGGCAGTGAAAAGAAAAATTAATTCAGGTGCCAGCGCAGTAGCAGCGGGAGGGAGCTGTAATCGTGTGATACACAGAAAAAGAGAAAGAGAGAATACGTGAGAGGGAGAAAGTGTGGGGACTCGAATCGTGAACCATCATCAGTAAACGAAGCGCCAAAGGGGACCGAACGAACCCAAAATACTGCAGTGGCTGTGTGCTGCTTCGCCTAGTGCAGCTGTACCGACGGAATAGTTTTGCCCCACGGTTGCGACACAGACGCTTTTTCCGTGGTGCGTGTGCCGCTGCTGCTAAGGCTGAATCCCGTCGCAGGCAGTCCGATGTCTGGGAACAGATAGCCCCAATTGAGGATTGGTCGGAACCAAGGTAATAAATGTTGCTTTTGAGGAAAGCATCTTGAACACATTTCACACGATCTTCGAATTGGACCGAATTGGGTCAGGTCAGCAATGTACGTCATTTTCATGATCGAAACAAAATGGAACAATTGCACGTGATTTATAATGGTTAAACTAAGATGGGAAGGATAATTAATTTGCTAACTGAAAACATTTTTCCCACACAAAAAAAAAAATCTTTAAAGTGTAAACAATAAACCAACTTACGTTTTTTCCCTAAAGTAATTAATTTCAGCAAAATAAACATTAAACCCTATTTCTTCCTTCTCCATCGTGCATAGAACTTTCGCTTCTAGTGTAGGTCACAAAAAAGAAAAGCATTTTTTCCTATTAAGCGGTAGGACAGTGTTGAGCACAGGCAATTGGAATATCCCTTCGTGGCAGCAGACAAATAAACCCTATCCGTAGTGAGCTGCTGCTCCAGCAGGTGTCGTAACGATGGGCAAGAAAAAACCAACGCCGGAGGAAGATCTGATCATACCGCCGCAGGATAATCGTATCTGTGGCGTCATCTGTGTCTGCCAGCTAACGTTCGTGCTGAGTACGGTCGCGATCGTGTATCTGACCGTCGCCATCTATATGCCGTCGTCGCGCGCCTTCAAGAGTGGCATCGATGAAACGCCTGTCATGTGCACGACAACGCGCGCCCTCAATCAGGACGCGTGCGAATGGGGCTCGTGCGGCGAATGGTGCCTCAGCAAAACGTCCGGCGCCTGCATCCAGATCTATGTGCACCTGCGCATGAACGGTAGCAGCCTGCTGTTTACGAACTGTACGAACTCGGCAAATAAAACGTGTTACGGCATCGATCAGGAGAATGCGAAAAAGGCGCGCTGCATCGCCGACGAGTGCAAAAATCTAACCGGCACGTTTAACTGCAGCGATGGGATGTGCATTAACATTACCGATGCGTTCGAGTGTGTGTTTAAAAATACGGATCCACCGCTCAAGTGTTCCGGGCGGCGTGGTAAAATTACCTGCATCGACATAACCGGCCTGTTCTCGTGTAACCGGGGAACATGTCGAAAGATAAGAACTCCATATAATTGCGATCGTCGTTGCGTCGACATACCGACCAGAAACAAAAACATGATCTTATTAAGTGGAGATAAAGTTTATCTTTCGCAATGTTCGAGCGCGATAGACTTGGAAACGAAGCAGGAGGTGTGGAACGAGGCGGAGGACAAGGTGATCATGTCCTCGTGCTACAACATCCAGAATACGTCGCTCGGTATCGAAGCGATCGACTGCGTTAACGGGTCGGTGCTGGAAAAGACGGAACTAACCGATCTGACCAACTTTACCTATCTGAGCTATCTGCATTACGCGGTTTCGAAACCGATCAAGGTGATTGCACCGCAGGAGCAGGACCTAACGATGTCGAACGAAAGCCGGCTGATGATAAATCTCGAAGGGTGCGTCAACACGCTGCAGGACGAGTGTAAGGAATTTCTCAAGGAGTTTGGCAAGGACGGTACGGATCATAACGCGCGGGCCCGATTCCCATGCTACTACTCCAAGAGCAAGATGCAGCAGGTGGTGGCACGGTTTAATCTGGAAACGACCTACAAACAGTTTATCGTCGGCTTTTTCGTGCCGACGATACTGTTTGCCGTCTCCTGCGTAACGCTCATCTTCTGCCAGCGCACCATCCAGGTTGGGGATGATGCGAAGATGCGGTTCATGGGTTGTGGCAATAAGAACCCGGTTGTGGCAAACGGGGGCGCCAAAAACCAGGACAAAGCCAACTCCGGTGACGGCGGTGGAGGTGGAGACTCCGTTATGGCTCTCTGAGATCCATCACGTAAGGCGTTGCGATACTCATACTTTCTTGCTTGCCCTTTTTGCATCATTAGTATATCGTCCTCAAACCTTCCAAAAAACAAGTTAAAAAGAATGTTTCGTCCTCCTTTTTGTTTTTGTTGAAACAATAACCTCTATCAGTGTTTTTTTTAAAAGGCGCTATCTATCGTTTCTCTATCACTTCCTTATTATAATTATTTACTTTGTTTTATTTTATGTATCATTTGCCTGCATTGTTTCGTTATAGTTATCGTCTTTCGTTAGCGCAAAAGCCTTTGCCGATCTGATGGAAATAAAAACAAAACAAACAAACGATTGTGTCCCAACCAACCTCTATGCTAGAACTTAGCTAGGTGTTAATGTTAACGTTCCCTTTGCATACCGGCCCCACCATTTTGGTCCAGCCAGCCAACGGAAAGAAGCACCTCCTCCACCTCCGTCAACGGATGTAATGTGTTTGCAACGTGCGGGAGAATTTGTTGTACAAAGAGATCAGCAGTATCTGTATCCGGTTCCTGGCACGTTCCAGCATTGAACTCACCGTTCGGTTACAGAACGGACCGAACGTCACATCTGATCATGCGTTTAAAGCAGACAATGGTTGCCCCATTACGGTCACTTCAACCAGTTTGAAACTGCTGCTGAAGGGTTGCACAGTAAACTCTCCCGTCCGTTACGTCACGTTTTTGTTCTATTTCCCGGAGGGCTCCTTTTCGTTCTGCAGGCCACAATGACGAGTTGGTGGTGGTAGCCGGTTGGTGATGGTGATGTCATTCATTCACAATATTCGAACCCACTTTTGTGTTTTTTTAACGATTCAACCCAATTGTAGTTTAATTCGTATTTTTTTAACATTATCTAGTTCTTTTATACGTTCGTATCAAGTTTTTGTTTGGCTTACTGATACTACTGATGTTCTTGTTTTTTCTCTCTCGTCTTTTTCACATTTTCTCGTTCCCGTTTCGCAGGCATTCCTCTCCTGCAAGAAGATAGTCCAGTTCATCAATCGGGTGTGTTTTCTCTACACTAAACCGTTTCCGGCCAGAGCGATAATCGGTATTCTTCAGTCTATCGTCTCCTTTCCCTGCCTATGAGAGCCTACGTCTACTATCCCGTTTGTTATTGTACACGTGTTATTTCATAAACGATCCTTTTGCGACACACATCACAAAACGCGCGCGTTCACACAACTCATGCGGAGGAGTCTTGCATGAAAAAAAAACGAAATCAAACAAAGCACAACGCTCGCCATTGTTTTAACGCATAAAACCCGTTCAGTGTGATATCCGCTGTACTGTTAGTATTGCTTGCCTGTATGCCGTACTAAGCCAGATTTGTGCTGATTGCATACCTTTGAGGGGCTAACAACGGAGCTCATATCGCAATCAAAGTGCAGCGCCGGGCTTAACCGAACAACCACCATCGAATAGCTGCACAATTAAGGAAGCTACCCGTGACTTACACCAGAGAGTGTTTAATGGAACACAGCGCTTTCAATGCACCAGCAATATACGGCTCGTAATAATACAAAGGAGGAACTGGTTGGTTGAAGACGTTTGTAAACGCATGGCATTACCAACACCAAACTAGATAAGCGCTACACACGAATGGGCCAGTGGATGACATACTAAACCATCTTCGTTCCTTCCTTTCCCCTCCAAACCTTAAACCCCCCAAAACACTCCTCCGTCGATTCCCCATTTATATTGTTAAGTAATATGTAATTTTACCAACGTGACCACACTTGGTTAAGAGTATTGTTCATCTTTCGATGCAATCGATGCCTTGCGTTAACACTCTGTAACGAACCGAAGCGGGGGAAGAAGCAAAAAAAAAAACAGGTACGAAAAAAAGGAAAAGGCATCCAACGAGCGAAAGGACGTGCATCGAGACGTTTATATGAGCAACATAACCCGTTTAGTGATATTTTAATTGTCAACAAAATCCCGTACATTGATGACGAGCGAGATACCGTACGGACGTACGCTGCACCAAACGGTGGACACCGCTGGATAATACCATCCCAGAAGCGTCCGGATATTGTGGCAAAGTCGCAAGAACATCGTGCATCGTCGTGTACTTTCGCCATTTGCTAGGCTGGAAATACGCCACCGCTGTTGCTGCGAAGAAGTGACGATCGCACAGTGGTTGGGAGGAAACCAACGAAAAGAGAGAGAGAGAGAGATAGAGAAAAAAAACGCTGGATCATCGAACAGGAGATTGGACCCGCAAGCGGTTCACTCCAATACCAAGTTAGAGGAATGCGTGTACCGTAGAGCAGAGAAGCGAACACAGATTGTTAATGCTTCACCGAACAACTTATCAACAATATTTTTAGACAACGGAACCGTAATAGATACAAGCAAATTAGCAACACTATTACTACTATTATTGCTAAATCGAAATTCAAAACAAAACCGTTCACTGTCGCGCTTGACGCACTGAGCGGAACTCCCCGAACTCCCGGCAGTAACTGATCAATGATACGATCGTGTTTGCAAGCAGTTCGTACGCGAAACAAGTACCGCAACAAGTTGGCAAAACGTTGCGTTGTATCACTGCAACACAGGACAAGATTTTCGAAATTTTATATTCTTCAGCCAGCTGCGGTAGGATAATACCGGTTTGTAGCCGTTAAGCCCAAGTTAGTAACTAAATTAACTGCTTGAACAGTGTAACAAAAAAAAGGTTAGAAAGAAACATAAAATCTAGGCTGCCAATGACAACTTATAATCACGATAACGATACCTTCAGCAATCTCAGATAATCCGCTGAACAAGCATAATAGCGAGGCAGAGCGGGGGTAGTGTGCGAACGGAGAGCATCAGTTTGCACAAGACCAACATTCAGTTGCACACGGTGGCAGCTTATTGCAGGCGACAATATCTTCGGTGTAGCTGGAAAACGATACGCTCGATTGGACCATGCGATCGCTCAACGATATCCGAGGGTCCTCGTCGACTTTGTCGGGAGCGCCCAGCTTAACCATGAGCAAACCGAGCTTGAACAACAGCAAGGCGAGCCTCACACACAGTAGACAGAGTATCACCGATTCGAATCGGGAAGGCAGACCGCCAACCAGGGAGGAGCTTATTGCCGAGTTTCTGGATAAGGCAAAGTTCTACACATCACTCTGTCTAGGTAGGTCACTTTGCAGTTATCACTTCAATCAGCTGCGTGGGCAAACATTGTAGAAATCTCTCGCTTCTATACTACACAGGCACCACGGCCATCCTGTCTGTATTTGCATTTCTCTTTCTGATACCGTTTGTGGTGGATCCCGCAATATCCACGATCGTGGCGGATTACGATCCCATACCGGTGACGTGCGTCGTGACGGATCATGTGTACGCGGAAGGTATGCGCAACTGTACGTGGAGTTCGTGCCGAGAAGGTTGCACAACCGCTGCTATCCGGTGTCATCAGCTGCTGGTGAACTACACCAAGATAGCATTTCACGAATGGCACAAACATCCGCGAGATCTGGACAGTATCGAGTGGGACGTCATGGATACGAAGTTTCTCGTCAACACCGAAGGTTGCGGGTATCCACCACGAGTGAACTGTTCAGAATTTGCTAAACAGTACGGGTAGGTAGCTCTACGGTGGAATTCTAATCTAAAAAGTACATCCACAGAGCAAGTGGTTATTAATGCTATGATCTTCTTACGCACAGTTACTCGCACGTTGGAGAACCGTTTCCCTGCTACTACAGTCGTGCCTACCCAGAAATAGTAGTTGCTCGCTACTCCTGGGATGACAATCTGAAGCACCTGATACTATCGCTGATCATACCGAACGTGCTGTTCGCTGTGTCAATCGGTGTTCTGAGCTACTGGTATTGTCCTTGCTGTGATAAAGCCTGCCACAAGTCGCCTCGGGTCTACGCGGAGAAGTATCCTACGAAAGAGAAGTAAGTCCGGTAGACTACACTGCATGGATTCCTCTGTTTGCTGGTGTACTTTTCCAAGTACGCGAGTTCCCAAATCGCCATCCAAACTCAACACACCTTCATTGCGCCACACATCAACACGAACCAAAATACTAGCATCATTAAGTTTACACTCTCTGCTGCCTGAAGTTAGATCACCATTTAGGAACGTTTTAGGGGTTAAACGCCTTACTCACTGCCTACATATACTCACTAGCGCACCTACCAATCGAAACACCATTTTGTACGTTTTCATCCTTCCGAAAGATAAACACATTTGCTACGTATCGGTACCGAACCGTTTGGTCCGTGTGTCTTAACGAGCACCGGCTGTACCTTCACCACTCACCTATCTAAACGAAGTTTCTCTAACCTTTCGCCATAGCTCCCTCGATGTATGTGTGCGCAAACGCGTTTGTGTGTTAATCAATTAAGTATTTGTTTTATGAGTTTTCCCGGTTTTGCTCTCTGTACTTCATTGTAATTCACAATTCCTCTCCAATTCTTTGCTCTCTTCCTATCGCCTTTACTATTTTTACCACTAATGTACTATTTGCGATGTATCTTTGTAAAAAAAATATGTATATGAACACTGCACCACACTTTTTCTTATGCGAAACTACTACCTGTCACGGAAAGTTGATCGTTGACGAGACAAAATATTGCAAAAATTTTGTTTTTGATATGTTTTTTTTAATGTTTTGCATTATTAGATATCTTTCAACACGCTTCTATTGTTGCAAGTTGAAACGATCGTTTAGGTATTTGCTGGAAGCAGTTAAATTGTGTCGTAAAGTACTAAAATACTACAATACTTAAAAAAAGGACACCAAACACAAACACACACACTCACACACATACATAGATACAGATCACCTGATCGTGTTTTTGTTTTCAATTCTTGTCTCATGCAAGTTTGTTTAGAGTCGTTTTTTTATGACGGAAAATATTTAACCATCTTTTTGTTACTGTTAGTTATCAATATTACGCACATCTTACTAGTTGATGATGCTCATGAGTGCTTCTTCTTTTTCCCTGTATTTTATAGCAAACTTCTATGCCGTAGTGACGATGAGGAAGACGAACTAGACTACTGAAACAAAAAAAATACACATACACACAAACACTGTCTGTCTCACACAAAACTCCACACACTTTACAATTTTCACCACAAAGCAGCGGATTTTTGCGTTTTTGATATAGTACACTTACTCACGGTATATTTTAACGTTTGAACTATATTCGTAACAATCGCATATTTTTGAGTTTTTATACATGTTTTTTTTTGTTTTTCTCACACATTCCTCTGTCACACCGGTTATGTGGAGGTATAGATGTTTTAAGTTTCACTGTTTCTTTTGACTGATCGTATACATACCTTCGCGACCAAGTCTCGGTGAGGAGCACACGAAGGCCTGAAAGGCATCCATCGACTGAGTGATGGTATAGCATACATCAGCAAAACCAGTAGGACAACGGATTCGTTAAAAAATAACCAAACGCTAGTAAATAAGATACAATAGCCAAGTTATATCCAAACTTCTTTAAATTATACTGCCTTCTATTTCTTTTACCATTCCATGTGCATGTCAGTCCGCACCTAGATTATTGTCAGTCCGCTTGCTATACTTCGATCGTTACTGATGATAAATAGTATTTGCATATAGCATAGTACATAAACATATATATATAAAGCTTTATATCGCTTAGCGAGGCTGCACTCAGCAGGGCTTACGATAATGCAAAAAAGGGGAATAAACAATCGGAACATGTTGCAAATAATTTTCCCAAACCAATAAATTCTAACCCATGTTCGCTTAACGGAGGGCAACCGTAAGCAGCAGCTGCCGAATGAAGATATCTTTTACCAGTCCAGTCTTAATAGCTGTTAATTACATGTGTAAAAAACTTTCAAACGAAATTCGGTAGATACTGTAAATAGTGTACAAAGTTATGTACAAAAGAGCCCTGATTACCCAGCTCGCAGGATAACGCTGTTCTGAAGAAAAAAAAAATCTTATGTACATACATTTTATGGCAATCGTCACCGCGACTCTAAGTGCGATCATGCTCTGCGACTTCTTCATGTTCACACGCAACGTGAATAGTGAAAACCTTTCTTTGTTGTGTTAAGAACAGTAGCTATTTAATTTAGTCTGTGATAACAATGTATTGAGTCAACCGCGTTCACCAAAAAACCACAAAACGAAACGAAATACCATCCAGAGGCACCAAAGAAATTTGCTTTTGTGGCTATATGAAGACGCATACACACAAGCCTCAATAGTACGCTACCGCATTAAATGATTCGCTTGAGAGCAGGAGCCTGTTTGCAAGTTCTTGCTTCTAATTCACTGTTTCACAGTTTTGCAGTTAATCTATTTCTGCTTTATGCATTCCTTTTTTCTTTAAATGCTTGCATAATTTACATTTTACAATAGTTTCAATCTGATGTTTTACGCTGAATCGCAGCGTTAGCGTTCTCTACTCTAATACATAACGTTTTGTTTTCCTTTCCAATCACCAACCAACCGAAACAACTCTTTCCTTCGATATCTTCCTTCCCATCCATCGTGGAACAACCGTATGTTTCCCGATTCCGATATGAAAATAATCAACCGACCAAAAAAAAAAAACAACAACCCTGCATTACACATAACATCCCCCAACTACACGCATAATCTACTCTCCACCACTAAACAACATTGCAACAAAAAATAACGATCGTACGCAACCGAAAGGAAAGAGTCGTGGAAGATTGAATATCCGCAAGAGTTCATCAACAAAATGTGAGCATAAGAATGGCTCCACCAGCATCATAACGGATAACGAGAGAATCATGTGTTTCTGTACGGGGAGTCGTCGAAAGGACATCAATTGCGGAACACACCGCATCCATACACAACACGGTCATCACGCACACGATCGGGCTTCAATGCATCATCATCCTTCAAACTTGTACCAGTTACACACCAGCGGGGATCAACAAACAAATCGTGCATCGCGTTTCTAGCATCGTTAGCATAAATTGTTAAGTTTACATTTCTTCTTTCGATTGGCAAAACAAACAACTAGAACAAAACGAAACAAATTCTCATTCGACACACATGACGTAACTGTTGAACGTCATCTCTAGGCTAGGGTAGCAAGCAGGATACGAAGAGTTAGCCAGATGTAGCCGCGGATAGTATTTTACCGGCGAATGTTTCTATTTTCTGTTAAATAATACAACCATGCACATACATACACAACTACTTCCTCTCAAGGCAGTTTTTATCCTTTCTTCTCACGTTATTGTTATTTCGATATGAAACTGTTTCAAACCGGACAAACGACTATTATAAGGACTCTCAAACAGAAAAGGCACGTGTGGTGAAGTACGACGAAGCTAATTTCGATATTATTATTATTTTTTTAAAATACAGCTTTAGAATCAGAGCTCGCGAGGAAAATATAAGAAAAAGATACAATGATGAAATCAACATTATCAACCAAAAAAAAAAGAGAAGAAAAAAAGGAAGTAAATTCAAAAGCTAAACCAGCTTAATCATTACAAGAAGTATGTCAGACAACTCTTACGCAAACAAAAAATGCCCGTGAGTTTGAAATGCTTTATCGATCAATCTTTGATATGAAACCTAGCACATCTAAAAAAAAACTTTGTACATTTTTGAATAAACCTAATATATTTATGAAATATAGAGCAATGCTTGAAAGACAGAATGGAAACAATCTATCAAGAGCCTATTTTTCTCAGTGATGACATGAGCCGGATCGGTCCATTACACGACAATATACAAATTAATAATCTAATAAACATAAAATCAATAAATGTTAGATTAATTGCCACTTACCTTCAACTCTTCCTGACGGCGATAGGCATGCAGCATCATCTGCTTCTTCGTATCTTCCGAAATGACCGGTTCACGACCCGGTGCACCCTCGTTCAGTTTGGCAAGCTTTACTATGATCTTCGTTTTCTCATTTGAACCAACGATTTCTCCGAGTCGTTTATCGGTTTGCATCAATTTGCCGGCAAACCATAGCTGCACCTTGGTAGGTTCGATCACCTCCAGAGAAGCCTAGGGATATACGAATCGTATTAAATTAGACGACTATCGCGTGACAGGGGACGATGAAATGCCGACGGTGACTTACTTGTGTGCCAGTTAAATCTTCCGTATTGCTAAATTCCATTCGAATGGGATCATGTGGCGGAAGTTGCATAGGATAGACAATAGTAACTGCTCCGCGTAACAAATCCAGCGCTTCCTGCACAATGCGTTGCGTGAGTGTTTTGTTTTCGGTTACCAGCTTCTTGGAAATCATAGCCTTTGCATCTTCGATAGCTTTAGACAGTACTTCGCCCATCTTCAGCTGGGGCTGTCTGCCGTTGCGGCGACCGACGGGATCGCGATTAAAGCGCCAACCTCCGGACGGTACGCACTTGTCGGCCCATTCGTCAACCAGATGCAACTCTTCAACCTGCTCATCGGTCAGTCCCAGCATATCGGGCGGTAACATAGTACCGTGTTTCGCCAGTTCTTCAATTTCTAAAATAAAAAAGTTACGCTTTCATAACCCGATATCCAGTGAAAGAGATAAAACACAATATTTCGCATCAACTTACCCGAGCATACGCGACTAACTTTGAGACGTCCATTGTATATTGTCACCAATTCGTAGGCAAGTTGTTGAATTCCGATGCCTGCAGATGTTTGGTATAGGAACTGAGTTTCATCACCACGTTTTACATGAAGCAGGACCATTTTGATGAAGTTTTTGAACGCCGTTCGTACGATACTTGCTTCTGGTTAGCTTGCAATATTCTGACTAGCTGCTAGGACCACAATGACCGAATAGAAATTGTCAAACTTGGCGACCATGGCAACAATAAACAACATTATGGCGCAATACACCGTTGCTAAGCAACATGAGCAATGGTTCGATCGATGTGTTTATCGTGTACCAGGACAATTAAAGTGATGCTTCAGTTCGTTTGAAACGACAAACTAGATCAGCGATCGTGCGTTATTTGAAATGAAGATCATATTCTTATGATTGAGAACACTAAACGAAACCTGTTTCTTTCAAGCGAATAATAGCGTATCATTTCGTTCGTTAGCCCCAACACTAGCTTTTCTCTAATATATTTACAAAAACTGATAAATATGATTGTACATCGATAATTTACATACATCCATTTGCTTTTTGGGGCACGCACATCAACTATAGTGGTATAAGTTAGTAGGAAACGTACGGACCGTCCGTAATGTTGCACCGTCTGCTGCTGTGCATGTATACATATCTAGAACAACTGTACAATCTCGTTCGATGATTTGTCGGCAGTACACTGCGCTACACACGTGGTAAATATCATGATGATCTTCAAGATCAGTACACATACTGTACTCTCGTACATCTGTCGAGTACAGTTAGTTCATTAAACAAACAAACAAAAAACACACCAACCACACATTTAAAACGAAACAAAACAATGAATTGACGCTGCCAACTTTTAACAAGTACGTATCCAAAGCTTTATCATAAACGAACAAAGCCGGAAATCACTGAATTAGATTGGGATTAAAAGTCGAGTTTCATCACATGGTTGTTGCACCGGGTACCGGGTGATTAGTCTTTTGCTGGGATAAAACGTCTTACACTACACGCTCATCGCATTCGTTGCCGGAACTCTTCCAATTCGTGTATGCTTGTCGAAAGTCTTAAAATAAAAATAAAGATAGCATTAATGTTATAATTCCGACACTTACTCCCTCCGATAACTGATCGACACTTACCTTCCAAACGCGTTAAATAATGCCACTATTTCACCGCGCTTCAGCCTCAACGATGGCGTCTGTTGCTTCAGCTTTGTACCGAGCCCGGTATCAATCTTGTCGTCAAACTTTCCGGAGAAAAGAATTTTTAGCGCCGTTCCCATGCCCTGCACCTGCAGCTTTCCCCACAGCCGGCATTTATCGCACCCGACGCAGTCCATAATTTTGGAAATGTTCATAAACTTTTCCCGAAATTCGTGCTTTAGCTTAATCGCCGATGTGCCACCGCTAAACATGGCAGTTTCGTTGAAATGTGCCGGAAAACCTTCAATTACCGTTAGCAGATCTTTGACTGCCGTTTTCACCTCGCGATCATCCCGCTCGAGACCGGTGAAATATTCCTCATTTCTTAAGTACGGCGCAGCCTTGGCTAATGCGCGCATTTCCACAAGGTAGGCAAAGTACAGATTTCTCAACCAGTGAGACCCTTCATTGTCGGTCATGTGCGGACTGAAGCGTCGTTCGAACTCTTCCATGTTCGGTCCCCACACACCGGCCGGTGCGACGAACCCAAATGAACTCTTTTCCGATAGCAGATAGTTGGCACAGAGATGAATGTTGATGCTGGAGTGTAGCCCCGAAATCATACGATAAAATACACGATGCTCCAGACAAACTTCATTGCGGGCCATATCCTGGTAGGGAATCATCGCGGAATAAGCATTTTTCTTCTTCACAGAATGTGCTCTGCAACGGAAAAGGGCAATTTAATAAATATTCCAATGTTGCACGTTGTGGCATTAGCTATTTTTTCTACTTACTGGAAACAATTTTCCAGATAGATGCTGCTCCAGATGCGGCGCGCTGATTCACCCCGGTATCCAGTATAGCGTTCCGGGTTCAGCAATAGATCCACGTACTCTGCGCCAGGTTCGTGATCGTCCAGGATGCAGAAATTATCTTGAGCTTCGTCATAGTCCGCCCATATCTGGAACTCTTTGTGTGCTTTATCACTGATGCTTGTGTTGAGGTAGCCCAGTTCCACGTCCAAGTCTTCGTTGCAGTTCGTCAAAGTTTGCACCTCTTTAATGTACTGAAAGGAAATGGTGAAGAAAATGCGTTTGTTATTGAAAACATAATCACATTGTTGATTGTACTAGACTGTAACAACCAAAAGCAATGCAATCATCAGAATTAACTGCACACGTAAGCCCAAAAAAAAAGAATCGATTACGTGTGCATACTTTCTTCCATCAGTTCCAGAATGCTATCAACGTAAGTAAAAAAAACATGTGCTAATGGTAGCCAAATGGGAAAGAAACGTGTAGCCACCGTTTGGCGGTATGTTTTAATTGAAAAGGCGCGTGTAGTTTCCCCACGATGCTCACCTTATGATAAGACGACGCGTCACCCTTCAGGCCCGGTGGGATATCTTTCTCCTCGCAATGTTCCACATGGCAAAACCGCATCGCACATTTGCTGTCGTCGACCCAGAACGGGCACTCTTTGTTCAGGTGCACCTTGTAGTAGCGAAAGAAATCTTTTACCAGCAAGCTTTTCAAACGAGGGTAGATTTTTACATTGTTGTAATAGTCCACCGTATCCACACTGCAGCTACAATCATCGATCGTCCCCTGTAGCTGAAATAGGAAAGGAAAAAAAACACACACACACAAACACCATTGTAGGTCGTGTAAGTTACTGCCGGTGCTGTTCCGCTTTCTACAGCAAATTTACACCTAATGACAATCATTATGACGACAAAAGGGTATTCTTACCTGGCAGAAACAAAACCGATCATTACTTGCTTCGGCACTACTATCGCTATAGAAATATCCACTAGAATTGTTGGCAAAGCTAAGCAACACACCGAAACAAATGACGATCCACTGTAGCTGTAACCGAGTCTCCCGGCCGACGGAAAGTCTTCGCCACAGTGCCATTGACACTGATTTCGTTGCTACTTGTTACGTTTGGATGGTTTGTTTTTTTTTTACACTATTTTGTGCCCCGTGTGTCCAACTCTCCGGCTCCACAGCTGCAACGGGTTAATGTTTACGGTATGAACGGACAGACTTTTGCAACAAACTAGACTGTTTGTTGATTGTTTTGGCTTTTAGTTGTAGTAAATAAGGGCCGGAAATATGCGGCCAATGATAAACAAGACGCGGTTCACGTTAGGCGATCGTTTTGCAGCTATCCAGACACAGTTTCGTCTAGTTGATGGGTCACACGTTTCGGTCAATGTAATGAACGCGGGATAACTTTGTTTCTGGTGAATGTTGTAACTTTCGATGCGATTGCACAAACAACTAAGATACATTCCGGTCCCGAATTCCACTTGAAACTGTGAAGTACGTGCAATTGTTCACGACGTTCTGTTTTTTCAGCTGAGAAAGTCACCCCTTTCGACCCACCCACAAATCAACACGTCAACATACAACGCGTAGCTGTCAAACGGGTTTCACCCTTGCAGCCCTTTCCCTTGCATGATCTGATTTCCAAGTAAACAGCTGATAAACAAAGTACTGTCATTTGCACTGTTGGCGTAACCGCTGGTCAAGTGTATGACATTTTGTATTTGAAAATATTACAAAAATTACAAATTATCACATTTTTGTGATGAAAAATATTCACAATTCCATATACATATTTATTTTACTTCATTCGCTCTTTCTTGTCGTGCTATAAAGTTCAAATTATACTTGAATCCATGTGCAGAAATGGAACTACCCTTGTAAACATAAATTCAAATCGTCTGTTTGCTTTCGGATGATTATTTTCCTAAAACCCCATGATATGAATAAATACTATTGCGGACTGCTTAATTTAAATAAGTTTGAATCATTTTTACTTCTCATGCTACACATAATGCACATAATTTATGTGTTTCTTACCACCAAAACAAGAAAAACTCATTTGAAAAAGGTTTCAAAAGTCGAGCAGTTTTCCAGCAGCTTCGTGCACTTTCGAAACAAAACGTTTTTTTTAATAAATATGCACATGTTTTATGTGTTTACTGCTATGTTACTGAATGTAATGAAAATCCTGAAAAAGGAACCGTCTTCTTCTTCTCATTTAGAATTTCAAGCGTTGGTGGTCTCTACTTTTTGTTAGTATAGAAGAAGGTATAAAGCGTGGTACCCATCTTAAAGTATTGTGCTAGATAATGATACTCCATTGATTACATCATTTGAAGCACATTATTCACATGGCAAGTAGCGTAGGCCTTTCCCAAATATCAAGGAATGCAGGTCAACACTGATTCATTCAACCGGATCATCATCAGACGGAACAGACGGAACCGTTTACATGAATGAAGAGAAAGATGCAGGTTCCAACGGTAACCAGCAAACATGCTCAGGAGCGTAAGGTGAGATTTTCACATCCACACATCTCCTCTGTGAACTCGTTGTTGTAGCCATCAGCATGTTTCTCGTTTATTGCTTCCCGCTGCTGGTTCAAACAACACGACCCAACAACTCATCGTCCCCAGACGGGGTGGTCAGTTTGCAGAAGCCATTCCGAAAGCGTGGACGTGCAGTGCAGCACACTGGTAATGTGTTACCGATCTCTGTGTGGCACCGAATAAAGTACACGACAAACGACAAAGACGTATTCGCGAACTCGCACTCGGTACAAGGTAATGATAAAGATCTGCTGGAGAAAGTCGGGAAGAAATGTGATGTGAAATGGCAAAAGCAGGCTTGCTTGTAGATGTGCAACAGTGTCGATCATATGATCATAAGATGTGAAGCGTAGTGTCTAATGGCGATATTGTGGAATCGAGTTCACTTTACTACACACCTGTAAGATTTAAGTTTGCCAATTTGAAACACTTACTCGACGTAGAACCATTCGGCGTAGAAAAAAAAACCCCTGGCAGAAAATCAGGACAGACACCGATGCGAGAGTTAGGGCACAATGCGCAACCCGCTAAGTGTAGTCCCGGAAAACTAGGTTAAATATTGAGTGATAAAAAAAAACTTACTTACCCTCACACACAGATGCGCTCGTACAAAGACTCACCGGTACCGCTATGATCGTTTCCGCTAGATTGACTTGATACGCCGGGCACTAAATAGATCTGGACGTGAACGACTTGTTTGGGTTGAAGTTTGCTCACGTGTTGCGTGCGCTACAATGTTCTTGTGCTGCTTTCGTTCGTGTGAAAGTATTGGAAAAGATCCCTCATAACAAAAAACAACTAAAACAAAAACACCACTGCATAAATAGACAAAAGCATACGAGCGAACGGTCAAGACAAGACATTCCCATTCACTCATCCAGCCCGGCCAGTTCTTTGTCGAAAACGGTAAAAACGAATGATCGATTTAGATACCGCCAAAGCGATCGCCGCTAGTTTCTTGAGGCGGTGCTGTGCAAATAAAGTGCTCACGACTTTAAATCCCGTACGGTGCGTTTTCGCCTGGGTGCCAACGGTAGTGCAAGGCGGCCAATGCAAATTACATGCGATGCGCGGTGCTCGAAAGCGGTGAGGCATCCACGAAGAAGGATGAAGTAATTCTAACGGTTCCAGGTGAAACCGCAGCCCGTATGGACTACTTCGCAGTACTAAGGTAGTACCATCGGCGCGTTTCGACCATGGCGTGAGTCGCCATTTTTATACCACAACTCCGCACCTTCGTAATTTGCGAACGTTTTTGGTACGTACTGGAATGTTCCAGCAAGGTTAAAAAGGGATATTGTGTGAAACGGCTATCGAAATGGTAACTTATTTTATTACCAAGGAGACTTCTTCATCGCCTAAAGAAGTTATAAAACCATTTACCAAACGTATTTTCCTTCCATTAGTTCCATTAGAATGGAAATCCCATATTCTCTCAAAATTTCAACACATTCCATACGGTGTCTGAAGCTTATTGTACATTACTTTCTGCACGTTGCAGTGTTTTATTGCACCTCATAAAATGGAAAGTGTTGTTCCTGTTATTCACAGCACATCTTCATCTGGTGAAAAGTGTTCATCAGATAAATCAGTTACGCAGTTAGTTAAGGGAAACGAACAAACGTTCGCAGAAGAAGCGACCAACGAAAGCCATAGAAGTTTCAAGCGATCAGATAGACGATGTTTAGCAAGAGTTCGGCTTGAAGAAGCCGTAAACATTACGATGATCTATTGATTGATCGTGACGAGGTTTTGGTTGGTATCGTTCTACTCGAAAGCTCCCGGTACGTAAGCTCGCATTCAGAAGTCTTACCACAGGAGGATCCCTAATACACAGAAAGATTTGGTGGCGGTAAGCGAGAAACCTCAGCCACTACCAGAAGAAAGGCAAAACAAAAAAGAACGGAAAAATCCAGCAAACCGAAAAGAGACCGGTGATCGTACGAATGAGAAAGAAATGGAACGCCAAGGTACACGTTTGACGATGAATGTCTGGCGATGGGTGTCCAGTGAGGATCGCGGGAAAGGAATGCACGCGCCACGAACGAAACCCACGGAAAAGAGTCGAAGATCGATCAGAAGCGAAAGAAACAAAACGCCGGGTAAAGGCATGAAAGCGAGACAGAGCTCGGGGCCAGTGGAAGGAAAGAGAAGCGAACAAAAGAAACTATGATGAGCCAGCCAGGGAGTCAGTCAGTTAGCAGCAGCAAAACAGCATGAAAGTTTGTTAGAGAGAGTACAGTTTTCAAGCGCAATATTAAGTAACTTTACTATCGCCCCGACTGGTATCGCATACGGATCGCGTTCCTTAGCTCTCCGAGCTTTTGCAGGGCAGGTGGTAAGACCAATCGATGGTGACCCCATAAATAAGGAGAGGCCACCACTTCTTTTTTTTCTTCTTCTTCTTCAAGACTCACCTAAACCACGGTTCCAATTTCCATCCCGGGGGCAGCATCCGTACGAATGGTGTTGCACAGTTTGAAAAGTGATAGTTTGTTGTGATTGGCGTTTCCGGTGCCAATGGTTAATCTTTCCTTGACCACTTGAACCGTTCAAACCGGCTACCGAAACGTGCAAGGGTGAGAAACAGTGAAATGCAAAAAGGCGATGTAAAGTGCAATCACGAAAAACCAGCAAAAAAGCTCCCAACACGAAACACGTTCGTCGTTTCGTTCGAACGCAGAGAGTGTGTTGTGATCTATGTGCTATGATGTGTGTCCCATTTAGTGAGCTTTTCCGGTACGGTAGTACACCTAATGCTGACGTGGTTGAAGATGTGCCGGTGAAGAAAGATTTGTGCTGCTAATAAAAGCAAGAGGGCACATTCGTACGAATGCGATTCCGAAACGATCGTCACCATACGTCATCGGGCAGGTACGATCGTGGTGTATTTCAACTGCGATCGATGATGTTCCGCGTCTATGGGCCCGGTGTCAGTGGCCCGGAACCAGTTTGTGAATGCGTCTGCAAGCGATAACTGTGAACACGTTAAGATGAAGTGTGTTAAGTTACAGTTAGATTGTTAGTTTCAAAGATCATTTGCCCGGATCGGTAGTACCGGACAAGAACGTAGCGATCGCGAGTGCCGATTGCTAATTCATACCATTATTAACGAGCTGTCAAGAGCAGACAGGTGGACGGTATATCTGTTGTGAAGTGATGCAGGAATGCCTGTGGGGCTTATATCTACGGGAAACTCTCCAACGAAGAAGCGGTACTTCGGTCGAATTTAGCAATGTTTTATCTTAGTGTTTTAAGTCAGTTTTAAACCTCTCAAACAATTCCGATCTGAGATCAAACAATCGTTACTCGTGGTCTCTGTTTTCACCCATCACAACTTTGTCAGCACCCGGGGTTCGATACGTGTGTGTGTGTGTACGAATGATTTCTCCTCGACCTCGTTGGTGGACGAACAAATTCACGTACGCGCTGCCGTTTGGCCACCATTTGGCGTACGGATCAAATTTTTCCTTCTATCCGCCAACTAGCGAATTCCACCACAATTTTCGTACAATGGCTGACGCTCTCATTTTCACCGACGATGACGACGACGATGACGAAGACGACAATGACGACCAGTGCCGGAAGCTTTCACCCCAAAGGAGGTGGGGAAGGGGGGTGGATGCAGAGCTTTTTGACCGTTCGGGCAACCCTGTTGTAGAGTGCCGGCCGACAGGAAGTGCATTACCGATTGAAAGAGAAATGAACGAAACCGTCCAACAGTTCGGTTGGCAAGAAAAAGGGAAAGAGAGAAATTTTTAGGAGGAAAACAAGAGAAAAAGAACATAGCAAAAATCGTCATACTGTTTATGCTGGAAAGCTACACATATGGCTAAAGGAAAGTCTTGTCGTATGTGTGTCTTGTCGAGCCAAACGTATCGAACGCTTCCGATGTTACTGCACTGTTCCACACGGGGCACGGATTGCCCTTGTAAATGCTACTCCCAAAAGCCGTGTGTACCACCCGATGCCGGTGACATATTTTCTCTTTTTTTCTTCGCTTTGCCCACCTTCGGTTCGGCTGGTGCTGTCCTTCATGCGAGCGCCACTAGGGGTGAGGTTACCCGTCTGCTCGGGAATGCGCCCCGGAAATGGGTCAGCGTATTGTATCACTGGGCAGGCAAGCACTGACAAAACTCGTTGCCAGTTTTCCACTCCGTAACCTTCACCGTTCGCCCAAGTCCCTAAGCTTCCTCTCGACAAACGTCGACCATGACCATGGAAGGCTTGGGGCGTTTGTGTGAAGACACACCGATACACCTGCAACGTGAGCCGTAAACCAACACACCAACATGTTACGATCCCTTCGATCCGCCGTCTTCTGTCAAAAGGCATTACAGAGGAACGACGAATAAAAAAAAAACACAAAACAACAAACCAGTCTCGTTGATGATGATCGGTCGATCGATGTGAGGACGGTGCGGTAGGACGGTGTCCGGAAGAAAGAATAATTTTTGAAATCTGTGTCAGAAGGGAAGAGAGATAAAAAAAAGGGAGGAAAACAGTAAAAACAGTCAAGCCGTGTGTAGGTCGCTGGCCCGGGACATCGTGCTAGAATGGTGCATTAATCGTGGCCGATTGTGTTTGGTAGCTGCTTTCACTAGCAAACATTCTTTAGCCGATGGTGAAATTTGTTGACCCGGTTGCCATAACGTCATGACAGCCGTTGGCCTTCAAAAGAAAAAGAGAGACACCCATCTCGAGAGAAGAGTTGGTTTCTGATAGTAAACGTGAACCGTGTGTTAGAAAAGTAGGCTACATTACTTAAACTTGCTGTCAGAACCGTTTCGCTGTAACCGTTTAAACCGTGACGTATTGAGTAATTTGAATTCTGTGTCGCCAAATAGGGTTTTAGAAAGTCGCAAAACCTGTGGTGCCATCAGAATATGTTGTTTAATTTATTACAAACCAACTTTCACAACGTCTGATGCAATCGGAACCGCAGCGATTATAGATCGTAAAAAGAAAAATATCTTCCCTGTCCGATGTTGTCCGAAGGCAACATCCATACGCAGGAAGAAGTAACATTTCATTTTGCGCCATCATTGACGGTTGGCATCACGTGGCGCGCTGGAATGTACAGGGGTGCGTCTAATCATGGAACCCACGGGACCAGATTCCGAGCTCTTGCCAAGGAAGATCTGCATTGCTTGGTAAATGCCACCGGTGGATCGGTGCGCCTTGTGCACGTTCGTTTAGATACACACGTTTTTTTTTTTTTGGGAAAACACAGTTAGTTTCGCTCCTTTTGCGTTGTCGGCGTAAATTGGAACACATTTTCACTCGACCTAAACCGAATTTTTGGTGTATGCACGGTACGCTTATTAAATGCTACGCTCCAATCGCAACTGTGTACGCGATCCCGATCAATAATTCACGGACAAACGGTGTAGAAGCGGACGGTGAAGAAGTTAAACTTTCTGTGATAGCTCACTTCCGGTCGAACGTTTTTGAGGCCAGTACGGTTTGAATACTTTTCTTTTTTAACTTACATTTTTCGAGTGAAGCAACCAAGAGGTGGTGAATCATTTTCATTACGTTGAATCATTCAGTAAGACACGCGTGATGGACTTCAAAATACTAAAGTTATACTAGAAGTTGGAAATTTATTTGTTTTGTCGTAATTTTAATTGAGGTGTGACGCATTTTTCTATTATCGTGATGAGAATTTTTTTTTATGTTGAAGAATGATTTTTTTTTTCGAACACAAAACTGGACATAAAAGACAAGACGACATTAGACGACATTTGCTCCGATGAGCAATTTTTTAAGATAAATTAAGATTAAAGCTAAAATTGAGACTTTATTCAAATTTTACTATTTTGCAAAAAATAGTATACCTAGTATCTAATTGGTTTTGAAATTCTTAATCTTGAAATGTTTAGTAATTGTGAGACTATCATCTGTCACTGAACTCGGGTTGAAGTTTCCGATAAAGTAGCTACTTTTATTTTTTTATGCCAAAAACCAAAAAACTGTTTCATAGCCAATAATCCAAAAATACCTAATTGTTAACATGTACAGTACACTTTTAATTTCTTGTTTTATTTCACAGTTTTTCACTATAAGTTTGATCATCGATTGGTATCGTTATAGTGTGTAATTAAGTGTTGCAAGTTAAGAAGTGTTTATGTGACAAAAAGAAAGCACAAGTGTTGGATAATGATTCTCAAAGCTGCAGCTATATTACTGCTGCTCTTCACGAGTACGGCAAGAGCCCAAGATGACTCACTAGCAGGCAGTTTCCTGTCAGGTAGGAACACTAATCGGCGTACTATTCGACAGCAGCTAACGACGACGCTTTCTCTTGCTTAAAGGGCTATTGGATTCCATCACAAGCACAGAAGATGCGAAAGGATGTCCTGGAGTTTGTGTTCACACTCTGGCCACACTGATATGCTACGAAGTTTTGGACGACATTCCATGCCCTTCGCCCAGCATGAAATGTTGCGTAGAGAGTAGTTCGGCTGCGGCAAACATTACTACAACTCCACGGCCAAGAACCACCACAACAACGGTACGACCCACAACCACAACACCGAAACCAACGACGGAAGCAAAAATTAAGGATAAGGATAATAAAAACAACTGTAAGTAGAAGCGTTTTTCCCCCTCTAATGTCTAACAATTCCAAATGGAGTAACGGATTTATTTCATTTAAATCTTTCCCAGCGTCTTGTCCGGGTGTATGTGTTGCAGACCGAATTGCGGAATATTGTGAGGCTTATCTAACGACGGCCGGTCTATGCAAAAGTGGCTCAAAGTGTTGCGTATCGCGCGATATCTATCCGGACAGTCCACCGGACGAGCTGTACATACCGACGGCCCATTTCGATGCAAAAACCAACAAAACTACCACGCCTAGACCGTACGGAAAAACGACCGAACGGCCACATGCCACCGAAGAACCGATCAAGTCAAAAACGAATCCCACACAGAAGCCAACGCCAAAGCCTACGAAA
Source organism: Anopheles funestus (assembly GCF_943734845.2). Lineage (NCBI taxonomy): Eukaryota > Metazoa > Arthropoda > Insecta > Diptera > Culicidae > Anopheles > Anopheles funestus. Next base: position 46,475,239 of record NC_064598.1, read on the forward strand.
CCAGCGCCATCGAAGTTGAAAACCACTTCCGCTACCTTAGCCAACAATGGACAGGGACCGGTGTTTAAGGAGTGTGAGGGTGAATGTGTGAATGGATTGTTTGCCCTGTTCTGCGATGATCTTGATAGTGAGGCGTTCTGCCCTAACGAGGGATCATGCTGCATAACGGGTGTGGCAGATGACAATAAGCAACAGCTTGTGACTACCACCAGGCGACCAGCAACACCGGTAAGAGTGATCGAGTTTGAAGGAGTTCGAAAGTTTAGAAGTAACCGTACTTGATCGTTTGTTCTATTGCAGCCACCACTGCCACGTTGTCCCGGGTTCTGTCTGCTAAACATTATGGCCGCGTTCTGTGAACGTCCCTCGGTACTTATCCCCAACACGGCCAACTGTAAGCGAGGATCGGTGTGCTGCGACAATACGCGTGCTCCACCACCGAGACCTCCGCAGCAGAAGCGTCCACCACCGACTACAACCACCACTACACCCGTTCCGACCACTACCGCCATTCCGGATCCACGTGAAGAGTGCCCTGGTTCGTGTATTGTCAGCCTGCTCAGCTTCACCTGCTTCCGCAACGCCGAGATGACGGATCTGTTCAAGTGCAAAAAGTCCGGCACTCAGTGCTGCGCACCGAAGTCAAAGATACAGGAAGTACAGCAGGCTGCTGCCAGCAAGACGAAGTACAACGACACGAATGGCTATCCACCGCAGGCACTACCGCCTCCACCACAGATGATGCCGCAGCAACCGGTGATGCAGGTTCCGGGACAACCATACCCGATGCCACCGGCAGCAATGCCACCGCTACAATCGCAGTCACCACTAGCGCCACATCAAACGGGCTATGGTCCACCGGCTCCGAATCCTTACCCAGGACCGATCAGCAACAACATCTACGAGGTGCCACCGACACAGCAGCCGCCTTACGCACAATCTCCGGTCTATGAACCACCGACGACGACCTCCCGACCACAGGTCTACTCCAAGTACGTGTGCGGTGTGAAGGGAACTAGCCGGGCCGCAAAATCCATTCTCAGCCGTGAGGTACTTCGGTTAGAGCAAGAGCAGACCACCGTAGCACGGCACGCACGTCACATAGACGTGGACAGTATCTATCGGTCAAAGAGCTCCGAACGGTTGGTGCTTGGTAGTAGCATCGTACCGATACCGATCATCTATCACGATCACAACGATACCGTACCGGAGGATCTGTTGCGACATCCGAGTCTTAAGGAGAATGCTACACTAGCCAAGTACTGGAACCACCACAGGAAGGGTCGTGTCGTTGGTGGAGAAGATGGTGAAAACGGTGAATGGTGTTGGCAGGTCGCATTAATCAACTCCCTTAATCAGTATCTCTGTGGGGCGGCCTTGATTGGCACACAGTGGGTACTTACTGCGGCACATTGTGTGACGAAGTGAGTGGAGTCGCGAATGTCGTATAGCAATTCCTAAGATCTTACTTACATTTGATTTATATATTGCAGTATTGTCCGATCGGGTGATGCCATCTATGTCCGTGTGGGTGACTATGATCTGACACGCAAGTACGGAAGTCCTGGAGCGCAAACGTTACGAGTAGCGACTACCTATATCCATCACAACCACAACAGTCAAACACTCGATAACGATATTGCGCTGTTGAAACTGCACGGACAGGCAGAACTGCGGGACGGTGTGTGTTTGGTAAGGAAAGCGACGAACACTCCATGGACGTGGAAGAAGTAGTACTAACTCATCTTGTCTATCTTTCCCCTCTTCAGGTGTGTCTACCAGCACGAGGCGTCAGTCATGCCGCTGGTAAGCGTTGCACAGTGACGGGCTATGGATATATGGGTGAGGCTGGTCCCATCCCGCTGCGGGTGCGTGAAGCCGAGATCCCGATCGTAAGCGATGCCGAGTGCATACGGAAAGTGAATGCGGTCACTGAGAAGATATTCATCCTGCCGGCATCCAGCTTCTGTGCTGGCGGTGAGGAAGGTAACGATGCCTGTCAGGGTGATGGGGGCGGTCCACTAGTGTGCCAGGATGATGGATTCTTCGAGCTGGCCGGACTTGTTTCGTGGGGTTTCGGTTGTGGTCGGGTCGATGTGCCCGGTGTGTACGTGAAGGTTTCCTCGTTCATCGGCTGGATCAACCAGATCATTAGTGTTAACAATCAGTAATAATAGTCCAAATACCAAACTGTCTTTCCATGCTCCCCCTCCCCAGACCGTGCGCCTTATGCATTCTAGTAGTTTTATAGGTAAGCTCAGTTTTAAGCCTGCGAAGCAAAAGTATGTTTTTTTTGTGGAACATTCAAATTGTTCGATTTCTTCATTCGGGGCACTATTTACTATTTCACAGGTCGAACAAGAACAGTCGATGCTAGTTGTCAAAATAAAATAAAACAAAAAAACTAGATAGTTTTAATAGATGTCCCTAGGATCATAGCGATGGAATAGTTTTGTTCTGCTAGGGGCGTATCGAATGCAAATAATTCGATGCATATTGTATAGAAAAATCTCTGTGGTAAGGTTAAGCAATAGCAAAAAAAACCCTCCCTTTTGCTCGATACAATCACAGTAATTCAACAGTAATTCAAAGCGTAATTAACAGTAAAGATTAAGCTAACGCTTTCTAACTTATAGGACTTACCTTCATCTCATTAACGATATTTAAGCATGCGTGAATATTTATTTATTTGTCTACTCGACTGATTTATCCGCTACGTTGTATGTTTGGCTTATGTTTCAACTACAAATATGGAGAGCTTAGCTGAATGGTAAGCAATCGTTATGAGACACAATTACATGCCGAATCCGAAACATTTGAAGCACTAAATCTTGAAGACGTATTGCAATTGATAGCAATAGAAAACAAAAAGCAAACGATTGTAGTCGTTAGTTAACAATTTAATGAAATTGTTACACTTTGTACAATAAAATAAAATGACTGGTTATACAAATTTGGCTCTTTATTTACGTTCGGATCGAAAGAAAAATGGGGCAAATATATTTTGAGATCATTTTAGATTTTTTTTTATCTGCTTTAAAGGATTTTTAATTTGCTTTTCGTAACAGTTATGATTTTGCAATGGTTTTCTTAATAAGTTGAAATGTGTTACAGCAGAAAAACCTTTTTTTCAGTGCTCGTTGCTTAACGGTGCGGGAGAAAACATTTTGTGAAGTATTAAAATAAATATAAAATTAGCCCTTCACTTTCCCCCCCCCCCCCCCCCAAACGGCCAATTTCTTTTCCCTATTTAAAACAAAACTTTCAGTACCACGTCATCGGTTGTGCATGGAATAACAAAAAAAGATGAGTTGAAACGTTTCTTGTGTTCCGTCCTATTCGACCAGTACGATTTTTTTTCAGCATTTCTTTCCTCCAAATGTCTAAATCATCCAATCCATTTTCCGAATCCTCATCGAATCCTTGTAACTGAACCTTAAACAAACGGCACGAAAACCCCCACAGCCGGGTGGTTGAAAGGAAATTTTTGAGTTTTGATCTATGGCACTGTACAGCAAAAAACAAAACAAAAAAAAATCAAAAACCCATCCCTCAAATTGGATGCCATTCCAGCCGCCCGGAAAGAAAGATTCCTTCGAAAAAATTCACAGATATATCCTTCCCTCCCGTCACTGTTTCTTATCCTTCCTCCTCGGTTCGTGAATGATAAAATTTCGTGTTAAAAAAGGGGTAACAACGGAAACATTTCTTATCATTTCCTCTGCTGCTGCTGGTGGTACACAAGCAGCAAAGAAGGACAAACAGAGCAGAACCCAAAACAAAAAAACTCGCTCGCAAGAAACAAAATAAAACGCGTCTATGCGTAGACACGCAACAGTGCTACAAGACTATCACTTTCAAAGCCGCCTACTAAGTCGTTCGTCATTTTTTAATTATTTTGCTCCACCACGCAAAAGAGAAAAACCGCCCCACCGTCATACGGACGTTGGTGCGCGAACTGTTCTTCCTTTCTTGCTTGCGCGAAATCGTTAGCCCCAGTGTTCGGTCAGCGTCTATTTATCAACGCCTCAGTATCGGACCAATGGAATGCGGGCTCGCACGATCCTTTGCGGGCAGCCTTGTGTCCTTGTGTGTGTTTGTGGTTAGAACACTGTAACAGATTTTTTTTCTTTGTATTTTATGGTGGATTCTGTTTTCCTTTTTACGACCTACAATCGGCTATCTTTGTCTCTGTTTTGTTTGTGCGGATGCCCGAGCAAAGAGGCCTCCCGATTGTCAGACATGAAATACATAATGTATTTAGTAAACGATTTTTGATGGTTTTTTTTTACAACAAATCTGAACAGGGTTTTTTTTGTTCCATTTTCCTTAACTGGTACTGCTAAGACAACCAAACCAATTGGGCCTCTGAAAACCTTTGATGATTGCCTTAGCTTAGAAAGTTTAATTAGTAGGCATTAGGTTAGGTTACGCCTTTGTGAATGAGGAAATGTGTGCGTCCATCGTAATGACAATTATCATTTGAATGTTTTATTTAAAAAAATATTTTTTGAGAATTTTTGTATCTTTCAGTTTCTTCGTTAAATTACCAAAGTATGGGCAAATTGTTGTTTAAATTAAAAGTAAATCTTTTGAATGAACAATTTGATGAAGATTATCCGTGAGGATTAGCTTTATTCTAAGCTTAGATTAAGAGGCTTATTGCGAAGTCACAATTTTATCCAAAAATTCCCCTTTATCCTGTAACGACACATCAGGCACATTATGGTGAAGTGGAATTACGGACAAATTTGGTTCTTATGAACGTTCAGAATTCCACAGACAGTCAGAGAGTCAGGCTCAGTTTTTCTTGTATGAAAATTTTCCTCCAGACTGTACCATTCGTGTCAATCACTATTTCTCACTGTGCCAACGTCTAAAAGATCGATCCGGCTCAAAAGCTACTGTTTGGACCATCTACCAAAACGATCAACTTTGGCAGGGTGATAACTTGGTCGAAAGCAAAAAAAAAACGAACCCAAAAATGCCTCAAATCCTGAACATTCCATCGGACGTTCGTAATGTGAAAGCTCTAAATCAAACAGAAATGGTACTTACCGATCACGATTGGTCGCATTTTTAGCGCATGATCGTTTCACCCGCAAAGAACATCAGGCTTGGACCTCTCCTAGCGTTCTGCCGGTTCGACGAGAGGTTGGTCGACCCTCTGCAACCACACGTACCGGTCGCGATCCTATCGGGCAATACTGTGTTGCAACTTTACAAGAGCACGATCGACCGGAAAAGGTTATAAAAGCAGGGTGCAGGGAGTAGACCAAAAAAAAAAACTTACTAAATGTACACAACCCCAATGGTTCGTCGCTTGCTCACTTCTTTACCATTATCCAATACTTACTACCGCGGACTTTAGGCCATCCCGATGGAATGTCGAGTCTGTCGAAAACCGGACCGGTAGGGTTTTGTGATTTTCGGGTAAGTTTTATTATTTTAATCACGTGATCGCTCGACCTCGGCTTGGAGTGATTTGTTTTTGCTCACCCGGCATGATGGTTTTTCCGCGTCTGCACAGTATATTATTGCATGCTGCCGCCGTTGTGTGCACTGGTGGAATGTGATTTCGTATGAACCGTGATCTGTTGGTCCTTTCGGTGAAGTCCTGCCGTTTTTTTTGTCTCGTATGGTGTGTTGCACAAAAGGGAAACTGTAGCTGAGATGTATCGTACGCTGCGTATTTTACTCAGCAAACACACGTTGTTTTTCTTTTCTATCGTCGCGAGGTTTTTTTTTGCCTTTGCTACACACGAACGATAATGTCCGCGTACCGAAAATCGAAGCTCTTTAACGTTGATTCTTTTGGGGCTGTGCGAGCGAATTGGTAAAGTGGCGTTTTTCACCACGTTCGAATGACGATTGATCGATTTTAATTTAAAATTTCAACCATCGCCTTGACCGTTTTGCGCCTTTGTACGCCTGTGTGTCATGGGAAAGATTTATGGGCAGCGCTAAAGAACACAACCCCTTGCCTGGGTTGATTCGAAGCGTGGTAACAACATGGGGATCGCCGTTTACAAGCAAATTGAGCAATGATCGCAGCGTTAGACTGATCGGACTTCACACGACATCGTGCGGACGTTCAGACGGTAAAAGGTTAATGGCAGACAGACCGAGATGTTTGATTGGCGTTATGAACCTGCATGTTTTTTTTGGATTGATATGATGGTAAACATGGTGTCCGATTAGGAAGACATTTGTGCAGATCGGTGGAACTACTGTTTGAAGTACACGGAACAGATATAGCGTTGTAATAATTATCATTGGAGAATTATGGCGATTTTATTCAAACAATTAGGTAAACAAGACCAACATTAATTATATCAATTGATGCAGTATAACCACTTGGCAAGATCATTTTCTTAGTGGTTGATATCGCGACTTCGTAGAATGCATCCCAAGAGAAAAGGACAAGGAGATTTCGAGTCACTTTGATTTAAAGTTTCAAGTTTTTCAGAATTTGATTGATTGTGATATTGATATAGCAATAAGTGTTTCTTGTAATTTAAGAAAAGAACAAAGAAAGCTTTCATAGCTTGTTCAATAAAAATTGACATATTGTTCAATGTCGAGTAGACATATTGAAGAAACTTTGGCCAGATATTCAGAACATTCCTGCTCCGCTCAATGTCATCGATAATGAACTCGTGACGTTCTGTAAAAGTTTAGGATTGGAAATTGAAAATGGTAACTTCGTAAAGCTTCTAGAGGCGCACTAGGAAGTTCTTTCCTTCGAAGAACTTATGTACTTACAAATGCCTAGGAAAAGGATTCTGCAGTAAAAGATAAAGCATATCTTCATCCAGCCGAAGGCCTTCAGAATGAGGCTTAGAAAGCATGAGATAGTATTTCTAATATGTTAACAAACATCATCATGACGTGGCTTTACGGCTCAATGATGCTTAAGAGCCAAATGCTATTTAACATTTTCGGGTATTATAAAAACTACTACAAAAACATTTTACTATTGAGGAAATTAAATTCCTTACATCTTTCTAATGTAAATAAAGAGAATATGTTTTCATAACTTTGAGTTTGATAACTCAGTTTGATCAGTTTGATTCGGCTGTTCGACACGAATAAACAAAAATAAACAAATTATTTACACTTTGAATGAACATTAATTTAGTGTAGAGGCAGATTTTTTTAGTTTTTATTTAAAATGTATAATAATAAATCTTCCGCATAATGAGTTTTTCGGTTAGAAACTAAAACACTCGATCGGATGAAGCTCGTTGTAAGAAGTTTGAATGTATGAAGGTACATAAATGCTACCTCATCGAAACCCTCCATGAAAATAGCTAATCTGTATAATTTATAATAACTAATTTTAGTAACTCAATTTTATTGATCATGAGAAAGTGTTTTTAAAAATCTGCTAAAAATCAATGCTGATAATTAGGACAAAGGTTAATATCGAATTAAGATATAAAACACATTCTAATCTTTTGTTTTTTCTTCAATCTTATCAATAAATTTCGTACTAGGTATGTAAAATATGTTTAATAAACCTTTGGCAGCCCACAGGAGCTGCAATCCAAAGAAGCTGTTGATTTCTAGGTGACCTTCAAAACATATCGGAATTCAGCCTCTAACGAACGTTTGGTGAGTGCCAAGGCAGTTTGCGCGCCAAACCATCCAACCGTCACCCGGTCACGTGCTTCACATTCCCGAGTGATCTTGGCAGCATCTTTACTCTCATGCGTACAGAACCCGCCAAGGAGCAAGTTTCGAAAAAAAGGCAAAGAAAAAGAAGGAAAGAGAGAGAACGAAAGAGAACATCTTATGACAGTGATGATAAAAATGATGAAAATGATGATAAACCTCACTAACGGTCATAGTGTCATGGATATGGCCAGCAACTACTGCCGAAACGGGAAAGCAATAGTTTGTTGTATGGTAAAAAGTTGTCCAAAGGATCAAATTCTGGGCCCAGCAACTCACGCACAGCACGCGAACTGTGCGTGAGTTAACGTGAAAAATTAGCATTGAAAAAAAAACGCAAAGGGCGGAGCCATCGGTTGTTGAGAATAAACTTTTTTTTTTGTGCGTCATTTTCTTTCCAAAAACCCTTTTACCCTTCCAATTCCACCCTATGCCATTTAACCCTTGGGGAAGTTTCACCAGCCGAAAATTGCTCGATCATTTTCCCTCTCTCGGTGATGATGAATTTGGTTGGTCTTGCTTGTGCCTTGTTGTTTAAATCGTTCAATTTCCATCTCATTTTGCCACGATCACGATACCAACTTGAAGGGGTTTTGTGAAGTTTTTTTTTATACGTGGTTGTTGATGCCGATGCTTCGAATTGTTTTGGTTTGATGCTCATCTCCGTGTGCTCCGGTTTTCGGTTCCTCTCCATACGGTGGTATGAATTTTCCTTAACCCCTTTTCTTATATCGCGAGTGTGCCGAGTCTTCCTTAGTCGTGTTCTCCGATGACAGTGTGTACAACCCTTTTTTTTAGTTTTGTTTTTAGTCCGTAAAGCAAACTTATACACAGACACGTAAAAGAAAGTTTAAATGTGTGAGAACCAAACAACGGAAAACATGTCGATCTTCAATGCCCAAGAAACAAGAAGTCGACGATGATGATGATGATGATGATGGCATCAGGATATCCAGAGAATTCGAAAGAGAAGAGAAAACGAATGCAGACACAAACGTGAGATGGCAGCGAATGAAATCGATGGCAGTGTGAACGAAACGAAAGAATTCCCGAAAGTCGACTAGATCGGGTTTTTCTCGGCATGTTGGCCACCGTTGCCGCCAGTGCAGCACCAAAAAAAAACGAAAGAAATGCTCTCCAACAAAAAGGACCACGTTTCTTGTTGCAACGTGCGCTTAGCAGCTAAATGAAAATAAAGAGAATAACTAAACAAAAAAACAACCTTCCCGTCCCGATCCACATCGAAGATGTACGGAAGAAACTGAAACGGTCAGATGGTCCTGCCGACAACTACACATGCACAACTGGATGATGATGATGATGATGATAACGACAACGACCACCACAAACAAAAGCAAACACCGGTAGCCGGGTTTTGAAGTTTTCCTTGCCACACACTCTGGAGGCCCGATGGACTTTTCCTTCGCACTGTGCGCTCAGATATTCTTTCGGCTTCGATCTGTACAGTTGACAGTCCAAGGAATATATTTACACACAACTAGCGAACTCGCTTTCGTACTTTTGACCGTTTTTTGGGAGTTGCATTCAGCGTGGCCGTGAATGATGCTTTCGGCGGAAAGCAAAAATAAAATATTGGCCACGGGAAAATTAATTTTACATTTTACGGGATCTGCATGCGGTGCATAATTAAAATTAGAGGATTGTGCACTTTTCAATCTAAAACATTACGTGAGCTTATCGGTGAACGTGCAAATCGGTGAACGACTAGAAGTGAAACTTTCAAACTCAGTGTACCACTGTTGCTATGGGGACCAGTCAGTGCAATATCCTGCGAGCTGAGTAGTGGATGCGTTCACGCTGTGACTGTTCTGTTGTTGAGTTTCGTGATTGCGTGAAAGCGTATCGGAGCGATAAGGAACATTCGGAAAGAAAGATTTCAAGTGTATCGCAAGAAGTGACACGTGGGTGAAAGAATTTCCAACTGCAATAAAGTGCATATTTTGAACGACGATAGGAAAATTAATCTAGCAATAGCAAACGGATCCGTATAGTTCGATTAGATTAGGATATTTCTTTTGTTACTTCGTATCTCTTGTTATGTTACATGTTTACTTTAGTTAGTGGCGTATTTTGCATTTTGTTATAAAAAAAAGATACATAACTCGCAGGGCGATCTGTAGGCAAAATTTGGCTAGTTTCCCGCATCCGTAACAGCTTTTTACTTTGGCTTTCAAGCTTCCGCGCGTTTTTTCCCCTGCACGAGTTGAACCAGTTTAGTTTAGGGCTTCTTAGACGAAGAGGGGTTTCGGTGAGTTCTAGGAGTTGTTTTGTTTTTTTTTGCGACCGTTGTGTTTGTGCTCTGCTAACGTAACTAACGCAAATCCTGCACGCCGTATTCCACGCCGTCTTTGCAATGCTTTGAATGTGCGCTCCAACACCCGTACCCCAAACGTTCCCAACCCACCCTGCCCCATAACTTTTGGGCCGCTTGGCGTCAACGGTAATGGAACTCAAGCCCCGTTCCGGTTCACCAACAACGGTTACAGGTAGTGGTGTGATAGTGCAGAGTACGCTAGCGGCCGGTTCACACCCGGACGTCGGAACGGAAAGCGCGGGCAACAGTAGTAGTTTGATAGCCGGTACCGGCAGTAGTAGCGTATCGCCCTTAGCTAGTACCGTAGTAGGTCCGGTGGGAACACTTGCCGACCGCAAGTCGGAACTGTACGGTGCTGTTAGTTGCGCTGTGACGACAAACACGTGCACGGTGACGAAAGTTGCACCTTCGTCCTTGACATCCGCCCACGGTGGTAAACGATCGCCGTCCATCGCGACTCCTGTGAAGGGTGCGAACGTGTCTGGGGGAAGTATTGCGACCGGATCGACCTCCTGCATACCGAGCCCCATCTTAAGCCCACCGGGTAAAATCTTTGGACGCAACAACAACGGAATCAGTAAGTACAAGACTATTTTGAAGGAAGAATTTTATAACGGAAATGATGCATTTAAATATTATCAATCACTTTTGAAGACATTTTTTGGGTTTATTTTTGAATAACTTACATTACGTGTTCTTCATCGTTCAAATCAGCAGTTGCATGCTTGGTGCACTTGTCGTGAAGTATCGAAGGTATTGTCATCCATCCATTACTGACGACGAAACATTGGGGATTTTTTTTGCCACACACACTCTCTCTCTCTTCCTCTTTTTCTCTCATGATACACAATACACTATTCCCGTTTCTTTCTTCCAATGTCTCAAACATCGTCAATTTCTTCTCCGAACCACCCGTCCACCGCGGGTTGACGTTAAACGGATGCCAGCTTCTTAAGTGCATCTGGCCGGTGCCGGGAGAACACAACGCCCGAGCGTGAACGTTCAAGGAATGCAATTTCTTCAGGCACGTCTCCAACTCTACTGTTCCATTTGATCCCTTTTTGGCTTGCAATCCAAGATGCAACCTCAACCCGTAGAGCGAACATGTATCTTCAATGGTAGTGCGATTTTGTGCGATACATTCGCTGGGAGTTTTTCCTGTTTTATCGTTTCATTTTGTTGTTGTTATTCCAGCTTTTCCCTTTTGTCCGCTTTTTTTTTGTATATTTCATGTGCAGTGTTCTAAATTGAACTTTCAGTAAGCGTGTTGTTTTTATTGTGCGGGCTCCCTACCCGGGACAACAGACGGTCAGGAGCCACCCCAGAGGGAAAGCATTTCTTGTGCCCTTCAAAATCATGTCCACACAAGCTTTTCTGCTCGCTTCCCGGTGCACTAACTTCCACTCACACACTCTCATACGCAATTTTGCTCTTGTTCTGGGGAACCATTTTTTTTCTTCTTCTGCCATGTCCTGCAATAGCGCCATGTCCTTCTATCCATCCAAATGGATGGAGGTTTTTTGTTTTTCTGTTTAGCCAGTTTCTTCATGGCTTTGCTGTGTCGCTTTCCTCATCGGTGAAGATCGTATTTTATGCTACGATATTTTATAGATTATACCAACTCCATATCCCGATGGGGCAGCATGAAGGAGCGGGCAACACGTCCTGAAGTACTGCTGCTGCTGCTGCTGCTGTGCAACAAGCAATGCAAGAAGAGTTCTTGCCCAGCTTGTTCCAAAGCTTCAAGCTGGAATCATGCTTTTTCTCTAACACCTTCGTCTATTTGTTCGTATCAGGGTTTTTTGTCTTCTTTTTCTTCTCTTCATCGCTGGTAATAGTTTTTTTGTAGTCCTTGCACTATTACCTCAGAATCAGGACACACTGCATGTTAGGGATACTTTTCCGTACGTTTCATCCATTTCTTTGTCCGGTTTTTTTTCTCTCCCTTTTTGCATTGCAGTCTGTTTTCCTTTGTGCATTTTCTTTTTTTTTTCACTGTTTGTTTGCCTCTCGTGCACGGTTGCACTTTTCCAGGGCAGGGCTTCGTTTGCTTGCCAGAGTTTTTCTTCAGTCTCTAAGCTAGCAGTGTCATATCATGGGAGTGCAGGAGTAAAAAAAAGTCCATTGGCATAGTAAAGAATCATCAAGCGGTAGTAGCAAAATGCTAAAAAACTAGTAAAAACTCGACCAGAGTTCGGTTGCCCTGAATTCTAACACGATTTGTGCATGCTTTTTCGTACCGGCGTAAGAAAGAGAATGAAAGACACGTTTTACATTTTCTTTGACTACTTTGGCTTTTTTCTTCCTTTCTTCACGCTAAAAGAGGCAATTTTAAACTCTTTTCGTCTAGGCTGTAGTAATTATCGAAAATTGTACCAAAAAGCGAGGGTCAATGTTGTAACGCATACTTTTATGTTATTTCGGTTGCTCGATACGGGTACTCCGTGTGATCTATTTGGTCGATCAGATTTCATCCACGATATTGCCTGACCCGAAGGTCCACACTGTCCGTACTGAAGAAAAAAAGGACAACCCATTCAATCGATTGAATGAATCGGTCGGTAGAAGTACTGATCTTCCGCTCGCTAATGTTTTCCCCCTTGGCGTGGCTTTCTCAATCCAGGGTTCAGGATATTTCTTTTTTTTATTCCATTTTCTCAAGCCAAAACTCTCCTTCCACTCAGAATGTTTTTGTGCGCCATGTTTTCCTTTTTTTTGCTTGCTTCGCTTGGTCCTGAGAGCAATGGTTGGAACAGTATACCGACGCTGGAATCCTTGTACTACTCCGTTGCCACCGGATGAAACGGGTGGATTGTTGGCCATTGCTGTCCGGTGATGGTTTTTTTGCTGTATGTATGTTGGCTCCCTTACTTTGCTGCTTGTGTTTTTCCTTATATGTTTATATTCTTTGTGTTTTCTTGCTTTTCCTCTATAGGGAATGCATTCACTTGTACTATGGCAAGTGATTGGTATCTTGGAATGGAATAGGAAAAATTTGAGATAAGTGAAGCGTGGAGGAGGAACGGGCGAAGAAGGAGAATATTGGAGCTTCTGTCTGCCCTTGTCCGTGTGGCGTTCTGTGTGAGACTTTTTTTGTGCCGCGCTAAACTTCTTTTCCATGAAGCTACCCCACACATTGCTCCTTGCTAGTTGCAGCTCGACCCATATTCTTTGAATGCTCACTCCACTCTTACGGTTGCACAATTTTCTTTTGCTGCGCTTAGAATGGTGAAGGGTGGTTTTTGTGCACCTTCTGTCCCATTTATATATATATACGAGTTTCTTCGTACTTTACCAACTCACATGTTCTTTTTTTTGTTGCAAATATCGAATGCAATCTCCACCATTCATCTCAATGGTTTTGGCTTGTAATGTGCTATATTGTTGCACTTTCTTCACTATGTTTCATCATATACTGACCAGTTAACATTTTTTTATTTTTTCATTCTTGCTACTTCCTTAATTTACTAATAAAGAATTTATTTTTTTCTGTTACAAACTTAAATTGTTAAAATGGGGTTTAATAATAAAATGCTGAAGCTTTTTTATTTGTATAAAAAAATAATGTGAAAAAATTTATGAAGCAAATTTTTAAAACATATTTTATTTTTTTAAAGAAAACTATATGTTTGTGGGTAGTTTTTCATAAAAGATAATAATAAAAAGATAATGATTATAATACATTGCAAAAGATTACTGTAAAAGTTTGATATAGTTTCCAGTTTTCTAAAACAACACTAATACTTCAAACTGCTAGAGAATAGTTTATTGATTAATCAACTGTAATTTATCTGGAGAATAATAAATTAGCTCCAAAAACGGGACATGAGTATTTCAGTCTGCAACATTTACTTTTCAATCTATTTCCCGCTTCTAAAGCAAGCTTTTGCTTTTCAATGGATATTCATCTGCACAGTACCACAGAGCCAGTACGCTGACCGTTAGTGACCGTCAACGTTTCAGTAATGTTATTCGATATGTCTTTGAAAGCAGAACCAAAAAACAAAACTACCATAACACTAAAAGGTTGGCAGTGATAGATGATTTTTTTATTGGAGCTTCATCTCGGGAAGTTACTGCGATTTTTATCTTCCCGGACTGATGAAAAGATTTTTCGAGCAAACAAAAAAAAAATCATCGGTAGCTTAACAAATCGGTATGAATCATGATAGAATAGGATTGAAAATTTACTTGCTTAAATATAAATGTTTTAAATATGGGTTAAACTTCTTAAAACAATTATAACAATCGAAACCGAGTGTCGCGATAAAATAGAATGATTTGATTTTTAATACTAAGCGATCTTTACGTTAATGCGACAAATACATGAAGCTTTCATACAGCATAAAATAGGGTCAAAAATCCCGTAACCCGTGGGTCGATCGTGTCAGAGCCATAGGGCATCATCATCACGGGACAGCTGTCCCATTTGATGACCTACTCACATTTTACCCATTCCAACTAGGAAGCTATTATTTTATCTCACCAAGGATATGTACTGTTAATCCTGTCCCTGCGCTCATGGCAGAGCCAAACGTTGATGAGAACGGTTGTCCAGGTTTGATTTGATTAATAAATTTAGACCCTACGAAAACGGTGAGGATGTGAGTAATCAAACGTAACCTAGGAATAAAAAAAACATCTAATTTTGTTAGACCATCCACAAAAACAGCGGTCACATCGTCCACAGCCTTTGTGTTGTTCAGGCAAGCAGATGTGTCCAAAGCGCTGCTTAACCGGATGCTGGAAGCAAAGAGCCAGGAAACGACATTCAATTTGAATACGGTTGGACAGCAAACGAATAGTAAAAAAACACACACAAAACAGGATAAACCTATATACACCCGATCCGCGTCCTCTGTCTGTAACGGTCACGCAACTGAACCGAAAATCCCTTTGCGCAACTCGACCGGACTGGAGGGCTACAGACTTGTGCGTCTGACCTCAGCTCTGGGGACAACAACAGAGGGTCTAACAGAAGTATAAGCCTAAAATAGATCAAACTACCGGTCGAGCTGGTTAATGGGTTGAGATTGTTAGTGCCGTACCTAGGACGAAGGGTGCCACTGATCAGCCTGTTAGGTGTACACCAGGCTTTAGGAGGTTGTAAATGACGTAAGGATGTATGCAATCAGAATGAAACGAAACAAGGAAAAAAAATGTTACAGTCCACCCGAATTACCGTTAGCGTCCTGTTTCAAATTAATGCTAGCCAGAAGTCACAGGCGTATGACGAGCAGGTCATAACCCTTTCTAGATTCGGGTCATCAAATGTACGTTGGCATTGTTTTCTAAGCGCATCCCTATTCCCTTGAGGTCGAATGAGAACTGATTCATTGACCCTTTGGCCAGTTGTACATAGAGGCTGCGGTAGAGAAGTGAAAATTTGGGAACAATTTAATGTATATGAGGTTTGCCGCGACTGGCGCCTGTATAAAATAATCTAAGATATTATTACTCATGTCCGGTGGATTTATGTCTAATAGGATTTTTTACAATTTATCTTATGCATCCCAGGCAGACCTATCCCGATTGTTTCTAGTTCTTACATACCGTTCAGGAGCACATCAATAAAGGGTTCTCAATATAAATGGCGTATTAATTTCGTTAAACAATAAATTGGTTAAAATTAATGTATCTCAAGCAATCAACCATGGCTGGTAAACCAGTTTAAGCCACTTAGATTAAGCTATCTTTGTTACAATATTGTTATGTTGGGAAATTTATTTTGGATCGATTCAATTCTCTTCACTCAAGAAATAAAAGAAAGATAGCTCTTAAGCACATTGGGTCATTAACATATTTAGAATTCTCAATCCCACTGACTGCCCTGTGATAAAACGCTTAAATTAGCAAATGTTTTACAAACTATCGAGTTTTACATTATATCTTTTTTTAAGGTAAATTTAATATAACTCAAGTAAAGACACTTTCGAATATTCCAAGATGCTTAAGTTTGTATTGAGTAACTGATGATTTACAAACTCGAACGCTGCTTTTAAGTATGAATTAACGACATCATCTTTAGCAATAAACTATTACAGGGTCTATTATCGGCGTATTTTAACTATCAACAGAATATTTCATGTCGATAGAAGGTTATTCAACAAATGATTGACGCTTCTTTTCTATGGTGATTGAAATAATCCTTTACCGAAATGAAAACAGTCTATTGACAGTAGAAACCCGCATTTGTACGTTGTACTGAAGTAGAGATTCTAATTAAAGATGAAAACATATTATCAAAATCGCAGTTGAAACATTTTTTTATGCTGAAAAGTAGATACTTTATATGAAATGATCATGTTCAAGAAAAATGGCATAAAATGATCAAGAAACAGCATCCATTTTTTGTTTTATTTTATTTCAGATAGTCACAACAACGTTGGAGTTTTTTTTTAACCAAAAATTAAACCCGACTGAAGAGTTTTTGTATTTGATCAAAACGACAAACACGATCATGAAGGAATGTTAAGGCCATCATATCAGTTCGGTTGTGTGTAACGCAGAAAATGTACAAATCAAACATTTATTTTACACGCATAAAAACAAAAACGATCCCATATTTTTAATCTTAAATCAAAGCTAAACTTCTTGAGTCGGTATGGTTTCGTTGTGTGTTGTTTTGCTTTTTTTGTTGACTCTTTGCTTGCCGACATTCATTGTGTGGCGTGTTCTTAATCGCTGTTGTCGCACCCGCCATCCGTCAATGCTCGATTGCTGCTTTATTAGCTGCCAGCGGTTTCTCCTTTGTCGGGGTCCCTATTTTAGTTGCAGGTATGTTTCGTTGCCGTTAAAAAAAAAGAATGAGGTTGTTTTTTGTTTGCGTGTGCGTATGGTTACTTCTTGCACCGTAGTGTCTCCAACTGCCACGATTCGGAACTATTTTCACCTTGTTGGTTGTGTGGATTTGCCGCAAATAGTTTTTCGTGCTTTTGATTTGTCATCTAATTGTCCCTAAAATCAAACCCATCGCTGAAAAACGATCAAAAGGCGCATACAAACGGCAAACAGTTGACATGATCGTAGCACATCTATACACCGAAAAAGAAAAAAAAATTAAAACTAAAATCAAATGGCAATAAATATTTCGATTGATCTGTTTTTGTGTTTGCCACAAATGTGATTGTATTACTGTTGCGGGGTTTTCTACAACTTCAAAAACATAACCGCGACAGTTTTACAGTACCAGTGGGCACGTAAGGAAAATGGAATGTAAGGTTGATTTTTTATACCGATTTTAAACGTGGTCGTCCACGAAGGGACACAGTCTTTGTCGAGTGTTGCTCCTAATTCCAGTACACGATCGGATAATTATAGAATCACTTCGATTTTCAGTAGCAAAAAAAACAGAGTTTGGGACATTTTTTTCTAAAATGTTTCGTTAAACACATTTTGGAAGGTATTTTTTGTTTGTTCCAATAACCGACAACTGGTTTGACCATTGAATCCTTACTTTCAAAAAATATTTTTAAAACAAAAGTGATTATTTACGCAAAACCTCACATGTACGGCATTTATAATTAAAATTTAAAAAAATACTAAAAACTGCCCACTTACCTAAGCCGCAAATGGTACAGATGTCCTTCCTGGGCTTTGATTTCCTTCCATACAACGGTCTGTCTCACGAGACACACAGTGGGTTATGGGACGTAAATACAAAGCGTGATTTTTTTTTTCATTCTTAAAACTGGCCATTCCTCTACGACAAGACCCGGTGCTGTCTGAACAAGCCAAGGGTCTTATAACCCTTTTTTTCGCAGCAGATGAAGTTGGTATAAATACCAAAGAAACAAACTCGCTTTGCTTGTATTTTGTAAAGCAATTTGCCTGCTTGCATAGTTAAACTGTAAGCATACGGCGCAAAGTCCAAGCCGAGAGGCGAATTTTCTTCGATCGAAAAGATTTGAAATGTGAAAGAATATGTACTAACGAAAAAAAGGAGCAAAAAAAGCAATTCTCTAAACGAATGGTTCTTGGGTTGCTTCCTTTTAACGACCGGTATTGTAAAGGGTTGTGTCCGTGATATGCGCACGGTGCTGACGGTTTCTTGTGTCATGGCGAGCGTGTGGTTCTTTCAATTTCTTTCTCACTAAGCCGGTCGTGGTTCTAGGGGTTATGTCTTTTGCCTTCTTACTCCCCGCATACCCCGTTAGCATTACAGAATGTAGTCATATTGATGAAAGCATAAGAAAAAAACAAACTTGTCCAGATGGTCACAGATGAGGATCAAGGTAAAGGTGTTCCTGGATGCAGTTAGATTCTTGATTATTTTTTTCTGTCAGTTCTCAATTGTGTCTATACCTCAAGACATTGAGTCCAACGAGTTTATGGGGCATTTTTTATGCAACGATTTATTTGCTTAACTGATCAAGAACTTACATAAACAACCTTAACAATGATCGTATATTCATGTGGCTTGTATGAACGAGATCACACGAAAGATCCTAACGGGCTTATTGTGTGGTCGATTTCAAAACATTATTCTAACATAAAAATTCTTTTGAAAAATTTGAGATTAAATTTCAAAGTTTAAAGTATTGTGAAAAGAGTTACTAAAATTTCATAATTCAAAAGACTTAATTTTAAAAACTTAAATGCTAAATAAAATAGTAAACGTTTAAAGTTGAATAAAAGAACTCTTGATTGAAAATTTTTTAGCATTATGTTCGTAAAACAAAATGAAATCAATTTTCAAAATAAAAGCTGAAGCAATATTGAAATTAACAGGTGCAGAGTTTATAATTAAATGTTTATATAAAAAAAACAGTTTTGGAGCATAAAATATGTACGTTTATATATTAATTATACCTATCCAAAAAATGTTTTTTTTTTATTAGAACTTTTTTTGCCTAACTTTCCTAAAGTGCTTAAGTTGCAAATAAGTTAAATTTGTTCCTTTTTTTAGCTACAAATGTAGCACATATTTTAATATAATTGATCATAAGAAAACACCTTTAATAACATATGCATGTAAAGAAAAAAATAATTCACACTTTGCTTTCTCCCTGAGAAAAAATGCATGTTATCTTTAATAATCAGCTTGAAATAATTAGTACCGCTGAATAAGAGTACGTTCTGGTGTTCCAACAACTAGAACCGATGCCACAGATCGATACCCACCCATGAACAGGACACCACATTTGCGTTTACCTCATTACGTATGCACCTGACAATCCACGTGCGCGAATGGGCGCGAGTGCGCGTTCTTGCGCGTCGCCAAAAAATGCACGATAATAATGCACGATGATGCAAGCCTTAACCTTAAACTTCATCGCCAACTACCGTCTCGATTTCAATACCGCAGCTTCAAACCTTGATCACATAACGGACTTTCGCGGATATGATGCGCGGCAAAATTACGCGAAACCTTGTCACAATGCTTGCGCAACCATAACATGAATTGGTTGGTAATAATCGGTACCATGCAATTGGCGAGCACCGTTATGGCATTCGGTCGGCCAGATGGTTGGCTCGGTTCATAAATGAAGGGTTCCGATCACCGATCAACTCACCGTACGGTACGATCGTATGCATCCGGTCACCCCAAAAAGCGGTTGTTCCACAGAACGTGCAGGTTCTGACGATCTCGATCTCAAGATCCCGAGATGGAAAGTGGACCGCAAGCCACGCGACCGGGTGCAGTGCGGTCGGGGACCATTCCTCACCGGTTGCTGATAAAATGATCTTAATTGATTGTTGGGATCACGCGTCAGAATAAAAAGGGACCGCTGACAAAACGGGGAAGGGATGGGACAAAGGACCTACCTGAATGTTGGGATCGACGAGTCTACCTGGTCGCGTTCCAGTCGTGTGTCCTTCGTGACCTAGTTGCAGTATACCCATCAGAACCGAAACAAGGACCAAGACAGGGTCGCATCTTTTATCGCATCCCTTACGCTACCTGCCTGTGATGTCATTCGCTTTCGGGGTACGCAGAGGTGTACTGATAATAACGATAATAAGGGATGGTACATTAAATGCTTACACATCGATCGTACGTTGGACGAACCGTGGCCCAAAAACAGGGTCACCGTTACTTGCTGCACAAAATGCTACAAACCGTTTGCACATTGTTGCTAAATGAACACCGGGAAAGATGGGAGCTGGAGGCGAATTAGGCAATCGATGGATGACTATATTTCGGCAAATATTTAACCACGGTCTTCTGCTGCTTCTCTTACGCTGCTTGAGCACGTGAGGTGCGAGAATTTTAAAACATCTTTCATCGCCTCGTTTGCGGAACGGACAAGGTACATGTGCGCTCGAATATGCACAAGGTGCTACCGGCACGTGTTCGCCTGTACCCAAACAGGGACGTGAAGAACATGACAACGCGCAAAGGGGAACGGGTATTATTGCCAAATATTTGCGATTCTCTACCATTCCATTCCGGTACCGTCCCGTTCCTGGCGTACCAGCTGGATTGCCATGGTTAGGGTCAAGGGTGTAATTTCCGTGTAATGTTCTTTCGATTAATTGTGCAACGGTGGATGATGATTACTGGACCGCGTATGTGTTTGTATCCCGTTGTATCCGGTAGAACCTCAGCTGGAACGGTCAGCTGGATGGTGATGGCAATCATACCACCAGTTGACATACTTTTTCTGTTGCTGCTATACCGAAATTATGCCATATGCAAATGCGAATCGGATGGTGAATAATTTGCTGCGATAGGCTGAAAGCGTGTAAAATGAACCCTGTAACTATGTGCGATTGCAGGCAAGGACGACATTCGCTGAATATTATAACAAATACAGCAGCCTTTGCAGAACAGAATACATGCCCCTTCTTAGGATGTTTTATATTGTACGAACATGTTTTATGATGCATTGCTCCCTATAATAGAACATATAATCCATGAATTTGAAAGATTTTGACATAGCGATTTTTGATACGAGGTCGTTGCCACTTTATCCTTCATCTTTGGTGACTATTTTATTGTGCACAGACATTATTTGCTAAGGACATCACGCAACTGCCTACCAAGCTTTTATACGAACAAAACTGGCATCGGAGGGCAGAAGAAGATGTGTATAATATCATATCCTTTGAGGAGAAAATTAAGATTGTCGAATAGAAGCCTAGTTCTAACCACACGACAACATACATGACTGTCAAGTGCATCATTTTGTCGTGTAGATCATATCAAACTTCATGGTTTTCTGTTCTCGCACTTTATGTTTTTATCTGGAGATAAGAGCAATAGCTTAAAGACCAAACCTAGAAGAAAGGAGTTTTTTGAATGAAAGTGTCAATAAACTCGAACCGCATCAGAATTGCAGACATTCACTGTGGAAGTTCTGAGTCATTTTGTTATTTTCCTGGCAGAAGGTCCTTTAGTGGTAAACGACTTGCGAAAAGTTATTGTTGCTCTCACGACTTACGGTAAACTGATGTCAAATCACAAATCACATAAACAAAGTGTCTTCCCGAAGTTGTCGTATGACACAATGTGATTTAACGAACTAATCTGGTGTTTTCAAATCAAGAATTTATTGGAGGAAATTCGGTTGAAGATGGTGCTTTGAACTAATCTCCTTCAATTATTGTGAGGGTCAAATAAAGGGGATCTTCAAGCCAAAGAAAAATCCCAACTAATAGCTAACATTTAATAATAAGTCGTGGTTTCTATTTCTCTAAAATGCGTTTTTATTCCACCGGTAATGTGCCCATTTTTATTGCGCCTTCATATCTTTTCCAAGTGAGTTTTCCATAACTGCTAGGTTGACAAGGTTCTTTAGTGCACGTATGTCGTTACACATGTATTGTAATTCTACCAGCTATAATAATTTATGTTCAGTTACGATTCCGCCCAATTATCGTAAGACATCCCTTTAGAATGCTGATGCCTTTTTTATTTAACGTTTTTTTAAACATAGAATACTAGACCATGTTTGAATTGGTATAAAACCATTTTCATTAATCATCTTTTAAAATCCATGTTTTAAATCTATGCATTATAATATAAGAAAATAATTCTTTCAGAAAGGCTCAAAAGAATCTGAAAACTAAAAATGGAAACCAAAAGGCTAAATAATGCAATGTAATCTCTACTTAAAACTAAACTAATCTTAAGTGAGCTAATGCATCAGAACACATCATGAGAAACAAGAAAAAAAAATGCTTCACAATTTTTGACACTTCCTACTTTTCCGTTTATCCTATTAAGACGTTCACCCATCCATCAAATACAACCCGATGCGTACACGCACAAGCACAACGGTTCCCAAAGGAAATTGACTCCATTAAACAATTTTCCCTTTTTTCGCGTAATTAATGCGGTTGTTTGCTCACCGTAATGGGCAGCAAGATCCTTCGAATGAAACGAATGTTCCATAAAACAATGGGGTTACGCTTTTCGCACAAGAAATAAGCGTAGTTAAATACTCCATCCATTCGTCCACTGCTGGTAGTGGTACATATTTCGCACCCGCATCCTGTTTCTTTTGTGAAATGGATTCTAATAATTCAAAAAATTTTGTCACATATTCTGTGCGACCTTTTCCTTTTCTTTTCCCAATCCTAGGAAAAACCGATGGTGCGAGAATTTTCATTCAATTACGACTATATTGAATTTGGGATCGGTGGTTGCCACTTCCGATGTTGCCTTTGGGGACATCTTCTTTATCAGGCCCTGTCCCTTTTCGGGATGTCACTTTCAC
This sequence comes from Anopheles funestus, assembly GCF_943734845.2. NCBI lineage: Eukaryota > Metazoa > Arthropoda > Insecta > Diptera > Culicidae > Anopheles > Anopheles funestus. The sequence continues at coordinate 46,497,916 of NC_064598.1, forward strand.
TTTCTCCATTGCTGCGAAGTTCAAGCGTATTGTTCTTAGCGTACGCACCCACCCCACCCACCACACCCACCACCATGCCCAGTTTGTCTGACCAATCACAGTGATTTGCGTAGTGTTTGCTCTAAGCACCCGAAAGGGGGTGTTTTTTTCCTCCCTTCCGGTTATGTTCGTCGAACCGGAAAACTCACCCCTGTACGCAGTGATGCACCCTCTGAGTTTTCCCTTTTGGAAAAGTGTGGTGCAAACATGGGCCGCCACCACTCCATTCCAACCGCATATAGTGTGATCGGATGGAAACGCATCTTCCCGTCCCGAGGCAGAAGGAAGCTAGCGAGGAGATTGGCCGAAAAGAGAAAAATAATTAAAATTGATAAAATTTGTAATTAAGGGAGGACATTCCGCGTCGCGTTGCGTGTTTGAAGCGGCTTCGATTTGGAAGTGTGTTTGTATGAAGGGGTTTTTTTTAATTGTTTCATCCCTGTATACCACTTATCATTTTTAACCCCTGTCTGCACTGTCTTGAGGAGAAAACTTTCTCTCCAAAGTCCGGCATTGTGTTCTTCTAACGGAAACACTAGCGAGGGAGAGTGTGTTTGGAAGAGTATAGGAAAATCTTTTACACTCGTTTTTCCGATTTTTTTTTCTGCAAAGCATTATTCCCAGTATGGCAAGCTTGAAATGGTTACCCATTAGCAGTATATCCTTTTGGGCAAGAATAAATTTGTGTTATTTTTTTTAACCCGGTTCAGGTTGGAAGATTGCGTCCATTTTGTAATGCAGATGCGGGTGAAATCAATTTGTTTGCCATATTGTTTTTAATAAAAGGCTTCGGCTTATGGCAATAAAATTTATTGATAAAATGAAATAATATTATAGTATAAATAAAAATGGAAATTTTTAAATCTTATAAATCTTTATAATAATAAATAATGTGTTTTTATATTTCATTATGCACAAAAAATATATGATTATGTTTTCACCTGGTCGAAAATTATTCCACGTAACTAAACTACGGCATAACTTACCAAAAATCTTTTTTTTCGTATAATCATTTCAAAACTTGGTCAAACTAAAGAATTATAAAGCCCCTCGAATAATATAAATATTTTTTTTTTTAAGTAAAAACAATGGTACAATTGTTTCTTATTTCGTCAAAATTTCGTATATTTTGTTATACGAAATGTGTTATATGTTATATTTTTTTAAGCACCTTTTGGTATTAATTTTTGTGCACAGCTGTGTCATACTACGTCAAACAATATCTATTTTAAAAAGGCTTTATTTTATGTAAAAAAATTAAACCTAATTTGTCCTGGATTGTGATAGCAATTTATTCTGTCGAAAATAAAATTTCGTTTGTCTTTTTAATGAATGATCAAAAAAATAATAAATTAATAAAATACTAAAAAATTTAGTATAAACTTAAATTATTGTTCAGACAAGATTTCCAAATGTAACTAAACACGCTTAAACACATAATGTTTGCTGATCGTTTTGGAACAAAAAAAAAACACCACAAAGCTTGCGTGCATAGAACTAACTGTTTTACAAACATTCAAAATCTTTCACTATAATTAACGCAATAACATGGGAAAGATGTTCGTCAGCTCCGGTAGCTTTCTTTTCCCAGGAATTTGGCGCAGAAATCGGCAGAAAGGCATAAAAAAAAGTACTGGTACCATTAATTTCCGCGTTCCGATAAACGGCTGCTAACCGAAACATATTGCGTATGCTGAACCGTTGCTTTTGTGTGAGAAAATTCTACATTTGGAAATAAGACAACAACAAAAAATGCACAAATTTACTGACTGTTTTTTGTTTGTCATACATACTGTACACATTTCAAAGGCTAGCAGCACACATTGTGTGGTGGATGATGAGTAACAAAACTACAAAAAAAAACTGCTTAAATATTCCTGTTTCGGGTGTCTTGATCCTGTTGGGTGCAGCGATTCTTCGCCTTTGCATCTTTATAGGTGGTTAACTTTTTTGTGTGTGTTGTTCTAAACAATTCCCAGCATCTTCCGTGCCATCACGATAGCATTTAGCTGCCGCCAGCTGCTTATGCTGATGGTTGAAGGAGAAAAAAATGCACCTTCTACAGAAACCCATTCCATACCTACCATATCACGGCGTTTTGGGCTCCCAATCCAACGGGACTTCTTTCTCCTTGTTTGAGGGCCAGGGAAAGTAGAATGAAACGAAGATTGCAGTAAATTTAGTGAAAAAAAACCTGTTCGTCTGGAGAATCTTTAAAAGTAAAACAACAAAAAAATCACCTCATACGCAATGGAAGCAAACCAATTCTTTGTGTGCATAAATTATCTCCAAATGTCCTAATGATTAGCTCGTAACCTCGGAAGCAACCGGGCTCCCTGTAATTCACGGCCCAGAAACGGTGGCCCCTTGCAGTGTGATACGCTTTTCTCACCGACAGCAACCAATCCCTTGCGATTAATGTTCCGCTAGAGCAGGGAGCCGATATGCAAGAAGATGAGTTGATGAGTGGTCCTGGCATCTTGAGCATGGTGACTGGATAAGACAGGCCCGAACCAACATACAGGCAGACCAAGGAGAGAAAAAAATGCAGGACACAACACCACCCAAAAGCCTCTACCGCGAACGATTATTCAAATTTTCTGTAACCATCCTTGCGACCCATCGGTTCGCTATACCCTCACAGACGGCACAAGAAAAAGGGGTGAGAAAATCCGAAGAGATGAGTTGACCCGGGGGTTTCGCCGGGCCATTCCGTAGTGTCTTCGGGCTGAGGATCGCAAGGGTGCAAGGGTTACGATGATGATGATCGAAAGTGAGCTTTTTTTTGAGCTAGTTTTGCTGTCCATTATTCATTCTCAGTGGCGCACACCTTGAACGCGGGTCGCACGAAGAGCATTGTGCGTCTAAGCAGGGAAATCGTCTAATGCCGTCTTATCATATGCATGTTTGTAAGGCGCATCTTGAACGAATGTGCGTAAGCCTTTTTCTTTTGGGGAGGACATGAAGCTTTTTTTTTGTTTTACGCATTTTTTTGTTAGGTATTTGTCTTTTATTATATTTTTTGTGGACGGTAGTTTCATTTGTCTTTTGAGTTACAGCAATCATTGCACGTACGCGTGTGTGCTTGATCATCCAGCGTATGGTAATGAGACGCTGTGGGAATGTGATTTTGGCGAGTTCCGAATGTGTTTTTTTTTTGGATGTTTGTTTAACTAAAAGTATTTTTTATAGCTCACTGTTGGCTGAAGATGCTGCCATTACCGTGTGACAAACAAAATTTGAATAAATTAAGTATTTCTCATGAAGGTTGTGGGAAATAATGTAAGATTTTTTTTTAAATAATTGTTTCATGAAATTCGTTGTAATGCTGTCAAGGTTTTTTCATCGTTTTCTTGTTAATTTTTTTAAAATTTTCGTCTGAATGGCCATACGGTCTGAATCAACATTTGAATATCTAATGCAATATATTATGTGAACAGTAACTAATATATCACAAGATGTTCGATTGTATTCTGGTTCGGCTTTTGTGGATTTATTATTTTATAGGGATGATAAAGCTTAAACCTTTTAAAAATAATTTTGTTATATTTTTGAAAAATTTTCCTGCTCTTGGCTTAACGACCTTAAAGGTCATGCCGGTCATTTCTGGCTTACTTGAGTTAATTTACCACGTAGACGGATAGTTATACCTTGCTACTGGCGGAAATGGTCCGGATGGGATTTGATACCTGATCCTGTCGTGTGAATTTTAGATCTAAAAGAAATTAGTTATTTTTACTAAAGTTACAAAAAATATGTAATGTTCAAGAACGCACAATATTAAGGAGATCTAAATAACAAAAACTTAAATTTACCGTAATTTCCCGTTTATTGATGAACTTTTTTTTTTGAATATTTAATCCTTCAAAAGCAGAGGTGCATCTTCTACAAGTATATCATTATTTTACATAGGACGACTTAGCTTATGAGAAGAGTGGATCCTTTGATATGATATGATATGAACAATTTAACTGGCATTTTTTAAATGCATATATTTCTAAAGAATGTGAAACAAATTTTATGACTATGTTAAAGAACCAAATTATTTCTTTAGTTTTATAACTTCTTCTTTGATTAAAAAAAAATTCCCAAAAATACATCCTTCAAGGACAAGGTATATTTTATACACGCAGAATTAACATTACTTGAAAAATTGACTCATTTCACTTATAAATAAGTCTAACATATGATCAATCATTTTCAACGGACATTTATGCAACCTCTACGAAGTAAAGTTATGTAGTGAGATATCGATAATACATCATTATTTTACGCTTGCAATAAAAGCACAGAAATAATGCTCTCCCATGTTAACTTCACACGTAGCTCAGCAAGTTTTCTCATGAACCATTCTAAACACTGCCAAAGGGTGAATTATAAAGAAACACATGATTTCCAACAAAAAAAAAACCATCATGCAAATAACTTTTTTACGCATCCTTCAAAACGCATCCTCACAAACCGATCAGCATCGTGCGAATGAAATCGAAAGCAAACCTTCCAACACGATGATCATACACTGACACAAAATCATTCTCTTGAAAAACACTCAACAAAAAAAACTAGCCAGAACGTATGAACTTCTAAGCACGGCCGTTCTCACGGTGTGCTTGCCTTAAACAATCATGCGCTCGGACTGTCCTCCCAGGATAAACACTCAAATTTCTATCATTACTCAAAGGTAAGGTAAGACAAGGATATGTACACGCACAGCAAAAAAAAATTGCTTTAGATCATCAAAAAAAAATGAACTCTGAAATTGACCAAAAAAAAAGGGACACACAGGACCAGTGCTGCAATCAAACAAAAGCATCATCCTCATAGTGTAGGGAAAACGAGAGCGAAAGTGAAAAATTCCCAAACAACACGTTCACCGAAACACGGTGGATCGGAAACATGTCTAGTGAAGCGACAAATGACAACTGAAGAAGACGAAAAAAAAGAGGTACAGACCAAACGCCGTGATATTCTTACCACTGGCCGGATCGGTCTCGATATGCAAATAAGGTCTAACCCTTAAGACACGGACGACCCCTGATGCGTCAGAAGTTCATCCTTGCCGGGTCAGGATCAGGATACGATGAAAAGCTGTTCTAAGATACCGTGAGCAGGTTTTTTTTTTGTGTGGCAGAAAAGAAAACGAGTTCCTTCGGGACAAAAGGATTGGTAAAAGATGGAAGCAAAAAAAACCTGCTACTTCTACCTGCCTGTTGAAAAAAAAATCTCCACACATCCTGTTAAACCCATCGCGAGTAAAGGATCGGATGTAAGATTTCGGTGGAAAAGAAATCAAGGATCCTTTCATTTCATTTGTTTGAGTGTCCATTTTTGGCTTATTTTCTTGCTAATGGGTATAGAATTGGAAATTAAATTGCACTGATTTGTCAACGGCATTGCGTGGGGTTTGTCCGTACCAATACCAACACAAGGAACATCCCTAACGCGCATACTTTGTTGTACAATTGGCAGCAGAGTAAAACTGTTGCGCAAAACTAAACAAAGCAACAACAAAAAAACACCAAACCAAGCATCATTGTATTTGCTCTTGACAGCTCAACAAACCCGCTGAGCCCTCTTTGTGCGCTGGAAAGGGTGGGTTAATTGTTGGTTAACCGATTAGCTCATCGGTTTGAAGTGGTTTGATGTGCAAAAAAAAACTCAAAAGACACCTTCATTCGCATCGTGGCTTTTATCACATCCACCATAGCCCACCGTTCACGACAAATAGAACCGAACCGAAATGGGTTCGGTTGAAGTAGGATTGATTTTTTTTTACGACAGAACTTAAACTCGTTTTCACGCGATCATTATTTTACTTCAGAGTCGCATCAACCCAGCACAACTCGGGAGAGGTTTTGGTTGGCATCACAGAAGTCATCACAAATATTTCCCCGTACAAATTTACCTTCCGCTTAATACTGCGCGTGAAGTGATGAAACCGTTCGCTGATCGTACACGGATCATACCGAAGTGCAAAGCAATTTTTTACACCCGCAGTATGCAAATTCCATAAACAAGCGAACCAAACTGGAGGGCTTAACCCCGCTGGAAAGAATGGAGTGTTTTGTTTTGACGAGGCAAAAAGACACAGGAAAAAAAATCTTCAAAATTGACTTCTTTACTAAAACCAACTTTCCGACAAACTACATTGCAACAATTAAATCATTTCGTTAAGCTATCAGTTTTTTTCTCTCTCCTATATTTCGTTGTATATTAAATTCCCTCCCGGATAGTTCTCATGGTGTCGAATGTGCAGTTCACTGCAGATTCACTGTCAGGGGTGAAATATAGTCTTTTTTTTTTTGTTCTATCTCAAACCACCTTCAGCCCATCGAAATTGTTACCCCTTTCGTTTTGTTTTGGCCAAACCATAACGGGGCAAGCTACTTCCCATGGGGTGCGAATGAATGTTACAACCGCATCGTTTGTCGTCGTAACACGGTTTGTGAGGGTAACATATCAGACTGTCGATTTACACTACGCCGCATGATGAAATGATTACTGCTGACTGCTAGAAAGGCAATTTAATTTAGTGTCAAAGATTATATCAATATGCGGGGTGTATTTTATTCTTGCATCATATTTTAATGATACATCTAAGTCCTTCTCTAGTTTAATATTATTTTTAATGAATTATACTTTTGGAAAAAGGTAACAAAATTTTATAATACTTTATTATAACACTCCCTCAGTTTTGAACTAAAATTTCTGCAAATTTTAATGTTGCAAACCAGTATTAGCAATAAAATGTTTGTTTCTGAACGATTGATAAATATATGACTAGATGTAAACATTGATGACTCATATACATTTAGTGTAAAATTAAACAAGACTGACAAAACAGACTGTTAACAATACTAGCTCAATCGCTCTTTTCCTCTTGACTATAAAAAACCCTCCAAAACATTGATCATTTGCCAATAAAAAACTCATAAACGAAAGACTTGTTGACCGAAAAGTGACAAACCCTGTGTATGAATTTCCGGCTTTATAATGGCTTACTTATATAATACCTTTTTCATTACTAGGTCGGATATAATGAGGTTTTGCTTTGGGTCTGTGTTTGATTCGAATAATGAATTATTGTTTATTAGATCGATCATCGAGGCCCGAGACCATGGTTTCAACTCTTCTTGCATACGCTAGTTAATTCTTTTAGTTTTGTTTTATGTTGTTGTTAAAAAGTTTTGTTTTATATAATGGTTTTATATCTATTGTTTTTTCTTCATAAGGAACGGACAGGTTATCTTTTGTTTTAAAAAGCAAAAATTATTACATTAATAATTTGTCGTAATGAATTTTAAGGTGCTGCTGCTACTTTCACTGCCCACCAATTGTCAAACAAATACTTCAGTTAAAAGTAAAAGCACTCACAGAAAGCTCTATTTACTACAAAATACTAGCTTTAATGAATTTCTTTTCATTGTAAAAAAGTAAGTTCAAAATTAGCTTTAACTTTATCTCACTTTTCTTCAAAGAATTCAAGGTTACTTTAATAGTTTGTGTTTCTTATTTTAATTGTATTTCATGCAACCGACACATTGTAGTACCAATTACTCAAATGTTTTACAAAAATGTAAAACATGAGTAATCTAATTGACCCAACCACGTCCCCTGGAACAAATGTTACCCACATTCCAATAATTTACCAAAATAGTATGCAACCAAAAAAAAAGCAACAAATTCCGTATCCAAATTTGGGAGTCATCACGAATAGCAATTAAACATTAATTACTTGTTTTGTCCTAAAACTTGCTCACCAACAATCGCACTTGTAGCTAAAACAAAAAAATAAAACAAATCTCGAAACATTCCTCTGCACATCAATTTACATCAGTTTCACTCTCGTACGAACTCTGTTGGCGTGCAAATATTTGGCAAAACTCGCATGGCGCGCATGCATGGCCGTGCTCAAAAATCGACGCATATTTTACACTCCTTCGCACGCACCGCATCGCAACGTGTTTCCGTTTACGATCGTTTTTGGACCACATTCCTACGGCATGTTCTTGTGCCCTCGACGTATGTGATGATTGACAAGATTTTTCTGCAACACAGGAGTTTAATGGGTGTTTTAAGCGTTGCGTTCGGAAACCAGTTGAGTAGTTCAGTTCGAGTGTTCAGTTTTCTCAATTGAAGTCTCCTGTTCCGGGAGGGTGTGGTTTGCGACCCACAGAGGATTCGTTTTTTTTTCGTTCTTGTTTTGTTCTGGGTTAAACAACATCCCGGGACCCTGTTCCTAACGATCCTTTTTCGGTTACACCGGTCGCTGATTGGGCTATTCATGGGTCGGGGACGGGTTTCATCGTCGGGGTTAATGCTGTGGGTTGTCCCACGGTAAGTTTGCGCATCGTTCCATGCTCGTTCCCGTTCGCTCACTCTTCGCCGTATTCAACTATCCTTAAGAACGTACTTCATTTTTCCTTCTGATGACGTGTGACGGTTAACATTCCCTAAATCCCTCCATTTTCTGCTTTTGAATGGGAGTAGTTTTGATTTTTTTTTTTGGTTGATTCTTTGCTGCATTCTAATCTTGTCTTACACGAGGGCGAGGGAAAACGACCGTCATTTTCTCGTTTATCTGCTGCCCCTTTGTAAATGCTTTCGGAAAGGGGTCGAAACCTTAGCAAACGAAAGAAAGAGAATAATCTTTTTTTTTCGTTCGTCCGTAAGCATTTACATACAGCAAAAAGGCATGAAGATTCTAAGTTGATCTAAGTTATAACATAAAATCTTTTTGTATTGTACGAGGCAACAACTACGAAAGAAAAAAAAAACTTGTCATCACAGCGCCTTCTTCCAAGCGAAAAAAAGTGTCCTTGGAATTAAAACCATTCGGTTTTTTTGGGCTTTGGCAAACTGGCGGGAAAGAGTTGTAACGGCTTTTTCCCATCCTGTTCATTTCCAACGCTTACATGTCGCTAATTCATCTTTACCAATGGGATATAATCGTTAACCCCGAATCGAAGCAATTTGACCAACGACCGTTAGGATTTTTTTTAGCGGATTCCCATTGAAGAACAGACTAAAAGTGGAGCGATTTAAAGCAAAAAGTTCATTTCCGTCTTACAAAACTAGCGGAGTGGAAGCTGTAATGGATTAGAAGAACATGGCCACATTCGCGTAGAAAAAGCACGAAAGATTTCAATGAAAGTAAGAAGAAAACAAATTTAGCTGGAATAAATGTGAATGATAAAAGCATAAATTATGGAATGTTAAGAGAGGGCCTTTTCAATGTGCCTTCAAGCCGTTTGGTGGATTTTCGAGTTTTAACGGTTTTTGGCGAGATTTTTTTTTAATTTTTGTTCGTTGTCTGTGTTCAACAAAAAGTGAATTATTTTGTACTTTTTTCTATATTGCAGTGGTTGTCACATCGACCCCATCAAACGAAGCAGAGCTTCAGCTGTACCGGGTGCTGCAGAGAGCAAGTTTGCTCAATTATTATGATACACTGTTGGAGATGGGTAAGTAGAATAGGACAAGAATATCCAGAAAATAGACTTGTCAGCTAATGTGTCTCGTTTTTTTCTGTCTCACGGACGTTCCACTACAGGAGGTGATGATGTGCAGCAGTTGTGTGATGCAGGCGAGGAAGAATTTCTCGAGATAATGGCACTGGTTGGGATGGCTTCGAAACCACTGCACGTTCGCCGTCTCCAGAAGGCACTGCACGAATGGATGACCAATCCATCCGCCTTCCAGAGTCCGCTCACGAACGTGGATATCCCGTCGCGGATCCCGTACAGTCCGGAACCGGGCTCGATAGCGCGCAGCGTTACGACGGCTGGCACTGGACCGTACGGTGGTCCATCGACCGTGGCCGGCAGCTTCTCGAACCTGACGGCCAATGCCACATCCAGTACAAACCTTCCACTTACACCACCCACCCCGATACCGGTTGCTCCCGCTTCCTCTTCCTCAGCAGCTGTTGCCGCTGCAGCAGCTTCCGGTGCGTCCTCTACCCTCGGCCATCTCGGCACGGGTGTGGGTTCGCTAGGTCACCATCATCTTCTACATCACCACCATCACCATCATCCGCTGAGCAGTAGCAATCTGAGTAGTACGATCAGCAACCAGATCGGTTCGACAACCAGTGGTTCGGTGCAGCTGACACCTTCGCTCACCGAAGATCAGGTGGCAAAGATTGTGCAGGCAGCGGAACGATTGTCCCGCACATTGCCCCGGCTGGAACCACGCCAGCAAAGCATCAAGAAACGATCGGCACGCGATCTGGAAGCCGTGATCGCAATGAGCGAAAGTGATCCCCGACGGATGGAGGAGATACGGAAGTATTCGGCCATCTACGGACGGTTCGACTGCAAGCGTCGACCCGAGAAGCCGCTCACACTGCACGAAGTGTGCGTAAATGAGGCGGCGGCCCAGATTTGCAAATACATCCCGGCACTGTTGACCAGGCGCGATGAGCTGTTCCCACTCGCCCGGCAGGTCGTTCGTGATTGTGGCTTCGGTCATTCCGCTAGCATACGATTGACAGGTTTGAGGTAAGATAGTATAAGGTGGCACCACCCCTCTTGATCCATACGATCATCGATCAATCCCTTTATACATTCGTGTCGTTTTTCTCTCTCTCTCTCTTTCTTACAGTCAAACTCAGCAAAATCGTGGAGATGAACTGGACACAGTGCAACAACTAAAGCGAGCGCGTCTCTCTAGTGACACAAGCTCCGATATGGGCAAGGTAGGACTGTAACAACTGTACATAAATGCAAATAATGATTCGCTTCCGCTTCCGTAACACACTTTTGCACTCTTGCTACATCAGAGTTATGCACTTCAAACGCTTTATCACACATCTCAAAGCTGTAGATTAATGGTACGACTGAACTGGTGCAGCATAATGTTTTACTTTATCCCTTGATGTGCCCTTCAACTGTACAAACGCTTTAAAACTGTTTTGCCCATTTGTGTGTGTATTTGGCTTTTTTAATTTTATTTTTTCTGCGAATTATTTTTTTAACTTTTGCTTTGGTTTGTTTTTTATTTTTTGGTACTAATTGCTTACTTTATTTGCAGCCTACTCCAACTACGCAGTATACGTGCTTATAAAGCTCAGCTCGTGCATTTGTAGTCGATGGGTCGATCTGCAGGCTCATGCTGACTGCGTGAGCTGCGGAAGACTTTGTTCTACACTGGCCATGCCTACAATTTGGCAACACGCTTGGGCCTGGCTTTCGGTGTCGCTTTGCTTTGCAACTTGCTTTCACAATGCTTCCGCTATCGCTTTATCGTTTTTTGTTTCTTTCCGTTGAGCATTTAAGTATCCTTTTATATTCATTTATTTATTATTGGTTTAAGTTTAAGTTATATTTTTTATAGTTTTATTAGCTCGCTAAATGAATGTTGTAACCAAATTGCCTTACGGTGGAAAGTAAAAAACGGATCTTGTGTAAGGTATTCGCGATAAAGTTAAGATACTTTTTTACTTTCCAACAAGCAGTTTTTCTACCTTGCGATAGGGAATAAAATCAGCTGACATTTTTGCTTTGGAATGTTCCTTTTGCGAAGTATTCGAAACAAAAGTGTCAATGCTCGTTGTATTGCATCCTTAATCAGCAATACTGTTAAGTACTAAACTTATAAATTAGATGATTATACTGTAAGTGTCAGAAGGTGTGATTAGCAGAGAAAATTCCGTGTGCCTTTTTTTTATTTTGCTAGTCAACGCTTTGACCTACCATTTATTTTGCGTGTCGTATTGTGCATTCTTTTTTGCCTATTTTTATTTTGCTGTAGACTGTAGTTAGTTTTGTGAAATGACCTATGTGTGCTTTTATTTTCCTTCTTCAGCTTCTTAGTTTTTACTATTAAATCTTTTCTTCCATTGCGTTGGTTCGGGTTCGTGTCAAAGCTTGGTTTTAGTAAAAAAGTTAATGATAATTAGTTTTTTTTAAATGCATCTTTAGTAATGTAATGCATGATCGCTTCGCTACGCTACGCATTTGTGAATTGTACGTGCAAAGGATTTTCTAATACTGTTCTCTTGATTTCTTTCTTCAACATTTTAAAGTTTTTTTTTTATTTGTTGAAGAACGACTAGATCGTCATCGTTTTTTTTAAAATATTATTTTTTCCACATTAAATGCTGTTTCTTTTATTTTATTTTTTCAATATATGAAATCGAACTCCGTTCAGTTGTTTCGTGCTCGTTCGTCTTCTTTAGAATGACTATCAGCCATTTATTAAGGTGATGTTATGTTTTTTGCTGTGTTTTGCAGTAAAACACCTTCTGTTATTTTTACTATCAGTTTATTGTAACAAGCAATATTTCTTCTCCATATCGGGAAATTTTAGACAGTAAATGACATACAAGCTTACGAATATGTTTAACACACCTTCTCATCACATTTGCACGTTCAATTAAAAGGCACTCTGCAGAAAAACGTACGATCTTTGCTTTGAATGATGCATTGCATTCGACCATTTCAGAGTGCTAGATCTGCTTCACTGCTTACGCTTCTGCTGTAGTTTATCATTTTGTTTCTCTCTTCTTTTATGCATATTTATTGAGTTTCGTTTTTTTAAATTTTGCATTTTAGTTTTCCAAATCGTAAAGTAGTTTTTACACTTTAGCTTGCCGTACACTAACAACGCTTACACGCTTCTATCGCACGAACAAACGTTACCCAATAGTAAAATGAATATTGGATGATACTAATTCCCTTGGCCTTTGTACACATTCCCAGGAAAACTCCGATGACAATCGGGACATTTCGAGCGGCTCCATTTACCAGCAGATCAGTGACAAACCCTTCGATTTAACTGATTCAAGTAAATTTTCGTGAGTATTTTTTCTGTAGCAGAAAGTGAAAACAACCCTGTATGTAACACTCCAATACCACCACCAAACTGTGGGTTGTTTGATCTTGGAGAACTTAAAGCTAACATAAATGTGTAGAATAGTTCCTATGTTTAGTGTAGTTTAATTGTTTTTAACCTTACTAAATGTGATATTTTTGTTTCTTTGCTGTTCTTTTCTCTTTCCAGATACACTAGATCCGAATTTGATGACACAGATTCTCGATTTAGTTTTAGCAATTCAAGTTCGTCACCAGTTCAAGTAAGGGGGGAAAACAACAAAAATATTACCAGGAAAAAAAGAAAGAGAAAATTTCACTGTATCGTTTTGTACCGTTCACTCCACAGGCTGGAAATGGAGCCGACCGAGATTTGAGCGATCCCGACTTTGGCGACTTGCGTGCACACACACCCCGTGTGCTGGATCCTATCGGTGGTTCGTTGGGCGTACAAGTCATCTCTTCCTCCGGTGGTCACATCATTGCTGTTGCCAATCCGGCCCTTGCACTCAGTCCAGCACTCAGCGAAGCGATCTCCATCAAGCGGGAAACCATCTCGCCGGATCTCTGAACTCCGATCTCAACGCACGATTCACACCAACACTTAGAGTACCGTTTACGCACTGTATCATAGCCTGTAGGAATAGGTTCTATTTTTTTTAAGTTTTTGTTTATTCTGTTTTGCTTTCTGGTGAAGGATTTGGCAAAATTTTCGTAGGTCAAGGCATCTCGGTTTAGGTTGTGCTAGTCGGTTAAACTTTTTAAAAGTTTGTTTTAATACATTTCATATCCGCATACATGCTATTGAACAATTTAGGAACAAAAGCAACGTACTTACTTGAGAAACTTTAGTGCAACATGCCGTTTAAGGCTGCTATCGGACGAGATAAGCAGCATAATAGAAAAGCATAGGAAAGGCAATTGGAAATCTTTTTTTGGCAATTTAAAAAAAAAAAAAAATCACCTTTTTTGTTAGTTTGTTTCAGTTTGTTAAATATTTTGTTTTTGTAAGAAATTAATAAGAAAACAAAACTCCTTCTCTCCAGTGCAAATTCCAATTCCGCCCAAAAGACTGTCTAATAAAGCAAACTATAGGACTGCTTATTTATAAATGTAGGTATTTGTTTGTTTGTGCGTCATTTTTTTCCCTTTTTTCGTTGAGTTTAGAAAATTAATACATTTAGTTCTGTTATCGTACAAACAAAATAAAACTAACATAGGAAGAGAGAGAATACATAAATAAAAACCTCTTGCAGTAGATTCACTTTTAGTATACTTTAAAATTATTTTCGAATGGCACAGTGGACAAACGAAAAAGTGGACATAAATCATTGGAAAACAATTGAAACGATAGAACAAATAATGTAAAACAAAACACTTTTGTGTTACAAACAGTATGTATGATAAAATTTGCAATAATAATAACAAATATAAAATTGACTTATTTACTCAAAACACAAAATAAACTGTTAGCCCTGTCGCAATTTTAAAACCAGAAGAAGCCGCATAAACTGTACTGAATGTAAAATTGTTAGAATTCCTCTAATTATGCACAACAAATATAAACATTTAAAAAGCAAATGATAGTTGTATATGCAAGAGAAAAAGAGGTGGAATACAAATGTGGTACAAAAGCAAATGATAAAGCTAACTATCGTCTACTATCGTTCGTCTGTGTAAAAGGGTGTACAAATGCCAGTATCGGATAGAATAAAAGCGCATTAAAGCATAACACGTGGCGGGTGTTTTCATTCACTTTGTACTGAACATACACTAATAATACAATTTATTGCAAAATTAAAAAAAACATGTCTGAGCAAAACCACAAACAAAAAAATCGTTAGCCGCTGGCAAAACGTTTCTACAGCGGTTCCGCCACCTTTTGCTGAATCCAATCGACGAAGCTGGCCACACGCGTGTACACACCGGGTACTTCAGCCCGGGCGCATCCGATACCGTACGACACGATACCGACCTGGAAGTAGTGGAAATCGGTACCGAACCGTTGCGGCAACATTAGCGGACCACCACTATCGCCCTGGCACGAATCCTTGCCACCCTCGAGCACACCGGCACACATGACCGCATTGTCGAACTGCTTCTGGGAGAACACTTTGCCGATCTTGTCGTACAGCGTGCGACACTCATCGTTCGCAATGATCGGTATCTGCAGCTCCTGCAGTACATTGGCCGATTTGCCACCCTCCTGGGTACGACCCCAACCGGCCACGAACGGTGTGTAGCCGATGAAGTTCTTGCTACGGATCGTATCACTCAGCGGCAAACAGATTGGTTTGATCGCATCTGTGAAAGGGAGAACAAAAATCTCGATTAAACTGTAGCTTGTTGAAGGCCACACATCAGGGTCACCGTTACAAACACAGACGTATCCTTACCGCTGAATTGCACCTCGAACTCCATATACAGAACCGCCAAATCCGTGTGTCCGTCCTTCTTATCGTAGGATGGATGCGTTTCGTACTGCGCAGAAAAGGGAATAAATCAGTTAAAGTCAAAACTCCTTTCACCGATCCCGACCTTCGGGAGTTACTTACCCGCACAATGGGTACGTCGACGTGTTTCGTTTCCGTATCAGTGGCCGTATCGTGCTCACCCAACCGCACCGATGATCTGACCGGGGAGAGATCGAATAGAACGTTACCTTGCATGCGTTTAGTGTACAGTGCGCTCTACTTACAGATCGCGCCGAATGCAATGGGCCGCCGACAGTACGTGTCGCTTGGTGATGAGTGAACCGCCGCACTTGAACGAAACCTCGCCGAGAGCATTCTTGTAACCGACCAGTGCCATCCAGGGCCATCCATTTAGCTCAGCCGGTACCCCACCGACAACACGGTTATGCTGCACGAGACTGACCCCGCAGCCAGTTTCGGGCGTATACAACTTGGCCGGACCTACGCCAGATGGAGCTGGTGGCGATGGTGTTGGTGGTGCCGGTGGAGCCTCGGTGACCGGTGCTGGAGGTGGTGGTGGTGGCGGTGCTGTTGGTGGTGCCGGTGGAGTTTCTCGCTGCAGCGGACAGCACACGTTCGGCTGGATGTAGTTACAGACCGCATTCGATTGCCGTACGTACTGCACATACTGGGGATCCTTCTGACGCTGCACGAACTGATTCAGCACCTCGGGACAGCTGCGAATGCCTGCGAAAAATGACGATCGTTAGTGTGCCGTTAAAACGCGATCAGCTTCTCCACACAGCGCCACACATACTTATGCAGTATCCTTCGCGATTGTCCGGTCCAACACAATCGGCCGTACGCAGCGGTGCCAGCGACGTTGGTGGAGCCGTCGTTACCTCTACAAAAGGAGATGAAGTTGTAGTGGAATCGTACTCCACACCGTCACTGCAGCAAAGGATCGGGCTGCCGTTATAGTTGCGATTGCCACAGCTGCGCTGGGACGCGAGCAAGAAGTTTACCGTCTCCTGGTTCCGATTGTACTGGTACAGTCGTATCAGGGATGAGCAGTACTGGAACACCTGGCAAACGCCTATCTGTCTGTTCGGGGTATAGCATGAACTGCCAGCTGAAAGAGGCGTACCATTTTTTTGTTGTTTGGTGAGCAATACCGCACAGGGCACTCGAAAAAAAAAACAAACCCCCCACAACCGTATGAAGCGAGTGAACAATGGAGTGACTTGTTTCGTGCATGTTAGTGTCACGCATGTTTTTGATAACGTTGCGAAGCTTCGCATGATCGGCAGATAATGTGCAATTGAACATTTATCGACACACCCTGTGTTTTTGAGGGGGGTCCGAAATAATCATACACTCACAAGCAGCGTCAGAGTGTAGTTCAACTCCATTCCACAAGCATATTAATTGCTGTTTTCGCATGGTCTTCTAAATTGATTGTTTTGAACAGTGAAGTGCTTAGCATTCGCATTAATGGCAAGCATTCACGTAACGTTCCACAATCGTTTGAACGGCTCCTTCGGTCAACAAGTAAATCGCACATTCAAGCTGACCGACACCACCAGTTGAGATTGTTTGACAAGTAGCTCACCATCATCATCAGCCTGATCATGATCGTCATAACCGACTCGATCGGGTGTGTGTGTGTTATCGATTAACACCATCCAGCTCGATGCAAACTTTGTGGCAAACCGATTGGATGGTAAAACGGCTCACATTTGACCATGACCATGAGCTGCGTTACAGTATCAGTCGAGGCGAACCACCTACTCGCTAACGAAAATTGTTGAAGAACACCACGCCAATGATACGCTTCACCTTTGCAAATGAATTGTCTTCGGTACAGTCGCTAACCAACGATGACGGAAGACAGCAACATGCGATAAAGCAGTGAACCGATCAATTTCACCACCGAAAAAAACAAACAAACCGGACTTAACCTTCCAAAAAACGGTTGTAACACGATTGGAAGCAACGTTTCGGTGCACTTGAACTGAAGCGCATTTCATTGGAGGTGATCGTTCCACGGTTCGAGCGATTGTTTCTTAAAGGAGTTGGTATGACCTTGGCACTGGTTTTCCCTCAGGGTCACCGATCAAGCTCGCCGATGTGTTGTGTTTGTGCGGGTATGTGAGATGATCGTGTGTTTTGTTTTTCGAAATGAAGTAGTGTAACACACCACTGTTTCACCGTATGGAGATAAAAAAAAAGATCATTGACGATCGTACCTTGCGGCTGCACATTGTTTATAACCATACAGGAAAGTATAATGACCGTAAACTTCCACATTATGCTCGCGTAAATCTGCACTTATGTAACGTTGTAGACTTCAAATCTTGATCTTCACTTTTTTTTTGCTATCTCGAAATCTCGCGGTGAGAGAGAAGAAAAGAAAAAAAAACACTTGTAAGCACTCAGCACATCTTCTACCGCGCGATGTACGGTGTGGACCTCCTTCTCGATCAACCGTAGCGTCAACACTAAACTTAACCCGTTTCTTCGGTAAAGATTTTAAGCACGCAGCCCTGGCAGAGAATTGCGAATCAGAAGTCGGAAGTTAGCGATCGTAAACACTGCCACCACCACCACCACTATGAAGCTACCCTTAGTGCTGGGGTGACGGGGGAAAGGGAGAAGATCGTCACCGTTCGCACACACTCATAAGGCTCCGAGCGCGCACGCTCGCTTGTTCTCGGAGGACCACCGGTTCTCCAAAAACGGCTCAGTGTATTGCTCCTGTGCGTGTGTGCTGCAAAAACCTTTGCCACGATGCGCATTCGCTGTAGTGTGACTATCAGAGTGGAGTCAGCATCGGTACCCTCTCATCGGTCTGAGAGTCTGGGAATCCCCGTCGGGTGGGAAGATCAATTAGGTTTCGCTGGACAAAGCATTAGACAGCGAAAAACAAACAGTCTGTCTATTTGAGCTCCACTGCTAGGATTTGCTACGTGTTGCGTTACTCATGTGATTGGGAAATTACTTTGCTTTCTTTTTGTAACACTTGAAGAAGGTAAAAACATAATATTTCCATATGTAAAATTTAAAAAAAAATCATTCATATTCATCATATGATTTCTTTCCACCTGTAACGAGCTAAGGGTTGATTCAAATATTACGTAAAGCAAAAAAATGATAAATTTTGACCTCCTCTCCCCCTTACAAAAAGTAATGCGGAAAGCTTCCCCTCTCATCCCCCACCAACCATCCTGTTACATAAATTAAAGAGGACTTTTAACTGGTTTTATCATGCTAGTAGACCAGTTCGATACTTTTTATGTACCGTTATGCTAAACGATCGTATCAAGGTGAATTCTTGCAAATCACACAGAAATGTAGCTTTATTTTTTATTTATATATTTTATGTATAACAAGTTTGTTGACATTTCTAAAATATAGAAAACACAACCGTTCCGTGGTCAGATCTGCTACTTATAAAAAATCTCCAGAATTTTAGAAGAATACACTCTCCTCCTGTGCATCAAATACTAACGCAGGTACTAAGCCCCACTCCTCCCAACTTCCAGTGTTACGTAATAGTTGAATGATCCCTAACCAGACACTAAAAGCCATCATCAATATGCATATGCAACGAAAGCTTAGCAATGGCATTAATTGATCTCTGAATGAATGCAGTTGCCGATAAAATCTCTCGAAGCGTGGCTGGCAGTCGCATCGTGAACAGGCGTGTCAAAGCGTGCATTTAACATGCCGATCGTGTCCGCAGAATTATTGATGGTGCCATAATCTCATGCTATACATCTTACTTACTTCTGATCACTTCTGTACATGCGCCTCATGATATCGACAACACGAGGATCTTGAACTTTTGTTTGTGTTTCTTTCTTCAAAGGATTTGTGCATGATTTAAAACAAACAATCGTTTGCTTAACCGATCACTTTTGAAAACAACACATTTTTTTATTTCCAACAAAATTATGTAACTAAGAACTAGTTGCAATCGTTTAACGCATTTTAAATTCCATTTGTTATGTTTTGTTCTGCTTCTCGATTTTTTTAAATAAATGGTAATACCCATTGACTTTACTAGGAAGGTTTCCTTCGTTTCAAGGCTCCCGTTGGAACTTGTTTAAAGTGTCTATGTATGTCAAGTACGGCGCAATTTATTACATCTGCCTTTAATGTCGTCCCGGCTAATCCTCCGGAACTGTCATTTTGTCTGAAAGGATTCACAATCCATTTTTAACGATAATTGTGATGATAAGAAACAGAAAAATAATTTCGCTATTTAACCTTTTGACCGATACGAACTAACTCTCGACTCGGTTCGCTATCTAAATGTGGCATTAGAATAAAATAAAAATAAAAAGATCTTTCATTTACAAAGTTCTTCCATCCACTTAAGCTGTTTGTATTGACCCAAATCACTAAAGAAGTCAATTTTATTATCACACAGCACTTTAGCTTCGAGAGCGCAGTCAGTGCAATGTAGCAAAAACACCAAAATACACACACCAGCAAAAAATTAAGTGAAGATTGTCAACCTCTCCGTGCCGTTCAAGGGCCACTGGGAAACCGGCTTGGTGAATCGCCTTAAACTTGAATTTACATTTTATTCGGCAGCAGAAATTGAAGGAAGGTAAACAGACCGCCAGCCATAAAACTGGTCTTCTCATTAGCAACCGGTTCCGAGACGGTGGCCCGTTCTGTGTAACTTTTGCATCCGTCTTCGTGGAGTTTTGTGCGATTTCTGTCCGCATCCGCAAAGCACAGTAGAAACAAAACAAAACAAAAATCGACAAAACGGACGATCATACACAATCGAAACGCTATGAAATTGGGAATATGCTACAGTTCTTCCATGCAAATGTAAAATCTTTACGGCGAAAGAATGCACAGTAGTAGTAGGAAGAGCGCTGATCATGATCACGATCATGAACGTGTTCTGCTTTAGATGACGTAAGCCTTAAAAATCGGACAGCTTGGTTTAGATAGTGCAGTTCATTAATCATCCAGCGCCATCTTGGACATAAGGTTCAGAAATTGATGTTCGATTCGATCCAGGAAAGATATGACGTGACTTTCACGTAGACTCCCGGAAAACCGGCACGTGCACATTCGTAACCGTACGAGACGAGCCCAATTAGGGTGTAGTAATAGTACTGACCGTTCGTTGAAAGCTGCAACAAAAGCGAGAAAACCATCAATGAAATACGGTAGCAAGCAGCATGATTCAGCCGTCCAGAGTACGTTTAGTATGCTACCTCACCTACTAACGTCCTTGGTGGAAGTTGTCCGGAGGTGCAAAACTAAACACTTGGCACTGTTTTAGCGTGTATTGGATATTAATCACTGTCAACAAGACAGTGACGCATAACGCATGCTCAGTGTATCATCCCTACCAAGAGCCTAGACGCACTGCACACTATACTAACCTCGGGTAACATTAGCGGGCCGCCACTATCTCCTTGGCAGGAGTCTTTGCCCCCTTGGGGGAAACCAGCGCACAGTACCGTGTCGTCAAAGATTTGGCCGGGAAAGTACAGCTTATAGTTGAAGGCACACTGGTCAACCGGAAGCACTACCACCTGTGCCTCCTGCAGCTTCGTAGCGGAAGGACCATTGAACGACACAGCACCCCAACCGGCTATGAACGGTGCGTAATACGTTATATCTTTCGTGCGCTGTTTCGTATCCAGTGGCAAACAGATCGGTCTAATCGTTTCACTAATGATGACCGTTTTCTGCAGCAATACAAGCGCAATGTCGTTGTGGATAGTTTTCTCATCGTAACGCTCGTGCACTAACCAACGCTGGATGTAGACGTCAATCGGATTAGCACCGTCCTGATCCGATGTAATGTCATGCTCGCCGAGCCGCACAAAGTACAGCCCTGTCTGTATGCAGTGTGCCACGGTAAGCACGTGGGTTGTAGTAATCAGTGTACCACCACACAGAAACCGGGGCCCACTGCTTAGCTCGAAGGATGACGATCGATAGCCCAATGCTGCCATCCACGGCCAAGCATTCAGCTGTGCATCGACACCACCGACGACACGCGTATGCGTTGCATTAGACATACCACAGCGATCGGCATCGTTGGTGGGTAGTTTGATCGTGCCAGTGCTGGGCGCTACCGTGCCGGAACTAGGATTGAATCCACCACCGGAAATGCTTGCAAAAAAGAATGACCCGGGTGCTGTTGTAACGGTTGGAGCGCTGGTGACGACGCTACTCGTCGTATTTGTGCTTTGATGGGCGAATCTTAACGTTGGACAACAAACCTTTACAATGAAAATGAGAATGGAAATAGGTCGCTTTAATCTCTCGTACTTCGACGTTATCCATGTATGGAATTATTTAATTTACCATGGGTGTCACATCACTGTAACCACAAACGGATTGTGTCACATAGTTCTCAATCGATGGATCGTGCAGATTCGCGTTACGGATCAGCAGCTGTAGTATGAAGTCACAGTTTACGTACACGATGCATATACCGTTCTGGGCGTTTGGCGTTAGGCAACTGTCATCTGGAAGAAGAAAACACGCGGGTCAACGGATAAGCATTTTTGATCTGCATTAGTCACGAAATCCAAGTTCATACTTTCTACAAATGCTCAACTTCTAGCAGTAGTCACCAATATCGCTCGCGGATCAATGCACGGACATCCGTTGAAAGTTTGCCTAGGATCGATGCTAGGCATTGGCTCAAAGCCCGAAAACGTTGTGGACGTTAGCACAGACGGTGGACAGGTGGGTGGAATCGGTGGACAGGAAACGGTCGTTATGGAAGGAACCGTACTGGTAAGAATCGGTGGATTGATCGTCGTAAGGAAGGTTGGGAACGTTGGCAGCGGTGATATACCCGTTACGGGAGTAACGGGTGACAGTGTGGACGTTAGTATAGCACCAGGAATAGTACTACCCGTGGGTGGATTAGTAAAAGTAACCGTAGGGAAAAGCGGTGTGCTTGGGGTAGAAGTAACACCCGAATTTGGGATACTATTGGTTGGAAACGTAGAACCGATGACGGTAGACGTGGATGTTTGAGTACTGAATGGTGTGGAGGTAAATGTGGGCACGGTAACTGTTGCCGTTATCGGTACTGTGGTAAACGTTAACGGTGCGGTTGGGCTTGCTGTTGCGAACGTGGTTGAAGTAAACGGTGGCCCCGTCGGGGTAGTTCCAGTGCTGAACGTCAGCGAAGGACTTGTCAGCGGTGTAAATGGTATCGTGGCGGATACAGTCGATCCAGGAAAGGTATAATTCGGTGGCAGTGTTATGAACGGGAATGGTGTCGTTGTGCGCAGATGATTCACACAGATTCCTTTCCAATGAGCTAGTTTCACCAGCCAGGGAAACATTAGCAGTTTCCAACAGATTTCGTCCAACGACATAACCTTCTCACCACACGACAGTTTCAACTGGACGCGTACAACCGATCAGAACGTACACTACTAACAGCTGGGCGGGTAATTTTTCTGCTTTTAAGCAATGGATGGATTAGTGCACAAAAACAGGAACAATAGAATCACATGCCGCTGGATAAAAACCTTCAATGTCATCGGTAATGTTCTTTGCCACTTGCCATCGAAACACTAGAATGTGTCACACTTTACGCGGTCAAGCTATGTATGACCAATAAGCATACAAAAATGGTGGTCAAACAAGGAGGAAAAAAAATGTGTGAAAAAGTCATCCCATTACCTCACGCACTTGACACTACGAACCATCGGACAGCGACAGATTTACTAGAGCATGGCATTTGAGCTTCGGGTTTCATGCTGGGTTTACCATCTGATGTGGTGACGAATGTGAAGAGTACCTCTCTTATTAGTGAGGTTTCATTAAAAAATCACCACAGTTATTAGCGATATCTACAGTACGTTGGCAACATGTAGCATACTGAAGCGTTGCTATTTACCAGAGTTTGTTTTCACTGCTCATCATGCAAACAAAACCCATATTTTTAGAGTATCACGTATGTATAAAATGCATTGTTTTATAATTAATACCTCCTCGTTTTAATTAGTTTACTTACTTTGTCCAAATGCGAGAAGAAACAACGAGAAATATATGATCGATGTTAAAATAATCATTTTGTATCGAAAAAAAAATGGTAGAATGCGAATAAACCGTTCGTGATCTATATGGTACAGTAGCTAAACTTCAACTGGACAAATCTTTGCACATCGCAAAATGTTGCTGATTATTCGAGCAAGTATTAATGCCTGAATTGTTCGACTGGGAGGTTTTTGTTGCGTATAGTTTCGTTGTTTTTTTATACATACAATTTGGTGCAAAATATTTCCGACATTGTGCGGTGTTTGGTGTTTGGAATGGAGTAAGGCGAAAAAATGGGCCTACAATTGCACGACAGTTGTTGGATAATAATTTATGGCAGGGATCTCCAATCTATGACCTACAGCGATAGATACAGCATAATAATAACACTAAAACAAAACAAAAAAAAAACGCAAACATAATGTATTATGATAGTAGGTTGATGTCGGTTGATTATTTTTACCCGTGCTGTTAATGTCCAATTCGACATTTGAATTGAAATGTAAGACAGTAGATGAGTATATAGTTTACAAAATTACACATATACCGCTTTTGCGCGTGATAGAAGGTTTAGAATTACTTAAAAACCGAAAGATACGCAATTTAGGAAGAATGTTACGGAAATGTTAAATATGTACGGTTGGAACATGAGTAGTTGAATGCCCATTTTACATTCGAATTTAAGGCAAAGAGTAGAAAGACCCCATACGTTATCCTTTCACACAAGTGTGCATGCAAAGCACGAAAAAGCAGAGCGAAAGAGTAGAAAGAGCCCTCAAGTTGATGAATAGCATCCGGGATAGGTTTTTATTCAGCGCCGTATTGAATATCGAAAGATTTGATAATGCTCCTGATGTAGAAACAGGCGTATTAGTGTATATTAGGCGTAATAATCTATACCAAAATGGACTATAAATAAAACATTAAATTTAAATAACATGATTTAAAAGGAACTATTGTTGCTATTACGGCAATATCAGCTATTAAAGTCGTTCTCTTCTTTTAAGCAACCTGGTTAATTTCGAGCTTATCTAACTATTCGTTGCATCATTAACGTTACATGATCAAAAATGTACCAGCCACTAAGAACTATCAAGCATTTCATTAAATTTTTATTAATCCTTACTTGTTAAACATAGATGGATTGTGTTTTACTTATATGTTTATTTTTGAACAAAAAAGCTACTGAAAATACACGTAAAATTGATGCATCAGCTAAGGTTACACAAGCGTTACACACAAAAATTGAATCATTTCGCAACGCATCCATAACGCGCCTGAATCTATGCAACGCGCATTATGAAATATTTCAAATTTCATATTATTTATTTTACACCCTTTTGCCGTTTTACGATTTGTTTCAATTGCATAACGAAAGCGATCACAGCGAATTTGTTATGTTATAAAGATATTTCTTTACCTTAAAAAATATTTAACACATGTTGAATAGCGTTGGACTAGAATAGGATTTCCGAATTGTTTAAAATTGATTGCTCAAAAGAGCTTTGAAGATCATCTTCGCCATATTACTATACCTGAAGGATGTTGGGATTGATGATCGTTTGCGATACGTGATGCAAGACGAACACATTAGTTCGAGAGAGTATCAGAATCTCAGTTGCCAGAGAGCTTTCGGAGAGCGCAAACTAGCCAACCGGTGTTCCCGGTAACGGAGAGTAAAACCGTCCCAAACAAAAACCAGCGCTCCGACAACCCCTACACTGAGTCGGGCCCAAGAGAATAAGGAGAAAGGAACACTACTACTAGAGGGCAGTAGCATGAATTCCACCCGGTGCTATAAATGCTCACAACTTGCGGACGAACCGTTTCAGTTCCCCCGTAGCAGTGCGACCTCACGAAGCAGTCTTACTTTCGCTTTTTCTGTTGTCTATCATACACGATCGTGTATTGACTGAGTGCGTGTTTATACGTATTTATGAATGGAAAACTTTGAACTTTTAAAAACTTTCAATATACGGTGCCCATTAGTATTTCGTAAGTGTGATTAGCGCATCCCTAACTCCACGGAACGGAGCTTTCGTGCAATTGTGGTGGTGAGTAACCACAATATATAGATTGTGACGATCATGCAAGTTCCAGTAGACCCCATAGTGTGAAATGTTCTTGCCTGTGCCGGAATATATTATAAAGATAAAGTGAAACTGCCGAGGTCAGTGATCGTAATTCGCGAAGTGATCTGTGGAAGAATAAGTGAAGATCGCATCGATCGGTGCCTTAGCTGTACAGCAACACCCAGCCCAAATGGCCAGCAATACGATGCCGACGGTTATCAAGTACGTACCACCAATTGTGAGAATTGTGCACTTTCTTTATGAATTAAATCTCCCCGACTTATCATTTTTTGTATACAATGTCCGATCGCTGATGATGCAGTAAGGCTGGAAGTAATAGTGTGTTGAATGTCGGTCATTTGAGAGTGATTGGTTATCCAAAGGACTCACCTATATGCCATAAAGGTATATCCACGAACTGCCCAAAATGTTGATCGTCAATGTCCCATTTTCGATCATATTTATTCTCTTGCTAATCGTTTCCATAGCAAAATCATTACGCCACCCAACCCCAACCCAACGTCGGACGAGTAATAGACACATCAATCGATGTTCGTCGATTGATTCGGACATACGTCCAAAAAAGACAAGTAAACTATGCCAAATCGGGATGACATTCAACATTCGTACGAAGACCGGTTTCTAAGCCCTGTGAGGAAAGTCAGGTTTTTTACCGCAACTGTACGGCAGGTGACCTGAGTTCGTGCTGCCGGTCGACACGTTTGGAAACGCGTGTCGAAATTTATCGAAAGAGATTTGATGATGCAACGAATCAAATAGTGACCAGACAACAATGTTTTTGCTTTTCAACACACCATTCACACGATTGTAATTATTATTATTATTTAATCGAATGAGTGTATGGCCACACAGACAGCCTAAAGACTGACTAAATGATAAACATAAAAAGCTTAGTAGTAATGGCATATAAAAGCAACAAATTATTTTTAAATGTTAACGAGGACGAGTTGAAATCAAAAAGTTCGTAACGTTGTTTAACCTTCTCATTAATACTAGGATTGGGTTATTAAAACTGTACGGTTGCCCACGAAGGTGAGGAGCGAAATATGAACGTTTTCTAAGAGTTTGAGCTGAGGCGTAAATGTTTAATCTAGCCAGGAGAACTGGGCGTAAATTTTACTGACTAACAATTTGCAGGCTGAAACTTAGTTTGTTGTCAAAAATATCCCCTAGATCACGGACTTTGCGATTGCGTTGAATAGTATTGTTTAATAACGTCAATGAAAAATTTACGATCCTATTTGATATATGGAATGTGATAACGCAACATTTGCCAACAGATATACAAATGTCATTTAGTGCACTCCAGTTAGAGAAATTATCACAGATGGTTTGTAAAACGTAGCAGTCAGAAAGAACGGAGACAGACGTAAATATTCGGACATCATCGGCATACAGCAAACAGGCGTCTTTGGAAACTACACGTGTTAGGTCAGTTATATACAGAATGAACCTGTCAAGCTTTCAAACCTCATTTGTCTTGTGTGCGCAGCTTGTAATATGAGCAAGTCTCGTTACTAAAAGAGTCAAGAAACAATAGCAACAAAATTTCAAAGTAAAATGCAATTATCACACCGAAATAACTGCACCTCTTTACCCAGTAAAGCTGCTGTTATTTCCGATAACATTTGCGTAGGCATTTCGGAAGCAGATATCTGCTGTTCATGCATTAACAATTCATGACCTAAGGAATGCTTATCAAACTCGGTTTGAATCAAAACAATAGTCAAGGTGCAGTTATTTCAGCATTCTTCAGGCCAGGTTAGTAGAATGTGTCTCACACTTGTCTCCCATTGCTTCCTCCACAGAAATCCCAGCTGGTGGCATCGCCGAACCACGCTGGAAAAGATTCTTACGCTAATCAGTGTCGTGTGCGGAGTAGCCGTTGTGGCGTTAATTATATCGCTGCTCACCGTTGTGCTGACGGAACGAATTCAAAGTAAGTAAATCTCGAAAAGAGCATAGCTATACAACAAATAGGGAAAACAGCAATGATCACTAATGATAATGCATACAATCAACCTCAAACTATTATAGTTTTACACCTTTATATCTATTCCTATTAAGTGTTCTAAGTATTAAAACTTTATACTGGGGCTACAGAACAGATTTTACGAGGCAGTAAAAGTGATCTTTAAAATTTAACGGTTAGTGAGAGTTAATTAAAAACTTTTTTTTTAAATTATTGACCCTGGGAAACGCGATTACCGGGTATCAAATCCCATCCAGACCGTTCACCCGTAGCAAGGGTTGATACGTCCAGGCCGTTTTAAAGAAACAAAGAAAAAAAGTATTGATCCAAAATATTTTCCATGCGTTCTGCTATGAAAGTCTAACATCATGCTATTGACCAACTATTTGCCTTAGAATGACTCAGAAGTTCAATGCTTGTACATAAAAAGAATATAAAAAATAGACCACCTTCAGGGTGCAAAAAACAAATAATCACTCTTCCCAAAAACAGTGTACAGAAATTTGCGACATTGCCCTATTAAGGTTTTGAGGTTATTTGTTTGCTTTTTAACGGCATGTCCAAATAATTCTCATTTTTCCTTCACAGATCTCACCGTAAAGGAAAAATGCTTCCATGTTTGTGTTGTTCCATATATGTGTTATGTTGTATTTAAAATGTATTTACTCACTTTCTCACAGGTGAAAGTAGTTCGACGTCAGCTCAACCCTTGACCGCCGGAATTCGTTTCAAGGCTCTGCCCAAGCATCACAATTCATACAATGATGTTACTGAGAAGAGTGTTGAAGATATCTGCCTCACTCCAGGATGCATCCATTCTGGTTAGTATTGATTTGAAACATTGAAAAATGCGATCGCTAAATGCTACGTCGTTACGTCGTTACAGCTTCGAAGGCGCTCGACCAGATGGACCAGACGGTAGAACCGTGTGACGATTTCTACAACTACGCCTGTGGCAAGTTTATCAAAGAAACAACCATCCCGGACGAGAAGGTTTCGATGACTACATTCTCTGTGATTAGGGATCGTCTAAAGGAGCAGCTCCGACCACTGCTCAGCGAGGACATCTCTGATAGTGAAGCGACACCGTTCAAGCTCGCCAATAGCTTGTACAAGTTATGTATGAACAAAAGTAAGTAGATGTAAACAATTCTTTTGGCTCGATATTCGAAATGGTGTCTAACAGATGGCGGTATTCTTTTCACACAGCTCGTATCGAGGAGAAGGGAAATAAGCCACTGTTGGACATACTGGACAATCTCGGAGGATGGCCCGTACTGAAGGGAGACAGCTGGGATCTGGATTCATCCTGGTCGTGGGTGAAGTCGGTGAAGGATTTCCGAAACAATGGCTACAGTACGGATTTCTTCTTCGAATTCTCGATCGTAACCGATTCAAAGAATTCAACCAGACGGATCATTGATGTAAGTTTATAAGCGAGAATATCACTCAGATATTCCCTTGGAGATCCCTTAGATAAAAATTATCAAAGCTTTCATTTTACGCGTCTTCTTTCCCAGACTGATCAAGCTTCGCTAGGCATTAGCCGAGAGTATCTCGTCAAGGGCATGGAAAACCCTATTGTTTCCGCTTACTACGACTACATGGTCGATATGGCCGTATTGTTGGGTGCGGAAGAAGAACGCGCCAAACAAGAATTGCTCAATTCACTCAACTTTGAGATGGCACTGGCCAACATTTCATTGCCAAAAGAAAAGCGTCGTAATGCTACCGCTCTCTACAATCCTATGACGGTGAAAGAGTTCCAACAGCGCTATCCGTACACCGATTGGTTGGAGTACTTTAACGCCATCCTGAAGGACACCGACATTGTGATTGGCGAGGAAGAAGTTATCATTGTGAGTGTACCCACGTTCATGGAAGAATTGGGACCGCTGCTACAGAACACACCAAAGCGCGTAATGGCTAACTACGTGATGTGGCGCATCAGCGGATTCTCGTCGTTCTTCTTAACCGAAAAGCTACGTAAGCGACAACTGCAGTACAGTACCACAGTGAGCGGTAAACAAGAGCAAGAGCCTCGATGGAAGGAATGTGTTGACATTACCTCTAGCAACTTGCGGATATCAGTCGGTGCACTATACATCCGGAAGTACTTCCGAGAGGACTCGAAGCGTGCCGCACTGGACATGGTAAACGACATCAAGAACGTGTTCATAGACATTCTGGAAAAGGTCGAATGGATGGATGAGGTAACGCGCGCTTCAGCGTTGGAGAAGGTTTCGGCCATGGCTACCCACATCGGCTATCCGGACGAACTGATGGACGATGGAAAGATTGCCGAGTACTACAAGGACTTGGAGTTCCAGCCGGATAGCAACTATCTGAACACAATCTTGTACATGAACAAATTTGGTACGACAAAAGCATTCAAGAAGCTACGTATGCCGGTCAACAAAACTGATTGGATTAAGCACTCTAAACCAGCGATCGTGAATGCTTTCTACTCGCCGATCGAGAACAGCATTCGTAAGTGAGACACTCTGTAATTCATTGGATCGTCTACTGATCGTGAGTTTCCTATTCACAGAGTTCCCGGCCGGTATTCTGCAAGGTCAGTTCTTCTCGTACGATCGTCCGAAGTACATGAACTATGGTGCGATCGGATTTGTCATCGGTCACGAGATTACTCATGGCTTCGATGACCGTGGTAGACAGTTTGACAAGAACGGTAATCTAGTTGACTGGTGGCAATCGGACACCAAGACAGCTTATCTGGAGAAGGCCCGTTGCATTATTGAACAGTATGGCAACTACACGGAACCGAACGTGAAGCTAAATCTGAACGGTATCAACACGCAGGGTGAGAACATTGCGGACAATGGTGGCATCAAAGAGGCGTACTACGCGTACCGCAAGTGGGCCGAAAAGCATGGACCCGAACCTCGTCTCCCGGGACTAAACCTTAGCCCGGAGCAGATGTTCTGGTTATCTGCCGCACAGACGTGGTGCTCGGTATTCCGTCCAGAGGCGATGAAATTGCGCATCACTACGGGCGTCCATTCTCCAGGACAGTTCCGCGTGCTCGGTCCGTTGAGTAATATGCACGAGTTTTCAAAGGACTTTAACTGCCCCGCTGGTTCTCCTATGAACCCGGAGCACAAGTGTGAAGTGTGGTAGAGAGAAAAAAAGCTGCATGCTAACCAAACCGGCTCCGGTCGCCCGGTTGAAGTGGTGCAAAGGACCTCAAGACAGTAGCCTCAAAATAGGAGAAGATCTTCGGAATTGTTATTTAATCGGTCCGGACCGTTCAGAGGAGTGTTAATACCCGGTCCCGATCCAGGATTTCCGAATTTTGTTTGCTAAATTGATTGCTAAAAAGAGCTTTGAAGATCGCTATACCAGAAAGATGTTGGGATTGAGGATCGTTTGTGATACCATCCAAGCCGTACATATTAGTTCGAGAGAGTATCAGAATCTCAATTGCCAGAGAGCTTTCGGAGAGCGCAAACGAGCCAACCGGTGTTCCCGGTAACCGAGAGCAAAACCGTCCCAAACAAATAACTGCGCTCCGACAACCCCTACACTGAGTCGGGCCCAAGAGAAAAAGGAGAAAAGAACAACACTACTACTAGAGGGCAGTAGCGCGAACTACACCCGGTGCTATAAATGCTCGCATCTTGCAGACGAAGCGTTTCAGTTTCTCCTTAGCAGTGCGAAATCGCGCAACGGTCGTACTTTCGCTTTATTCTGTTGTGTATCATACACGATCGTGGAATCGCTGAGTGTGTGTGTGTGTGTACGTATTTATGAATGGAAAACTTTTCTAAAAACTTTCAATATAAGGTACCAATAAGAATTTCGTAAGTGTGGTTAGCGCATCCCTAACTCCACGGAACGGAGGTTTTGTGCAATTGTGGTGGAGAGGTAACTACACATAGAAATCGTGACGAGCATGCAAGTTCCAGTAGATCCCATAGTGTGAAATGTTCTTGCCTGTGCAGGAATATACTATCAAGATAAAGTGAAACTGCCGGGGTCAGTGGTCGTAATTCGTGAAGTGATCTGTGGAAAAAGTGAAATTCGCATCGATCGGTGCCTTAGCTGTACTGCAACACCCAGCCTAAAAAGCCAGCAATACAATGCCGACGGTTATCAAGTACGTACCACCAATTATGAGATTTGTACAATTTATTAAGGAATTAAATCTCCCCGACTTATCATTTTTCTCAAAAACAAATTCCGAATTCTAATGATATACCAAGGCACCAAATGATAGTATGTTGAGTATATGGTTATCCATACATCTTCCTATCTGCCTTAAAGGCTTGTAGGTTTATTGCAACCCCACCACATCTTGTTCGGGTGTGTGTTGAGGATATAAACTGTAACTAATAGGTAAAAAGAAGTAGAAGTTCTTGAAAAGATTCACCTCTAAGAATTGCACGAAACTAGTGAGTGGTTCAATATCTGCAGACATTTTTCAGTTAGAAGAAATGTAGGCAAAATGTGAGAAGCAAAATCTATTTTTTCCAATGTCGGAATTCTCACTATCTGTCTATAGATAAACGTATTGAGGGGCAGAACGTTTCTTCGTTTTAGTATTGCTCTCAAAAAACCGGTTTTTTAACCTTTGAACAAAACACCGAATTTAGAATGAGCAACCTCTTAAAATGTATTATGTCCACTTTACGGTTTGTAAAATTTTGCAACAGGTTTGATGCTTGGATTGCAGTCCAAACAAGTTCTGCTGACCAGCTAGGCTGGCTATGATGATACCAGTTATACAAATATATCCTTCTCATATATGCGCAATGGTGGCTTTTGATAGATTTCAAGCAGATAAGCAATGTTTACTGCTTCAACTTACATATATGTCTTAAAAATTGGAAACGAAAAATTATTCCTGAAATGTCCCTGCTGCATGATACTCCAATAAGCAAGAATATCCCAAATATCGCTTATGAATCAAACCATAAGTTTCGAGAAAATATCAATGGCTTTTCTTGATAAACGAAGTTGTGAAATGTTGAGTTTTTATAACTTTCAAGAATTTTAAAATATTCACAACTCCTCAAGCAACATTATTTCTTCCATTGGATACAACATTCTAGTTGAGTAAGCAATCTACATAAATCATCACAGTAATATTATTCCGAATTCCACGAACTACGCAGAACGATGATCGCAAGTGTCCCATCATCGATCATATTAATTTGTTTGCTAATCGTTTCCCTAGGAAAGTCATCACGCCACGGGCTATAGGGTAGTAGGTAAAATTGACTTCAAACACTTGTTACACTGTCCGGAGCTTCATTGCATTCAACACCGACGATCTGTATAACCAAGAAGAGCTGAACCAACGTAATGTTAACACATCTCCTGAATGCCATCGTACCGCCATTTTCAAATACAAGAGGGGTTAAATATATTGTTTGGACTAAGTCGTACAGCGTCTGGCATCCCGATATCAAAACGCACTCCAACGAAACTCCAACAGTGGACAAACACTTTTTCGATCGCATGCATATGATTCAAGTACAGCTTTGTGATAGCCTGGAAGACATGCGTCCAAAAAACTGAAGTTTATTAACTAAGCCAAATCGCGATAAAACTCATCATTGGTACCGGTTTTGGGGGAGGACCGGTTTCTAAGCCAGTTGTAGGAAAGTATTTTTTTGCGCCACTGTACGGCAGCTGACCTGGGTTCGCGCTGCCGGCTGACAAGTTTGGATGCGCGTGTCGAAATTAATCGAAACAGATTTTATGAAGCAATAACCAGACAAAAATGCTTTTGCTTTTCGATTCAACATTCTCATGATAGTAGAGAACCTGTAAAGCTTTCAAAAGCCATTTATCTTGTGCGAACAGTTTGCATTGTCGTCCTGGACGAGTATGTGCGGAAAAATTTAAACCCTGGAGAATGTTATTCAAACTCAGCTTAGATCAAAACAACACTCAACAACAGTCAAAAGTAAACTGCAGTTATTTCGGCTTACTTCAGACCAGTTTAGTTGTGTTCAGTAGCTCGTTCATCGAACGGTGTGCAAAAACACGTCTGCCTTTGTTGAGTGCTTGTCGAAGGGTACCTTTATTGCAATCCCTTGCATAATCTTTCGTACTTCCTTTTACTAATACTAATACTTATGACATGTTTTATTTTCTAGCGAATTAACAGTTCATGAATAAGCGGTATGTGTCTCACACTTGTCTCCCATTGCTTCCTCCACAGAAATCCCAGCTGGTGGCATCGCCGAACCACGCTGGAAAAGATTCTTACGCTAATCAGTGTCGTGTGCGGAGTAGCCGTTGTGGCGTTAATTATATCGCTGCTCACCGTTGTGCTGACGGACCGAATTCAAAGTAAGTAAATCTCGAAAAGAGCATAGCTATACAACAAATAGGGAAAACAGTAATGATCACTAATGATAATGCATACAATCAACCTCAAACTATTATAGTTTTACACCTTTTTATATACATATATAAACTATCTTACCCGGCAAACCTAGCATCTCCCTTAAACATGCGTTTTATTTTTCAAAAAAGAAAAATAGGGTTTTCCATTCAGTTTAGACTAGCCGCACACTTTTTCCTACTTGGCGCACTTGATTTTTAACTAGTAGCATGTTTTTATGCCTACCCGCGTCAAAAATCAAGTGCGCAGAGCAGGAAAAAGTGTGCGGCTAGTGTAAACTCAAAAGAAAACCCTGTAATTTCATACAAATCGGTTCAGTCGTTTAAGAGGACTTTGCACACTAACATCGCGACATGAGAATTTTATATACAGGCGTCCCCCGAGTTACGACTGTATTTGAGACCGAATGCTTTATTTAAATATTTTAGAGGAAAAAATAATCTAGAAATCGTTACGAATAGTATATTAATTGATCTTTTCAATATTTCATTCAAATATTTATCAAGAATGTATAAGTTTACTAAAGCAATTTAATTTTTATATTCAGTGAAGCCCATGATTTTTAACGATTGCCGATGAAAATCAAAAAAACTTCCATGTTTATGTTATTGATTTTTACTTTTGCTGAAATGAATTTGCTTGCTTCCTCGCAGGTGAAAGTAGTTCAACGTCGGCTCAACATGTGACCGGTGGTGGTCGTGACCTAGCTTTGTCTAACCATCGAAACTCATACAACGGTGTTACTGAGAAGAGTGTTGAAGATATCTGCCTCACGCCAGGATGCATCCATTCTGGTTAGTATTGATTTGAAACATTGAAAAATGCGATCACTAAATGCTACATCCTTACTGGAACAGCTTCACAGTTGCTCGACCAGATGGACCAGGAGGTAGAACCGTGTGACGATTTCTACAACTACGCCTGTGGCAAGTTTGTCAAAGAAACAACCATCCCGGACGAGAAGGTTTCGATGACCACATTCTCTGTGATTGAAGATCGTCTGCAGCAGCAGCTCCGATCATTGCTCAGCGAGGACATCTCCGATAGTGAAGCGACACCGTTCAAGCTCGCCAAGAACTTCTACAACTTGTGCATGAACAAAAGTAAGTAGATGAAAACAATTCTTTTGGCTCGATATTCGAAATGGTGTCTAACAGATGGCGGTATTCTTTTCACACAGCTCGTATCGAAGAGAAGGGAAATAAACCACTGTTGGACATACTGGACAATCTCGGAGGATGGCCCGTACTGAAGGGAGACAGCTGGGATCTGGATTCATCCTGGTCGTGGGTGAAGTCGGTGAAGGATTTCCGAAACAATGGCTACAGTACGGATTTCTTCTTCGAATTCTCGATCGTAACCGATTCAAAGAATTCAACCAGACGGATCATTGATGTAAGTTTATAAGCGAGAATATCACTCAGATATTCCCTTGGAGATCCCTTAGATAAAAATTATCAAAGCTTTCATTTTACGCGTCTTCTTTCCCAGACTGATCAAGCTTCGCTAGGCATTAGCCGAGAGTATCTCGTGAAGGGCATGGAAAACCCTATTGTTTCCGCTTACTACGACTACATGGTTGATTTGGCCGTATTGTTGGGTGCGGAAGAAGAACGCGCCAAACGGGAATTGCTCGATTCACTCAACTTTGAGATGGCATTGGCCAACATTTCATTGCCAGACGAAAAACGTCGTAATGCTACCGCTCTCTACAATACTATGACGGTGAAAGAGTTCCAACAGCGCTATCCGTACACCGATTGGTTGGATTACTTTAACGCCATCCTGAAGGACACCGGCATTGTGATTGGCGAGGAAGAAGTTATCATTGTGAGTGTACCCACGTTCATGGAAGAATTGGGACCGCTGCTACAGAACACACCAAAGCGCGTAATGGCTAACTACGTGATGTGGCGCATCAGCGGATTCTCGTCGTTCTTCTTAACCGAAAAGCTACGTAAGCGACAACTGCAGTACAGTACCACAGTGAGCGGTAAACAAGAGCAAGAGCCTCGATGGAAGGAATGTGTTGACATTACCTCTAGCAACTTGCGGATATCAGTCGGTGCACTATACATCCGGAAGTACTTCCGAGAGGACTCGAAGCGTGCCGCACTGGACATGGTAAACGACATCAAGAACGTGTTCATAGACATTCTGGAAAAGGTCGAATGGATGGATGAGGTAACGCGCGCTTCAGCGTTGGAGAAGGTTTCGGCCATGGCTACCCACATCGGCTATCCGGACGAACTGATGGACGATGGAAAGATTGCCGAGTACTACAAGGACTTGGAGTTCCAGCCGGATAGCAACTATCTGAACACAATCTTGTACATGAACAAATTTGGTACGACAAAAGCATTCAAGAAGCTACGTATGCCGGTCAACAAAACTGATTGGATTAAGCACTCTAAACCAGCGATCGTGAATGCTTTCTACTCGCCGATCGAGAACAGCATTCGTAAGTGAGACACTCTGTAATTCAATGGATCGTCTACTGATCGTAAGTTTCCTATTCACAGAGGTCCCGGCCGGTATTCTGCAAGGTCAGCTCTTCTCGTACGATCGCCCGAATTACATGAACTATGGTGCGATCGGATTTGTCATCGGTCACGAGATTACTCACGGCTTCGATGACCAAGGTAGACAGTTTGACAAGAACGGTAATCTGGTTGACTGGTGGCAATCGGACACCAAGACAGCTTATCTGGAGAAGGCTCGTTGCATTATTGAACAGTATGGCAACTACACGGAACCGAACGTGAAGCTAAATCTGAACGGTATCAACACGCAGGGTGAGAACATTGCGGACAATGGTGGCGTTAAAGAGGCGTACTACGCGTACCGCAAGTGGGCCGAAAAGCATGGACCCGAACCTCGCCTCCCGGGACTAAACCTCAGCCCGGAGCAGATGTTCTGGTTATCTGCCGCACAGACGTGGTGCTCGGTATTCCGTCCAGAGGCGATGAAATTGCGCATCATTACGGGCTTCCATTCTCCCGGACAGTTCCGCGTGCTCGGTCCGTTGAGTAATATGCACGAGTTTGCAAAGGACTTTAACTGCCCCGCGGGTTCTCCTATGAACCCGGAGCACAAGTGTGAAGTGTGGTAGAGAGCAAAAACGCTGCATGCTAACCAAACCGGCTCCGGTCGCTCGGTTAAAGTGGTGCAAAGGACCCCAAGACAGTAGCCTCAAAATAGGAGAAGATCTTCGGATTCGTTACTTAATTTATTTAGTAGTCTGTTTTGCGCTGAGTGCAGCAGCACATGAACGTTCTGAATGAACGAACGCGACTTATAATCGAATACAAAGATATCTCAATTGTTTCGGGGTGTTTCTTGTCAGTTTACCTGTATATACCATTAGCATACCTGCTATACTGCTTACTTTCGATTTAGAAAGAAAGTTGTTAACCGCACC
The DNA here is from genome assembly GCF_943734845.2 of Anopheles funestus. NCBI lineage: Eukaryota > Metazoa > Arthropoda > Insecta > Diptera > Culicidae > Anopheles > Anopheles funestus. Next base: position 46,535,095 of record NC_064598.1, read on the forward strand.
ATTACTCAAGCAGTTTACCATAGTGCCACCAGACAAAAAAAGAGTTCATCAAAACACAACAATCCACGTTTTGGCACAACTTTAAAGGACATAAAGCAAACGTATGCGATATTCAAAGCGAAAACGTATGCGATATGCGGCACGAAAGAACTTATAGTTCATACTTGTAGTATTACTTACAGCAAAAACAACCAGAAGCTATTACATCAGCGCAGCGCGACGACGGTTTAAATTTTTAATTTTTAATTTTTAATAATAAGCATCTTTATCGGGTCAACAACCAGGGCAATGGCGTTTAAAAGTTTATAAATAAATATATATGAATAAATAAAGCGAACGGGCAGTAAACGAGTCAGAATCGACTGAATGATGAAATCGATTAGACCAAGAATCACAAATCATTCGTCGTTCCAAACATAATTTAAAAAAAATCTTTCAATAGTACATACCCTTTTTTGCTGCAAGAGAAGAACATAATCTTCACCTGTTTTTAGACAGTGTGGTAGTTCGTAAACGAAGTTAAAGTTATCGTACATGATATTTGCATCCACTCTACCTCCAGGCGCTGTTGCGGAACTACTTCACGAATCCCACGCTCCAATACGAGACGAATAAAGGAATTGTCTCGCTACCAGTATCGACAGGTGTTTCCAGGGTTCGGTTTTAAGACCAACACTGAACGTCATGTACGACAATCTTCCACGTCTGGAGCTGTTGGCGACGCGTGCGAATATTACAGGGTTTGCTGGTGACGTGGCGTTATCCCTAATCGGGAGGGACCCACAGGAAATCAGAGCCCTTACTACAAGGAACCTGGAGACGATCGACAGTTTGATGGATGGTGTAGGTCTGAACTACACTGATCACAAAGCCGCAAATAGGTCAACTTTTAACGGGGCACACACACGATCGTATCCAGACGCTGAAGTGCCTTGGGGTCGAGCTCGGCCGCAATCAGTACCACAGCTGGCATCTGGAGAAGGTTTGTACCAGGGCATCACGTATCACGAAAGCCTTGACCGCTCTAGTGTCGAATAAGTGCGACCGAAATGACAACAGAAGGAGCACCCTGGGTAACGTTGGAAACAGCATTGTGTGTTACGTGGCACCTGCGTGGGGACGGACGCTTCTTTCGAGAGATCAGCCTCATCTGAAACGTCGAAGCGAGTAGTTCTGCATCCAGCCCTAGCGTGTATTATCTCCCATTCGTTCGTTATAGTAGAAATAATCTATCTCCTATCAATAGTGCGTGAGAGTGTTACCCGATGCGTAAACGCAAAAAGAGAGAGTTACTACGTCCCTCTCGCAAACCCGATGAAGCTTGCTCCAAAAAAATCGAAAGAGACGCTTGAGAGCGAAAACCAGAATGTCTCTGGTGATGCTGAGCAAGAAGAAGGATTCGTAACGGTAAAACACGGGAGAGAAGCACGCCGTCTAACGGTTAATGCTGCTCCAAATGACGGTACGCCACCTGCACCTGCAAACAAGAAGGTACGACCACCGCCTGTGGTTGTGAAACAACCTTCCCTAAATCAGCTTGAAACTGATTTGAAACAGATTCCTGGCGTGGAATATCAATGCGTCGGAATTGGAGTCAAGTTGTTTGTGAAAACAGTGAAGGATTTTCAACAATTGAGAAAGTACCTCGAAGGCAAAAGGGATACAGAATTTTTTTCGCATGATATGCCTAAAGAAAAACCATTCAAGGCTGTCCTTCGCGGTAATCCTTTGCTGCTAATGGATACCCCCGAGATCATGGACGAGCTACGGTAATGCTATGCCATGAAACCCGTTGAAGTTTTTCGCATCAAGCGTAGAAATGAAGACACAGTTTTATACTCAGCCTGCCTATATCTAGTGCATTTTGAGCCAGGCAGCTGTACACAAGAAGCCCCCGGCCGCTGAATCGACACGAATGAAATCTCATCATGTCACCGTTTCAACCGGCATGCAGTATGCCATGGTAGCAAAAATGACATCATACCCGAAACCTCTACCCCATTAAACCATGAGGCTAACAACTTCCACGACGCTGTAACGTTGATGCAGATCTTTTCAACGATGGTTGAACGGCTCAGCACATGCCGTTCCCGTCGCATCGGGGAATCGTCGAATCGGGGAAGACACTACGACTAGGAACCTGGAAAGCACGTTACGTGAGATCGAAGAAAATTCCGCTTGCTGACTTTCTTCGACGCCAAACCATCGACGTCGCACTCATCACCGAAATGCACCTCTAGCCAGACGTAAATTTTGCGTTGCCTGGATATGTTATTAGACGGATGGATCGTCGGGGTCCTTCCACCCGAGGAGGAGCGGTAGTTATCGCCATTAGACGAGGGCTACGCTACACTCAGCTACTTAGCTTTAACACGACCATGCTAGAAACCATTAGTGCAGAAGTCCACTCATCCACCGATGCGATAATGTTCGTCGCGGTGTATTGCTCGCTCCAAGGTGTATTGCTCGCATGATCTTGGTCACGATGCTGCTTTCAAACGCCACCTGACAACCATCACTAGGACACACGTTAAGCTTGTTGAGGGTGGCGACCTGAATGCTCGTCATCGCATGTGGAACAACATGCATTCAAACTGCAACGGCAGACTTCTCTTCGAACATGTCCAGAGGGGTCACTTCAAGGTCGAGTTTCCGGACACCTCGACCTATATTTCGTCTTCATGATCTGGTAGTACACTAGATCTTTTCCTAACTATCGTCGCTATCGATAAACCAAAGACGCTGGACGACCTCAATTCCGATCATTTTTCAGAACTGAGTACTCAGTACTGAGATAGCCTTTGCAGCAAGCCGTGGACCAATTCAATGGCGTAAGGATTATCACAGTATTGTATGGGCACGTTTTGGGCGATTAATGGACGGTAAGATCCACGATACGGAGGTCAATTCCATTGAGGAGATTGACCTTGCGATGTGTTAGGACCAAGCCCGTTACAGGTGAGTTTCTGAACATAGACTCCCACACATTAGAACTGATACGCATCCGTAATCGATATAGAAGAATATTTCAAAACACTGGAGATAGGCAGTTTAAAATACAAGCTGCAACTTTAGCGAGAGTAATCTCCTTTTGGGTTGCTGATATATGAAAACTTTGGACGTGTAGTTTAACGACTGGATGTTCGGTCTCCGTCTTTTTGGAATGTGGCCAAGATTTTTAAGCAGACGCCCAAACCTATACCTCCTTCATCTGTTATGAAAAATACCTTGGTCACCGTTAAAGAAAAATGAAATGCCCTTGCTGCACAATTTGCATGCGCTCATCTACTGGGTGCTAAAATTGTTAGCTCTCTCAAGGCGACGTTGCAAATAGCTTGTCTCAAGCCAGAGAGGCTACCTTTTCTAGGCCTCGACAAGATCGAGTGACCATAAACAACGTTCGATGCACACTGAAGCGGATGAGGAACATGAAAGCTACTGGATTGGATGGATTATTTAACAATCTCCTTCAGAGGTTACAGGTGAAGGCACTCACCTTGTTGACAAACATTTTTGATAAATGTTTAAAACTTGGCTACCTTTCCTAGTGCATGGAAAAGTGCTAAAGTGGTACTCATCCTCAAACCCGGGAAGGATCCTACCTGCCCTGAGAGCTACCGTCCTATCAGTTCACTTTCTGCATTGGGTAAGCTGTTCTTGTACTGTGTTCTTGATCGTCTTCAGGACTGGGCCTCTGAGTTGGACCTCATTCCTTCGGCACAATTTAGCTTCCGACCGGGTCATTCAACTACACATCAGTTGCTCAGGTTTAAGGGAACCATAAAAAACAACAAAACAGCATTGAAATCCACCCCTGTTGCCTTTCTTGACATAGAAAAGGCTTTTGACAACCTTTTCTCACGGTTAACTAATACACAAACTAGTTGGTTTCGGACTTCCTATGCACCTAGTGAGGATTGTTTCTAGTTACTTGGGTGATAGAACATTCAGGGTAGCGTTGGGCTCTGTAATGACTGATCCCTTACCCATACCAGCAGGTGTACCACAAGATAGTCTGTTAGGACCTTTATTGTGTGTGCTATAGACATCGGATTTATCAAACCTGCCCTGCCCTGCCCTGACACGACCATCGCAGTTAAGGGCAGGAACATGGTTGAGTTAACAAGTAGGGCCCAGCTCGGCCTTGATGCTTTTGTCAAGTATGCATCTGGATCTGAACTGGAAAATTAAAATTAATGCTCGCAAAACACAAGCGATGGTTTTTTACCATCGGTATAAAATAAAACTGTTGGAACCCTCTCATAGGAGTAGAGTTAGTGTGGAGGGAAGTTCTATCGAGTGGTCCACAAAATACTTGGGCCTACTGTTTGATTGCAAGATGCTCTTTCGTGAACATGTGCAGAGCATCTTGAATAAAGGTCACATGCTCATTAAGAGCCTGCATCCTTTGATAAATCGTAAGTCCAAGCTTTCATTCCAGAATAGACTGGCAGTATTCAAACAAATCTTTATACCAATGGCTACGTATGATGTATCCGTGTGGGGGTCTTGTGCACAAACTCACAGATCAAACGTTCAGGTCATGCTTAACAAGGTGTTGCGCATGATTTTGAACGTCAGTAGATATACAAGGTGCGTCAATATGTATGAAAAAGCTAGTGTTGAGTCTCTAAACAAAATGATTGAAACAATCAAGACACAATTAAAATCCAGATGTTTAAACTCTTTAAACACTATTAAAAATTAAAAAGATTTAGTTAGTATTAGTATTAGTTAGTGTTAGGTTTAGATAGTTAGTTATAATATTAGTTTCGTAGTTTAGTAGTTTAGTTTAGTTTAAATCAAATTCAAGATACGTATATGCAAACTTAGTGTCTAACTCAAAGTTAGCAAACAATCTAGTTCCTCAACCAAATACAGTGGAACGCCGGTTATCCGTGTTCATCAGGACTCAGCACTTGCCGGATAAGCGAATATCACGGATAATAGGCACAACTCTTTTCATTGATAAATGTTAGTGTTTAATGTGTTATGAGTGGAATTTTCTTTTCTAAAGCTAAATGTTAATATTCTTAGGTGCACTTTGCAAAATTTGTGTTCTATTTGGTCGAAACTTGAGCCAATTGTACCATTTCCTATTGAGGTTTTTATTTCTCGCCATCACCTCCATTTGATTTGCAGTTAATATGTTACACCTATTTCCAGCTACGTTCGAATATCGTGCCATCTGCCTTGAACCGCATGCCGTCTGCTTCCAATCGCGTGCCAGCACTTTCGAAAGCGTGCCACTACGGTCGAACCGTGTGCCACTACGTTCGAATTTGACAGCTGCTTGGATGTTTGTTTGTTGTTTGTTAACATTTTGTCTATTTTTTAGCCGTTTGATGAAAATTGTTGTCAAAATGCAATTAATCCATAATTTATTCGTTTAGCTATCGAAAATCGATTAAAAAAATACAATAATTGCGAATCATTTACCAAAAGTGTTTGTTTTGTTTCGGTACAGCAATCCATTCAGCTCGTTAAATCTCGTAGAACCTCTAATATACTGCCCAATTAAATGTCTTTTAATTCACGCTCAGCTACTACTAACACTGATGTCTGTGAATTGTTTGCAGATCATTTTTCTGGTATGTTTGCTGACCCTATCCGTGACCTGAATCTTTTAGACTCTTTCATTTACACCAAATAACGCTATTGATCTAGTTAAACTTGAAATTAGCAGTGAAATGATTGAGAGTGCATTAGATAAACTTAAACTTTCCTATTCTCCAGGTCCTGATGACATTCTTGCGTCTGTTCTGAAAAATTGTCGAGATTCGCTTGCTCCAGTCCTACCAAGACTTTTTAATTTGTCTCTCTGGACTGGAACTTTTCCTACTCCCTGGAAATCCTGTTGGCTTTTTCCAATACATGAAAGAGGTTGTCGATTGTCTATACCAAATTACCGTGGAATAACAAAAACGTGTGCTTCGGCAAAAACTCTTGAACTATCTGTTTACCCTTTACCCTCCTTTTTTGCGCTAGTTCTTTCATCAGCGTTAAACAACATGGATTTATGCCGGACCGTTCTACTTCCAATAGTCTTATGTGTTTTGTAGCCAAGATTTTCCGGAATTTTGAAGCTATGTTACAAGTACCATATATACCGATTTCCGTGCAGCATTTGATAGTCTTTCACATGAACTTTTGTTAGCTAAACTATCCAAGCTGGGCTTTGTCAAGGCCATAATTGTCTGGTTATCTTCCTACCTAAAGGATCGTCAATGTAGCGTAAAAGCTGGTACTTTTGTAGCTAGATATTTTAACTGTTCTTCTGGTGTTCCTCAAGGTAATGTACTCAGTCCCCTCCTGTCGCTTTGTTTGTAAATGATGATTCTAATGTTTTGCCTCCGGATGGTTATCTCCTTTATGCTTATAATATCAAAATCTTTTATACTATCTCTTCCTTAGATGATTGCTATCTGCTCCAGCAGTATCTTAATTCCTTTTCTTAAAGGTTTTCGTCGAATTTTCTTTCATTATGTCCCAATAAATGTTCTATTATTTCTTTCACTCATTCTCGTAACCCTATTCCTTATAATTACTCTCTCTCTCTCTCTCTCTCTCTCTCTCTCTCTCTCTCTCTCTCTCTAATGACTCACTGGTTCATCTTTTATCTATTCGCGACCTTGGGGTAATACTTGATGATAGGTTGAACTTTAAGCTACATGTTTATGAAGTCCTTTCGAAAGCCTAAAGAACCTTGAATATATCTTTCCCAAAGAGTAAGAACCACTCGACGCATGATTTAATTGCTAATGCTTATCAGCCGAAAATTATAAAATGCATCAGTAATTATTACAAGCAAATAGAAACTCAGAAATAGGAAACATTCGATACATAAGCACTTATGTAAAAACCATGTACACAGTTACAAGTTACAGTATAAAATAAACCAAACCCGTTAGAACGCGGTCAGTTGCCAGTGATCGATCGTGAACTGACAGTTGTCAATGATCAGTTTCACAACTGGGCTTCCAGAACAATTATTTGTGTTATTATTTCAAGAGCATCGAGAGTGCCCCTACCCAAGGTAAGGCCTCGATGACTCCAACAGTAGAAAGGAAATTTAAAGTGTAAAGTAAAGTGAAATGTTTAATCAGAAGTCCGATTAGCAATTAAAGAAAATAAACTTTTATATTACAGGAGAATAATGGCCTAACTTGTAACCACAGTCCAGCTTGCGTATTCTTTCTACTTATTTGGTCTTTTGTCATTTCACGATTTGTTTACATAATGGATGAACTCAAAGATCATTTTATATGTTTTTCAATACTGCTTTACTTAACACAAAAAATAACACATGTTCAAACACGTTTGACTAGAACAGGATTTCCGAATTTTGTTTGCTAAATTGATTGCTAAAAAGAGCTTTGAAGGTCATTTTCGCCAGATCGCTATACCAGAAAGATGTTGAGATTGAGGATCGTTTGTGATACCATCCAAGCCGTACAAATTAGTTCGAATGAGAATCAGAATCTCAGTTGCCACAGAACTTTCGGAGAGCGCAAACGAGTCAACCGGTGTTCCCGGTAACGGAGAGCAAAACCGTCCCAAACAAATAACTGCGCTCCGACAATCCCTACACTGAGTCGGGCCCAAGAGAAAAAGGAGAAAAGAACAACACAAGTACTAGAGGGCAGTAGCGCGAACTACACCCGGTGCTATAAATGCTCGCATCTTTCGGACGAAGCGTTTCAGTTTCTCCTTAGCAGTGCGACCTCACGAAGCGGTTGTACTTTCGCTTTTTCTGTTGTATATCATACACGATCGTGTAATCGCTGAATGTGTGTGTGTGTACGTATTTATGAATGGAAAACTTTCAATATAAGGTACCAATAAGAATTCCGTAAGTGTGGTTAGCGCATCCCTAACTCCACGGAACGGAGGTTTTGTGCAATTGTGGTGGAGAGGTAACTACACATAGAAATCGTGACGAGCATGCAAGTTCCAGTAGATCCCATAGTGTGAAATGTTCTTGCCTGTGCAGGAATATACTATCAAGATAAAGTGAAACTGCCGGGGTCAGTGGTCGTGAGTGGTAGTGAGTGGTTCAATATCTGCAGACATTTTTCAGTTAGAAGAAATGTAGGCAAAATACGAGAAGCAAAATCTATTTTTTCCAATGTCGGAATTCTCACTATCTGTCTATAGATAAACGTATTGAGGGGCAGAACGTTTCTTCGTTTTAGTATTGCTCTAAAAAAACCGGTTTTTTAAGCTTTGAGAAATGAACAAAACACCGAATTTAGAATGAGCAACCTCTAAAAATGTAGGCTAAAGTCTGAAACACGACCCCCCCCACTCACGGCACTCATTTTTGACGTACAGGGTGGTTCCGTGGTTTTGCACCGTGGTGCGCATCCGTAATGGTGATGGTTGCGTACTTTGTTTATTATTGTCGTTCAAAATGCATGTAACGGACAAGCGATCGGGTCCGCAGGTTCAGTTTAGCAAATGCTAATAAACGATATTTCACGTTGCGCATGTGCCGCTTTCTTTTGTGTTCGTTTATTCTCGACTACTAGATATAGAATGAATCAGCGGGAATGTGCTACGGACTGCAAAAAGTGAATTATTTTTTATAATTACAAATGCATTTAAGGGATGCATTAGTTTTCGCGTTAGTGAAAAGTAATTTTAAAAATTCGTTGTGCCATTGTTCCCTTGCAGCGCAGGTCGTGTTCAACATATTTTCAATCATTTTATGCGCAACTTTGATTACCATGCTATCCGGTAAGTTAATTTACATTCTATATTCTATTATTCTATATATACCATCAAGTCTGAGGAGGAGTGCTTATAATTTTTATTATTTATATTTTTTTCACTCGAATATGCGAACTACAATGAATTGTTTTCAGTTTATCAATTTGCTCATCTTTATTATTACTCACATCATTTATGGGTGGACCGAAATCGTTAGATCACGCATTTAAATATCATCCGGTGCCACGCCAAGGTTCGACAGTGCATCTGGCTCAGTCGATTCGGTTTCCACCTGGCTCGGTGCCTTGCTTTCTAAAAGATATTTTCTTTTCATGTACGTAAATGATGACACTTATTTCCTACTCATTGCATTCTTCTCTCTTTGGTTGATAATTACTTTCTGTTCACAAACGCCCCGTAACTGTTCTGTCTGTCCTTCATTTAGCACAATGCAAACTTCAATGCGTTGAAGGCTAAGTAAATGATAAACTTATATCGAATACAAGTATCATTCCGAATAATAAAACCGCGTGTTTCTGCTACCATGATCAAATGATTTCGCACTAAATAGTCTTTTCTCTTGTTGGCTTAACGACCCTCCAGATAATGCCGGCCATTTTTGGCTTGCTAGTAGATTCATTAATACCACGTAGCCGGATAGTCAGTCTTTGCTACGATCCTGATGGGATTTGATACGCTGTTGGCACCATCCTTTTTTTTGTTACTTCATTAGGATGCAACTGAATGCATACTGCAGTCAGCATGCAACGCAAGCAACAGGAAGAGAGTAGTTTACTTATATGACGCTGCAACCGCATCGTATTCGAACCCTGCTGAAGAAGTTTAGTTTTTTTAGATGTATGTTTACGTTTCTCATCGAACTAGTATAGATCTGATTAATATTATAACTAATTAAATGATACATCAAATCCTACGGCGCTACGGATGAAGGATGATCAATATCGACAAGCATGCTGACCAGTTTCAGTGCTAAAGGATCGAACACGTCATGACCGCGACATCGAAGGGGGGATGTGGATCAAATAGAGCAAAGATCGAATGATATGCACTAACTTCTCAGTGATGTGCTCATGGGGATCAAACGCTACGATGCTGTATCTTTCTGCTATCATTGCCATTTGCTCATTGTACATTTGTTGGTCAAACAAAATACGAATTCGTGGCCAGTTAAAACAATTATGGCATAGTATCGAAACCATCAGTGCGCATCGATTTTGTGCTCGCGATAATGGCATTTAATTGTTGGCTACACCTAAACCAGTGAACAAACACAGTTTCGAATAATTTTCCGCGATTCTTGCATACTGCTGTTACGCTCTTCTTGAATGTTTTATCTTTAAAGCCACTTTGGTTAATAAGTGCAACGGTGCATTTTGCTGATTTAACGACAATTTGATCACCGGTTTGTTTCGATTTGAAAAAGTGACAATTGTCTGTGAATGAAATACAATGAGCGAAAGCGAGAGGTTCGTGAGGTCTATTAGGCTATCTCTTTTGTTTAAGGTTGCATCCATCATAAATAACACCACAGTACGCAACCTAATTTTTCAAAACCAAAACAAGTTGATGTGCAAACAAACACGAAGAATTGCATTTTATTATTAGTCTTTTAACCCATCCCAGAAACAGTTTAACAAAAAGGAGAATTATTCGCAAAGCCAACTGACGTCCTTCCAGAAAACGGATGGCGAATCTGATAACAGCTCCTTTGCTTTCGTGCATTTATAGAATGCCATCGAGATCCAGCATATGTAACGATGCAACATTTGCTCCGTTCACTTCGTGGTGGATACTTCCGGGCCTGCAGCATAATCCACCAATCCGTGATCCTGCTTGATCCTCTAGGAAGTGATATTTTGATTCGGCCATCAGCTGTATAAACGCCACGAGCGTTTTCCACCAGTGATAACCAGTGAAACAGTGAAAGTTCAGTGCAGTATAATTGGCTCACGTTTTGCCTCAATCCGTTATCCTGCTTGATCCGTGTATCAGTTCCTCGAGGAAGTGATATATCGCCTCCATCGTTTCCGGCTATGCAGCGCCACCGTCCTCATAAGTAGAACAACGGTAAGAGTTCGGTGCGGCATATTTGGCTCGGTCATATACATCGGGTAGCTGTTCACGGTCAGGTGATTCATTACACCACTTACTTACAGGTAATATGATGTGCGATAGTAGAAAGAACAGAATTGTAATGGATCATATACCCTAATCACTACATTATGATTTTCAGTTCAGCAACATCCACCTGGCTGCATCGATGAAAAACTCCGGCCAGGAAATGAGAAGGGAGCAGACAATGAGACAACATCCCTGCTAGAGACAGAAGTAGCGGAAAAATCTTATCAACATCGTGTAAGTTCGAATAACGTATGTTGCAGCAGTGAGATAGAACAGTTAGATGAACGGTACGTTGTTTCTCTTACAGGCACATCCTGGATCACAGGATGCTTTTCCGTGCAAACACACGATCACTGGATACTATTCCCTACACTCTGCAGACACGTATGCAGGATCAGCATTCTGGTTATTGGCAACATCATCAACGAAAATCCGAATTAGTGTTAGGGTACGGCAATTGTGCGACAATATCCGAACCGCGGACGATTTCGCGATTAGATTAACTTTAGACGTAAGGTTTTAAAGGTTTACTTAAGAGAAAACCAAGCGTAGGGCGTGCCGTGCAAACATTGGCTCTTGAATTTTTCGAAACTCTTCAGACATGGTCGCAAGTTTCTTTCGGAAGAACACCTCGGAGAAAACCAAGTGTAGAGTGAAGCGAGCCAATATCCGTTTTTAAAATCTATCAAGATCCCAAACCAAAAACCAACGACGAAATCGATTCTTAAGTGTTGCGTGTGTAAAAGATGATTGTGCGGAAGAATCTTTATTACAAAATATCTTCCTGATTGTACGCCCTTAATTACACGATAACACCATACTAAAATGAAACCTGCAATGAATTCTTAGACCGATGGTGGTATGGGATCGAGCACGATACAAAACGCCTAGACAGGATGGTGGTTTGCTCTGGGACACGCTAGCAATTCTAACCACTCTATAACTCGATGTGCACACGTTGAGACTACAAGTTAAACCTTTTAGTGGGATTAAAATGTCCCAGTTTATGTATGCTTTTTGCTGCGCAGATCTAAGCCGATAGTGCGGTTGAACAAAAATAGGATAAAGACGTTGTAGGCGGAATCCTGTGTCCCAGGATAAGCAACCTGACTATGCTGACTATGCTCTGCGAAATTTGGCGTTTTCGAAACGAATGCTGAAGGATACGGTTTTTTAAGGCTCCACATTAGTAGTTCATTGAATTCGCAGTGCTCGTTCTGTAAGCTTACCGTAACAATGATGTATTATAACATGTTGCATCTTATGTACTAGTTTTATTACAATAAATTTGTAAGTGTGCGGAGATGCTTGTGTTGGATTTGTTTAAGTTTAAGATGTATATCATATTAGTCCTTATCTAACAACTTGCAGGAAATTTTACTCCTGGTCCCTTGCTCCCTTGGCTGTACGAAAATATTTCTTCATTCGCGTTGCTTATCTCTGCAGATTTTGTATGTTAAGGCTTCACGCGGCGTCGCGTTTCCTGATTGTTCATTTCCGTTAAGCTGCGCGATAATCAATGTTACACTTACGCATGTTCTAGGATCGCTCTTGTAAGCTGTTTGATGGAGGTTGTCGTGTATAAAAATATCATCTAATAATATTATCATATAATAATATCATCAAAAAAGTGGATCATCGCAAAAACAACCATCAACGAACAAAAAATTCAAGAGTGATGATGGCATAATTTTATCTTATGTGAGATAGTGCTTATATCGATTATCATGCAGCTTTACATCAATGATGATTCGTCTTAGGAAAAGAAACACAAACACACATTTCCGTGGAGTAAATGTTGTTTTATTTGTTCGTAACTAGGCTTACTTTTAAGTTTTCATATTGTCCAGTGCGTCGAGACATTCATGCTGCATCGATGCACTAAACATTGACGTCCATTGATCTTACGGCATTTCGGTTATTATTTTACTTTTAATGAGAAAATTCTGTGGTAGTTTTAAGGATCATTGCAATCGTTTTATGCAAACAACTAGAAGCTAAGTTTATAGTTAAGTCAGTGTATAGACCGTTTCTGTAGACATAGAAAGTGTATATTAATTAATATGTTATTGCATAAAATAATAAATAATCAGACATTTAAAAACAATCCTTTGGATTAATTGAACCGTCTGACGGTCTATGATGGGTCGTTCAACGATTTTTCAAGCGCAGTAAAGGTTGGATTATATACCGATACACGTTGAGAACAGTGATCCTTGATTCGGTGTCTTTTGCTATCATCTTTGCTATCACCGACCCTTGCTATCATCTAGTAAATCGAACGTTGTTGCTCTTATCCACTTACAATATAACTACACCTGTTGCGCACACGAAAGTAGCTTTCGGAGCAGCAGCTAGAGACTCGCGTGTACCGTCGCCGACTCTAGCACAATATGAACGCACCAACTGGTTGTTGGAAAATATCGATTTAATTTATCTAAATAATTGAATTTATACCCTAAAAATGCTGACCGTCGTCGGTCACCTAGCAATGCTACTTTAGACCTAAGTTGTCGTTAGTGACAACACCTTCAAGAGCAGTAATATCGAAAAGGATCAAAAAGTCTCATGTTATTTTCGCCAGTTAGTCAATATTATTAATTCTTTTCCCTTTCTCCATTTATGTTTCTTCTTTTCGTTCCGTTTTTTTATTGTAAACTTCCCTCCCTAATCTATATTCCGTTTCTATTCATTAAGTATTTGTTTGTTAGCTTAGGATTAAATTAATTTAATTGTTACGCATAAAGACACAGTGTTGCATGTACCATTGGACCGGTTATAATGCACGGCCTCTTCTTTGGTAAGTACACTTAAACGACCGCACACTTGACCGAAAAAACTGCGCCAAAGCACTAGGAGTGTTCTTTGATGAAAACATAAGCTTTCACGACCAGCTTCACCACATAGCCGCTAAGGATAATCCGTTAATCACACGCGACATAAACGATCCGATCTACGCAAATATGTTGCACTATTCCTTCGTTCTGCCCCGTGGCGGATTTACACTTTTCGGGACCCTAAGTGGGAAAATAAATGTAGCCTCTACCGCCGCTTAGTCCGCGTACCGTTAAATCCGCCACTGGTTCTAATCTTTCTGGAGTCGATACAAGAAAGCTTTACTATTTTTGCAGCGTGTTCCTGAAGCGTACAGGTTGCGTATGATGGACGCTGCGACGGCAGCTTGCCTATCGCATCGACCCGTTGGTTCTACTCTATGGATTCAACAATTACGTCATACCAATTTTCCGCTTCCGTTCCGCGTTCTGAAATTATATTCGGAAAGCATTAGTACTATACTCAAAATGGAATGTTATGCTGTTAGATGCTGTTAAACTCTGTTAAAAATCCTGCTTAATTTTAGTTGTTAGTTCGTTAGTGCGTTACTGAGCTAGCAAGTTGATTTTTTTTTTATTTTTTTTTGTTTTTTACAAGGAGGGGAAACCTTCAAAAGGCACGTGTGACACGTAGTGGGGGATTCACAACTAGAAGAGTTGTGCGACCGCCCTAAAACCTAACTCCTTGAGCCATTTAGCAGAAGCGGGGCTGGCGTCAACCCACTAGCGTACGATCCGTTCCTAAAGAGAAAAGAATCAAATATTAGTTTTACAATGAATATATTCTCGAACATAACACTTTCACTTACCGGATGGTGCTAGCTCTCCTGCCGATCGTTCGGAGGCTGCCGGTGATCCGTGGCGGTGTTGCTGCTCAACATGTTTCGCGAGCGAGCACGTCGATCAGGGCCGCGAAGACGTCCGTCTTGTGCTCTTTGCGGAACATGTGCTCCGCAAAGTAGCCCTCCAACGAACCATGGATATTGGTGCCCTTTTACATTAACAAATTGTACCTTAAATTGTCTGCAAATTTCACCGGTTGGAAAGAAATCCACAAAAGCAAAACGTAGGGATCGATCGCGACCATTTTTCGTAATCATTGTGAACACTGTGGTGATAATGCGTCTTTTTCCGAGTCAGGATATGCTTAAACCGTCGGATGGCCATTTAATCTTATTCATACTTAATTGTTACGGAAATTGACGCGGAATGGAACGGCGATTTTTTTAAAACTTGGTGCTTTATTTGCCAACCAAAAAACACGTTGCGCACATTGCACCGGTTGTTAGCCAGAAAAAGACAAATTTAGATCACCGGGCACATGGACCAGGCAAAGCAAAATGGACATACAGCGTGTAAAATATTTGCGACACCAGGCAGCAATTCACACCGAGGCGTACGCGGGTTTCATGGATCTTGCTGGCGCTGATGGAACCATTGCGCATCTTCAACCGAACAATTTGGCCAATTTGCGTATGGAAGCCCA
This sequence comes from Anopheles funestus, assembly GCF_943734845.2. NCBI lineage: Eukaryota > Metazoa > Arthropoda > Insecta > Diptera > Culicidae > Anopheles > Anopheles funestus. The sequence goes on from NC_064598.1 coordinate 46,550,269, forward strand.
TGTGCTGTAAGAAACATCTTTTCCTACTGCCCGTCGTACCATTGACTCATCATCGAACCTCTCGCGTACGGACACGCATGTTACCCTCGGACAATCGATACATGCGGTCGCAGTATCAAGACACAATAGCCATCGTTCGAGTGTTGGGCAAACCGGACCTTTTGATCGCTGTCACGTGTAATCCGAAGCGACCTGAAATAACATGAAGCCTACTATCAGGGGACCCCGAATCGACACAATATTACCGGGTGTGTTTTTCGGTTGAAGCTGTCCTGCATCACCTTACCATGAGAGCATTCGGCATCGAGGTAGCGCGGATTCACGTTGATCACGAGTGATCAAGTTTCTGAAACGTGGTCTTGCCCATGCTCACCTACTGATTATTCTCACGAGAGCTATGATCACTTTGTGTCGGCCAAGCTTCCCTATCCGATCCGGTAACGTGTGAGCAACTGTACCATACGGTTACCATGCATGAAACATGGACCATGTGGGTCAGCCAATCCTGCCGCACCTGCATGAAGGATGGTAGATGCACGAAGGGATTCCCGGAGCCATTCTCCGATCAGACACGCAGCACGCATAATGGCTATCCACAGTAACGTCGCCGTAGCGATGGGCCAAGTGTGATCAACCTGCACAACCGATGCGTAGTGCCCTACAATCCATGGTTCACGCACAAGTACAATTGTAACGGCAACGTCGAGAATCATGCCCTGGCGGTAGGCGACAATGACATTCAGCAGCAGTTCCATTACACTTCCCATCCATCTTGCAAAATCAGCAGAACGTTCTTTTTTCTGCGCACATGAATCCGTTGCGTGTTTGTTAATCCGCGGTAATCATATCATGTTCGCACGGTTCTTCCAGCTGGTGGCACACGACAACTTTGCCAGAGCGTTGCTGTACCACGATGTTCCGATCTACTATCGGATCTACTGCGCATCAGCAGAAACCGTGATAGGAACCGGGAACAAATCATCGGATCCGTTGCACGCGTAGCGTGCCCGAAACAGTGATCGGTTGAAAGGTATCCTGCAACATGCAGATGTTGGAACTTTGCTACTAGACGGATCACGGATCTCGATATTACTCTTGCCACCTTACACCAGCTCCATTTGCGAAGGCGTTGACCAACAGTTCTTTTTTTAGATAGTGGACCGGGTAAATCTTTTTTGCTTGAAAATATGCTAGCACACACCGTTGCCAATCAGGAAATGCGCTTGCAACCGCAGCAAGTGGCAAAGCAACACAAATGCAAATCTTTTGCAAGCTTAAACGCTGCGTACACGCACTAGTTGTATGTTTTCTTACTCCCCCACACGTTCACTACGTCCTACACAACGTAGGGATGTATAGCGTCCATTTTTATGCGTAAAAAGTAAGGGTGTGCTGTCCAAAACATGTACCGAAAGTTTTGTTCCTAACCCCAAATTCAATGCGCTTGCCGAAGCAAGCACGGGGTATACGAAAAAAACTAACAACACAAGTTTATTGCAAGGAAAACGCATGTTTATGAACATATTCGTTTCACAAAAACACAATACTCATTGGAAATTGCACTGCACTACACAAATGCAACTCATTGCAAGCTTAAACGCAGCGTACACGCACTATTTGCAAGTTTTCTTATTTTCACACGTTCACTATGGCTTTAGACTACAGCAAATTGCGCTGACCACATGATTTGACGCCAGATTAAGAACGTAAAAACGTACGTAACTGACGTCGGTCGATGCCAACACGATGAAATCGGTTCGGTCGCACCAACTCCGAGTAACAAAACATCTTTTCTGACAAAGCTAGCGACTTTCCAAAAGGAAGGATTCGCTGGAAAATGTGCAACCATTTTTAAAGAGACATTTAACTGTTCAGTGCAGTAGTGCTGTTTCGCTACAGGGAAGAAAGAGCGAGTACGATAGCAAAATTTACGGGTGTTGAACACTTTGGTTTATTTCCAAGAAAATAACGACCATTTAATTAAAGTTCAACGTTTTTTAAATATTTAGCTAGGTCGTTCTCATGTGAACGTTTGCTGCTGCACATCTAGGTACAAGTGTGCTAATAGAAATGCATGATTCAAATACAAGCATGGTCACTAAATCCATATGACTTGTACGATAATATGGGTCAGGATTATTTGCAAAAGGCGCGAAAAAGCATGTCACAAGGAAGAGAGAGAGAGAGAGAGAGGGACAGAGAAAAAAAGGGGGGGACGAGGATGGGTAGCCTTAGTCCAGATAAAAACTGCATTATCCAAAAACACACCGTTGGTGTAGCACTGTGTTTCGTTTTCGGATTTTTTTGTTAAATACTTTCCCGCTTCAATTTCCGTTATGGATGTAAAGAACGGAAGTGATTTGACGCTGCTTTTTGAGGATCCGTGGCGCAGTATTGAGTGGCTGCAGCGCAAGGGGCTGCTGAAACGGGATCAGCTATGCCCGAAATGTGGCGGGTCCATGAAGCCGAAGAAGATGACCGGTGGCGACCGCTACAAGTGGTTGTGCCGCCGGAAGGCATGTGCAACTGCTTGCAGTATTCGGACGGGCTCCATCTTCTACGAATCGAAAGGAAGTTTGAAGCAGCTGACGCGGCTGATGTATGAATGGGCCGCCAAATCGCCAGTTAGCCGAGCGATGTCGGAGACCGGCTTGAGTCGATGCGCTGTCCTCGACTGGTATAAACTGCTCCGCAGTTTCCTTTTCGATTTTGTGTTCGACAGTACGTCGAGGCAAATCGGCGGAGCAGGGATGACCGTCGAGGTCGACGAGACGAAAGTCGCTCGCCGGAAGTACCACGTTGGGCGAGTGCGGGAGTCTCACAAGGACTGGTTGGTTGGTGGCATTTGCCGGGAAACTGGTGACATTTTCCTGGAGCGTGTGCAGACCAGGACTCGTGAAGTACTCCACGAGCTAATCCAGCGACACGTGGTCTCCGGTACCCGCATCCTATCGGACTGCTGGGCGGGCTACAATGGGCTTGGTGCCCTTGGGTACGAGCATGCGACAGTTAACCACTCACGCAATTTCGTCGACCCGTTGCAGGGTGATGTACACACGCAACGGATCGAGAATGTGTGGCGGTGGCTGAAGCATTTTCTCCGCCAAAAGGGCACCAATATCCATGGTTCGTTGGAGGGCTACTTTGCGGAGCACATGTTCCGCAAAGAGCACAAGACGGACGTCTTCGCGGCCCTGATCGACGTGCTCGCTCGCGAAACATGTTGAGCAGCAACACCGCCACGGATCACCGGCAGCCTCCGAACGATCGGCAGGAGAGCTAGCACCATCCGGTAAGTGAAAGTGTTATGTTCGAGAATATATTCATTGTAAAACTAATATTTGATTCTTTTCTCTTTAGGAACGGATCGTACGCTAGTGGGTTGACGCCAGCCCCGCTTCTGCTAAATGGCTCAAGGAGTTAGGTTTTAGGGCGGTCGCACAACTCTTCTAGTTGTGAATCCCCCACTACGTGTCACACGTGCCTTTTGAAGGTTTCCCCTCCTTGTAAAAAACAAAAAAAAATAAAAAAAAAATCAACTTGCTAGCTCAGTAACGCACTAACGAACTAACAACTAAAATTAAGCAGGATTTTTAACAGAGTTTAACAGCATCTAACAGCATAACATTCCATTTTGAGTATAGTACTAATGCTTTCCGAATATAATTTCAGAACGCGGAACGGAAGCGGAAAATTGGTATGACGTAATTGTTGAATCCATAGAGTAGAACCAACGGGTCGATGCGATAGGCAAGCTGCCGTCGCAGCGTCCATCATACGCAACCTGTACGCTTCAGGAACACGCTGCAAAAATAGTAAAGCTTTCTTGTATCGACTCCAGAAAGATTAGAACCAGTGGCGGATTTAACGGTACGCGGACTAAGCGGCGGTAGAGGCTACATTTATTTTCCCACTTAGGGTCCCGAAAAGTGTAAATCCGCCACGGGGCAGAACGAAGGAATAGTGCAACATATTTGCGTAGATCGGATCGTTTATGTCGCGTGTGATTAACGGATTATCCTTAGCGGCTATGTGGTGAAGCTGGTCGTGAAAGCTTATGTTTTCATCAAAGAACACTCCTAGTGCTTTGGCGCAGTTTTTTCGGTCAAGTGTGCGGTCGTTTAAGTGTACTTACCAAAGAAGAGGCCGTGCATTATAACCGGTCCAATGGTACATGCAACACTGTGTCTTTATGCGTAACAATTAAATTAATTTAATCCTAAGCTAACAAACAAATACTTAATGAATAGAAACGGAATATAGATTAGGGAGGGAAGTTTACAATAAAAAAACGGAACGAAAAGAAGAAACATAAATGGAGAAAGGGAAAAGAATTAATAATATTGACTAACTGGCGAAAATAACATGAGACTTTTTGATCCTTTTCGATATTACTGCTCTTGAAGGTGTTGTCACTAACGACAACTTAGGTCTAAAGTAGCATTGCTAGGTGACCGACGACGGTCAGCATTTTTAGGGTATAAATTCAATTATTTAGATAAATTAAATCGATATTTTCCAACAACCAGTTGGTGCGTTCATATTGTGCTAGAGTCGGCGACGGTACACGCGAGTCTCTAGCTGCTGCTCCGAAAGCTACTTTCGTGTGCGCAACAGGTGTAGTTATATTGTAAGTGGATAAGAGCAACAACGTTCGATTTACTAGATGATAGCAAGGGTCGGTGATAGCAAAGATGATAGCAAAAGACACCGAATCAAGGATCACTGTTCTCAACGTGTATCGGTATATAATCCAACCTTTACTGCGCTTGAAAAATCGTTGAACGACCCATCATAGACCGTCAGACGGTTCAATTAATCCAAAGGATTGTTTTTAAATGTCTGATTATTTATTATTTTATGCAATAACATATTAATTAATATACACTTTCTATGTCTACAGAAACGGTCTATACACTGACTTAACTATAAACTTAGCTTCTAGTTGTTTGCATAAAACGATTGCAATGATCCTTAAAACTACCACAGAATTTTCTCATTAAAAGTAAAATAATAACCGAAATGCCGTAAGATCAATGGACGTCAATGTTTAGTGCATCGATGCAGCATGAATGTCTCGACGCACTGGACAATATGAAAACTTAAAAGTAAGCCTAGTTACGAACAAATAAAACAACATTTACTCCACGGAAATGTGTGTTTGTGTTTCTTTTCCTAAGACGAATCATCATTGATGTAAAGCTGCATGATAATCGATATAAGCACTATCTCACATAAGATAAAATTATGCCATCATCACTCTTGAATTTTTTGTTCGTTGATGGTTGTTTTTGCGATGATCCACTTTTTTGATGATATTATTATATGATAATATTATTAGATGATATTTTTATACACGACAACCTCCATCAAACAGCTTACAAGAGCGATCCTAGAACATGCGTAAGTGTAACATTGATTATCGCGCAGCTTAACGGAAATGAACAATCAGGAAACGCGACGCCGCGTGAAGCCTTAACATACAAAATCTGCAGAGATAAGCAACGCGAATGAAGAAATATTTTCGTACAGCCAAGGGAGCAAGGGACCAGGAGTAAAATTTCCTGCAAGTTGTTAGATAAGGACTAATATGATATACATCTTAAACTTAAACAAATCCAACACAAGCATCTCCGCACACTTACAAATTTATTGTAATAAAACTAGTACATAAGATGCAACATGTTATAATACATCATTGTTACGGTAAGCTTACAGAACGAGCACTGCGAATTCAATGAACTACTAATGTGGAGCCTTAAAAAACCGTATCCTTCAGCATTCGTTTCGAAAACGCCAAATTTCGCAGAGCATAGTCAGCATAGTCAGGTTGCTTATCCTGGGACACAGGATTCCGCCTACAACGTCTTTATCCTATTTTTGTTCAACCGCACTATCGGCTTAGATCTGCGCAGCAAAAAGCATACATAAACTGGGACATTTTAATCCCACTAAAAGGTTTAACTTGTAGTCTCAACGTGTGCACATCGAGTTATAGAGTGGTTAGAATTGCTAGCGTGTCCCAGAGCAAACCACCATCCTGTCTAGGCGTTTTGTATCGTGCTCGATCCCATACCACCATCGGTCTAAGAATTCATTGCAGGTTTCATTTTAGTATGGTGTTATCGTGTAATTAAGGGCGTACAATCAGGAAGATATTTTGTAATAAAGATTCTTCCGCACAATCATCTTTTACACACGCAACACTTAAGAATCGATTTCGTCGTTGGTTTTTGGTTTGGGATCTTGATAGATTTTAAAAACGGATATTGGCTCGCTTCACTCTACACTTGGTTTTCTCCGAGGTGTTCTTCCGAAAGAAACTTGCGACCATGTCTGAAGAGTTTCGAAAAATTCAAGAGCCAATGTTTGCACGGCACGCCCTACGCTTGGTTTTCTCTTAAGTAAACCTTTAAAACCTTACGTCTAAAGTTAATCTAATCGCGAAATCGTCCGCGGTTCGGATATTGTCGCACAATTGCCGTACCCTAACACTAATTCGGATTTTCGTTGATGATGTTGCCAATAACCAGAATGCTGATCCTGCATACGTGTCTGCAGAGTGTAGGGAATAGTATCCAGTGATCGTGTGTTTGCACGGAAAAGCATCCTGTGATCCAGGATGTGCCTGTAAGAGAAACAACGTACCGTTCATCTAACTGTTCTATCTCACTGCTGCAACATACGTTATTCGAACTTACACGATGTTGATAAGATTTTTCCGCTACTTCTGTCTCTAGCAGGGATGTTGTCTCATTGTCTGCTCCCTTCTCATTTCCTGGCCGGAGTTTTTCATCGATGCAGCCAGGTGGATGTTGCTGAACTGAAAATCATAATGTAGTGATTAGGGTATATGATCCATTACAATTCTGTTCTTTCTACTATCGCACATCATATTACCTGTAAGTAAGTGGTGTAATGAATCACCTGACCGTGAACAGCTACCCGATGTATATGACCGAGCCAAATATGCCGCACCGAACTCTTACCGTTGTTCTACTTATGAGGACGGTGGCGCTGCATAGCCGGAAACGATCGAGGCGATATATCACTTCCTCGAGGAACTGATACACGGATCAAGCAGGATAACGGATTGAGGCAAAACGTGAGCCAATTATACTGCACTGAACTTTCACTGTTTCACTGGTTATCACTGGTGGAAAACGCTCGTGGCGTTTATACAGCTGATGGCCGAATCAAAATATCACTTCCTAGAGGATCAAGCAGGATCACGGATTGGTGGATTATGCTGCAGGCCCGGAAGTATCCACCACGAAGTGAACGGAGCAAATGTTGCATCGTTACATATGCTGGATCTCGATGGCATTCTATAAATGCACGAAAGCAAAGGAGCTGTTATCAGATTCGCCATCCGTTTTCTGGAAGGACGTCAGTTGGCTTTGCGAATAATTCTCCTTTTTGTTAAACTGTTTCTGGGATGGGTTAAAAGACTAATAATAAAATGCAATTCTTCGTGTTTGTTTGCACATCAACTTGTTTTGGTTTTGAAAAATTAGGTTGCGTACTGTGGTGTTATTTATGATGGATGCAACCTTAAACAAAAGAGATAGCCTAATAGACCTCACGAACCTCTCGCTTTCGCTCATTGTATTTCATTCACAGACAATTGTCACTTTTTCAAATCGAAACAAACCGGTGATCAAATTGTCGTTAAATCAGCAAAATGCACCGTTGCACTTATTAACCAAAGTGGCTTTAAAGATAAAACATTCAAGAAGAGCGTAACAGCAGTATGCAAGAATCGCGGAAAATTATTCGAAACTGTGTTTGTTCACTGGTTTAGGTGTAGCCAACAATTAAATGCCATTATCGCGAGCACAAAATCGATGCGCACTGATGGTTTCGATACTATGCCATAATTGTTTTAACTGGCCACGAATTCGTATTTTGTTTGACCAACAAATGTACAATGAGCAAATGGCAATGATAGCAGAAAGATACAGCATCGTAGCGTTTGATCCCCATGAGCACATCACTGAGAAGTTAGTGCATATCATTCGATCTTTGCTCTATTTGATCCACATCCCCCCTTCGATGTCGCGGTCATGACGTGTTCGATCCTTTAGCACTGAAACTGGTCAGCATGCTTGTCGATATTGATCATCCTTCATCCGTAGCGCCGTAGGATTTGATGTATCATTTAATTAGTTATAATATTAATCAGATCTATACTAGTTCGATGAGAAACGTAAACATACATCTAAAAAAACTAAACTTCTTCAGCAGGGTTCGAATACGATGCGGTTGCAGCGTCATATAAGTAAACTACTCTCTTCCTGTTGCTTGCGTTGCATGCTGACTGCAGTATGCATTCAGTTGCATCCTAATGAAGTAACAAAAAAAAGGATGGTGCCAACAGCGTATCAAATCCCATCAGGATCGTAGCAAAGACTGACTATCCGGCTACGTGGTATTAATGAATCTACTAGCAAGCCAAAAATGGCCGGCATTATCTGGAGGGTCGTTAAGCCAACAAGAGAAAAGACTATTTAGTGCGAAATCATTTGATCATGGTAGCAGAAACACGCGGTTTTATTATTCGGAATGATACTTGTATTCGATATAAGTTTATCATTTACTTAGCCTTCAACGCATTGAAGTTTGCATTGTGCTAAATGAAGGACAGACAGAACAGTTACGGGGCGTTTGTGAACAGAAAGTAATTATCAACCAAAGAGAGAAGAATGCAATGAGTAGGAAATAAGTGTCATCATTTACGTACATGAAAAGAAAATATCTTTTAGAAAGCAAGGCACCGAGCCAGGTGGAAACCGAATCGACTGAGCCAGATGCACTGTCGAACCTTGGCGTGGCACCGGATGATATTTAAATGCGTGATCTAACGATTTCGGTCCACCCATAAATGATGTGAGTAATAATAAAGATGAGCAAATTGATAAACTGAAAACAATTCATTGTAGTTCGCATATTCGAGTGAAAAAAATATAAATAATAAAAATTATAAGCACTCCTCCTCAGACTTGATGGTATATATAGAATAATAGAATATAGAATGTAAATTAACTTACCGGATAGCATGGTAATCAAAGTTGCGCATAAAATGATTGAAAATATGTTGAACACGACCTGCGCTGCAAGGGAACAATGGCACAACGAATTTTTAAAATTACTTTTCACTAACGCGAAAACTAATGCATCCCTTAAATGCATTTGTAATTATAAAAAATAATTCACTTTTTGCAGTCCGTAGCACATTCCCGCTGATTCATTCTATATCTAGTAGTCGAGAATAAACGAACACAAAAGAAAGCGGCACATGCGCAACGTGAAATATCGTTTATTAGCATTTGCTAAACTGAACCTGCGGACCCGATCGCTTGTCCGTTACATGCATTTTGAACGACAATAATAAACAAAGTACGCAACCATCACCATTACGGATGCGCACCACGGTGCAAAACCACGGAACCACCCTGTACGTCAAAAATGAGTGCCGTGAGTGGGGGGGGTCGTGTTTCAGACTTTAGCCAAAATGTATTATGTCCACTTTACGGTTGTAAAATTTTGCAACAGGTTTGATGCTTGGATTGCAGTCCAAACAAGTTCTGCTGACCAGCTAGGCTGGCTATGATGCTACAAGTTATTCAAATATATCCTTTTCATATATGCACAATGGTGTCTTTTGATAAATTTTAAACAGATAAAAAAATGTTTATTGCTTCAACTTATAGGTTTAAAAATTGGAAACGAAAATTTATTCCGGAAATGTCCCTGCTGCATGATGCTCCAATAAGCAAGAAAATCCCAAATATCGCTTATGAATCAAACCATAAGTTTCGAGAAAATATCAATGGCTTTTCTTGATAAACGAAGTTGTGAAATGTTGAGTTTTTATAACTTTCAAGAATTTTAAAATATTCACAACTCCTCAAGCAACATTATTTCTTCCATTGGATACAACATTCTAGTTGAGTAAGCAATCTACATAAATCATCACAGTAATATTATTCCGAATTCCACGAACTACGCAGAACGATGATCGCAAGTGTCCCATCATCGATCATATTAATTTGTTTGCTAATCGTTTCCCTAGGAAAGTCATCACGCCACGGGCTATAGGGTAGTAGGTAAAATTGACTTCAAACACTTGTTACACTGTCCGGAGCTTCATTGCATTCAACACCGACGATCTGTATAACCAAGAAGAGCTGAACCAACGTAATGTTAACACCTCTCCGGAATGCCATCGTACCGCCATTTTCAAATACAAGAGGGGTTAAATATATTGTTTGGACTAAGTCGTACAGCGTCTGGTATCCCGATACCAAACCGCACTCCAACGAAACCCCAACAGTGGACAAGCACTTTTTCGATCGCATGCATATGATTCAAGGACAGTTTTGAAATAGCCAGGAAGTCACGCGTCCAAAAAAACGTCCAAAATACTGTCCAAAAAAAGTTTATTAACTAAGCTAAATCACGATAAAATTCATCATTTGTACCGGTACCGGATTTGTACGCAAAAACACGTCTGCCTTTGTTGAGTGCTTGTCGAAGGGTACCTTTATTGCAATCCCTTTCATAATGTTTCGTACTTCCTTTTACTAATACTAATACTTATGATATATTTTATTTTCTACCGAATTACCAGTTCATGAATAAGCGGTATGTGTCTCACACTTGTCTCCCATTGCTTTCTCCACAGAAATCCCAGCTGGTGGCATCGTCGAACCGCGCTGGAAAAGGTTCTTACGCTTATCAGCATCGTTGTGCTGACGGAACGAATTCAAAGTAAGTAAATCTCGAAAAGAGCATAGCTCTACAACAAATAGGGAAAACAATAATGATCACTAATGATGATGGGTAAAATCAAGCTCAAACTATTATACTTTTACACTTTTTTATCTATTTCTATTAAGTGTTCTAAGTAGTACAGTTTCATACTGGGGAAGCATAATAGATTTTACGAGGCAGTAAAAGTGAGCTTTAAAATTCACAGGTAATTTATTGTGAGAAATTGTTAAAAACTTTTTTTTTATAATACAAAGTTTGATCCAAATTAGTTTGCATTCGTTCTGCTATGCAAATTTAACATAATTAAACTATTTGCCTTAGAACTTTGAATGACTCAGAAGCGCAAAGTTTGTATATAAAAAGAATACAACAGAATTGGTCACCTTTTCAACGTGCAATGTCGCAATTCTTTTGTTGCGCGGTTTATTTAGGTTGAGTGTTTTGAATTCTCGGGGGCGGCCCGGTGGTGCATGTGATAAAAGGCGCCGGTCCACACGGCAGGACCAGGTTCAAATCCCATCCGGACCGTCCCACCGTAGCAAGGACTGACTATCCGGTTATGTGCTAAAAATAAGTCTAGTAAGCCAGAAATGGCCGGCATGACCTCAGAGGTCGTTACGCCAAAAAGAAGAAGTTTTGAATTTTATCGCGTGATATACCTACGAACTTTATACTTTATGTGACATATCAATCTAAATCAATGATTAAGATGTTTAGCAAATATGCCACAAAGGGTTCTCCGAACATCCACTTCGCCCGAAACAATGTAGAGTAATCAGCGGCATCGCCCTATTAAAATTTTTAGATTAATGGTTTCATTTAACGGCATGCAACAAATGGTTTGGTTTTTGCTTCACAGATTTCACTTTTACCTTCCGTGTTTATGATATTGATTTTGACTTACAATATATTTGCTTGCTTTCTCACAGGTGAAAGCAGTTCAACGTCAGCTCAACATGTGACCGGTGGAGGTCGTGACCTAGCTCTGTCTAACCATCGAAACTCATACAACGGTGTTACTGAGAAGAGTGTTAAAAATATCTGCCTCACGCCAGGATGCATCCATTCTGGTTAGTATTGATTTGAAACATTGAAAAATGCGATCACTAAATGCTACATCCTTACTGGAACAGCTTCAAAACTGCTCGATCAAATGGACCAGACGGTAGAACCGTGTGACGATTTCTACAACTACGCCTGTGGCAAGTTTGTCAAAGAAACAACCATCCCGGACGAGAAGGTTGCGGTGAGCACGTTCTCTGTGATTGACGATCGTCTGCAGCAGCAGCTCCGATCATTGCTCAGCGAGGACATCTCCGATAATGAAGCGACACCGTTCAAGCTCGCCAAGAACTTGTACAACTTGTGCATGAACAAAAGTAAGTAGATGAAAACAATTCCTTTGGCTCGATATTCGAAATGGTGTCTAATGACAGATGGCGGTATTCTTTTCACATAGCTCGTATCGAGGAGAAGGGAATTAAGCCACTGTTGGACATACTGGACAATCTCGGAGGATGGCCCGTACTGAAGGGAGACAGCTGGGATCTGGATTCATCCTGGTCGTGGGTAAAGTCGGTGAAAGATTTCCGAAACAATGGCTACAGTACGGATTTCTTCTTCGATTTCTCGATCAGCACCGATTTGAAGAATTCAACCAGACGTATCATTGATGTAAGTTTATCAGCGAGAATATCCCCCCTTGGATAAGAATTACCAAAGCTTTCATTTTACGCTTCTTCTTTCTCAGACTGATCAAGCTTCGCTAGGCATTAGCAGAGAGTATCTCGTAAAGTGCATGGAAAACCCTATTGTGTCCGCTTACTACGACTACATGGTTGATTTGGCCGTATTGTTGGGTGCGGAAGAAGAACGCGCCAAACGAGAATTGCTCGATTCACTCAACTTTGAGATGGCATTGGCTAACATTTCACTGCCAAATGAAAAGCGTCGTAACACTACCGCTCTCTACAATCCTATGACGGTGAAAGAGTTCCAACAGCGCTATCCGTACACCGATTGGTTGGATTACTTTAACACCATCCTGAAGGACACCGATATTGCAATTGGCAAGGAAGAAGTTATCATTGTGGATGTACCCACGTTCATGGAAGGGTTGGGACCGCTGCTACAGAACACACCAAAGCGCGTAATGGCTAACTACGTGATGTGGCGCATCACCGGACCCTCGTCGTCATTCTTAACGGAGAAGCTACGTAAACGACAACTGCAGTTCCACACCGCACTGAGCGGTACACAAGAGCAAGAGCCTCGATGGAAGGAATGTGTTGACATTACCTCTAGCAACTTGCGGTTATCAGTCGGTGCACTATACATCCGGAAGTACTTCCGAGAAGACTCGAAGCGTGCCGCACTGGACATGGTAAACGACATCAAGAACGTGTTCATAGACATTCTGGAAAAGGTCGAATGGATGGATGAGGTAACGCGCGCTTCAGCGTTGGAGAAGGTTTCGGCCATGGCTACCCACATCGGCTATCCGGACGAACTGATGGACGATGGAAAGATTGCCGAGTACTACAAGGACTTGGAGTTCCAGCCGGATAGCAACTATCTGAACACAATCTTGTACATGAACAAATTTGGTACGACAAAAGCATTCAAGAAGCTACGTATGCCGGTCAACAAAACTGATTGGATTAAGCACTCTAAACCAGCGATCGTGAATGCTTTCTACTCGCCGATCGAGAACAGCATTCGTAAGTGAGACACTCTGTAATTCATTGGATCGTCTACTGATCGTGAGTTCCCTATTCACAGATGTCCCGGCCGGTATTCTGCAAGGTCCGTTCTACTCGTACGATCGCCCGAATTACATGAACTATGGTGCGATCGGATTTGTCATCGGTCACGAGATTACTCATGGCTTCGATGACCAAGGTAGACAGTATGACAAAAACGGTAATCTGGTTGACTGGTGGCAATCGGACACCAAGACAACTTATTTGGCGAAGGCCCGTTGCATTATTGAACAGTATGGCAACTACACGGAACCGAACGTGAAGCTAAATCTGAACGGTATCAACACGCAGGATGAGAATATTGCGGACAATGGTGGCATCAAAGAAGCGTACTACGCGTACCGCAAGTGGGCCGAAAAGCATGGACCCGAACCTCGCCTGCCGGGACTAAACCTTAGCCCGGAGCAGATGTTCTGGTTGTCTGCCGCACAGACCTGGTGCTCGGTATACCGTCCAGAGGCGATGAAAATGCACATCACTACGGAAATCCATTCTCCCGAACAGTTCCGCGTGCTCGGTCCGATGAGTAATATGCACGAGTTTGCAAAGGACTTTAACTGCCCCGCCGGTTCTCCGATGAACCCGGAGCACAAGTGTGAAGTGTGGTAGTTAGCAAGAAAAGCTACTTACAAACCAAACCAGTCGCCCGGTTGAAGTGGTGCAGTGGACCCCAAGACAGTAGCCTAAAAATAGGAGAAGATCTTCGGATTCGTTACTTAATTTATTTAGTCGTCTGTTTTGCGCTGACTGCAGCAGCACATGAACGTTCTGAAAGAACGAACGCGACTTATAGCCGAATGCAGAGATATCTCAATTGTTTCGGGGTGTTTATTGTTGGTTTACTATTATTATTGTGTTCTTCTAACACACTTTATTCTAACAACAAAAGTGTACAATATAAATATACATAAAATCTGATTTTGCTAAAACGATACCGTCCTCGGCAACGGTCGCAGGAGAAGAGAGCACACTCATCGGCTGGATGCTGTGTCTGGGTACTCACGTCACCAAGTGACCATCGAATGTCACTTGTGAGTGGCACATCAAGCGCGGTAGACACAGGCACCCAACAATTATATATACCCTTTTTTGTTGCAAGAGAAGAACATAATCTTCATCTGATTTTAGACAGTGTGGTGGTGCCTAAACGAACTTAATGTTATCGTAGATGGGAATTTGCATGGGTTTAGGGATACGCCGAAAAGCAAACAACGCATGCATTGATAATTCACACGGAAAAGCTACAGATTAATTTAAATTCCTCTTAAATTTCGCATCATGTCGTGACGAAATGGGAGCCTACAACAAATCGACCGACAGGTATTGTTATGAGTAAGTTTTGCCAAGAATATGGGCAGCAGGAGTTTGCTTATGAAAGGGAAAAATAATTCCTTGCGATCGAGTCCTTACATTTCTTCTTTTAGCTATTTTAAAGTAGATTATACAAACTTTAAGAAAGATTCTCATGCAATGAACCGTGGGTTCTTTCATTTTATCGACATACAAATATTGCTTTATGATATTACAGTGTCATAAACTACAAATAAACAATCGGGAAACTTGTACCGGCCTCTGCTTTAGGGCATGTGTGTCAAAAGTCCGCTAACTACCTTGATTAAAAATTATTTCCAGAATCCAAAAGATTTCAACCATTAGAACCACAAATAGTGATCAGAAATTAAAACGAATTCTACATAATTACATTAAAAAAGCAATAAAGTAAATTCATACAACCGAGCATGCCCGGAATAAGACACAACCCAACGAAAAAAATGTCTATTTAACTGACTTGTATTTAGTCAATGCGGATTGAAGGCAATGAGTCGTCATATTGGAATTTAATTTAAAAAATAATATAATGAAGTAATGCATATATGACCACAATTGGTGCGTATTATTACGAGGGATGGGATATTTACGGCTGACTTCCATGGGATCGAGTTTGACACCCCAGGTTTAAAGGTTCGGATACTGTGCACGTATAGATTGTAAAGCAGCTTGCATGAAACTTGCATGCAGCAATATTGTAAAAACATCGCAGTGCTACGAAATCAATTCTATGATACGAAATCAATTCAATTCGAAATAATTCTATCAATTCTATTCTAGAAATTTAAAACTTCGTTAATACAAACCATACTATAGTAAACGTATTTAAAAGCTCATTATTATTATTTGTTTAACAGTTTGTTTTGTAACCATTGATTTATCGAACACGCACATCACACAATGTGTTTTAATTTGAATTGATGAAGACAAAATTGGCTCCTTTTTCAACATAATGTCTTACCTAAAAGACTATTTCCTAATCTATAAATCCAAAACTGGGTGAACGGGACCCATAATAAGTTTATTCTCATGTGCGAAGTTTTATTTAACAAGTAATATCACAGAAAGAACAACAATAAACTCTTATTTCATAGGATAATCCGCCATTGACTACAATAAAGCAAACGGTTTATCACACCACCATGGTCGTCCGTCAGCTACTTTGAAACGTTAAATATGCTGTAACATATTCATTCCAAGAGGAACAATAGCACAGTTTAGCATATTTGATCGGTCAGCCGATGGGCACCGATGGCTACCGGCAAAAGTTCAGTAGAACCATTTCCAGTTCCCGAATAGGTCAACAGTTACTCATTAGCAACGAGACGACCACTCGACGTTATTAGTTGAACGATCCAGTGCACCAATTATTTCATTGATAATTACGCTCGCCAAGAACCGCGCAGCACCGACCGGTTGTTGGTGGAAAATTATCCCGCGAACTATTCCCCAGACCGCACCGAATGTCACCACACATGGTTGTCCTTTCGAGCCAATTGCCGATACCAGGAGGGAAAGGCTAACGGGGATTCTTTTTAATGCCGTTAGCGAAATTATCAGCTGATCATGAAACAATAATTTATCGAACAATATATGGAGATGAGATGAGAAGAGAACAAGATAACAACTGGTATAAACATACAAATGAAAAAAAAACTAGTTTCACAGCTAAGGCGACCGATCGAAGAAGGTGGCAGATCGGACAGGATAAGTTTGCTGATGAGTCCAGATCAAACCAGATCAGACCAGCACAAAATGGACGAAAGAAAGTACCGACCTCTTTTCTTTTCTTTTAGTTTATTTTAGTTTATTCCGTTTTATGATTCGTTTCACATAATCTAGAACTTAATGTCAAATTTGTATTACTTCTCTTAAAAAAAAAACAATATTTAGCACATACAAATGTACGTCTGTATATGCGGCTGTATATGCCTCAAATGCGTCTGTATATTTTATTAATAATTTAAAATATGATTCGAATGCAATTTAAATTATTTCAATTTAGATTACCATTAGTATAACATCAACATGTAGCAAAACAACTTGCACGCAATATTTAACTCAAGAACAGGACTCCCATTTTTTAATTTGCTGATCGCCCAAAAGAGCTTTGAAGATCATCTTCCGCAATCCTACTATACCAGAAAGATGTTGGGATTGAGGATCGTTTGTGATACCATCCAAGACGTACGCATCAGTTCGGGTGAGAGTCAGTTGCCAGAGAGCATTCGAAGAGCGCGAACGAGCAAAGACCGACCGACCGGTGTTCACGGCCACGGAGAGCAAAACCATCCCAAACAAACAACAGCGCTCCAACAACCTCCCTGTACCGAGTTGGGCCCAAGGGAAAAGGGAGAAAGGCACAACAACGACGTAAAGGAGAGGTGGGGTAGGGCGGGGTGGTAGCGCGAACTCCACCCGATGCTATAAATGCACGCAACTGGCAGACAAACCGTTTCAGTTCCTCCGTAGCAGTGCGACCTCGCGAAGCGGTCGTACACTCGCATTTTCCGTTGTGCATCATACACGACCGTGTATTGGCTGTGTGTGTGCCTGTGTACGAATGTGTCTGTGTGTGTCTGTGTGCATGTGAGACTTTTTTAAAATTCTTCCAACGTGCGGTGCCCATTAGCATTGCGTGAGTGCGTTTCACGCAACCCCAACTCCACAGAACGGAGCTTTAAAATATTGAGCTTTCGTCCACCACCGGCGGTTGTGGTCTGCTGGTCGCGGCATAGCACAACAGCATTGACACCAAAAAATTATCTTCAGCACCACCCGACGACACAGTGTGCCGATTGCGTGTGATGACCAGCGGGTGGCATTAGGAGTGATAGGGCGTGAAGGGCATATAGGTTGCAGCAGATCCCGTAGTGCCGGCACCGGAATACGCTATCAGGACAGGGTGTCGTTAAATTTCCGACTATAAATTGGGGCGTCTGGCTCACGTGGCTGTGATTCGCCAAGTGATCTGCGGAAGAATAAGTGAAGATCGGTGCCGTAGCTGTACAGCAACACCCAACCCAAATGACCAGCAATACGATGCAGACGGTTATCAAGTACGTACCACCAATTGTGAGAATTGTACAACTTCTTTAGAAATTAGATCTCCTCGACTTGTCATCTTGCTCATAAAAGAGTCTGATCGCTGATGATGTACTAATGCTAGAAGTGTTTAATTGACCTGAAAAAAATGGTGATAATGTGTTGAGTGTAAAGTATGCTAATCGAATGTAAACCGATCACTTGCGGGTACCGATTGGTTATCCATAATTCTTCCTACAAGCCATAAAGACTTGTCGCTTGTTTTCTTTTGAATAGTTACTCCCTTTTCTTCCCACTCCCAGCACATGCATACACATTAATGGGCCATTAGGTTGCATGTTGCATGCAAAAAGCCACCGAGGCGCACTACAATACATCGAGCATAACATTTTTGCCGAAAGACAAACCATCGACAATTTCCTCATGGCCGGAAACGCAAGGTTCGCTCCTTCCGCCCGGAACCGTCCGATTACTTACTGCTCGATATCTGAACACCTTTTAACCGCCATCAGTGAAAGTAAGCGGCAGGTTTGAAGATAACAAAAAAAATAACTCCACACACAAAGGAAACAACAAACAAAGTGTACACACACGTTGTGTTTAACAGCAGGCGAGTGGAATGATAAACTACACAAATCAAAAACCACGATCGACACAGTCGTGTGGAATTCGGTGCAAATTGTGCCGTGCTATTACGAAACACGCGCGATTGGAAAAAAAGCTTTCACTGGTACGGGAAGTCCGGTCAGCGGGAGTTTACTTGACACGCTTTTATTGTACAGTGTGCAACAACCGATGATAAACGATAAAGTACCCGATGTTCCGGTGGCCAATGTTAGTAGTTACCTTCCCGCTTCTCCACCACTGGAGAAACCGTTTCGTCATTTATTGGCGCGAAAAGAAATGTTTTACTGGGTGTCATCAAATAGAAAACTCAAATACGGTTCCTTTTTTTTGCTAATTCACCGTAAAGAAATAAAGTTTAAATGTGTGTTGAGGGTAAAACCAGTGTAGTGACCATTAGTAAAACGAGGAACGATTAGCTTCTGAGAACTGCACTTAACTAGGCTTATGTACCTACTTTCAATCATTCTTTGCACACATTTCTTGGTTAGGAATAAATTTGATCAAGCCAGGTGAGGCAAAAATTTATGTTTCTCACACTCTACTGGTGGGCACTATTTGTCGACAGGAAAATACAACAAGTGGAAGAGTGCGTCTTCGTTTTGTGATTGCCCTCTGGTCAACAGTATTGCCCTTAGGCAACCGGTTTTTTAACCTTTGAGACATGAACAAAACGCTGAATCTTAAATGAGCAAACTCTCAGTATGTCTTCGGTCCAACTTTCGTGAGGAGTTTTGTATGTAAACTTGCAACAGATGATGATGTTTGGATTGTGGTCTAAAAGCGGTCTGCTGACCAGCTGTGGTGTTAACGATTGTCCCTTCCATATGCACACTACATGGTGTCTATCGATTGATTCCAGCCAGCTTAACTACTGTGTACATCTTCGCAAGCTTGAATCGAGTGCAGTGCTCTGTAGTATATCTCGTTTTGTATGACTCACCTTCGATAATTGGTATTTCGCCATGAAACAGACTGGTTTGTTACGCATTCGACAAGAAAACTTCGACAAATGTACGGGAATCCATCAACTGCTAATTAACTTACAGCGCGGTATGGTTTTAATATGTAAATAAGGAGTTCTATCTTTGTAAAGTAAAAAGGAAAAGTTCTCCTTATTGTAACTAGGTTGGGGAACTTCTAAATGGAAAATGTCTTGGACTAGGAATTGGATGACATATAACCCTATATATGATCGCAAGCACTGTTTTGTCTGGAAAGTATGTTTTCTCCAAATGATATAAGAAAAACGTAATTTAAATAAAAATCTATTGTTTTAATCTTCTAGAACCAGTTCCAAAAACGTTCCAAATTTCTTGGTGCATGATGCTCCGTTAAGCATGAAAATCTCAATAATTGCTTATGAATCAAACCATAAGTTTCAAGAAAAACTCAATGATTTTTCTTGATAAATACGGTTGTAAAATGATGAGTTTTTATAACTTTCAAGAATTTTGGAATATTCACATCTCCTCAAGCATCATTATTCCTTCCATTGGATACAACATTCTATTTGAGTAAGCAATATACATAAATCATCACAGTAATATTATTCCGAATTCCACGAACTGCGCAAAACGATGGCCGTCAGTGTCCCATCGTCGACCATATTAATTCGTTTGCTAATCGTTTCCCTAGGAAAGTCATCACGCCACGGGCTGTAGGATAGTATGTACAATCGGCTTCAAACACTTCTCACACTGTCCGCAGCTTCATTGCATACGACACCGACGATCTGTATAGTCAAGAAGTCGCTGAACGGACGTAGTGTTAACACATCTCCTGAACACGATCGTGATCCTCAAACAGGAGAAGCCTAGAATATATTCGTTGGATTAGAGTCTGGTGCACCGATATCAAAGCTCACTCCAACGATAACTGAACGCACCGATCAGTTTTTCGATCGCATGTGCATGATTCAAGGATGGTGTTTTGATAGCCAGGAGACATGCGCCCAACAGACGCAAGTTACTGAACTAAACCAAATCGAGATGAAATTCAACATTCGTACGAAGACCGGTTTCTAAGCCCTGCGAGGAAAGTCAGGTTTTTCCCGCAACTGTACGGCAGGTGACCTGTGTTCGCGGTGCCGCCCGACACGTTTGGACACGCGTGTCGAAATTTATTGAAACAGATTTTATAAAGCAACAACCAGACTAAAATGCTTTTGCTTTTCGACTCACCATTCTCACGATAGTAATGAACCTGACAAGCTTTCAAAACCCACTTGTCTTGTGTGAGCAGTTCACATTGTACACTCTTCATTTCATTACGTTATTAAAAGAGTCAAGAAGCAATAGCAACAAAAATTCAAAGTATTATGCAATTCCCACACCGAAATGACTTCACCTCTGTAGTGGTGGATACGGATGGGAGCATCTCAAGCTGCTGTTATTACCAATAAGAGTTGTGTAGACATTTCGAACGTCGAAAGGAAGTATCTGCCGTCCACCGGAAGAGTTTGTGCATTCAAAATTGAAGGCCTGAGAAATGTACATCAAACTCGGTGTAGATCAAAACACCATTCAAGGTGCACTCGAAAGTAAACCGCATTCAGTTGATTGTTATTTTAAAGTAATGCAAATGCAAGTAATGGGGAAAGTAATGCAAAGAAATGAGATGCAGCTTGCATTTTTGTTACACCATGGCTATTTGGTGTGCTAGATTATAAGCAAGAGAGCTTCTTCAGATGTTTGTGCAGCATTGTCGTAGTAAATGAGTGTACATTTGCTTTGTGACTCGTTGTTTAGTTTCCCGGTTGCAACACTACGCACAATGGAACTGGGGATGTCCCATGCGAAACTGCAAACAATTTGTAGCAGCTGAAACAAATAGCACCGGAAGGTTGTTATACTGATGCCGACAAGCGGGTGTGAAAAACATGGCGGATAGATACATTTAAAATGGTAACACTGCTAACGTCACGCCATCGGCACCTTTCTCCCGGACGCTAGGTTTCTGTATACCGTACATTGAACTATGATTCCCAGGGTGGATAATACACGCAGCAGTGCGAAAGTGAATTGCTAGTGTATCGTCACGATCACGCAATACGATCAACTATGGGTCGTTCTTCGCTGTTAATCATTACCATATCAATTGAGTCACAAACCTCTGGGGTGATGAGTTAAACCTCACCTGCTTTAGGCGTTCGTCCACTAGAGGTCACACTAAATCAAGCACGCTAGTCCGAGATCGTTTCTTTCCAACGCAGGGTTTTAGGTGCCATGATGGGGCAAAATTTTCAAACAATTTTTGCCGACCATATGATGTTTCGCGCTTCATACTGGTAGCGAAGAATAGCTTGTGGCAACTTTACGCCGGTCGACAATTAAGCAACTTGATGATCATATTTTTTTTTTCGAGTTCCATCTCTCGATTACTGATGGCGTAGTTTTTTGAAGGTTTTAATCATCACTGATCCATCATCACCCGAAAACAGCGGTAAAAGAGCTTGGGTAGCGTTTTAATAAACCGCGTGCTGTTCATTACCAACGATCGTTTGATGTGCAAAACAACTGGAGATTGATCACTGGCAATCGGTTTTGCACCGTAACAGTAGGAAGGTTGGCGGTGCGGTGAGCATGAGTTGCGAAAATGGTTACCGCGCTGAAATAAAACTTCATTTCTGAATAGAATTACCCGCTTTTACCCAGTCGAAGGTTAAAGCTCCCCCGAGGTTGGTGCTGCACAAGAAGAAGTGAGCAAGCAGCTTCCAACAAAAAATTCAAAAACTCCCGCATGCAGATTTGGGAAATACTTCTTCCCAGCGTTCGATCGGAAACGGATGCTGTGACATTCGCCTTTCCCTACTATCTCTTCCAAACGGTACACCTTCCCTGGGCCCGATGATGGATGGCGGAAATAATAAATATTGAATTTAAGTATTGGTTCAAAACGTGTGTTAGTGCAAGTGGAAAGTTTTTCCCGCGCTGGTTTCTGGTTTGTATCTAACCATTCCCAGTACATGCTCTCCGCTCTGGTCAATTGACCGAACCCTTCCCGGATTCACTAACAGTACTGCAAAATCGGTATGGCGACAAGATGCGAGGTTCCCGTTCTTTGAATATAGTTCACCATCCCATTCCCGATACTGCCGGAAACGGAACACACCGCAAACGTGTGAACATCGTGAACGAAGACAGTCTGTAACAAGTAGGTCCTTTCGATGATTGATTGAGGAAATGATTAATCTATTCGGATTCGGTAAGGAAAAATGTCGTCGTACAGTTGATGTGTTTATGTGGTGCAAACATTGGCCTTAACCCGTGCGCATGAATCCAGAGAATCCAGAGATTGTGTATGTTATGGTTTTTTTTAGTACGATGGCACATCATGAAGGCAAGCTGTTAGTACATAATTCTAACACAAGGTACGGGGTGCTGTAGGTGGCATTGAGGAGATCCCCTAACTTCACAGAATGTACAAACAAGCGCACTGGCTATGACTAACAGGGCCGTTGTAAGTGGTGTAAATTCACCAAAAACCACTTTGCTACGACCTAGATATTAAAGAGCAAAAGAATATCGTTCGGTTTTGTAGTTACATTATTGGTCTTTTTTCCATTCCCCAAAGATAGCGCACCTTGCCTCATTGTTAATGTCTTACTTTAATCAGGAGTGGCACATTCTCCCTGTTGCTATTTACGATACACACCCATCTAAACCACGGGGAACCAATTCTTAAAAGCGTCATCGTACAGTTCTGTTCTGTTCCGAATTTCTTTTCTTTCGCAAACGAACAAGGCTTTTGCGTATCACGTTACCAAAAACTACACCGAATGCGTGACAAGGCCCACTATCACCGATGTGGAATGCATTCCGGTGCTGTAAATTGCACCGCCATCGTAGACTGCCCCAAGCAACCGCGTGAACTTCGAAATGGATCGCTTGCATGACACCGGCCCATAACAGGGGTCATCGTGGCCCATTTCGAACATGCAGCAATATCCCTACCGGAAATGGCCAAACCGGAACCACATTCACTCCAGAGATCAAATCGCTATCACAGGCAGGGCTCAATCGAAGTGACTACTTCGCCCAACCAGCACGTTGCACGCTGCGGATAATGAGATCCTTCCCATACTATCCCATGCTCCCGGGAGTGCAGAGGAATATGCCGGGAAATGCGGCAAGGAATGTACGCACGCAACGCGGATTGGATCGTGGATTAGTATCGTTAGGTGTATGGCAAAACATTACAAACAAACCCATTAAAGTCACACGGTGAGGTGAACCACTCCTTGACACATGGTCGAACGGTGCCGTCTGAGGTGCGTTCACGCGATGAGTCTCTTTGCATTACAATGAAAGTTACCCCTGAACACCCGTAGTGACAGTGAGTAACAACACTAACAATCGCAATGTACACCGTCTACCGTCCCCGGTGTCCTCTTTGGAATGCATAATAAACCACACAAGGTTCCGCTGGGATCGAGCGGTTAGACGAGGAAGCAACCGGCACCGGTAAGGGACACCAAGGGGCAAGGACAAATGCAATATATACACGGGTTGATTATCCTTCAGGCTTGCATTTTTGATGCGACTCTCGCGCGCAGTTCCACCAGGAAGGACGTCCCCACAATAAACCGTCTGCCCTGCATTTTAAGCTGTTTCATAATTCTATTTACTCTTTAGAACAAAATAAACACCGCCAAATGGTGGGTAGAACATGGAGAAAGAAAAACAGAGGGTACCTCTAATTGCTTGGTACGCAGTACCAATTCCTCCATTGCAGGAGTTTACTACAGGGAGATTTTTTTGTTGACGTGTGTGGTAACTTCATAACATCGGGTGTCATTGCTATTTAGTTCCTTGTGCCATAAGCCTTTAAAGACACTACAGACACTACCTGTTGCAATGCGTAAAGCGAAGCTTCATACCAATCATTTTGCCAACCAAATAAAAAAAAGATCTACGCGAAAACACATACAGAAGAAGCATTTCAAGGCTACCTAAGCGCCTAGAGCGCACGATTCTTCAGGTCCACGCGGTCCACAAAAAATAGGATTATCCATTATGTGAGGTAATACTGCTACTTTGCCACGTCACGTTTGTATGTCTGTTCGGCTGTCTGACGTTTTTTTTACTATTGATGAGTTAGCAGCAATACTCAACTTGGGATATTACAAGCGCCCCGCCTGAAACGTTATCGCCTTTACTCCAATCTATGTACCTCATGATGTATTGAGCAGACGCACACACATCTGTTTGACCTTTTTCCTTAAGCGCTTGAAGAGTTTATGGATTAGCTCACCATTAAAATATGTGATCTTCTTCGCTGATCAATGCATAATAATGATGATGATCATCAAAATTGTCATCTTCATCAAAGAGTTCGCTACAAAATAAGCTGACATTCCGCTGGGTATTTCTACCACGAAAACATGTATTCAACCTCGTACTGTCTGCTTCTATTTACTGTTCAGTTGACGCAATACATACGTTACCCTACACACGCTGATAGAACGAAACGTGATAGGGTTCTAGGTTCAGCCTAAGCGACAACGTCCTAATTGTAGCATTTACTGAGCAAGTTGTAACTCTAACCGCATGTCACACGTAGATGTACCGAGCCGTCCATATCGGTGCCCAATTACCAGCCTCCGTCTGCGCCTTCCAAGCACCCGCGATAAGTAGTCGAATCCGCGTACGGTATTGTCCCTGCGGCGCATCAAGTTCAAGGAAAAGCAATCTACTTAAGGCGCTCACATTCTCACCACAGCTTAGCCCACGTTCTGCCATGTGTGACATACGACCAAAAGGGCAAGACAAGGAAAATGGCCAACGGAGCGGTTAGGCACTACAAACGGGAACGATCTTGTCAGTTTACAAACAAAACCCGAGCTGCAATACGAGTGTTTCTTATCTATATCAGCAGCGTGTTACCATGTTTGAGTACTTACGTTTGACTTCTAAAGGGGGGCCTCACCGTTCGTCTGACGAAGCAGATGCATTGACGGTTGTTCTGAATTCATCTAGCAGTGCGAAATCTGATGTGCCACGGTGTAGTTGTGGCCAATCGTTCGACCGGTATATCGATCGTCAAAAAGCTCGCGAAATTAGTCAATCAATTTGTTGCGTGTGAGAATTTAGCAATTTGCCGTGCATTCGGTAGGGGTACCGCTCTCGATATCCATAAGTTCGTCACGGTCGTCTAGGTCCGCGGGTGTGCTGAAGCTGACGCGAAGTGGGTTGCAGCTGCGGTGTTTGTACGTTGTTTGCATTGCAAACTCATCGATTCGTGCCGTGCGCGGCTGATGATTGTTGGCCCCCCCAAACTCTTGGTGGAAAGTGAACCTGTGGTCTATTGTATAAATCATTGGCTCAATCACCAAAGGTCGATCTTGGTAGACCTGTGGACAGTCCGTTGCAGAGGTAGAAGGTGCTGGCAACACGACATCACGTCCGTAAGCGTGTACGTCGTCCGCACTGCCAAATGGTACAAATTGCACCGATAACCTTACGGCCAGTGCCGTGCAGCGTGACAACCTTTAGCGTAGCGAACGGGCAGGGCCAAGGCACTTTGCAGCCAACCGAAGCGGCCATCAAGTGCCGCGTCAGGGCATGACGACGTCACGGGTTTGCAACTCCCGTAATGTCCACCACTTGACTGTTGCTTGTCCAGCACGTCGGTGAGATTGTTAGCACACACAAAAAAATATCACGCGGCACACACATCGAAAGTCCCAATCACAACTGGAAGGGCAACACATTCAATTAGCAAAGTGCATTACAAACGACAATAAATCTCGGACCAGTTACAAAGATGCGGCCCGCGAAGCAAATGAACGCGATTGTCCCTGGTGATTTTCACTCAAGACAAAATGCGGTCTCCCGGTCAAGGGTTAGCGCTTGCGTCGCCGAAGGTGGCGTCATTGAACGGACGGCAGAGGAACCCATAATAATAATTATCAATAATCGTAAAAATGCTGCCAACGTACGGTGGGAGGAAGGTTCAATCCTGCCGTCAATCTGTTACGATGTTGCGCACGAAGCACAGCGGCTAGCGGAAGCCAGCTCGATCGGAAACTAAACATTAGACACTAGGGCCCCACAAGGGCCATTAGCGTCACACTCAATGAAGGTGGAAGTGATGGGGATGTTTGACCCCGCGATGTAATGGGAAGCCTATGTATCGCGTACGGCTCGAAAACCTCGCGATTGGAAATGGAATGGAGAGAAAATGTTTCGCCCTGGCCGTTGGTGCTGGGTCCGATGACATTAACGACGAAGTCGTTTGTCTAGTGTCTAGCAAATTTTCAACCATGTTGCGTGAATTTCTTTTACACCACTTCCTTATACGGGTGTTTCGTGCCACCAGCGGTCACACAGAAACCGGACACTTATGGGATCCAAAGACGTGCTATGCAGAGTGGCAGCACCACCTGCATGAAACTTGCCACCCATGTCAACGACACCACAACCCGCCGGTGTAATAGTTTTGCATTTCTTTTCGGAAATCAAACCATTTTCCTAACTATTGAGGATCGAGAGATCGATCGGATCGAAAGTCTGACATATGTTTCGCCCAGTGTGGTCGGGCATCGTCATGCTTCTACACCAATCATCCGTGCAACCGGTTCGCAGGTAATGGTCTATGCGGTGTCCATCGTAATCGTGCATGAAAATATGTTTTCACCGCGATGGAAGTATGCGGTACCATTACGTAACCCTTTGCGGAACTGGTCAGATATGATCGGACAGACGGTGGACCGATAATATCGTACCCATCACAAGTAACCCGTAGGCGGTGGAAAAATATTGCATAAATTTTAATGAATGATCGACAGAATATTGTAGCATTTACAGAATTGTTTAGTTATATCTAAATAAATCTAAATAAAACGTTGTTGTTCTAGGCCAATCATCATAAAATGAAAAATACATGCACTAGATAGCACAAAAATTAATTATGTCTCGCTCGGCTAACTGCTTTAAGCACAATTTGACTACCGAAACTGGCTTTGTGCTGGCCACTCTAGAACCGAAAACACAAAATCGCGCATAATCGTGGTCAGGTGTGACGACCTTAATGACTTCAGTTGTGGATTTTGTTTTTTTATACTCAGTTATGGGTTAATGCAAAACGGCTATACAAACATTTTGACGCACTCCAGTGCTTTCATTTGCAAATGATAGTTTTTCATGTATTAAAATAGTTCCTTTATTTATTTTACTTCAATTCCCCACTAAATCGTACTGCAAACAGTGCACACCCCGCTTCCGACAGTGTAAACACACATGCGACACTAAAGCTTCGTCCACTAAATGTGTCCGCACACAACGGTTTGTAACAGTGCTTGGGATCGCTGCGAGTTCCACTTAAACGAGTGCACATGCGACGAACTCGCGTCACTTGCCACCATATCCGATGTTTAGATGTACCGTTTCGCACTGTTTATATTACGTCGGTCGTGCAGGGTGTTTAACGATTTCGTTTCTACACTTAATCAGTAGACGGAGCGATATGAGTTAGGGCACTGCCTGAATGGTAATTATTTTGCCTTACTTCCGCCAAATGGTCATAGCAATTTAATAAAAAATGAAACACCAAAGTGGATACTGTTATGGTATGTTTTGGTTTAATAACATCCTGAAAAATGTTCACCTTGTGAGACACGTTCTGTCGACATAAACCGATTGGCGTTAATTTCCATCCGTCCTTTCTCGTGATCGCACCAACATTTACGATCGTCCCAAACGAGCAACTAAAGTAACGGATTTCTGCTGGGATATTCTGGTACCCTGAGGCAATTCAAAACACCCCGGGACAATAGCCGGCTCCGTTAGCCAGACTTAACCCGTTTAACCGAACTTTCAAGCTTTAGTGTGCAATCTCATGCAAAAATGGGAAAGGAGAAAGGCTTCAAAAATTGACATTTTAAGCTGTTTCCGATTTAAACATGCAAAGATATCCAAAAAAAACCTCGGACAGCACTGCACGGTATAGAACTTTCCAACATTTTTTGGGGTCAGCAGCTTCTTCCGTGCGTTCTGTGTTCGCATCTTCCTGTTTCGGGCACCGTTATACCGTGGAGGTGTGTGAGTGCGTATTTGTGTGTTTCACGTATTTTATGTTATTTGCTGCTCCGTACCCTGCGCTGACTGATGCTAAAACCAGTTCCATGGTACCGCTGAGTGGCATTTTCTATTTTGTTTTGCTAGATGGAAACTTTTCCTCGAGAAAGAACGGTTCCGTTCTAAGATGGACGAGTGCAATATCCCACTGGTTGTGGTGCCGTGACCGGGGATGATAGCCAACAATGCCTAGGCATATGGAGTTGCTTTTGGAATTAATAGATCAGTTGAATGATCGCTCTTTTGTGATCTATTATTATTGTTAAATATTTCACTCTCTTCCAATTGATCATGCGTCGACCTCGAACTGGCCAGAACGAATAACAATAGTTCAGAAAGAATCCACCCAAAAAAAAACAAACAATTTTTTTGCTAACCAACGCTTCAATCATACGCCCCAGCACATTTTCGCGTGCTGATCAACCGTTGGTTAGTAAACTACACAACAGCACATGATGGTACTCGAGGAACTGCGCCGAGCGCGCAACTCTATTTTCGACCCCGACGACATCCCGATCGGTTACGAGCGGTTCAGCGGCAAGTAAGTTACACATGGCAGGCTGAAGATGTATTTCATTTGTTCCAAAAAATCCGCTGTGAATGCAAGGGAAGTGACTGAACGAAAAAAACATAACAGGTGGGCTCGGCCTACACACATTCGCGACCTTTTTCACAAGATACAGTTGTTTTCAAAACTAAAACGATAACACTGACACCGGGTTTACCGCCTCGGGTTGGCGTTGATGCTTACCAGTGACACTGAAACATTTTGTAGGGAAGGTAACCTACAAGGAGTGACCAAAAAAGAAGGGCATGTTTATTTCTCCTGATTTATTAAAACAAAATATTGCCGAGCTACAGACGAAATGCTGACCAACTTTCTTTCGTTTGTGGTTGGTATCAGATAAAAAACTAAACCCACCAATTCAGAAAACGCAATACTTAACGTTTGTGGCTTCCATGATCATGACACAACCATCGTGATCATCTCGTGCAAAACTGCATGGTTGGTGTAGAAAGTTTCATTCATCTCTATTCCATGGTCATTAATAATTTTGGAGGATGAGAACGATACTATTAATACTGCAAGTAATATGGGAACAAAAATTCTACAGTAAGAATGCTGACTGCCGCTGACCGAGTGCGTGTATAACAACACTTCAGAACGACGTGTGGAGGCCATGCGGAAGAATTTCCATTTTAGTTTCGTCGCATGTCAGCATAAACAACTTTTTACAATAAGCATGTAAAGCACACACACAGAGTTTGTCTTGCGTTATACTGATGCGGTGGTTGTACATCAGCAAAGGTCATCCTGGTGTATCATAATTACTGCCCATTCATTTGTATCACCCGACAAAGACCCTGTGGTATTTTAGGCACGCCGCGTGCGATAAGACACCCAGAACAGCTACGGCAGTAAGCTTGGTTGCCGAATCCTGTCCACGATTAATAAGATTCTTCCGACCTGTTTAGTAGTATGTGTCTCACACTCGTCTCCCATTGCTTTCTCCTCAGAAATCCCAGCTGGTGGCGTCGCCGAACCGCGCTGGAAAAGGTTCTTACGCTTATCAGCGTCGTGTGCGGAGTAGCCGTGGTGGCGTTAATCATATCGCTGCTCACCGTTGTGCTGACGGACCGAATTCAAAGTAAGTAAATCTTGAAAGACCATAACTATAGGACATATAGGAGGAACAATCATGATCGCTAATGATGATGCATAAAATCAACTTCAAACTACGTATTACAATTTTACGCCTTTTTTATCTATGATATTTCAATTACGTGTTCTAAGTAGTATAACTTCATACTCAGGAAGGCAAAATCAGTTTTACGACGCAGTAAAAGTGGGCTTTAAATTTCAATGGTATGTCATTGTGAGATTTAGTTAAAACCCTTTTTATCGAAACACAAAGTATAGATCCAAATCAGTTTGCATTCATTCTACTATGCGTTCTCACATTATGAAACAATTTGCCACAACTCATAAATGCAAATCATGTGTATAAAACATTATTTAAAAAAATGGTCACTTTAACGGTTCTCCAAACAAAGGATCACTCTCCCCAAAAACAGTGTACAGAGCAATCTGCGACATCGCCATATAAAGGTTTTGAGGTTAATCGTTTTGTGCGCACATACTTTTGACGGTTTATTGTCCTTTCCAACCGGTACGTGCGTTTTGGCTGTTTGTTTGACTGTGGCAATGATCTTTAAAATGGTCATCGCACCTACCGTGTGCTCTGTGACGCTCGTTCATTAGCACTTCCGGTTGAAAAGATCTTTTAACGGCGTGTGCAAATGGTTTGCAATTTTCCTTAACAGATCTCATCTGCACCTTCCATGTTTGTGTTAGTGATTGTGACTTACAATATATTTGCTTGCTTTCTCACAGGTGAAAGTAGTTCATCGTCAGCTCAACCCTTGACCGCCGGAAGACGTGGCAAGGCACTGTCCAAGCATCCCAACGCATACAACGGTGTCACTGAAAAGAGTGTTGAAGATATCTGCCTCACGCCAGGATGCATCCATTCTGGTTAGTATTGATTTGAAACACTTAAAAAATGCGATCGCTAAATGCTCCGTCGTTACGTGAACAGCTTCGAAGGCGCTCGACCAGATGGACCAGGAGGTAGAACCGTGCGACGATTTCTACAACTACGCCTGTGGCAAGTTTGTCAAAGAAACAACCATCCCGGACGAGAAGGTTTCGGTAAACACGTTCTCTGTGATTGGCGATCGTCTGCAGCAGCAGCTCCGATCACTGGTCAGCGAGGACATCTCCGATAGTGAAGCGACACCATTCAAGCTCGCCAAGAACTTGTACAAGTTGTGCATGAACAAAAGTAAGTAGAAGAAAAACAATTCTTTTGGTTCGATATTCGAAATGATGTCTAACAGATGGCGGAATTCTTTTCACGCAGCTCGTATCGAGGAGAAGGGAATTAAGCCACTGTTGGACATACTGGACGTTCTCGGAGGATGGCCCGTACTGAAGGGAGATAGCTGGGATCTGGATTCATCCTGGTCGTGGGTAAAATCGGTGAAAGATTTCCGAAACAATGGCTACAGCACGGATTACTTTTTCGATTTCTCCATCGGAAGCGATTTGAAGAACTCAACGCGCCGTATCATTGATGTAAGTTTATAAGCGAGAACATCCCCCATTGGATAAGAATTATCGAAGATTTCATTTCATGCGTCTTCTTTCCCAGACTGATCAAGCTTCGCTAGGCATTAGCCGAGAGTATCTCGTGAAGGGCATGGAAAACCCTATTGTTTCCGCTTACTACGACTACATGGTTGATATGGCCGTATTGTTGGGTGCGGAAGAAGAACGCGCCAAACGGGAATTGCTCGATTCACTCAACTTTGAGATGGCATTGGCTAACATTTCACTGCCAAATGAAAAGCGTCGTAATGCTACCGCTCTCTACAATCCTATGACGGTGAAAGAGTTCCAGCAGCGCTATTCGTACACCAACTGGTTGGATTACTTTAACGCCATCCTGAAGGACACCGGCATTGTGATTGGCGAGGAAGAAGTTATCATTGTGAGTGTACCCACGTTCATGGAACAGTTGGGACCGCTGCTACAGAACACACCAAAGCGCGTAATGGCTAATTACGTGATGTGGCGCATCAGCGGATTCTCGTCGTTCTTCTTAACGGAAAAGCTACGTAAGCGACAACTGCAGTACAGTACCGCACTGAGCGGTAAACAAGAGCAGGAGCCTCGATGGAAGGAATGTGTTGACATTACCTCTGGCAGCTTGCCGATATCAGTCGGTGCACTATACATCCGGAAGTACTTCCGAGAGGACTCGAAGCGTGCCGCACTGGACATGGTAAACGACATCAAGAGCGTGTTCGTAGACATTCTGAAAAAGGTCGATTGGATGGATGAGGTAACGCGCGTGTCCGCGTTGGAGAAGGTTTCGACCATGGCCACCCACATCGGCTATCCTGACGAATTGATGGACGATGGAAAGATTGCCGAGTACTACAAGGACTTGGAGTTCCAATCAGATACCACCTATCTGAACACAATCTTGTACATGAACAAATTTGGTACGACAAAAGCGTTCAAGAAGCTACGCATCCCGGTCAACAAAACTGATTGGATCACGCACTCTAGACCAGCGATCGTGAACGCTTTCTACTCGTCGATCGAGAACAGCATTCGTAAGTGAGACACTCTGTAATTCATTGGATCGTCTACTGATCGTAAGTTTCCTATTCACAGAGTTCCCGGCCGGTATTCTGCAAGGTCAGTTCTTCTCGTACGATCGTCCGAAGTACATGAACTATGGTGCGATCGGATTTGTCATCGGTCACGAGATTACTCACGGCTTCGATGACCAAGGTAGACAGTTTGACAAGAACGGTAATCTGGTTGACTGGTGGCAATCGGACACCAAAACAGCTTATCTGGAGAAGGCTCGTTGCATTATTGAACAGTATGGCAACTACACGGAACCGAACGTGAAGCTAAATCTGAACGGTATCAACACGCAGGGTGAGAACATTGCGGACAATGGTGGCATCAAAGAGGCGTACTACGCGTACCGCAAGTGGGCCGAAAAGCATGGCCCCGAACCTCGCCTCCCGGGACTAAACCTTAGCCCGGAGCAGATGTTCTGGTTATCTGCCGCACAGACCTGGTGCTCGGTATACCGACCGGAGACGATGAAAATGCGCATCACTACGGGCGTTCATTCTCCAGGACAGTTCCGCGTGCTCGGTCCGATGAGTAATATGCACGAGTTTGCAAAGGACTTTAACTGCCCCGCGGGTTCTCCCATGAACCCGGAGCACAAGTGTGAAGTGTGGTAGAAAGCAAGAAAAGCTACTTGCAAACCAAACCGCCTCCGGTCGCCCGGTTGAAGTGGTGCAGTGGACCCCAAGACAGTAGCCGCAAAATAGGAGAAGATCTTCGGATTCGTTACTTAATTTATTTAGTCGTCTGTTTTGCGCTGACTGCAGCAGCACATGAACGTTCTGAATGAACGAACGCAACTTATAGCCGAATGCAGAGATATCCCAATTGTTTCGGGGTGTTTCTTGTTGGTTTACTATTATATATACCCTTTTTTGTTGCAAGAGAAGAACATAATCTTCAACTGATTTTAGACAGTGTGGTGGTGCCTAAACGAACTTAATGTTATCGTAGATGGGAATTTGCATGGGTTTAGGGATACACCGAAAAGCAAACAACGCATGCATTACCTTTTCCGATGGATAATTCACACGGAAAAGCTACAGATTAATTTAAATTCCACTTAAATTTCGCATCATTTCGTGACGAAATGGGAGCCTACAACAAATCGACCGACAGGTATTGTTATGAGTAAGTTTTGCCAAGAATATGGGCAGCAGGAGTTTGCTTATGAACGGGAAAAAAGAATTCCTTGCGATCGAGTCCTTACATTTCTTCTCTTTGCTATTTTTAAGTAGATTATACAAACTTTAAGAAAGATTCTCATGCAATGAACCGTGGGTTCTTTCATTTTATCAACATACAAATATTGCTTTATGATATTACAGTGTCATAAACTACAAATAAACAATCGTTTTGTACAACAAAATTGTGGGCTTGTGATATGAGTTGGGTGTGAATCGATCGATGACTTAAATGTGATTTCTTTCTCGTTACAAGCAAAGTATCTGTAAACTCAAATCCAAACAATATCACATCTAAAGCATCTATAAACTATTCTCATTTTGCACTGTTTTGTATTTTATGCCTTCCAATGTCCAATATTGTTCCAAACAAAAAAGAAAGAAAGGTAAACGTAACTAAAGCTCCGTAACAGACAACATTTGCATTTTTACGGCATTTCATAACATTACCGGTATGTACCGCATAGAAGGGAGAAGGAAACATTTGACTTATCTCTATCGAACTTGAACACATTTGGAGTCGAACAACAAGACGGGTTAGCTACTTCACCGGAAAGATGCTAACCACATGTAGTTCCGTTAACAGCTGTTCTTTTTTAAAATGCATTCTGTCGAACTGTGTGGATTAAGGTGGGCTCGTTCATAGGAAGTTTAATATAAATCTCCTACAGTAGAACGATACGCCCCTTCGGGATGGATGCTAGGAAATGGTGGTATGTTGCAACACCATTATTTTTCCACAACGAATGTTTCGTAACTGTTCCTGTGTCACAATCCCCGCTCATTGCCATTGATTGCATCTAATGAGCACCATAATGGGATCGTTACTCGGGAACGAAATCGAAAGTTCCATCCAACCCATCCATCACCGATTATTATAGCTCTTTCTACTAACTCCGGCTAGTGCCGGTAACTTTTACTGTGTCAGAAAACCCTTACCACCTGTGATGGATTTGTGATCGAGTTTTTCCTGTTCCGAAAGCCAAGCCATTTTCTGTCGATGCTGGCGAGCGGCTGCTTCACACCGATCTAGCACCATCTGTTCGGTGAGGATACCCTCTTCCGAGGCGTAACACGCCGCTTGCCAGGATACACCGAGCTTCGAGATTTCACGACCAGACATGCCTTCACACAGCTTAGCCATTTTACTACACACAGCACTATAGTCCCACTGTTCCACTTTGAAGCGTCTGAAAGAGAATTAGGCGTTGTAGTATTCTGCTGTCCGGCAATCGATACTATTTACTTACTTCTTTCCTTCAGCGGCAGGTTGTAATACGAATTTGTCAAAATATAAACGTATCAAACGTTCCCGTTCCTCTAGCCCGGGCAGCGTGAACTCCACCATCTCGTCCAACCGGTCGTTTATGGCGTAGTCGAATTGTTCAGGAGTGTTAGAAGCCAGTACCAGCATAAACCTTGGGTTCTGTTCACCAGTGCGGTACAGGAACGCATTCAATGCCGACCGCATATCTTCGGATATTTGTTCGGATGAACGTTTGCGCAAGAATGCATCGGCTTCGTCGATGAACAGCAGCAAACCACGCCTGCTAGTGCTGGCCCAATCGAACACTTTGTGGATGGCTGTCACTGCTTCACGACCCATTGGACCGACGTCACCACCGGTCATGATGGCGTAGTCCATACCGGAGTGTGTTGCGAGCCGCTTGGCAAACATGGTCTTACCAGTTCCTGGCGGTCCGTGCATGAGGATATTCCGATACAGACCCTTATTGTTCTTGGTATTCTTCGTCGCAATTGCGATGTCCCGCAGGCGCTCTTCAAGTTTGGGTTGCAAAACCACACCTTGTAGAGCATCAGTTGGTTTGTTCTTCAAGCGTTTCACCGTATCGATGGGATGTTTAAGCGCTTCCAATAGCGAAAAGCGCGATGTTTCGTTAACCAACGATGGTTTGCCTATCCGTGCCTCAACATATCGGGCCGTCACTCCCGTTGCACCCTTTGCCGTATAAACACCGAGCGCTAGCAGCGATAAACCACCGACAGTTGTTACCACCTTATTCCAATCGGTTAACAGCGCAGTAGCACCCTGTCCCAGCACGGATCCCGCCGTTTTAATGCCTTCCATCACAGTAATTCGATTCTCTTCCGCCTTTAAACGAATTTGCTCTAGCGTGAGGTCACGGTTTTCACGATCTACTTTTGCTTTTGCCCGCAATTCGGCCTCCAACAGCTTCATCTTATTCTTCTCACGTAGTTCCATTTCATGCTCGATCGTCTTGCGGCGCATCGCTTCCTGTTTCGCTACGCTTTCCTCTTGCTTGCGGAGATTTTCCTCCTGTACGCGCTGCTGTTGGGAAAGCTGCTCCTCGTAGCGTTTCCTGGCCAGCTGATCCTGATACTGAGCTCGCTGCTGTTGCTGCTTTGTCTCCTCAGCCAACGTCTTTCGGCGCTCTTCATGGTCCACACGTTTCTGTTCCACTTTGGACGTTTCTATGTGAGCTTCATATTCCTTCACCTTGGCCATATACTCCTGCTGGCGAGTACTTTCTTGCATTTTCGATAATTCCAGCGCTTCGCGTGCATGCTCTGCGGGAGATTGGAAGAGGTAGCAGATAAAACATTATAAGAGGTACTACGATTACGCAACATTAAGGAAAACTTACTCGATCGTTCCAGGGTGCGTGCAGCTTCGGCTGCCCTTTCCAGCGCTGACGAATCGAACCGATAGGCCTCCATGGCTTTCCGCTCGGCTTTGGTAAGATTAGAATCACCTGCCATCTGACCGGCGCTACCGGCCGATGAGGGTGGCGGCCCCGGTGGTTCAGGACCTCCATCACCGCCTGCTTGTGGGGTTGCTTGGCTTTTATACCCGAATAACCACGACATTGCGATAGAACTTTTGTGCTTTCACCTCTAGACAATATGCACGTAACGTGTTTTAATTTGTTTCGTAAATGTTTCGATAGTTCGATTGATATTGCAATGTTCCGGGATGTGGTCACGAAAATGTGCTTCTTGCTCCGGGTTGATATTTTTATCTAGAGTTTTGAATTCTGTCATCGCGATAAAGCTGTCAACTGATTGCTGCTGTCAAAAATGACACTATAAACTTAATTTTCCTTCATTTTGTGATTTGTTATTTGATGAATTAAAATTACATAAAAAGGTATGCAATAATCACTAAAATTTTTACTCAAACATAATTTCGCCACAGGCACAAAATTTATCATCAGCGTGCAACATGTTCGCGGTTTGATTTTTGATTTCGGAGAACTCGATTTCAATCCGGCGGGTCTAAACCAATTCCACTCGCAGAACAAGACAAACAAAACAAACGCATCCAAGTGGAGTTGAAAAAGTGCAGCTTGGCGATTGTTTTGAATTGTACACAGGTAATTTTCAATTATTTCTGGCGGGGTTTCATCCTTCTTTTCAACGCACACGTTATCAGTCGTACATTCACCAATGGAAGCTTCTTCTTTAAAATATGTTTTCGATCTGCAGCACCTAAAGCAAAATTGGCAGCAAAGATGACGAAGCGCAATATGTGGGCTTACGACGAAACACTCGAGATGTTAAACATAATGCTCGAGCAAGAAAGTCTGAAAGCTATGAACGGTAGACCGTTTCGCAAAGACAAAGCTTTCCGTTTGGTATGTGAGGAAATGATACAGCGTGGCTACAACACCAAAGATCCAAAACAGATAGAAAACCGATGGAAGAATCTGAAGAAACGATACGTGGACCTGCAAAAGAATTCTGATCTGGGCGAAATTAATCAATTTCAATACTATGATGAGATCGATGTCTTGATGAAAGGAAAACCACCAGCCACAGAGTCAAAACTATACGAATTAACCATCGCAAGAGGTATGGTGACCAGTTCGGTCACTTTTTTTAATTATCTTGAGCATCGCAGAACAGTATAATCACTATAATCCTTCGTTTCCAGTTGAATCGAAACAAAACTTAGCCACAGAGGATGTGCTTACCAAGACGACTTCGTCCCCGATTCCGGAGGATTCCGGGGATGATAGCGTAAGAAGTGAGGAGAACGATCGAAAGACTGCGTTAGATTCGAAACCACAATCTGCTAAATGTATCCCAAGACGTTCCCAGCGCAGTAGAAAGCGTCCAACGTATCTAAGCGACCTAAGCGAGACACCAAAGACAATTGTACCACCATGCAGAATAACTACAGAAGAAGAAGCGTATCGAAATCAGAAAAAATTAATCGATTATCAGTTCGGACTATACAGCAAAGCGCAGGAGGAGTCGGATCAAAAGTTTCTAAACATGAGTCGACAGATGCTAGACGAATGCAATGAAAGGTTTCAATCGTTCTTAGACAAGCTTGTATCAGGCGGAGCAAGTACGTCGGGATCGTAATACTCGAAAATATGAAATGGTCTGCACAGCTAAAGTTTAAGTAACAAGAAGCTAGGCCAGTCAGAAAGTAAAGCAAAGGCAAGAACAATACGCCTCCTACACGCAGGACTGATTGTTTAGCGATAGCAAATTCGTTTTTATGAACCCGCCATGTGGCAATGCTGTCCACAAATTTTGTTCTTCTAAATCATTTAAAACACGGATGATATGCTTGATTTTGAAGTGTGTTATCATATAAGCTGCATACTTTATGGAAACTTAAATTGTTTAACCGAGCTACAGCCCGTTTTGTATCTCCAATATTAACTACATATACTATTTTCCTTTCAAAATTGAGCATTATTTCTAACAAAAAATTAATAACTAAAATCGACACAATATAAAAACTTTCCATTGAAACACGTGAGCAACACTAACGTAAATGGCACTTCGCTTACTTTTTGTCCACATGCAGCTGGATCCATGGGTGGGTGGCCACATTTTCCAACGGCATACGGTTGGCAGGATCTTTAACGAGCAATCGCGAAATTAAGTGAGCAGCTGCCTTCGTCACATCCGGCGGTACAGTGTACTGCACTTTCATAATCTTCCGGTACGTTTCCTCATAAGTGTTGGCCAAGAATGGTGCCTTTCCGCACAGCAGTTCGTACGCCAGCACGCCGAGACTCCACAGATCTACGGTTTTGGTGTGCGGTTGGCCTTGTACCATTTCCGGCGACAGATAATCGAGCGTACCGCACAGTGTGGTGCGCGACGATGTCGGCTCGTGCACGGACCATCCGAAATCGGCTATCTTTAGCTCACCGCCATGTCCCAGGAGTAAGTTTTCCGGCTTAATGTCACGATGTATAACGTTGCGTTCGTGCAGATAGATCAGCGCGGATACAAGCGAGTACACGTAGATGGCGCATCGTTTCTCGGGGAACCGTTTGCCTGGCTGCTGCTGCTGCTCCTTGAAAAGTGTACCACCCGGTGCGTACTCCAAGATGAGATAAATTCGTGACTCGTCGTGAAAGTATCCGTACATGCGCAATATGTTTGGATGACGCAAATGGGATTGAATTTCGATTTCTCTTCGCACCTGATGCTCTATGCCCTGCGCGTGTACCTAGCCAGTGGAGAGTAGAAAGCTGTTAACGGTTTGTTCTTGTTTCAAGTGCAGCATTTTGCTTTTGGAATACTTACCTGCTTCTTAAAAAGAACCTTCAATGCAATGACAAATTTCGTTTCCTTTTCACGAGCAAGATACACATTTCCAAACTTGCCTCGACCCAACGGTCGACCGATATCGAAGTTGCTAAGTGTCCACACCTTTTTGGTAGGTTTTTGTGGTGCAGTTTGGTTAGTTTCGTGGTTGGTGGCTCTCGGTTGTCCAGCATCCGGTTTATCACTGCTGGACGGTGTTGTATCCATTGGTTCCGGTTGGCATTCTTCAGTCTTTGAGGTGGTTGGTTTTTCAGCGGCTGGTTTGCTATTGCTAGCTGCCGTTATTCGTACTACAGGTGGTGGTAGCTGCGGAGCTTTGAACACTCCCATGCTTTGTCCTTCCGCTACCTTCCCGACAACTTTTGATGCGTTGGCTTTAAGCGCTTGGTTTGCAGCAACCGGTGCGGCAACCGTGGTGCCTTTTTTCCCGAACAACGTTCCCGAATGGGATGCGATTGTTGCGCCCGCAGATACCGATGCCGGTACGGTGAATAATTTGCGATTCTCTTTGTTGCACGCCATGTTGAACCAAACTGTCGAGCAAAACAAATACGCGA
This sequence comes from Anopheles funestus, assembly GCF_943734845.2. Taxonomy (NCBI): domain Eukaryota; kingdom Metazoa; phylum Arthropoda; class Insecta; order Diptera; family Culicidae; genus Anopheles; species Anopheles funestus. The sequence goes on from NC_064598.1 coordinate 46,590,403, forward strand.
GGCAAACAGCGTCTAAAGCTGAAGCCGCAAGAAGTGCTGAAATGATATCTTAGCTGATGATGGTATTAAGGCACACTATGGTGTAAATCAGTTCTGAATGCTCGGAAATGCGATTCTTTTACTTTTAGGTGGCAGACGTGCGAAGAAGTAAAAGCAAACTGTTGTTCTTTAAACTCTGTGGGAACTTTAATTTTAACGGCTCGTTCTGACAGCTGCTTTTCGCTCTACGCGAGCGAAATTCGATATTTTCGAATACGATCTAAATTTGGTTTCGTAGTTACCAAGGTTTTCAAATGTAGCGTTAGGTATATAACAACCTTATGGGAAATTCATCCACCTGTTTTAGACCAAGCGAAGCACTTCGAACATTGTTCGAACATGAAAGCTTTCGAAGTCCGTTGAAAAAAAGCTCCTCGCTTACGTAAGGGTCATTACGGTTCTCCGTTCCACGCGTCGTATGATGCCAAGCAATAATTTAATAATTAGATTACCCTTATTTCTCATTTCGTTTACAGATTTAATACTCGTACTCAAACATTTCTTTTTACTGAAGATCATAATATGCAAAGTGTACTTTTTTGCGCGGAGTAAGGAAACTTCGGGAACTTTTGAAACTTACTATACAGGCACAGGCGCAGAGGGCTTCAGAATCTACCATAACCACTCACGGTTAAATGGCCACAATCTTGCACACGGAATCTCTCTGTCACCAGACATTTTAAGTAAACAGGCGTGTAGAGCGAGCACCAAATCTTTTTCTTACACCCATAGATGATCAAAAATTCCTTTTGTAGCGTTATTTCTACTTCACTTATACGAGAATTGATAATTTTGGATCGGTTTTCTTCCCTCGTAAATCACGCTGAAACAGTTACGTGTGAAATAGTTGTATTTATTGCATCTTTTGCATCTAAGGATACATAAAATATAGCTTACAAATTAATCTTTTTTTCCTACGATCATTTGTATACCTAAGAAATAAAACCGAAATGTTTTATTTGTCGCACATCTTCAACCCAGTTCACGATAGTTCCCCATACGGTGTATGTAGTTAGAAAGACATGCATACATTAAAGCATGAGTAATCTAAGCCATACTTCATTTTCTTAACGATACGAAAAGAACACACAAGAAAGTTTTAGCAATTGCTTAAAAATCATAGCAAAATACAAAGTAATTTTTCCAGTAAATTTTCTAAGCAGAATATTAGCATTGACACCTACTTTTTGTAAACGTAATTTCAATCGCTAAAATTTACCATTTTTCACCTTATTATTTCCTATAACCATAACCTTCCTCCTACAGTTTACTGTTAGTACTTTTGTGTTAGATGAAATTAAAAACACAACATAATCAAAAATAAAATTAAATCTCGCTCATCGTGCCGGGTGGTCCCATAGAGCCGTGCTAAGCGTTCGGCCAAAGATACCACATACTATGGGTATGAATAAAAAAAAAGCTAAATCGACCACCACGTATCGTATTTTTCAACTAAACTAGTAAAAATGAGTCCTTGCACTACACTAGTGTTGACGCAAAACAAGCGATTAGATTACACAATTGGCCAACGAAAAAGAACTCTATCTCCGCTTCACAGATCATCGTCCTCGTCCCATTCGCCTAGCAGTGAACTAACTTCCTTAGACTTGGAGGATGATTTGTCCTTATCGTCCTCATCATCAACACCTTCATCCTCTTCAAGTTCACTGGTGGTTGGCTTCGCTTTTGCCGCCGCTTCACCACTTGCCGTTCCATTTTTCTTAGCACTCTTCGCCGTACTGCTTTCCTTTGCTTCTGGTGACTTTTTCGCGGCATCTTCTTTTTGCTTACCATCATCGCCTTCGCGCACATCTGCTTTCTCGTCCTTCACCGGTAGGGATTCCTTTTTAATGTCTTTCGCCTTTTTGCTTTCACCCTCACCGGTTGCAGCCTTCCCGCCAGTTACCTCTGCCATTTCCTTCTCCAGATCCGCCTCTTCCTCGAGCTCATCCAGCTTGGCCTCGTTGTTCCAATCATCGAGCAATTTGTCGATCTCCTTTTCCGAGATCTCTTTCTCGTCGGCTGACTTTTTACGCTCCTTGATGGCCGATGCTTGCTCAACGGGAGAAGGTTTCTTTTTCCCTGTCGCCGCCGTACCTGTCTCCACTGTCGCCTTTTTGTCTGTGTCCAACTTTGACGCTGATTTAGCAACAGCAGTAGTAGAAGTGGTTGATGGTTTCTTATCAACAGTCACCTTTTTGGCGGACTTTTCCGAAGCTTCAGCGTCCGCCGGAGCGACGGCGGCAGGCTGATCGTCTGCAGTATCCTCCGACCAGTCACCTTCCAGCTCGGAAATCAACTTCAATTTATCCGACTGCTGGCGATCTTCCGAGTCGTCCAAATCGTCGTCCTTCGCTCCTTCGGTCGACGTGTCGGGAGCTCTTAATTCTTCCTCCAAATCCAACAACTCATCCTTGACGGCTTGCTGTAACGTTTCGTTCGTTTCCATATCCACGTCGTCCATTGTGTTGCCTTCGTCTTCATCCGGCTTGTCCGTATGGCGCGATCCTTGACTTTCATCCGCTTCTTCCATTGACACTTGCTTTTCGTCGATCGATGCTGCCTTGTCTTCGGACAGCGACACGGATGCTTGCGAAAATTCATCCTCCGAAGCCGTCACATCGGCCGCTTTCGAATCGGATTTTTGACTATCGTTATGTTCCGAGCCACCCTCGGCCGTTTGGCTGTACATCACCATAATGTTCTGTGCGGAGGTATCAACAATCTGGACGCCTTCGTCCAACTGTATCGTGGAACCGACGGAAAAGTTGTCCTCATTCAATACCATTACAACGTCATTTCCTGTCGAGTAGAATGCGGGACAAATTAGCAAAGTCCAAAAGACATCAGAAATCCAACCATCACTCAGTACTTACCACTGCCGGTGCTTTGCAGCTGGGAAATAATTTCATCCTTCTGTGACTGTGTAAGCTGCAACTCGGTTCCATCAGCTGTCACCAGCTTCGGGACGGTGTCCGTACCCGTGCCGCTGGTTGCACTTTCTCCATGCACACTGGCCAGCTCCGCCTCGATGAACTGATTCTGGTAGTTGGGATCATCGATCACAACCCCGTTGTCACCGACAAGGGTCAGACTGGTAGCAATGCCGGACGCAACATTGCTGAGCGCTTCCGCTTCTGACGATGGTTCGAGTGTGATGTGGCGTGCCGAACCGATCGCGCCCGCTCCTTTCGCGGGTGGAAGCGTAATGTTGGAAAGAATTTTGATTTTACCCTCTCCGCTGCTTCCTGCCGCTGGGTACGCTTTGCTTTGCGGGGACGCCAACTCTTCCTCCGTTTGATAGTCTTCGTCGTCGGTAAATTCGAGCACACCGTCCGCGATGGCACGCTCCTTGTGCTGCACCTTCATGTGATCGTACAGCTCCATCTCCTTCGCGAAGACCTTGTTGCAGTAGATGCACTGCTGCAGATCCCCGCGCGTATGCACTTCCTCTTCGTGTTTCTGCAGATCGTCGGCGGTCATTGCGACGTGATCGCATTCGTCACACCGTGGGAACTTAATCGGGGGTTTAATTTTGTGCTCCGTCAGCCAGTGATACATCAGATGCGGATTGCGCTGCTGCGCCTTGTACCCGCAGTGCTCACAAATGCGCACATCGATCCGTTCCTTGTGCTTGTGGATCAAGTGATTGTAGAACGCTTTGTAGCTGGGAATGCTAATCGGGCGCCCGTTAATGCCGCACCGCAGACACAACCATGGCCCGGTCGTGTTTTCCGCACCCTTCGCGATCAGTGCGTGCATTGTTTTTGCATCGATCGTTTTGGTTGTGCCGCTGGCCGCCGGTTTCCCGGTGGATGTCGTCGCGGATGAGGTGCTGGATGGTGTCTTAACTGCTTCGTTGCGTAAGCTAGCCGTCGCACGGCGTACCATCGAGAGGTCCTGTTTTAAAGGCGTTGAGGTACGAATCTCCATTTTTGATCCGGATGATGTTGCGCCGCTTGAACTGCTGTTGGCATTAGTCGGTGAAGGTTTCTGCATGATTTTCAACTTAATGTTTTTGTTCTTCTTCACCAGATGGGGATATTTCTTCAGCACTTCCGATATGATCTTCGCATGATCAACGCTGCCGGATTCGTCCTTTACGGTAATCTGCTTCATAGCGGAAGAATTTTCACCCGATCGCGGTGACTTCGATTCCTGCTTGATGCTGGCCAGCTTGGCTGATGCTGCCTGCTGGTTGGCAGACTTTGCCAACGCAGCCTTAACCGAGGCCGGTGGCTGATAGTCCTCATCGTCATCATCATTGAAGTGTGTATCGTCGTCCACATAGTCCGGCGAATCGTCATCGTGCGTCGTCAGCTGGCTGCGCATTCGTGCCGCTTCGGTGAATTCTTTCACCTCATCGAGGTTGGGCTTTTTGGCCGGCGGGGACGTGAGTGAACCGCTGGACGCTCGCTTCACCACGTTTGCGTTGGTGTAACCTTTGCGCAGCTTTTCAAACGGTGAAGTTTCTTCCTCCTTCTTTACCTGATCGGCCGTCAGCAGGGGTTTGGTTTCGTACGTAATCCCATCGAACGATCCCTCGAAACCATCGCCCATTTCACCGTCATCGAAACGTGAAGGACCCGGTTTGACGTCCTTTGTGTTAACACCGGCCGTCCCTTTGTGGCCGTACGAATGCACCGGATGTCGTACCATCGGTAAACGGGGCCTGCCCCCCATAGTGGGTCCCCTCTGTCCAGGCATAACACGCGGCCCAGCACCCTGATACATGGCGACACCGCGGCCACGAGGTGCCTGTTTGTTTAGCAGTACCGGTTGCTTCACGATGCGCGACGACGTTTGACGGTGGGCCTCCAGTAGCTTTAACAGCACGGTCATGTTCATATCGGTGGCCGTTTTCAGCAACCGGTCGTACATATTGTACTGGAATTCGAGCGTTCCGGTGTACATGAAGTTAACGATCGGCACTATTACGTCGGCCTGCAGGTCCATCGGCATGATCAGCACGTCGTCGTACATCTCGCACACGTTCTCCAGATGGTTGAAGTAATCGGTACAGGCGGACAGTACCAGCCGGTGCACCTTCAACTGGGAGTTGTCGTTGAACTGTAGCGTCAGATCGCAGTGGTCGGTTTTGTTGAAAAAGTTTTGAAGCTTCTGCAGGAAAAACACACCCCAGTTGTCCACTTTCACCGATTTGGCCTCCGCGTATCGCGTCATCTTGTTCATTTGTACTGCTTAGGTGTTGACGAATACTTGTCTCACATCAGTCACATACCTAGAAGCACCAGACAGAAGAGGGCAATCATTACTATCGTATCTTCCACTGCATCCGAAATTTGTTCAGGTCATGATGCTTGTGCTGTGTACGATTTAAATGGCCAACGACACGTCTAGTTTGTTTACGTTTGAAGCCTTCCCTTTCCAGCACATCTCACACCAACAAACTTTCTTTGCCGTACTGTCACAGCATTAGATGAGCATGCTTTTGATTACTAGCGAAGTGATTAGCGTAAATCATAATAATACGGACACGCAAGAAACCGAAACAATCAATGCTTTAAACTCCCGTTGATTAACCATCAGGTGGAATCGGTTGTTAAAACAGGTTTGAATCAAGCGACCAATAATGGGGTATTCGAGAAAGAATTTCACCACCCGCCTCTAGTGCACCGTGTTTGCTGACGCCAATTGGGGAAAGTAGCGCAAAATTCGTAAGGATTTTTAAAAACAATCGCTACACCTTCGTAAAATACGTTAATTGATACGCACACTGTGTTCACCGCGCGTCCTTTCTAACTGCTTTTCCCAACTCTAGCAGCACTTCGTCAAACCAAAATTGTGCTTTGTTTCGAGAACTCGCACAAAAGTTGCCTTATAAACCAACGAAAACTACTGCAAACCAATATGGCGTCCTGACGCTGCTTGCTGAAAGCTTTCACAAGCGTCGAGCTTTTTCTGCGCTGAACATACCGAGCGGCATTTTCGAAGAGAGCATTTCACGTGTTCGAAAATGAAATCGATTCGCTGCTAAAGCGTTCGTACACAAGCGCATGTTCGATTCTCCAACCTGGATGCAAATGCTGTGACAAATGGGGTGTTTTGATGCGACTGCCTTCAAAAATGCTCACATCAAGCTGGCTTGAAGAGAAATTCTGTCCTAAAACGAATTAGATCTGATGGTGACAGTTGTAAAGCTTTCGCCAAACCGAAGTAGCGTTGTTTCCTTATTTCTGAAGTGTAAACAATTTAATAAAAACCTCACAACTGGATAAGAAAAGCGCTAGTGACGACGGGAAGATGCCCCCTAAGTTTAAGTTCACCGAAGGTAAGCAGATTACGATCGAAATGCGTTTATGTACACAGCTGGCCTAACTGGTTTCTATTTCAGGTGAAAAGGTGCTCTGCTTTCATGGTCCGCTGTTGTACGAAGCCAAACTGCTACGATGCGCGATGATGAAAGAAAAGCAGGTAAAATACCTGGTGCACTATGCCGGATGGAACAAGAAGTACGTATAGAGCGTAGCGTTGAATCTGTATTATGTGCATCGTTATTCATACAACTCCATTTCGCAGCTGGGATGAATGGGTCCCGGAGAGCCGTGTCCTGAAGTATAACGAAGCAAATCGCCAGCGGCAACAGGAAGTTCACCGGTTACATTCACCTCTAGTAAAGAACAAGAAAAGCAGTACAAAGACGAAAAAGTCAGATACGCAGGGTGGAAACAGTAATCAGAGCAAAGATAACGATTCTCGAGCTTCAACACCATCAAAGGAAGTGACGAAAGAGAAGGAAACGGTCGCTCAATCTATCAGTACACCTTCCACATCCACCACCGTACCCACTACCACCACCACCACCAGCATTAGTTCGTCCGGAAATTCTTCATCTACTGGAAGGAACAGATCGTCCCTTAAGTCTACGGTGACCAGTGCGAGCGTAGCTTCATCGCCTAGCTCCACCTCATCGTCAACATCTTCCACATTAGCAACATTTTCTACAGCGACAGCAACAACTGCTCCCGCTTCAAACGGAAAAGACGGCAAATCATCGGAAAGTAAGGATTCAGGCGAAAAGGCAAAAGAAGAATCATCGAGTGAGCAAAGTAATTCCAAATCGAAGAAACGCGGACGCACCGATACAAATTCGTCGAATGTAGAATCGGAAGATCAGTTCATTTCGAAGGTGGAGGTAAAAATTAAAATTCCCGACGAACTAAAGGTATGGTTGGTGGACGACTGGGATGCAATATCGCGCCAGAACAAACTGCTAGAACTACCTGCTAAGGTACCGGTCCAGGAGATAGTGGACAACTACGTACAGTACAAGAAACAGAGCAAGCTGACGACAGCTATCAAGGAAACGGCCGTTGCAGACATCGGCAATGGAATAGTTGAATATTTCAACGTTATGCTGGGTTCTCAGCTCCTTTACAAATTCGAGCGACCACAGTACGCAGAGATGATACAGGCACATCCGGGTGTGCCGATGGCGAAAATCTACGGTTCCGTGCATTTACTTCGCCTCTTTGTGAAGCTGGGACCGATGCTAGCGTTCACCTCACTGGATGAAAAATCAATACAAACTTCCTTGGGTCATGTGCAGGACTTTCTGAAGTATTTGGTAAAAAATAGCAGCACGCTATTCAACATGCAACACTACGTAAATACCAGCCCCGAGTATCATCGGAAGGCCTTGTAAAGGCGTTCGTAAAAAGTAATGGTATAAGAGAGATGGTATCATTTGAACCCTAATTAACTTAACAAATAAACTGTATTTTTTCTACACATGTCATACGTTTTATTTGCCTACATATCTTCCACTGCTTCGGACTGTATAATATGTCTGTAATATATTGTTAGCTTATCATTGATTTATTGAAATATCCTTGCCATTTTCATATTTGCTACCATTAGGTATTTGTGAGCCAAATATTTATTCCGACCTTGAGTTGCTATGTACATATAGTTTCAGTACGAAATAGTTCTACATTTTAAAGGGTAGTTAACTTTTGTTACTTCACAAACTCATAGTTTTTCAGGTATTTCTTCATCTAATCTTTATTTGCTGTAAATTAACCATGAAAAAGCACCGCACTTCGTTGGTTGTGTTCAAAAATAAAGCTTGCGTTTGTCAAATGCTTCGCTGTCAAAATGCACTTTGGTAACGTCACACCCGCCGATCCTTCTATCTATAGACCTTGTGTGTAACCCGTTTCACCAGAAACGTAAACAAAACAAAGAGCCGGCTGATTATTGCTGTTTTTCACACATTGTAAAAAGTTTGATAAATTTTGTACCGTTTTCTGTAAACAATGTCGGCCGCAAAGCTGGTACAGTACATTGTTGTAAATGGAGAAATAGCTAGAACCTGGCCTAAAGGTGCGCTTATCGCACAGTGTTGTCATGCCGTAGCTGCAATTGGGCATTTATACGCCGCTGATCCGGATACCGTAGAATATTTTAAGGACTTAGATAATATGCATAAAGTAGTACTGGAGGTAAGTGTATTCCCATATTGTTTTTATAATACGCTGTATATGAGGGAGTACATTTCATAAAAACCATATCGTTTTTTTTCTGTACATTATTATTAAAGTACAAACGCTACTAAGGATCAATCTGCACCATCTGATTCAGTCGTGTGCAAGATGATGTGCACAGCATTTTGAAACAGTTCAGTGGTTCGCATATCAAATGTGCGGACATTACATTACCGAAGTACAAATACCATCATTTGGTATAGCGTAAAGAATATTTGAGCGTGTGAAAGCTATTTTAGGATTTTGAAGAGAATTTCTAACACCTACACAAAATATGCCGCGGAAACTGGCCCAGAAGCGAAACGAAGCAAAAGAACGTACACTAGTCGCACACAATCGACGGTGTATGCCGATTTTAAGGGTTTATTTTGGGAATCTCGGTACAACCATACTGTCCGATGCTAGACCACTAGCCCAGCGGGTGTACCGATCGAATCAATGGACGAACCATCTCACACGGCTTATTGTAGGGAAAGAATGTTTAAAAATGTTTTTGATATTTAACTACCCGCTGCTCGCTTTATCACTATTTCGTATTCCCATTTTAGGCACCTGATGCGGCGAAACTTGTTAGCCTGGGAGAAGTGTTGCAACAGAACGAGGTCAAACATAAGGTGTGGATAGAGCAGCCCGAAAATCTACCAACATGCATTGCACTGAAACCGTACCCTAAGGAAGAGGTGCAAAAATATATGAAGAAATTCAAACTGCTTAGCTAATGGACGCCGTCTAATGCAAAGGTTCGTTATAATTATTTGTAATATAGACATTACAACGGATATGTCTACGTTCCGAGGGATATGCCAGTCCTTGGCAGTGCCCCGCGAGTTCTCCTTGAACTCCACATAAAAGAAAATGATCGGCCATGATCGAATCAACAGATCAAAACAGTTTAGTTCTCGGTCTACAATCTTACTTCAGGTCATGATGACATCATGCAGTGGACAAATTTATTACAGAAAACATTAAACGCGCGTTGGTTGACAAATAGATTTCTATCCCAATTTTGCTTAGGCCCCATTAGATGAGCAGTGAAATTTTTCCAAATTTTCCACACTGCGTTGTCCCACTTTTGCTCGGTTTTGTTCAGGGCACCGAGTGGAAATAGTTTTATTTATGGAAACTCACTCACACCTACACGTGGGTGGTTTTAACAGATTTGATTTCGTACCAGAGACACTGTCGGTTGGCGACGAGACACACTCGTCCGTTGGTACGTGTTTAGCAAAATGAGGATTTCTACGCGAATGTGAGCTGCTGCAAATCGGTACGAACAGTTGTTGCGCTGAAACAACAGTTCAACATTTTATTTATGTTTTCCCCGCACAATGAATGGAAAATCGGTCCTGATCGAGGTGATCTTTTGGCGAGCACGAACGAATACAACAGCAGCGCGGTGGTTGTTTACAACCGATGCGCAATGCGTAGGGAGATCGTTATTTTTACGAAGATTTGTTGATTTTGCGCTACAAGATGGTGCTTCCACGCCTGTAACTTCGAAACTGGTTTACATTGGAGTTAAAAGAAGAAAAGTTTTGTTCAAGTGAAATTCCATGTTTATATCTAATCATTTTACTAGAATGGTTTTTTTCAGTTAACATAAAGACACAGGCAACTATTGCTCGTACTTGAACAGTAATTAGATTTATTTCTCATCACAGAATCACAGGTGCAGTACACGGACCTTCAGTTTGTGTCACCAGATTAGGATTGTTTCGACACGATGAGAATGGTGGTAATAAATGAAGTTCGCTTAAGTTGCGGCAACAACGTTCAATTTCTCGTACCGACCAATCAGTACCTAATAATCATCATGTTTTATCGTTGAATATGGTGCGCCTAGTACGTGCCCATAAGTCGAGCAAATATTTTAAACCCCTTTAGCAGAGTTTTGTGTAGAGAAAACCGTCCGATTCGTTTGTGCACAAAAAAGGTCCTTGCTACAACGCGTACGCCCCGGATGACATAATCGGCCAAGACGACCTTTTGGAGGTTGTACACCAGCTGGTATAGCAACGGGTACCCATCGGTGCAATAATTGAACGGGCCTCGGTTCGAAAATCATCTTCCATAAGCGTGGAAAGTGGCCACCGTTGATATCCATCCGTACCGTATAGGTGGATGTTTCTCGTACGATCGTAATGGGGAGAGCAGCGGGTGGAGGCGTGTGGAGCGAAAATTAATAACCACCAGTTTGATCTTCGAAAAACTCGTTCTTTATGGACATCGACAATACGCGCACATGCGGTCGTCCTTGCGTCTGTGTTCTACCCCTTCTTTTTTCCCGCAGTTTGCGCTTTTCCTTTGGCTTCTCCACGGGGAACAGTGGACATCGTGTTGTGACCATGAGGTGGCTCCAGTTTGGCGAAGATATCTGATGCGAGAATCCGTCAAACCCGTGGTACACGTATGGGATGTGTTTTTGGGGGGATATGATAAAATTATGGATGTGGGCAAACACCCTTTGGGCAGTTGTTGCTGTGTTGAGTTTCGAGAGGCCTCTTTTTCCTTATATAGGGAACAAGTGTATAAAAGTGCTCGGAATGGCAGTTTGCATTTAAATTTTTGTGAAATGATTCACCATTTTGCAGATTGGACATTGGACTTGGAATGATAACTGGGATAAAAGAAATCTTACAGTCATGGCGTGTTGTCTGTGGTCGTATGGATAGGTGCAGAAGTTGGATAAGGGTTTTTATGACTCATTAGGATGATGCTTGATGTCTTGGTGTTCGGGTTAGTAAGCCGTAAGCCATTGATCTAGTCTCACCTATACGGTAAGCCATTTCACGTCACGCACATGATCCCTAGTAGATCATTAGGACAAGAAGACGATGATTTTATGGATGGCTCATAAGTAGAATTCTGAAATGTTGTTTAAGTTTTGAAAACAGTTATATCCATCTTATCTTAAATTTAACTTTCCTTAATTAAATATGTCTACCTTTTGTTAGGTCAAGCGAAACGATCATCAAGCTGCACAATTAAATTTGTATCTATTGTAAAGCGTAATGTACCGCATGTGCAATACACTGGCGTAAGAATAGGTTTTATGTGCGACCTTTGGCTAGTCAGTGTCGTTTATTCTTCGCACAAAAACTGCAGAACAATCCTGCACATTTCATGATTCATTCATGCTGTGCACAAATGATGAAAGATCGTTCCGGTGTAAGTACCAAAGTATTTATAGCACAAAAAAATTATAAATCTCTTGTTGTGTTCATAATGGAGTATCTCGCTTTCTCTAACCACAAATATAGCACAGAAGAATGCATGAAATGAAGGACAATAGAAAAGATGTGAAAACGTATATAATCTGCATTTGTCACTGATCGACAATTCTAGCGTTTTTCCACTATATTTCTCGTGTTGCGAACCGCTAAAGTGGGTCGGAATACGATTTGGTACTGATATTATCACATGAAAACCGGCACCGCTAAAATAGATCTATTTTACGTAGCATTAATTTACTCAAACATTTTAAGGGAGACATTCATTAAGATATTACCAATTCCATCTCTGCGATCAATTTCTCACCACACTACCGTGATCGAATTCGGCCATCATATCCGCGATCACGAAAAGGGAATTGCAATCGATGGAGCGATTCAACACATCGACAACTTACCATTTGTAGCAGATTGCACATGCAGGTGCTAATGTCTGCAACCGGGTTAAGTAGAATAATTGATTAATTGCCGTAATTAACACAACACAACGAACTGGCCAATCATAACACCCAAAGGTAATCATCGAGTAACATCCATCTTAAGGTGAGGGGTTTGATAGTAAAACCAGTGGATACCAGAAGCGATAGAGGAGAAGCTCGATTAGCACCCATTTCGGTTCGTAAAAGGATCCCTTAATGCACCCACTAAGCTTTCCATCAATTCATGGGGCGTCTGGGAAACATGGCTTGGTAATTATTAGACGTACAAACGCTTCTATCCTTTTTCTGCTAGACGATGCAGTTGGCGCTTGTGATTCACTAGATGGTGAGTGATCGTTATCTGAAATGAACTTCCAGCTTGTCGCTTTTGACAGATTTACACCGGGTTATCCAACAAAGTGGAGTGGTGCGATTTATGGCACCTTACCATCTGTCTAGCCCGATTCAGGTCTTCAATGAACAGATACATAAATGTGGGTCCTGATGTGGGTCGACCTTATGACCCATCCGTATGTATGACCTTCTGGTGGCGGATATGCTCCCCGATCGCAGTTCGCGTGCAATGTAATTAAGAGGAAGAAATGAAACACGCGGCTGGTAGAAGTAGAAAACGGTCCGTAGTGGTGCGAAGAGGCAAATGAAATAGAACGTTTATTAAGCTGCTTTTTTTGCCTAATATGGTCACAGAGTGGAGTGTCTGTAAATTCTGTGCCACAGTTCCTGCCGACGTTCGACGTTGAGTGTACTGCGAGTGTCGTGTGAAGTATGGGCACATTCGCTACACGAGACGGTTGGCGTAATACGTTGTAAAGCGTAAACCTTCCATCGTGCGCTCCATATACATACACTGAACACTGAGTGTATGAACGATAAGATTTGGTACCACTGTCTTACAGCAGCTTGTAACGTACTGGCAAACGCAATGGCGCCAGCTGCGCTTTACGCGCTAATATGACAAGTGACTGACGTTGGCGCAATTTTTCACGTGCTACCCGTGGCACCCGGGACCATTTATTTGCATTTGTTCAATAACTTATATTGTAAGGAGATTATATAATTGAACGAATGCAAATTAAACACATTGAAATTGGACAATATCCATAAATTTTAATTTACATCATTTAATGAGTCTGTGAGAAAAACTTATGCGATCGATTTTTTTTCTTTTACATCATGATCATTTAAAGATGACTGGATTCTTAAGTTGGCATCTTAAGGATCAGCCTTTTATATTAATTTAAAATGTATAGAAATGCTTTAAAAAATCATTTTCAACCTATCACACACTACAAACGGAAGTATTCGTCGCTAAAGACTCATCTCGGACTTGTCGAAAGTCGGACTCGCAATGCAACAGGTCGATGTTGACGATGTGTGATTCATTGAAATTAAATTTTCCTTCTTTCTTCCACCAGTCGACCCCGCTTGCAAGGTACGCCCCTGCAAAACGGATACTTTTGCATTATTTTTCGGTGGTTGCCCAAATTCAATGACGTCACACATCGGGATTCGGGCAAGAAGCATAAACAAGCACCGATTGCTGACCCACGATGTGTGTGACTCGATCGACAATTTAAAAATAGGATCGCTCGTACCCAAAATCGTTCCGGCAGTAGAGCACGGCCGGAAAAAGTGCCACCAGCCGGCCAGGTACGCTTCGGTACGGAAGGGAAGCATCGAACCCAAGAACCAGAAAAACCAACCCATGGAGTGGTGGAAGTTTTCCACCGATCGTACAATGGTGGGGACTAAGCGGCTCGATCGGTCACCATACAAACGATCGAGAGTGGGGATGTATCTTCCGGTGGTGAGGGTAAAATTCACTTGCGCATTCGCGTACGATTTGCGTACGGCCGGCAGAGACGGTGTTCGTTGCAAATGCCGAAGCCGAAGATGCTGCTGTGAAAATGATTGGAACTGCGTGTACAACACAAAAAAGGTACCCACACACGCACTCGTTCCGCTACTGGCCATGATCACTCCACACCGCACGTCCCCCCACCGTGGTAAGTGTCCATATCGCCCGAGAGGACTCCACACGGTTCGTGCGCACGATCGCGACACGAACCGCAACTGCAGGTGTATGGGTGCGCGTACGCACACGGTTCGCGGGCCGCTGGTGTGCAACTCCATCCGGGCCGGGGTGCGCACCGTGCGCCACTATCGAGACGGTTTTTCGACGTTTTTCAGTTCGCCTTTAAACTGTTTAACTCGCGGATTCAAGTGTAAGTAAGGTCCTCCGGGTTTGTTTTCTGGTTCTGCGGATATATCACGCCGCTGTTTTGTGCGGTTTTTGCTGAAGGTTTGGCACGGTGATTTCTTGCTAGCGGCATTACGACATTTGGACACGTTTCTTTTTGCTCGACTCACTTGGTGGTACGATTTTGCGTATGGGAAAGTTGTAGGGAAATTCGACAAAATTGGTTCTCTTTCTCCAGAGCAGAACGGATTGCGAAATGTGAATTTAAAGAAGCTCCAGTCGGGTGATGTTCGGAGTGTGAAATGACGACAAATTGATAACGGCTTTTAGTTTTAATTTTACACGAAAAGTGTTTAACATATAAGCTGAGTAATTTGGAGGACAGGATGAAGAACAAAAAAATGGAACCTACTCCAGCCTCTGAGTAGGACCATTCCAGATCGTACCGGAGAGCGAAAGTGTTTGTGATGCATCGTCAGTGATTGCGTGCGTGTGTGTGTGTGCGTATGTGTGCATACGTGTGTGTGTGTGTTGTGGGTGCAATTGCACGTGCTTTTGTGCATCGTTTTGTCAAAGTGTGCAAATGTGTCTGATTTTTTTATTTCCCTTTTTGGCATAAAAGTGCATAACAGGGGTGGGATCAGCTGATCCCTACTAGAAGGTGTCATTGGTTGGAATGCCGTCCACCACCACCACCAACACTACCACCCCAACACCCGGTGGGATGTGCAAACAAACTTATCAAACCATCTGAACCTAGTCATCGGTTTGGAATGTGCATAACGAGTCGAATAAAGCGAAGGAACAAAAAAAAAGTAAACCCAGGACGGTGACCACCTAGTGGGACGTTTGTGCTGAACATGCCCGAAACTAAATGGCCAGTTTTAATCCGGCCCTGTTTTCGACGCCGATATGCGATTGTGTAATGTGGCAAAACAAAAAAAAAAAAGGGAAAAACGGTGTGCGCATGAGCTTTCGGCGAGAGGTGTGCGATATTTTTAAAACTACCGCCGTTGGCCGAAGGGCAAGAAGGAAAGCCCACCGGGAAGAAGCCGTTTTTTCATTCGGTTCGGTACACGCACAACGTGTCTGCAGCAAGCGTACCACCATTCAGTCCAACCGGTCCACAATCGATCGTGGGTTGTGGGATGCTCAGTGATCGTATTTTTAGAACACCCGACCGTTGGTGCCGATCGCACGGTAGCGCATACCACGGAGCGAAGCGTAACGTTACCAGACCGTCGACATACTACAGAGGCTGGTTGATGGCGGTGGTCAACCTGCATGAGGACGCGCGGGTGTACATTTTTGCGTGCGCATGGTGCATGGTACCATTGCGCACGACCCGAACATAGGGCGGGTTTAGAGGTTTATTTTCGGCCAACATCCAACATCCGTTCGCGATCGACGTTTATGGCAATCCCCGGCAGGTCGGAGTCGGCCACGAAGTGTGTGTCCTGGCAGCATACACATTGCGTGTGCCGGCGATTTCAACATCCCCGATCCGTGGCAGAAAGTTTATTTTTAAACCAATGCTCGGCAACGTCTATTGCGAACGGTGGTGGTGGCTTAATTCAATCTAATATGTGCCACGAACGGATGCACGGATCATTACCAAGCTTGTACGTGGCGTTAGTATAAACCAAGAAAAAAAACAGAATGGGATAAACTCTGGATGAAAAATATTTTGAAACGTACCAATGATCTGGACATTGACGTCTTCAGTAAAAAAACAGTTGATGGTAGTTTTTGAACTTGCTTATCTCAACTGCTCACTATTTGCCATGATGACCTACTTCTTATCCTACGCCACCATACTATCCCAGGCGCCCCGTTGAAGGTGATCGTCTGTACGATCTCCGGCCACACTTCTGTCTTCGATAAGACGTCTCCGATGAGAACTCTTTGCAGGTGCTGCGCCTTTTACCATTTAACAAAACCCATACAGACAGGTGTCTCAGGTGTGTCCCGAGATGGGCCGTACATGAATCTGTTGCAAATTCCAACAAGCGCTAAAGTAGGACTCTGTTCTTATCGCTCGAGTTTGCGAGAATGATTCAACGCCTTCGACCAACAAACGATCGTCTACCCAACTGCGATGCATTTGTTTTCACTCGGCTTGTGAACATGCACTTGCACTTATCGCCACGTACGAACAGACGATTAAATAATTAACATCCAGCGTAACCGGATACCGTCACCGGTTGGCCTTGGCGAACCATGGGTGAAGTTGGCGATTTGACCGAAATTTCCTTCCCTCCCTTAGCGTGTGTAAGAGAACGAGAAAGAGAGAGAGAGAGGGAGAGAAAGTGATAATCGGGAATGGAGAAACGGGTTTTTGGGATCGTAACCTACTGCTTCAATGAGACACTTCGGTCTGCTTGTTATCGCAATGAGAGATATCTTTTTTCTTTGTAATGACCTGGAGCTTTCGCTTTCTTTTTCCTCGAGCTGCAGCTACCCGCCCTTCCCCCTGGCAAAGATGGTTCAAGATGTTCAAATTTCGTACGACACACATGTGGTGAAATCTTAGCCGCAATTATGATGTTTGTGGTTTTGCAAACGCCGCACGCCGTTGACATTCACCTAGAAGCGTGGTCATGGGCTCCTGGGCGATGATGACGACAGTACAAGGCCCCTGTGGACAGGGTGGTGTTATCTGGCACCTTGTACACCTGGAGCCAATGTTGTTGATGGTTCATGGTAGGGCAGGTTTCGTTTGTTCTCCGATTCGATACCTGCCCGCTGGAACACCAAAACATTGCATTCGTCCTCGAGTTACTCGAGAGAAGATATTCGATGTGTGTGCAATAAAATAAGCTATCATGTTGGTACGCACCGATGCACAGTTAAACCTGTTTCGAATATTTATTGCAGAAAGGTGAGATAAATATCATCCGACCCTGGGTAGGATAGTTTGCAAGCGGTCCGGGCTCGCGACACACCGTAGAAACCTCCACCGTTCATGTGCGGAATTGATGCTTCGGCATGAAAACACATGACAATAAACATTCCCAGCCAGCCAGCTGGTTTATTCAATGTTGTTCACTACAACAACACAAGCTGCTCAACTCGAACTATTCGAGAATGTTGTCCTATGCCATATATGTACGCACTCTGACCCGCAAAAAAAGGAAGAAAAGTCGTTGGATCGACAATAACTGGTGTGCCGTTGTTTGGTTTCCCCTTACTACAGCCGAAAAAATGCCATACCGTCCAAGGTTTAGTGGACAGCATCTTCTAATTCCAGTAGAGCTTTGAATCGGGATCTGCAAACCACATACGTGATCCTTCGATCGTTTTAAACTGATAAGTAGTAAGCGAATTGTGGGAAACGGGTTGTAAATAAAAAAAATCTGCTTATTTGAAATAGGAAACCATGTCCCTGGCAAACATCCAATTAGGTCGCTTCTACGGTGTGCGACACTTTATGAGCCACAACTGTGACACAAATCTCAACCTAATGGACTTGCACTATGGTAGCTAACCACCTTTTGCTGTTTGCTCATTGATCATCTGGTTAATGGGTTTAAGCATGAGCCGAATGGCACGGACAGTGGGGATTCCTCGAAAACTTCAAACACACACGCTCGATGACGGACCACATTTGTGCTTTCGATATAATAACGCGATTAAATTGAAATTCACGTTTCTCTGATTTTCTTCCGTAAAAGGAAAACGGAAGGCCGCGCCATGGTGTCAAGTTGTACCACCGTTTGTGGCCGTTTGTAACGAATGGCGTGTACACATCGGTTAGGCGTCTGCATTTGCGTGTGCCCGTTTGGGATCCGATCTATGATTATGCTCAGCGACGCTAGGATCATTTCGAGCTTATTGATACAATGTCAATGGCGCTGAAGTTGTTGGTTGTTAAGAAATAAAACATGGGGGGTTTGAGGTGGGAAACGATTTCAACGTGAGAAAGACGAGTTGTGCAACATCTGTTGGTGTATGATTTCTTCCCTTGAGCGTTAATTTTTTAAACAAACATAATTGAACTTTTGATCGTCTGTTTAATATAAAATTTTGAATTTACTACAAAGCATTAAGTGTAAAATTAGTACAAAAATAATAATATAAACCCCATTTTCTTTCTCAATTTTGCAGGGTACGCGTGTGCGATTCGGTTTTGTGTGTAGTGTTTACGCTCCGTAGTGTTGTGAAGTGATCGTCAAACAAAAACCCAGCCCAAAATGGATGCGATTAAGAAGAAGATGCAGGCGATGAAGCTGGAGAAGGATAATGCCTTGGATCGGGCCCTTCTCTGCGAGCAGCAGGCTCGTGATGCTAACCTCCGTGCCGAGAAGGCCGAGGAAGAGGCACGCCAGCTCCAGAAGAAGATCCAGGCGATTGAGAACGATCTCGATCAGACCCAGGAAACGCTCATGCAAGTCAACACCAAGCTGGAGGAGAAGGAGAAGGCCCTGCAGAACGTAAGTACCGATATGCGCCATATTACGATGAATCGATGTTCGATGAGACATGTCCGCAATCTGACAGTCGTCCATTCATACCAAGGACCTTTACGCAAAGTCGTCGTATTTGGGTCAGAAGATGTTCATTACAATTGTTGTTGACCTAAATCTTTTAAATGCCTGTGATCTGTGCTAAAATAGAAGGGTAACGCTTTGCGGTTCCTTTTTTTCACAGCGCGGCACAAAGCACCGAAACAGGTGATTTAGAACAAACGACTTGTGGGAAAGTGTGGGAAAGATGAATGTGCAACACACAGTGTGGGTACATTCCAAAAACTGCGAGCAATCGAGCAGTACATCATCGGGTTATTTTTGGGTTTTTTCACAATAGCGCAATATGTTGTGGCTAGTCTAGAAATGCGTCGTGCGTGTTCTTTTTTTGCGTATCATTTTCTGAACGTGAGCTCATTTAAATCTGTTTTTTTTTTATTTTGATTGCAAATTCGATAATGAAATGTGATAAAAGAAGACAAGTATAAATGCTTGACTTGTAACCTAATTTGAAGAACTTAAGCGGAACATATCACTTTCAAACGAGGATCAAGAGCACTACAGGATAATGAATGAGGATGACACACATTCGTCTCGTCTCGTGGCTTTTATGAAGGGTTGTGACAAGTCTGTAGTGTACTTTTTTTGTCTTTAGTATGGGCAGGCTGTCATACGTAAGACATGCTAAAAATAATCTTGCTCGCTGCATTTCATCCGACGGGCACTGCACGTAAACTGCATCGTCGTGCAGTGACACTGATACGAACCATTAACGGTTGCATAATTGTTGCTCAACTCGGAACGTAATTAATCGAAGCGACATTTTTTTGTTTAAACGAATTGACAATATATTTGTGAAAAATAGGAAGCTATGTTTCATACGAATAAAGGCCATCGTGAAATTTAACACTATGAGCTCATCGTGTTCTAAAACCAACGACGTATGGCAGCGCCGGAAGCGCAAGATGGACCGGGAAATATGGCTGCCTTCGATTGTCTATTTTTAAAGAAATGTACGCCGTAACAAGAAAAACCAGAAACCGTATAACGATACGGCTACGGAATGCGTGCTTTACCACCGTGGGGGCTAAGAAGATGAATCCGTAACAGCCGTTGCTTTCCGCCAATGCGCATTTGCACGTGCGCAGATGTGATCGTCGTGCGCAATACGATCATGCGCAACGGGCGCGCAGCTAGTCGTGTTGCCACGTACGTGATCGAGGATGCGAAAGAAAAGCTATGTGATCGATGCACAACGGGACCAACATGGTTGGACTATGGTTGTCACAGATGCCGATCATCATCATCCTCTAATTTTATCAATGTCCCTTTCCTATCGTATATGCTAATAATGGACCAAAAGCACGCGGCACAGTGGCCAACGCATTCTGACCCAAGCCAAATCTCCGATCCGGTGCAAATATTTGAATGAATTGGTATCGGAAACGACCGAAGAGTTGAGTACCGGTGAAGGAGAGGAGGGATTGTGGAATGTCAAGATGCCGGTTAGACAAGAAGAAACTTAGAAACAAGAAGACAAAGAATGGGTCACAGCGATGACTACTATTCGGGTTTGGGGTGAAGGCAGACGCAAGAAAGCGCATTTGGGATTCATTCACAAGATAGTAGTACCGCGCATCGCATACACGCGGCAGTAGAATACACCGCCGGCACCGGAGAAAGTTTTTCTCTGCTGTTGAAGGTGGACAGCCCAACAAAAGAGTTTGCCAACACCGTTCCACCACACCATGGCCGGTATAATATCGTACGGAAATCGGAAACGGAAAACGGATTGTTGTAGCCGTCCAAAGCAGTCACACGCTAGCGGCAACGGTGGCAAACGGAAGCAGCACTCGAAAAAGGGCCGTCAGTCGCGCCGGCAACGTGGTAGAAGAAAACGGAGAGGCAGTGAAAATCAACGAAGATTGCCGAACCATGCCGAAGTGAGGATGCGACTTCAAACCGGCGACCGAGCTAGCGATGCGCTTTCGAACTCGAAAAAACGGTCAAACAACGGCGTTCAAACTTCCATTTTCGAACTCGTTGACAAGACGTTTGACACGAAACTATGGGATCACGCTGGTGTGTCGGCGGACACATTTTTAACAGCAAATAAACAAGACGTCGTGAATGGTGCAGCTGGCGGTGGTGGTAGTGTCGTCGTTGGTGCAAGTATTATGTGCGAAAATAACTCCGGCCCGGGCCCTGGCACGGGTGGACGGAAGCGGGGCCACCAGCATCATCCCCGCTTTGGCGGCACACGGCAATCTACTGTTCCGGCGGAGGATGTGATAGCTGCCCTGCGCGGTGCCTTCGACTGTGGCACCAACTCACTGTCCTCGTCTTCACTCTCATCTTCCGCATCGTCCCTGAACGTGTCGATTTCGGGTAGTGGTGGTGGTGGTGGTGGTTGTGGCAGTGACAGAGTAGTGACTGGTAGTGATGGTACCAGCAGCAACAACAACAACAACCCTCTGGTCACGGAGAGGAGCACGATTGCTAAGCAGTCGGATGATAACGATGCAGAACTGTTGGATGAATATGATATAGCGGCAGCAACAGCAGCAACAGCTGACATTGTAAATAGTAATATCGAGAACAACAACATCACAGCCCTCGGTGTACGGTGGAGTGTAGAGCCAAGTAAGGAAAACACACCGGAACCGGAGCAGGACCTACTAAACAACAATCGCAGCATTAGCAGCAGCAACCGTAGCAGCGTTAGTCCAAAAAATGTGATACCACTAGATGAGGTGGCCGACACCGATGGGAGACCGCTTCCAGCAGAACCGGTCTCCCGCACAACGGAACCAGACGACGAGGAGAGCATAGAGCTGAAGCTGGATCAGATCACAAGCGGGAAGGAGCTGGTACAGCAAATCAACAAGAAGCTGAAGCGTAGCAAACGGAGCCCACAGTCGGACGACACTGCTGGTACACCGGCCAGCGGGAAAAAGAAGTCATCTTCCAGCAGCAAAAAATCCTCTACGAAGACGGGCAGCACTGGAGCAGATGGAGGGAAGCGGAAAAAATCGAAGTCATCTGCAGCGGCCGCGGCAGCAGCAGCAGCAGCAGCGTTGGAGCAGCGAGCATCGGGGGATGGAGCATCGTGCGATCTGGACGCTGTGATCGGAGGGCTTTTAGGGGCGGCTGAGTACGGTGGCGGTATGGCGCGCGATGGCAGTAAGGAGCAGCTGAACGACGAGAACGATCCGGACGTGGCGGAATGGGCGAAGCTGCGATGTACCAGCGAACGGACCGAGGTTATTGCGGAACGGGAACATCGAAGGCAGAAGCGCTGTGCCGACTATCCGGGGTTGGCATTTGGGCGGTCCATCTTTAGCTCCGATACCATGATGAAGTTTAACATCATTCGGAACGAGCTGCACAACATCATGAAAACGCAGCTGAAGCGGGTAAATATCATATAAATTGACCTGATTTTGGGAAATTTTGTACATTTTAGAAGCGTAAAGCAACAGTGCTCGATATGTGTTATATGGTGCACACGGGAACGATTAACGTCGGTAGCGAGACAGTCTGGCAATCGGCCTGACCATCCCCGGGGGCAGAAAGATTCTGTGATGTGTGCGCCGGTTTCTAGGCAGGTTCTATTTTTAGCTGCCCGCAACACAAGGGAGCGGTCGGTGCTTGAAATGCTGAATTTTCCATGAACCTCGAATAGCGGATTGCGCGTAGGCCGTTTCGTTGCTTTAGCGCTTGCGCTTTCTGCATTACGAGAAGGGAATTTTCCAACAGACCGTTTTTATGGGCCATACATGTGTGGGGCCTCCGCTAGCGTTAGCAATATTGTTTGCGGCGCTGACACACTCCGGTCGCGCATTTGAACGATGTGCGCGTTTGCAAAATTCATAGCGTACGCAGGATGATATCATCACGCAGGGCGTCATTACGATCGTGGCCTTCTGGTACTGTGTGCCGTTGCTCTAAACATAACTCTGCCTCGAGGTGGTAAAGAAAATTGGCGCTGATACATTTTCGCTCAGGTCCGTCGTGTCGCGAATGCGCTAAGAATGTTTAACCTGTTACTTCCTTGTCATACTTCCCCCCCCCCCCACCCTTCGTGACCACACTTGGGTGGGTGGTAGAATTTTTAAATCTTAGCGACAAAGATACATTCATTTCGTCGCATCTACTACCTTTGGACCGTAAAAGTGTAACCATCCCTCACCAAGGGTAATGGCAACGGTTTCGTTCGAGAGCGCAATACGTTTCCATTGTGATTACGCTACGTGCACCTTTTTGGATCTTGCCTTTTTTCCTTTGTCTCCTTGCTTCTCTTTCATTCTCACGCTTTTTTAGACACGGTCACAAGACGCAACTAGCCACAGACACAGGTGCGCGAACCACAACCGTGTTGTGGAGGAGGAGGTATGCAGTATCTAACCTCGGCGAGCGGCAATTTTCGTGGCGTTTTTCTTTTTTCGCCACTTTTCGTGCCGTTCGATTTCACCCACCTTTGGTGAAGAGTTCCAGCACCGACCCGCGACCGATGTGTACGGGTACGGTGGCAGTAAAGTTTGGAAAAGGCAAAATTTAATTTGACTCAGATTGGGCTGTGGAATCTTTACATGGCGCATGCATGATAACGAATGTTTCCGTTTTGTTTATTTTTATTAGATATGTTGAAGCGAGAAATTTGGAATTTAGCAGTACAATGCTAACGGATAGTTTCATTACAGGGGTAGTAACGCTTGTTTGGGAGTTGGGTAGAATGGAATATCAAACCGTATGAAATAATGTGATGATTAATAGGGTTGGACAAGCGGGTTGAAGACGAACGATACCTACCAGTACTGCCAACTAAATACCTCATTGATGAGCCACAAATACAGCGGATATCTTATCTTTTTCAACGTTGCCTGTGGCCAAGATATGGCAGTATGTAGGTTCAGGGATTGGCACGTACACAAAAGCATTCTGATGTGAAGTTTTACACTTGTACTTACGCTGGATGTTGAAATGTTTTTCAACATTAGATTAAACAGTGGATTCCATTTTCAGAAAAAATAATTACTATTTTATTTAACCTTTATTTCACTCGTGAATAACATTACGTTTTATTAGACTGTAGAGAAACCCTGCAAAATGGGTTTTCTTTGTTGGCGCTCTTTCGTTTTCCTTTTGCTTCCCTTTCGAACCGAAATCGGTACCCAACCGGGAAGACACAACGGTGCAACGGTGCTGCACGGTACAGAAGATTATCCAAATTATGATGAATTATCGACCGTCAGCAATCTGGCCAAAGCCAAAGATCTTCATCGATCGATACTTAGGCAAGATAAACTGAAGGTTTATCCGGGAAGGTTCAATACCATTAAAGTGTTAGGGAAATGAAACGTTACTAGTGCGGTAAGCGATCGAAGCTGTGGATCGAATCAGGTGAAATGTGGTGGATTTTTGTTTTCCTACAACTCCCACCCAAGTTTTCGGCACTTGTACTGTGAGCGTAATAGATTTTTTTTTCAAAACTCTGTGGCGACGGGTTAGGTTTTGCGCTTCACACTCCAGTTTATTGCTCCGCGAAAGTAACGAGACCGTGTAAATATTTATACATTTCATTAAGGTTGAGCCTTAGCTTTTTCTTTACCGGTGTGGTATAGCACAGCACAGCACGACCACGATCAGTAGTCAGCATTATTCGTGGGTGCCGTGTGGTGCACATGTTTGAGTGCTGGGGACGGAAGAGAACAATACCAGCGATGCGCAACGGTTTGGGCGTACGAAAAGCGGGCAAACATTAACAAACTGCTGTTGGTTTATGATACGAAATTCTGATTCATTTCACCGATTAATTTTCGGCTAGTAAAGCTTCTATTTTGTGTTGTTTTTTTTTTTTTTTGTGGGAGAATTACGTTGAAAAACGATAATATTTGTATTTCAACTTAAACATGCTATATGTTTGCTTAATGTGTACGTTCTGTTCTGTTCGGTTCTCGAGGTTTCTTGTGTCTCACTAAACCCCGATGAAGGCTAGAACCCGCTGGAACGAACGAGCGTTTGAACAAGTCAATACCGTGCGTGCACGTGGCGCCATCTCGCGCTCGGTCGATGAAACTGTTTTGACGTTTCGCACGCGCGAATGGTGCTTTGTTTTTTAACCCTTGAAGTTGCCCGTGTTTATGGCGCAGACACAGTGTCCTACATTTGCGTGTGCCGAATTGCTTCTCCGTGCTGCCGTCGTGTGCAGATGAATGAAACATAAATAATTGCAGTTCAAATGTGGATGAAGTGGCGAATATACAACAGAAAAGGCTCAAGATGAAGCGGTATGTGCTGCACAGCCGTCGAAGGATCGATTACGTGTCGGGAGCTGGCGCCTGTACGAGACTGCTTTCAATTATTTTTTTTTTTCGGTTTCGGAAAGTCAAGCGCTCGATGGCATTGGATTTTATGATATAGCCCATGTATCACCAAGTTGGCCGCGAGGAATCTATGCTGGTAAAAGGGTCAGCGGAGCAGGCAGGTTGGTGAGAAGGTAAAGACAAACATAGTCATCGTTGGTCTGACCGTGGTGCACGTTCGTTTGCTTGCGACTGCTTGACATAGGAGTCTGGGGATGTAGTGCGCGAGCGATTTTGTCCATTTAAGGAACTGATCTTTACGTTTTCCTCAACCGGTGTGTGTGTGTTGCACACCAGCACTATTCACGTTGGCCCTGCAAGAAGCTTTGGAGAAGCCGTGGGGTGGGTGTGGTGGTGTAGTAAGTGGTTGTGCATGGAAAGCTTGGAACGTGTTATGTATGCTTTTTACTTCACTGTCGTCCCTCGGTGGACTGTTTTCAAGGTAGAATTCGTCCCGCCGGTTTGTTCTGCCCTGCTTCATCAGGCAGGGCACAACGTTGCATTGGTACTGCAAGAAGAGGCATCAGCATCAACAACGTTTGGATTTGAACACCTGGTTTCGTGTGGACGATTGAAGACACGTTGAAGACACCGAATAACTCCATACGGAAAGATTCGTGAAGCTTATAAATCCCAAAAAAGCTTTCTATGTATTTAAGCATCCTTGCCGGATCGGAATAGTCAGTTCCGTGGGCGTCGATTCCAGTTCATTTGCCACACGGCGTTTCGACCTTGGCGTGCGGTGTTAGATTAATGAAATATGCGTTCAACCATCACGCCTCGCGATTGCCACTTGTCGCCGGCAATATCTAAAACGGAGGGTACCGTTGTCACCTCCGGTTCCGTAAAGTTTCCGCGGAGGAACCAGCTGATGATGATACCACCACAAACTCCGGCACGCTGCTGACACCGATTGATGGTTTATTTCATTGCCTGAGCTGTTTGTTTCTTCGTTTGTTTTCCACGTTCACATCTAGCCGCATGGAACACGATGACGATCGCATGTCGTGGTTTTCACACGGGAAAGGTGTGCAGTGGGTGGGTATGCCCAGTTTGCGTCAATGATCGAATCCCGCTATTACGCGTAGCGTGCAACGGGAAGAAACGCACGGTGAATTGGTAATTCGATCGATTCGATATACAAATCTTGCCTCGATCTATTGATCGACTTTGTCCTCGGGTGGAATGTGCCACAGTAGTCAGAAGGGAAGGAAGCAACCTATATGAAATAATGAAACGTGACCGTGTTCTACTGCACTACCACCATGCCTCGATCGAGGTTAGCGATGTAAAGTGATCTCAAATGAGTAAAGCGAAAAGTCACAAACATCCCTCAATAATACACAAAGCGGTTGATCGTTATGGAATCTGCCCTTTACTTCTATTTCCCTTTGCAAGTGTTTCGTTTTGGAAACTCGACCATTGGGGTACTTTCTTCGAACAATTGGCTGGATGTAGTGGCAGAACGATGGACAGACTAAAACATGGTTTTTAAAAATCACTCACGATAGGGGGGAGCACAACAATGCAATGCGGCCGTCTAGTATTTTGGGATCCCTTGCACGTTTGGACGAGCAGTGCTGTGGCCCTACATTTTGAGAGCGAGGCACCAAACTCCGAACCCTCCAAAACAATGTCCAGCTGGAATGCGTGTCGGGTAGCACCTGCAAAAAGGGCGGTGCGTTTCCGTTCTATTCTAATCGTCTTCACTGGGTTGGGCGATTTCGATACTCACCCGCTACGCCTTCACCTGTTGGTAATGCATTGATCGATACATCCGCGCCCAACGTGTATGGGGGCTAGTCTCGGTTTCGATTACATTATATTTGAATGCCAACTACGGCACCATACAGCACCAAATATGCCAGTTTTTGAATGCATTTAGCTGATTTGTCCGACGGGGTTAAAGGTGGGTGGGGGAAGGGCGGAAGAAGGCTACAAAAGAACAACGCATCCAGTGAGTATATTCGAACGTGCGTGTTATGGTCCAGTGATTCGGTTCGGTGTGTATTGTACGTTTTGTTCGTTTTGTGTGGCCGGAATTGACTGAGCCTGAGTTCATGGTTGTTTGAATCGGGTAGATTGCTGTTAAAAAAGAAAACAGATATCTGATCAATTAATGCCCAGCGCTGTGCGATTCAGGTATGGCGTTTGAATTTTTATGTCAAAACCAAACGTATTTCGGATGCTCTTTAGGACAAGGTCTAAAAGTGTGCTGATTGATTACGATCCGTTTGCATTGCTCTCTATCGAATGTTGCCATGGCTACCCTTGGATCATGCTTTGAAAATATATTGCCAAAGGTGCGATTTTTTAGAGCAATAAGTAAATGCACAAATAAGAGACAGTTTTTGAGGTTTGTTTTGTTATTAGCTGAATGCTGATCAGTGTTGTACTATTTTTTGGTCGTACCTCTGCAAATTCGACACAATTCCAGAATCCAGTCCAGGCGGCACATTTTTCCTGGTGGACAATACTCACGCGAGAGCCCCACTGAAATTCCATTGGGAGGCAAACGCAACACCGCCGAGTCAAAGTAAGCGAGGGCAGATGTGTGCGTGTTGACATTTCCAGTCCACAATGAAAGCGAACGGGATGTCACTCACACACTTTTCTCCCTATGGATCTTTCTCTCTCTTTCTCTCTCTGTCACCCGCCAGTGCATGACAAACGGGTACGCACATTGACCGCTTGCGTTTGTTGCTAGTACTCGGTGGATACACCGTGGATCCTCCAGCAGAAAACTGATCAGAAATCTTTCTGATCTTGTACAGCCTCAGCAACCATCCGCCCTGTGGGTCAAGGTGCTGCGACAATGCGCTTTTTGGGCGCCGTAGCCAACGGCTGACTGCGGCATATTGTCCTTTTAAGGACACCTGGGCCCGTCCACCGAGAAGGGGCTGCATATGGAAGCGCGGTTTGCCATAAAAGCGCCATCCGTTTGCCTTGCTCCATCTTGGGGCACTCATTGGCAATCGTGTCCGTCCCTCCCTCCCGTCCCAACCGGTCCTGCTCGTATGCTGTATGCACGGTCCTCGCTGGAAACAAGCATGCGAAACGAGCTGTGCGTTGACTGGAAGACGTGCCGTCCTGTTCTAGCACACGTCTGCAGCAGGTTTGCGTAGAGGTGCGATAGTATTGGTGCAGGCATTACTTTACGGAGGCAGCGAACAAGCGTTTCCAGTGGCAGGTCGAGCCCATAGTCCACTCAGTTCAGTAGTGCTTTTGATCGAAGTGAGTAACCTTTGCTCGCGACTCGTCCGCGTTTGCCGTTGTTGGCATTTTCCATCTGAAGAAAAGAATTGTGGCGCGTTTAAAGTACCTTCTGTCCCTCGGCACGATTTTGCACATTTGCTCGCTATCCATGTAAAAAGATACCGAACTGATAAATCGATCCAGAGCCGTCAGTTTTCGACGGGTGTGTCTACCGCATCCTAATCTTGCTTTTTGCTGTTGGTGCAGTCTTCTTTGCTCATTGGCGTTGTGTGTGGAATGTAGAGAGCCCGCGCGCGATGGTGGTGTGAACTGCTGCGACTACTTGGATGTTATACATTTGCAGATTCTATCGTTTGATGGAAATGAAAAAAAAGCTGAGTGTTGTGGCAAGAAGCAAATCCAATTGTGCGGAAAGCAATGAAGATATCTTTCAGTTGAGGGAAAGCAAATGATATGAAAAATATCTCTTGTGCGTACCGAGTGTGTGTTGGTGTATTGCGCTGATGTTCTGCTACGGGGTGCTAGTGTGTGTCTCTTCTGCGGGAATATTAGGGAATACGGAATATGGAGCGAGAACGAGAGTGAGCGAGCAAGTTGCGTAATAACATCAGCAATGGGAGGAAAAGAAACAGGCGACTATCACTTGCACCCTTCCATGAAATGATGTGATTGTTCAGAGCAATGAAATTCTGCACAAAATAGTGCGATGTGTACAATTTACGATGGAAAAGTTATGCCAAAAGAGAGATTGTGTAGTGTATTTTGATACTTTATTCAATGCGTTTACGTAAAGTTATTTTATTTTTGTAAGAAAAATGAAAGAAGAAACCTAATTTCTTCGTTTATGTCACCTTCGTACGAATATGTTTCGTACAATGTTGATATAAATTTTCATATTATTAATGTGCAAAATGTGCCGTTTTTTTTAAATGTATTCTCTTTCTCTACTAGCAGTAAAAAAATAGTTACATTTTGATATTCGAATTTTATAGTACACCAGTACCGCGTTATAGGGAAGTGGGCAAATTGTCATTTGTTCGCTGTTGGTATTTTTTTCCGTGCGCGCGACTGTGCGAGTGAGTGTGTGCAAGAGTGTGTTTGATCTGTAAAGAAAAAGCAATTTCAAAAAATAGTTATAATCCTAGTTTGGTTGCGCCAAATTCAGGTTACTGCCGCTGTTACACTTCGATTGTGCCGTGCTGTCCAGGTGTTGCTTCTTATCGCTACACAGATAAGCTGAAAAGCGCCAGAAGCAGAGTAATTTTGTTCCTTTGATTAAAAAAAAGAAAGGAAAACAACAGAAAAATAGATACCATGGCCGCAAATGTGCAACAAGGTGGCAACCTGCTTGACGTGCTGAAGAAGAAGATGAGACAGACGAAGGAGGAGATGGAGAAGTACAAGGATGAGTGCGAGGAGTTCCACAAAAAGCTCCAGAACGAAGTGATGAGGCGTGAGGAAGTAAGTTTCTGCGATTTTTCTTAAGAGGTTGGACTACTTACTACAAACAAATTGTTGTGCCAAAAACCACAAACCACAATGTTTTCTTCGCAAATTTGGAAAATATTGCCGCATCCATTTCTATTTTCTGTGTGCCCATTGCTTTTGATTGAAGTAGCTCTGCCAGTCGTCAGGGTGGTTGCGTTCTATTGATGTTCTATTAATAAGAAAACAACATAGAAACAACCACCTTGCCGTGTGCGTGTGGTGAAGCCGGTCGTAAATTGATTGAAAACGAAGACAAACCTACATAAAGAAACATATTCCATGGGGGAAAGAGAACGAGTGAGTGAGAGAATTATGTGACATACACACGGATCTATCAGTTTTAGAAAGCGAAAGAGAGACAGAGTAGCATGTTTGGTATGAATGGTGGCGCATGGACACATATTTTTGTAAAAAAAATAACCATGAATGGGTAAAAGTGTTACTATTAATCAGCAGAACACTGACTCTTTTACAACATACATTCCAGATAGATAAACCTGTCAAAAAACCGGACCAAAAGCAAATTTACCCACAAGCAAAATGAGCAAGCAAAACACGTCATTGTATTTTGCAACAGTGTGCGTTTTGACTTCCATGTTTCTTAGCGTGTGTATACGTGTGTGTGTGTACGCCTTGAAAGAGGCGCTCGTGCATACTTCCGATGCTGTTCTATTATTCCAGGGCTGTTTTTGTGATCATTTCCCTTTTCCCAATTCCGTTAATTGATTGGGTACGAACTGCATGCGATTGTTAATTGAATTGTGAGTTGTACTGTAAACGCGTACAATGTTCCTACTTCGATTTCTTGCTTAAGGGATCATCATCATCGTCATTATTTTGATGCAAAAAAAACCTATATTTTGAGCATGATTTTCCGATCTTAATTGATCACAAAGCGGGCAGCATAATGTTTTTGGCAGGTCTTTTCCCCTGATCATATACCTCAATCAACCACAGCGCGTAGGGTCACTTTTTGTTTGTGCAAATCGATGAAAATGGTGTCAAAACCGGGAGGTGAAATGAAGTAGTTGATGCGTGGCACGCCACCAGCTAGGTAGAAAATGGGTTCCAATAATTGTTTGTTGTGCAGCGTGTTTTTGATGTCTATTTTTATAGCTTCGGTTTATTGTGGCTAGGAAAAATGACCTCCTTCACGGCTGTGATGAGCCGTTTCCTCAGCGCACAAGCTTTCTCCTTTCTTCCATCATTATCCAACAGAACTGATCGTCAATATCGCGACTAAACGAAACCGGCCGGCAATGGATGTGAAGTGGATTTGAAGCCTGATCGTGTCGATCATTTTTCCCATCTTTACCCCTTGAAGAAGGGTGGTGTGTTTGTAATAATGCTAAAACCACCACCCCAAATCCAGCGACAGGTCGCTCTGTGTGTGTGTGCGTGTTGCCATCGGCGCCCGATATCTTGCTCTGTGCCCCTTGCCTTTGAGGGTGGTAAAACGAAGAATGACGCATCCCTCGAACCGGCAGCATAGACATAACCACCCGGCCGGGCCATGTAACGAACCAATACCACTGAAAGGTTTGTCCGCTGGTTTCAGCGTGCTATGAATGAGATATGCTTTTTTTGTCTTTGCCTGCTTTGGTAGCCGGTTCCTTCTCTCACCTGCACGCGAGGTGGTGAAACAACGGCACAAAGAGAGAGGAAAACCAACACACGAAACACCACCTCGCGGTATGCTGAGGTCACTACGAAAAGTGCCAGTGGAATGTGTATGCGTTAATTCGCGATACCGGCAATGGGTGTGTAGATGATGCAGAAGCGAAAGAAATGCCAGCTTTTCAGGGTGAAGAAAACAGCAAAAAAAAAGCGCATCACCACCTCGCCCTACGGGATGTGGACGGATTCAATTGAAATGAAAGGGGAAAGAAAATATGCAACCGAATCTCCCCCACCCCTACGGATGGTTGGACCCACTATGCGTTTATCCCGTCGGATTCGGGTGCTACTGGTGGATGACCAACCGAATGATGGTCCGACAGATACGATGTGCCACAGTGGCATGTAACTGTTTGCTAGTGCATACACACATTGCGCGACAACCAACGCCCTGTTGCCGTGACAATGCGTTTTGCGATACTGACCAGCAACGACGGGTGGTAGCGTGGGTTTGAATCAGAATTATAAGGCTTAAAAACATGGAACTTCGTAGGGTTTTGGGGCGTTATGTAAAACGGGAAGACTTAAAGTAGGTACAAGAATTGCCATTATTGGAAGAAAACGTCACCGAGTGTCTAACGCAAACACTGAGATGGCCAGGAGTGTGTCTCTACATCGTTGAAACAACACGCCGTTTAGATGTATGGATTGACCTTGAGCATAATTACCGATCCCGAATGGTGGGGCCCGCATACATCTATTTGCGAAGAGACGAGAAGTCGAAACGTTCCTATCCGGATGATGTCAGCGCGTTCCGTTTTGTCATCTCTTCAGGGTTAAGCAAAAATCCCCTTCTCACATTCAAATTGCCCGAGGGAAGGTCAGCTGAAGCCTATTGAATTATGCTCCACTTGCTGGCTAGAGGGATGAGTATTAATAGCAAACTGCAAAAGGGATGGGTGAGGTGATATCGTGTTTCTGTTACCTCGAATTGTTTCGAATTCTATAAGCACTAGACGACTCATCAAAGAGTGTCGTTTGGGGGGAGCGGTTGGAGATTGCTTCGATGATTATTATGCTGATTTACTGCTTTTCTATAGTGAAGAGACAGGAGCGATTGTTTGGCACTAACGCGAAACCGTTTCAACCTGCATTTTTTCTATTTACATTCTATGTACCTAACTGTACAATTAGTTGAGTCACGTTGATTTACCATTGCAGGTTTGTTGCTACTAAAGTTAACATACCTCCTTGGTTAGGTGACACATCACACGCTCACATGCAAGGTTCGTAACAGACCCAGAGCTCCGAGGGCGATGTTGTTCTGCATACTTCAGTATCTGACATGGACAACAAACGCGCCTTATCTTTATAAAGCACACCTATGTATTGATAACCCGCATCGTATTGTGAAATCGGTCCCGCGGGGAGGTAGTGGTTTTGGGTGTAATTGTTCGTGCTTCTGTTTGAAAAGTGCTCCAATATCGTCTTTTCTGGCGAAGATTTACAAGACGATGTTTTTAATGTTGGGTCCTTCACTGTTAAACTACGTTTACTCATTTGCTGTATTACTTGAAGGCGATCGCTAGCAACGGATGAATCCCCAACATACTCCACCACCACCAGTGCCTCCTGTTGGATGTTTCTTTTTGCCAAAGCCACAAAGCTGGATGACATCATTCGCCTTTCATCGCATGCACGGTACTGCTTGGTCGCAAGTACTGCGTGTATTCCTCTCCACGGCACTATACTGCACATGGTTGCTGCTAGGCCATGGTTTCTTTCTTCGGTTCGCTGTTCACTCTCGAGTATGGGATTGCCTTATTTGGTAGCAATATGTAGTCAGAAATGGAGAAACGATGTAAAAAACGGCTTACCACAGATGGAAGAGAGGTCACTAGAAGGCGACATCTTGGCCGGCGGGGGTTCTGAAAAGGGGTGGCGGATTGTTGTTGTTACTGCTTGCAGTTGTTTAATGTACGCGTGTTGTACTTTCACTGGCAGTGGCCTTTTTTGTCCTTCTTTAGGATGGGTTACGTGACCGAGTTCCGGTAAAAGACCGGTGTCAGCATACTGGAGATATGCAAAATGTGTTGATTTTTTTAATTTTAATAAGTAGACATTGCTAGAACACGTTCTGGGCTCTAGGCCAGTGTGACCTTCTTGCTGAAGGACTGACATTGCGGACTGTATCTCAAATATAAATTGTAAACCATTTATACATACTCCATCATACCGAATTTCAAAACATTTCTAATAAATTCTGTTTTCTTTTCTCTTCTCCTTGTAGGCCGAATCGGAAGTTGCCGCTCTGAACCGTCGTATTCAGCTGCTGGAGGAGGATCTCGAACGTTCGGAAGAACGTTTGGCATCCGCCACCGCTAAGCTGTCAGAGGCTTCGGCCGCTGCCGACGAGAGCGAACGGTAAGTGGTTTGGGTTCTAGTGAGTGGCGGACGAGTGAGAGCAAAAAAAAACAACATATACACCCATCGGGAACAGCCTATGAGCCAGAGAACACTGTAGCATCACAGGCTCCGTGTCCCTTCCCGCGGAAATATGGCACACGGAAAGCCAAGGCCAACGAAATCAAACTGAAATAACCGAGACATCAAAAGCAATGAGAAGGATAACGTGAAACAGGAAGAGAAAGTTCTTGTAGAACCACGTGGCGTATGTATGTGCGATCTGTCAGCCATGCAAAGCAACTCGGAACCGATCTTTCTATCATCAAACTTTCGTTTTGTCTGACGTGGAGTTTTTTGCCTCCATCTGTTAGAATTGTTGTTGTCCCTTCTTGCAAAGCTCCATTTTCATCGTCCATCGCAATCGCTTATTGTTCAATATTCGCACTTTGCCCTTCCCACATATCTACAGGATCCGGAAAGCGCTTGAAAATCGTACAAACATGGAAGACGATAGGGTAGCAATACTGGAGGCACAGCTAGCCCAGGCCAAGCTAATAGCAGAGGAAGCAGACAAAAAATACGAAGAGGTACACAATATCCACTCCTTCGGACATGTCATGGGGTATCATCTCATCCCAACACGTACATTCCCTTCCTTATTTCCATAGTATCGAGATAAATGTAAAGCTACCCTTCACGGTTTATGGCGCTATTAGAGATTTGGATGTATTCGCCTAAAGGTATGCAATCGTCAATCGTTCCAGGATGATTTCCGATCGGATTTCGAAGAAGTCTGATGAATTAGACATGCTAAAACATTAAAAAAAAATGTTAGGACCCGTTAGATTTCCAATTTGAGTTCCATTAATCCATATAAGCTCAAAATAACTTAAAAAGTGGTGAATGCATACTTCCAGGCGCTTCACATCCAGTAGAAAAGTTGCCATTTAATTCGCCGTTAAGGGATGTATTACATTTATTTTCAGTTAAATCCGACTTCCTTACAGTATAAAACAGGTGCCATCATTTTACATTCACTGCAAGTGCAATAATGATCCTTTACATATCTCTAGATCATATTATCTTCAGTTTTGTTCGTTCGGTTCTTTGCAACAAAGTGTTTCTATCCAGTTCGATGGTGTTGATTGACGAATGATTTTGGAAAATTATTTCCTGTGGTTTTGTGCATTCGCTAGGGCCCCATTCTCGACGTTGTCCTTCTCCTTCTTTAGTCTCTCGGCTGCCTGTTTCTAGCAACAGGATAAAACAATTCGCGTCATCCACGTACAGAAGAGGTTTCCGGTGCAATTCAGCCTCTGCGTGGAAATTTGTCATTGTGTGCTAGTTTTGACGTCGTCTGGTGTCTGGCCGATCTGATCCGTGTCCGAAAGGAAACATGATCCACATCACTTATAATGGTTCTTTGTTTTTTTTCTTCTTCTTTCTTTCTTTCTTTATCTTTCTGCGTTTATCAATCTTTACACGGCCAACAAACACCTTACACACCTGTATGAAAATGGTGTTTGGGTGATTTTTGGACGTGTGATTTGCCATTTATTGCAAATTTCCGTATCCTGCGCTCACTCACTCGCTCTCCACGTTTGAAAACACAAACGAAAAAAAAACCTATGTGCCCCACCGCCAACGAAAACTCGCCTCCCCCACTCGCCCATTTTGCCCCAAACCGACAACGTCATCGTTTATTGTTAAACAAATTTAATTTAAATGTAACAAAAATCCTTCTTTTAATATCCGAAAATTGTTAAATTATTATACTTAAACATACCAATAATGTAATGTTTCAACCGGGCTGTGATACATTTGTAATTGGCTAAATTTTACGAATTGAAAAAAAAAACTGGCACACGCGTATACCCTGGCGCAACAAAAAAATAATAACAACAAAAATGCAGCGCTCGCAAGGTTCTTGAGAACCGTGCCCTGGCCGATGAGGAGCGCATGGACGCCCTTGAGAACCAGCTGAAGGAGGCCCGCTTCATGGCTGAGGAAGCCGATAAGAAATACGATGAGGTGCAAATGCTAGACATCACTTGACTATAAACTAGGCTAGGCTGTTTTGTTTTTAGTGTGTGGCCAACAAAAAAAAAACCCTTTTCTTGCTTTGATTTGTGGTAATGCGCTAGTTAGGGCTAGGGAAGCATGTGAGAATGTGTGTGACTGTGAGAGCCAGTCGGAACGAAAGGATTGAGTGTGATCGAGCGCGCCTGTTAGTGCTTTGCTTGCCGCAAATCGCAAGCAAAAGGATGTTTCATCTCAACAGGAATGTATGGCGTGTATGAATGTTGACTGATATGCGACACAGTGTGCGATTGGATTGGTTGAGGCACAAACATTTAAAATTAAAATTCAAAAACAAACCCCAAAAACCTATTGTTACTGGCCACTCGAATGAAAGAGATTTGATTGATAGCGAAAGCGAGAAAAGTAGAAATCGAATAGAGCATGGTGTTAAATTGCTACTAACACATTTAAAGGTGGCACACTGAACATTGGGTCCCCGGAACACAAAAGCTAGGTTATTTTCTTATTTTATGAAATTGTGCAACTATATACTCTTCTCACAAATAATCAACCACTTTTGCATCCTTTCCGGTGGACCAATTCAGTGTGTGTACGCGTGTGTGTTTCAAGAATGAAGCTGGTGTAAAATGGTCAAGAGAATCGTCACGTGTAGGGTTTCTGTTGGTGCATGGTTTACGAAAACGAAAACAGATAAGATGTGTGTGCACCACATGTGTTGTTGGTGAATGGAGAAAACGAATGTGATAATTCTTTCTTCTGGTGTTTGAAATAAATTGGCTTCCGGTTGCACTACCTTATGTTAACCACTGTTTGGAAAATATATCTTGCCAACGTTTGTGATCTGTAATATGTCTTCCCACTTTGAAACAAAAAATTGAACGTTATTATTTTGAGTTTTTATGAATCACCAGCCTAAATCTTGCCAAAATTAATGAATAACCATTTTTCATGTCTCTTATAAGCGGTGCTATTATTCGAGTAGAGGGACTAAGTCCTCGTAATAATCGTTTTGTTTCTTCTTTCTTTTTTTTCTTAACGTTGATGATCAACGCATTGTTTAATGGTCTCTGTTTTACGTTAGCTTCCGCTAGCTCTATTATAATGTGTATCTCGACACATTTTGTGTTTTTTTGTGATTTTTTTGCATTGCAATTTTTATTATTGCCCCGAGAAATCGGCTGGCATTCAACGTGATCTTCCACAGGCAGATAAAATAATGTAAAATAGTTTTCATCTTTGACCACCAACCATGTAACTCACCCTTCGGTGGTGTGAATGCAATCATTTTGTTGACAGAGAATGGTTCACAAATAGAGAAATGATGAAATGACCTCCTTCAGTGCTCCTAAGATAAACCCCATCTTGGTCACTGTCTACGCTCGAGGGGGGCGGGAATCCGTTTGAATGCGTATTTATTCAGGCCACCCTTCTTGCACTTCGTATTGAAACATTGCTTGAAACAATAAAAAAATAAACTATCAAGAAACAGCTAGAAAACCACCTACAAAGGAAACCCCGCGACGCTGACGATTCTCGTGTGCACCAAAGCTTCTTTTGTATGCTAAACTAACCAACGGTGTGTTTATTTCGCTGGGTGTTGAGAAAACTGCTCACTCAAGCAGGAAGAGCAAAGCGTGTCCACCACACCATCCTGTTGTGAAATTTTCACCCAGATTTTGCGGTTGGTGTTTTTTTTGGTGGTTGACGTGGAAAATGTGTGGTGTGCGCAGACCTTCTCCGGGCAGGGGTCATCATCACTCAGCATAAATGAAACGATGCAATGCTTGTTAGTAAATGTTGTTGCTCATCATAACGGAGACGAAGAACGTATGGGGAGAGGGTTTTTTCTTTAGTACGGGTGCGTGAACGAAAAAAAAAACACGAACGAATATGATGAAATCGGTGCAAGAACTACGAAAAGATAAACGAGACGCTTACAATGAACGCGTGTGCCTTTCTTGTTGTGTGGCCGTGATAAAGCCAATCATTAACACAATCGGTGCTTTTGTAGGACTAAACATGTAGCGAAAATGTGAGATAGAAAAGGGAAATGTAAAGCAGAACGAAATGCAGCTTTTTTCTGTTAACAGATATTGTGTACGTTGAACTCATTATCTCGACGACATGTTTTAGTGTAGTTCTCATTTATGAAAGCAAAAAGAAAAACAACGAACCACATTCTTTCCTCCCTGGAATGACAATAATTTTGAATGTTACACAAAAAAAAAATTATATCAAATAATGCCTAGTATTGCCTTCACTGCATCCACTTTAATTGCCAGCTTTGTACAGAAAATTTCATTCTATTTGTAAAACATTGTTCCGTCCATTGGGAAACAGGAATGGAAACACTAGAGAAGGGAATTAAAACTACACAAAAGCAATAATATAAAACGCTTACAATTTTTTAGCGAAGTTAAAATCCCAAAATCAAATCAGAATCTAGCTGTAACATGAGCTATCAAAATCATGTAATTGTTATGCGAAAACGAAACTCCTTTCGCCATTTTATAATCGATCATGTGTAGCATACGCACGCGGCACATACATATATAAATATATAGGAAAGCTGATTGATGTTCATGTTAATATACTCCGGGGACAGTTTCACCCTCCATTATGTTATTACTGACAGTAAACCCCAACCAATGCGACGTGCGATCGAATCGGAATCGGGAGTATAAAACCCAACAAGTCAAAGTGCTGCTTAATAAAGGAATAAAACTATTAAATAATACAACGGAGACGTTATATTAACATAAATATATATACACACACACTCACTGACCGATGAAAAATATAATATTTTAAAATGAAGCAATGAGTTTATTTATCGACTATGGAATAAAGGAATGCAAAACAAAACGTTTGCATACAAACTGCGTATCTCCTGTTTATGTGTGTATTGTAAAGAAGCAATAAAGCAAAATTTGTACTGTTTATAAATTTATTTTACTATATTTTTAAGCTTATATCGTAACGTTTACCTTCATTCTATTTGTTTTTTTTTGTCCAATGTTCCTGTTGTCCGAAAGAATGCGCCTTAATTATTTTTATAATAAACGATAAACGAAAAAATACAAAATGTGATTTGCAATAGAGACTGTCTGTTGGCGAAAAGCTATAAAAATGTTTCTTTTTTTAAATTTTCAATTATATGCCAAACTATTTTGTTTTATCTTTTTAGTTTTTTTATTATCGAAAGATTGGATCGAATATAATGTGATCCTATCTTTTCGCATTAAGAATTGATTAATAAAGCATTTGGAAAACACATTTTAAAGCCAGTTTTTGACCGGTGTGTTCTTATTGTCTGGTAATCCAATTAATACTAAACATGGATAGTTTTTCTGTAAAAAAATGGAATTCCACTTCAGACAACAGAATATAATTTGTTGAAATTCTGAGTAGAATATCCTTAATAATTTGCTTTGATTGTGTTTTGCAAAAGAGTTGGGCAACTCATCAAATTTATCTACAAACAATGCTCCTAAATTTGAAAGCTAGGTCAAGCAAATGACACTGTTAATATGATCAGTTGTTACCCTGAATTTCTCCCCTTGATTTAAAGTACTTCAATTTTCTCAGTTTATATCAAATGAGATTAAAAAAATAATTAATGTGGTGTAATTCTTATGAATGAAATATTCTACATTAAATATCGATCCGATATTAAATATCGGAACATTTGTTGCATTGTTTAGATTGTTTTAGATTTTATGGTCTTAAAACCACGTGCGTTGTGCGGATAGCAAATGTTGGAAAGTCATGTTAATGATTTACGAAATATACGATACCGATGTAGTTATCTAATCAAGTTATTTTGTACAACTTTGGGCACCATATTCAGGTCTGGGTAACTCATGTCTGAAAAACCCAGTCCGTATGTATCAATGTAGATAATAAGAAAAAAAAAGACATTTATTGCACCACCAAGTTTAGTTTGATTGGAAATTGCTTAAAATCGATTAATAGTGGATTGAAAATGTTTAAAGAAAGCTCTAAGAAAATCATATTTTGTAATTTATCTGAATTATTTGATATTATCGTTGGGGCGGTGCCACTCCATTGAATGGTGGCACGTCTATTCGAATATCTTCAACGTGCCATGCCTTCCTCATTAACTAAAAGGACATTCTCGCCTTCTGCAAAGTAATCCTTGTAGATTTGAAAAAAATGTTCGAAAAATAAACTATCCTGAAACTGTTTGTCTTTTAGCTCCTGAAACAATTGGATTGCTAATTGGATGGAAATTACGTAAAAAAAAGTTTACTTTAAACATAAATAATGACTCTAAAGCGATAATAAACTATCTGCAATATAAACCTTCGCGCATTCAATAGCATTGAAATTAAAAATACATTTAGTGAAGGTTTGTTGCGACTTTGCATCTCAAAAGGACATTGGAATAAATTACGAAACGGAATGAAGGTAAACGGATTCCTTTATCGTATAATATTTACTTAGAACTGAAGAAGAAAACAAAAGACGAAAATGATGAGCAAAACATTTCTAGTAGCATTGCATTCGTTCCTGCAAGAACTTTGTTGTTATGCTACTAAATTAATAAGAGATTTAGATTTAAAAAAACTGGTAATTAATGTATGATCACCAGTAAAGCACATACTTGCATGCCCGTGTTATATGTACCACGTTTCAGTTGGCAAAACTTTAAGGACGAATCTCGAGTCGAAAACATTTAACACAGGAGTTTTGTTTGCTTCCAACTAACAACTTGTCTTCGAGTGTTTCTTTCGTTTTAAATGTGTCGGCTGCATGGAACCGGATACGATAGAATGTCCACTTAAATATGATGATACTAAAACCTTTCGATCTTTTCCACCCGTCGCCCATCCGTCTTCCTGCACCATTCTCGTCCTCGATTGATCGGACGGTGGCACAACATTTCCGGAACTTCTCTCGTCGGATGTGTAGGTCGCCCGTAAATTGGCCATGGTTGAGGCGGATCTTGAGCGTGCTGAAGAGCGCGCCGAAGCCGGTGAAGCGTACGTACTCTGGCCCTCTTTCCTCGTGTTGTTTCGTGTGTTGCGTTTGTTTCGTGTGTACTGCTAAGACCCACTCTTACATTGCATTTATTAACACATTACTCGCTACTGCTGCTGCGGACTTTTTGTTGTTCTCCTTGTTGTTATGTTTGTTTCTTTTTCTAACCTCCCCCACCTGCGAGAAGAAGCGTCCGCCCGGTTCTAGCCGCTGAGAAGCCCTTCGCGATCTGGATCTGGATCGATGATCGTTCACACTGGACTGTGTCGGCTATTTTGCTCCTCTGTATGTTCCTGCGCCTACTGCTTGCACCGATTTATGGATGAGTTTTATTACAAAATTAGAGTGCACACCACCCGCCCAAGGTTGGAGGTGGGGTGGCATGGAGTGCATGAGTGGTTGAAGGGAAATTATGCATCGTGAGCCAAAAGCAGCATAAATAAGGGCACCCATTTCGAAGAAGAGGTCAAGTAAATCACGTTTATTGACTAGTGAAAGGTGGGAGGCTGTTAATTGGCCCCCCGATTCGAAAGCTGACCGGATCCGGATGCATTCCTAAAGAGAGTGATGCACTTACGATCGAACACAATCTGTGATCTTCGTTTGAAGTTGCTATAACGTTTAAAGGTTAAAACGTGTTGCTAATTTCTCTTCATATTGATGGATTAGGAAGGTTTTCTAGTGTACATTTCACTAATCAGTTTTGAGTTTTGTGTTTGTTTGTTTGTTTGTTGTTGTATGCTTTTTAATTTTTTTTAAATCTGGGACATTCATCGACTCCAAATGTGTCCCGGGTTTTGCGCTGGAATATGACCGAATATTTTTTATATTTATATTACACCCCTCTCCCCAAAAAAAATCCTACCCTTCATTCCCCATTTTGATACCATCATGTTTCATCTACGAATAAAATATCATTCATACTATCATCCGCTGATCTTCTCGCTAGTTGTGACACTGTGAAGGTAAGGTGTAATGTATATGTCACGCTTGATCGGCTACAAAGAAGAGACACAAAGCAAGCAACTGGTGGATCTTTACCGCCCCGAGCGAAACCTACGGATCCTTCAGCGATCACGCAAGTTGTGTCCTTCAGACACAGCGTACAGTAGTTGTTTGTCCTCTTCTTTGCGATGTTCAGCGATGTGGCATCGTTTCGCCAAACACCTTCGCACACAAACACAGCTAGTGATCGATGATGAGAGTACCATGAC
The DNA here is from genome assembly GCF_943734845.2 of Anopheles funestus. Taxonomy (NCBI): domain Eukaryota; kingdom Metazoa; phylum Arthropoda; class Insecta; order Diptera; family Culicidae; genus Anopheles; species Anopheles funestus. Next base: position 46,632,638 of record NC_064598.1, read on the forward strand.
CTACCGATGTGATATACTAACCTCAACCCCTTTTTCTTGTCTACTTTTACCCCCAACAACGCCTGCACACAATGGCGCACACACAAACCCCGGGTTGGTGTTATGCGTGCTCTGCTTGTTTTTGTGCTGCTTGCAAAAAAAACCGGCTGTACAACACACACCGATCGACGGATGATCAATTTTTGGATGCGTGTCGTGTTTGCGACTAACCCTCACCTCGCCTTTAACTATCGAAATAAAAATAAATAAAAATACACCCGAACCAACCGAATCTCGTCTGTGCTGTACCACCGACAATGCCTTATTGGATATCGATTGGGTCCGGATGACATCGGCAAAACAACGACGATAACGACGACGACGACGACGATCACATTGGTGCGCTTGTGGCCCGGACACTTCAACCGCAACATCGCACCTGCAACTTGTTTTCGTGTGTGTTTGTTTGTGTGTGCGTGTGTATTTGTGCGCTTTCAACAATAACAATATGCCCACGGCGGTCCTAACCCTTGGCGATGGTTCCCCACCCGATGCACTGGTGGCCGAACTGGAACAGGTGGCCAGAAAGCTGGTACTCATGGAACAGGACCTCGAGCGCTCAGAGGAGAAGGTCGAGATGAACGAAAGGTTTGTATGGTGTACATTAACTACTGACGGTACGGTAATCCGTAAAACATCGATAAGAGTTATCCGTTACTAAAGCTTTATCTTAACACAACTATCTGCTTTTGTTGGTTTTTAAAAATTCAACTATTTTAATGCATATCAACTTGTCATCAAAAAATACTAAATTGATTTCTTTTCACTTCTTTTTCCCCATCTACGATACTTCGGCTACTTGCATAATTTGCAGCAAGATTGTCGAGCTTGAGGAGGAACTGCGCGTGGTCGGTAACAACCTGAAGTCGCTGGAAGTCTCGGAAGAAAAGGTAAGAATGTTCCGACTGCACAAACGGCCACTAGGGCTGGTTTTCTTAGCTAAGAAAATCATCCTTCGAACCGTTTTACCCCACACAAGACACGTGACACTGTACTGTGAAGTCGGTGTTGTTGGTTGATAAAGAGTTTAATAATGATTGTTTCAATGGTCACTTTATCTCTTTATCATCAAACGCCAGACTAGAACTTATTCATAGACAATTGGACGCAAATTTGATTTACCCATTCGCAAATAGACATGAACCTGTTACCTACCTGTAAAGGTTGGCCATGACTGACACAATTGTTGAAAAACAAATTTCCATAATTTACCAACTTTATACACCGCACTACTTGATATTATTTGTAAACTCGTCTAAATCGACTTTATTTTTTTTATTTCATTTCCAAACAAAAATTCCAATTTCTTTCCCTTTCACCCTTATCGAACACCCTTTACCCTCTTACTGTTCGGTTTGTGCCGAACGAAAATTGTTTGTGGGCCCCATCTTTGAAACGCCACAAATCGCAAAACGTTTGTGTGGTGTGAATTGGTTCAACTATTTCACCGTCTCGTTCATCCCAATACCGTAATTGCTCTGTTTTGGCAACTGTGTACTCTGTGCACACGATTGCGTAGGCTAACCAACGCGAGGAAGAGTACAAGAACCAGATCAAGACCCTCACCACCCGTCTAAAGGAGGTACAGCATCTTCTGTTGCCGTGCTATTATTTTTGTCTTTATGCAACCGCCCCCCAAAAACCCGCGTGTGCCGTGAATGTTGTGTTGTGTTTTTTTTTGCTTTTGAATTTTCTCTGTACCCTTTCCGGCCGTTTTGTTGAGCAAGAAAAGTTAAAAAGGACATTTCACCTCTTTTCCTGTTCTCGAAGAAATCGCGTGTGTGTTTTCTATTAGTGTGTAGATTTTTATTTTCTCTTTCACGTACTCCTTATAAAGACTTTAATACCCCTTTCTCCTAACAGGCGAATCCATCTTTTATAATACACAATATATCTTGTGTTTCTACTCAGCTCGACGTAATTTCGCTAAGGATTGTGTTGCAAACGCCTGAAAGTATGCAATCACGCGCTACAAAATCACGTTTAACAGTGTTGTGTAGCATACCTTCAGGCGTAATCTCTCAGCCACATTCCTGCAGCGATGCGTCGAGACTTTTACAGCATAAATTTTATTTCAACGATAAAACATGTATAAAAAAAGATCACATTCAAATTACCTACACACTAGTAGCTCATTTTCTAATACATACTATTTTATTACTTTCATATATATTCCTTCCCGTTGACGCGTGTTCATCTGTTCGGTTATCAACCAACTACTACTAACCCATCTAAATAAAAATGCCAAAAAAACGATTAACCTGCCTGCATCAAAACAACATCAACCAAACAATGTAAAATGACGTACAAAAATCGAACATAATCGATAATCGACGATGCGGTAATGATCGCGCAACATACACACACTCACACAACATGATCTTCGTTTGGTCGATGATCACCTGTTTGCTGTTGATGTTTTGCGCAACGGATGTGCATGTGTGTACGCGCTTGCGGGCGTTCATACGTTGCCCGATTTTATTGTACTGACCGCGTGTGTGTTTGTGTGTGTGGAACTTGACGATGATGATGATGATGATGAATCCTGACGGGACACAATGATGTCCCAACCAACCAATCGACCGGTGTGCTGCTGTAAATGAACGGACACGCGCGTGTAGGCAACGCAACGAGAGGAATCGTACGGTGGCCAAGTGAGAGTGTTGGATCAACGTCTCAAGGAGGTACAGGACCACTGAAAATGAAACAAATAATTTCGCAGTAGGTGTAGCGTGTCTATAGTACACTTGTCTTTAGTTTTTGGGGTGGGTTAGATTGGGCACCGGACATGCGTTTCTCGAACCTTCTTACTAAGTACATACATTGTTCTGGCATTAGAGCTCTAGCAATTGTGCAAATCCGCAAACGTAAGGTATAGTTTAGCGTCAGGATCTGTAATGCCTTGCTCTCTTTATCCCTGTATTTGCCGCCCGTTTTTTTCACACCGTACTAGTGTTCTACTCAGTGATTTAGCATTGAGTGCTGTTGTAGTGTTTGCAATTATCCCAATTTGCCCGATTTACACTTTATCCTTTCTCGCTGCGACTTCTTATGTCTGTGTCTTGGTTTTCAACATTGTATCCTTTGTTTGTGTCGTCATCCTGTCCACTGTATGTTGCGCTATATGAACATTCCTGCTAGAGCCTTCAACGAACCCAGGGCAGAGGAATCGATCAACCGACATATTTGAGACACTAATAGTTTTTTTTATTGGAATATTTAAATGTAGCTCTTATATACGTTTACAACTTCATCCTTCACAACATCACGAGGACAACGTGTGAAAAATAGTGTATATTTTATGCACTGTCTCTTGCTAGAACTTGGTTGGAACTCTACTGTCAAGATCTTCGCATTCTAACGCGAAGCTGATCTGTTGATCGGTTGTTGATCTTCACATTCCCCCTTTCTTTGTCCAAATATTGCGTGCCATTATTAGTATCCCTTCCGTTTAACTTTTCTTTCGATTTTTCTCCACAGAACGTTGACTTTCCTTTGCCACACACTGATCGCACACACACACACACTCATCCGCACACTGTGTTATGTAGTTCTTTTTATCAACAGCGAGAAAGGTTAAATATGCCTAACTGCTGCTATCAAAACATAAAGTGCACAAGAGTTAAGATGCCAACCAAGCCTGTCCAGCGCCTCTACACGCCGCTTAGCTGTGACATGTATGCGATTCTGTCTATTTGTGTGTGTGTGTGTGTCTGTATCGCCCGCGCATCCGTGTTTGTCCCTCGTTACAAGTCCGTGTCGATCCTCTGTCCCTGTGTCAAAGTCCGTTTCCTTCTGTCCGAAGACCACCCATTGCACCGTTGTATAGTTCTCTTCTAATCCTTGCGACAAGGGAAAGCGTTTCGAAGGGAAGGGCATGAGCTTTTGTTGAAGACGACTTGAATGACGATCTAGCCGGTGCTTGTACCGCCTAGAAAGAACTGAACAAAACTTCCAACGCGAGGAAAGACAACGATCGCGTATATGCGAATGCGTAAACTTTTTTTAATTCGACGGACCTGAAAGATTGCGACACCTGCCTGGTTTGTTACTTCGTATCTAATCCAACTTCTTCATTCCAAACAATGTCAAATGTGGCAACGCCATTCTCCGTAACCGTAGGCGATGGCATCTCGCGATTCCGTTGAGGATAAGATCCATCAGCTGAACGACAAGCTGACCAACGTAAGTTTGCTTCTAAGGCGCGTTCTGGCGCGAACTTCTGCCTTCTCTACTACCTCGTTTCGTATCTTAGAGATGCCCTTTAACAGGTTCGGTACGCTTGCCCCATACTCCATACTGCGTCTTTCACTTCATGACGGGTTCCGCTAGTACACTGTACCTTGCCATATTTGCTGGCAATGATTTAGAATTCGCCCAGGAAATAATGCTTTTATGGACGATGGTGCGAAGAGATATCGAGAATTCGTATTATTAGGGTAGAAGGTTTCATTAATTAATTTTCCCCCAAATCTCACGATCGCAGCAGAAGAAGTACTTCATTGCTGTTCTTATTAATTTGACGATCAGGGTGCTCCAGGTGCTACTACTAGGGTGCCAAAGATTAGTGTAAACAGTGCCTTTCCACCGACAACACGGCTAGGGTGATGATCAGTCTTACTTCCAAATTGGTGTGGGTTGGTGTAGCGAGTGTAGGCTTAGGGGATGGTAGGAATGGTCTTCAACTTCTACCGCTAACTTCCAACATAACGACAAGACAAAATGCGCGCACCGGTGAGGTAAGGGGGTGGTTTTTCCGTTACCTAACTCAACTGTGTATCCGTGTTATGAACTGTGTGTTGTTGTGTTGTTATCCAGCTTTCGTTCGGGGCAGGTCAAAGTGCCCCGTAGCTTTTCGTTTTTCTCTCTCTCTTTCTCTACTGCCCAATAACCCAAAGACATAACAAGCTTTCGCCAACATTAGCGCTGCTCGCTCTATAGAGAAGAGTACATTAATTGAGTCCCTGCTGTCGAAACTAATGCAAAAGACAAAACAGGGATATCATAATAAGGAGCAGGAAAGGAGTTTTGTAGATGGAATGCATGCCAATACTAGATTAGTTGTTTTGCTTAGTTGAAAACAAACAAAAAACTGGAAAACGTGAAATGTGATTTAGTAGTGCGAATGGATGATGTCCTGTTTTTATGTGCCACACAAGAATCACATTTAGCGGGCTTCCGTTGCACGATGCTTTTTTATCGGACGGTTAGATGGATCAGAATATTAATATGCTTATTTTTTCTTTCCTTCTTCAACCTTTTCATCGAATTACCTTACAAACACCTGGTAATATTCAAATAGGCTGAGGCCCGCGCTGAATTCGCTGAACGTTCCGTTCAGAAGTTGCAGAAGGAAGTCGACAGACTCGAAGGTAAGTGTGTCCGTGTTTCCAATTTGTTGTGCTTTATTAAAAAAAATCATCCTTAAAACCGTCATAATAGTCACCTAAAGAAGTGTTGTAGAGATCCGTCTGATCTCGAACAGGCAAACCTGAGTTGCAGTTGTATTAATAATGCTAAACGTTTGACGAAAGCTAAAAACGCCATTTGTTGAGAATTTGTTTATGTTATTATTAACCACTAGTCGTACATGAGTGTTTTTAGAAGTAATAATGATCACTCCAAAGCACTGAAAAAATGTTTTATTCCCAAAAATAATTCCGTACAATTCTTCCTAAGTTTTATTTTTATTTTGTTTAAAGTTTGTTTAATTTGTTTTCCACATTTCGATTGTGATATTGTATCTATATGAAATAGTGAACTTATTTTACAAACGCTAGTTTTTAATGTTTATTTGATGTGTTTTCATTATGTTTTCCTTTTCTTTTTTTATTTTTTGTTTTCTTTAACCCGTTTTGAATGCGATGTGTGCGCCTTTCTACCATGCCTCTGCTAATCGAATATAATGCCGAACCTTGTTGTTGTTACCTTGCCTGAATATGTTGTGTGCGCCTTGATGTTCTCATACCTGCAAATTGAAAACGATCACGCGTATGATCGCAAACAACAAACATATCAATGCAACACCTCCAATGCGACCTGTGCTCATCTTCATGGCTCGTGTGACAATTCACACGATACAACAACAACATCATCAACACAATTCAAACCAAACCACCCCACACGCACATGCGCGGGGAATGCATGCGGTGCGCAGACGAGTTGACGGTCGAGCGTGCCAAGAACAAAATGCTGCAGGAGGAGATGGAAGCGACCCTGCACGACATCCAGAACATGTAAAGCGAATGCGTCGGCCTTTTGCAAATGGCAAATGCGGCAAATCCGGTGGCTGCCGTTATAAGAATGATGGGTGATGCCACCAAAATACCCAACTGCGCGCACACCCGCGGTATCCTTGTGGTGTTTAGAAGGAATGGAAAAAAGCAAACCAGGATCGAGATGTATTTAAAAAAAAAACAAAACAAAACGTGGTTTATGTTGTGAGGAAAAGGGAAGGAGAAGAATATTTGTAGAACCGTACCGGGTGGGAAACTGATGTATTATTGGCAAGCCGGAAACGCTAAAAATGCGATGCGCATAGATTTACATATGGCAAAACAGCCCTTCACAGACGACAACAACAAAACCACACGAATGTAATAATTTTACAAAACCCACAAACACATATACGCATTTCTGTACACATGCCACCATTTTTAAGGGGTTTGAATTTTTAACCCCATTCTCCATTCATTTAATAAATTAAAACCGCTCATCGCCTACAGTATATAGGGATGTAGGAGAAGAAGATCTTGTGGCACACGGGAAGGAACACGAGTAATCAAATATGGAAGATGATCAGGAGATCAGTGCGTGGATCATGAAGAATTAAGGAAAAGGATAACAACCGAAACACTAAGCAAGAGAAAGACAGTAAAAGGAGTATAGTAGATTTGCCGTTTTAAACAATATACGCACAAGAAAACGTTACATTATATGAAAGTGTCCTGTAGGACAGCTAAGCCTTTTGTTAATGTTGCAAAAAAAAACACACACGTCGGTGCAAATGGATCAAAACACGAAGTAAAACCGATCGATTTATATGGGCCACGATCGATTTAATGCAATTGTAAAAAAACACGGAAGTTTAATTTTCAATAAGTTTTGATTATCGTTAGTCACAAGCACACATACACACAAACGGTTGAAGATGAGCGAATACGAGTAGAGTCGTGTCATGTTTTAAGTTTTTTTTTGTTTGTTGCATTTTAGAGATTGATTTGTGGGCTGTATGGTGGCACCACACCCTGTGCCACATGTGCACCGTAGGAGCAATAGATAACGTATGTGGGTGTGTGGGTGTATTTTTTAAACTAGCATAAATGCGTTGTAAAGCAAAAGCAAGATATGTAAAAGACAGACTTTTCCGTATAGGATAGTTTCCAATTTGTTGAAGGTTCTATGATCTTCCATTCCCATTCCCGGCGCGCGTTACGCGGAATTTGTGCCGTTGTTTTTTTTATTTTGATTTTAAATCCACACTCCGAGATAGACCGACAGTACATTCCAACGATGGCATTCCGGAAATAAAGTTAGTTTTGAAAAATCTTTTGAAACAAACATACAAAAGGAATATGCATTGTACATTTAAGAGGAGATTCATTCGTTCCAGAGCAGGTGTGCAGTAGTAGTAATAGTAGTAGTAAAAACTGAAAAATGCTTTTAAAGCTCCAATGTCGTATCGCTTTGGGGCGTCATATTACACCTTAATATGTTTTTCGTACGAAGATTATACTTCTACTACTTGTTTTCACATATGCTACGGCAGGCTCCTATTTCAACAATTTTATATGTGCCCTTTTCAAACAATAGTAAACGTACGCGTTGGTTGATTGTTCTCCTTTATCGCTTTACAATGTTGTTTTAGCTCTTGCGCATCCTCATTCCCTATCCGTATCTGCTGAACCAACAGCTGTGCACGTACGCAAGCAGGACGAAATCGCGGTAACGAGTACTAGAAGTAGACCGTCACGTCATAAACAGTATGTTGCATGTTTGGAGTGGATCCGCCGGTGGTGGTCCCGCCGGTAACGGTCGATCGTTCTCTTTTCCGGCCATCGATAGTTAACCTACAGTAAAAAAAAAGACAAATAGAAGCCTAGTTTCCCATTTCTCTCGCCCTAGTAGAACGTCGCATAAAACGATCGAATGTACACAGCGTCAATGAGAATGACAATGTGCAAGAATATTGATGTAAGGCAGAGGGTCCAATTTGGAGTGCAAAATTTGATCGTTAAAGTAATCAACATCTCACGATTTTGCGTGTACCGGCAGATATTCAAAAGGAATGCGCGAATGCCAGCAAAAGACCGTTAAAACGTGCCTTTAGGAGTTTCAATTTTCTTATACCTTCAATGCTAGTTTAGATGGTAAGCTTACGCGAAAGGACGATCGAAAGAATATGTGTGTGCGTGTGTAATTTTTCCGATCATAGGACGAAACAGGTCCGCTCCAAAAAAAACACACACATAATTAACATGATCACACGTCGATACACGAAAACACACCGAATACACTCCCTTTTAAGAAAAAAAAACAAAACAACGCACACACACACACGACTACCACATACACCAAGTCGAACGCAGGTTTAATGTGGGGGGAAAAAACAGCGCGAGAAAAAACCCCTTTATTGTATTTGAGTGTTTATAATATATTATTTTATCGTAAATCGAGTAAAAAACCCCACAACTCTTGTATGTGTGTGAGCTATTTTTGTTTGTTTTCTGTTTGTGTTCCTTTTACTTTGTTTTTTTGTCGCTTTTATTTTGTTCTTATTTTACGCCTTTTCGCTTATTTTATTGTTTGCTTTTATTTTCTTATTTGCGCTACATTTGCTTCTTGACTGCTTTAAAATCTTGAAACTGCACTCCGATCGTTGCTTGTGATCGCGTAAAAATATCTCGCGGGTAATAGATGAACTGATCGTCGAGAAGCTACGGTACGCCGAAATCGGTGACGATCTTGACTTTGCGTTCGTCGATCTTATCCCCGGTATCGACCCTATATGGACGGAGCGTCGCCCGAAGCCGAAGACTCCGCCACCACCGCCGAAGCTGCCAACGCCACCACCACCACCGCCAGCACCGAAGGAGGAAGCTGCGGCGGCCGGCGGCGAGGGTGAAGGTGCTGCGGCCGGTGGCGAAGGAGCAGCAGCTGCTCCGAGCAAAGCCCGCACGCCGAGCCCGTTCGAGCTGCGCAAGCACTTCCCGCCAGAGGCGGCTGAGGTACCGTACGTGCGTTCGTCCACCGGTACGACACCGAAGACGTCTCCGGCGAAGGAGGCGGCACCGGCCGAAGCGGCTGCACCCGCACCGGAAGCAGCGCCGGCGGAAGCACCAGCAGAGGGTGCAGCAGATGCGGCCGCACCACCGGCAAGCGATGCATCGCCAGCAGCAGCAGATGCTCCTGCCCCAGCGGAAGGAGAAGCCCCGCCAGCGGAAGCAGCACCAGCACCGGAAGCTCCGCCAGCCGAACCAGCACCAGAGGCGGAAGCGCCAGCATCGTAAAGAATGGTGGTGCCAGACTCGTATCCGTCCCATTATTGAGAGCTGCCACCTTCTCCCCGCCTTCCTTTTGCTACAGTACCACGTTCCTGCGCGTCCACGTCCCTTTGCTTGTTTTGCTAGCAAATCATCCTTTTTTACTCTTTTTTTCTCACCCGCCCCCCTGTTTGCAAGAGATGTGTGCTTTTTTTTTACTATAAATCAATACCAATAAATCGATAAAAAACGCCGTATCGAAGCATCGCGATTGGGTTAAGTGAAACGATCGCCCGATCGCCGGCTAGAACAAGATTGTACAGCTTTTACAGTAACCGGCTCGCTATTAACTTGCAAAATTGTGCCCCATTGTGAATGTGCGTTTGAGATCGCAATAGAAAGCAACCGCATCCGCTTCTAGGTAACGAAAAGCAGAGGTTTCATCCGAGGCGATCATGTTGATCATAGCGCTACTTATCAGTTTGATGTTAAATGATTCTTACGTTATGAATTTTCCGTTCTGTTTCTTTTGCCATCGTGTGTACTACGTCGCTGGTCGTTTATCATCGATCGTCTTGCGTGTACTGTTCTATCACTGTCACTACCCGCCGCGGTTACTACCACACCTTATCATCATCATCCGCACAGACGAACTCGTCATGGAGAAGGAGAAGTACAGGGAAATTGGAGACGATCTCGACACCGCCTTCGTCGAGCTCATCCTCAAGGAATAAGTCATCCCTGTCGGGATGCGAGGCTTCTTCTCCTTCGCTCGGTTACCAATGGCAGTATCATCGTCACCATCAGTGCCACCATTTTTACCATCGGTTAGCTGTAGGTTTACCGTGCAGAGATGAGGCCACCAAAAAGGAGGGCGAAGTTAACATCGAAATTCGCCCCAACGATCAAAGGAGCGCAAAACAGAACGGAACAGTGTTTGCTGCATTCCGGAAGCCGTTACCATCACCTTCAGTACCACCTATCGGCGGATGATTGGCTCCTACAGGCAAAAACCATCATGAGACAAGGATGAAGACGATCGATAACTGAAACACCCTACTTGCCCGGTTTTGGGGGCCTAGTGAGGGTCGTGTACCGCTGAACGTGTACGATCAATCGTTGCAACGAGTAGAGGAGCGAACGGCGGATTTCTTCCATTTCGGATGAAGTGGTGTCGTTTTGCTTATTTTGGAAGTACAATATATCGTCACCGTTGTTATCGCCGTTTCCGTTTGTTTGTTAAAGAAGGAAAAAGCGAAAGAGCTTGTCATCCAAAATCAAAGGATTCCCTTTGTGGGTCGAATGTTTTGGTGCCGGAGGGGAAATGCGCAATGGTTAATTAGGCAATGCAATGGACCCGTTTTCTACTGTTTTACTGAAAAAAGAGCGAAAGCGCCCCAGAATAACTAAAAAAAAAGAAAGAGAGCCAACAGTGAGCAAAGAAACAACAACAAAAAAAAGTAAACACAAGCACCTTACACACAGAAAATATCTTCTTTATTTCGATGTATTATGATATGTTTATTATAAATGAAAACAAAAAGGTAAAACCGCTGAGAGAAATCCAATAATAAAGAGCTAAGAGTACTTATACGACAAGAAATGCAACATCAGCAGCAACAACAACAGCGAACGATATAACTCGATTGGAGGAAGCACGTGTTTTGAGTTTTCATTTCTAGTTTCTATGTTTCGTAGTTGCTTTTTCGGTTCTGTTCTTTCTACCGGATGTTGTTGTTCTCTTCTTTTAGTGTATGTTTTCTCTTGTTTTGTGCGCCCGTTTTTATATCGGAATATATTTATTACTAGCGAACCATTTATTGATATGAAATAAATGAATTTTAAAATATATTTTACAGTTTTGTTTTGTTTTGTTTTTCTGTTTGATTGTGTAGTTGTTTATTTGAGTATGTTATGGTTTTGCGTAAGTATGTAGATTTTAAGTTTTGTAGGGCTTTCAAATTGAACAGCTGTTTTGTAGATAAAATATAATTTGAGAGAAAATGTGGCGTTTTATTTATATTTTTATTGTCTTACATTACTATATCAAATCTTCGAATCCTTTTATGGGTTAATATAAATGTAGTTCTACATACGTTCTTTCAAGGCACCAGGTCATTTCAGTAAACGCCTGATAATATGCAAAACAAATAAGCCGTTAGTTAGTGAGATTCCATGAGTTTTGAACTTTTATTTATTATCATGAAAAAAATGCATACAGTTTATATTTTTATATTTTCTCCTCTTCCACTACCTTTTTGCAGATGATCTTAACAAAGAGAAATCAAAGTACAAAGCAATTGCTGCCGAGCTGGACCTAACCTTTGCTGACTTGTCCGGATACTAACAAACTGCCACTGGGCCCTCCGGTAGTCATCAACGAGCTACACAAACCTGGCGGATGTATTTGCACGGTCGCTAATCGCACGACTTAATCATTTCCAAATCGCATCATTACCATTATCCATCATCGTTCGCCATTCCAAGTCTTCTTCACCCAGAGACATATGAGCTGGCCAGTCCAGATATAACGCAAACACACAGCAAACGCATTCCGAACTGCTGTGGTATTTATTGACGCAAAGCACACACACACACAGAACAGTGGTACTATTCGCTTAGCAACGTGGCGGTTCCAAGGAAGTAAAACAGAAGACATGTTACATATTCCGTGTTGCGAGGTACCAGTACAGTACTAGATCGAAAACTATTAATTTTGTCTAGGTTTCAATCATTGCACGTTTTTTTTTGTTGCCGAGTTTTCTTCTGCTGTCGCGTAACTCAAGACAAATCGCGCGTGTGTCTCAGCACGGTACAATCCAATGGTGGCGGTGGTCCATTAAAGATAAAATATAAAGCTTGTTTAGAAGTATGTAGGTATTGTGCGCTTGATCCAGAAACCAAAAAAAAAACAAACAAATTTAAAATTAAAAGTCCTTTTCGTGGCGGACAGACAAAGGAAAGAAAATGAAACATGGTAGCCTCATCAGCTCTTTCGAGCCAGTTCTATTAATTCTGATAAACGCAAATTTTGTGACGCTTTTGTGATTTGCTGCTCGGTTTTTTCGATTAAGAAGAAGAAGAAGGAAAAGGAAGAGAATGCGGCCTTATTTGGTCAGCAAAAAAAAAAACAAGCGGGTGATACCACCGTGGTGAATAAGTTCAAGTAATCAAGTTGAAGAATAAGAGAGAAACGTTTTTTTGCTCGCATTCCAAACCTATATCTAAAACCTAAATGTAAAAGTGCTGCATGGCAAGAGGAACAGTAATAAAGATCGATCCAATGAAATGCTTTAGGGTGGTTGTGCATCTCCACTATATCACGGGATACCGACCCTCCGCGTCCAGTATCATAGGAATGTAGTTTTGCACCTCGGTAAAGGCAACGTACTTATTGACTGCGCATCCACCGTCCGCTGCACGTGGCGCTGAACTTACCAACCCATACAAGAAGTACACAGTGTCGCCTCCCACATCTTTGCCCAGTGCGAATCCACCTCCACTATCGCCCTGACATACGCCCGTCCCCGTTCGAGGATCACCGGCACAGAACTTATCACCCGTCAGGAATGGCCGGTAAGCGACGGGTGAGAACTCCCGGCACGTCACATAATCCACCGTCGGAATTTCGATCACTTTCAGCACACTGCTCAGATTGCCCGTGGACGTAGTAAAGCCCCAACCTGCCACCCGACCGAAACTGTTCGGTTTGATGCGTTTCTCACTTTCGGTGCGAAGATTACGCTCGAGACAGATTGGCCGAATGTAGGTGCGGAAGGATATGAAATCGGTCAACACCACGATCGCAATGTCCAGGTTGTAGTAACCGGAAAAGTCCTGATACTGTGGCTGATGCAGTATCTCGTGGATTTGAAAGAACTGCGGTGGTAGTGCCTCGATCGCACTTATCGATCGTCTGTACTTTCCTGCCACCAGCCGGAAGAAGCGTTTGTCGAAGAACCCTTCCGTGGCCCAAAAGCAGTGGGCAGCGGTCACGACAAGCCGCTCCGTAATGATAGATCCCCCACACACGTACTGCCAATCGGACGAACGCAAATCAGACAGTGTGGAATCGTTTAGGTTTTTGTAGATCGCTATATGCCAGGGTATTTCCGCGATCGATACATTACTACCACCGATAATGTACGCTTCCGCGTCCGGTGTCGGTGTACCGCATATCGGTTCACAGCGAAACACAGCACTGTCCCACGAACCGTCCACACAGTTGAGCGTTTCGTTGACGGGTTCGAGTGGTTTCTGGTAGCCAACTCGACAACCGATTCGTACACGCGTTGTTGGAGGAAGAGGGCGCTTGCAAGAAATCTGACGTCGCTGATACTCACAGAACGGTTCGATCGTGATTCCATTGATAGGAATTTCCGAACAGTACTCTAAAAAAAACGAAAAACAGACCGATAAAAGATTGGAGAATAGACAATGGAGGAGGCAAAAGAACACGTGATCATGCTTACTTTCACAAACCGGAAATGGTTCCAACCATTCCCCATCGAGACAAACAATCGTGGCCGTTCCCTTCATTGTGTACTTATCATCGCACACTATGTACACGGAGTTATAGTTTTCGATAAACTCGCCCGTCATTATTTGGACGTTTTGGGCACTTTCGTCCAAAACGATTCGTCCGTGCCGTGGTGCTGCAGGCACCCGACAAGATCCCGGTGGTCCGGTAACGGTGATTACTGGACTCGGTGTTGTGGTTGAGGTAGTGGTAGTTGTTGAAATCACCACAGTCATTGTGCGTGGTGTCGTGGATGGGAACGGCTTTCCACAGAGTAACTCATCCTCATCCGAACCATCCCGACAGTCGATCACACCGTCACACTTGGAGTATCCACCGATACACGCACCGTAACTGCAGCGGAATGAAAACGATGGACAGAACACAAGGCTGCAAAGCTGCTGCGTTTCATCCGTACCGTCCGGACAATCCTCCTGTCCATCGCACACCTGGTCAGCCGGTATACATTCGCTCGAGTGGCAGGAAAACTCGGTATTGCTAAAAGCAGAAAGGAAACGTTATCAAAAGTATTCCAGCACAACTTGATCGAATACTTACGAGCAGTTGCCGTGTGACGCTAAAATCATGCCACTATTCCCGGGACAGTGTGCATGTTCGTCGGAATGGTCGGCACACTCCCGTACACCATTGCACAGTGCATTCCCATCCACACAAGCACCGTACTGGCAACGGAATGCGTAGCTGGGGCAACGTATAAAGGCACAGCTTTTGGACGTTTCGTCCGATCCATCCTTGCAGTCGATCACCCCATCACACTGCTGGTGGGACTCGATGCACTGTCCGCTGCTGCACTTCCATTCGTAATAGTTGCACACTTTTCGACGATCGCGTGTAAACGATGCTGATGCTGCTACGCTGACGCGAAGAGAAAGCACACGCACATGGGAATTCCCAATCGCAAATACGCTTTAGCTTACTTACCGTTCGATCGCGTCACTAGAACAAAAGTACAAAGCAATCCCCGAAGTATCCACTTGCTTGTATTAATCATTTGTGAGATGAAGATCGACAAACACTTTTAAGGCTTTATTAGTTTGTCTTTCATTGCGCACTGTGTGGAACTGTTTGCGTACCGTCCGATCGTCACTAAGGTTACAAAGGTTCTAATGATCGCGTGCATTGCAAAACAGGCAGCAATATTTTCGCTGTTTCGTAGTCGTGTGGTACAAACGCACGTTATCGCCCTAGTCCGACGATGGTATGCGTGTACGTGAGAACCTGTTTGATTTGTTTTTTTTTCTTAACCACTCAATCTGTGGATGAGCTTTGCGAATCGAAATCTCATTGTTCTGAGCATAGGTCAATGGTTTTGGAAGCACGATGCGATTGGGCAAGGGCCTTGCTGCATTAATACCGGGGCGCATACGATCGATGCTGCGTTAATGTAATACGGAAACTTATCAGTTGAGACCGGTTGTTTACGGTAGGAAATTCTTACGGATGGTTAAAAATAAATATGAGCTGGCGAGATGTTTTCGGTCAGACGGTCAGTATGATTTGTTTTAAAACTATTTTACGAATGAACTGCCGATCGTATGAAAGAAACAAATGCAAACGAAGGTAAGAATGAAGGTGGTTGGTAAGACTTAGGTAGGTGAAATAATGTCAGAGAGATACTGTTTATTTTCTGATCTTTTAAACCTAGTAATTGTTGTTCTTTAGAGAAGAGATTTTTTTACATTTATAGGTGTAAAGAGAACTAATTTCCTCTCTGGAAATTAGAGAATTATCCGGAATTAGAGGACTCTGGAGGAAGAGTCCTTTCCTCTTCCTTTTGTTTGTCAATGACGTCACTTATATTCTTCCTCCTTCTGGACATCTACTCTATGCGGATGATATTAAAATCTATGCATCGATAAATGACCAGAAGGACTGTTCGTCCCTTCAATCTTACATAGATGTATTCTCCTACTGGTGTTCCGTCAATTTCCTAGAGTTATGTCCCAGTAAATGTTCTATTATCTCCTTCTCTCGTGCTCGTCATCCTATTATTTATAACTATCACCTAAATTCAACTCCGCTATGTCGTGTCCACGAAATCCGCGACTTGGGAGTGACCCTCGACCATAAATTAACTTTTATCGCTCATCTCGATGCCATTGTATCGAAAGCCTTCAAAGTGCTGGGCCTTATCCGTAGGCTTACAATCGACATAAAAGATCCGGCATGCCTTAAGGCACTTTTCTGTTGCCTAGTCCGTGGTCCTTTGGAATACGCTTGCGTTGTCTGGAGTCCTGCGTCTGTTGTTTGGACTACAAAAATCGAACGGGCGCAAAAGTATTTCACGAGGATGGTTTTTCGCCGACTCCTGGATACCAACCAAACGCAGATGCCTCCATACGAATCACGATGCCAAATTCTTGGCCTGAAATCGTTGGAGACTCGACGGGATCATGCCCAGGCATTTCTCATAGGCGGGCTGCTTCTAGGCGCCACTGATGTGCCATACCTTCTTTCTCGCATCCCTCTCTATGTCCCTTCCCGCGCTCTTCGCTCACGTCCATTCCTCTCGGACTCTTCCAGACGTACTACGTATGGCTCAAATGATCCGTTTCTTGTCTCTCTTCGGCACTTCAACATCCTGTACCATCTGTTCGATTTCAACTCCTCCTTGGGCTCCTTCCGTTCCCGCACATCACAACCTTCCTATCCTCCGTCTTCTCCACTTCCCCACTATAGTTAGCTATAGTTATGCTTTTAGTTTTAGTTTAAGTTTAGTTTTTAAGTCAATTTTTTGTTAAACCTTTAGGGCGGACAATTCAAA
Source organism: Anopheles funestus (assembly GCF_943734845.2). Taxonomy (NCBI): domain Eukaryota; kingdom Metazoa; phylum Arthropoda; class Insecta; order Diptera; family Culicidae; genus Anopheles; species Anopheles funestus. The sequence goes on from NC_064598.1 coordinate 46,649,463, forward strand.
ATAAACAAACAACAAATAACAAAAATAATTTGTTCGATAAATATCATTTCATAGTTGTTTTTTTAGTAAACATCTATAATCTTTTTACGAAAAGAGGACAATAGCTCATATTTTGAGAAGGCATTTTTTAATTTTTATATTAGCTTGTAGCTTACTTTTCAGCTTTTGACTATTTAGTCAATTACTGTAGTCAATTACTCTATTAGTTCCAAGACATTCTATATAATAAAAAGAACGTCAAGGCACAAGGCCGTGGAAACATTCCGGAGCATAGCAGAGCGTAATAGATTACTTATTTACTTATCCGCTTAGTGATTGTAAGTTGCTGCAGGAGTCCTCTGAAACGCTGGCGGAACTCCTCTTTTACAGAATAAGGGAAACATGTAATGTTTCTGTTAGCATTTTAATTATATTTATATTGTCCTTGCGAATATCCTTGGATATTTATAAATAATATAAATATATTATTATATTTATATTTATATTGCGAAATATAAATATTCGCAAGGATGAACGCAAACGTTCACCATCTTTTTTAATTAAGAAAATTTAAACAGAATCATTTAAAAACCTATAAATTTAATTTTTTATGCCAGCGGAAACTTTCTCCATTTCATCCATTTTTCATATTGAATATTATGATAATAAAAATAAAATATAAAACTGTGGTAAGACCATAACTAACTGAATGGAGTAAATTTTATATAGAAAATAAAACAAAACAAATGTAAAAATGCAAGCAACTGCTGCCATGCATAGATCTTGTTTTTTTTTTGTTCCTCAGAATTCAAATGCGTTCAGGCGTGTGATCTAAATTTTTGGGTCAATTTACTGACCATCTTTCCAAACCGATGGACTGGGGCCGGACCGAGAGAACGGGGAAAAACGAAACGATGGTCAGCCGGATGATGAAAATTTAATATTCCTTCGAAGATATATTTTTGGGTACCGAACTGAAGGCGAACCGAAAATTTCTTCATGGGCAGTGTTTGTTATTTTATTTCTTAAAACTCGAAACCACTTGCCTTCACTGCTGCCGTTTGGGTGGTGAAAAATGGGTTGAAAAAATGAACTGAACGAAGCAAAAAAAAAAGCGAAAACCACCGGCGTTCAACACTGCAACGTTCAAATTTAGAATCGATGCGCAAAGCGAAAAAGTGTTAGGAAGCGAGGATTGTACCAAAAACGTGAAAAGAAAATCTTCTGCCTATGTACCGGTTCGGGTTGCTGGTTGTGTTTCCCTTTTGCTACCCACGAAGCAAACGAAGTGATCACCGTTCACAGGATGATACTTAGTGCGCGTGCGATCACGATCGCACGATCAAGCGACCCCTTCACACCACGTTCGCTTCGGAGTGGATTCGCGACGGGGAACATATGCGGCCCACGCATTACCACTACTAGCATGAGGCATGTGAATGAAAGTCGGAAAATTAGGGGAAAACTCGATACGGTGACGTCAGTGTGATCTTGCACCATTAAGATCATCACGCACGATTTTTTCCCCACCTTTTTGGGCCACCACCGATGGAGGTGTGCGTTTCGCGTGCGAACTTTTGGTTTGGTGTTGGTGCACTTCGGCCACCATCCGTTCGACTGTGTGCGTCGGTCGGCGCAAGGGGTCAATCGGAGTTTTCCTCGTATTGCACTACTCAGTGCTATCGTGTTTTTAGTCTTGCGAGGATTTGAGTGAAAGCGCTCAGGTTGGTTTTGTTGTTTTTGTTGTTTTTTTTTTGAATGATCAGCGATCATCTGCAGCTAAAGGGGATCCTTCCTTACGTTGTCTTGTTAAGAGAAAAGTGGAACAATACTTATTGTAAGAAATTATATACTAAGTACGAAAAAGGAAATTTTGTGGTAGCAAGGAAAATTAGAAACAAAAAAACAAGTGCAATTTAAAGTGCATCTTCCAGAAGTTGAATTAGCAAATTGATAGTAAATATGTAGAAGGAAAGCAAAAGAATTGTGTCACAAGGATCAAGTTTTACACCAAAAAAAACCTGATACAGGATGTGGACGTGGGAGTAAAGGATGTGAAAAAAAACAAAGCAACAACAAAATGGTGTGCTGATAAGGAGGGGATGGGGAGGGTGTATGGTTGGGAGGTGGTGAGGTAGGTTGTGAAATGGGAAGGATTCTCTGCGTGACGATCCAGCAATAATGGCTCGACAGCCGTATGTGTGTGTGTGTGTGTGTGTGTGGCAGGTGTCTGTACAAGACCCGGTCAGTTGTGGATAGGGATATGTGGCCCCGAAATAGCGCTCCTTCTACGCGGGGCGTACGATTTTCACGCAACGGTTATAATTAACCACGTAGCCTAAATCTTGTCACGAAACACCAAATGCTCTATCGATACTCGCGTATGCTAGCGGGTGTATTAGGGGTTGAGAAGAAGCAGCACCAAACCTAAAAATAGTCTCCATTCGAGAGTTTTTGGTGTGGTTGAGTAACCGCCTGTTGGACCGTGGTCACTCGTGCAATTTTAGGAATGTTGATCCTTTTTTTTCTTAATAAACTCCCCCTCAAGCAATGTACATGATTCAATATAGTCCCCAAAACTATTTGTTGGAGTCATAGAATAATTGGAAGAAGAAAAAAAAACTGCAATCGATCGTGCGTGCGTGCGAGCACAGCCGACGAGTTTTTCCCCTTGTTTGCGCATGTCAGAATTTGCCAAAACCGGCGGACTAACGTTTCCTCTTATAAGGTCCGCACGGCGGCTGCTTGCCGTGTGTACCAAAGGCTGGGAAGCTATTTTTACTAGAACAGATGCGCACGAAAGCTAATGCGCAGCCTATGCGTATGCGTGTACGATCCTCTTTCCGTTCTGCCTGCACGCGACAACCTTCCTTCGCGATGAACGGATTCTGGGCGGTGTTACTTGCTAATCCTCCCCTGCAAGTCCTCCCCCTGTAAGGCAAGCAATTGTTACCTTCGGCCTACACATTTATGAAAATGTCTTGAAATAACCAGTTGTCTAGTCTAGTGGTGGGCAGAAGGGCATCGGCAGGAAGGATATGGCGCGGAATGTTGCGTTGGGTATGGAATGTGGTGTCGGATTTTCGTATTGTACACCAGCTCAGGCTGGAATGGACGAGCTGAATGTTCTATAATTAGGAATCGCAGCACAAGCGAACGCACTTGTTTTTTTCTGTTTCTTCTTTTTGTGATGATTTCACATGAGCCTGGCATGCAAATTTGGTGCTACTAGGGTAGCCTTTACTTCAAGGTGTTTCGGTACTAGCGCCATGACGTCTTATTTAGAATTAATTATGTTAATATGACAATGAATGTGGAGGTTACCGTCTCGTACGAAATGGGAACATTATCATATAATAGTAGTAATCGATTCATTTTTTTTAAAAGAATTTCTCCTTCAAAAGAAGCTAATCATTTCCCGCTCTTTTAATTACCTTCCCGACAGCTAGCACCTTAAGGAAAACTCCTTCCTGTTTCTTTTCTGTGGCACGAGGTTAGCTAAAACAAACCATCCAAAATGGACGCGATCAAGAAGAAAATGCAGGCGATGAAGATCGAGAAGGACAATGCGCAGGACAAAGCCGATACCTGCGAGAACCAGGCCAAGGAGGCTAACCTCCGCGCGGACAAGATCATGGAGGAGGTCGCCGATCTGACCAAGCGTCTGGAGCAGGTTACTCAGGATCACGAAAAGTTCAAGACCTCGCTGGAACAGGCCACCAAGGATTGCGAGGATAAGGACAAGCTGCTCACCTCCACCGAGGCCAACGTAGCCGCCCTGACCCGCAAGGTGCAGCAGGTTGAGGAGGATCTGGAAAAGTCTGAGGAACGTTCGTCCGCCGCCCTGTCCAAACTGCTGGAAGCCACCCAGTCGGCTGATGAGAACAACCGGTAAGGGAGAGTCGATTTATCGTAAGACATGTTTTGTCTGACTGACACGCGCTTGGTTTTTATGCATTTGTAGTATGTGCAAAGTGTTGGAGAACCGTTCCCAGCAGGATGAGGAGCGTATGGACCAGCTGTCCAACCAGCTGAAGGAAGCCCGTATGCTCGCTGAAGACGCTGATACCAAGTCGGATGAAGTGTCCCGCAAGCTGGCCTTCGTTGAAGACGAGCTGGAAGTCGCTGAGGATCGTGTCAAGTCCGGTGAGGCCAAGATCATGGAGCTTGAGGAGGAACTGAAGGTGCGTTAGGTTTTTTTTTGCGCGACGTATGTGTCCGGCAGCGGTCAACTCACACGCTGTATCCGTTCCGATTCCGCAGGTCGTCGGTAACTCCCTGAAGTCTCTGGAGGTGTCGGAAGACAAGGCCAACCAGAGAGTGGAAGAGTTCAAGCGCCAGCTGAAGTCCCTGACCATCAAGCTGAAGGAGGCAGAGACCCGTGCCGAGAATGCCGAGAAGAACGTCAAGAAACTCCAGAAGGAGGTCGACAGACTAGAAGGTACGTTCGTGAGATTGTGTCCCCTGTATCTAATGTACAACCAAGTGCACATGAAACACACCGCAAACACAAACTCGTACAAACTTTCCGATGCTCTCACATTATACGTCACAAATCGACAACGGCTAATAGCCCAACGGTGAGGCGCAACTTCGCTAAGTAATGCGCACACTTGATACTTTGATGTTTACGTAGGCTTTACAGTAACAGTAGATGTTAGATGCCACATACGCGTACACAGACAGCCAAACACACACACACAGATTATTCACACACACACACACACACAAACACATCTTCTTATCTCTTTACGCTGTATGCTTCCTTGAATAACCTGAGCTGTAAATAGCCGAAAGGGTGCTTTTGCTGTTTGCCAAAACAAAATCAAACATAAAACACAGAACCAAAGTCGCGAGCAAACCCCAAGAAGCCCAAGGCGGCTAGGCAGGGGTAGCTGTGTGTTTGCAGATAGCAAGCTGACGACAACCGATCCGTACCCCGATCGCACTGCTTCTCGGCGAGATCAACAACTACATTCGTCCGGAACTGTCCGGAATGGCTCGGTACACGCTGGAAATGCCCGTACTTCGGGTGCGGCTGCGCAAAAAAAAAAAGAAACTCCTTGATGTCCTTCTCCACGCGCACTTCGTCCACGTCCACGTCCACGTCTCGGAACAGCGAAAACAGCGAACAACACGCAATCCTAACAACTACCTTTCTGTAATCTCTTGCAGACAAACTGATGAACGAAAAGGAGAAGTACAAGGCGATCTGCGACGATCTGGATTCGACCTTCGCCGAACTTACCGGATACTAAACTGCACGCTAACTTCCGTCTTAACGTTGGGCGTCACTGCCTGCCCGTACCAGCTTGCTCCAAAAGACAAAAAAAAAAACTCCTTCCCGTTACCCACTCTGCTGCCACTCTCTTTCTCTCTCTCTATCCAATCTACCCGTACTTTCCGAACTTCCAAGCGCTGCCCCAAGAGTCTCCTACTACATCCTCAGCCACAGTTACATCCCAGCAAACCAACAAAAAAAAAAACAACAGCTCTCTCGTTATATCCTTCGGCTGCGCGCCTTCTGCCTTCTGCGTACTTCTGCCTACGTCTAGCCGTTTTCAGCTCGGTCCAAAATCGGGCGACACCCCCCCCCGATAGCTAAAGATCACTATCGTACACACATCGTTAACGTTTGGTTGGTGGTGCGGCATAATGGATCGAGCAAAACGGTGATGCTATCGATCGACCTTTAGGTATTTATGTGTAACGCACGTTACATACGATTCTGCTATGCGTTTCGATTTGATTTTTGAAAGTTTTCACAACCATTTTATTTACATTCTGTTTTCTTTCGACTCCATACAAATCCATTAAAAAAAAAACTACCGTTTCGTTCATTTTGTCTTGTCCAAACCCCAAAAATGGTGGGGACAGAAACAAACAGCGCTTGTTTGACTGTGACATTGTAAAGTTCGTCCGCCTTGTCCAGTCCGACACAGTACAGTCACATGCTCACCTCCGTATGTGCTCGTCCGCTCCAGTTCCAGTTGATGTTCCGTTCATGTGTAAATGTGTTTCCATACATCTTGCAAGAAATGCACATCCTCGACACAGTTTCCCACATACACACATTATTTTGGCCACCCGCCCCACCACACGGATTGTCCGTGCGTGGCAAGGACGTGCCACAGCAATCATGCGTTATCTTTTCTACACAAGACTTTTCAATTGTGGCGTAACTGTTCAGCATTCAGCAAAGCATTCCACTCTGTTGTTGTGTTGTGTTGTATAAACTATGTTCACCATCAGTTTCACATTTACGTGCGTGCGTGCGTGTACACATATCAACAATGTCTGTGTTGTGTCCACCATATCTATACATGAAAGCCATCCCCATGACCGCCCCCTCGCCCCCCCAGACCCGTATCGTTCTACCAGGAGAAAGATCCACATCCGATACCTGCGTAAAAACTGCTGCTTGTAACATCCCACTTGCCACTCCTTGCATTCTTTCTACCTAACTGTTTTTTTTGTAACTGGATTATGCTATAGATTGCACTAACGATCACTGTCATATGTACGTAAAAAAATACGCATTAACGTTAACGTCTGTGTTTAAGTATACGTTTGTGGCTCATACGTTCGTTCCCCTCCAAAAATAAAGGGGGTAAACACCTGCAACATCGAATCGGCTGAATCGACAGCGGGACAATTTCACGTGTCTGCCACAGATCGAACGAAGGCCCACAGGCAGGCCCCGATCTGTGGTTGTGTATTTAAAGTGTACTTTTTGTCGTTTGGAGTTACAATCCATTTTGCCCAGAGTGTGTGACCATTTCAATGACCGTACGATACTAACACCGCGTTTCTCTTCTCCGCAGATGAGCTGGGCGTCAACAAGGACCGATACAAGTCTTTGGCCGACGAGATGGACTCCACGTTCGCCGAGTTGGCCGGCTATTAAGGCTACTACTACCTTTCTGGCTATCGATCGGGCGGTCGATCAAAACGCGTACGATGATCCGTCTGGTGCACTTCCGGTGCACTGGATCGGACCATATCTTCCGAAACAACTGCGCAGGAACTCTATTACCTATCTACCTTACCTATCCGTCATCAGTGCGACCGTTTAAAAGGCATTTTATAAACCATCTTTTGCGATCGAAATAATCGAGACGAGCTTAGTAAACAGCCAGGAGCACAAAACAAAACCGAATGGAAGAAGGAAAGAGAAAGAGAGAAAGAGAGAGAGAGAGTACTTAAGAACATCTAATAACGCGATATCTAACACCACCCGTCCCAGATGGTACAGGAGCCTATAGCAAAGTAAACATCAGCGAAGCCCTCGTAAACACCAAAAACCAAAAGAGACCATCCCAGAAAAAGAATAAGCAAGGTTCCATATGATCATGTTGTTGTTGTTGATGTTGTTGTCATTTTGTTGCTAGTCGCCAGGCTTTAATTGGGCCCTGTAAAAGAACCTTGTCCACCGGAGGGGACACTACGATGCGCTGCGTGTGTGTGTGTGTATGTAGTTGTGGGTGTGGTACTGTGGTGTCCGTTAGCTAATTTCGGTGTTGGGAGTCGACCCAATGTCGAACCACGGCACGGCACTGCTTCCCCGGCAGGAAGCGAACAGGGAGGTCAAACACACACACACACACTGTCTTAGATCCGGGAAAATTTAACAACACCAAACCAAACAGTTGAAGCATGTGAAACTTCCAACGTCTACTTTCTCTTGATAAATGTATTATTTATATCTTTTGAATAAAACTATGAGGACGGTAAATAATTTTAAGTAAAACATCCAGAAACCGTGCGTCACTGTAACTGTGTTTTGTGAGGGTTTTCTTTCTGTGGGTGATGGGGATGATTTTTTTTCTCTATTGCTATAAGAAGCACGAGATCTGTGATCACGTTGTTTAGTAAACGCGAGCACTAAAGGGAAAGTTGGAAAGGGATTTGAAAGTTTACGACCATTCTCGATGCATGAGTTTTGTTTGAAGTACTTCATGAGGAATAGAGGAATCCGTACTACTCGTCATAACTTTATGGAAGATATTTAAGAGGGGAACGAAAGACACGTGTTTGGCATACAGTCATACCCGGTACACACTATTGTATAAATTGCCCGATCAGAATTTGGAGGAAAGTGTTCAGCATCAGTTCAGATTACGTTACCAGGCACCAGGGGATGCTCCTTTAAAGCTTAACCGTGTCCTTAAGACAGTTGAAAGTCTTCCAGTAAAGTTCAGACGCATATTAGTGCACATGCTTCAAGGGCGGTTTTATCTTCGACGCCATCACCTCTCAGAAAGCCTCGATGCTCAAAAGCCGCGTAGGAGTCGAAGAACTGGAGCAATTAGTAGGCGACGAAAACAAGCAACAATCAAACCGGGGAGAGCTTTAAAGCTCCGCACGACGTTGTTATGTTTCCACCAGCCCTCATTCCATTCCGGCGAGAGAGAGAGAAAATGTATGGCGCACGCGCACCATCCAGTTCCGCTTGGTTTATCGATTTGCCTGCTCGAATCTTCGCTCACACGTACAGCAAAAGTGCGACATTGCGGTCACAGCGATTGGGAGTTCCGTTCAGCATCACGATCCATTCATCCACCTAGTGTCCTCTAGTTGTTTTTCCGCAATAAATGGTACAACAATGGTGGACACTTTGTACAGGTGTCATAATCATTAGCTTCCCGTTTTCCCGCAAGTGTAGCAACGCAAGGTAACGCACAGGACGTTCAGGAAAAGTGTCGTTTTTTTGTTGGCGTTGGTTCGTTCACAAAATACCGTGGGACAACTCCTTTTGTAAGAGTGGGTGGGCGCGCGCGCGTTCATATCCCTGTGTGTTGTGTGTTTGCTGGTGTGCTCGTGCGTGTGTGCGTGTGTGTGTGTCCGGAAGACATCAAACTTCTGGTTCGGATTTTAAGCAAATTGTGTAATCTTTCGTGCAGTGTGGTGACGACGTTGTAGAGTGGAGTTTCCTGTTTAAAACCTGTCCCAAATCGGCAAAACGGTGGAGTCCGGAATCATCAACAAGATGGGCGACCATGGCCCGGACATGAACACGCTGGAGACTGGTAATATAGGGCTACTCCAATTTGTAGGGCATTCTGCCCATGCGGACGGGAACGAAGGTTGGAGCGTATGTGTTCCGACGGGTGTGGGTAGGATATTTCCAGGTATCTTCGAGCAGAGAAAGCTTTCTAATGTTTGGCTTCCTGAATGCGACATGCGACAAGCGATAATACAGTCAATTATAATTGTAAAATTACAAATAATTGTCAAACAAACCAAATATGATCACACCCATATGAAGAGAGAGTGTACGGAGATGTACATAAATTGAACATTTCTAACATCGCTGACATTGCACTCGACGATTATCTCTGATGAAGGTGCCAATGCACCCGACAGTCGGACGCCTACAGGTTGCGTGATGTCCGGTACGACGCTGTAGGTAATTTTCTGGAGCCAATATGACTGGCAAACAATCCACCCGTATTGTACAGGTGTAACTGATTCATCTTACCAGTGAGTCATACGATGCAGAAAGTGCATTGTCCCGAATATACTTTAGCTGCACCAATGGTTCATATGCTGCATACAAGAGCAACATAAAAAATGATATATGGGCGGATAATCTCATGATACCCAAAATTTCTCACATGTTCAATATTAAACCCTGGTCTGTCATACAACAACAGCTGGAGGCACAGAATTGAAACGGTCAGCTAATGTGAATATCGGATCGTTAATTCTCCATTTCATGCTGGTTGCTTTTGGCAAATTTCATGTGTCCATTGGAGTGTTTAGATTTGTTTTTGGATTATAAGATTAAGCATCTTGGCATCAATTCAAGGTACTCTTTGTGACACGATTCGACAGCATTGGGATAAATAGACCTTGAGAGACTCTCTTTACAAAAATATATCAAACTTCAATTCAACTACCATCTGAAATGTTGGAAAGTTTATAAGTCCACCCTGACTTGGCCAAACAGCGGGTTGTACGATTCAGCAACACATCACATACCGAGCTCAATTGTAAATTACACCATGTCTCTACAATATGAAGGACGAGCTACAACCGCTTCTTGGCGGTCTTGGCCAGCTGAAGGAGTTCTCAAAAGCGGCCACGGTCGAACGACATCGTTATCCCATCCAATATCCCGGTCTTTCTTTCTGGTGTACGTATCAAAACCCTCATTCCATGTTAGTTTTAGGCCTTCCATGCCTCCTCTGTCCAAGTAGAAGACCTATAAAGACTTTACGAGCTGGGTTGTCCGGTGTCATTCTAATGACATGATCAGCCACATGGAGCTTTACGATTCTAATTCGCTATAAGATAGTGAGTTCGTCGTACAACTCATTACAGTGGATAAACACCTAGGGAACCCACAATTCTTCTAAGCATCTTCTTCCGAAAAATGTCCTTAATATAACAACTTGCTAGGTCATGTCGTAATTGGGTCACTAGCCTTATTTTATCACAATGATATTATGAGCAAAGGAATGTTAATATGTTTATAATTTGTCTTGCTTGAAATAAAAGTATCTTAAAATCTGCTGCAGGAATTCTCAAGATCAAGCGTCCCTTTGTCTTCTTTGCCCACTGTGATCGTTCGTCCGACTACTTAAAAAAGCTTTAGAGTCATCAGGGGTTAATTCTAATACATTGTCACCACTAAAGCGTCTGATGAATCTGATGTGTTGGACATATCTCAAAGCTTTAAGACTTAAAGCCAGGCTTAAGGAGACTTGGCTTATGTGCGTTTTTATTCTATTCTTTGTAGCATATAGGTTTATTATCATGAAATTATGATTGCTACACCACAAACCTAAAACAAGACAAACAAACGTAACAAAGGTAATATAATCCACTCTCCAGTTGGGATGATTGAATGTAATGCCATCGGCCGATACACCGATTTGCCACGCAACAATCCCACGTAAAGTTACGGACCACCAGCCAGCCAACCAGCCAACCAGATTGATTCATGGGCTGTGCTAATTCCACAAAGTGTCAACTATCGCAGGTACTCATAAAATACATTCCGATTGCTGGTCACGTTCGAAATGCGGGACGCGGAATAATCTTACTACAGCGTTAGATAAAAATCCACGTACAACAAAACAACTGGAAAAGTGAAGAACACCTTATTTTCATCCACATCATTCACGCGCTAGGGTAGCTAGTGCTGAAAGCTTTCTTATCGATTGGCCCCGTCCAATTGGCGTGTTGGCATTACTGGGCGTACCGAATGCAAGCCACCCCGCCCGAGCGGAGGCACATCTTATAACGAAACTGCCAACCGTGAGCATTCCCGCTGTGCCTTCGTGTAGCATTGCAAACGTCCTTGGTACCCGCACCTCGTGCGTCGTGTTCGATTGCCAACCATGGAGGCATTTCCTTGAACTTCCATGACACAAAGCCCTCGTCATCCCGGCATCTTACAGTGCTGCTACTACGCAAGGATGAGAGCAAACGTCGAGATGCGCTGTACGACGCAAACAATGCGGGCCAACCTTACCGGAAAGCTTCTTGTCCCGGCGTGTGCCAAGTGGGAGACACGTTGCATTGCATGTCGGCTTGTCACTTACACTCGACACGGTAGAAACTACCATCAAGACGTTTTTCCTCGTACCGCCTTTCGTCGGATGTTGATGCCACTGCGGACAAAGACGAACGAAAACGGTGGTACGGTTCGATTGAAGCATCTCGGGAGACGAATGGTGTGTACGGACAGATCTGCAATGGAAAATGAATTCAATGAAGATGATGTCCGTCCACAGTAAGAAGGTGTCTCGCGAGGACATGAATGGTAGTACCAGCCGTGGCCGTTATTTGTGCTATGCACGAACGAAACGTTTCGGCCCATTCTTTTGATCCCTTGAGAGCTATTGACCACCGTCGTTCAAGTCGTCCAAACATAGCCACTGCAGCGTCAAATGAGGCACAGCGTAAGGAGTTTATTGGACATTCAGCAGAAAAGACCCCAAAATGCACCATTAGCAAAAGAACTGCTCTAGTGGAATACGCTTAAGGTGGAATTCATTGGTGGAATGTCTACGATACCTTCTTCCAAACCAGTACAGATCGATTAGTCCACTCCAGGTATGCTTACCAACATAATGGATTAGCGTGTGCAAATATCGTTGAAATTGAACGCGTTGTCACACTCGTTACTCCGTGTGGATCGATAGACGATCCTTATCAACAAGCAACAAGAAAGTGAAGCACACAAAATAGAAACATATTAATGAAATTCGTATACTTTTGGGACCTGTTCTGCGTAGTTCTAGAGTTAGGTTTTTGTTTGCAGCCAAAGCAAAACCTAAAGCTAGTCAGGCTTATCCAACAGTTTCACCAGTCATCAATAATCCAATTAAAGTGGATTTGCTTCAACGAGTTCGCAACCTGCTAAAGAACTCCCTTAAGACAGAATTGGAAAGGATTTTCATACACTTGCCCAGGATGGAATGGAAGAATGGAAGTGTTTTTTTTTTGAAGTATGTTTGTGCTATGCTGGTTGGGGGATAAAAATACATTTCACATTTTATTTCGATCTGAATGAGCATTTTGTGAAGCTTGAGACAGATGAAGGCAATTTGTTTTCCGTTTTACTTTGGACTCTGCCAACTCAAGAAAAAAGCGTCGGGATATATTCTTAGCTTTTAGTTTTCAAGTTGTCGAAGTTGTCTTACGAAAAGTTTTTTGTACATTTTCCTGCAAACTTTACTTATTTATACATGTTGCGTATCTTGCGGTCGGAAGAACTAAATGATCTACTCTATTCTTTGCTCCATTGGACTACTCTGGCGTCGAACGGCTATAAATGGTTTGAATATTTTATTCCAAAAGTCGATTGAGTGAGTGGTACCAGAATGGAGCCCGGAGCTTTTCGACCATTTGCGCACCACACACGCGTTTTATTTGCAAGCGCATCAAGCGGCTTCAAGCGGCGATGTAAAATATGTTCCTTTTTGTTGGTAGCAAGTTGTGTTCTTTGCAGTGGTAAGGTTTTGAAAAATGGTTTTGTTTTTGCTTCACCATTTATACTGCGTCCCATTTTGGTGTGTAATCCGGCGCAACTATGCAAAGGAGTTGGTAGCGTTGGTCGAATTGGCGAGCTCACAAAAAGTTAAAACCATTGGGCGGACGAAAAGCTGAATAAACAGAACGAAGGTCGAAAAAGTCGTAAAAATGTAAGCATATTGCAAGAGAAACAACATTTCATTCACTTGCGATTTTTTTTTTCCTAGAAAAGGAGTTTTGCTACCCTCTTGGAAGTAATTGCGAATTCTTACTCCATTATGGGAATTGAAATGCTTAACACATAAAATCAAAATACCCAAAAAACGGAATGAAACAGTTGTGCAAAACAAATTTAATTAATTCCTCCCCAACAATGTGAAGCCAACATTTGCAACGCGAACCAACGTCCTACACAGATGATGGAAAGATAAATCTCAAATCTTTACTTTCAGAGCTTTCAAAGCTTCATTCGAATCTTTAAGTAATTTCAGTACGCACACCATTACAGCATGGAAACTGTATGCCATTCCAATCGGATTCCAATTCGCTGGAAACCATCAGCCTCTTGTTAGCAACGTTAAATTGGCAAGAAATTGTGTTTTCCAGAAGATAAAAGTGCCATCAATTATGTGCTATTTTATAAGCCGGTGTTACACGCTGTAAGCACAGCTGGCGGATTGTTGAGCAGCGCGATGGCTTCCCATTATCTAAGCTTCTACCGGCGATTTTGTGGCGATAAGAGAAAATGGATAGGAAACAGGACAAGATGACCGCAGTTACGCAATTATGGGGGGGGGGGGGGGGTTTTCTACAAATTTTACAAAAAAAGACCCAACAGTTGGGATTAGATAAGCGATAATCATCCGCTCTCAAAAGCTTTCAAATGAAGGGGAGTATCTAAAATGGTCTAATGGAAAATGTTGTATTTTGTTCCGTTTAACTGTTTTTTTTTTTCTTTATGAAACCAGGTTGTTATATAACCTTATTAACGTAAAAATAGCAATACTTTGTACTCTATATAAAATTCTAATTTAATTCGGCTTGAAATTAAATAAACATTCTATAACTATAACCGTGCGAACTTATGACGCTCGTAATGCTGATGTATTATCTTTACGAGCTTTCGCAGACCAACGTACGGTAGAGCGCATAAAAATATTGATAAAGTGTGGAAAATAAACCAATTTGGAATAAAAAAAAAACATATGCCTACAGCGTACACAAACACACACGTGCCCTTCTCACCACGTGTTCACCTTTTTGCTCGGTCTATTCCGAAAGTGGACTTGCTTTCAATTTGACGCACCACTTATCGTCGCTTAGAAAACCGACCGACCCCCCAAATACCTAAAGCTCCGGGTAACTTTATGATGCCGGCATATCATTTAGGGATCTCGTAATGCTGTAATGATACCAACGAATCAACCGCCACGTTGAAAATGTGCTTCCAGAGCCCCAACAATGAAGTAGCGAATATTGAAGGGGGAAGAAGGGGGCCTCCCGGCTCCAATAGGAAATGAATGAATTGGCTGCCAAGTTTATGATGCTTTTGGGGTGTTTTCGCACCATTTTACGACCATCTTGGTGCTGTACCTGCGAGATGTACCAATGCCCGGGAGTTCCGGCATTCTTGATAGTCGTGACCTTTCCGACCGGTTCGCCCGCTTCCAAGCCTTTTGCTTCCCGTCCGGATAAACGTGTCCCAGGTTCTAGACATTATCGCCTTCCCGTTCATTCAGATTATGTTGTGCTCATTTCAGTTGTACCGGCAGTGTTAGGGCTGACGGCAGCCGCCATATTGGCCGTAACAGCATGCTTCTGTGCCCGTCGTTTCCGGCGACAGAACAAGAAGGCGGGCCATGAAGCTTCTTCGCTACCGTTTCAGCCTCCTCGGCCACCGAAAGCGGTCCGTTCACCGAGCGGTCAACCGCCTCAGTATCTGAAGAAGTCGCCGTCGCCGACAAGCATCAAGCCACTTCCGGGACATCTGCCGGCACAGTCGCCAACGGAGCAGACGACGGTTGCGGCAACGGCAACCACCACAACCACCACTACAAGCATTGTACCGCCGACCAAGTACACCGAGGAGAACGAACTGATCCCGAAGAATGCGCAACTGGAACCGAAGTCCCCGGACGTGTCGGAGTTGGGCGATCCGATTAGCGAGAATGGGGATGGCATTGAGCACGGCAAGCTCGGCACAATTGTGTTCAAGCTACGTTTTCTGGCCGATCGGAGTGCGCTTGTGGTGTCGGTGGTACGTTGTCGTGGACTGCCGGGCAAGAACCATGGAACGGCGGTCGCCGAGCTAAGTACGATGGCAGGCGGTACACTGTGCAATGGAAGCGCCAACGGAAAACAATCGGCCACCGATCCGTACGTGAAGTTGCAACTGTTGCCCGACAAGCAGCATAAGGTGAAAACTAGGTAAGTCTCAAGTTTCATTGCGGGATTTTAACGGCTTATCGACGACCACCACATCCACGACCAAATAGCCACGACCGTTGGATGGGCAGGGATGTAGTGCGAACGAGATGGAAAACAATTAATTCTGAAGGTCAAGTAATGAAAACAGGATAATCCACAAGGACAAGAAATACGCATACGCCTTACGGAACCGGGGAAAATGGAACCAAGAGAGAGAGCAATAAAACTTTGGCCACCACACCATTACGGTGTGGAAGGAAGAGCGTAACAGCTGGAATGATAAATATAGCAACAGATGTGGCGAAAAAGTTTTCCCCGGTAACGAGCGAGAATTGAAAAGTAATCCATTTAGAGAGATCCTTTTTTCCGACGCTTCTCCTTTCCCATCCTTTCCTTACGGTCACAGATGTTTTTCCGAAAATAAATGCAAAATCTGCTTGTACGCTTGCTGGCAAAGGGCACACAATGATTCCAAGGAATTCAAGACCGAAGTAATCGTGATGATTGGATTCCTTTGCTGCCCTTCTTTCATTCATTTTCTAATGTTTCGTTTTTTTTTTTTGCTTTCAGAGTTCTACGCAATACTCGCAACCCGGTGTATGATGAGGACTTTACCTTCTACGGATTAACGCTAAACGAGCTGGCCGGCATGTCGTTGCATTTCGTGGTATTAAGCTTCGATCGGTACAGCCGGGACGATGTGATCGGGGAGGTTGTGTGCCCGCTCAGTGGCATCGATCTGCAGCAGATCGAGAACCAACAGGTGGCACTGAGTCGCGAGATCCAACCGCGTAGCCTGAAGATACGTGCGCAGGGCCGTGGTGAGCTGCTAATTTCCCTTTGCTGGCAACCGGCCGCCGCTCGGTTGACTGTGGTATTGCTGAAGGCACGCAATCTACCGCGCATGGATGTGACCGGATTGGCGGATCCGTACGTGAAGATCTACCTGCTGTACAATGGGCAGCGTATCGCTAAGAAGAAGACGCACGTCAAGAAGCGCACCCTGAGCCCGGTATTTAATGAAAGCTTCGCGTTTGATATTCCGACTACCGAGGGTGCCGGTGCCACGCTGGACGGTGTATCGCTTGAGCTGATGCTGCTCGACTGGGACCGGGTGACGAAGAATGAGGTGATTGGACGTCTGGAACTGGGTGGCCCTCGTAGCAATGGATCGGCTCTTAACCACTGGAAGGAGGTGTGCAATTCGCCACGCCGTCAAATTGCCGATTGGCATAAGCTGCGAGAGTAAGCGGATTCGTCAGCAGTTGCGGTTTTTGTTTCGTTGATGCTCTTCATTCGATGCAGCATGTTTCACACCTTTTATATGTTAACCACCAAAATGACTAAATGTCCCCCTTATGAACTGAACAAAAGAGCAAGATAGACAATTGTAGTAGCATATACACATACATTCACTATAAAACCAACATGAAGCAAATCAAAACTCATACCGAGCACCTTTTGAATCAAGATCACGTCAAATTAAACAAATACCACCCAGTCCCGGGTCACATCTATTCTCCGGGGCTACTTTCGGTTTTGATCACATAAAGGGAAATCTTGTCCATCCGGACACTTTACCATTTGGTAATGAAGAATCTGTGCAGTATTTAGTAGCTCCTAGCTTTCGATTGTCTAACGTGTAGAAAATTTGCTTGTTTGCGTTACTCCACCCTACATCAACTTTTGAACATCGAAGAATAATTCGCGCCACCTGTTTGCTGCACAAACACCTCAAATATATTTAAAACCAAAAAATCGAGAAAACATCACCCTACCCATCATTAGTTCTCACTAGTAGAAAGGAGCTTAAGAATAAAATTGACACAAAGAGTTCTATATATATATATTATATACAAAACACTACAAAGATCCTTAAAGATGCACAGCTCACATAGAGAAGGATATCTATTCTGATTGCTACGTACAGCGGCGAAGGATCTCTTTGGAAGACTTTTGGAATCGAGTTGCATTTCCCAAGCTTTTGAAACGATTTCCCAAAACGGCCCCCTGGGGCAGACATTAGATTGAGAGTAAATGATACAATAATCATGCACACAGCGGCGGCGGCATAGAGCGCCTGAACGCACCCCACACACGCGATACTATTACCCAGTGCTGATGCCACTCCATAGCCTAATGATGTGCGCTTCTGTAGGCTTGTATGACAAACAGTTGGACGTACACAAATCTCAAAAAGGATTGTCGGGAATCGAACGACGATAAGATCATGCCCGTAGCCAAAGGTTAGTGCGCTCTGACGAATCGCTCCGCAAAAAGGGGAATTAGTAAGCGCGAATACTAACACTTGGGTACACCACCATATTTACTCTACCTAGTCGTAGATGCAAAAGATGCAAACTGAATGCGAATATTTAAAACAAAAAACAGCCTCTTATAAACTGCAACTATGCGGTGGCTATGGTCAATATGTAGGAGTAGTATTGCTGTCCCTTTGAATGCCTAGATACGGATGCGAACGCGATTGGTTCTTTATGAAAGAACCCAAGGAGGACACCATTAGTGTAGGGAAATGGGTATGGGAAGAATGGTATGAATGTACGTACGAGAATATTGCAAGGGTATAAACCCTGAGGAAAGATGGTCTAATTTAGTGTAGATGTTAGTAAAGACAGGGAAATGGAAAGGATTCAGTTGATCGATACTAGTGTGGTTGTGTTCGTTATACTTTCGCTTTGGTGTTTTTTGTTAAGTTGATAGTACATTTTCGTTAGTTACCAACAACAAACAGTAAATGTGCTTTTGCAGCTTCAGTTTCTACCCAAAAAGCGGTACGCAATAGTATCGTTGTACATATAGTTCTGCGTTCGCGTAAGCGATATGGTCCCAAGAAAAAGTTCTTTTTAAGCATAGTATTATACATTCCGTTTTAAAACTATACCACATACGGATACAATTCTTAGTAAGCGCAAATCAAACAACGTAGAATAATGCTGTGAATACGTAGTGTGTTACCAATTACTTTGGGAATGTAGCATTTCTAACTGATGAGTTGCTGGATCATGTTTGAAGCAGACAGAGTTTTGTGACAGGCACTGTTACAGTAAAGTTTAAGTACATATATTATAACTACGGTTCCGTTTAATCAAACAAAAAATGTTTTGAACAATTATTCAACGGAGAAAGCTTCATTGGAAAACTTCTCTTAAGAATGTGAAGAGCTGGTACTAAGAGTCTCAATTAAAATTACTCCCTTGGAATCTCATTTCGTGCAAGGATCAGAAGCTTTTAACCTGATGCATTACCATACATCGGTATACATATAGGAACAACGGTAAGACTACGCGCCCTTTGCTTCGTTGATTCGTTTTTAGTAGCTTAAGATTGGAGACTATTTTATTCGAAAGCAAACAAATTGTTGAAACTGAATTCACTGATCTTTAAAAGAAGTATCGTACAGTCGTCTAGATGGCAACGTAGTGTTAAGGAGCGTAACTGCATGACAGACAGACAGACACGATGGGTCATCAATAGTTCTGCTGTGTGAATGTATATATACACATAATAAAGCTATGCTCTATTTTATGTTACGAAATCAGTACAATATAAAGTGGTATAATAAAAGTATAAAAAAGTAAAACTTTCCCGTCTCGATTGTGCTACGAAGATTTGCTTTCCGTAGGTTCCGATGGGTCATCTTTAAAGTTTTCCGCCTGCTTCAGCAACCGGTTTAATCGTCGTCCGATAAGCTTCGGGTATTGGTTATGGCGGATGAGGAACTCTTTCGACTGATGGGTAACTGCACCGTTTGCCAGCTGAAATTGGCACAGAACGTGCAGTGGCTGCAGCAACTGTTCCCGGTACCGATCGTCTCGTTCCAGTACGCTAAGTGCTTCGATGGCCGTCTCCAGAGTACTGAGGCAACCTTCTGTAGGCTGGGTACGAATAATGTAACTGCTCGTGCCAGATGTTACGAGCTTCACCTGTCGCATCCCATGTAATGCGGTTGAGCTGTGATAGATAGCTTTCGCCTGTGGCCATGTACCATCGATCAGTATTAAATTGTACGGACCTTCGCTAGGATCGATTTGTTCGATGGGAACAGAGTTTGCGCTGGGATAGAGCAACAGAGATCGTTGGTCGGCCAGTATCGTTTCTAGCTCTTGATCGTGGCGGGGAAACTTTTTTCCTTTGTAAATAAGACACTTGCCAGGAGCAAGTCCAACAGATAGCATGGGAGCGGTCCGCAGGGATCGTTTCTCTTCGGCAGGATGTTGAAGAAGTACTATGCGTCCGCCGGGACTTAGTGGTTGTGAGGGGAGAGCTGAACACCAGCACACTTGTATTGGACGACTGTATTTTAAAGAGTGATATTTTTAATGAAACAAACCACGATAGAAAAATAATGGGAAACACGTCTCCAACTTACCAGCATTTGGTGCACATTGGCCTCATCCTAGGTGGATCCGCAGGGATATTGGCCATGTCCTCCCAAACGGATGATTCTAAAACTAATTCACTCATTCTTGCACAAATGACGAAAAACACGCCTGCCTTAAAACAATATATTCTTTACAATTTAATATTCTTATTAAATCCTGCTCTCCTTCAAGACAATTTGCCCATTCATACTTCTGGACCATACGGTTTTTAGGAAAACGTAAACAAAACATCCATGCGTCAAATGTCTGACAGTTCGCTTTTAAAAGTGTGTGTGTGCAATGAATTGACAGCAGAAAACGCACTGGAAACGGTGTTCGTGTTTCTCATCGACGTTTTGTCATCGTTCGTTACCTCGAACGTACAGCAAAAAGAGTTACATCACGATTTCACAAACGCAGTAATCGGAGCAAACAATTTCCACGATTCGCCGTGTGCTAAGTGTATAAAACGGTCCAACCTTCATCTAGAACCAGCAGGCAGGCAAAGCGATCTACAATCATCAACGAGCGGTAGTGAAAAGTGCGCCGTATGCGCTTTCTAGCATGCTCTAGCGCAGATGAAAACGCAACGTGCAGGACGTCATCATCGTGTGTAATCAGCATCACTCGAAGGATATTGGGCAGCTCCTTGGCGTGATAAAGTATGACCGAATCAAAGCAGGTTGGTATACCGTGTTGGGAAGGTGTAAGCTTTTCTTTCCGCGGAGCGAAAACGACACGACTTCTTGTGGTGCCACTCATCTCATTCATTGCGCCTGTTTTATCAGCTCCTTTCCGAATGGAACGAACCACAAACAAAAAACAACAAACGGTGGTT
Organism: Anopheles funestus; assembly: GCF_943734845.2. Classification (NCBI taxonomy): domain Eukaryota; kingdom Metazoa; phylum Arthropoda; class Insecta; order Diptera; family Culicidae; genus Anopheles; species Anopheles funestus. The sequence continues at coordinate 46,670,076 of NC_064598.1, forward strand.
TTCTTTTTACCTGCTTGTGTTTTTTTTTCACCATTCTTCACGCCTTTACGCTAATTATCCATCCCACACGGTGGCCTATGGTCAATCGTAAGGTGAACGAAACAAGGGCAATTGTTCGGGAGCGCAATTACGATGTATCGTTCCCGAAAAAGATATTCTCGGTCGTGTTCTGTGGTTTCTCGCGTATGTCTACGGCGTACGTGAATTTTTACCTTTGCCGCTCTCTGTTTCGATCCCGTTAGTATTTCCATTCATTCGCTACAATCGTTGCTTACATTTATTGTTTTCATTTTTCCTAACGTTTGTCCAATGGTGGTGTTTGTTTTGCTATTTACTGTACTTTAAATTTCGTAGTACTGATCCTTTCCTTGTTTTTATTTATGGTTTCTTTTTATTTTCAGTTAGTTGCTTAGCACCAGCACGAGAAAGAGAAACAGTTCCCAATTCGTGTAGATAAGGTTGAGTGCACACCGTGAGGAAAGTTCCACATTCGCGATCCCTTTCCAATTGCTTCTTTTTACCCGTAAGCCGTGTTCCGCGTAAAACCAGTTTTAAATGATTTATTTTTGATTAGATTTCGAGAAAACACGTGTTTGAGTTTGTTATCATTTTGAAGCCGTTGTATCCTTCCCTCATTCATTCATGCGAGCAAGAACGGAAGTGGGTGTAGTGGATTGTGTTTTTGCAAAACAAAGTAAAATGAAGGTGTAATGAAGGATTGAATCTTTCGTACCCTGTTGTCGCTTTCTTTTCGTCATCCTAGCGCTACAATCGAGCGTGACTCGTGAAGTGGAAGCGAAGAATCGAACTAATCTTTCCTTACGAATACGAGCATACGGATTAGAGAAAAAAAAAATACGGTCTTAAAGTATTATGTTTGTAGCGTGTGTAACGATAAGAGATCCTCGTTCGATTCGCAACGATCGGTTGTAAAATTGTTGAAAAAAAAACAAGCCGTAACGAATTGTCACGTGTCGTGATCGCTCTTCCTCTCGTTTCGTGATTAATATCCTAATTTACGGCCACCGTTCGTCACCGCTCGGCCACCGATGGCAACCTACCTGAACCGCACATTGTCGATGGTGACCGGCAACGGAAACGCTTCCATGTACGAAACGGCCGCCCTTATCGATCCGAACGCACGGACGCTGCACAACAATGCGACGGACGTGTCACCGCTACAGATCTTCGTACGAGCCAAAAAGAAGATCAACGATATTTTCGTGGAGATCAATGATTATGTCGTCGAAACGACCGGTTTCATCGAAGGTAAGGGGATACATGCGTTTTATTTGTTTACGTGTAAACAAAATAATGAAATTTATGTTTTTCATAGAACTACCCGCAGCGACCGAAATCGTGGACAAAGCGGAAGCGGAACAGTTCAAAAGCTATGTGCTCAAGGTACGAGGCATTAGGGAGGTTTTGGCACGGGATAACATGAAGGTGGCGTTCTTCGGACGTACATCCAACGGTAAAAGCTCGGTCATAAATGCAATGTTACGCGATAAAATACTTCCGAGCGGTATTGGCCATACGACTAACTGCTTCTGCCAGGTGGAAGGAATCGATGGACAAGAGGCGTACCTGGTGAAGGAAGGAAGTGACGAGAAGCTGAACGTAACGGTACGTGGAAGAGTCAACTATTTGATGAAGGACAGTTTTTTTAAATGCTTTTTCATTGTATATTGTAGTCTGTGAAACAATTGGCGAATGCACTGTGCCAGGAGAAGCTGTGCGAAAGCTCGCTGGTGCGAATATATTGGCCACGTGAACGTTGCAGCCTGTTGCGGGATGACGTCGTGTTCGTTGATTCGCCCGGGGTGGACGTATCGCCTAATCTGGACGATTGGATTGATAACCATTGCTTAAATGCCGACGTTTTCGTGTTGGTGCTAAATGCCGAATCTACTATGACACTAGCGGTATGGTTACTGATTGTAGGGTGTTATTCCAGCGGATAGTATAAAACGACACATTTCTTTTTACAGGAAAAATCCTTCTTTCATGAAGTGTCGACACGACTATCGAAACCGAACATTTTTGTGCTGAACAACCGATGGGATGCTTCCGCGTCCGAGCCCGAATTTCAGGAATCGGTAGGTATAATGTGTGATAGCATTTAAAGTAAACCATTTCCAAATGTATTGTATTTCTTCTTTCCCCAATGATCCATTGTTTTCACGATTCATTATTTCCACCAAAAAACACATTAAGATGGATCTGGAAAAGGTAATGAAATGCGTTTCCGGTGCACCGAATGTTATCGCTTCAGGACGAACCGTTAACCATTGCACGCTTTCATTCTTTTCTGTCCTTGTGTCCAACTTATGTAACATAGTTCTTTCCTATTCTTTTGCATTGCACCATGTTATGTGTTTTTAGAAGAGAACATTTCTTATATTAAACAATCAAATCACTTTTTGTTTTCCTCTTGAAAGGTTAAAGCTCAACACCAAGAACGTTGTATAGATTTCCTAGTCAAGGAACTAAAGGTGGCCACACCGAAAGAGGCCGAAGAGCGCGTGTTTTTCGTGTCCGCTCGCGAAACCCTGCAGGCACGGCTGAAGGAACAGGAAGGCCTTCCACCAATTGCTGGTGCTCTTGCGGATGGTTTCCAGAATCGCTACTTTGAGTTTCAGGACTTCGAGCGCAAGTTTGAGGAATGCATTTCGAAGAGTGCCGTACGCACCAAGTTCGAACAGCACAGCTCGCGGGGCAAAAACATTGCGAGCGAGATGCGCATGATGCTGGACAGCATCTACGAGCGGGCGAACGTGTTGCGCAACCAGAAGCTCGAACAAAAGAAGCGTCTGACGGATCGGATTGCGAGCACGGAAACCTCACTGATGCAGGTAACGCGCGAGATGAAGATGAAAATTCACACGATGGTCGAGGAGGTAGAACAGAAGGTGGCAAAAGCGCTGAACGAAGAAATCTGGAGGTTGAATGTGCTGGTGGACGAGTTTAATCTACCGTTCCACACGGATCCACTTGTACTGAATGTGTACAAGAAAGAGATCAACGCGCACGTTGAAAATGGGTTAGGATCGAACTTACGCGCACGGCTCAGCACGGCACTGGCGATGAATGTGGAAACTGCGCAGCGGGAAATGACGGGCCGCATGACGGCTTTGCTACCGTCGGAAAAGATGGCTGCCCAGCAGCACCAGGTGATCGTTCGCACCCAACCCTTCGAGATGCTGTATACGCTCAATTGCCAGAATCTGTGTGCCGATTTCCAGGAGGATCTGGAATTCCGTTTCTCCTGGGGAATACGGGCAATGATTGCACGCTTTAATGGTAAAATTCGAGCTAACAATCGAAAAGCGATCACGCACCATCGACAGAACAGCAATATGAATGTGAGTATAATTTCGGAGCAACGAAAACAGATAAAAGCGACACGAAGCTAAACGTGTTCTACTTCCAGATGTCGCAGGTTCTTTCTCCAACCTCACCGATGTGTCTTATGCCTGAAAACGAGCTGATAACGAACGAGCAGCTGTCGGTGATTTCAAAGGTGGCCATTGCCTCTATAGGATCGCAGGGAACACTCGGCCTTGTGGTGGCTGGTTTGGTACGTCTTAGCAAATATGTTTGACTTTTTATTTGGCATCATGATGAAGTATAATTATCTAATTAAATCGGTTTTCTTCCCAAAGATGTTAAAAACCATCGGTTGGCGAGTAATAGTCGGCGCAGGTGTAATATATGGCAGCGTTTACCTTTACGAACGATTGTCCTGGACCAACACGGCAAAGGAACGAAACTTTAAGAACCAGTACGTAGAGCACGCAACCCGCAAGCTGAAGCTGATTGTCGATTTGACGTCAGCAAACTGCAGCCATCAGGTGCAACAGTGAGTAAAACAAAATACATCTTGTTGTAAAAATTTCGACTTACACACGCCATCATCTTCTCTCATCCAGGGAACTGTCCAGTACGTTCGCACGATTGTGCCGGGTTGTGGATACTGCCAGCACGGAAATGAACGATGAACTGAAGCATATCGAAAGCTCCCTCGGAGTGATCGAGACTAACCAGAAACAGATCAAGCTGCTGAAAAACAAAGCAAACTACATCATGAATGAGTTGGAAATCTTCGATAGCAACTACATCAAGGCGAATTAGTGAATTTTTCTTTCGCTCCGATAGTAGTGTACCTTACGATTAATCGGCAATTAGATTTTTTGACCATTGATAAAATGTTTCGTTTGCCAGTTCGATTTTTTTATCGATCGGGAAATTGAAAGCATCCGTAAAAAATAGAAAAAAATGTGATTATTTTTCATCTCGCGGTTGTACAGTCTCGAGTCTATCAAGTCTAGCAATCGTTCGATGTGGAGGAGCACAGCGAGCTCGTTGGCTGGATCAAGTGGGTAGCTAGGGCTGTCGGAGATTGGATGCAGCAGGGGATGGAAAAAAGTGGCCCTGGCCCAAGCTTTCTGCAAATAGATTGTAACCTGGTCGTGTACGCATGATGTGAGAATGATTCACTATCTTCTATCAACTGGCTCCGGATGGGGTACACCGTTTATCGATTGTTTCAAGTAAGCAATAGATATAGGATTGAAAAAGAAACCAAACGCTTTTAGAGATGCGGTTGCAGTAGTTAGCTAACGGGATGGCTGGCATGGTTTGGAAATGATGTTTCCTCCATGGTGCTTGAAGAGGAGCAAAACATTCGATCGTATGCCCAGTCCGTTCCTGTATTGTATGATACTATTTAATGTACCGGTAAAATGTAGAAAATATTACTTCTATACTCAACTGTTGTTTGATATGTAAAAAAAAAACTAAAACTAAATCGAATCGTTCTCTGTTCCGTGAATACATGTAGTTTTGCCGCGGTGGTGCACCGGAGAAATATATTAAACTTTAGCATTCGACGTGATCAAGTTTCAACTAAAAATGGACCGTGGCGCAATTGACGCATAACCTCCGATAGGCGACTTTTTACAAAATAAATTGAACAAGCAGCATTAAAAACATGAAAATATTGTACTATTGTACAATACTGTTGTAGTTATTTTATTTATTCTCTTTAGTTTAAATGTACAAGCTTCATTTTTTGTTCTCCGACAACTTGGCGCTGATCATCTCCTTGAACTGTGTCAGAATTTTGTTTTCGCGCTTTTGCCGTTCCTCCTTGCTGAACATCGCTAATGCTCGCTTTTCGTCCGCCGAATAGATTTGATTTTCCTTACGTATACGGACAGCCTCCATGCGTCGATGCCGGCTGCCGCTCATCACGTACCCGACCTGCTCGAAGTTTGCAATTTCATCGGAGGTAAGACCGATCTCACCACGACGTGGGATACGCTTGCCTTCAGTGACGTAAGCTGCCATGGCCGCACCTTCACCTGGTAGCAAAGCTCTACCGAAATCTTTCTGGCTTAGATTACCGCTCGTTTTCACTGGACCCACCACGTTATCGCCGTCCTCCTCTACGGAACGGGTCTGCGAGGATGCTCCAAGTGTTGCCGATCCGGCATCCTTTGCGGTCGTTCTGCTTGATGCTTCAGACTTTTCTATCCATACTTCTTCCTCATCGCCAGAGGAAGACGATTCAGAAGACGATGAAGGATCGGAAGATGAAGATGATTCCACTTTTTTTGCCTTCTGCTTTTTTTTCTTAGAGCTCTTAGACTTTTTGGATTTTTTAGATGACTTTTTCTTTTTCTTATCCTTCTTCGAGCGATGCTTGGATGATTTTTTCTTCTCCTTTCCTTTCGTTTTGGATTTTTTGTGCTTGGAGGTACTCTTAGACGGTTCCAGCTCTTCGTCCGAGCTGTTACCCTCCGACGGGGAATCACCCCATGCATCCGGTGCACCTTCAGTGCCGATTATTTCTCGCTGCAAACGACGAGATTGCATAAAATCGTCATCCATCGTGTCACGGTTCGATCTTCGGAAGCTACGATCGACATTACGCTGTGAATCGTGTGTCTCATACATATCATGCATCCAACGGTTCTGTTGCCCTCGATTGCCATAATCGTTACGCTGACCCTCTTCGTCAGAACGTTCTTTACGGTCATTTCTGGAGCCACCCGTACGGGTACGTGGGCTGCGTGATCGATGGCGAGAATTTTCTGAACGTTCGTTTCCATTTCTTCGTTCGGTTTCGTTATGCCGGGTAACGTTGCGATCATCTTGTCGTCGGGAGCGATCAACGGATCGATCTCTTTGCTCGCGCGAACTGCGAGATCTGTGACGGCGTCGTTCGTCCTTTGAGGTGTTAGTATGCCGTGAATTTTCATCGCGACGATTCTTTTCCTCCTGTCTTCCATCGCGCCTTCTTTCACGAGGGCTAGGTGACCGCCGATTTCGATGATTTTCCTCATGGGCACGGGAGTCTTTCCGCTTGCGTTCGGGAGTTCTTGACTGTCGCCTGCGGTCCGCATGATGAATCTTCAGCGATTGTTCATTTCGGCGATCTTTTGTAACATTTTCACTGCGTTTGGGAGACCGCGAACGTCTTCTGCTGGATAGTTTCTCTGTGGGTTTCCGTTTAACTTCACCACTTTTGCTACGTTTGTGTCTTGCATTATGGCTGCTGGCGCTACTGCTGCGGCTACTGCTGCGACTACTAGCACTACTGCCACTGCTAGATGAGCTGGAACGGGAACTAGTTTCTCGATGACTTCTTTTCGTATCACGCTTGTTTCGGCTGCGGGAACGACTTCTTGATTTCATCTTTACACAACGTTACTAAAATGTTATGGGTATGAAAGCGATAAATGCAACGCTGGGATGAGCGGGTAGGTGTTTGTTTCCATTCTACTTTTATCATTCTCGCCCGCTGCTTTGTTGACAGATCTTCCAAAGGCGAAATCAACGAGATTTCAACTCAACCGAAAGAGTACAGTCGCGTGGAAGACAAAAAAAACAATATGATTACAAAAGAGCTTTTCGAATCATTTGGTAATAAGAAAATAGTGGAGCACAAAAAAACCATAATTTAAAATTTCCACGTGTGCAGAAAACATTCTTTTTTATGTTTTTAATTTCCCAACACTTTCACAGCTGTCATTGAGCCTGACAACGCTCTTGTGTTTTTGTTGGAAAAATCGAAATCGGCACCAACTCTCACGCACACCTTTGTGCCTATTTTTTGCACAAGCGCTCCCGGTCGTGTCATTCATCGGATTCGTCAGATTTCAAGTGGCCAGAACAGAACCATTTTCCTCGTCTGCAAATCCTCCACGAGTCCGGCGCTAGCGCGACTTCAAGAGCGAGTACTGAAGTGAAAACGGCTGGTACCTTGGAGCTGCTATTGGGTGCATGTGTGTGTATGTACGTTCCGAAGGAGGGCTTGTGTCATCATCTTCCCCCAGTGGTGGTTCAAAATTGTTCGCACGGATATCGATCGCGTGATAGCAAAAGCCTAAACCAAATCGTACTGAATAGGAAGGTAGAAACTAGCCGAAGGCCGGGAGAGAGCTAGAGAGAGAGAGAGCGAGTGGCAAAAAGAAGTGTTTCCGGCGGTCTGTTAAAACCCGTTCATTAACGTAATAGGCAGTAAACCGATTCGGTACCTCAGTAGAACGGGCTTCGTACACAGGGAATTAACTCAATAGACTCGGAAAACACCAATCCCGGCGATGAGTGAGGCAAATGTTAACGTTGCGGTCGCAGAAACGGCAGCAGCTGGCTCTGCTGGCAGCGGTGAAGTGACAACGAACAAAAACAGCAAAAAGAAACACCAAAAAGGTCCGGCCAAGCAGGAAGAAAGCAAACCAGTGCCTGTGACGAATGGTGAGCTGGCTGGCAGTGGAGGTAGCAAGGAGGAACGGGTGGCAGGCCGCGAGGGTAGTGCAAAGTCGAAGAACAAGAAAAAGAAGAATAAACCTAATCAGACCGAGCAGGGACCGGATGCCGCACCATCATCACAAATTAATGGGGAACCGGGACAGTCAGCTGTTGCGGTAACAGCAGCCTCCGGAAGCCAGGAGGCGACAGGAGAAGTTGATGGCGGGGAAGGAATGTCGGGCGGTATGTTTGGATCGAATCCGGACGAAATGTTGGTGACCATGCAGGAAATGTTGGAACGTTTGAAGGCTAACACCCGGTTGCTGAAACCGGCCAAAACGCCCGAAGAGGCGTTACACAAATCGTACAAGTTCTGGTCGACCCAGCCAGTTCCGCGTATGGACGAGAACATTCAGGCGAACGAAGCGATCGAGGAAGACAAACCGTTGAGTGAGATCCGGCAGGAACCGTACGCACTGCCGGACGGGTTTACCTGGGATACGATGAACCTGAACGATCCGCTACAGCTGAAGGAGCTGTACACGTTGCTGAACGAGAACTACGTCGAGGACGATGACGCAATGTTTCGGTTCGACTATCAGCCGGAATTTTTGCAGTGGGCCCTGCAACCGCCCGGCTGGAAGCGCGACTGGCACTGTGGCGTCCGTGTGGTCAAGTCGGGACGATTGGTTGGGTTTATTTCGGCCATCCCTGGCACGTTGAACGTGCACCGGAAGGAGCAGCGCATGGTGGAAATTAACTTCCTGTGCGTGCACAAGAAGCTACGTTCGAAGCGGTTAGCGCCGGTGCTGATCCGGGAGATTACGAGACGCGTTAATCTGACCGGCATCTTCCAGGCAGTGTATACGGCGGGCGTGGTGCTTCCGAAGCCCGTGTCTTCCTGCCGCTACTGGCACCGTTCGCTAAATCCGAAGAAACTGATTGAGGTACCAAACTCAGAGGGAGGGCGGTTCGTGCCGGACAAAGCTAAATTCCGTTCTTAATTTTAGGTGAAATTCTCCTACCTGTCCCGCAACATGACGATGCAGCGCACGATCAAGCTGTACAAGTTGCCGGACCAGCCCAAAACTCCCGGCTTCCGGAAGCTGCTCGAAACGGACCTAAAGGCGGTACACAAGCTGCTGGAATCGTACCTGCAGCGCTTCAACCTGACGCCGGTGTTTGACGAGGTGGAGATGCGCCACTGGTTCCTGCCGCAAAACGGCATCATCGATTGTTTCGTGGTGGAGGATCCGGCCCGCCCTGGTACGATCACGGACATGGTGAGCTACTACACGCTGCCCTCGACTGTGATGCACCATGCGGTGCACAAGTACGTGAAGGCCGCGTACAGCTTCTACAACGTATCGACCCGCACGCCCTGGCTCGATCTCATGAACGATGCGCTAATATCGGCCAAAAACCTCGGTTTCGACGTGTTTAACGCGCTCGATCTGATGGACAACAAGCAGTTTCTGGTGCCGCTCAAGTTCGGCATCGGCGACGGTAATCTGCAGTACTACCTGTACAATTGGCGCTGCCCGAGCATGCAACCGGAGGATGTTGGGTTGATACTGTTGTAAACGGTTGGGCGGGAATAGAAAACGTTTTGTTTTTGATAGAACGGATTGCTGGTTGCGATGGAACCAAAGCACATTCAGTACGAACACTCGTGGGCACACATTGGGGAGAAAGTGTTTCCCTTGGCGCTGCTTCTCTGTATTCTGCGCAGCATCAATTCCGAAATTTTGTTAGGGATTCTGTTCACTAACTGTCCTACCGTTTCGTTTTTATTACAACTTCACTATAGGGGTGGGAAGATTCTCAGTGTTCCGGAAACGCATTGCGTAGGGAAAAGCTTGACAAAACAAATCAGGGAATGTGGGAGTTGCTTTACATCTCCCAATACGTACATATATTGTTTACGTTTATCCACGCAGTTAAGCCCATTACAGATATCGTTCGCAAGGAATGAATGTGATCGGAGTACACATAATCGCCACTGATCGGTAAAGGTAATGGGAATCATAGTTGGCGATAGTTTTTTTTTTTACTTAGTTTTATCTTACCTCCGTGTTGCCTTAGCAACGCTTAGTTCAGTGTTCGGTTTTGTTCAGCAATATTCGGTTTGTTTTTTTTTTTTAATCAAAGAAGAGAAAGCATTGCAAAAACGTGGTCGCGATCGTGGTAAGGCCGTGCTTGTGTACATTGAAACAGTTGCGGCAGTGGGATTTGGGGTATGTAATGCATGTTTTCGTTACTACACGAAATATATCCAGTCAATAAAGTGAACGGTAAAGCATTTTCTGTCCTAGCTGTTGGGAATCGATTATACGGTTGGTTTGTACAAATGTATTTTAATTTTATTGCTTTATTCAGTGTTTTTTTTAAATGTTGAATGAGCAAGAATTTTAGAATTTAATAACAATTTCTCTATCATGCATTCAAATCGTCAAAAATGGCTCGCACTATATCCGCGACAAATAATGACCATTTTTCTTTAATTTCTCTCAGCAGTATTCCTTTTTTGCATTTTTTACACGTTGCATGTCCTGTTTTTCTATGTTATCACTGATAATGATAGACAATACCTTATGCTAGATCATCTATCACGGTCAGTGAATATCACGTGAAAGCCGGAAAGCAATATGAAGCATTAGAATGGCTAATGACGATTTTAGGGATTGGCTTTTCTCCTTCCATGGATGTTCTTTTGATGTCGGAAATCAAGAAATGCATCATTTCTTCGAGGATTTTTCGAGCGACGACGAAAGGATCTATTGGTGATATCTTCGTCCATGCATGGTCTATTAACAATCCCAAAGCTTTTTAGGGCTAAGTCGTCCCGCTTTCTTGCGATAACTTCAACATGTTTTATAAATTCCTTTTTTATTACCACTGTAATCGAAAATGGTAGATATTTTAACAAATGTATGTCATCAATATCTTCTCTTTCTATTAAGCTATGTGTAAATAAAGATACGATGTGTTGTTTAGCTCCTTTCTCGACAATAAAATCGCTCATCAAGTAAGGGGGAATAGTATTTATTAGCTTTGTTTCCTCCATCTGCCGGAACACGGCAAGCACGCGCGATCAAAAACGCGTGCACTACAGCGTACGATGATGGTGATCGCCCGGCTTACGGCAACAGAGAACAGAAGAGTTGTGGTCGGACTAAAGAGCTAAAACGGATTCGTCACCACCCGGAGCATCCGCGTTTACTTCTTGCCCTTCTTGTCACCACCACCGCCGGGCTGGTTGTTTTCATTCTCCGCCGCATCCTTCGCCTTCTTGGCACGGGCACCGAAGTATCGGGCGTGCAGACGTGCCTGATGCAGTGCCTGGAACGCGCTGAACTTCTTCTGCTCCTCCGTGATCCGCTCCAACGTCACCTTCGGGCGTGGGTTGCGGATCGGCATCACCGTGCTCTTCAACTGCTTGGCCAGCTTGCACTCCTCCGGTGTCGATTCGCCCTTGCGTGGCTTCTTGTTGCGGTGGATCGGGAACAGGATCAGCTTGCTGCGATACTCCTTCAGACGCTGCACATTCTGCTGGCGGCTTTCGACCGACTTGTTCTGACGGCGCGGATCCACCGCAATGCCAACGGTTCGTGCGAAGTTCTTCGAAAGTCCGGCACCCTGAAACAGAGAACGTTAGATTATTATTGTGTTCCTATTACTGGCTACCGACACGGATGGTCTCTGTACCCCCTCTATCTCAACATCTGAAAGCGATTTTTCTTTTCGCTTGCGTGTTACTCTAGCCTCCGTTGTCCGCCGAAATCCCTTCCATTGAATGAGAAGAAGATTTCTACTAGGCGGCAATAGAGGCATAAATGGCGGATACAAGGGCCACCATCTCTCATACGAATTGCACATTTAGTTTGAAAAAACATTGTGAGTCCTTTTGCCAAAACAGTCTACCAATAGGGAGTCAATCACTCGACCACCGTAGCATACCATCCGATCAAGCACTCCCCGAGTTATAGATTCTCTTGCCCTAACGGTTATTCAGCGCCAAATCCTCTAGGTAAACAACACCAAAATACAACCAAAGGGCAGCTTTGGGCTTTCTGACGAGCATCGTAGATCGTCGCTTTTCTTACCTTCAGCTCGGCAAGGGTAAATCCACGACCCGCACGGATCTTGGTATTGTAGCGCTGCGACGGGCAACGGATGATCGGGCGGATCGGACCCTTGGCCGGACGGGGGAAGACTCGTTTCGCCTTCTTGATGCGGTTTTGCCTTCTGCGGAACTTGCGAGCCGGCTGGTTAAACCAGGTGCGAATGTGCCGCTGCCAGTACTTATGGAAGTGGCCATTAGAAATCATATGATTACCCTTCACCATCTTGGCGGGTTATTTGTTGTCTGCCGTGTGCCTAGAACGATGTAACAGAAGAAACAAATTGTCACTTACATTTCAGCATAGATATTACGAACACGGAGGAATCATAGTTGGAATCGGATGCCGAATGACAAAATGGATGTAGTTATTTGCTACGTTGGCTGGGAGACGAATTTTCAAACATAACCTTACGGAAATTCATTTTTCGTCAACATACATTAGATACTAAATAGCGGTAACGAAACAAATAGGCTTCGTTATTTAACAAATACATATATAATGCATCGCTTTCCGGTAATATAAAACAGCCACGAATTTTGTCTGGAACGCCACCAACAACACGGAAGGCGGCAGTGGAAAGTGTCCTCTCATTTAAACAAATTTTGCAACAACTAGCAACAAACACGGCATCCATTTTGACACACGAACAATTTGCGCAGAGTGAATGCTACCGAAATAACAACACAGTTCTTAAATTACACTAAAATTAGGGAAATTTTTTCGCACCTCAACAAAAATGTGTTCAGACAAACACCATACAGGCCGGAAAAGAGAGAGGTAAAGTTGTTTTCTCTGACAATTGATGACGGCGCGTGACAGCACTGGTACTTCCGTTCAGCAAAGTTGACGGCAGTGTTGCCAGAAGTATCGGTGAACAATTTGTGCGTTTTTGGGATTTGAAAAATAAATTTTTCTTTTGGAATTTTAGTTTTATTTAACGATGTTAAAAGCTTGAATATATTGTGGTTTGAAAACAGCTCTGGTTTAGGATTATTTGAAAAGGATTTCGTTGTAAATTGTTAATTTATTTCCATTTTTGCATTCGCGTAACGCTTGTATCGAAGTATGCGTCGAGTTTGCGTTTTTTCATTTGAATTGACGGTTACTTACATACTTTGGAATAGCAACAAAACCTTCGTATTTGCTATTTGCTATTTGCTATTTAAATTTAGTTGAATATGAACTAATTTATTAGTTCCAACGAAAGTGTTAATAGCTATGAATAAAAAACTGTACCCACACTTCACTCTTCTCAAAGAAGTTGAGAATACAATTAAATAGAATACAATTCTTTGCTTTTAGGTAGAAAAATATGCCATACTACCGCGAAGAAAGCAAAACTAGTCAAACACAGATTACGTCTGTACGTTTACAATTAGAGATGAGAATAACCGCTTTTTGGTGAGTCAACTCAGAGTGAATGAGTCGATATTAGGAGTCAGCTCGTTTAACAACTCATTTCGGAGTCATAAAAAACCCGGCATAAACGTATAAGTTAAGGTTCGGTCATTTTACTCACTCATGAGTGTAAGCATGTAGCCGTGGTCAGTCGAGGAAATACGTGAGTTGAAACGAAAATGTGCGAGTGAGTTGAAACGAAAATGTGCGAGTGAGTTGAAACAAAAATGAGTTGAAACGAAACGTTTGATACACATGAGTGGAAACGGAATACATGTGTACAATACCCAAAATAGCCAAATGAATATACTTCTCGCTATGCGGACTTGTACGCTAGTCTTTTTTATTAAAAGCATTATTTGAGTAAAAAGGAACTTATTTCAACAAATTCACATTAAAATACACCAATTTATAAATTTTGCTAAATTTCCCCAAAAAAGGTAAGTCTATAGCCTTAGGAGATTTTCAAATTTATAGAATTTGTTTTAATTTTTTATTAGTTTTTATTCTTTTTTTTGTTTAAAGCATTACTTGAGTGGAATGAAACTTATTTAAACAAATTCGCAATAAAATACATCAATTTAAAATTTTTGCAAAATTGCTCGCTAGTTTGGGTATTGTACACATGTATTCCGTTTCAACTCATGTGTATCAAACGTTTCGTTTCAGCCCATTTTTGTTTCAACTCACTTGCACATTTTAGTTTCAACTCAGGTATTTACTCTTTTTGCAACTCAACTTACCACGGCTACATGCTTACACTCATTAGTGAGTAAGTGAAAAAAGAGTCGCTAAAACTCCTCGTGGTGAGTGAACGAAACTCGTTCAATACAACGTTTCAACTCACCATCTCACTCCTACTCACTTTGCACATCTCTAGTTACAGTGCTTAACGTCATAAAAGCCGTGCTACAAACCAAGTTGCGTAGTCAGTTCGTGGAATTTTGGCAACACGTGTATCGAGTGTAAGTTTGAAGGAGCAACATTCTTGTACAATCCAAAACACGTGATATGAGCATCATTTGCTAATGTGAAAGGGTTTGTGGTGCCATAGACGATCGAGTCTAAATTTCCTTCTCATCTGTAAACAACCCAAATGAATAATTTTCATTTCTCATCATCCAGGAAGAAGGATGAATATTCAAACGAAACAGAAACTGCATAGCAGGGTGGGTTGAACCGGATCCATCCAGAACATGACACAGTGGACGGGCAATGCAACCGGGAGGGAACTTATAAACCCATAACCATTCCATCACTCGATTCGTGGGATAAGGATTCGCATTAAATGAGAAGTTCCTCTCAGTAAGTGCAACTGACGGTGCAGCTTTAGAACTAGGTTTCGTTATGCGATACTTGTTTAACAGGAAGTTGCCCGTTCCTTCTTGGAACAGGTTGTTACTATTTATGTATGTTGCTGCTATCGTAGGAGTAAATCCTACACGGAAAACCTAGAGTAGAGACGTTTCGCCAGCATCATATGATGGACGGCTTATTGAGACAAAAGTATCACACAGTTGTGTAACGCTATGAAAGTCAATTACTCGTGCTTTCCGTAGTGTTCCAGTGAGATGGTACAATTTAAACTAAATGATATACGCTGCATTGTTGCTCGTGGAACTATAGGATACATACACTGTAGCACTGTGTCCAGTGGATAAATTTCAAAATACTTTTGACAATATTAGGAAACGTTTTTTTTATGAAGTAAATATTGTACTTAATTTACCGGAAAACAAATGGCTCATTAATTATGCCCAAAGGAAGACGATTTTTGTCTCATCCCACCACTTGCGTGTATTACGCCTGAATGTATGCAATGTCGTGCGAATGTCGACAGTTATTTTATGGCATTATTCTGAACACATGTTTAATAACATAAATTTCTATTTAAGCTAAATCATTTTCATGATCACAATTGATTCATGTTTTTGGCGGTTTTGTGTTTAATTCCTTAAAATATTCTTATGCTTTAGAACATTCACTTCCAAAAGACAATAAAATATCACAAAATTGCCTTAATTGTCTGTCTTTCTCTCTCTCTCTCTCTCTCTCTCTATCTATCTCGTGCAAATGTTAGCATTGTTCTCATTCATGTTTATTCCCCCCCCCCCCCCGTTGCAAACACTCTTTTTCTGGTTCTGCCGCACCAATTAGTCGCGTGATCCAACACGGTTTCCTAGTAGCCTAGCTAGGCATTATTTACCCCAAAACCCACATCAAGTCAGACAGTCAGTCTATCCCGTCAGTGATCATCTTCATCGGTACTGGAGATGACATGCCGGGAATGCGGGAAAGAAAACTCTGTAACGCGTGTCTTGTCTTGAACAAACGCAGCCATTGCCGGAGGCGCAGAACGCACGGTAGCTGCACCTTTCTGGTGCATATGGTACGCTAGTTACTTCTTGAACAGCCTTACCAGGATGTTTCAGCGTTCTGACAGCACTTTACCATGCCCTTGATAGCTTGAAGCAGTGCTGCAGTAGTAGGAGTAGTGAGCGTTATCGAAGAAGTCGCACACGTGGCCCGTGAAAATGCTGGCGTGGTAACAGTTTTGCGTGTATGTGCTGTAGACGCGCAATTAAATTTAAAACGTAATTGACATGGGAAAATTGTCCAATTGTTGTTTTGCCCCCGGGGGAATGCAAGCGCAGCTGTTCAAATGCATCGTCGCTTCGGGTAAGTGTTGATGAAGGTTGGATCAACAACTTCCAAAGGACAGGTTGCCAGTAGGTGTCCGAGGAAAGAGATGAAGACGAAACATTATAATTTGTTGCTTAATTCTATGAGCTTCAAGCAGAAGCAACAAAATTAAATTTTAAATTGATAAGATTAATTAGTTTGAATTTCCAAACTATTTCAAGAATAATACTACTGCAGTAGTAGTTATAATAGGATATTTAAAAATGGCAAACATAGTTGCCGTAAGATGATTTAGATTACACTGCATTTTTATTTTACTTTCCTTCACTTGGAGTGAGCTTTCATGAGCCGTATGTTTACAAATTGTTGCAATAACCTTCTGTATGCGTACTCTGTTTTGAGTGCCGAACATGAACTGTAGGGCAGCTTATTTTCACAAAGATCTTTCCCAATATCACCAACATGCCAGTAGGAGCGTTACAATAAAATCAATTTCATAATCATACACAACCCGTCATACAATTGATTCGACTTTTGCTAGCAATTGTACCACAAATTCCCCCAAAAACCAAAACACTCCCAACTGGTGAAGGGCATTGGGCATGCAACCTTGGCCAGCACTGCTGAGATGGTGTGTGGCTTCGAGTGCGGACACTTCTCTTTCTCTATTGGACGACGGCGGCTGACTAAAGAATGGGCATACTTTGTCTTTGGCCATTGGTTCGAGATATTGACTTTAAAATAGCATTATTGGATGCAAATAGCTGGTTCAAGTTCGCTTGAGGTACTACTTGCGAAAGGTGTAAGTGTATACGGATTCGAACACAACGGCCCGCTCAACCACCCTGTTGGACATTTTAATTAGATTCGTAAAGATCGAATTTTAGGCGAACGATTGTTTGGCATTAAAGGATGAGCACAATTGGTGCTGTTTATGTAGCGTTACATCTTCTTGCACCATTTGCACCTCGTGTCTCGATCGTGTCTCGTGAGGGTTATTAAAGGGGTATTTATTTACAAAATGGTACGGTCCATTTCGGCGTTCTTTTGGCGTTTCATCGTTTGACATTTCAAACCATCACTTTCGTGAAGGTCGCTAGTGAAAAAGTCCATTCCACTGTGATCATAGTAAGCGGATCACAATCTAGTGGTGGTTCCAAAATTTATGAGTTAATTTGGCGAATGTCAAACCGCTAACTGGACTGGTGTAACAAATGTCAAACTATGCTGCACTAAGTAAACATAACCTCTGCCCAAAAGGTAAAGCAACGGAACAGCTTCATCTGTGTGAAGAGACACTGTATAGTCTGTATGACGCACATTTTGATGAAATAAGGACCTACTTATGTTCCCGCTGGTAAGTGCCATTTGTAGTGCCGTTTTGAAACCTTCAACACCTTCCCGGGGGGTGTTTTCTCATGTAAAACATTTCATCCTTTCCGGTACCAACGTTCCCTTTATCCCATCTTCAATCGCAACCAGTGAATCTCCAGTGCTGTAGCTACCCTTTTCAACCGTTTCGCACTGGCGATGGTGAAACGATAACCGACAAATAGAAACCATTTCCTGCTCTTGTTGCCCTTCCCAAAACTTACCTCTTAACTGTTTCCATTCACAAACGATATACAGACAGCTTGTGGTAGTGAAAGAGCATGGAATTAACCTTTTTTTTGCTTCTTCTTTTTATGCGAATGTTAGTTCCTGTATGCAGATCGGTACGTTACCTTAGGATACGCGTACGATATCACAAGAGTGTCGTGCGCTGCTGTAATGGCAAAATGTCACCTGCCGCATGACAGCGTACAGAGCTGGAACGTCCAACGAACGGACTGATAATCAAATCATCGTACAATGCGCTGCACGACCTTTTCAAACGCTTTCGTAAAGCATCGAGAAGGACATTTGTATGCGCAATGTTTTATGCTGTTGGGGAGGACTTAAACGAAGACACGATTCCTAATCGATTAAATGATGGTTATATTAATGATGCGTTGTTTCCCCTGCACACTTCTGCCAGGAAGCTTAAGAAGCGTGAGTTGCATAAAGTAAGTTTGTTTTGGTGCCATCAGTCGCAGAGAGATTGCACCTGCCTGACCGGGGCCACTTGGTGCGTAAAGAGTGGTAGATTTTACGAAGCTCATTAAGCATCATTTTCACCTTCTTCGTTGAGGTTTCTTTACAAGGGCTTATACTTTAACAGTGCGTGAGGGTTGAGTGATATACATTGGAAATCGGTTTCAAAGCTACGTTAATCAGAGCTTATCCAATTTCTTCAAAATTTCTAAATGTCTTGTAAGGTGGCCGGATATAGCTCACTTTCTTCAGCGGTTATCTTTTCAAATTTTTTTAACACATTTAATTTTTTAACACATTTAATGGTTTGTATTTTTAAAGCAAGATGCAAATTAAAAAAAAAAAACAGTTTCATAATTCTTTTTTGTCGATGTATGCAAGTTGTTACAAAATGCAAAAGAAATTCACCTTTACTACCCACATGATCCGCGAAAGCAAAAGCCAATTAAACGAGGTGTCGTTGCGTTGACATTTCGAAAAATAGGTAGCTATCTCGTCTCGAAAGCCTGTCTTAAATAATTTCTTCATCTCACACTTTGTGCGGCACAGTCATCTAGCAATCGCTTCCCTGTGTCGTATGCTGCATGCTAACATTAGCTGCGTAACGTTTTGCCAGATGAGGTTGCAGTATCCCCGATGCAATCACATCACTGCAACCGGTTACAAACAATGGTTCGTCCAGGCTACGTTCGCCAACGTGCGCCCCATTGCATAATTTTTATGGTCATTTTGCACCAATTCATAGCTAATACAAGCAGAAAGTCATCCATCACTGAGCACAGGTGTACACGTGGGGGGAGCGGGTTCGTGCTCCCAACTCATGAGCATCATCAGCCTGATGTAATGCGGTGTGGGATGAAGAATAGTACGTTGCACGAAAACATGCACCGGATATAATTCCGGGAAATTCCTTTGTACGATAGTAACGCTTTGGCAACGAGAAATGCACCTTCATCTGACCTTGTTTTTGGAATGTACAATCTAATCCATTATCTAAATAAGTATCCATCGCAATTTTTGTTGGGGAAATGGGTTGTTCAATGTCTGTAACACATAACCCGAAATAATATAGGTACCAGTTTTCGAAATATCTCGTACTGCGTTCATAGTAACGCCATGCAATGCCGCAATGAAAACAAAAACTGTCCAAAAGAAAACATAATCTAAGTAACCCGTTGAAGGATCGATAGCCAAGGAAACGATGACAGTTTAGTGCACGTGTTTATGATGTGTGCTTTATCGAAATGTCAGCACCATTTGACGCAGCACGGAAAGATGCGGTTACTAAATGCATCGTCTGCTTGGACGATCCCGGCATGGATAATTTTCTGTTGTTTTTAACCCCGTTTGGTCGTTTCTGCGGGTGGCACTCCTACAAACAGCGGACGCGGTCATGTTCTTTTCCCTAACTATCTCGGTCCAGCAAGTTGGGAGATTATGTCGATACTTTGGCGTATCGTATCATGACGACCGTAATCGACGGTAATCGTGCATTGTATCTCACTATTCATCTTCATTAGCGATTAAATTTATCTTCATCGGCGACGCTGTGGTAATATGGATGCAGGCTGCTTTATGGCAGAAATCACGCCCGCACACGGCTTTTGGAAGCGTGGAGCATGAACGCACGAGATAGGGGAACCATTTGCAGCATCGTTTTTCTCATCCGCCGGCAGTTTGGTTTTTGGTTGCCATTTTCCGCGAAACGGCCAATGGACACGATCACGTAAATATGTAAGACCGACGGGCATAACTTTCCAGACGGGTGTTGATAGGTGCGCGGTACACGTGGTAGATGCCATTCCACATCTTTGGCCGGAAGCTAAATCCAGCGTAAGGTTGCCTGCTTGCCGTCCGTTTGGTTACCGTTTCGATGAAAAAATCACCCAGCACGACCATATTTGACGATAGAATGGAGATTTATTGACAACGCTGTCGGTTGCTGTGTGTTGTTCGTATTGCGCTACGATAGAGATCGGATGTGAAAATGGGTTTTTTTTGGTAGTGTTTGTTGTAGGTGTGTTTTGCTTGCAATGTTGAATGGTTTATGAATTTATTAAGCCTTGAGTAGGGTTGATATTTAAGAAAAATGACACTTTAAAGTAGGACATGACCTCTTACGATTAATGATCGATAAACGTTTAGGATGATTTTGTGGCACAAAGGTAATTAAATAATAAACGTAAACCTATAATAAAAGAAGAAACATAATTTCGTTTTAAATATTCAATCAAAAAGGATTTAAATGAAATTAAATAATAATAACAGAAGCATTTAAATTAATTGATTTTGTACAAAGTAGCCTTAAAGTATGCAATTTGCAATACAAAACGTTATTTATATTTGAATTTATAAAACCATTTCATGACAGCTGTATTGAGAAATTTTTTTTCTCGATACAACAATATAGTATGAATTTACTACAGACGATTGGATGTTTCTCAAATGTTTATGACGATATTATTATACTATCGGTGCATTCAATTTTATTCGTATGAGATAAAAAAAATCAATGCCCGTCTTAGATCAGTTCAATTAAGCTTCAATTGGCCAGAATGCACCTCTTACACGAGACATTGTAAGGATCCAATTACATGTCCTTGTATGGACATCTATTCTGATTGCTTCAAACGACTATTTGATTGAATTTCACTGCTTGTACCATATGAGCTGGATGAAAGGCGAACAATGTGAAGCCATTGCGTCGAACGTGCTTACGGTGAAAGTAGATGCAATTTTCCGCCGTATATGCCTCCGTAGCCGTCTTCGAAGTCTACAACAGAGGAGCGAGCCTGTGCGCCGTATCGTTCTTGCAGTCGTGTTGATGTCGATGATTATTACTATTATTGCTATTAGGTTAAAGCCCTCGAAAGCGCTGTTACTCCCCGAAGCGTGTGTGCTAGTGGTGATAACTGCCAAGAAAGGATGCAACGATGGTGTGATTGTCGTCCTTCTGGTCTTTCACTTCGGATGTGGGAAGCATTGTAAGGCATAGGTGTGATATTGACGGTTTACTACTTTTCGTGATGTACATCATAATCAGTTACAAGCTTTTTTTGTCGTAAAAAAGCGCTTATTAGACTAGCGTATGCAACGGTCTTGGTTTGCAATTGATATCTGAATCATGAATATTTGATTCATGAGATAAATATGAGATAAATATGAGATATTCGACGATATGTTTGATGATTATCAAACAGGAGCTCACAGACTAATAAATGAGTGTCAAAAAATATTTTTACCTGATTTAAGATGCGTTGAAAGTACTTGTTATTTTTAAAGAATTTTAAAATGGATATAAACATCGAAAATGAAATTGGAAGGGTACTAATACTTATGTTACATGGACGACCCGTCGAAAAAATATGATAAATTAAACGTAAATAAATGTATTTTTTATATTCTCTTCGTACTTTGTAATGCATCACTTTTCTCTCTATCTATCTCTTTAACTTTTTCTCTTTTGTTTTTTTTTTAATTTTACACATTCAATTTCATTCTATTCAATTTATTTATGTACTAGGTAATTTATCCAGATGTATTTTTTGTTCTAATGTCATTCTCCACAGTATTCACTTGACATTTCTTTGTAATGATTATTTTTTTCATATTGGTATTTACAAACTGCTGAAAGATAATTCAATCATTGAGGTTAATAGTAAACCTTAAATCTATGATTTCAACCATATAAATACTATAAATAAAATATTCAACAAAAACTAAAAAATGACAATACTGCTAAAGTCGTAATGTTAAAATAAATAAAAACTAAAATATTAAACATAACTATTTTATGCAAAACATTCGTCAAAGTTGGTCTAAAACCTGTTCGAGCATCGCAGCTATCGTCAGCTATGGCAGAACAAAGATTCCAAATCCTTTTTGGCCAGTCGAAAAACATCTTTGCCTTTTTCCTTTGCAGTAGCAATTTCTATTGTTTCTAAACAAAACAAAAATAAATATAAAGACAATAATGACCCAAATCTGCCATATTTATAGCAGCAGACACTAAGAACAAAGCATGTTTGAAGCAGCATGATTTGGTGGACCATTTTGTCAGATGATTTCCGTCTCAATGACAGACTTTAGTCTTTGTTAGTTAGTTTCGAAACCGTTTCTTTTGCTAGAATCTTTTCATCCAGAAAAAAAGAACAAAACGAAAGGAAAGGTTGACAGGGATAATCAAACATTTTGCTTTTTCATACTCTTTTCATTCTACAAGACTTCCAAAATCCCAATGAAGATTGCAAACAATCGTTTTCTTGACATTCTTTCTCTCAACCATCTGTTGTAATTTCTGTCTCACAGAAAGTGAAATGAACATAGGAACAAAAAAATGTAACAAAAAAAATGGAACTATTCTTCTGTGACGTGAAAACATAAACCAACGATACAAATAATCCAAAGCTTCGGTAGCAAAAAAAAAATAGAACCCACCTAACGATCCGTTTGAGTTAATTGAGTGACATCAGCATTAAACTTGCGCCAGCGGTGCTCGTCGCGATGGAACTGATCTCAAGGGATGAGAGAAAAACTAGCAAAAATGCGACACAAAGCATCATAAATGCGTTATTTGTGCAGCTGTTTTGGGACACTTTCCGTCAGATCCTTGCTCCTGTTGCGAAAATTGCGAAACCCGGTATGTAGTTGGGAGGGAAAAAGCCCACCAACAAAGCACGTTTTATCACATTTTCTGTCGATCCATGCTTTAAACGATCTCAACCCCCTTTTTTGGTCGAGATAGTGTCCCTGCCTGTCTGCTGCTAACCAACAAACAAACAAATCAGTTATCAATTGATGCAACGCAATTCAACTGGCATTTTGATGCACCGCAACTGTATTCGAGATATTGTCGAGCGGAATGCAAAAATGCATTTGGATGGCCATTTTTTTTATTCGTCATTTGTTTGCTATCGCAATACATCTCCACCATCATCGCCACTCGGTGGTGGTTTTTGTGATTGTTTATTTAGTTATTTATTTTTCGTACAACTCCCCATCGCGCGAATCGGGCAAATATTTTGGCCTATGTGTGTCACTATTGACATCGGATAGATTTTATTATGACTTTGTTTACTCATACCGTCCAAACCGATGCGGGCTACGGAGATTGGCTGTGCATAGCGTGCAAGGAACGATTGATTCGTTGCGCGTTTGTGGTATGCATTCGCTATTCTATTGCATCCGTCATCATGACCTTCGCGCCGAGTGGTACGTTTGCAAATAAAATGCAACAAAAAAGTTGAATAGATATGTGCTTTCCGGTTACTTTATGGCATGAACGAATAAAAAAGAGGAAAATAATTTTAAAAAAAGTCTAACGAACGTAAAGCATCCGGCTAGTGTTGTATCGATGGTGTAAATAAACCTGTCCAAAGGAGTGGTAACCCATAACGTATGGATAGGAGGAAGCAACAAAAACAACAACCCCCAAACAGTTTATCGATATCAACAAACGTTTAGTGTGTAAATTATACGCAGAATGAAGCTACCGTAAGCTGGCTACTAAATTAATTTAGCGAGCAAATGTGATAAACCGGCCCCGTGTATGAAATGTGTTTTAATTTTGCTGCCCCGTCTCAGTCATTCTTTTTGTTGTTGGCAATTCGAAAATAGCCTCCACCAATCATTCGATATCGGTGTGGTTGGATGATTTTGATTTGATTGCAGATTGGCGGTTTTTGTTTTAGTACGACCGTGCCTTTTCCGAAACCGTGTATGTGGTATTTCGAGCGGAATGGCAATGCGATGCAGACCACAATGGAATGGCAGTTTAAGTTTAGAATTGTCGAATGAATGAATTTTTCACTCGCATGTTGGTGTGGGAACAATACATCTAATGGACGATACTTTGAATTTTTTTGGGAAACCATTGAACCTCGGTAAAGTAATAAAATTGTAACGCAGTTTTGTTACATGAATGATTATATAATCCTGTTGAATTAGATGATTAGACAAAATTGCTTAATTTCAAAGGAACTTAAAATTGTAAAATTGTAAAGTAATTTCATTCAAACGCATTTCAAAGAAATCTTTCAATTCAAAGAAATCTTTCAATTCAAAGAAATCTCAATTACGTTATGTATGCTCTTAATTAGAGTACGTTATCGGCACAATAAATCAAATAGTAAAAAATTAGATATACAAATATGCAAAGAAAAAAATCAACAATTACTGTTAAGCATTTTAAATTTAACGCTAACCTACAAATAAACATTAGAAAATGTAATAAGAAGCAAACATAGCAAATGAAAAACTTATTAAAAAGTAAAGCATTTATTGTCTACAACATAACTAAATTGTGCTTAACGAAAGCTTTGAAATTTGTTAATAATTTTTTTACAGAAATAAATTAACTATTAGTATGAGATAGATAATGAGAGCACCTTTATAACTATATTGGGAAACAAATAAAGAAAGAAATGAAAGAACTGAATTGTAAGAACTTAAAAATAAAATTATAAAATAAAAGTTTTTGAAAGTTAATTTAAGTGATTGTTTTTTGAAAAAGTAAATGATTTAAATGATTGTATGATGAAATGAAAAAAAAAAATTATATTGAAAGAAAGAAAGAATACGATAAATAAACATTAATACTGAAAATTTAAACGAACGAAAAAACAAACATTAGTGTATCACATCAGTGAGCAAAAAAAAAAAAGAAACTTATATTGAATGTGTAATACAAAATAAAAACTCCGATTAAGGATTGAAAAAGGAAGAAAAGAAAATCAATACATACAAAATATAACTACACAGCACTACAAAAATGACACATGCCAGAAGACAAGAGAAACACATCACGTGTTAATTTTTAATTCCTGATCTAGACTGACTGAGCTCTTGCTTTACTGTCCGTTAACGCACGGTATTTCAGTCATGGAATACATTTTAATATAGCTTTAGTTCTAGAAAAGTGACTGAACCATAAAGAATGTAAAAAAAGAGAGTAGAATAATATTTTCCAATTAAATTTGTTAAATTATTCTGAAGTAAGTAACAAAAAAATGGAAAAATTAAAATAAAAAAACAGACACATTCTGTTCCACGCCTGACGTGGAAATGAATGAAGGTTATGTGAACTTATCGTACCATGGAGTCGGTGGAAAGGACGGTGATGAAATTTTAATCGTACCCACTCCGGTTACTGTTCGCTTTCCTAGCGATTTAGTTACCATCCCCATTCCCAGCAATCAATCGTGATTGTGATTGGAACCAGTCGCGCCGGGTAAAATTCTCCGCCGTAGTAGTGAAATAAAAAAGAACGAAGTCATAATGAACTATTCGCGTTTTCATGGGTTTTGTGATAAAATATTCACTGCACGAAATGCAGCGCGCCGGATCGTTCGAATCGATCGAGCTCTTTTATTGCTCCTCTTCCGCCGACCAACATCGAATGCCGACGGATTGCATTTAGAGACGGTTTTCACCAACTATGCGCGGTAGATTAACGAGCGCATCTCGTCGCACGAAATAGTACAAACGAAAAAAAAAAACATTGAAGCTATCTACATAATTAATTAAAGCAAATGCTGTACGAATCCGTTCGCGAGTTACGTCAGTTTTGAAGTCCGACTGGGGGGAAGAAGGCCAACGATAAAGGATGGACGATCTGGTATTTATTTTACCTCCATTCTATCCGAAGGTGTCCGAATGGTTTGATTTTGCAACGGTTTTTCTATTCTTTCGCTCTCCAGTTGACCAATCCTCCAACTACTACTAACCTCCTCAGTAGGCCAATACGTAGCGAGTCACCTTCGGGAAGGTGAAATCTTCCGAGTATCAGACAGTGCTTATCGTAGTTTGGCAGGCGGATAGAATTACAATCAGAGGTAACATAAATAGATGGCCATTCGTAAGATGCCGATCAAAGCCGATCAGGCCAGCCAGTAATGGCCAGATGCAATGATGCACTTAATGTGCACGTTTTGGTGCACGGTCGTCTATTATCAAATTGGGAACGCCTAGCGCAATCGGAATGCAATCATGCACCGTTTGGTGACCAAAGTTGACGATGGACGGACGGTGTGTTGGGAGCATCTTCGGGGCACGTTAAGATTTACCGGATCGCCGGATGGACATTGGAAGGCCGCTGTTTGGAGTTCATCTTCGTTGTGCAATCGGTCGGATGGCATAATGAAAATTATAGCGCTACGAGTACTAAGAGGCTCGGTTTCGTGGTCGTCGGCACTATAGTTGACCGGCGAGCTGGGCTGGACGTACGGAGGTAGCGTCTCCGGGTTTCGACGCTGTAATTGAATTGTACCGCTTGTACCACGGTCCTGGTTCATAAAACGACCAGAGGTAATGAGTCTGTCAGCCCATTACTAGTCGGTTAGTACGAGTTTGCCTAGCGTGGTTTTGGCTTTGGTACAGTTCCGCCTAGTTTGGTGACATTTGCATTTCGTATGCAAATCGCATCATCGTCTGGAGCGGTTGACTTCTGGCTCGTTGCGGTCAGTCCAATGCTCCGGAAAGTATGCTATGGTAGTAGTTTCATGCTGACAGACCGGCATGGCATGTTAATGGGTGTAGCGGTTAATGTTAATGCACTCGCGTGCATTATGGAGCTGATCACGTGTCGATCTTTAGTGGTATCATTAGCATGTTGTTAAAAAAAATACGTCCGTTTGACCGTTTCTGGTTTCGTGATCTTTAGGAAGCGAGGTTGCATTATTGTATACAGCTAGTTAATTGATTGTTGAATTTAATTTGCATCCATAAAAAGGACTTGACACAATTCACAGGTCAAAGTTGATGGTAACGGTGAGTGGCAAAACGTAGCGAGAGATCTAATCGAGCTGATAAAGTTGTATAAGTAAATTATTTAATGATAGATTCTAGGTGTAATATGCAGCAAGGCATTCGTAATGTTTATTGTTCTGAAAAACTGTTGTTCTCTAACATATAATTTTTCCCTAATCTTTGATAATAACAGTTCAGATAATCGTAACAAATATTTTTATTTGTTTATGATAATTTTCCACCTCATATCCATTTATGGGATTAAGATAGTTGAATTATCTAAAGATTTTTAAGCAAATAAATCTAATGATAGTTCTACTAAATAACGTTTTAGATTGAATCAATTAGCAGTCCTTTCGAGTGGAAGACTAGCGTCTTTGTCAGCTTTGTTACCGCCAATTTATTTAAAACAAATTAAATGAACTAGAGCTCTATTTTATTTTTTCGCGCAAATTTCTATAGTGTGAATACTCATTCGTGATTTTTATAATTATTTTATTTACTTCAACATCGAAAAAAGTAAAATCATCATCATCACACCACTGCCAATCATAGAAACAAAATAGTAACAAACGACATTGGGTATGCGACCCATGTGTGGCAATAGTGTGCTTTATATTTAATTTTAAACACTGTATACTTACATTTGTTCATCTCTAGCTCTGAGCTGAAACCCTTAAACTTGCAAAATAAATATTCTAAATAATTTAAAAACACTAACGATCCTTTTTTAAAAGCAACATAGTTGAATCGAAACGATTTTCTGATATTTATTCATTAATAAACATTAGGATTTCAATTATTATGTATTTAACAACTTCGGAAATATACCAAATGTTGGCACAATATTATTGCGGAGATTGACAACCGGTTGTTGTTCTACCGGCTGTCATCGGGTGATCGAGTTGATCTGATCATCCACTCGATACATCCACGATCGGCGCTAGTCTATGTAGTGAGCGAGAGATAGGAGCTGCCTTAGAGCGAGTAGAAGGGATGCATTAACGCAGGACGAATAAGAAAATAGGTCAATCAGGGCTACAAAGGTCAGGGGCGCCTGGCGCCAGGTCAGCTGATCGGTAAACGTTAGTAGCAAAGTAGACGCAAAGAGAATACGTTTTAAAAGCGACCCAAGCAAAAACCTAAATCCTACCAAACTAGACCGACGAAAGCTAAATTGCGGTTAGCTAAATAAAGTGCTCAAACTAGCGTAAAAATCAAATTTTGTTACTCCGTTGCCCACGAAGCAACATCAAATATACCAATATTGTAATAGTTAAAAGGGTGTTTTTTTTCATGTAGCCATAACTAGTACAACTGAAATTCGGTGATCTAATTAGAGCAGTATGCGAACTTTATTTCTTGGTTGCGTTAAATGCAGGTTAAATTATTTAGACACATTTAAATGCAAAGTAGAACCCATTGAAGTT
This sequence comes from Anopheles funestus, assembly GCF_943734845.2. NCBI lineage: Eukaryota > Metazoa > Arthropoda > Insecta > Diptera > Culicidae > Anopheles > Anopheles funestus. The sequence continues at coordinate 46,698,250 of NC_064598.1, forward strand.
TTTAACTAGTAGAAAATTTATTTGCAAACTTCTTCAGAAGCACTCTTTCGGCGTGGAAAATATAAATGCACATACGACAAAAAGCTGTCCAATAAATTTGCACTGATTTTCACCAGCGGAAAATTTCATAACCGCTAAGCTAGGAAACAAATATTTCATACCGAACAAAAGTTTCTCATTTGAAATGAACTAGCACCAAAAAAATACACACGAAAAGTGTGAAACAATATGACCAACCGGTTAGCGACTAATTTAAAACCGGCTACTAGTGAGTAGGGGTAGAATTAGAAATTATTGTCCCAAACCTGCCCCCTTCGGTGGTGGAAAATGATGTAGAAAAGTACCATTTTAACGGTGCATTACACTTACCCGGTTTTGGCCATTTTGCGCTTATAAAGGTACACGCGTGAATGGATCCGGTCCAAAACTATGAGGCGTTTTGTTTGAGTAACTGATTTACCGGTTTGCACCGCTTGCAGCACGATGCGTGTCCAAATGGCGTATGTTTCGGGGGTGAATTCTCCCCTCGCTCTATCCCTCTTTTTCCCTGTACCGCATCCTATCCATCACCGATGGGGCGTGTAATGTTTTGAACAAGGGTACAAATCTTTCTCTCTTTTTTTCGAATTCGTTTTAATAGTTGTGGTCATGCTATGTTGTGATTTAATTTAAACATTCCGTACGTACCATAATGTCATCGAAACTGTTGTTAAACAAAATGAGAGTGAGAAGAGACGATAAAGTGAGAGGCAATAATGGCACACTCTATCTAGCGCTAATGGTTGACTGAACACATCAAATTAATTAGATGCAATTAGATTTTAATTTATGATGATAAGCGATAGCGACCGTGCATGGTTAAAAATCTCTTCCGCCCATCTCACTCCATCTTCCAGCCGCATGAAAAAGCTTCCCCAACCTTGCACAACCCTTCGGAATCGGATCATTATCGTTGTAAAATGTATTTTTCGCCTTACTGAGCAATGTTGTTATGCTGTTTTACGATTTTGTGTAAGCTTTCCAAGCATGGGAGAACCGCTTGCAATGGATTTAGCCGAACAGAAATTAAAGCACGAGTTACGCGTGTACCAACATTCGTTTCTGCTAGGGGTTAGAATGTTTATGAGCAACATAAAAAAAGCTCGCTTCCATATTTAAAGCGAAGAGAAGAGGGATGCGTTAAAAAGCAAACCCATAAATTGAGTTAATTTCTGCGTTTGGAAGTGCTGTTTGGTCCCATTTAAATTGGAGCATTAATTGGTGAATGTTTCGATTTTTTTTCTTGATAAGCCTAATGGACCATAAAGATCGCACCATTGTAGATACAAAAAACGGAATATGAACTGAAGCTGTTTAGTGAGCGAAGGATGGATTTGTTTTTGATTTAAAAAAAATTCAATCCCGGCCTAATTAAGAATTAAAGCTTTTTTCAGGAAAAGGAATGATTAAACTTTAATATTCATTATACAATTCGAACACTTGATGGTAGTGATGGTGATAAATGATTTAGCTGGAGAAGAAGCGTTCTACTAATTGCTTAACCCATCTGTTTTGAACCGTTTCATCACAAATGTCTTTGTTTCTTTGTACATTTTGTATCTCGAACAAAATGTGAAACAAATGGCTGCGCATGGGTTTTTTTTGCGTCCCCAGCTGGATTGGTAGGATATCAATTATAATCTTTTGCAAATTAATTCTCACCAACGTTTCCGATCGGGTGGAGTTGCTTCTTGTGGCTTGCTACACCACACACGTGCTACACGACCGTTGGTAGTACATTCGCCATATTTACTAAAGCACAACAATGGCTGTTCCAGGAGCAATGTTGAGGTTAGGAAGAATGTTGTCACCCGGTCTCGGTTGTCTTTGTGCGAGAGCTTCACGGCTTGGCTTCCAAACCAATGTGGCCTTTAACCTCAAAGTAGCCGTAAATTAGAATGAAATCGACCATGCTTTTGATGGGTGCAGATCGGTGCAAGCCGATGAAGCCGGATTGCAGTAGAACCTATGGCATGTGTATGGCAGAAGGGTGTCTTCACAGGAGTTTGTCGAGCTTTGGCCAAGAGGTTTAGAGGTCAACTGAAACTATTCCTCTGATGGTACCGATACTAGCAGAAGCATCTCTATGGGGACAGGAAGCTAATCGTTTTGTTGCCATCCGATGCTATCACTCACACATACACACTCACATAAACGCAATTCTCGGAGTACTTCATTTCAGTTTTCATGAGCGTTGCCTAGATGAAATTGCAAAGAGTTCCTGCTGTCGCATGCCCTTTGTACTGCATCCCGTACGATATCCCCTGGAGATGATGGGTGGGAGACGCTAGGCCACGTAACAAAACATCACGAGATGGATCTTCGATTTTGCAACAAACCAACTGAACCGTACCACGAACGACGGATCGATATGCTCGGCTGTGACTGCAGTGACCCAGGAAGAATAAGATACTGGGTATTGATTACGGTTTGCCGATGTCTTCATCGGCAAACGATTGCGTTTCCATACCAGGCGTAAGCTTTCAAATGGAAGTTTTGACATCGTTCGAACCACAACCGGAAAAGGAAAACATCATCGTGGCATGACTTTTGTGGCTATGCCGACCTCCTGTGACCGTGTGCACCGCATCCCTTTGCCGAGTGTGACATAATTCATTGCAATAGCTGCGGTGAAGCGAAGGGATCGGCATTGGAAATGATTGACATGTCCTTTGGAGGCACGCCGTAGGGCATGGAAGATGTTTTGCCGACATAATAGTGAATCTTTACCATTTGCAGACGGTCCAAACGTTGGCGTAACGATTTTTGTCACTCAGCAGCAGACTACATCAGCATATATTACGTTGATTGATAAGTCGTGATATGATCCACACGACTTTCCTCGCCCATTCGAAAGATTTGAGAAGGAAAGTGGGCAACCATCGTTCGGGAAAAAACATACATACACGCACATACTTTCCTGTTGTACCAAGAATTTATCAACGGAAGGAATTTCTTCACAAGTATGCGCAGTAATAGATTTCGATTTGAATTCGACGTAAAAAAAGGAAATTCCTTTGAAATGCATCTGGTTGCGAATTGGATACCGTCGTCTTTTTAACCGTGTATGCGTCGTACCAATTTATCAGTATCGAATAGAATACATTATCGAGTGGAAGTCGGTCATGAGTCCATTTTTTTTCAAATCCCAGATTTTGTAACATCAGAAATTTATATATTCTTCTTCTTCTTGGCTTAACGACCTTACAGGTCACGCCGGCCATTTCTGGCTTACTAGACTTCTTTTACCACGTAACCTGATAGTCAGTCCTTGCTACGGGGGAACGGTCCGGATGGGATTTGAACCCGGTCCGGCCGTGTGGACTGGCGCCGTTTATCACATGCACCACCGGACCGCCCCAAATTTATATATTATGTAATCAAATAATAAGTCAAAAAAATCCCCAAAATATTAAGATTTATTATTACTATGAGAGCTATTGCGTGTTTAACAAAAAAAAAAGAGAAAACATTCTGGCCAATCTATTAATTGTTCAAGTTTTTTTACCAACTCTGAAATAAGCATATCTTTGAAAGGACACGCTAGTCATCCAGCATATGATGTGATGTGGTTTTCGTGCTTCAGAGTGTATATTCACTCTTAAGAGAAAAACGCGTTTATATACTAATCAAATACATATTCCCATACGGATGAGTTAGTTATTTTCATAGTGTGTTGGCAAAATTTAAATAATAAATAATAAAAAATGGCCTGATGCAAGAGTCATATAAACAAAAGAAAATGCGGATGACATAAATAAGGACTAGGACTTAGTGCTGGATCGTGCAGTGTCATTTGCATGACATGACCAGCTGAGTCGCAGCTTTGGTCATCGCGACAGGTGTTTTGAGTGGAGAAGTTTCCTCAAGTTGTAAAAAGACTGGTTGGCCGACCGAGTTAACATCAATGGCGACCCAAGATAGTTGTATTTATGAAAGACTTCAACAGTACGATCACTTATCTGCGTAAGTCAGGATTTGTTAGCAGGGTCGATGATCCACTGTCACTAAACACTATAAATTTGATTTTTGCCTCGTTAATCTTTAACCCTGGTTTTCTGCCACATTCTTGATACTTAGATAACACTACATAACAGAGGCGTAAACGAATGATGTCTTTATCATCAGCGTATGGTAAGATCTGGAATGTCTTAGTCTCCGGAGGTGGAACTGAGTCACGGATGATCCTCTCTTGGTGAAGAGTAGACACATCCTTGGTGGTTGCAAAGGGTTCTGAGTTTTTCATTAACTATCAATCTGACGTGTGACGTTGGTCATTGTTAATCGTACAAGTTTGGTAAGCTTTCCTGGAATTACAACTTTCCTGGTTCTTTGCTTAGTGTAGTTTTACCGTTGCTATGCTGTCATATGTATGCGGACTTGACATCTATGAAGAGATGGAAGGAGTGAAGCTGTTTGGAGCTCAGCCATCTTCTTCAAGATCTGTCGCTTGGTGAAGATCTGATCAGTGATTGATTTTCCGTTTTAGAATCCCCTCTGATAGTTTCCATCTAACTCTTCTACGAATGAAACAAGTCTATTTACATGAAGCTAATAGCTTAAGCTTATTGACATTTTGAGGAAAGTAGCGTGTTTAATGTTTTCATACTTATACCTCAGTATACACTAAAACTAATGGGAAAACATCAACTGTGTTTTGAAAGTTTGACCTACATGATTTTTAAGTGCAATGTATGGAACAAATAAGATTTTATGTGAAATACTAAAGCTTTATTGATGGAAAAAAATATGAGCGCAGGGGTGTTTCGAACCGTTCAATAGTGTGTACTGGCGACAGGAAGTAGTATTAGGGCGGTATCAGCTGTCAACTAGCGTTGCCTCTGTCACGTTTCGTAGCAAATCAAATGCTGCAAGGAGGAAAACAAATCCCTACACAGATGAAAGCTGTATCTCCATTCCACTACTTCACTTTTTAGCGTTTCGTACTATAGGACGATATCAATTGCGCGTTCTCGTACCGGTCCTTCAAGGGTGTATGATTTCATGTCTTCTCTGTGCTGGCAAAGCACATACAGGAAAAGCTTTCCTTTCATCCCATTTTCGTACGATGACATTTCGACGTAACGGTTCTTAATGGAATGATGAAACGAAAGGCAGCTGATACGGGGTAGTGGAAATGAATCGCAAAGTTGGCCAGCTACTGTACGGGATTACATGTCAACAGAACGTCGATAAAATGACAGACATTCAAGTAGAGAGCATTTGTGTGTGACGCATGAAATCCTTTTCCCACTTTTCGGTGCTCTTGAAATCGTTTCTTGTGTGGGAAAATTGGAATAAGTAAAATGTGTGTGCCTTTTTTTACAAGCGACATTGATTTTGGGATGGGATGGTTGACCTTCATGCCAGCTACTAGAGCAAGCAGCGTCAGGTTTTGTAAGAATTGAAATTGAAACGGTTGTTTTCGGTGACTCCCGGGAGTTCCAGCAAATTCTTGACCCAGACAGTGTGCTTACGGTTGTGTCTTATCAAAATTAAATCCTTATCGAGAAGCGGGATGTATTCTGCGTACACCGAAGACTCACCCACACGTGTGCTGTACCAAACCCATACCACTCACTCTTGTGCTGCGGTGTGGCAAAGAGTCCATAAAAGGATTAATTAATTAGTCCCGCATTAGAAAAGGCCTTCGGTGGCGATTGGGAGTAAAGAAGGCGGATGATTATAAACACTTGTGTCACAGGGATGCTTTTGATAGCTTGTGCGAACGATACGTGCTGAAGGCACGTTTGAAACGTTTGGCCATGTTGGCCTTGCCGTTAGTAACTTGGGTAGTCGTATTTGAATTAAATTAAAACTGACAATCGTTGTCGTGTTTGTCGGTCGTTCCGTTCTGGTCGCTTTCAGCAGACGCATTTGGATTTCACATCCCACTGTCGGATGAATTTCTCTTCTCCCTCAAGTATCATCAAGATTAGGAGGAAGAAAAAAAGTATATCAACCAAAAAAGTGAAGCAAAGCTCCCTCATTCGGGTGTAATCTAGTTAGAAAAGCCGGACGGCATTTGTCGTCTCGTATCGGTGAGTCGAGATTGGTCCCGCATCTCGTTCCGGTTTGAAAGACGACGATACATCCCCTTGTGCTTTTGCTCCGATCATCGTTATCCGTTGTGGTGTGGTCGGTTAAGAGGCCGAATCGTCCGTAGCGTGGAGTTCAACGGCCAGGGGGACAAATTTGTGGTTCGGGTCAGTGCGGTTCAGTTCGTTAACGTTTGTCAACTTTTAGAGACCTGCACTGCATGACGTTTCGAATTTTTCCACTTCAAGCAGCACCGAAAAATCGCTCCCCGTTACCACCACCTTCCCCCCGGCCGGGTCCGGACCAATTGGTGCTGAAACAATTGAAAATAAATCACACAAATCGTTTGCGCCCCAATTCTGATTATGTGCTGGGTCGTGGTGGTAGTTTTATGATTTTCCGCCTGACAAAAGAGATCATCGGGATCATGGTGCTCCCTCATGCGTCCGTTCCACAATTTAGAAGCGGAAGGGAACGACTGTGCATACGAAGCAAACTTTGGTGCAAAATGGCCATCAAAATGGTGCCCAAAAAGTGAGCAAAGCAGCAGCAGTAGCATGTAGCGGTGGCTGGTCTAAGAATAATGTTTCTATTTCGATTTCGCTTTCCTATCTCGATACGCTAGTGGATAAGGATTTATTTGTCTGTCAATCGTAGTAATCGCCATAGTAGGCGAGATACTACGAACTGGTGGATACTGGCGAGTGGTAGCAAAAAGTGACGGGGATGGAATTATGTGATCATTCGTTATTTGATTCCTTTACCGACTTTTTACGATTGCACCAGCATCGATCACACCGTGAGAATGAGACCGTGAGGATAAAGAAGTTACTGTTCAACATTCTACCACAACGGTCAATATTGTGGGTGACCGGGTTCGTACAGCGAGGGGATATTCAATAATCTCATCACTTTCGATCTCACACTGAATGTTCGACTTTTTTTTATCTGCAGAATTGAATTTACTGTGACGGACGAGATCCTTTTTCAGGTCGTTCATGTGTCCTACGGATGGACAGCTGGATTGGAGCTCGGATGTTTCATCATTCGCTCGGTTCAGGATAATTGGTGAAGCGTTACAGATTTCTGTATCTGTTTCATTCCATTTATGTGATGGTGATTTACGATGGTCGGTTTTGTACGAATGGTGAAGCATGAATAATTGAAATCATATTGAATTTCATTCATCATTGTTTGATGGTTAAAAAACGTTTCTTAAAAAAATGATGCTTTATTTTATGTTGTTTTTTATTTACGTATCCTTGTGAGTTTGGATAAGAATTTGTAATTTTTTATTAAACTGAGGATTAAATAACTGCCCCACGTGGATAAGGATCTAAAAACAGCGATGATGAAACCGCAATCAAATGGCTACCGAACAAGGCAAAGATTGTGCAAACGATTTGAATAAATCAAGCGACAACTTGAAAACTTTTCAACCCTCGTTTCTACTATTTTCCCCGCAATGCACAAGGAAAAACTATTTTCCTCACGATGTTACTAGAATGGGTGTGGAAATGTGTGTGAAAGTTTTTTTTCAGTTTTCACTAGCAATAGAAAGCATACAGTTCGGAGGTCATCGAAAGGTATTTAGAACAGGTGAAGTTTGTAAAAAAAAGAAGAAAAAAATACTAGAAAATGGAGAAAATAGAAAAAGTAGAAGAAAGGAAAAAAGCTCAATGCTCAAGCTATTGCTACTGTTTTTTGTAGCTTTTGATATTTTATTTTTTGCATACTTTTTATGTAGAACTGTGATGAAAATGCGGACAGAAATGTGTTCTGCGTAAAATGCTTGTTTGTAATTAGAGAAAATTTGTTTAATTTCCTTGTCGGCATATTATTATTGTTATTAATAATTGTTAATATTAAGTAATAATTTAATTTATTCCATTTAAGAAATTTTTTTAATAGTATTCCACACTATGATTCTTCTGCAATCCTTGACTCAGCGACAAACGGTTTGTTTTAGTGATCAGTTAAGTAAAAATTACATCAAAAATAAGCTTTGAAAATATTTTTCCGATCGTAAGTATACCGTATTCCCACTATGTCACTATAAATGGTTCTGCGTAGAGGGAAAGCAACCCCGTTACTAATGGTTAAAGTTTTCACTAGGACCTCACCGAAACCAAAAACGCGTTCATGCAGCAAGCGACCGTATGTGCCAATGCAGTTGATCGCGCGTTGGAACGAACTCTGCGGAAAAAAAGAAAACAAAAGGTTCTCAGAATGCATTTTCTAGGACATGAATCCCCAACAGAGAAAAGAAGAGAAAGAGAGACAGAGAGAAAAAGAGTGAAGGGAATGCGCGAAAGTAAATCGGAAGCATTTTTCACGTAAAACAAAAAACGGAACGTTTTTCTTTTCACGTTTCGCTACAAACTTGCATCCCTAGTTTTGGGGGATGTTTGTGAAGCTCTTCTTAGTCCTTGTTGGCCATACGAGGTAGGGGTTGCGTTGGTTGTCGTCGTTGTTGAACGGTTTATGTGGTGTTTTGCTTGCATTTTTTGTTTTATGCCCGTTGCCTAAGCCTCTCTCATACGCTTTTCATTGCTAAACCTCACGAGAGGGCCCGAACGTTAAACGGCTATGGGTTTGAGAAAAAGAACGATTCCCTATGTCAGATGGTAGGAAAATCAGACCAACGTACAGTTGCTTGTACGCTGCATCAGGGACAGGGATGGAGCGAAAGGATGTACCCGCCGGTTCAAGTTTCCGCTTCCGCTGTTTATAGGTCGCGCGACAGAGGAAAAATACATAAAAATGGCATCTATTCGATTCCAAAACACTTTTTTCCTTTTTCCGTTGACGGTACTTCGAAGGACACAGAAACCATCAGTAACCGTGGTGGCAGGGCAACCGAATCGTCCCGGATCGCCGGTTCGTGGATTTCAGTAAGAGGATAAATTTATTGACCCGATAAATCTTAATTGCTTCGAAATTAGCAACAATGTTTCAGGCGTTGCAATCGATGGTGATTTACGTGGGTAGGTAAGGGACATACTCGGTGAAAAATGAATTTCCGAAAGACTCGCCGCGGGATACTTCGAGGGCATGGGCTGTGATAAAAGATAATCTGTCCCTTATGTTTGAATAATTTAACATGCTCCGAAACGTTACAGTTGGCGGATGGATTTTTATAAGAGACTCTATCGGTTGAGCTTTGCTCACTAACCACTCACCATTTTTATTTTATTCTTGCCAGAACGGACAGGAATCAATCACCAATTTAAACAAATTTTAAAGTTTTTTTTAAATGTTTGAATGTTTTATATTTAAGCTTTTTGTCTCATCACCTAACATTTATCAAAGTGGACAAAGAAAATACAAAACATTAATAAATTAAATGAAATGAAATATAGGAATTATGCGATGCTAAAATCAAAACCAGTTCATCACTTAGTTAAAAGTTAATTTGGACGAGAGTTGTTTCAGAACAATCAATTATATTTTTTTAAACAAAATACTGAAACAACTTAATAAATAAAATTAATGTAATTTTTAACATTTTTAACTTTAAATCTACTTGACTTTTTCTGTTCTTGTCAGATCGAGTACTTCCTTCATTTTGCTTTAAATTACAAAGTTTTAAAGCGTACTCACAGTATAAAAACTCCACCTAATTCATGTGTTTTTCATAAAATCATTGCAATCTAATATTTGAGTAAGATTTTCTTTCACAGTGACTCAAGTCACCTTTCATCAGTTTTTGTCTTTCTATTTGTTTGAGTGTTTTAGATTCAAAGCTTTTCAAACTTTCAGTGAAAGAAAAAAATCCAAAAAGGATGATAAAATAAGCTACTACATTACGTTTTACAATTTACTAAAATAATAACCTATTCGCACTATCAAACATGTACTTAACAACCCATAAATCTCTTCTCAACCTCGGTAGCAGGAAAATGGTCTCTCGCTCCACTTTTCCCATTTCCCACAGTTTGTCCCATTGCCTTCGCAACGTAATGCGATTCATTGCACGATCACCAAAACGTCGACAAAACAGCCATAATGATTTTGTTGTCTGCAATCAAACAGAAAACGATGCGTACAATCACATATGCAAATCATTGCTCAGCTGTACAGTCGGCACAAGGCGCATAAAAAACGGGGTATAATTTTCATGCGCATAATTCGCACGATACGCACAATTCCCCTCTTGCCACTCGGTTGCTTAATCGAACGAAAAATGGTTCCTTTGGCGGAAGTCACAACAAGTCCGCACAGGGAGGGGGATCATTTTGGCAATTGAATTACGCGTTCTACACCGCGACGCTGCTGGTAAAGGGCGAACGGTGTAGATACTCCATCTCCCGATTGCAGTCCCGGGTGCAATTGCAGTTTAATGAAGCTGAAGTTTGATTGAATCGTTGCCATGTGGGAGTGAGCAAGGGAGTTAGTGGCGCACTTATTAATAGTCGCTTCAAGCCGTAGTCTGGGCGGTCTAGGGCCGCAGGTTGGGAGTTGTGAAATGTTTCATCAATTGTTGACCGAATTAGGAGTGACGGTTTACTGTAGCAACACAGCGTCCAAATTGTAATCGAATGTTTCGGGTGCTTTGAATGTTTTCCTGTCCCCTGAACCGTTTTGCGTCCAGCGTAGATGCTCTTTGTGTTTGTGGATCGAATTAATTAACAGTAAAGCGCCCTTTTGGGAGAATAGACGGGAGTGTAGAAGGTTTACGCTGGGGTTTACCGAACGCACCCAAGGGTGATGTAGAATTGAAATTGCCATTTGTGCAGGAATTTGTGTAAAATGTTCCTCCCTCATCATCTGTCGGTTGCTCGTCGGCTCTTCGTTGGCTGCGGAGCAATGGGACGAATATCGGTTTGTGTGTGTGTGTGGTTGGTGTGTGATTGAGGGAATCATTCACTTAAGTGATGCGTCCCGTCATAAGCCACCCAACAAAGAGACAATTATAAATGAATGGATATGTGATGCAAGATGAAGCATCGCACCGAGGGCAGTGCGTGTGGGACGATTATGGCTTCAAAGCCAACCAAATGGGGTGTGTACGGCAATGGAAATGTTTCTTCCGATTGGATTGCCTATGTGGTGTTTGTCACTCTGGCCTATTAATGTTGAATGATATCTTTGAAGACGACGGATAGCTTTCATATAGTAGGGTTGATAATGTGAAAGTGTCCCCGTGTGTGTAAGGGCTTTCATCGTTTATAGTTAGATTGAATGTATTAGGGAATAAACAGTGATTATCAGAAATTCCCCTATTAAATTGATTAATGATGATAGGGGTATGTAAAATTTGTCTGGTAGTTCGGTCGGAACTGTTACGAAGATTATAAATTGCTTTTGAATAACACTAAACGACTTTTTGGTGTTCAATCAAGAATAAAAAAGCTGATATGAAATCATTTAATGGAACTCCCTGGAAGGAAAATGAACAGGGACATTCAACACATATTTTCTACAAAGGTTTCAGCCGTTAAATACAACATTTATTTTATGTTTTTCTACAAATGATGTTTGCCGGATGTCCGAAATTGATTGAACCGAAAATACGCGATACATGCGGAATTGATTTTTTTGCGCTTGTTTTGCGATAGAATTGCATACATCTGTCTGGTGTTTGTTAATGCATGATAAGACGTTGACATCCCAACTGTTCTTTATGTTGCTTTACTCGACATTAGAGTAACGAACTGCCCAGCGAGACAACTACTGATCTGCTAATTGACCCATTCGAGTACTTTTCTTGGGTAAGCTTTATCATTCGCTTCTAAGTTGTAAGATAAGGGTTAATCTGCATACGATAAATCATCCATATCAGTATGTCCAATTTATTAACTAATTAATTGCAAATTTGCCCTAAATTGCTCCAACAAATTAAAGGGTACTTAAAGGAAATTTAACCAGATTTACGATTGTCTCACAAGGTGTTTGTAAGTAAAATTTTCATCTCAGTAAATTTTTAAATTGTATAAGTTTCTGACGATGTTTCAGGAAAGGGGAAACATTTATCCAAATCGAAATTAATTTCATCCGCCGTCCAACAACTCGTTCTTGTAGTTTCATCAAATAGACAAAAAACATTCATTCTGAGCAAAAAAAAACAACGTTTCTCTAATTGATACACACGTACGTGAGTGGATCTAGTCATTAGTAGTTCCTGTTTTTTGCGCAATAAATTTCAAACAACACTTTACCGCGAACATTCTAATCGATTTAAATGGGTTTTGTACCAATGTTTCGATACTTCTGCCCATTATAACTTTAGTCGTTCGTGAGTTCGGAATGCAAAAAACTTCAGCTAATAGCCCTCTTTAAATACCTCCCACCGCAACTGTAACCACAATGCGTTGCAAAATCGTCTAACCCATCTAGTCGTAAATCTATCACTTCCTTCATCATCTATCATCCATCTCGGTTTCAAACCATAGATAGCAGGCCTCATCCCAACACGGAGAAGAAACAAATGCCGTGTGTGATCGGTTTTGTGGAAAGTAAAAACATAATCATTTTACCATGGGCTCCTCCCCTAGGGTTTATGCAATATGCAATGGGTGTGTTCGATAGCTCGTTCGGATGATACTTCTCTGGAATGATGATGTGACCACGGTGCTGACTCAACTTAGACTAATTTCTATATTATACATAATTCACTTACATCTATCCTAGTTCCCTATTCACATTTACATATTTACATTGCTTAAATTACACACATACGCACAAATTATTACTGAAATCTAATTGCCTAACGGTAGGCGCCGACATTCCCGCCCACCAAAAAAACGTTTTTTTTTAAGTTTCGCTCCGCTTATTTTCATCTATTGTGTTTTCTTCTTCATGTTTGCTATTACTGTCAATGGGAAGGATGCATATTCTTGTTACAGGACGCTTTACTTCTTTTGATTGTGCCGTTTTCATTGTGACTACCCTAACCACACCATCCGTACCGGGATGAATATTTGTTATTCGTGCTAAAGGCCATTTCAAAGGGGGTACATTATCTTCGCGTATTATCACTAACATTCCTGGTTTGATCTCGGTTGCTTCGCAATTCCACTTGCTTCTGGCATGGAGCTGTTGTAAATACTCGGTACTCCACCTCGCCCAGAAGTGTTGCAAACGTTTTTGTACCACGCGCCAGTGGTTTAAACGGTTCTCCGGAATGTCCTTCAATGCGATATCAGGAATAACCTGCAAATGGTAACCAGTAAGAAAGTGACCTGGGGTTAGTGCTTGCAAATCAGATGGATCATGTGATAACGGTGTTATTGGCCGAGAATTCAGGCATAACTCGATTTCTGCCAACAACGTCACCAAATCTTCAAACGATGTAGATGCTGTTCCAAGAACTCGCTGGAGATGGTGTTTCATGGACCGCACAGCTGACTCCCATAGACCTCCGAAATGCGGTGCACGGGGCGGTATGAACTTCCATTTGAATCCCTTGTCAGCACTCCAGGTAGTTACGGCTTCTCGATGGTGGGTTGATTGAAGGAGCTGGTACAACTGGTGCAGTTCATTCGAGGCGCCTTTAAAGTTGGTTCCGTTGTCTGAGTATAGTTCTGATACCAGACCTCTCCGAGCGACAAACCTTCTTAGCGCGGAGATAAATGCAGCCGTACTCAGATCCGATACAAGCTCCAAGTGCACTGCGTGTGTCACGAAGCACACGAACACTGCCACAAATGCTTTCGTTGGTGCTGCTCTGCGATGCCTTTCTTTGACGTAAACCGGACCAGCATAGTCGACACCGGACACTGCAAATGCCCTGGCCTCGGTTATTCTGCTCGAAGGTAAATTTCCCATGGGTTGATTGATGTGTTTTGGATTTACCTTAAAGCAACGCATGCACTTGTGGTAAACACTTCTAGCTATCGATCTCACTCCTATGATCCACAAACTTTGCCTTATGGTGGAAATCATCAATTGTGGACCCGCATGTAAGAGCTTTAGATGATAATGCTGTACTAACAAGCTCGTTAAACGGTGGTTTTTCGGGATAAGTATCGGTTGTTTCATGTCACTATCAAGCTGTGAGTTGGCTAAACGTCCGTTAACACGCATTAGGCCTTGATCATCTATAAACGGATTCAAGAACCGTAAGGGAGAAGTTCTTGGTACACATTTCTTTGCTACCATTGCCTTAAACTCTTCTGAAAACTGATCCTTCTGTGCAAGCCGGTATAAGAACTTGTCAGTTTCTACCAATTCTTCCGTACTTAGACCACTGCTGGTATGCCCTGGAGGTTTGGCACCTTTTCTTCTAGCACGCAAGAGGTTTAAATAACGTAACCAATAACCAACACCTTTGCGTAGAGCCGTGTATGTTGAGCAGCGCTCGAACAACCTATCACTAAAAGACTCTTCAACCGGTGAAGAGACTAGTAACACTGATGTTCGTTCCTCGTCTGTGGTTATCGGTTTTTGATTCGGTGAAACTGGCCACATATCCTCGTCTAAGGGGAGCCATGAAGGCCCCGCCCACCATTGTCTTGCATCAATTAGAGCCTTGGCATCAGTTCCTCTTGATACCAAGTCTGCAGGATTGTCAACACCAGGAATGTGTTTCCATATACAGTTCTGAGTTTTCGCTTGAATCCTTCTTGTTCTATTTGCCACAAAGGGTTTCCACCTGTCACTAGGAGAGTTTATCCAATACCATGCCGTCATCGAGTCTGTCCACATGTAGCATGTGACTTCTTTGGCAACCGCTCGTTGCACTAACTGGTACAGATTGCTTGCTAGTAATGCCCCACACAGCTCAAGCCTTGCAATGGTGAGTTTTTTTGAAAGAGGCGCTACCTTTGACTTTGATATGAATAATCTGACCACTATTTCTCCTGAATGACTATTCCGACTACGGATATAGCAACAAGCGCCGTAGCCTTTCTCTGAGGCGTCACAAAATATGTGTATCTGATAATTGTCCTCTGCTCTATCGATCACTGTTCTCGGAACACTAACATCACTTAAATACTTCAACTCAGCGTAAAAGTTCTTCCATTCTACTTGCAGCTCATCAGGGAGGGGATTATCCCAGTTCCAACCAGAGCCTCGTGACTCTTTGTACGACCACACACGCTGCATGAACATCTTTGCTTTCATCTTTACAGGATCTATGATTCCCAGCGGATCGTACATACGAGCAATACACGATAAGATTTGCTTCCCGGAGTAGCTAGTTTGTTGTTCTATCCCCTTTATGTTCAGTTGCATGCTATCAGATCTTGGAGTCCATAATAGCCCCAAAAGGGATATTGATGATTTGCTGGCTTGCTCAACTGCAACTGATTCACATTGCCTTTGTTGTGGAATACCTTCTAGCGTTTCTGGGTAGTTTGAAGCCCATTTTCTAAGGCTGAATCCTGCTTTGTTCATAAGCTCATCTAACTGCTTTGCTATTTGTTTTGCTTCTTCGATAGAGTCTGCACCTGATACAAGATCATCAACATAAAAATCATCCTTACTCTTCAAAGCCTCTGGATAGTGACGACCATAGTCTTCAAACACTCGTAGCAAAGTTCTTATGGCGAGAAATGGTGCACACGCTGTGCCATAAGTCACAGTATTCAGCTCATACACGGAAATAGGTTCTTCGCTTTCTTTCCTCCATAGAATACGTTGCAGCTTTCTGTCTTCTTTCGCTACTAAAACCTGACGATACATTTTGGCTACGTCTGCGACTAATGCCACTTTCTTCATTCGAAAACGCAACAGAATTGGAATAATGTCTTCTTGAATTGTTGGACCAGTCAGTAAAATGTCGTTCAGTGATCGCCCAGAACTAGACTTGCACGAAGCGTCGAACACCACTCTACATTTAGTAGTGGTACTTTCCCTTTTCCAGACTGCGTGATGGGGCAAATAATAGTCCTTTCCAACTTCCAATTCAACATTATTGTAGCTCGCCACCTTCGTCATGTGACCTAACTGTTCGTATTCTTCCATAAACTCTACGTATTCCTTTTTCATGGCTTCATCTTTCTTCAGTCGCCGTTCAATCGATAAAAATCGCCTCAACGCGGTTTCCTTTGATTCTCCCAATTGTTTTTCGTATTCTTTCACCTTTGGCAACTGTACCACGTATCTACCTTCTTCGTTTTGAATCGTAGTATCGCAGTAGAACCTTTCACAACTCAAGCCTTCTTCTGATGTTTCCCTTTCTTGAGGAATGTCTTCGAGGGCGGCAAAATGTCTCATTAAATCGATCAGATTCTCTTCTTGGACACAATGACACAAAACACTGTTGTTACTATACTTGATGCTGTCTCGCATTGGTCCGCTCACAATCCACCCAAATTTGGTCTTTAACAGGCTTGGCAAGTGAGGTGCAACCTTAATATGGCCCTTTTCTAATAGATCCGCAAACAACTCAATTCCAATTAATAGATCTACCCTTTCCGACTTAAAGAATGTTGGATCTGCTAATCTCACACCACTTGGAATATTCCATCGATCAACATTCACTGTCTGAGCCGGAACATCTGCCGTTACCCGTTGTAACACAACAAAGTCTAGTACTGCAGAAAACCTTGACACTCTTGATCTTACTGTTGCCGTTACCATACTATTTGCTGTTAATGCCATTGCACCTACTCCAGATAACGAGCTTAGCATCCGCTGTCTACTCAGTCCCAATTGTTGAGCCAATCTTTCCGTCATGAAATTGGACTGGGCTCCCATGTCCAATAATGCCCTGGCAGGAATTTCCTTACCGCATGAATCTAACAGAAGCACTTGGGCTGTAGAAAGCCAAATAGTCTTTCGCTTCTCTAAATTCCTGTTGTGCATAGTGGCATTTACGACTGGTGGTACTGCTACTGATGCTTCCTTTGGTCGGCTGCATAGCATGGTGTGGTGGCGCTTTTTACATTGAACGCAACGATAAGACGATCTACACTGACGCACTCCGTGTCCTCGTTTAAGACAATTATAGCACAAAAATTTTTCCTTTACTATATTGAGCCGTTGCTCGAGACCCATGCTCTCAAATTTCGAACACTTGAACAAAGTATGATCTTCTTTACACACCGGGCATTCTGTCTTAAACCTTTCATCCGTTTGTTCTACATGTGCCATCGTAGGAGTTCCCTTTATATTAAACCTTGCTTCTTTACGTATAACAGGCGTTCGCGTGTTGCTCACCAGCTTGGCTGGTCTCGTATCGATAGTCCGCACATTGTATATTTTGGAATTGGTTAACACTTTGATTCGTTTTTCGCAAAATTCGATTAGTCCCTGATATGTATCGTTTTTTGTATCTGCTGAAGCTAATTCCCATGCTAATAAACTAGTAGCCTCCATTTTGAACATAATCAAGCTTGTTAAGGGGGTGTCCCATTTGTCTATTGGCTCCTTGAGTCTTTCCATTCCCCGAACCAATCGTTTCACTTCATTTACAATCCGCGCTAACTCTTCTCCCGAGGAATCATTCATTGCTTCTAGATGATACAACGCTTTGAAGTATTCTCTTTTAATCGTCTTTGTGTCATCGTATCGCGTAAGCAAACTTTGCCAAGTAGGTTCGTAATTGTCGGCTATTAACTGCGTGTGATCGAATTGGGTTGCTACATTTCCCTTTAATGCAGATAGTAAATATTGCAACTTCGTAACTTCAGGAACTTCAACCGCCTCATGAACCATTGACGTAAATCTGTCCTTAAACGTTAACCATTTTGTGATGTCGCCATCGAACGACGGAAGGTCAATGGTCGGTAAACGCAATTTGGGATGGCATAACATCGATTGATTTACGCTTGTGCTATTTGCTGCTGGTAACAAGCCTACTTCTTCGCTCTTTTGACGAGCCACAATGAATCCTTTAACCTGTTGGTATTTTTTATAATATTCTCGTTTTTCCGTACATAGGGCCTCAATATCGCACTCGTCTTCACCCAGTAATTTTTCACGTACACTCTCAAATGTCTTTCTTGCTTCTTCCAACGCTCCTAACTGACCTTCCAGCTGAGACGCATGTTCCTCTGCATTATACTCATTTATGAATTCAACGAAGAAATCAACGCACCTTAACGTATCGAGATATTTCCGCTTCACCGTCTGTATTTGTTTACTCATTTTCTTACTTGCAGATATTCACTCTTGTGCGGAAACTATGTGCCACACTGTAGCGTCTCCCGTCTGTGATCCTACACCACTACTCGAACGACGCAATTGCGTGAAAGGCGATGGCCGAAGTCCTCAATTCGCGCGCAAACGTAGTAACACGCACACTTCTCCGACTAATCCTATGCTTGTTCACGGTGTTAGTTTGTGCGACGCTTCTTACACACTTGGTTACACACAAATACTTATGTTACGTTACGCTTGACACGGACAAATTTTACAATCACGATATGCACGCGCAGCGCTTGTGCTTCAGGCTACGGATGATGACACTGTCCCAACTCGATGATCTCCTTGAAAACAATCCAAATTTGAAGCTTCTCGTATTCTGTGAGCAACCTGACACGCACGCACTGTTCTTGCGATCAGCGTGATCGATCGATGACCTCGTATACGTACGCAGCGCTCTTCCCAGTTCGACACTTCATAAGCAACGTTTCGTACAGTTGTCCTCCTGAGATCGTTATTCAGCATTCAGACCGTTGGGTTTCTTACTGTTTGGCTCCTCCTATCCGGTTCGAAGGACCAAATGTTCGATAGCTCGTTCGGATGATACTTCTCTGGAATGATGATGTGACCACGGTGCTGACTCAACTTAGACTAATTTCTATATTATACATAATTCACTTACATCTATCCTAGTTCCCTATTCACATTTACATATTTACATTGCTTAAATTACACACATACGCACAAATTATTACTGAAATCTAATTGCCTAACGGTAGGCGCCGACAGGGTGCACATACGAAAAATGACAAGCAGGAGAAGAGGGAAGCAGAAAAAGAAAATGTTAACGTTTGGGAAAACGAAACAAAGCGAATGAAAACATAATAAAGAAAGAGTTGATGGATTGATAGTTTGCTTTAGTGATTGGGATGTTTCTTTTTGAGGCTTAGTGTTCCTTACTTCAGACACCGCTCCAGTGTGTGCTCTTGTGTAGGTAAGAGGCAGCTAATTAATCACCGCCAGTGGAGCTAAAGACACTTGGACGATGATGATTTTTAACAAGAGTTACAAGTGATATTAGTGCTTGAGATGATGCAAAGCGTGCACTATGATGATCGGGTGGTGCATCTTCGTCAATCGCCCATCTTGAAATGAGTGTCCAATCGGTAGGAGTTTGGACATTCGTGCCAGTTGGGACATCGGTTTTGAGATTGCTATCGACCGGAGAGGATTTCATCGACCGTATGGATGGCGTATGTACAATATGTGATGCATACATCGAACGATGTCATTGTGCAGCAACAACCATCGGTGCATCCTTTGGTAGGTGAATACTCACGCCATAATTCAAATCAATCCATTGCAACAGTACGACCTCTTTACTTGAAGCTTTCCCATTCAAAGCCCTCCCAGCCCGCATACCAGCAGGGCACTCGCTTCCCAAAGAGATTAGGCTCGTAGAGTGTTGTGCAACTGTTATGATTGTTGTGCTTCGGAGGTGCGAGATGTTTGGCAATGGTCTGAATCGAAGTTTTGCTCCCTCAAAACGTAGTAATTGACATCAATCGATACGCAAAAGCGCTCCAAACTTTGGTGGGTGATTGCAGGCCCTTGCGAATGAAGATTAATGAGTTTTGTGAACAAAACTTGGTGAGGAAATGTGTGGGAAAAGGCATGATGGCCAAGTGTTTTAAATGGAGCTTAAAGCGTCAGTTTCGTGATAGCGTTTCGGTGGTTTGGTACGAAATTTAATTAGACCCGCAAGCTAATCTTTCTTGTTTAGTGTCAATTGCGTGTGGTACGGTTTTGCGATTTGCTGGTGGATTAGAACTACCGTGTACCAATCGGTGCGAGCAAGCAATAATGAGCGTTTTGGTTATGGTTTGATGCTTCTTCGATTGAAATTTAATGAGTTGATTAAGTGGAAGGACGGGCTGTGGGATTAAGGGAGAATTCGAAATGGAATTGTTGGTTCTGATTAGATTGATCGCGATTCATTATTAAAAGAATTTTAAAATATTTTTACTATAGAAGGAGCTTAATGAAAAACTGAACATAATTCGGTTCCGTAGATAGATTAGTTAATACGCTATGACACTGTATTACAAGTGGAATTAATTTTCATTACATAAATGAACTCAATTTCAAAATTCAAAAAATGCGTCACTAAGTAACCTCTAATGGAAATTGTAACGGTTAGGAATCAAAATTGCTTACTAAAACAAATGAAACAAAATAAGTCGAGAAAGAGCCTTGAGGTTTAAGCTTACATCCCACTAATCACTCTTGCTGCTAAATTAAGACCCATAAGCGTAGCATGTCGCGCTAATAAATGGTGTGATTGAAAAAAGCAGACAAAAATAAAATATGAATGTTTGCCCATTAGGCTACCGGATTTACGATTGCGATCTAGCTCTAGAGTGTGTCTCGGTTTTGCACTTATTTAAACTAGCGAAACAGTGAATGGCTGGCAGATCGTGCACTTTCTAAGCTAGCCGGTGACCGGTGGCCTTCCCTCCCCAGGTGAGCCGACATAACTCCATCAGCAGGCATGAAATTATCATTTGTAGCGCTCATAACGTACCTTGGTTTTTGCTTGTGCTAGCAGCAAAAACCCATTTATTCACGCTGACAGTCCGTACCACAAAACCGATCGAGAAAGGTGTCATTACGCGAAAAGTTCCATAAATCACAACTCTTTCCGCGATTGTGTCCTTCTAGGGTGGGGAAGAAGTTTTGGTTTCGCTTTTTTTTGTTGTTGTTGTGCTAAAAACTTTAGCGCCGCCATAATATTATTGACTTGTAAGCGTGTCCGCGATAGCTCAACACCCTCCCCGCCTGGACCAAGGACCGGCCGGTCAACGTGAGCGGTTTGGATCGAAAAATTTCATTAATCTACATCACAACGAACGAACGGGCGGTTTTGTTTTCCCGAAAACCATTCATACCCACCTGCTTTGTGAAGCATTCGTGTGCCAACCTTGTCACGCGGGTTTTGGGTGGCATTACCGGCGCACTAATCGTAGTCTTACGGACCGGCGAGAGTGAAACAATTATTACGAGATAAATCAATCACGCGGTTGCTCGAGAGACACGAATGGCATGGCGAATATTTATGCTTTGATACACGACCGAACTAGAGCCCTTTTTCAGGTTGAGGTTTGCTCGATATTGGATCATGCTTACGGTTGGTCACGTTTGTAATCCACGCCGATCGATGGTATAAAGAGGGGAGGAAATATATGCTTATTAATCTGTACCCCTTCGGGATAATACCACACGTAGCGTTACAGTCGGTGTTTAATTAAAATGTAGCTCATGTAGTTGCACACACATTTGACAAATGGTTCCTGCTTAAGCAGCTTCCTGTTTACGCCGCCTAATGAAACACTACACGGCCACTGCGGCGCGTACCATTTCGTGCATGTTCATTTGGGTCATCGGCACGTCTAAAACGGCGTTCGTTATGGAATCGATCGGTTTTAGATGTGAAGATTTTAAAAGTACAAAATAACACCAATGTACATCGCCATTAGACGTTATGCTTTGGGGTAAGGCCAGAAATGCTTTGAAAATGTGCGATATGGCATTGCAGGAGGTTCCGCGATTGTGTCCGGATGTGTCCGAACGGTGTTCGTGAAAAACAGTTTTGCTCAACCACCTGGAATTGGCTAGCTGTAAGTCGGAATGGTTGTTGGCCAAATGGTAGAAAAACATGCAATTTCCGTTCAGATGCGAATCAGATGCTTTTGGGTTGGGGGAAATTTAGTCCGCCCGGGGTAAAGATGCTGCGCACGGAGAGCATGTAATTCTTTGTGGTTTGCCAATTTCTTGGTGAAACGTGACTGCAACATATCGATGTGGTTTTACTGTGCTAATATTTTTTTTGGAGGCATTTACTTTAGACTTTGGGAACTATGCTTTGAATATAAATATATTGTAAAACAATTCTATCAAGCAAATTTATTAACATGCTTTAAATATTATTTTGCGAAAAAAATCTTTATTATGTATATTTAACAGTTTTATCTAACTTTTTTTTGTTAAGATGTATACACATAGTGTTTATGATAAAAATAAGAGTCGAGTTAATATATTTTCTGTTTAGTGGATTGACTTAGACTAGTTCGAGTCTTATTTCGAATGTGTGAGACGTTTAGCCATCGCATGCAAATGTATCCAATTTCCACTAAAAGTATACTAATTTCTTAGCAAAACGAGATGGAAGTCGTTCTTGTGATCTATCCAAATAAAGTAACTATGTAACGTCCATCTACGATGGAGGGTGTACAACAGCAGGGTGAAAGAAAATCATGCCGGGCAACAAAACAAAGTGACAAAGAGTAAGCCATTCCCCATAAGGTACTGCACGCGCGATTCGTTTGTTTGTGGTGTGCATTTTGATTGAAATCTTGAACTCGTTATCGCGATGAGGCAACAGACTTAGCGAGCAAAGGGCTCCACGAAGATGCTTTACGGTGCACCGAGACACAAGCTGGCCAGGCCACCCTTTGGTGCGAATTCCTATCGATGCGAGTGAGCAGCATCATCGTGCTGTACGGAGCGTGTGAAATAAATATCTACAAATTTTGTGCAAATGAATCAACCGATGCGAAGATCGAGACGAGTTCGGTTTTGGTGGCGAAAGAAATTTGCGGCGTAAGATTGCCACATTCAGCCTGAACTTGAAATGCCAACAACGATTGTTACACCAGCCGAAGCCGAAAAAAAAACGCAGAGATCGTGAAAACGAATTCCGCACCCTTAAGGTAGATGATCGTGAGAGTGTTGTGGTGGAGTCGTAACGAAACCGGACGTTTTGGGGGAAGGGTGGGTGTGGTGTGGTTTTGGGTGCGATCATGCACGATAGCATTAGCCACCCGTTCGTTGGTAACCGTTCGCTGGTCGCCCGTTGCCAAAAATGTAGGCCACTTCACATCACGCACGAACGCCCCCGGAACGTAAACGCTTTGGAAAGTGGCGTATACACCCACCCGGGCCGGCCGATTTATCGGATGCTGATGAAACACGAGAACACGAAGAGTTTGTTGGAGAGTTTGTGAGTCGGACAGCTGCAGCTAATGCAACCCCCGGTTGCGGACAGTTAAAACCATTTGCAAGATGAACGATCGGTTCGAGAGTACAGCTTTACACATGCTACTGCGGCTACCGGCTATACGTTTTTTTCCCGCATTTCTGTGTCATAGATCTAGGCTGTAACGATAGTGCCGAACATGATCTGTGTACTTGATTTCCGGCCAGTTTGTGCCATCTCATCGGCATACGGTCGACAGGGGTGGCGTACGACCACCGGACCGGTGCCGTATGATTAATTATGTTTTAACTTTTGATGAACTCATCAAATTTAATGGCTCTTTTTATTTGTGCAGTTTTAGCGTGCCCAATCTAAGCGGTTGGTTTACAATTAAGAAATTACGATTTAAGCCTACTGCCTTATTTAACAAAGCTGATTAAGAGATACACGAACTTGCTTGAATTTTTTTCGGTGGCTCTCTGAGCGTTTTAATATTAAAGCAAAATTTTAAAGCAGCATGAAATTATGTGATCTTATGGTGTAGTACAATGAAATTCTTTCTAATACGCCGAAAATATTGGAACGGTTATCATCTATTCGTGTGTTATGATGGAATGTTTTAAACGGAATTATCTAGCCGGAATTCTGATAACAAAGCGACAAAATTGTCAAATTTTTCATGCAGTTACCATGTCACCTACTGCTTGGCCAAACCTTGCCAGTAGTTAATGTATACTAATTGTCTGTATACTGTGAAAATTTGATCACTTTATTTGAGGCCGCTGTGGAAAGAACAGTGAAAGAACTTCGATTTATAGGTCGTTCAAATCGCCTGCTCCATCTAGGTCAACAGCTAAATCAGCCATGGAGGGACACCGATGGCTGGATACTATCGCGGAAACTTTTACAAGATTTCTGACACGTCTAGAGTTTGAAGAATCCGTCTATTTGAAGCCTGGTTTCTGCCATCTGATTGTGTTAAGCGACCGGAGGAATCAACAGAAGTTCAAACTAGAGATGTGAAAAGTGAGGAAGAGTGAGATAGTGAGTTGAAGCGTTGTATTGAACGAGCTTCGTTCACTCACCACGAGGAGTTTAAGCGACTCTTTTTTCACTTACTCGCTAATGAGTGTAAGCATGTAGTCGTGGTAAGTTGAGTTGCAAAAAGAGTAAATACCTGAGTTGAAACAAAAATGAGTTGAACCGAAACGTTTGATACACATGAGTTGAAACGGAATACATTTGTACTAGCCAAATGAATATACTTGCTCTGCCTAACTATCAATCCTGTATAAGCGAACAAGCGAGCTAGTCTGATCGGCAAGGACATGAAACGGTTTCCGCCTCTGCTTAGGAGATTGGCAAATTTATAGATTTTTTCATTGTTTTTTATTCTTATTTTTATTTAAAGCATTATTTGAGTGAAAAGAACTTATTTCAACAAATTCGCATTAAAATACACCAATTTAAAAATGTTGATAAATTTCCCCAAAAAAAGCTAAGGCTATAGCCTAAGAAGATTGGCAAATTTATAGATTTTTTTAAATATGTTTTGTTTTGTTTTTATTAAAAGCGTTATTTGATTGAAAAGAAGCTTATTTCAACAAATTCGTATTAAAATACAACAATTTATACATTTTTCTAAATTTCCCAAAAAAAGCTAAGGCTATAGCCTCAGGAGAATGGACATTTTTTAGAATTTTTTAAATTTTGTTTATTATATTTTATTCTTGTGTTATTTAAAGTATTATTTGAGTGAAAAGAAACTTATTTCAACAAATTCGCCGTAAAATGCATCAATTTATAAATTTGGCTAATTACCCAAAAAAAAGCTAAGGCTTTACCCTTAGGAGCAGTGGTGGATCAAGCTTTTCGGAGGCCCTAAGCGGAATGGTAATTGGGGCCCCAAAACTAAAGAGAGTCGCACTGTAGGTCACGCCGGCCATTTCTGGCTTACTAGATTTATTTTACCACGTAGTCGGATAGTCAGTCCTTGCTACGGGGAGACGGTCCAGATGGGATTTGAACTCGGTCCTGCCGTGTGGACCGGCGCCGTTTATCACATGCACCAGCATGCACTTAAATCAATCAGGTTTATTTTGCATTGATGACTTGCATTAATTATTCGGAGGAAGTCAAATTATGAAAGTACTGTCCGGGGGGTGATTTCAAAAGTAGTGACCGGAGGAGTATTTACTCTTTTTGTAATTCGAATCACCACGGCTACATGCTAACACTCATGAGTGAGTAAAAAGACCGAACTTTAACTTATACGTTTATGCCGGTTTTTTTATGATTCCGAAATGAGTCGTTAAATGAGCTGACTCCTAATAACGACTCACTCACTCAGAGTTCACTCACTAAAAAGAGTTGTTATTCTGATCTCTAGGTTAAACGCAAAACTGTTGTCAATATGGTCGCCTGGTGCAAGGTGGCAATGCTTTGAGCCGAAAGGGTCAGAGTATGCGTCCAAATGGCAAAACGAAATTTGACCAAAGTTAATATCCACATACGACAGCGTCAATCCAAGCCGGCCCTGTTGGCAAATTAAGTGAAACGGTTAGTGGTGCCCAACCATGTCTACACTCCCAACTTGCTCTAGCTCAACCCGATCGAGATTCTGTAGGCCAATTCAAAAAGGAGAATTTATTCAAAACATTTCGTGGATTAAAAAACGATGGATGATTTGATTGAAAATGTGACTAGGGAACCGAAAAATATGCTTACAAACCTCTTTTTGATACCTATAACTAAGAATAAAATATCATTTTCCGTTCTTTTTTACCATCCATTCGCTTTTTTTAGTGCATACGGTATGTTTATCCAAAAAAAGAGAAAAAATACAAAAGAATTACACATCAAATCGTCCAACACTTTCAGTTAGGGATTGTATATTTATGAAAATGCAAATACTCTCAAAAATTACTTCCTTTTCCGTCCATCCTTTTGTCTTAAAATGGACATGATCCAAATATCAATTTCGAAGCGAAAGATTGGAGTATTTTATATAATTTTTTTTTATCGTGAAAACGAAAAAGTTGATTTTCCCCAAAAAGTAACATTTTTCGATCTTTTGAGTGTATTTTTTTAAAATAATTATCTTAAACTAGGAACTAAAGACTCCACTAATAATTGATTTATTTGTTTCATTACTTCTATGTAAAATATTGAACAAATTCTATCCAAAAAAAAAAACGCTTCACTTGACACATTGAACCAACCAAAAACTCTCCCGCGTTCAATATTTACCAGTTCGTAGTACATCTTAAAATTTCTCATCCGTACGCTAAATTTCGCAGCTTTCTTTAGCCAGCTAAAGAGCCGTAGGGTAATGGAGCAAGTTTTTGGGTGGAAATGCTACCGGATGTATCGTAGACATAGCGCTAAAGGGGTTCATGGGGTTGCAATTACCGGTGGCGATAATGAATTATTTAACAGCCGCTAAATATTTGATCGATCTCCCCAGAAGGTTGCAATTGCAGCATTGGTTGCGTTTAAAAAAGTAAGGAATAAAAATCGGTATATTTAAAGTCATCAAAATGGAAAACAAAACTCCTCGCAACAAAATGCAAACCGTTGGGAAATGATGACAGTGTACAAATTATGTACCGTAGCTGTGGTGCAAAAGTCAAAGTCCAAAAATAAAAAAAAAAAAAACTGTCCGAGGAAAAATAATGATCAGATGCAACGTAGCGAAATGCGTATTTTTGGAACACATTATGCTGACCCAGGCACAGCAGGAAATGTTCGTTTTGTTTGAAGGAAAAATTAATATCTCATCGCTTGAACTCACCGCGCTATTTGGCTGAGGAAAAACGACTCCCAATGGCGTCGGGGGAAAAATGTATATATTTTCATTATAATTGATTGTCACCCGTCACTGATTGTGGAGATACGGCCGATGGGAAAATCGATAGGAAAAGTATACTTTGCTTTACAAAAAAAAACAAAAAAACAGCACCATAATGTGGAAAGCATCCAATGTGGTTTCCAACTCAATGGCATCAGCACAATCTGCGGGTGCATCGGAAGCGGAACGGGTTTTAATTACAGCTCCAAGACCACAGCATGCAATTGACCGCATTACGCGCAAATGCGTAACCACAAAACGAGAAAACGCCGCTCGCCCGGTTCGGTCTGGCAGCGAGTTTCGAGAGGCATTAAAGAGGGCTACTGTTTTCTTTCATTGATTGGCAACAAAAAAAAAATGAAAAGTCTCACCACGTCCAATAAACGCATGCTGGCTTGAGTTTGCGTGTGCTTTAGTGTGAACCGCTCGGTTGAATGTGGAAAGTGGTATCTAAGTATTCCACCCGATGGAAAAGAAAACCGACCGAGAATTTAGGGGATTTATTCAAACCCGAACGAACACTTCAGTTTGCGGTGGACAAATATCACGTGCTAATCGTTAACACGCACGTTCTCTTGGCCGATGCGTCCGGTACGCACAAGAGTGAGAAAACGTTATCCAATGAAGGTCTATCAGACGACCCAATCGGTGGTACAGTGCTGAAGAAAAGTGTGTCTGCTCTTGATTAGTGGATGCAGATTTCCATTCGATTGGACAACAGGAAGCAATAGCAATGCAATCGGGCCCAACAGAATCTAGTGTCTGTGACCCATTAATCGTTTTCTGATCGTGTATCTTGCATTCACTGCACTGGTACTGAGAGCTCGATAATGCACCCCAATTCTTAAGTGGATTCGTTACGACTCAAAGTTATCCCCGACCCGTGGCCGTATGCATTTTGTGCAAAACCGTAAGTTTCCCATTCGAAGACCCGAATTGAATTGTTATGCTTTCGATGGCGATGGCCACAACTGCAGAGACAAACATCAACATAATGAACGGGGCTACGGGGTGCTGCTTGTGATGGCGATAACGAACGATCGAACGAACGATGATGATAGTGTTGAGCTGGTCGTGGTGGTCGATGCTCGGTGTTGATGTTTATCCTATTTTCTCATCGTCATGCATTTATTCGACTACTACAGCCGCAAAATTCACTGGAATAGTTCCGAAACCAGCTTCCCCGAAAAGCACCTGCCCAGGCAGTGATGCTGATGGAAGTATGCAAAATACCACTCAATCGGAGAGACATGCATCAGTGAGTCCGGGAGTTGTGAAATCACCAACCGAACGGGTTCCAGCTACAAACGTTCCAGGTGTCGACGTTGGTGTTGGGGTAGTAGCCTCAACTGCCATTGGAATTTGGCGATATTTCCGGATGCTGCTGCAGATTGTGAACCCCGTTTGGAAGCATCGGCAAGAATTCATACTCGTAGCGGGCATTGTCTTGATGCACCAAACTCTTTCCCCAGATCGAACTTCATTAGCATGTCCGTAGTCTTCGATGGCTTCCGTTTCCCTTGCTTGCGAAAGTAGCTGATGATTTTATGATCGATATCGGATCGATACTGATTTTGCCGAGTTTGAATCGGCAAACGAACAGTCTTCCGAAAATGGGGATGCATTTGAAGAAAGACCAGTACGATGCACGTGTTTTGAACGTACGGTAGCGTATGAATGAGCTTTTGAAGTGTAAAATCAATAAACAGTGTGGTAGCTTCAAAGGCTCTTGGGATAAATTCTAATGGCTTTGTTATGTTATGTCTCTACCATTTGATGGAAAGCAGAATGGAGGGGCTCAAAGTTGTTGATGACGAGCAATGAAGTTGATTTCAAAAAAATGATATGAATTGTTACACAAACAGGCGAGATACGTGAATGGGCCAAGTTTACCAGAATTATGCACATAAATGTACGATTAGCTTCGCTTCCAAACTAAAATTAGTTTTTATTGCAATTTTATTAATGCACTCTGTAAACCAAGGTACGGATAGCTTCTTAAACGGTGTTTTTGATTTATTTTCAATTTCTCACCTCCGCCCACTGAGATCGTTCGTGTCGTGCGTTTTATCGGGTGTGAGAATGCAAGAAGCAAAAACAAAAAATCCAGTTTGCAAGGCGTAATGGTGCATACAGCGATGATGGTGATGATGATGATGATGATGATGCAACATACACATGGTGTACTATGATTTACTTACAACGCTCATCGTCTGACGGTGTATATGGGGTTAAGGAGAAAAAGATTGGATAGAGCGGAAAAACGAAAGAAAAAATATGACTAGAATAGAGAGAGAGAAAAAAAAAACTTTCTGCCACGAAAACTTCCACTCCAAATCGGTTATATTCTCCTGGTGAAAAATCTACACCCGATCTCACCCTGTTGGAAGGAAACTCCAAGCACTCGCACAAAAGTTGACGGTTGTGCCATAGAGAGGCGAAAGAAATGTGAAGAATGAGGAAAAAAAGTTGCCCGTTGCCTTCTATCGAACATGGTATGATACAGTTTTTATGCTAAAATGGACGTCTGAGATAATGGTTTCAAATATTAAATTTAATTACCTTACCGGCCTGATGTAACGCGTTTCTGTACTTTTTCCGTCTCGAGAGAGCGCTGCTTGGTGGAGAGAAGCGAAGTAAGCAGCAAGGTGATGGATGGATGGATGAATAGAGATGGTGGTTTGAAGCCGTGGCGCAGTTTGGGCGTTGAAATTCTTTGCGAAGTTACGTTGCAGTAAAATTTTCCACAGCGGGCACTGGTATCACCCCTACCTGGTGGTGGAAGAATTTTACAGCATCCAGCAGTTGCACTCCCTGGCCGGGGTTGGGGTGTGGTTGTTCTTCATTTAATTTCCTTACCTTGTTTTACGCCGGCCATGTTGATACTGTTTCGGACCAAAGTTGGATCCGTTGATCGTGCAGTTTTCTTGCTTGTACTTGCTGATGAATTATACCGCAGCACACGTCTAGTAGGGCTTCGCAATAGGCGTTGCTAGGTAAATAGCCCTACCGATCAGTGTGGTTGTTTCGTTTATTTTATTTTCACAAGAAGACAAAAAATAATAATAATAAAGTCAGTTTTGCACCGACCAAGTGAAGTAAATTTCACTTCCTTCCAGGTTTCTAAAATTTTTTATTATCAATAAAAGTACACCAGCGGAACACGGGTACGATGGTTTGAAGGATGGATTGAACGGTGGCTATCAAAAATTAAGCCACAGAGTGGTGAAAGTAAAACAAAAACAAAAAGACGCCAGCTGAACACGTTTTGCTGCAGTTGGAGAAACTTGTCCAGTCGCGAATGATATTGTTTGAAGCAGAAAGCAAGGAAAACATTTGTTCGAGCAAACTGTTCGTGTTTTATGATGCTTCTTTAAGCACAATCGATATGGTTTGTGCGCTGTAACAATAGTGACTTCTTAGTGGTGTGGGGGCAAAACATTGTTAAGTTGTAGCAATTTGTGTGTATCTTGGGTGCCGAAACTTTTGTGTTCAATATCTACATTGTAAATGTTTTATGAAAGGGAAAACTTTCTTTGATATGACAGAATTATAAGCGAGCGTCATTTTTCCCGAAAAGCAAGCAAAAACACAAAAAAATGGTTAAAAAAATAATATTAAAACGGCAATAATTTTGTTCCAAACTACATTTCCATTCAAATTATTGTAAAAAGGAAACTTAATGAAGCAGAATTGTCAGTGTGCTAAAGTGTTAAACTTGTAGGTAAATATTTCGTTGAAAGTTTCGCTTTTTTACTAGATTTCCAATTTATCTTAGCTCCAAAACTTTGCCAAGTTTTTTTCTGAATTATTTTTGCTAATTTGTACTATTCAAATTGCAAGGTTCATAGCCTCACCTTTAGTTTGACGAAGGTCATAGAATATAAGATTTAATTCAAAACCAAATGTTTTTTTTAATGGGAATCAAAGAAGAGCCAAACTGTAACATATGCGAAATGCCAGAGACCGCCAGACACATGATCTTTTCACGTAAAAAGTATATGCCATTAGGGATGTCCATAGAGGATCTAAAAAAACATTGAAAGGATGGAGACGCAAAAACAGTTAAAAGAATCATGAACTACATAAAAACATAAGATAGAATTCTAAAACATCAATAGCCAAAAACCAATAAAAAAAGTCAAATGCCAATATGACTTGCAGAAATCGGAAGACAAATCAAGGGAGGAGTAAACCTCTGAATATGGACAGTGAAGCAGAGGTTTCAAAATCAAAAATCATTCCGCATAAGAAGAAGAAGATATTAACATCTAATTTATTTACTTCTAAATAATCAATTTTCGTATTCATTCATCTTTGCCCTGGAATGGTCTGGAACATTCTGTTCAATTGCGGATCTATTGGTAGGTGGAAAAGGGCTCCGAAATCGAAAGTGTCCGAGAATGTAGGTATCAAAAGAAAGGCTGGTATATTGGCCAATGAAGTTTGTCAGACAGTGCGACCATCTTTGCTTTTGGGGTCCCAACTACCATTCCGCTTAGGACCTCCGAGAAGCTTGATTCGCCACTAATTCTGTTTAGTAAATTTCTGATTTATTATTTTTTCCCCAGAAAATCGTCTACTACTAGTGGTACTACCTGTATACTATATTGACCCATCTTTGCTTCGGAGTGGTGGCAGAAATCCCAAAGAGGTTCGATCTTTGACCTTCGGATGCATTCGACTAGATTAGAAATTTGCTATCAAAATATGCCACAACAAATACCTTAATACGATTTCGCACAAATTAAAGAAGAAGCTTTAAGCTTCATTTACTCATTGACTGTAAAATAAAAGTGCCAGCTCGTATCCGGATTACACGTTTAATCAATCGACCGCACCATTCCCAGGTGCTACTAGCAAACGAGCGAAAGCTCTCTAATTACCGATGATTCCTGCTAGCGTAAGGCGTTCGATAGCGCTGGTATACATCTTTCACCGGGATTTAGCACATACCAGACACCGAAAACACCCTGCCTTCTAATGATGGAACAACGGTTCTGGTGCTAAGGCAAGCAGAAGACTCCTGCTGACGCCCATTTCGTTAGGTTCGCTATGTCTCGTACGGGAAGCATGGCAGCAACCAATTATCGACTGGCAGAGATTGAGAAGACAACCGACCAATTAATCGGTTACCATTTGGCAAGCGAGAGACGGAAAAGGGCTTCAAGCATCCGCACAGTGTGTGCTACGGTGTGTGTGGAGTGATTCCCGGCTTAGCTTTAAGCCACTTGAAGGCAAACAAGTGCTGCTGGTGCTAACAAAAAAAAAACACACACACATCGACCCTCTGTAAGAGAAATGAGCAAAGATTTCAGCAAAAATCCAACTAGTAATGTCAGCAATTTTTCCTCGTTTCAAGACAGTCGAAAGTAAATTGGGTTACTTTAAAAAAAAAGCATCCAGAGAGAGGCTAAACGCTGGAATGGAATTTTTGGAATCTAGATACAAGATTTAATAAAGATTGTTACAAATCTCGTACGCGACGGCATCATGTCTCGTGCGTATCTGTCCAAAAACAAAAATTGCTCGATCAGCATCGGCAGGCGTATGATGCATACGCTGCCACTCGGTTGGTTCTCACGTTCCACGTTGCGTCCTTCAACGGTCGTGTGTGGCTCTTAGTCTCGCACATACACGCTAGTGGCGAAAACTACTTCCGGCGATGAGTCCATGGTAAAACGCTCCATCCTAAGGGGATTAACTTTGTTTCAGATTCGTTGCCAGCTGCCACAGAGCAACCACACAACGAATCACGGACGGCAGAATAAATTCATCCGCATTGCTTGGTTTTTTTTTTGTTTGCTAAACTCCACTCCGAAATCTATAGCTGTAAAATTTCATCATAGCGAGATGCACCGGAAACCTCGCGTCGTGCCGAAAACTAATTAAACACAAATGCAATATTTTCCACACGGGAAGCTTCGAACGAATGGTGAGATAATGAACGGCTTCTTGCTGGTACGCATCGAACCTTCCGCTGCCGGGAAGGTGTTTTAGATTTCTCTTCTCTTGAAAGAACCTTCCTTATGGACGTGGTCGATTGATGCGCTGACTGCCCTGAATGTCACTGCGAAGGACGTGCCAGAGACGTTGGTACGGATTTGATGAAATTAGCTTTCTTTTGCGCCGAGTCATCGTACAGTAAAGGCACGATGTCGCGTCGTTTCTTTTTTGTGTATTTTATGTTACATTGTTGAGGGCTTTTTTGCTGTTCTTCTAGGTCCAATGGAAGACCTTTTACGTGAAAAAAAATCCCACGGTTTCTAGCGAAATGTAGTTCACTGTGGCCTTTAAAATGAACACTTGTTGGGGGTGTTGGTGATGCGTTTACTTTGTAGGTGGTATTGTGTGTTTAGAAGAGATGGCGGAACCGATGAAGTTTAAATATTAAAAATTTAACACAATTTTTAGCTACAAGATTAAAATTCATTTGTTGATGATATAATGCGTGAATGATAGTAAACGCACAACTGAAGCATAAAAGTCAGTGTTTTACTAGAATTCTTGTTAAATAAAGTGAACATAAAAGTAGCAATGCCCGAATCTAATAGTGCGATTGGAGAGCGACTTGAATGTTAAATGTAAAAGATAATTGAAATGAAATGTACATAGATACAAATTGAAAGACATAATTTTTTGACAAAGTGGAAAATAACTTATGATCGAGATGTTCTTAATGTTCTTTTTGCAATAGAACTAAACTGATCAGGTAGTTCCCGAGACAAAGGGTTAACTTATTTCTTCGACCGTAATGCATTCTATATTTCAGGCGATTTTTTTAGAAAAAACATAAAAAAGCTTAAACAATTTATTTTAATAAAATTAGAAGGTATTGTCAATTGTACATCCGACTGAAACGCGTGGCCGATAGAATTGGATTGAGAATAAATGCGACGAAGATAAAATACCTGCTTGCCGCAGGCTCTGACCATGATAGAGCCCGACTCGGAAGCAAAGTATCAGTTGACGGTGACGATCTCGAGGTGGTAGAAGAGTTCTGCTACCTTGGTACGATCGTAACTTCGGACACCAACATGAGTTCAAGGAAATCGTCCCTACTACGGGCTCCACAAACTCCTGCGATCCAGAAGACTCCAGCAACACACAAAATGTACGATATATCGCTCACTGATACGTCCGGTAGTCCTCTACGGGTACGAGTCCTGGACTCTGCTAACGGAGGATGCCAATGCACTCGCTATTTTCGAACGGCGGGTGCTAAGGACTATCTTTGGCGGTGTGTGCGAGCAGGGCGTGTGGAGAAGGAGAATGAACCACGAGGTAGCTGAGCTGTTTGGCGGTGCAGATATCCTGACGGTGGTCTAAACCGGAAGGATATGATGGCTGAGGCACGTGTTGAGGATTGCGGACTCATGCCCCACCAGGAGTGTGCTCGTCAGCGACCCGTTCGCCACGAGACATAGAGAAGCACAGCGAGCTCGTTGGCTGGATCAGATGGAGTCGAACCTGTCAGAGATCGGATGCAGCCCTGGATGGAGGACTGCAGCCTTGGACCGATTTTCCTGGAAACGGATAGAACACTTGACCATGTCTTTGCGACGTGCTCGACCATGAGCAGGCCAAGAAAGAAGAAGAAGAAGTAGCACGAAGGCTAAGATTAGTTATATGCTATTGTACGGCAGGACAGGATCAAGTTTTTCATGATAAGATTTCGAAGTTGAGAAGAAGACGCAGTTTTGGATACATTAATAATGCTGTTCTATTTGAAAGTAAGTGCAACACTAAACAGAAAAGAAAATGTCATTACAAATCTTGCAAAATTGTAAATGTGGGTTAATGTTAGACAGACTTCTCTAGAAATCTCAGCATCGACAAAAACCAACCGAAACAGATGCCATAAACATGCGTGGTTACATGTTAGCCACATACAATTTTGTTACAATTTTATTGGTAAAATTTTACGTTTGCACACGTGCGTTTTCAATTTGTAATTAGTTTTGCTTGCCACACAAAAACCGTAAACCAAAACATTTCGATTACTGTTACCGATTACCTGTCGACCATATGATCCAGAACAAGCACACACACACACACGCTCGTACAGTTTTCCGGAATGTGTCAACGAAAAAAAAAATAAACAGGGGGAGAAACCGGATAAAACTTTTAATCACTTTTTTGCAACTTTCACCTTCCATCGGCAGTTGCCCGATTACCGACATTGATAAATGAGCAATTTTGTAGCAATCGTCACATACACACACACACACACACACACGCACACACTTTCCTGCCGATCGATCGGTGAGATGGGGCACGCAGTGTGAGACAAAGTTGTAATCTTTCACCCGGTTTCATCGGTACGCGGATAACCATTTCTTTCTCTCACCTTCCATGCGCAAACGTAATTACTTGCGTTATTGGTTCGTGTTTTTCGATACGCCTTAAAATCGGACCGTGATGATTTTATGTTTGCTTTATTTATGTTTTTTTTCTCTTTGATTACCTTTTGGATAGGGAAAAAGTCTGCAGTGGAAAGCTCGATCGGTACTACACAGTGTCGTGAGCATTTCCCGCACGCGTGTGTCTGTAATGAAAGGTTTGTTTGTACACACTTTCGCATGCGAGGAGGGGTAGAGAATTAACCGATGGTCATTGTACGAAACATTGATAGGAAAATGCGAAACAAATTAACATCACTCTACGACGGTCCAATCGATAGTACCAAAAAAAGCTCAGCTCGTTTGAGTAATTCTGTTCGTCAATCAGTGTTAATAACGAGGTAATAGTTTAGGTTTTATGGATTGACTGTTTTGCGAGCTCACTGTATTTATTGGAAACACATAAAATTTCCCTAACGCTCATTAGAAATAGATAGATAGAATTAGATTTGCATCAAACTAATGCCGGTTATGTATGTATATCCCAATATGCATCAGTTTAGCCAATTTGTCGATGGAATTAACGTGTGCAATAGAAACGAATTAATGGATGAAATTCATGTTGAAACAAATTCGTTAACAGTAAACCCACGGTGGAAAATTGCACCATTTGCTGGCATTGAAAAACAAGCTTTCCAGTAGTTCCAACCCGTGTGTAATCAGCAGCAACACAAAAGGTGAAGGGACGATCAAGGTACATCAAACATACCGGAATGAAAACGCATGACGAGGAAAAGCAGGAATTTGCCGCAAACCGGAAAGATCGTTAACTCATAAAATGTAATCAAACTGCGATGCATCATCCATGCATATGGTTTGCTTGCAATGACGAAATCTCGCTCGACGCGGCTTTGAGGTTGACTCGTTGGTCCGGATATCCATACAAACTTGCAAACAGCCTTATGAGGTTACTACCACTCAATGATTGACATCGAGGCATAATGTTTTGCTCCTATTTGTTTTTTGCTCCAATCTTTATTACAAAACAACCTATTTGTTGTCATGCTGCATCGCCCTCCAACTAGATAGAGGCCATATTACAAAATATGGCAAAAAAGTGAACCATAATATCATGCACATCATAATTTTATAATGTAATTATTGACATCCATAACCATGCATCCATCTGTGCTGCGGTAATTGTGGATGATACCCGCTGCGGGGTTTTCGTTAAAGCCATCTGGTTTAGGTTCAGTAGTTTCACGAGCTGAATCTACACTAAATCCAACAGAGTTGAAGCTGGTGGAAACAACATCAGAATGGAAAGCGTGATATAATTGTTTAAATTCTATCCATTACACACATGTAGCAAGCAAACACCATCCGCTTTTTCGATGCGATGGTGTTCAATAAATTGTGCCATGTCCATGTCGCAATTATGGTAGGATCGGATAAAGAACCTTCTTGTTTCTGTGTGCGATACTGCAAATGTTTGCGTGCTGCCGCGCAATGATCATTTATCATTTGGTTTTGGGTCATTTTTCTGTTGGATTGTTAAGTGACACTGAGCTGCATCGTATATTTTATGGTGCCTTCGATGTGTTGTAATTCTACTTTATTGTGTAATTTCTTCAATAAAACAATGGTCTTTTTGATTGATAGCTATTGGGAAAAGGAATGAAATCAATTAATGTGCCATTCTGTTCCGGCTTTACAACAATTTTATTAATTGATTTGTTATTTTTTCATTTAAGTTTTTAATTTTTCATTTATCCTTATATATTTGGATAATTAAATGGTTAATAATTTTACCAATAATTATCCTATTTCACTTAAATTAGCTATAAAACTCGTGGGATACACTTAACTCATTACTCTCTTAGTAATCAAAAATTAATTAAAATGCACTAAATTCGTGCCACTAATCAAGCAGCGTAGTTTCACATCGAGTAACCTTTTATCTCTTGAGTCTAAGAAATCGATCACGCTTTTACTAAAAGTATATACAAAACCAACCCACACAGTCGGCTGTTGACAAACATATTTCGTGGGCGATCGACGCCGATGAAAGTGAATGCATTTCCCCTCAGTGCTTGTAGTAAGCTTCATGGGGTTTTCAAGTACTTCATAGTGAGAGGGGGAAATCTTCCAACATCAAAGAGATTTCAAGCAACAACAACAAAAAAAAACACAGAACAATTATTGACGCTTTTGGTGGCTGAATGAAACCACCGAGAAGGGGCGTCAGTTGTGACTCCTATGAAGGGCTGCACAAAGTTGTTTGTGTCACTAGTTCGCCTTTCGAGTACAATCACACTTTAAGCTCGAGGTTTCGCTTCTTTGCTGTTGTGTGATTTTTGTATTTCGTTGCCACAGTTTAGAGGGTAGTTTCCCTTAACATTCTCCCCCCGTCCCCTCGTCCCCCCTTCCCCGAGTGAGATGCACATTTGAATGCAAAGGGCTTGTGCAAAGTGCAAAGTGGCAAATGTTTGAGAAACAAGCATAAAATATGTTTTATGGTTAAACTTTCAACTTTTGCGCTGCGCTTTGCTTGCGCTCTTTTTTTTTTTGCTCGAAAGTCATGAAGTGGATTAGGGGCATTATGGGCGGTATGTGCGACCGGTGGAAAACCTTGTGGAAAATTAAAATATGTCATCGCCGTGCGGTACGCGAACTCGTTAAAATGTTGGCACAGCTACAGGGCGGCTGTTTTCGTTGTGGGTGTTTTTTGTTTCTTTCCTTTCCACTCTCTTGTTTGAGTTTTTCGCATCCATTGTGGGGATATTATGTGACGAAGGGTTCCGATGAGGTGCGAAGAAGGTGGGCACTGTGCGTGGTGGTGCTATGGATGGTGTTGCATTTTAGCAACATCTCGGCACGATCAACAAATATGCACAATTGCTCACAAACACACACAAAAAAAAAGATAGCGTGACAAAAAAAGCTCTTATGTACGTGGATATGAGTGGGTGTGTGTGTGTGTGTGTTTGTGTGTATGCAAGACATTTC
Source organism: Anopheles funestus (assembly GCF_943734845.2). Classification (NCBI taxonomy): domain Eukaryota; kingdom Metazoa; phylum Arthropoda; class Insecta; order Diptera; family Culicidae; genus Anopheles; species Anopheles funestus. The sequence goes on from NC_064598.1 coordinate 46,736,600, forward strand.
ATCTTCCTGTGAAATGCAACCGACTGCATCTTGCATGGCGTGAAAGAGGGAAAAAAAGTGCACACGCACCCCAAGAGAAGCCTTCGCTATGGCGTGCGCTATGCGATGATGCAACATGTCGTATTTAAATTTATATCTGTACATCACATTATCACGGTATGCAAGTAGCTTCCAAACAGCGATAAAGCGTCTAACTCTTCGATGGTGTTAACATCCAAGTGGCTTCAAGCGGCCTAGCTTAAGCGACACATAACGTTAATCAAACATTTAATTAAACTAAGAAAGAAATCGACGTTATTTTCATTGTTAAACTTAAAGTATCTGTTATACTTCGAGAAAACCTAAAATTTGTTTTTGTTAGTATATTCCTTTGTTTATAACTATAAACATAGCTTCCTTTCCCCAAACATACCTTATTGTTGACATTTTGTATTGCGTTTTGCATAACTTAAGGCTATTTCGTAAAATATGTCAAAACATTTTGGAAATATTTGTCAAAGAGTGAATAATAATTGTTTTTATCTTTGTTAAAGTATTAAATGTCTGCGGACAAAACGATTCTGGAAATTGTGGCCGAATTTTGCTTGCCTTCCCAAGGGTTCCATCGGCACCTCATGAGCAACGAAATTGAACGAAATTACCAGCGAATGAGGAATATGTTGCATTTTTCCAAACTTTTCCCAAAGCGCACCGCAAATGGGATACAACTATTTTTTCCGCTCCATCGTTGGTCTTTAGCTCGATCCACCCCACGCACACCTTCTTCCGTGCCGCAGATAATCATGATGAAGGGCGGCGAATAGGTTTTTTGCGTGGTATCTCTCCCAATTGCCGGGTGGGATAATTATGGAAATTGCCAAGAAGTTAACGCGAGGTCGCATCGCCACAACTCACGGGTCTGACTCACGCTTGTCGGTGAGTTTTCCACACGAGGAGGTGCGAGGCAGTGGAACGACCGCACCAAAGTCGCCAGATCACCGGCTGGCAAAAGTCGTCGTCGTTGTCGTCGTTGTCGTTGTTGCACAAAGTTTCGTCTACTTCTTCGGTGAAGATGGTGCACTATGATTTATGCTAAGATTATGTCACGATCCTCATAGTCGTTGAAGCTGCGGTTGTATTAGGAGGGCGAGAGCTTTCGGTGGTGTTGAGTTTTTCCACAACTCGTTACTATTTTTTCTGTACCGTTTTTTATTCTTCGCTCGTGAAGAAACATCTCTGTTTCCTTTGCCCTGAGCCCTGCGGATAGCAACAACGCTGAACAAAAAAAAAGGGCTGCGCAGTCTTATTTGATCGAGAGCGGTGGCGTGCAATGGTTTAGGTGAGTTTTTTTTCCCCCGTTTTGCTTGCCAGCACTGCTCGGATGAAATAGCGTACAAGATTACGACTATGATGAGCCGTGTGGTGCATAAAAAATTAAAGTGATGAAGTTTAGCAATCGTCAGCATCGAGAATTTATGATGGCTCTAACCACCCGAAAGGAATTATGGTGTCGTCGGTGAGAAATTGTTCACCGTACCCGGGGACGTGTCTATGATAGGAATCGACGCCCCAGCGACGGAAGGGCGATCGTGAGGGATGGCGATCGCGGTTGGAACAGTTTAAGCGAAGAGAGAATAATGTGATTAAACGGCACACTATGGTTGCAGTTTAACGAGTATGCAAATGATTTATTGTAAAAGTTGTTGAAAATAGTGGTGCTTCGGTGCAACCGATAAGCAGGTCATCAGGTGGTATTGGACTACTTGTTTTATTACTTTTTTGTTGTAATTGTTATGTACCGCAGTGGTATATACAATCCGCAACAGCAATATAAATCTTTTCGTTGATTGAAAGTGACATTAATAATAGGTAGTAAAAAAAATAAAAATATGGTTAAGTGTATTTGTTAATACTAGAACTACCAGCAAAGTTTTGAGCAAGAAAAATAGAAGAAATAGTAGCAGTGGGAGCAGTAATTTTAACCAGCACTGTTAATGATCTCAGCACAAGTACTAGTTGTAAAAATTGTATTAGTAAATGAATAAGGAAAAAAATCGATCTTCAATGTGGTTCGTTTGTTCTAGTAGAGATTTAAATTTCTTCGAAATCCTGTTCCGGTAGGTGGAACATGTAATTAAAATGAACAACCTAGCTCGACACATTTTTTAAACCTTTTCCAATGGTTAAAAATGTCGGAATTCGTCGGATTCGTCGAAACTAAGATCGTGTGTTGGCGTGTTTGTGTACGTCAGAAAGGTCAACATAATACATTCAAGAGAGACGCACGATCGTGAACGTTATAGAAGAACGCTGCAGTAAGATAATGCTGATAAGCAATTATAGCGCTTGATAAGAGAATATGTGAAAATGTCTTAAGCCAAGCTAGTCGTTGGTATTAGTCGAGGTTTTTTTTAAAAGGCAAAGGTCAAAATTCTATTCTTAAAAGTTGTCCAAGGAATGTGAAGATTGGAGATACCTATACCTAATATACATATATTGTTATAGATTCTATTACTAAGTTTATTTTTTTATTTGTTTTTTTTCATGAAGCACGGCCTGGCAATTTTTATTAAATGTTATCAACTTTGTAAATTTTGTGTTATATTTATATGAATATTGAAAATATTTGAAAACACTCCCATAAAAAAATGCTTGCCTACTTGCCCGGCGCCGATGAAGTAAATTTTGAGCTATGCAATTTATTCCTTCAATACTACTAAAAATCGTGGGGCGCCTGCCACACGGCAGGAGCGAGGATCAAATCCCATTCGGCTACGCGGTAAAAATAAGTCTAGTAAGCCAGAAATGACCGGCGTGACCTTACAGGTCGTTAAAAGCCAACAAGAGAGAGAGAGAGAGACAGACTACTAAAAATTATTTTTTTTTAATATAAATGATACATGAAATCGGTGCATATAAAAGGATTAATCTTTTCTAGGCAGCAGCTGATAGATGAAGGGCTCTTAAAAATGTCCTTCATGTCTGGTTTACAAGATCAGTCTTAAAACTATAATAACCGCTCAAATGGTCTGGCTTTGTCCGTTCACTAGCGACAAAGTCAGCGTCTACAGTTATCGGTTTAATCAGTCACCTTCTAGACGCACGTAGGAAAAACTCGTTCCACAAAAAACCCCCCGTTCCCTCCGTTTCGTTTTTACCACCGTCTCAGAATCATCTGGGTTCACGCTCATTAGCTGGCTGCTTCGAAGGGTCACACAGGCTGCTGCTGCAACTGCAACACAATCAGTAGCATACTTTGCATACGCACCGCGCCCGAAGTTGAAGCGTATAGAGCACTTCGCGTACGGCAGACACGACGCCACGCCACGTACGCCAGCTAATGAGGGTACGCCGGTGTGCTTCCACGGCTGTGAACTTCTGGCCCCCGTCGACCTTGGAACCTTGGGCGAAATGTGCAGTCACAAGTTAATGATGGGTGGCGCTCAGCGGAGCCAAACACGAAGTCACAGCCAAAGTCGAAATTTAATCAAAACAGCCTCGAACCTCCACCGAACACCCGTTTATGTGTGTGGGGGGGGATTGGAGCCTGCGGCGCCACAAAAGCGCATAAGACATTCATCGTTCATCGCACGATGCATTGCTGTGGAGTCACTCGAATGCGTCACGACCGACTCCCGAATAATGACAGCTGGAGCAGCCGGCGGAACGAACTGCACGAACGGTTCGTACGCCCTTGCTCACCTACGCAATGTGGCTCAAATTATTGGGCTCATGCTGCCAGTTGTGCACTATGGTTTTGGAGTGTAGATTTCGTCACGAAGGCAACAGTACAGTTTGGAAACCTGTATTATACTCCCGACGGTCCTCTACTTTTAACGCTACCAGTGAAAAGGTCGTCGGCCATATTCGGTAAAGGTGTTTGTTTCGTTTCGCCTTTGGATGTGGCATGATTTTTTTGTTGTTTTTGTGTTGTATTCGCTTCATCTGCGAACAGCTAAATTATACATCACACGACGAGTAGTTGGAAAGGTTAGTTGTGCGAACACGAAACACAAACCGTAGTAAATAATAAACGAAAAGCAAAGATTTTGGTTGTCTGGCCGGGGGGAACCGATTAATTCGATGACAAATGAATCGCGTTGAGTTGTGGCTGTTCCGCCTTGGCGGAAGTGGCGAAACTAAGAATCTGTCTATCAAAACTACCCCAGTAACAGAACGTCATAAGACCCGGTTTTAGAGCACACAAGCAATAAATGGTATGCAAAAGTAAAACAAACTTCACACTACGTGTGCGTGGATGTTGCGCGATTCAAGTAAAATGAATGCGTAAAGGATTACGCGGCAATGCAAATTTATGAGCAAAAGCAGCAGTGGGATGTAATTCTCGTTTGATCTAAAGATTAAATTAACAATCGACAAAAAAAACAGGACAAAAAAATCCACAACTGAATGCAAATCGAATGAGTTAATAAATAATTAAGCTACTCCTCAGCACAGCTTGCAACATTTTATACCAGAGGGCGTTGTCACATTTAGTGTGAAAGTAGACAAAACGAATCAATGCACAGCATGGTGACAGAAAATGGGTTAAAAAATCGCCATGAAGACGACTTCGAACGTGATTGTGTGGATTTAAATGAAGAACACCGGTAAAGACGTGCAATGAAAACGAGAAAACACAAAATCCATAGCAGAAAGCAACTGGAGATAATGAATGTTGGTCGGTGCAAAATGGGAATATAATATGTACACAAAAGGAGGGGAAAAAACTGCACATTAAATTCACTCATCAATTTAAACGGTGCTGGGTTTTGGAGAAGAAGCGTGCCACAGCGAAAACGGCGTGGTTTGAAGAAAGTGTATCGCCGAGAAGAATGGTTCATAAAAACGCATAAAATCGTTACCGTCACTGTAGAAGAAAAAAAAAGCCAAAATAAAAACGCAAACATTGCCGCACATTAACCGCACCCGTGGTACCCGTGGCACCCGTTGGCGTAACAAATGATGCTCCACAGGCTGACACGCAGGACCGCAGCATCATCGGCTGAACGATTTGTGAAGATACTTACCTACAACTTTCCGAACTGCAGCGACTATTGTTCTGCCTAATGGGAAGACTTATTGTACGCGTGCGGCAGTACACAATCGGTAATAGTATTTATGATCGCATAAAACAAAAGTAAACCTGCAATGGAAAGGTTACTATATTTATGCTAAATGAAACTGGTTTTTGTTTGATGACCGTACATAATAGTAGATTAACAGCGATGGGTTTTCAGTTTGTTTTACAGAGCAAATTGTAACGATAAACCATTGCGCTACAGTTTACGGAATTTTCGGATTAATTTTTTTTTGTTTTAAGCACACAACATGGGAATGCAAAATACCACACATGGAAACCCATTAAAATGGCTAGCGGCCATGTACGGACAATGTAGTTCTGGTGACATTTATCATACCTTTCGGATGCTTTCGGTCGTAAATTATGTGCGATGCATAAAAATTCCAATAATCAACAAATTTTGCTGGAAGAACGTGTTAAACCAGCGCGTGAAGAAAAACAATAGCTCAATATACCATGACAGCGTAGTAGATCAAAACGAAAAAACAAAAAATAGTAGTCAACTGTCAAGCTAGCAACGTGGCCACGATATGGCCGACGCTACGGCTGTCAGAAGAGGTTTTTATTTATGTGTGCAATTGCAGCAAAATGTCGAAAATGATACGCTGCTTTTCCAAAGTGCTAAAGTTTGAAGAGAAAAACCGAGGGAGAGACAGAGAGGAAGAGCTCGCGAAGGATAGAACTGACACAAACTGGTTTTAGGACAAGGCGAACAATGGAAAAAGTGTATCAATTACACTTTAATGGAGGCTGTGCCGCCACCAAGCAACACAATATTGAGCCGGAGGACGAGTTGGTGTCATTTGTGGCACTGTAATGGCCGGCGTGTAACAGCAGCATCAACTTTCAGCCTTCCCGTACCATGCCGAGCTGGCAAATGTGATGAATAAAATTGAACCTTTAATCTTGTCATTATCTCATTTTGAAGTTCACGTCGCCAGCATTGGCACACCATGGGCGCGGTAGTCCTTTCCGGTTGTCCTTTGTCCGGAGTGGATACGAGCGGGGCATGTAAATATTGATATGTCTGTACAGGACATCCTTTCTGTCGTTTTTGGGGTGAGTGGCTGAGTGGTTGAAACACGGCAAAAGGGATGTTTTGTGTATGTGTGATATTTTTTTTCAGCTTCAACAACAAAATGTAAATTTTCCCTTCCACTTTGTATGGTTTTCGGATTTGGGATGAATAATGGTAAAGTAATGTGTGTGCACAGTTAGCAGAAAAGTTTTTTTTAGCTTAATTCTGCAAAGCACAGCAGAATAAATGATTTTATGGGTGATTTTTTTTGCAATGTTGCTGATTAACGCGATGCTATACTATTGTACTGTACGCATAGGGCTGATTGTTTTTATCTGCCCACACTATTAAATGCAATTGTACCGCACACAGCGCGTTACTGCAAACCATCCACAGTTTAAACCCTCACGCAAACAATTAAATCGGGGCCTTTTATCTCATTTACAGGCGATGAGTCACGATATTCTTCCGGATTGATGGAATATTTAACACAGTTTGTTCGCTCGCCACAGATTTATTACATTTTTGCTTTATAATCTCATTTACTGTTTTTTTGTTTGTAAATTATTATAGTTAGCTTTTTAAATGGCTAATGAGCTTGCTGTCTGTTCCGTTAGCTCATGAATAATAAATGGAATCATTGTTTATGAATATGCAGCATGTAAAAAAAGTATGCTGAAAGGATTCCGTATAAAATCATTAGTTTTTAGAGATACGCATATCAACTTTCACCCTTTGGCAATAATGGAAAAATTCCATTTCAACACCTTTTCCAAACTCCCGTTCCAATGTTCTCTGTTGCAAAAAAGCCTGCATCAAGATTGATAAAAACTTTGTGCTAAAGCTTACAATCGAGAGCAAAAGCAAGGATTTCCATCTGGATGGTCGCTGTTGCTTGACAACTTTTCCCACACAACTTTTGTTAACAAAGCGCACGGGTATGAAAATTTAAATTTTGCCAATAAAACTGTTTCCTGAAATGGTTTCGGGAAAATATGTTTAATATTTTTTTTTAAACTCTGGCTCACCGTAAAACTTATTCATTGAACTGATGGGTTGTTTTTTCTCCTGGCTGCTTTTTTTTGCTTTATAGAAGAACTTTAATGTGCCAACTGAGTCGTAACGGATTGGATGTAGAAGCTTTCGGTGATTTTCCCGATTACGGCTTGGAAGTAAATGGGAAAACATGGGCATGTGTGATGTTTCAGAGTGGTTTTTGCTGCTTATCATTTAAATTTGTGTTATAAAATAATGAAAAAAAGTTTCAACATTGAAGTACGATACTAGTTTGATTTTCTTCAAGTATTTTTAGTCATACCATATTTTTTTATAAATAATTTAATAATTTTATTACTAAAATATTTACAGTTAAAATTTATTACACAAATAAAGCTTTTTTGAATTATTAAAAATATGAATTTTATAATTAAAAGCTTCATTGAAGGAATGTACGTCGTTTCAATGGCTCATAATAGATAACCTCAATCGCATTCTACCGTGTGACAACGTGTGAATTGATAATTTTCTTACTGACTTTTTGACTCTTATTGACTTTTCATCTCAGGGCTCACACCATCTATACGTTTTCGCATCAGAACAATCGTGATTTCTAACTGGTCCGTAATTAATAGGTTCAATTTCTCCACGGGACTGAAATGGAAAATCGTAAAGTGAAAAGATGTTCGTTTCCAATAGGAAACCGCTGAACGGTCAAGACAGTTTTACCAACCAGCGAAAACTGGTCTTTTATACCAAGAACAATGCTTGGATTGACGTTTTTCCGTTTTTTTCTATTGGACTCCGAATGCACAAAAAAGGAGAACGGGGATATAAGAATCAGATTAATGAAAAAAAAAAACCTAATGCAATGCAGGGGAAACCAGTTGAGGTAGGTCTTTTTTTCGCCATAAGAGAATGGTACTATAGTAGTGGTTGATGAAAGTAAGAAAAAATATTTCTAGGTTTAATCATCTTAAGCTTTATGGTACCGGATAGGAACGCAGTTGTTTGCTTTTTGCGGTGGAGAAACTATTTTTCCTTTATGCATTCAACGTGAAGTGAAAATAAAGTAGCTCCTTCTGGTCTCTTCTGAAGAGAATTTATTTAATCTTTTGCAGTTTTTGCTTTCAATTCTATGCCACCATACATTTGTTGTGCTTTCTTTTTAATGTGGAAAAGTCGGTTGCTTTCGCTAATGGAAGCAATTAGGATATGAATGTTTTATTTCCATCCATCTTGTAGCAATGCTTTGGTTGGTAATTACAAGTGTTCTTGTACACCTTGTCTTTTGTGTTGTTTGTGGTTAGCTGGCGCGGGTCCTAATAAAGCTTACACACGCGGTAAGCGGTCTTCATTAACGTGACTCCTTCACGCGATTGCCATTTAATAGCTGTGACATTTGAGCCGCACGTGAAACAAATAAAGCACAACATGCAAGCCTAAATTGGCACACGAAAACAAAAGGACAGCAAAGGTCCTTTATATGGTCCAATTGAGAGTGCCTTGAAGCCATCACTTAGGGTAATAAATGAATAAAGCGTTGAAGGATTTGCAAAATTAAACACAAACGAAATATAACTGTTGACTGTTGACGACCATGTGATATTTAACCGCCATTCCACGCAAGGTTGCTACGGTAACCGCCTTTAATACGGTTTGCGTCCGAGACTTTGACGTCCGATGGAAATGTCATCCAGCGCATTGATCGTGCTGCACCCAGAAGATGGGTTTGCGGAAGATGCGGTAAGCAGTTTCTTCAGGCGTCCACGTGCAAAAGTGTCTTTAAGCTGATTTTTTCTTTCTTTTATCGTGTGTGTGTGTGTTGTCTGAAAAGGGCACGGAACGGGATGCATAAGCGACCGGTAAGAAACCTTCACCAACGTCATCTTACAGGTTCGTACCGTTGGGGTTTAAGCTTGTGCGGTTTTCTGGCATGGCGAAGGTCGTCCGGTTTTGATAGTTCCGACCGAGACCGAGAGATGAGGTTTTCCGATCCGCTACCATTATGTGGCCTAGCGAAAGCAAAACGGAATTCCACATGGACGGGAAACGCGCTCCGTGGACGGATGACTCTCGCCAAAACAGGGGTATCCCAAGCGGGATGATTACGGTTTGCTCCGGGAAGCACAACCACAATGGTTATTGTGGTTTTGCAGGTCGTGCCGGCGGTCACGGAAGTAAAGGTTGAAGATGCATGTTTGCACCTTACACTGTTGGTTGCAGGCAGTGCTGAGGGGGAACAGAAGGGAGATTCGTTTTGCTTACAAACAAGAGTCTATCTTGTTATGGCTCCGGTATCGATGTTCGTTCCGAAAGATGATTACATTCTTCGGTACGGTTTGGGGGCTCTTCGTAGGGTTTCGAATTCCGTTTGAATGGGATGGCATTTTCTCAATCACGGTCTATATTGCATGGCAACTGCTTTGGCACGAACAGTGCTCAATAGCAATCTCTTCAGCAAAGGTATATCTCCATGGACATCGTCCGAGACGTTGACGTTGTACGATGTGTACTCTATCGTGTATTTTTGGATCTGGAACTAAACCCATCGTCGATGAAAGATTCCCGCAATGGTAAGGTTTTCGTGTGTTTTTGTTGATTTTGAAAATTGAATGTTTGAATTCAAAATTAAACAATCGATGCATTCCCTCCAGAGGGTGGTATGTTTATAGCGAATGAATCAGTTCGCACACCAACTGATTACAATGTGTCCTCGGTGTTTCCATTTTAACAACGGCCATTTTAACACTAGTGCTACCCGACGAGTCATTTTTATTGCTTAATTTTTTACCAGTATATTTTTTGAGGTTAAATAATTCTAATGCAGTTAATGCATAACTTTAACAACTCTACTATTTACTACACACTCCAAAATATAAGAAAAATCCTGCTCTCTTTTTGTGTAATGTAATCAACAATAAAACACACTTGAATTGCGTGAGTAGTTCTAGTGTTAAATCGTCCATCCTTTCAGACAGGTCCGCTAATTCTAGCGCTTCCCTTTTCGGGTAGACACCAATTCGAATTCCAGCACACGTTATGTAGCGATTCTAGGCTAGCAGCTCCAATTCATCGTGAACGTGTGGTAAATAATGAGCCGTACCGAACGTTTGAGGAATGTTGTCAGGAATTTGCGTGTGACGTGTTGTTTGTCGATTGCAACATTTAGCATTCCGCTCGGTACGTTGCATTTCATCATGCTTTCGTTGGAAATTGGGCGGACCGAAGCGTACATTTTGAAACCCCCCCCGCCTTTTCACGATGGATACAAGCAGGATAAGTGATCGTTAATCATGTAGCATAATTGGTAGAATCTATTTGTTACCAAATGTCGATACGATACATGTGAAATTCGCTCTCATCCCAGTTGAACAATGCAAGGGCGAGCTTTTTCGGGTAATGTCACCCGTGATGGAATTTATTACGATTGTTTACCAAATTCTCCGAACCGGGGTACCCCATGAGGTAAGGGAATAGAGATTTACATCAAAAGCAAGGCTACAACCGGTACCACCGTTTTGCGTCCAACTTCTGTGTTCTGTTCCGGGGCATTTTATTCATGCGACGGCCAAAGTGTAATTAAAGCGATATTCATCTACAGCCGTACAAAAGTATACGCATAAAAGAAAGGACGATGACGAGGCTCGATGACAGGAGCAAATATTTATATCTTCCCTTCCTGTGGTGTGATTTTTCCTTTCTGCGTTTCCTCGGGTGTGTGTTAAGTTTTCCTATTTTTTTTTGTTGGTATCGTTTCATTCTCTCTCTATCTCTATCTCTCTCTCACTTCAACCAATCTGAGGTGGTTGAGATCCTTGTTAGAGCATTTTTTTGCCTGTCCATTCGCAAAAAAAGGTTTAACAATGGCAGGATTAACGATCACTGTAATTAACAGGAGCTCTGGCAAACAGGAGGTCATTGGAGGGCGACCGGTAGTCCTGATCCGTGCGATCCTGAAAGCAATCTGAAAGCCGAGAACATTGGTTTTGCTTGGTAGGTTGTGGTTGTCCCAGGCACTGGGGTTTGAAGCGAAAAGGGAAAACAACAATAACGATCCAATTTCAAGGGCTTTGCTGCAGGGGTGAGTTTGAGTGCGTACCGTGGTAAAAGGGGTTGCAAACTGACGATGACAGCATCGCCGTACGTCTAGGAAACTGGCTGTAGGTATTCGCTGTTTGAGTCAAAGCGCAGCTGTCAAATCAACAGGTCGCGGGTTGAGAGTGGCACCATAGGTAGAAGGATGAAGCATAATTTGGCCGCTGCGACACTTGAGAACGTTTCGATCATGGCGCAGTAAGAATAATGACAAAGTTTTTCTCCTAGAATACATAATCAATGACGGTCGGTATTTCAGCTTCGGTGGAAAGAACTTTTCCCCTGGGATGCTGAAAACATGAAGACATCAGGGAAGAAGACAGCACTCAGTCTGGGTGACAGAATCGTTAGGAAAGCGAATTTTTACGCAAAAGAGTTATCGCACACCAAACTCTAAACCTAATATCCCATCAACGATTGTACCTCGGTACTCGGTACACCTTAAAGTCATCAAAGCTTTTCGAAAAAAAAACAAAGATGGATGAAGTAAAGGTCGACCCTCTAGACGGGCACTCTGATTCGAGTGGAAAGTGAAGCGCGCGACATCATTCGAACAATTAATCAACATGGGCCCTGTGCCTGAACAAATAAGCGACCTCTTGATGGAGTGTGGCCAAAACCAACCGTCTAATGGGTGAAGGGCTTTTTCTCATTTGGTGGGCTCAGCTTTCCTGGTGAATGTTTTGTTTTAGCCCGCTGAAGGAAATTATGATGAAAACCCCATTAACGGTGTAAAGGTGTAGTACCGTGAGCGGAAAATCTAGGTGGATTGGTTTGCTTTGTCCTATGGTCCGTACCGTACCGCTGCGTACCGGGATGTATTATTCAGTGTGACGAATTTTGGACGGCCAATTTCGGCTTGATGCTATGTAAATACTTGTTCGTGCAGCGTTTCTCTAAATGGCAGCAACCTTGTGCAAATGATGATAACGATAAGGTGTTTGCTTTTTTCTATTTGCAGTCATGTTGAACATTTCATGGTAAATATCGTTGTGGTTAGAATTGGGGCGAAGTAGCACATTTTATGAATTACCCTGAAATATTTGCAGAACATTTTATATAATAGAAGCTTCTAATTGTATAGAATACAGTTCAGGATTAATTAAATTGTGAGGTTATCAACTCAAAACTTTTTTAAAATATTCTGCCAAATTTCAATTTTTGCTTTCTTGGAAATGATTATTTAATTTATCATATTATAGAGAAATTACCTTATTTTTTATCTCATTCTCTCGGTCATTAGTTTTTAGCTCTTAACAGTAATACTTCAATCGATCATTAGCGTGATAATAAAAAAAAAATCATTGAAAAGCCCAAATCCAATAACCGCTCTCATAACCATTCGACAAAATCAATCCAATCTTCATTATTTGGTCTTATTTGAGAAATTCATAAATGGTGCAAAATATGCAAATTCGCCAATACATTTGTTTCAAATTATGCTCAAACCGCACGAAGGTCACAATTCCATTCCATTTCACTCGTTTCAATCGAACCACTAAATCACCAGAGACACCTCATCACCAAACCCAAGTACCATCCAAGTACCGATGGTGGGGATCATGAGGCGAACCCCAAAAAAAAAACTCTCCGCAACTGAATGGCCTCATCAATTCTGAAAGCAGCGTTTTGCAATTTCATTCATTCTTCACTGCTCATCGAATTAATGTGAGTCTTGGGGAGTTTCTCGTGATATTTTTTGCCCTCACTATTTGGGTCAAACGGTGCAAATCACCTTTCCGTTCACGATTCGATGTTGCTGCCGGTGCCGCTGATCGATCAAAAATCTTTGATAGAATGTCAAAGTTTTTGGAGCACTTTTACGGTGGCGTTAACTTTCGTCCATCTTCGACACGCGGTGCTGTCAATCAAAGAGATACCGAAGGGAAAATGCGTCAACCTCTGCCCGGCTTCGAGGGGAAGGTGTGTGGTTTTGTAATTGTGAATGGAGCGCGGGATGATTCGAAAGTTCAACGGTTTTTTGGGTGTGCGAGGAAGTCCTGATGATGACTTGGTTTTGGGACCATTTTTATTTCCATCCAATCGAACTCTGCTATACCATTGGCTCCGATCCCGCGCGTCTCTATTTCATGCCGATATCGTTGGATAATCTTTTGACAGTTGATCATTAACACTGGGCGCCTCGAGTACGAGACGTGAAGGGTGGACGCTCTCACGAACCGTTTGTTGGATGTATTATTCGTTTTCCCCGCGAGACCTATCAATTAATCTCGCGTCTCGTTGGTAAAAGAAGACCACATTAATTTAAGATTTGGAAAACTATAGTCGAGGTCCAACAATCCAATTACGAATACTTAGTGGGATATTGGTCTACGATTTTATTTAATAACTCTAAAATTACATTAAATTCCAATATAAATAATACAAAAAAACAATTTGAATGTATTAAACCATCATGACAATTGTGAACTGATAAGACCAAAAAATGATACATACGACGACCCGTTTATCGCATCTGGTAAAAGATATGCTTTGATCGGCCGCCGCTGGTCATGCTGGTTCTGTTTGCAACCCTTGCCTGTTTGCTGACTTTATGCTCACAGAAAAGCATAACAGCGTGTGACTGTGTACGTGTACATACCAAGAGCCGGCATTTATTTGCCCGAAGCTTGGCGGTTCACCGTTCGGCTTCGTGTTTCGTGCTTTTAGCTCTCTCTTCTTTGGTTTTGTATTTGACTCTCTGGTCATTTTCATTCCGTTCATCCAATGTTGGGGGTTGAATTCATTTCTCGTTTTGATACATGATTTTACTACTTGTTTCAATTACTTCCTCACTTTTCTTTGTATCAATAAGTTTACTGTTCAAGTTACTTTTTAAACTAATGTTCTCATAAATTGTTTAATAAGAAATGATGTGTACATAATATTCTAACAAAGCCTTTTCATTACTTTGTTTCCGCTTGTCACAAATAAGAACTTAGAAAAGAAAATAGGAAAACTAATTTATAAGTAAGAGATAATATATTTTGTAAACTAAAACAATTTGATAAAATAAAGAAAGAAGGTTATGGATTCATTAAAAAAAAACAAAAACAAATTAAATCAAGTGTAATAAAAAAATAAGTAATTTAATGATTTAAGTAACAGTTGAAATAGTCAATAAACATACGAAAAGGAATGGAAATACTAAAAAAATATAACAATTTAGAATAATAATCAACTACTGTCAAAGCAACTGCTCATAAGCGATTGGACCGATCCGAAAGTCTTTCGCCAGCACACTGAAATGGGCTCAGTCTGAACGCTTGCCATGCGTTCATGCTTCGTAAATGCAACCCTACACGAACCAATTTGCCATTGCGCGTGCCTTGGCCCAAGAAACTGCGTTCATTCTCCCTGGTGGGGTTGGACATTTCGTTCGGGGCGAGCCTTCGCCAGTGCATGAAAAAATGCGTTCAGTCTCTGAAATACAACCGTAAGGGTAGGTTGCCGTCAGTCGGCTCGTGGAAAAGCGAACAACGCGCGCTCTGTGTGTGTTTTTAGCCGCATTCGCCCCGTTTCGAACGGTGTGGCATTTGTTTTGACGGGTCGCAGAACTCGTGCTGCCCTGCTGTTCAGTGTTACGAATGTTTGTCTCGTGTCTGTAGTGATTTGTGCAAACGTCGTAAAACGGCAGAAATTTTGTGCTGGTAAACGCATATTGGATGAAATTGGGCGATTCAGTGTCAAGAAAATATAGGATAAGAGTATTAAGCAAAAGATTGAATGACAAATAAAAATTTAATTTTCAACCAAGGCGAGCGCTTTTTTTTGTTGGTAAAGTGTGAAATGCGAAACAAAAACACAATTCCTAGGTAATAAAAAAAGCCTTTCTGCTTTACCTTACAAGCATATACAGAGAGCAAAACGATCGTAAAAAAACAGGGGAACTCTATGTTGGTGCGTTTCGAATGTTGCTTTCGCGCTCGGGGTGGAGATCGCCCCGATCGGAGAAGGTAGCTGTTGGTTGTAAAAGCCGGTTCCCTGAAGAAGCTCACCTTGGTGAAGATCTCCTCCTTGCCCGGTTACCAAAAGGTAGACGCAAGGCGCTTCCGTAAGTGTGTGTTTTGGATGTTCGTTTTGCCGCTGCCACCCAAATCCCTGTGCGTGTGTGTGTGTATGTGTGGTTGTGAGAGTTGCACTCAATCCAAACCCCAAAAAAGGTGTTGCGTGAACTTGCAAACGTAAAATCCGGGATAAAACATCATAATCAACCTTTTGCAGGGTGTTTGTTTGCTGATAACAACGTTCTGTATTAGCTTTTGCGCAGAAAAAAATGCGTCACTCTTTATCGGTATGCACACCGGTGGTGGGGCATAATGCTGATTTCGAACCGGAAACCGGATTCTTTGCTGTAGGTTTGAAAGGGGGTAACCGCGAGACAGTTCCAGTAGGAAAAACCGGTTTTTCTCGATGAAACTTGACTGCTAATTTCCCCAAGCAGTACGAGCGGAATGATCGCGAGCTTGTCGTATTGGAAGTTGATAAAGTATTAACTAGCAGAAAATCGGTTTGCCTGTCGCGATACATCTTAGAGTTTGCCTTAATTCGCCCCCGGTTGGTAGAGAAAGGAAAACACGCGAATCCATTGCTTAACGGTTTGCAGAAAGTGCATATTGGTGTATATGTGTTTTATTTGTTTGCAGTTTATTTCCAGTGTTTTGAGTGATTGTGGTTTTATCGGTCGAGTGTTGCTGCTGTGCAGGACGTTGTCTTAAATAGTCCTGATAGTGTTTTTGTGTGTGTGCATGCGTGCTGTGCTGTATTGTGATGATGATAATTCTTGTGTTTGGTAGTGAATGATTAAAACGAAGTAATAAAAGTTGCAGAAAGAGAAGAAAAGGATCCAGTTCAGCCGAAAACGGAGAAGAAGCTTTTAAAGGTGGAAAACTGCATCCGTGAGTCAAACTCGCCCGATTGTGAAAGCAATTTTTGCTTGTCATCGACCATCCACCGTCTGGAAGGGAGCCAATTTCCTATCCAGCCCAATCCGTTAGACTTCCCTGACCGGCAAACGAAACATTCGCGTCGAGACAGCAACTTCCAAGGGCATTATTAGCAACGGTGCGGCAAAGTGAAAAGGTAAGCAAGCTTGAACGTGTCCTGCAACTCACGAGGAGGTTAAGATGGGGACTCACTAAGCGAGAAAAAGCAGGAAAAAAAGGAGCAATTATCGCATTACAATTTTAATTAACTATCCCCCAGTAATGGTGGATAATGGTGGACGCGTCGGGTAGCTGTACGCTTGGGGATTGGTTAACTGTTTCTTTCCTTGTAGTTGGATCCTTTTGCTTCTATTTTTACAAACGCTTGGAAGGTGGTAAGGATGCACTTCCAGAGACGTAACACGTATAGTAGACAGGAAATTAGCTCATGTAATCGGTGCACACATAAACCGGCATGAAGGTTCCCCATCGTTCGTGTATGTTTTGAAGCTCTTTTACGGAAGCATATCCTTCGACCGAATGCAGCTACGAAGCGGCCATGATAATAGAAACGAATGAAACGAAACAAACAAAAACATATCCATCACAAAGTGGATACTTTTTTCAGATAAAACAAACCCTATAGGCAATAGCAGACTTATTTGAAAGCGGAATGAAAGCATGAAAACGCATCACGTAAACGTGGGGAAAATCCGATTCGGAGAGAATCAACAAGTGGTTCCCGAGCCTTGCCACTTTTCCTCCGTCACTATTTTCAGCCTAAGGGCACAACCCGTCTAGTAAAATGGGGTTGATAGAAAAAAAACTTTGGTTTTTCTTCCACGGATTTTGCATGCGATGTTGAAAGATTCGTTGAGCAAAAAAATAAAACTCTGTCCATTTTTCCTTTCGGTGAATCATTTTGAGGAAAAAATATTAAAAACCTAAGAAATACCAAAAATAATGAAAATAAATTTAATGTCAAAGTATGTTTGAAATATTTTATTTGATATATTTTTTGTTAGAAAATATTGTCAAGCTTTGAAAGACTGGAGAGTCTGTTTTTTTTCTCTTTGAAAAAAAATGACAGAATGTATCTTTTATTTAACTGTCATTTGCATACGTATAAATTACATTTGTTTGCTGAAAGCTTACAATGTGCAGTAGTAAAAAAAATGCCAAAAGGGACAGCTTATTAACTGACTACACTTTGTACATTACTTTCTGTTACCTTTGATATGTGAATGGTTTATACATTGTTTTTTTTTTCGCCAAAAATCCTCTCGTGACGTTTGTTATATTTTTGAAAATGTTTTCCTTCTTTCGTTGCTTTGCTTGCAAAATAAATTGTTTTATATATTTTTTTGCTTTCTTTTGATTTGTTTGTTCGCACATGCAGACATTATTGATTTCTCTTATTTTCTTTGGATCATATTCACGAGCGATGATGCCTTCCGGTGATGGTGGCGTTTGGCCCTTCGATTTGCGTTGGTCATCCAGGTTTTTTGTTGTTGTTGCTTTCATTCTCCCTGTTTCGCTCTTTGGCAATTTCTGAATGTGGCAAGACCTCCGTTTACCTCCATTTTTTCGTTGCTGCTTTACTGTTGTTCTGCTGTTGCTTTCCCGCTCCGTTTCGACCTGCATCGAACGGCAAATTATGCTCGAACGAACGACTTCCACCCAGAGCCAAGTGGCCACTCTACATGCAAAAGCGTCCGAAACGAAATTTTTGGTGGGCGCAACACGGTGATGGGTTTGTATTTTTGTGGATGTTTTTTTTTCGGGGGAAGGCGTCAGATCGTTGAACCTTGTGAGCTTGTGTTTACCGCGTACAGCGCACATACAAGCATAATTGCGGTCTGGTGTTTTATTATTGTTGCTACGCTTTGTTCGGTTTCGTGGCCTATCCGGTCGCCCAGTTCAATGCCGGTGCACGATAGTTTTGGGGCGGAAGTCGAGAAGACGCTCTTAGCTGCTGGTCGATAATTTAGCACCGAAATTGTGGTGGTGTAGGTTCTTCGCTTTTAAAACCTGTACACGATGACGAAAGCAGACGACAGAGGTTTGGATAAAAAACATTTTTTACCTTCCGGTCACCAGTGCTTAGGGCCGAAAGCGTTAATCAAATGCAGACGAGTGTATTGTACCTTGCTATATTGCATGCAGACATCACCAGCGAGAATAATTCTAGAGCAACTGGATATAAATGGCTTCCAAAAGATGTGTCTTACAAGATTACAAATACAGGTTCCGAAAGGTGTCAATAATCTTCCAATATGCATTGTAACGATCGTATCATGCCAAGGACAGGTTTTGAAGAAGGTTTCTTTGAACTAAACATAATTGTGCTGATAAGGTGACGAACTCGTGTACGATCAATGCTTTTTCTTCAAAAGTTCAAAGTACGGTCCAGAAGAAGCTACACAATCATTTATTTAATAATGGAGCATAAAATGCAGACGATAAAATGTCTCACTAAACTCAAATTGCTTACCACGAACGCTTGTCCTAGCAAAAGGTTCTGGCAATAGCAAAGTTCTGGGAATATGCTACGAACTAGAGCTACATACCAAACGCTTCGAACTGGAACTCGCTCAGCTGTCCAGCAATAGATCAAACTTTTCCATCTCATCGTCCCGGTCGTTTAGTTTCAAAAGTTTCGACATTTGACTTTTGCGACTGAAGAGTGCTTCGGCGATGTGATGCAGCCGCTACTAAAGCGACCGAGAAAGGTCAGTCTGTCAAACAGATAAGACAAGCGTACGTTGGACGTGAACTGCACTTTTGTCTAAAATCGACCCAAACCAATAGTACAAGGGAAGTTGAGCACCTTTTTTATCTCCTCCCTTTTTCCTAGGAGGAAGTAATTCTATCAGATTTGTTGTCATATTGAATATTGCATTTCTTTCCAACATGGCCGAGCGTTGTTCAAGCTCGTACTCCGCAGCTACTCTTCCGGCCGAAGTGTCGGAAGTTTTCAATCAACTTTGTGAACTTTATCCCATCCGTCCGGAGCGTGGCTACGACGTAGACCATTGGCACATCGCCCAAAATGGAAAAAAGGGAGCTTTAAATATTTAGCCATAGTCAGGCTCTTCTCGTTCGCAATGGCAGCAGGGTTGAAATTGTTGAAGCAAATGGCATGGTAGCAGGTTTGTGTGAATAAAAGTCGATTCGAAGGAAAAGTACACTCCAATTAAGACATCTTAAGTGAGCGCAATAAATGTTACCCGAGAATGAAGCCTTGAGACGTTTGTAGGAGCGCCATAAGTAACGTTCATGACTGGCAGACTGGAATCTTGAGCCAGCATAGTTCACGAACTTCAGAACAAGAAAGTTTAACAAAAAAAAAAGGAGAAAACTGAACGAACGCTACTTTTGCCGCCTGCCCGGTTCGAGTAGTGGCAGATCTGTTGTTGAATATTTCATTGTACCTCGCTGGGAAATGGATTTTTCACTTGCTCGTCGAATCGAAGTTCCAACGGTGCCGGGACTATTCCGGGAACAGTGCGCCGTGGAAAACGATCCCGAAAGCGGACGGTGTAAGGTGCACAGTAAAATGGACCCGCAATAGTGTGTATAGTGTCGTGAAAGGAAAGTGCCCATCCGTCGGTATACCATTCCTTTACCATCGAGCATCGTTTGCCGATTGTATTTTGTGCCTGAATCATCACCTTCCACGTGATGGACGCTGTTGTGCATTTTATGTCTCATGAAGAGTCGAAACACAACCCTGCCGGAAGTTGACTTTGTAGCGAAACGTTTTGTGTAACAAGGGAGGAAGTTTTCAAAAAATAAATCCACTTCTCGATGCTGGCAAATACTGGAGAGTGAGAGTTCGCAGAAAAGAATTGCAAAATTGCATTTTCTAAGGTCCCTTGGTGAGCGCGTCCCGTCCGTCATTTTTGCTGGGAGGCACGTGTCGTGAAGTACTTGAGTTGCTGTTCCTTTTTTTTTGTTGCCTAGTGGTCTATTTTGGCGTGTTCCCTAAGCTGCGGAAAGTTAATTTCCCCATCAAATTGAGAAGATTGCAAAGGGGATGCCCAAAGCACGATGAGAGCTGTAAAGTTTTAGCCTTCGTTAAGCTTACAGCATACGAATTTCGCTACTCGCCGTGGGGAGTTTCCGAGAATTTGCCTCATCGGTGATCATGATCGTTCGGTAATGAGGATGATGACGATTTCCAACGGGAAAGTAGAAATTTCCCAAAACACGCACACACACACACACAGTAACCACCCAAGAAGGGGTAGAACCGTGTTCAATGTACTTTTCACCGAGGGTGCGTTTAAGTTCTCCACCCGGGGTTAATTACTTCTGCAGTTTTGCTGAACTACGAAGTTGCTTGGCTCGCGTTTAATTTGGTGTGATGTTGCAAACGAGTCGCTCGTTGATGAGTATTTTTCTTACACCACGCGCGCTAAGAACGTTGGTTGAGGATTGTTAGCGTTGGTGTCGCAAACGCGACGACGGGAATTGAGATAATTTCTCTTGACGTGTCACCGTAACACAACATTTACCCTTTTTCGCGGTATGCTTAAGCAGGGTTGAAACAAACCAAACGATCGGCTATTTCGGTGTTGCGTTTATTCTTGTTTCAGATTTAACGATGGTTTTGAAACCATTCGAGCACCGGCGAACGAATCAAACCAAATGGGGCCATGTCTTGGTGTTTTGAGGTTGCAGAGCAGATTGGGGCACGATTCGCCAACTTGTGACGAACGGTCGTTCTGTTGGAAGTTTTTGAGGAGTTAAAAGATCGTGAGTTCTTTCTGTGTGTTCTTGTGTGCTCTTTTGCAGAATAATTAATGGCTAATGCTGCACAACGAAGTTGATAAGTATTTAGAAGTTAGAAAAAGGAGAATTTTACCATTTATGCAGTTGCTTAAAACATAGTTGATAGATACTTTCATGTTAAAATTTTAAAAGACAATACATCAATTTATCAGTTTGGTGTACTTTCAACGGAACTCTGACACGTACATTGATCACGACGCCGTAACTCAGTTCTTTCCATTGTAATCGTCATTCTTAAGTGTTTGTCCTAAGAATTTTGCTTAATTAAAACTGTCGTCATCGTCTGAAACGAATGAACCGTCTGCGAGCAAACTCATTTCCATTCATC
Organism: Anopheles funestus; assembly: GCF_943734845.2. Taxonomy (NCBI): domain Eukaryota; kingdom Metazoa; phylum Arthropoda; class Insecta; order Diptera; family Culicidae; genus Anopheles; species Anopheles funestus. The sequence goes on from NC_064598.1 coordinate 46,757,824, forward strand.
ACGATTGAAGGAAGAAAAAGCCAAGAACATTTCGTGGTGAAGAGGCATCCCTTTTGCTGTGCATGAATAGAGATTTGAAGTATTTGGAGCATCTTTGGGGGGTAATCGAACGATGCACTCGAGAGGATGCATTTGGTAGGAAATGTTTCGCAATCGTCTTGAGTTAGATTTTTCACCCTAATGAAGTTGACCTACCCCACCAATTATAATTGTTCCATGCTGCTCGGCATGTGAGGCCCCTGTTAAAACATGCAACTGATTGCTGGCTTTGCTCAGGGGCGTTCGTTTATGAGAGGATATGTTATTAAGTCGATCGGGAAAAAAAGAAACAGCTGGTAGAGCATATTTATTAAAACCGTTCGTACGTAATTAATCGATCGGTTGAGCAAAGTGCGTACCTAATCTCCGGTAGCCACTCCAGTTCCAGCTTGTCGAAGATTTTATTTGTTGCCGTCTGCTGAAACATCGATGGCACTGTCTCGCTTCATCTTCAACGGCCGCAGGCAAACAGAAGCATCCGGAGGAAAGCGTTTGCCTTTTCGTTCCGTTTGTTCAATCAATCATGACTACGAGCCCTGACAGCCGGTCATTGTTTGACAAGCGGATTCGTAGTTTCGAGTGTTAGTATACGGTCGGTTGTCAGTTAGTGGATTGATTTCAACAGCTTTCTAGTGTAAATGAGTGCAATTCTCCGTTTGGTGGTTTTATGAATTTAAGAAGGTTTTGTTTTTACTTCCTACGGGAGTTATCGGTAAGGTCATGAAATCCGGCCTGTCTGTGCTACCATCTGAAAGTTTTTCCGGACTTAGAAAACTGAATATGTTTTTTCACAGTCACGGTACACCATTTCCCTGACGGTGCAGGAAATGTATCGATTGTCTTTTTTTTTATTCGTGTACGTCTGTTCCCTAATGAAAGAAAAATATGGTCGGCCGGTCACATTCATCTCCATCAAGGCGTAGAGCGTGTCCATCGTAGCGGTCAGAGTTTTTCCGGGACTTTATCGTTTGTTACGGTTTTTATTTTTGGAATTTACTTTCATACAGTTTCAAGGGGACTTTTTACAATTTGACAATGACACTTTGAACGTTATCGTTTTTTAGCTTTTAGTTCTTGAAGCTAAATATTTATATTTATATTATATTTTATATTATAATTTATTATAATATTTATTTTTTATTTTTGACATACAAATTTCTATAAAAGTATTGTAGCTAAGATCTAAAATATGACATTTTTTGTGATTGCTGTAAAATCAAACTGTTCTTCATACATGTCCTAGAGTTCTAAATTAAAATGGTCGTTCTATACTGCACATTACAGAAGCTTGATAAAGCCCTGTCTAAGTACCGAATCAAAAAAAAACATACAGCCGTTGTTCATGTTACACACGGAACGAAGGTAGTGGCATTAGTGGCGTGGCGCGAAGGGACCGAATCCCACAGGACAATGATGACCTGCTGACAGGACGTGGAACAACAGTGTTTGTCATGTTCTCATCGCTTCATGGTTGTAATGTCTGGTGAGTCCCGACACGTGGTTAGCGTGGTTGACCCCACTGGTGGTTGTCGCCGTTGGGACGCTGTTGCTTGGACCACTTTCCATCGATCGCAGCAGAACTCTTCCGGTTGGCCTACAATGTTTAGGAGGTGGGGTAGTTTTGTCGTTGCTCCTAGTGCATTTCACCGAAAGGTTTGTACATGACGTTGTTTGATAGGATGCTTATGTGTTGTTAAAGGGATTCTCAATGCATGCAAAATCATTGTTCATGCGAAAGATTGATTTAGATGGAAAAATGGAAAGCATCAGGCTTCAACATATAAACAAACCATGCTTGTGAGTAACACAGAAAACAAACCCTAAAATCGTTAAAAAAACAGAAAATATTTATCTACTTTTGAAATGTAAACAACACCTACCCCTAAAACAATCGATCATAAATTATTGATATCTCAAAATACACGCTTTCACTTCGGTTAGAAATTTTTAACAGATTGCATACTAATGGCCCAATAATGCCATCCCAGCAATTCATTAACGGATGCCGGAACCTTATGCAACGTTTGTTTAAATTGAAACTCCACTTTCGTTACGGAGAAACAAAGCAACACACTCATATGACTCTCCGACCATCTTTTATTGGGAGTTGGAATGCGTTCGAAGATTAATCTTCGTATCGGTGGCATCGTTGTGTGTAGTGGACACTCCATTAGCGCCGATCATATCAACAACACTTCACATCGTGCTGGCTTCCTTGTCCTTCACCATTCAACCCGGGAATGATAGGGGAAAACGGAACGCTACAAAATATCAATCGTTTCCCCCTTTTAGATGGGACGTGTGAGATCGAAAGTTTCTTTCGCGAGATCGTTCGTTCCAGTAGAAGACACCCTACCAGTGTTTCTATGTAGTGGTGTGGCACGATCATTTTCGTTGCACTTTACCGTTGAAAGAGAAATTCGATGCAATTGAATTGAAACGTTTTTGGGAAGTATCTATACGGAGGGAAGAAAGTGATATCGAGCGTAAAAACAATACGATCGACAAGAGAAGCCAAACATGAAGTTTGCCCGGTTTGTTGTGAAACGCACTCGCTCGAATCGTCACAACATAGGGTTGGTTTTTTTTCTGTATTGGTTCGATCGACACCAATGTACCACCCCCAAAAACCTGGTGCGATCGCAAACCGGATGGAAGCAACGAGAGTTGCCACGGAATCAGTCGTGATCGCGAGACTCGCTCGTGATTGCTCTGGAAGTCATGGGAAACTGTACGAGCCACCCTGTCAATCAGTTTCATTCCCTTAACGTAACACTCCAGGTTACGCAGGGAATGCAGGGTGACAGTGTCGCGTACCATTTCCACGTTAAAGCTATGCTCAGCGAAGCGCAACATACAAGTGAAAGAACTAACACCTGAGCACGGGTCCGTTTGAAATGTGAAAGAAAACTAAATGGGGGAAAAAAGCGAAATGCAGTGGCGATCGGGTGAAAAAAAGAGAGGAATGTTTGCTCGTAACAGCCACCATTGGGGTATGAAACTTAAACTCGAGAACTCATTCATTTTGAAGTTCTTTTTACTCTTAGGGACACGTGTTCTTTCACATCAAAACTCGATTGTGTCGGTAGGTAGTTTGTTTCGTTCTTGACGAAGAGTGCGTTTATAGTGGTTTGTTCACGTGGCCACTCTACGTTCATTACTCTCTTTTGCCGGCACGGAACGGCTCGGTGATGATGTTGTTCTCCCTAAACCCCGCTATGATATATTGGCAATTTATCTTCACTTTTATGCGTTCCGTACCGGTTCATAAACTTCGCGCACCGGTAAAGGGAGACACGGGTGTACGGCAAAATCGGGGAACAAAAAACCCAACTGGTGCCAAATTCGTGGGTGAGGTAGATTTTCTTTACAACCATTGAAACAATCCCCGCATACCAGTTAGGATGAAAATGTACGCTTTTAAGGAGCTGCCAATTTTTTGGGCATGAAATATGGCCGATTAGAAGCCGTGTCGAACAGGGTGCGCGCTCATTCATATTGGAGCGCTTGTTCGACCGTACTGCCCAGGTCTGTTTTTAACCAAGCGTATGCATGTGCGTCTTTATTAGCAACAGCTGCCGCCCTTGCTGTATTGTGACCGCACAATGAATCAACACGACAAGCGTAGGAAAGTTCCCTTACCGGATGTACTGAAAACCCGTTGGTGGCTGGTGTAGGTGTGAGATGCTGACAAGCATTTATGTGTTGGAACATGCGTGACGGGATAAAAATGTATTCCCTGCTGATCAATTAAGCGTGTGACATTAGTGACAAATCGGACGCATGACGCTTAGCTTTCAACAGCTGCGATACATTAATAATTTTCATAAATGAATCAAAAAATACAACCCCCCAAAAACCACCAACATTGAGTCTGTATTTGTTTCGAACTTGGGTTTGTGTCGATGAAATGTTGTCTGACGAAGATGTCGGCACGAACACACTCCCAAGCGTCGAGCATTTGCCGCTTTCGCACCGATCTGGTGAGCAAATTTGGAGGCAATTTGAGCTCATCTTGCTGTGAGTCTTAGTAATTACCACCTTCAAGGTCCTCGCACACAAGGTGGAAAAGGCCAAAAGGCCCCGCTTCCCCTAAGACAACATTGAACCACATTTCACTTTTGGCGTTTGGGGTTTGGAGAGGGAATAAGCATGAAATGAGCTTTGTCGGATGCTGCCGCTGTATTGTGCAACGAATGTAACCGATCGAACACTGATGTGCAGTCAAACACGGCGGGTTATAATTACGATTTGTCGGTTTCAACCACTTTTACTTGCAGAAGGTGATATTCTGCGCTCTCTTTAGCTGAACCACTGCTCATCGCTGACTCACCTCCTGGGAAACGGAATTGTTAAACGATCCCAGCAGGTTATGTAGGTACGTGGTGGCAATTGTCTGCGCCGGTAAAACGAAGATCTCCGGGATTGGTGTGGTTTGTTGGGTGAACGAAAAATAGCTACATCATGCAGAGTTCGAGAGGTCTTTAGGAAGGAAAATACAGCAAGTGATCTTCGTATTTTTTTTCCAACGGTATAGTTTTAAGCAGACTAGTTACTCTGGAATAGGTTACTCTGGATAGAAGCACGTCTGACCTTTTCAGAGGCGGTACCGGGTCGGCGAGCTCATCCAGGCTCAGAAAGACTACACGCAGACCAGACGCAATGTCCTGTTATTAAGTACCGTAAATGGTTACTAATAAAGACCTAACGTGTAGTCCAATTAGGCACACGTATGCAACGTTTTGACAGTTATTGAAGATGCATCCAGCACTGACCGGGTGTTCCGAACAAAACAAAGCTTCCCCAGGAAAGCACCTCAAAATTAGCCACCATTATCTGTGTGCGCTGACGTTGCATCTTTTCAATGCCAGTTGCGTGGCGTTCGCAAATGTCCGCTTTCCTTCATTATTTTATTATGTTTGCCGTTTGCTTATTGTGCTACACATGCTGGTAGCATGATTTGGTCGATTAATAGCTCGTATTTTTGTGGTGTCTTTTTGTTTCGCGGAAGTTTCCCCCTTCCTCCCGATTGCCAGCTCACGGTGACTTGCCGCACAGCAGTTATCGTGGTGTAGCGTGAAGAGCTGTCAGTTGGCAGACACTGGCGCTTTGCTGACTGGGACATTCCCGAGGGCCGTCGGAACGAATTATTTATTTTGATGCTAATGACCGTACGGGTAATGTTTATTGTTGATCGACGAAAACTAATTGCACTGGAGACGGGGGTTTTCGGCTTGCGCACGCTTGCGACGATGCATGAATGAAGGTTTCCGCTGCCACTGTGTTTGTCTAAGGAACGCATCTTTTTTTTTTGGGTGTATGAAATTGCCGTCATTGAACTCGAGGAGGCAACATAAAAGTACAACCAAGACAAACACGATGAACGTACACGCTGAAGGTAAACCGATTCTTTCCACGGCATTTTGAGTTAAACCAATTTTTCTCGTTGGAGGTTATGTGCACGCCGTGTATACCAAAAAAGGCTGTTGCACGAGACTGACTTTTTTTTGGGTTTGACGGAGAAAGGGGTAGATGCTTTCTATTTGAAAGTAGTTTTCAGGAGCGTGCGTGGTTGTCAGGTTGGGTTGTCAGAATAGTGGTCAAAGGCTTGGTTCAAGCCTTTCACGGTTTACACCTTGTTGAGATGTACTCTGGGCGACTAACGAAGACGCTCTGCACGTTAACAACAGGTCCATCAAAGGCTAGCCGATTGAGCCTATTATGAAAGGTATTGCAATCGGTGTTACATGATGCTTTACAGGGGAGGGTGTTGTTGATTGAAATCTGAGAAGACAATGGCCCCGAAAATCTAAAAAAAAAACACAAAAATCCCTCTCCAGTTCCCTTGTGCTGTCAACAATGCACCATTTCACGATACTGTAAGCTGATATTCACAGGCTTTCCTGGTTAAGCAACTGGTCATTGATGAGTTTTTTTGTTGTTTTGGAACAAAGTTTTCTGCTACTCTAAACCGATCGCTTGATTTATTAGCAAAATTTGTGCCAATTATCGTACGCCAAGTTTGGGGCGTACGCTAAGGTGGCAAAAACTTGTATGTGGAGAATGTCCCAGTATTCGTTCAGTTATAGGAAAGGAGTTGTGCGCGTAGTTGGACAACCCGAAAAAACCTGTCCCAGCGAAAGGAACGTCGTGTGACGTAGAGTCAAATCTATAGAAATGAAATGCAACTCCTTGGTGTTTGGTGGACGAGTGAGCGAGATGTGATAAATATAGCAAGAACTTGCCAAGTCAGACACGAGGCGAAACGTAACTACGGCACATGGTGTTGGATATACCGGCCTGGCACGATATAAGCTTACTGGACGACGACGACGACGTGGACGACGACTGTCTGTCAAAAAATCCATTTTAGAAAGGAAATTACTCTCGTTACCAGAAAACTAGATCTTTGCTCAAAACGCGCACTGTTTGGGATTGATCCCGCGCGTCCGTCCACCGTTCAAAATCATTTTAGATCACTTCTCTTTCCCTTTCGGTAGATTCGTGGTATGGTTTCTCGGTGCGTTGGAATTTGTACTGACTTTTTCGCAGACACTGCAAAGACAGCTGGAGACGGGACCCGTACGAGAAACGGTGTTTTGAGTTCCGATCTCGTAGAAGTGTTGAAGAGCTGTTGAATGGACCAACGTCACAGAAGAAGCGAACAAGTAGAAAGAGCCGATCTGTTAAGGAGGAACGGTATTAATGAAATAAAGTAAAAAAGCTCACCATCTCACTGCACCGGAACGTGCCCAGTGCCTGTGCTCTGTAAATTTTCGAGGTTAATAGCGTGTAAAACAAATTAACTCTTTCTGGCTTCGCCCGGTTGATTGCGAGCAGCACGAGAAATGTCCGTGACGGGAGGGGGCCGCTGACTGGGGTCGATGATCAAATTCGCTTCCCATTCGAGCCCAACGCGAAGGCGTTTCGATTTCCGTCCGCAGCTTAGGTGGAAAAAGTGTAATAATGCCCCATTAACGCACCGTGCGGCCTCGGTTCATTAATCATTGATTTTTCTCCCCCTTCAAGGCGGCTCCTACTCTGCCGTATTCGTTATCCTATTTCGTCACCTCTCGACGCGGCGAAGGGTTATGTATTCCCGGTGAACCTGAAGGACGTTGTCAAGGTAGCGGTGAATGCTCAAGCTTAGGTCACCAACAACGGAACAACCGTGCGGAAGACAAAATTCGAACAATCTATACCATGACCTTGATACGCACATGTGGTGTAAGCGACCGTTACAACTGATCCAATATGGTGACGGCTTTGAATGAGCATTAGTAAGCACAGCGAGACGTCAAGTTTGACAGCATGGAGGTGCGCAAATGTTTACTTAGGTCTCGTTGAAGCAATTGATTGTCGACTGACATAATGAACGATTTGAATCAACCCGCTGTACCGAAAGCCAACACAGCCAGGTGCGATTATTATCGACCATCAAAAACAGTATCTTTATGAGTCATGAAATGCCGCTTGAAAGTGCTGAAAGAGGGCAAACAAATAAGCGAGATCGTATTTGCTAGCCACATTAGGCCTGGTTTACTGCCCCTGCACGTTGCCCTCAATTTCGATTTTAGCTCACTTTAGGCTTTTATTGCTATACACACACACACATTCGATCCTATGCCTTTAAGATATCACTTTGCCATTGAAATGTGAAGGAAACTGTTCGCAAATGCATCATTTGCCGTTTCGCTAAACTTTGCCCCGGTTTTTTACCCAACCGAAATGACAACGATTGTGTGCCATTTTAAGCATGTTTTGAAGGCAACGGTTATGACGAGTTTCTACTAAAGCACAGAGCTACGTTTCCTATTTTTCAAGACTTTTACACCTCATTGACTCGCTTCCGCACGATGAAGAATTTTTTTTTTACGCAGGTCTTCCCTGGTGGAGAATGGTTTTTTCCCAGGTCTCGAGGGTGGGCTATGAGAAGCAACTGAGAATTGTTCTGATGGTGGATCCGGAGTTCCGGTGACGAGTTCACTAGCGGCATAGTCATTGCCAGTGCGTCAGCTAGCAGCGCTGTAGGCATCTTTCCAAAAAAAAACACACAAAGGAAGGAAATTGCGCGTTGAATGCTATTTTAACATCAGCTTTTTCCACGGTTCCGTGAACAAGCTAGCGCGAAGATCTTACTATCTACCGGCTGGCTGAGACTCGATTCCGACCTACTAACGGCTTTGAGTATGGGCTCGCCGGCAACAATTCTAACGGACGATGTGGTAAGCTACAGGGTAGAATTTACGAGTGAATGAGAGCATGAGAATTTCGTCTTTTTGACAGAGTTGTATCTATCAAGAAGTAGTGCGAGTAACACGCAGATGTTGCCTGAACCGGAAAAAGCGAACTTCTACATGCCCTTGCAGAAGGCACATGGTGCGTAGAGTTAGAAGCTGCTAGATTTTTCCTGAAGATTGGTTCTAAATTTTATCTTCGTTTGTATTGGAAGTTTTTCAAACTACGGAAATGGTTTATTTAGTAGTATTACCGGTGCCCCGATTTTTCTTCCGCGATCACTATCCATCCCGAAGACATCTGTGAGGAAGTTAGATAAAATCAACGGCGAAGGCTTTTGTCTGTTCCGTTTGCTGCTGTGTGAGAGAGGGATATAACCTCAAACTGTAAAAAAATGGTTGGCAGCGCTAGATCGCCCTGATCACTGTTAAGGTTTTGCTTACTGCTACTGATGCCACATATCTGCTGCCGAAGATGGGCGAGCTGAAAGCGAAATCCGCTAATCTGTTGAATAATTTAAAACATTCTAAGATGTTACTCGACCGTACGATAAGACGTTGCGGATGATGTACTCTCGTGTTGCTCTTCCGTGGCCTTCGCGGATCGACCATGTCTGGCATTTTCCATTGCGCAGGTACATACACAAGAGTGTAGCGTGTAACAAGTGATGTTCCCATTCCCTGGTGCCCGCTGCTACTTCTTTCTTTCCCACTGTACTAATCTCTGTGTAGTAACGGTTGCGTCTTCGATGCAATACCACCCTATGTCTTTTCGTCCGAGGGAATTTTGTGCGTGGCCAGCGCTTGCATGGTCTTGTGAAGCAAGTTTGTAACATAATTTCACCTAATCTCTGTCTATTATCACCATCGTTGGGGAAATTTCTGACTTCATTTGGTGTTGCAGTACATGGTGGCACTGTGGTTGAAGCCCTGACTGCAGGGTAAAGGTAATGATGATCCAAGCAAATCGAACTTACGGGTCACACGGGACCTGCACACGCACACATTTACAGCCAAGTTGTTCCCGGTCCCGGACATGCCGACTCACATCGCCCAACGTGTTGGCTAATTCCCGTTGTTGACTAACGGGAATACCGGGAGTTGGAGTTTCACATCCGAAACTGTGGGAGATGCTTTTCATTTGCACTTGTAAGAGCAACCACACACCGAGCATTACATGAGAACTCTCCCAGCGTACTGTAGGTGGAATGGTGGCAGCACAACAACATCGGACTAGATGGACATTTGACACGGTACGTGGGAGCAGTGCATCCGAATGGAAGACGTGCCCGGCATGCTGGAACACCGGGGTGCAAACGGTGGAAGAACAAACATTAACCCACCAACGCTGGTACGGCGATGATAATGTAATGCGATTAAATGTGCGATCGTTTAAGCGGAAAGCTTAGCCAGCTCATTCACAGGTGTGTCTGCACCGTCCATCACACCTCCAACGACCGTGTACGCGGTGGATGAATATCGTTTGCTCGACATCTCTCACAATCGATTGGTCGAATCCATGGACGAGTTGCGTCCATTCGGTGACAGCTGAAAGTCATCGGCTAGCATAGTCGGGCCGCGGGGCTTTAAGGCCGCACCTTAGCGCCGTGGTTGAAATCGATGTTTTGAGAAATTCCACCACGAACCATCTCGTGGTTTACGTGGCAGGGATCGCCATGGAATGTGTTACGAGCGTAAATAGTGGGATCGTTTGGTGGACTTGTCATGTATCAGACGTTTGGTTTCTGGGTGCAGTTTAACGCATATTTCGCACATTGTTTTACGGACACTCTATAGTCTATTTGACGCGTATAATGTTAGGTATTGGAAAGGCAGACGTCCAAACCCTTCTAGTATATTATGCATTGAAATCAATTACATATGGTTAGTTTTGATTATTAATTGCATTAGAGGAAAAACAGACGCGACTCACAATAAGTTAAATTGAATATTTAAGAATTCTTAAAAAATTTAATCAAATATTTGTCATAAGAAACTTTCACATCTTTTCCTGTGTTAAAAGTTCAAATAATTAGGTTTATATTTTTCTTCATTTTTTATTTTTACAAAACAAATCGATTATTCCACGAACGCTAAAAAGGATATCACGAACGCACATGAGTAATGGAGTGAATTTCTCCACCAACAAAGTGTGGTGGTAAACATTGTCTACACTCTTGTTTCGATTGATACGCATCGCTGTAACGGACGGTTGCCAATGTAAATAGTACGCTGAATTGAGCCAGGTCATGCGATGGTGCCCGTAGTATGCCAAGCTCGTACGTAACCGACACTTGATCTCAACCACGCGGGCAATTGCGCCAAGTGTTGTTGGTTTTTTGTTTTATACAACTCAAAGAGTACCATGACAGTCATTCGTATATTCAAAATATTCAATGTTTGTGAAGAGTGGCCACTTTTGCTGCGGGAGGATAAACCATTTCCAAATTCAACACGGACAAGCATTTTCGCGACACCCAAAACATGGTACGTATGCTCATGGTGGCATACTGCCAGACGAGCCTGGGTCTGATCAGGGTGGTGTTGCTTTTGTGTACACGGTGGAGAATAAAGCGAATGATTTCCGTAGCGATGTTCCGTACATTTGCAACAAGTGGCAGAATTGCGTTTAGTCCATTATTTCGAACCAATGTACTCGTCGAGGCACAAATGTAAATTGGAAAATGATTTTTTATTGAAATTTTGTTTGATGAATGCTGAATCAAACACAATACTAAATACAAAATACTGAAGGAACATTTTTTAGAGTTTTTAACAGAAAACTAATATTTATGTAAAAAAATCTTACACACATTTGTCTTCATGTAATGCAACATACTCCAGCACACCTAAATTATAACCTCCTCTAAAGATGTTATTTGATCACTTCTTAAGCTCATCGGTTAACCAAACCCCCCTCGGTGCCTTCGACAATCAAAGTCAGCACGTGGTAGTCACGCAAAGAGTGGTTTCTTTTTTGCGTTCTTGTGTGTCTCTCCTACCATTACGAGCATAAAATGTGGTACCCTCACCAAAAGCATAATGTGTTAAGACGACGACAGCGAGGTTGTCGGCGAATGGCCGTGTCTGTGTGTATGTTTAGGTTGTTTTTTTATTCCCCAGCAATGTAATCGGTTTCATCCGCGGCGGTTGTTTGTTTTCATGTCTGTTTGTCTCTGGTTGTTCCTGTTGCGTTTGGAGCTACGTGGGGCTACATTCAAGCCGTGGAAAGAATGGTTTGCATTTGCAAGCAATTGAGTGTTGGCAGCAACCGTTGTTTGGTGGCGTATCGTTAGTAAACTGTTTCGATGATTGGAGAATAAATGTGCATCAGTATGGTAGTCGGGTTGATGGAACATAATGCTGCAGCTTTGTTGCGAAACTGTATGTGTGTTAGTCAAATATTATGCTTCTTGCAGTTTACTATAAAGTTATATAAAGTGCATTTGTTATTTTAAGTGGATTAGGAAGAATTAAAAAAAAACATTTTCAGTGTTATTTTATGATTAATGAAATACAATATATTCTGTTTGTTTATTTCGCATATTTATTTAGTTCTTTATTGTTGTGTTTTGTCATGTGTCTTTTTCCTTATATTCTAAAAAATCAGAAAACATTCTTTAATTATTTTAAAGAGCAATGAAAACAACTGTTTATCTTGTTGATATGACGTTTAACATAAATAACATATGACAATAACATATGACATGTAATTTGCATTTAACAGTGTTTTGTAACATTATTAAAGTTATCCTAAAAATGTTGTATAGTGAATATATCACGTTACTACAACATTCAGCTGGTTCCAATGGGAAGCTACCATAACATAAATATGACACAAAATGAATGGTTGAAACGACTCACGACACGACAAAACACGGTACAAAAAGAAGTCTCCACTGTCAACAGTCGTAGTTTAAAGCCCTGAAAGGAAGATCTAACACATCGATGCCACTTGGCGATGGCGGTTTGATTATTGAACCACGGCTATGGGTGCCGTTTGTGGTAGGGTGGCGACTGCAACCCTTTGCGACGGGAGTTGACATAACGCTGCAGCGTAACGTATCCCGGTGGGTGTCAAGTGCTGTTTTGAAAGCATTTTTGTGTAACCAAATCAAACGGATCGCTCACCAACACGTTTATCGCGACGATATGTTGCGACGTTTGGCTGGCGCACCACTCATCGCTTGGGTCTGTGTTTTTCAGCTGCTTCTCTCGCCTTGTGTCGTGTGTCAATCGTCGATCTGTGCGATGGGCTTCTTCGCTGAAAGGTTTGGGCGCAGCATGGAACTAATGTTGAAAATGGGTGGCCACTTTACAATCGGTAGCTATTGGGTGTATGTGGTGATGGTGGAAATGGTGGATCAGAAACACACTTAAGTGTGCTCGGGGGGAGGGTCGCAGCTGACGAGGCGGTTTGCGATGCGTTGGCCCTGATGGAAAGAATGCAAAAAGGCCCCTCCTCAATTGGTAGCGGCATTATGGTTTTGATTGTTTATGGGGCAGATGGATGGTTTTGGGGAGAGCTTAATGTTTTAAATTTCATTTCGATATATGCGATTTGGATGTGATTAGGCTTTTTTTCTGTTATGGGTGGAGAATTGATTGAAGGAATTTGTCATTAAAAAAAATCATTCGTACCGAAGGCCGAACCGTTGGAAGAATTCTGTCGATGCACTTGGAAACTGTTTTCACTTTTTTCTATGCTTTTTTATAGATCATTAGAGGAGGAGGAGGAAGAAAATATAAGTTGCCCAGTGTTTCATTCATTCATTCATCATTTTAAAGAAGTAATCGTCATTTTTTTTATTTTGAGTTTTTATTTTTATATTTCTCTTAGTTAGTCACTTAGAAAGTAATTAGAAAAATAAATAAGGCGAAAAAGTCTTTTTATAACTCCAAAAAAAATCTAATGTACAATATAAAAAAATGCAAAAGGAGTAATAAATCAGACGAGAGTAATGCGAACCGTTTCGTTGACTCATGTGTAACGAACGAATAAATTTACTAGTAAGCAAATGCGGCACAATAAATTCTACATTAAAGTTTTAATAATTATTGTGGGTGACATTTATTGCATGTCTTTACTGTTCACATTTAATTCGCTTTAATGGTGTGTGTTTATTTCAAACGCTAATCATTTCATTTCACACCTTTCCACATTAAACGGGCTCACATGAGCTGGGCCCCAAGGCTTTTCTGAAAGCAGGAAATACGCTCGGCGACAAAGTACCACGTCAAAAGGCACGTGAATCCATTCGATCGGCCGTACTGCTGCATTCGAGAGTTGCAGGTTTGCCTCTCGTTTTTTTTTGTTTAATTTTAAGTGGGTTGCAACTGGTCCTACGCCATCGAACAGTCGATTGCACCTGAGCGAAATGCCGCGTGCGGAGTGACTTTACCACCCTCAAAAAAAAAAACCCACCAGAAGTCACAACGTACGGAACCGGTTTAACCCGGTGTCCGAGAAGCTTTAGTGTTTGTGCCTTTTGGTTGTTTTCTAATAGATTGTGTTGTTTTGCCTTTTCCACAGCAACTCACATAGCCACATAAGTCATAATGGCAACGGGCGTGCTACATGTGTGTTTGCTCTTTTCGATTTGGTTTGGTTTTGGTAAAACAAATACATTCACCATTCGGGCTACCTTCCATTTATCGCTCGGCAGCATAACCATCTTCGTCTTCCAATGCCGGCTGGTACAGGGAAATTGTGGCATTTCAGCCAGATTTTTCCTTCTCTCATCTTTAAGCAATGTGGGATACGTGTGGTGGAGCCAGTTCGAGATTGGATGGTGTTTGTGTGTTTTGAAAACCTAAAGCCGGTTACTTTCGCTGGTTTTGTCGTGTTGACTGCACGCGAATGCAGCCCGTTTGTACTGAGGGTACGAAGGAAGGATATTTACATCCTATTATTTCATACCGGGATAAAACAGGACTTTTACAAACAATCTGCATGTGTTTGTGTTCGTTCCACGTAGGTAGGGCAATAATTTAATTTTTCAATGTATTTCGAAAAGTATCAGTATCCGACTTAAAAAGTCCCTACGCGCAATTCCTCCCGAAAAGGGATTGTCGCTGACGGAAATTATGTCCTTTTTAGGAACCGCTGTCCGCGCTCAAAAAAGGTCCCTAGCTTAGGAGAATAGTAGCAGGAGAGCGGACTTAGCCGCTCTCAACGTAAAGATAAGCTAGGAGACTAAGCTTACCTCTCTCGCATCGCTTCACCGTGAAGCGATGAGTGAGAGGGAAGTTAAGCGTCTCTGTCTGTCTCGCTTGCTCCTGCAGGCGCAGACAGATAATGCAAGGACAATGCGGGGATCGGCGCGAAAAATCCTCCCCAAAATTATTAAATTTATTAGGCAAATAGGGAAATAATTGAGGAAATAGCTACAGGAAATTAGAGGAAATTACAGGAATTACAGGAAATTAGGAAATTGTTACAGGAATTAATAATATAAATAAGAAGTAGGGCGAAAGGATAAAGGGTGAATAAAGGGTTGAGAAACGCGAGGAAAACACGGTTATGCGTCGCCGTCAAGGAAATGTATCGATTATGTATCGCTAAGGCAGCATGTACGATAAAAGGGGGCTACGGGGAGGTAGCCCTAAATAAATAAGCTTTCTCACAACCGGAACAAAAAGCCTTTTTATTTCGGTTGGCCGCGGATAAATTAGTTTAGTTTCTACCTTCTCTCACCCTCGGTCGGAGTTTGATACTCCGGTCCGAGAGCTCAACACGGGTTTATCGCCCTGCTGTGCTGGGAACATTGGTGGCTCCAGAGAGGAAGGTAGTACTTGCTAACGTTCCAAGGCACGAGAAAGTTTCCCGCCACGAGGTAACCGGAGGACCCCATTCCCGGTCGAAGGAAGGAAGACGCCAAGCGCCGAAGAGAACCGGAGGACTCCATTCCCGGTTGGACGGAGGACGAGAGAGGGCCACCCGCCTCTAGCAGACCGGAGGACCGCATTCCCGGCTGAAGGAAGGACGAGAGTAGGCCACCCGCCTCGAGCAGACCGGAGGACGTTCATTCCCGGTCGAAGGAAGGAAGGAAGACGCTAAGTGGTGAAGAGAACCGGAGGACCCCATTCCCGGTTGGAAGGAGGACGAGAGAGGGCCACCCGCCTCTAGCAGACCGGAGGACCGCATTCCCGGCTGAAGGAAGGACGAGAGTAGGCCACCCGCCTCGAGCAGACCGGAGGACGTTCATTCCCGGTCGAAGGAAGGAAGGAGAGGGGCAACCGCCCTGTGGAAACCGGAGGACGTTATTCCCGGTCAGCGAAGGGAAGGAGAGGGGCCACCGCCCTGTGAAGACCGGAGGACGCTCATTCCCGGTCGGAAGGTATAGTGATAGTGAAGTGCAACGGTTCCAGCGGCAGCAGCAACAGTGGTGCCTAAAACGGCTTAAAAAAAAAAAAAAAAAATAGTGCGACGGTTCCAGCGGCAGCAGCAACAGTGGTGCCTAAAACGGCTTAAGAAAAAAAAAAAAAATAGTGCGACGGTTCCAGCGGCAGCAGCAACAGTGGTGCCTAAAACGGCTTAAAAAAAAAAAAAAAAAAAATAGTGCGACGGTTCCAGCGGCAGCAGTAACAGTGGTTAAGCTTAAACCGGCTTAAAAGAGTGCATCAGCAGCGACGGCAGCAGCAGCAGCAGCAACCGGAGCGGTAGCAGCGGCAGCAGCAACAACAGCAGCGGTGGCAGCAGCAGCAGCAACCGGAGCGGTAGCAGCGGCAGCAGCAGCATCAGCAGCCGAAGCAGTAGCAGCAACTGCAGTAGTAGCAGCACAACAAGAAGCGACGAACCCGCAAACAAACCGTGAGTAAAATGGCAAACACTAAAGAGAAAATTACCAAATTTGAGGAGGAAGTAGGGAGTGATGTGTGCGAAATGAGAAAAGAAATAGAGAGGTTGAAAAGGGAATATAAGGACTTATCCGAAAAACATGAAGAAACGAAACGCGAATCGCAAGAAAAACAGACCAAATTAGTCACACAATTAGCGGAAAAAGAGGCAGAAACTAAGAAATTGCGCAAGGAAAAGGGACAGAAACGTGAATTGCAAGATGGAAGTGCTACAGTCGCAAGCGCATCGACAAGCAACTCAAGCCCTGCTTCCGAATTGCTCATAAAGGGATTGGTCGATGCTTTAAACGAGCGGTCTAAAAGAGATTCCTTAATGGAGCTTCCTGAATTTAATGGTGATTTTAAGAAATGGAACCATTTCAAATCAGTGTTTTATAAAACAAGTGAAGAGGCTAAATTTTCAGATTTGGAAAATCTAAATCGTCTGCAAAAGGCTCTGAAGGGAGATGCCCTGGAATGCGTGAGTGGTTTGATGCTCGATGCGCAAAACATCGAAGGAATTTTACAGCGATTAGAGAAGGAATTTGGTACGCCTGATTTGATATACAGTGCGTTATTAAAAGAATTGCTAGCAGTAGAGAACCCAACGATGCAGAAGCCAAAAAGTTTTATAACGTTTATGCATGCGTTAAACAACCTGGTCATAAACATGAACACTATAGGAGAGCCAGAATATTTAAACGACCAACGTCTTTTAAAGGACTTGGAGAATAAGATTCCCACTAATTTAAAACACAAGTGGTACAATCATATCTTGGCAGACAACGAGAATTATGGTAGAAGCAAGCTTAGGACTCTCGAGGATTTTGCTAAGTGGCTTAAGCCCACCGAAAATTTAGCTATTATGCTAACAGCGGATGTTGCTAATGATGTTGTGAATTCACAATCGCATCAGCACAACCAACAGTTAGGTCATAGGAATTTTCGTGCTCAACCACGACAACAGTTCCAAGCGAATATCCAATCGCAACCAAGGCGTAGAATGGGTTGCTTGATTTGTGGCCAAAATCATAGGACGACAGAATGTTTTCAATTTCAAAACATGTCGGTCGAACGAAGATGGGAAACGGTTAGGCGGTTGCGCATTTGCACAAACTGTTGCAACCAGTCGAATCACGACGCCCAAAATTGTTTTCTGCCACCACAATGTCGGCAATACGGATGTAGAGCGAGACATCATACCCTATTACATAGAGCAACTCCTACTGGCTTAAGACAGGTTGAGAATGTTAATACTCACCACGGTTCTGATTTGCCTGAGTTATATTTTCAAATCATCCCAGTAACGCTTCGTCATAAGAATAGGGAGGTCGATACATTCGCGTTCATGGATACGGGTTCATCTGCGAGCTTAATACATCGTGAGCTCAAAGAAGAGTTGCAGGTAAATGGATCTCCACGACCATTTTCGCTAGCTTGGACTAACGGATCAATACAAGATGAGCCGGAAAGTGAAACCATCTCGATCCTAGTTAAGGATCAGGATGGGAAATTTATAAACCTTAATGGATTAAGGACAGTAGAATCCATGGTGCTGCCAAAACAAACGGTTGACGGAAAGGAATTAAGAAGAAAATATCGCCATTTGAGAGGCATCAATTTACAAAGCTATCGTGATGGAGCTCCGAAGCTAATTATCGGATTGCCACATGCGCATCTAATGTGCGCATTGCAAACCAGAACTGGCCGAGCAGGCGAACCGATAGCAATTCGAACCCACTTGGGATGGGTATTGTTAGGATCAAATGATCTTAATAGCAAGCAAGCAAAACTCTTTTCTCTAATCGAAGCAAAAAATGCTAACAAGGATATAGCGAACATGATGAGAAATTACTTCTCAACGGAAGATTTTGGTGTCAAATTGGGTTGTAAGATACCGCAGCCCAAGGACGAAGAAAGGGCGAAACAAATAATGGAGAAAACGTTGAAGAAAACTGAAACCGGTTACGAGATAGGGCTCCTGTGGAAAACGGAAGACGTCAGTCTACCCGAAAGCTATGGCCAAGCTTTAAGGCGACTCCAAAGCCTAGAAAGAAAATTGGCACGAGATGAAATGCTAAAAAAATGGTACCATGAGGAGATAGACGCATACTGCAAAAAGGGTTACGCGCGTCCAATAGGTCAGAGTGAGGTAAATAGCGATGAGTTTAATTCCAAGATCAATTATATACCACACTTTGCTGTAGTAAACTACAACAAACCCGTGCCTAAACCGAGGTTGGTTTTCGATGCAGCCGCAAAAAATAATGGAATATCTTTAAACTCGCAATTATTGTCAGGGCCAGATGCAGTCGCATCTCTATTCGGCATTCTAATACGATTCAGAGAGGGACGCATTGGTATATCAGGTGACATCAAGGAGATGTTTCACCAAGTGAAAATCCGGCAAGATGATCGCTGCGCGCAACGTTTTTTGTACAGACGCGAGCCGTTCATGAAACCGGAAATTTATGAAATGCGGGTTATGACCTTTGGAGCGACCTGTTCCCCAGCATGCGCCCAATACGTGAAAAATGAAAATGCATCGCTCTTTCAAAATCAGTACCCTTCAGCGGTAGTCGCAATCATTCACAATCACTACGTGGATGACTATTTAGACAGTTTCGATAATGAGGATACCGCGGTAAACAGAACCCGACAGGTAATTGAAATCCACGATAAAGCTAATTTTTTCATTAGAAACTTCATATCGAATTCAAATGAAGTGTTGAAAAGTCTGCCACCGGGAAGAGTGAGCGAGAACACATTGATCAAAATAGTCGAGAAAGATGCAAATTTCGACAAAATACTTGGCCAATGGTGGGATAGGGAAGAAGATGCATTAAAATACGTGCCGAAAGGATTATATGAATTAGGAGGAGAAGTTACAAAAAGGATGTTGCTTTCTAACATAATGAAAATTTATGATCCCCTAGGACTTATTGCGAATTACATAATAGAGTCGAAGATTTTGATGCAGGATATTTGGAAGCAAGGGCTCGATTGGGATGCCAAACTACCCAGAAATTTAGCAGACCGATGGCAGGAGTGGGTAGAAAGGATGAAGGGTATAGAGAACATAAAAATTCCGCGTTGCTATTCAGTAGCGGAAGATGTTGCAAAAAGAGAATTGCACGTTTTCGTAGACGCATCAGAAAAGGCGTTCGCGACGGTTGTCTACATGCGCACTATTCATCAACAAGGAATCGATATCTGCATTGTTGCAGCAAAATCACGCGTTGCTCCTACTAAACCGCTATCCATACCGCGTTTAGAGTTGCAAGCAGCTGTGTTAGGAGCCAGATTAGCTGAAACGCTTAGAAGAGAAATGAGGATCGACATAAACGAGACGTGTTATTGGACCGACTCGAAAACAGTTTTAGCATGGATCAGTTCAGAGCCAAGAAACTACAAACAGTTTGTTGCGTTAAGAGTAGGAGAAATTCTCAATCGATCTGGTGTAAATCAATGGCATTGGATAGGAACGAAAGATAACCCAGCCGATGAGGCAACAAAGGTGAATAAAGGGTTGAGAAACGCGAGGAAAACACGGTTATGCGTCGCCGTCAAGGAAATGTATCGATTATGTATCGCTAAGGCAGCATGTACGATAAAAGGGGGCTACGGGGAGGTAGCCCTAAATAAATAAGCTTTCTCACAACCGGAACAAAAAGCCTTTTTATTTCGGTTGGCCGCGGATAAATTAGTTTAGTTTCTACCTTCTCTCACCCTCGGTCGGAGTTTGATACTCCGGTCCGAGAGCTCAACACGGGTTTATCGCCCTGCTGTGCTGGGAACAGGGATAATACAGAATACGAAGCGGTTTTCTTCTTTTTTATAACTCGATTTTTGCTTTGCCACACGGCTTTTCCAACACTTGCTGGCTTGCTGCTTAAAGCATAGAGAAAGGAGAAAGTGAAAACGTGGTACCGAAAAAAGTGAAATAATTTTATTAGCAAATTTATGATAATTACCCACCGTCCCCATCCTTGGGGGCTATGAACAAGAGCCAAGGAACCGTTCGGTAAATCGCGTTCACTCGGAAGGAAGTTTGTTCTCCCTACCCGAGCGGTCCTGGTTGGAAGGTGTTTTTCATCTCACTTTCTTCGGTTTTTTGTTGGGCCTTTTGCACGATTTTGCATGATATGTTTGTGGAGTTTATTTGGTTCTTTTCTGCCGGTTTGAACATCTTAAAGCGTTCGAATAAAGTTGCGAAAGAAATTATCGTTCGGGGAGGACATCGTCATACAAGTTATTATTTGCAAATGTTTTAAATTCGAATATGAAAAAATGTTTGGGAGGAGGGGTGTTATTGTGCTCTTAAATGTTCTGTTTAAAAAAGGTTTTTATTTTTAAACATTTCCAGATTCAAACATTGTTTGTAACTAACAAAGTAGCTTTAAAAAACTATCAAATAAACAATCAAATTTGAGGTAATTTGTTGTTTGAAAGGATTTATTTTTAATTTAATAAATAATTAGAATATATCCATGCTACCTGCGCAACAGTGCTCAATGGATTATTTTCTACAATAAATAACTAAATGCTCTACTCGCAATATTTATGCATATTTATCCACTATCGATGAATAATGGAAAGCTTGTTAAAATATATCCTTTTCCCGGGAATGAGCTAAGCTTCTTCAGAAAAAAATAAACCACAGCTAATTTTCGAAAGCTTACCTGTTGCAAAATATTACTTTTGTATAAGAAACTCTGTTAATTATATTTATATTCATTGACAATGGTGTCTTGAATGCTCACTCCTGGTGGTATGCAATAAAACGAACAAAATAAAAGTTGACGCAGCTTAATGCTCGTTTAATGATTCTTTCCATACAGCAATAATGGCGGTTTTGTATATTGTGATGCATATTTCAATAGCTTGATATTTAATTAATCGGTTTTGCTTTTTGCTCAACCACCTGCTTATCTCACGGTTCCATTTCAAATGCTGATAGCAAAAGTAACTGTGCATTCAAACTTAAATAATAATAAACAAAAACGCCACGCTCCATTTATCGCTAGCACTAGCACTAGGGTGTTTTGCTCAGACTGGTTCCTCTTAGCTTTAGGCTTGTTTCTCGTTGCAACTTCTCGTTGAAAAATAATGAGAAGCTTAATTAAGGCCCAGAAACATAACGACAAAAAAAATCAACAACACCATAACAAGAATTGAAGTCTGCACCTCGATGCACCAAACTGCTGGGCAAGAAATTAATTCAATTTAGAAAAAATACACCAACAAAACACAACTGCCGAAATAAAGTGTTGTGTTGCAGATGCATTGAAAAAACATGGAAGAATTACGCTTGGTTTATAAGCTTTTGACACGATGCTGAATGACCCAACGTCAATCGGTGGCGGTGTGTTGATGGGAATGCCTTTCGGGTTTTCTTCGTTGGGAGAAAAGCCCTCCCCCTCCTAAAGACACAGTTTCCAAAACAAAAGACGATTTGTTGTGTTGCTGATGTTATCGTCGTGTTCCCGGTTGTTTTGTTTTCCAAACTGTTGCTGACTGATTGCAACATCTGAACTGCAATGGACCCACGAGTCTCGGGTATTGGGTCATTGGTACCAAAATGATAATGCTGCCCATTAACTTTCGGCAGGCTTTTCATTGTCCGAAGGAAGCAACCTCATTTCTCGGCAATACTGGTACTTTGGTGATGGTTTTAAAATTAAAAAAAAACGAGTCATTAAAAACTAAAGCAAAATTGGGAATAAATTTATGGGAACTCATCAAACGGCAATCGGAACCATGAGTAGCTACGGTCGGGTTTTTTTTTGTTTTGCGGTCAGCATTTTACTTCCCGTTTTCGCTGGCTTTTAGAAGCCTGACCCTAATTGAGCCCTTTTTTCTATCACCTTTAGGTTGTGTTTTTTTTTGTTGTTGGGAAAATTTGGTCCGGATGAAATTTTCATGTCAAAAAGTTTTTCCACGCATCAATGATGATCGTCTTTGGATTCGCTGGCTTGCAGGATTTGCAGCAAGTCGTTGTGTGTGGATGATTTTTTTTCAGTTCCCGCTCAATTGCACTTCACAGCGGCAGGTCGTTGATCAATGTGTAGCGAGAAAGTTTATAAAACCGGGCGCCTCCACACTTTGAAACGGTAGAACCCTAATTATTGTGGCCGGCTGTGGAAACCCGCCACCATTCGACCCGGCGGCCCAATGCGGTGTGTTTTCTATCACTGACAAGCTCGAAAGATGATGGACACGGACGGCCGACCGGAGCTGGATGATAATTAGTTTGGCTTTCGTGTACCGTTTCGGTGGATAATTGTAAACTAATTTGGTGCATTTTATTCGCTTTTCTCCTTTTCAACGCTTCGACGTCAATTATGGTTTCGATGGTGTGGTTAAGCATTACGTCTAGCCGTTGGTTTATTTAGCATTTTGTAAGGAAAGTGTTGCCTGTGAGGCTTTTCCCTATTTTGATGTTTATCGTTTTTTTAACTTCTTTTCATTTGGCAGATAATGGTATTTAAATTTGATGGTAAAAGTTTATAATTTTGTAACATAATTATAAACTAACATAACATTTGACACGTTTTTTTACAATGATTTGATTATACTTAATTCACCATGACGAATTCATGATATTATGAATATAATTTACGATTAAATACAGTTTAAACAGATATTAATAAGAACAGCCCAATAGACTGCCTGAAGATCTAACACAAGCAGAAAGAGGAGATCAATATGCATTGATTTTCTAAAGAAATTCTTCTTTTTTACTTCTCTTTGTTTACTAGTCTCATTTGTTATCGTTATTTGATTGTTATTCTTTAATAATATTTATTTTTCCTTTTTTCCTATTTTTTCTGTGTTTGTTTTACTTTAATTGATTCTGTTTTTGATTTACTTTTATTACTTTATTTTTTTATTTTCGTTTTATTTTCTTTTAAATACTTTTCAATTTGCTATTTTTCAATTACAATTCATGGAAAAAACTAATCGTGAAATTGCAAACTCTCTTAACTGTTTTCTTATTTTTAAATTTTCCACTTTTAGCTTTGCTTCAATTTTCCCCCCTCAATCAGCACCATTTTCACAACGTCGTTAAACGTATTAACGAGTTTTGTTTTTCTGTCTTCTCTGTTTTTTTTCTTCTTACAGGTAAGTTCGATTGCTTCATTTCGATTCGTGCACGGGTTAGAAGTTTGCCGGTATGGGCCGGAATTTCCCAAGCGGTCTCGCCTCGATCACCATGGGGTGGGAGCACCGAGCTGGTGCATCGTTCGTTGCAAACAGCATCAGATGCTGCAGAGCATCGGAAATCGTTCGCGCAACCTCGGTCTCGTTTGTTTGCCGCGGTTCGATGAAATCAGCCGTTTTGGCTTCGCATTGCAATCTTCGCTTCGCCAGGTCAATCGTGAGAGGTCAGGAAATGAACTGTCGAACATCGTTAGCCAAGGTAAGGCGAGCAGCACCGGTTGTTCATGGCAGGATGAGCCCGTTGTCCGTCGTTGGATAAATTAGAAACTCAACGGTCAGCAGCAAAATGCCGGGCTGACGGGCTAACGAGAAATGTGCTAAGGCACCACAAAACCCGTCCACCCCGACACTTGGTTCACGGGAAGAAGATTTTCCCAAGCTCAACCGACCAGCCGGACTGTGCGAATTTTGTGCTTACGGAAATCGGTCCGAAATTCGTTTTTGTTGATTCGTGTCTGTTGATTCACGCAGGGCGACAAGTGACGGACAGACCGGCTTTGCGAGCGATTGCAAACATCCCACGAGAAAGAAAGAAGACCCAATCCAAATGGCTCGTGGCACCGTCACTGACCGTAAACTATCGTGACCGTATTCGCGAAAAGCGGATGCCGCGCTTAAAGTTTTTGTTATGTTTACTTAAGCCGTGGGTACACGGGTGGGTGGAAAAAATCACCTCCCACATGATGCAATAATGGTGCTTTCGGAGCGAAATTTTCATGACGATGAGGTGCCGTTTCGTGGGAAGTAGTGTGGGGTAACTTTTCAGATTGGCTTTTTGGGCAGATACTGCTTCGTCTGGTGAACAGTTTAAGTAAACGTTAAACACTTTGTTATGATAAAAGAAAAGTTTTTGTTCGCTAACGTTGCTGTCGAACGTTGACATATTTACTGTGGATTTTACACAGTAACAGGAGACATTATGCTGGAGTTTTCCGGCAGTTTTCCGATAAAATATGTCTTGCATATTTAGCGAAACTTTTGTTTTTGTTTGATTTTTTTGCTTATACAGTCACTTCGAATTTCGAATTTTTCAGTTCAAATGATAGAAATATTTACTAAGTATAAGGAACAAACACTTCATTAACGCATTTCTTACTTTCACCACACAACATTGATGTTGGGTGAGTTTGTTCCATAAATGAATTTAAGCGATTGAAATGGATTCATTTCTTTTCTCATCACCAAAATGAGGGTCTTCATGAAGAAATGAGCCCACAGCAAAAAAAGGAAAAATTAATCTTCCACCACATCCCATACGCATACCGGTCATGCTCATCCGGGCCAGATTATGATTCGCAACCGAACCGGAAACGCGGTCACTTGGTGGGTTTGGTCACTTTCCTCCTGCCGTTATGCAGTTGTGCTTCCGGCGGACCGGTACAATCACCACACTTTTCCCGTAACGGCGCTAGGAAAATCGGGTCAATTTTCACTGTCCCGTGTAGATATGAGCCCATATCTAGGGGTGTGTGTGTGTATGTATGCGTATGTGTGGAAGGAAAGCTTGAACAAGTTTGTGAAAGCGAATCGATCATCCATCGGGTGGAAAGCGTGCTATATTGGAAGGAAAAGCGAATGGGAAGAAAAACGAAAATATTGGTTCGTACAATAACAAAACGCGTACCGCCAGCGTGTATCATCCAGGGAGTGAAGTGGTGGATTGTGTTATCGGTGCAAAAAAAACAGAAATGGTTTTTTTTTAAAGAAAAATAAATAAATATATCCCACGTGTATGGATAGGACGTGGCGTCCCACGTGTATAGATAGACCGTCCAGGAATGAAAATTATCACCTGCCTCACCGTGTTGCAGCCGCGGTAGTCGGTAAGGGACGAAAGAAGGGAAATATTGATCAATTTATTTAAAAAAAAAACAACAGTAAGCACTATTCACGATCATGATTGTGCACACAGTCGTACTAGTTGGGCAAAAATCACCCATACTGTACCGGCACGAGGTGTGCGGCATGGTGAAATGTCCGGTGAAAGTTTTTTTCTTCCACCTGCATGCATTTTTTAACTGCAGTGGGTGTGTTTTTTTTTTGTTCCGTTCGGTTCGGTATCGGTTCGATTCGAAACAACCTGCACGGGCTTTGGGTGTCGCTCTCTACCGAAGGGAAAGTCACAGGCGACAGGCTCTAGACCCTGCAGGTGGAAAATCTCCGCGGCAGCATTTTCGTTTATTCGCTCGAGGAAAAATACCAACCGCGCGCAACAAAAACATGAAACCGGGAATTAAACAATCTGCCTATGCCTATGCCTGCACCCGCTACAATTGGTGATCATCGATTTGCGAGTGCTTTACCAATTTTTCTTTGATGCTGCTGCTGCTGCTGCTGCTGCTGTCGGATGGTTCGCTTTTCCGCAGTGAATAATGCGCCATTTAAGCGAAACACAACTAATTATCGTTGGTTGGTGAAATGGAGGAAAAGTTTGTTTTTTTTTAAACAATATTGTACAGGTGTCTTAGTTGATATGTGTTGTTTGCTGTACAGTAAAAGTGTGACAAGCCGTTTTCGTTCAGCATCTGTTTTTCTGTGCGAATTCAGTGTTGGAATGCGAATTATTAATTGAAGGTTAAGAGAAAAGTGGTTTTATTTTAATTTTTAATTTGTTTTCATTTTGTTTGAGAATTGGTTATAAATGGCAACAGAAGAAAATATAACACATCCCTCATGCGGGACATTTTTAACTTTAAGGTTAATGGAGTCACGGAAGCAAATAAGAAAAAGAAATATAGGTTAAATATTATTTTTATTAAATTATGGCTGCTTTTACCGAATTGTCAAAGAGATAAAAATTATTATAAAAAATGTATTTGCTACCAATTTTTGTAATTTACCAAGCAAATAAATCATGGCAATATACTCTTAAAATGAACGTATTGACATATCTCTTTAAATTATTTTCATCGAAAGCACTACTGGTGACAACGATTATGGTAACTATTTGGTCCAACTCTACCCAAGTCTGCCGCTCTGGACCGATACATGCACAAGATGGATTTGTATTTTTATGTTCATTTGATGCGTTGACTGTTTTTCTATCCTTCCTCCTTAAGTTTGCTGGTCGGTACTGATCGTCAATTGAGTAGTTCAGTGTCGAAAAATATGAGCAAGCGTGAAAATGTGTGAAAGAAAACTCTTTCCTTGCATCGAATCACCTCCAAGTGAAGATAGTTTTCCGTCCTATTTTTTGCACTGGTTTGTAAAAACGACTTTGGATCGTTTGGACGAACGATCGTTTGGACGAGTTTTGCAAACTCGAACAATCAGAGCGTAGCTGCGTGCAGCTGGAATTCTTCTCATTTCTGTGTTTGTATGTTTGTATATCGTTGTGAGAGGCAGTGAAAAGCAGTTGTGTTAAAGGAAGTTTTTTTTTCTCTGTTTTCCTTTTTAAAATGCAGTCCACCCCGAAGGAAAACCTCTTTTTTATAAATCGTTACTTGTAACTGAGTTTAGAGGCGCACAGGATGGATAGATAAACCCATCGCACGCTAGGACATAGATTGAGTCATGCGAGAAACTGGGTGTTGTAACCACTGAGTTTTTCTTTCGCTATTGTTGGGACGCTTCGAAAGTATCAGCGAGTTTATGCGTTCAGGTTTTTTTTGTTTTTCGTATACTCACTGTAACGTGTCGTCATCCGGGCGTTAGCGTCAGCAAGACATTTTTCTTCGCGCGCCACGTGCTACTGCTGCGCAAGCTTTGCATTTTATCACCGACACATGTATTAAAGGCGGGTGAACATGGATCAAAAGAAAACAAAATCGTAAAACAAAACGAAAAAAAGAAGGGAAAACGAAACGATGCGACGTGCAGACGATGAAACAATTTATACAACAGTTTCTTTTTGCACAAGGAATTGCTTGGAGATTCTGGAACAGAAGAACGCTTCTCTGCCCTGTGGATGGGGCAAAAGTTTTTTGGCACACTGCCAAACAGACTTTACCACAGATTTTTCTTACCCCTTTCACTTGCTAGGGGTGGGATTAGGATGTTTGTTTGGATATCCTTTCCATTTTATGGCGATCTTTATTTGACCGTGGAGCAAAAATTAGCACCCATTAGCTGCATGGATGTAGGGACGTTGTAAACGGGTGTGTGTTGTACTGTGGAAATGATGAGGATTGATGTAAAATAGCTTTCATTCACAGTTGCAAACAAGCGCCAAGAGATGCTGCGTTTGGGTTATAGGTGTTCTTTTATTTTATGCATCCGACGACTTGCCTTTGGTGGAAATTTATTGCAAAGGGAAGGATTGTATCTAGCTCGCAGTTTAATGGGATTCCTTAAGCTTTTTGGCTTTTGGGTCAAATAGTAGAATCTAGATTGAAATCTCAGTTAGATCGTATTTTTCATGCACAACATTTGGCTCCTTCGGTTATGAGTAACTCAAGTAACATCCGTAAGGCTTGGCAGGAAATGATGGACAGAAATTAAAGTTCCAAAGAAAAATGTGATCTTTCGACAGAAGCCCATTAAATGCCCGTAGAATTTTAATACTCTTGTGACACATTTAAACATTTAAATAATCATCACGAGAGCTAATATAACTTATCTTTTACTTCGTCCTTGAATGTAAAATTGTATGCAGAGCTGGTAGAACGAATAGTTTCTTTTTTTCGTATCGCTTTTTTAAATGGTTACATCCAAAATTGAACTAAAATCGGATTTTGAATAATTTGTGCATAATATCATTCTTATGAATGGTATCTATCGGAGAATGTTAAGTAATTTCACTAATTGTTAGATGATTAACCATACTAAATCTGTTAGTGATGAGAATTATCATTGTTTTCACAGATTTGTTACAATATCTAAAAGTATGTTTAAGGATAATTGACGGGTATTTTGAGGAATATTTTTTATTCAAATTTAATTCTTCGAAATTTTATATTTCATCGCTGTAAATGTTTTTATTCACTGTTATTGATTATTTAACTCGAATTAAATGAATAAATATTTACTCACTATTATTGAGTGATTTGAAACTGAAAATATTGAGTCGTTAGTCGACACAGAGAGTGCGTGAGAGTTAAAATGAAAAAGGGTTGATAAAAAATTCTTTAAAATTCTTCAGGCTGAGTTTAAAGGCTGAGCACTGTAAATTCACATACAGGATTAAACACTTACTCAATGTGTACATCTCTAACATGTACCATAATTTTGATGTACGGATATGGTATATAAGCACAAAATTTCATTTCGCACAAATTCTAGACAATTGCTTCGTTCACATTCCTTTTCAATACCGGAAAATGTTCCTAATTCCACATCACATATATCTGATTTGTCTTACCGTTCTACTTGATCTGTAACCAGTTCAAAAAAAAAGACCAGGTTGAACATCTCCTGACTTCTGTAGCTGAAAGGACTGCCTGTTGCCGTTCCTATATTCGGTTCGCTTCATTAGCGCTACATATGTACATGGTTGTAGTCAACCATGTTACCGTATTCATAGTCTACATAGTATACATAGTCTTCAAAGTATTAGCTCGCCAAACAAAATAAGCCGATCAGATGATGGAAAAACCTTTCTTCATAGTATTTGTAAAAGAATACGAAAAGTGTTGTCACTAAATACGACTACCATTTTCACACGATCTGCCACCATCATCCATTTCCTTCACATTCGATGTTTCATTCTGTTCGATTGTGTTTTTTTTTGCGACCGTTATTAAACACCTCGTACATCGTCGATCGGGGGATTTGGCGACCATGCTCTCTTTCAATGAAGCCCAACCGCAAAAACCACATCTGAAACCGATGAATCCAAAATACGTTGCTACAAATGTGCGGGTGTTTCCGGTTCCATCTCAAAAAAAACCCGTACCCCAAATGCGGACACGTCGGCACGATAAATTTACGCCCCAGGAATGAAATTCCCAGTAGCGTCACCATTTTCGTGCAAGGATTTTTCCTTTTCGGCGACAATTATCGGTTATTTGATAACATTGTCATTTTGAAGGCGTCCTGCTGAACATTTCTACAAAGGCCATTTTTTTTTGGTTTGGTTTGGTTTTGCTATTCTTCCATCTTCTATATTCGACTGGACAATGCCACAATGGTGAGTGGTCCATAGAGCAAACTGGTGCGCAAAACTGCTGACACGTACTGTGGTCATTTTTCTTACGAATGTGTTGCTGGTGCCAACGGAAAGAAACCATCGAACTTGGGCACTTGGTTCGAGAACACATTCTGTGCTTTTTTCGGGTCGGTGGCGGAACATTCGTGTCGCGAAGGTGGAAGTGCAGAAGGAAAAGAAATGAAAAAGAGTTACAACTTGTCGAGCTGGTTCCGCTTCCTATCATGGTGGTTCCCTTTTTTTAACGACGATCATTTGCATGTCGTTACGAGCTAGCCCAGCACTAACGTCCATGCCGGCATGTGTCCAGCACATCCTTATCGTTTGTTGCTATTCCCTGGCAGAAGATCATTTCCGTAACATTTTGGATTGATTCGTCGGGGACAAGAACAGCGGAAAGCTGTAGTACTATTGGAAACTTTTTCATACGCTTCGTCTTCCCGTTTCTTATATGTGTCTGTGTGAAGAAAAGCGAATGGTTTTCCTTTTTTGTGTGGACCAGCTATAGTGCACTTATGGGTGCTTTTTTCTTCCCCACCGAACCGAACGATAATGGCCTGCCAGTTGTTCGGAAGGTTCCTTTCTGCTAAGGTGCATGTTACTTCGAGGTTCAGCTTCGAGCGTTTTTGTGTAAGGTCCGGTATGTTGTATCAAGCATTTCCTTTTCAGGGTTTTTGATCCTCGTTTTGAGTTGTGTGTGCGTTTTTTTTTCTTCCTCTTGTTTGGTTCATTCTTTCGGGCAAGCATCCGTTTCCTTCGTTTGGACCGGAAGTCCAGGCTGATGGGTGTTAGTAATGGGTTTGACCAACTTTTTTATGAACACTTTACCGATCCTTCCGGTGTTCCGGAGGTAGACACAGGTTTCAGACAACGCGGTCGGAAGAGTCTAACGGGGCAAAGTTTTCCTTTCGTCGGTACCTCCCAAAATGAACTCCTCTTTTCACAGCACTGAATGTGTTTGTGTATTGGTAATAGGGGTTTTTTTGCCCTGAGTTTCCCGTCCCGTGGGTTTGGAGTTTAGTTTTTGTGAGTATTTTTTTTATTCGTTATCCTCCACGAACACGAACTGCAACTGTTCACTGTGCCACCATTCGACAGCATGCGATAGATGGTACGAGCTGTTCGAATAATTTCAACACAAAAGTGTATACTGGCGCGTATGTGAGTGTTGGCTGCGTTGGCAAACTTTTCTTACGACTATTTCAGTTTTGAATGCTATGAAAGCTGTTAAAATTTATATTTATTCATAGTGTGTTGACGGAGAAGGAAAAAGTTTGCGTACTTTTGTTTTTTTACTTTCCTTCGATTCCATCTTTATGTGGGCTTCCTGCTGTTATGTCGATGGTCGCCTTTTGGGGCGGATGTTACTGGGTTAGGTGGAGGTTCCCTTAGTGCCTTTCGTTGAGAGTAAATCAAGAACCTTACACATTGGGAAACATTTTCCTGCGTATGCGTGTGTGTGTTTGTTTGTAAGGTTTGTTGTTCAGCTTGCTTTTGGCTTTATCCGGCTCACATCAAGGATATTTGCCGGCTCTCAAATTATTGAAAGAGACATAAAAAAGAAACTAGAAAATGTACACATTATCGTTTTTAGTATGAAACCAGCTTTACAAGAAAAGAAGAACAAGTAAGAAAAACAAACATCTTTCAAAGCAAAGCACCACTCTGGGTTTGTCGGTTTGGAAAATCGCCCAAAAGAAAAACTTTCACATCAAACGCGTTCGTTTCCGTTTCGCCGAATTTTCGCCTTAGTTCATGTGTATGGGAAGAGGGATAAATGAAACAAATGGATAAACAAAAAAAAAGAAAAGAAAATAAATGGAATGCTGGTATGGAACTGGGGCCGTGAAAAACAACACTACCCCACCCCCACTCACTTTCCCATACTTTCAACCTTGAAGGAAATGTGAAGAAGCAAGCGATTGTTTTGTTGGGCCCTGAAGTTTGTTCGAAATGAAAATTATTTAAATACAAACATGCTATGAACGCGTGGACAACGGTTTTAGGCACACCGTGTACGAAGCTGATACACCTCTACTACGAGACGCTAGTCCGGTGGAAAACAACATTAAATTCATAATAACCTTTGAAGCAAAGCCGTAGCGAACCTAGAAGCGCAATGAAGTAGAATGTTTTTGCAGAATGTGTGGATCGGTTCGGTACGCTGTGTATGAATTTAATTCAATCATATCGCCACCATGGTCCGTAGGCTACTTTTCATTATGATCATGACTGTCGCTATTTTCATTACTTTTCCTTCAAGAGCCTGAATTGTGCTGTAAACATGAAAGGCGGGGGTTAATGAACTGAAATGTTGATGGTAACAGTTTGGCCCACATGAAGTATAGCGTGAAACAAAATGGCAGAAATCAATATGACATCAGTTGAGTGACAGTGAGTGAGTCGAAATCAACGATATATGACGAGAATTTTTCGACTTTTATTTTCATGCTTTTGCATTTCTTTTTCCCTATTTTTGCTAGTAGCGATAAATGATTCGAAACTGATTGATGAATAATGTTTATGGTTATGTTTTTATTTATTGTTGACTATTTTTGGTGAAGTCATTTTTTGTTGTAATTGGATTAAACGTGGATGAGTTTGCTGTTGCTCAATTAATTTGTAGTGAGCTTTCGTTTATCGACACATTTCATGGTGTGATTAACTGAAACATATTTACTTTTACAAATGGAAAATAAATTCAACGATTAAGGCAATGTACACTGCAATCCAATTAGTCATTGAATTATAGTTAATTAGAGTTGATAACATGTAACACATGGAACATTCATTACGAGAATAATGAATCATATTTTATGGATTTTTTTTGCTTGTTAAGAACGGTATTATAATTTTTAATTAAGATTTCATTGAAATTAGTGTTTAAATATGTAATTTAAACATTTATACAAAAAGTAAACATTTTCTTCTTCTTCTAAAATTTATCGCAACTAACAAAATCCTTACTATAGTCAATGGGGAAAACAATGAAGCATAAATTAAGTTTAACGAATTGGTGGAAGGATTCGTTTGGTGCAATCTTTTCTCCTATCCAAAAAGGGCGCCACATCAACAAAGTGTCCTTCGCCTGGTACCGATACACAGCCCGGGGTCGGGCTTATGTTGTCCTTTTACAGTACATTGATTTTACTGTAGCTTATCGCTTCACGACAATCTGTACATCAGCATTTAAACGCATTTCCCGGTACCGCTCGATCGTATCTTATTAGTGACGACTTTTTTTTGTTTGATGCCTCAAAGAAAGGAACACTTTACTGCCGGGAAAGTCACAAATTTGTCGTGAGTAGTAATGGTTTCGTTTTTCTTTTATGTGTTTTTGCATGATAACACTGTGCGGGTTCCTTCACTCAACGGCCAGCAATGCGCATGAAAGCTTTTTCTTCTGCAGCCTTGTAACTCTTTACTAGGCGCGTTGTATGAACTTGCAAGGAGAGTCACAATTTACCTTTTTTTGGGGTGAAAATCTTCAATACACGGATAACCATTTTCTTTCGCATTGTGAAAGTTCTTCATCGTTGGGAATGCTTGCCAAAAAGGGGAAAGAAAATCGAACCGATACAGAAAAAACGGGGTACGGAAAGCAAGGATTAGCATAAACTATAATCACGGCTTTCCATTTGTGCTCCCACCCCTGAATGGAATACGAAATGAGCATATCCGGAGTCGGTTCGGCTTCCTTTCCGTTTTCTGTAGGCATTTCATTCACAAGGTACGTTATGGTTTCTTGTTTCAACTATCCTTTCGATTGTATTCGATTGAAAGTTTTCCACATCGATAGAGCAAGAAAAAAAGGAAAGGAAGGAAAGGATAATCTAAAGAGGAAAATTCCACCCCCAAGCCGTTGCGCTTACGCTACACACCGATAATGAATGGGATAAATGGAGAAAAACGCATTCAACCACTTCGAAATCGTGTTTCACCCGAAACGGTAAAGCTTGAGCGAGAGTGTCCGTTTGGGAAACGGGAAAGGATTGTGTAGGATTTGTTTAGACATTTTTCTATCCGTTTTTCGCATCTCACCCCAGCAAAAAGCTCTCTCGCTATCAATGCCTATCCGTTTGTCGTTTTCTGGCGGCCCAGGAATTGAATTATGGGTGTAGGTAATTTTCGATTTAGTCAAAAGGCTTGCAGTAAAACACGTGGGGAGGTATAGGCGTCGATCGTTTGTGTTTGGAAAATCAGATTTTCCTGTTCAGCCGTGTCCGTGCTTTTTCCAACAGTCAATTCCCTTAGCGCAACAAATCATGATGCTGGGATCATGGCCAGGGAGACGGCTGCCAATTCATGATGCAAATTTATCACGCTCTGTGATGTGCTTTCCATCTTCGTCTACACCCTTCATTTGGCTTTCCCACAGGTGCCGGCCGATGACGGCAATGATGGTGGAAAAGAAAACAAAATTCGAAGGTTCAATTTTACGCTCCGGTGGGTTTCTGGTTTTGCATCTTCGCGTCAGCTGCCACCGTGCGGAGAACGTCACGATTTTTGGCCGCTTCTTGTCTTGTGATTGAGCGGGTTCGTGCGAAGGAATGTTCTTTTGCATTTTTGTTGTTATTTTGAGGAACAGTTTGTTCAGAGCGTATTTTTGTTCCCTTTTGGTTTCGGCATAATATTTCCTATATTTGGGCGTATGGTATAAGGTACAGGAGAAACATACGCAGGAAAGCGGGAAAAATAAATGTTGGAAACTGTTCAATCGGAACGAATCGTAGACCGGACGGGATGGAAGGCACCGACGAAGTTACGGGAGCTTTGGAACGAAAATAGTCTGTCACAATCAGGAATCGTTTCCCCATTCCTTTATCAACAGGGATGGAACGAGTGGAAATAAGGCTAAGAGAAAAAAAATGGCTATCTTAAGAGTGGCTCCCTTTCCCCGAGTCGAGTGCTCAAATTCTTGTCGTTCGATCGCTGTGCAAGATCGATGTGTTTGCTGAACGTTTTGAGGGAAAGGTGGGCGATCGGTAGGGAATTGGGAAAAAAATGTGCGGGAGTGTGCCAAACATAAACGGTAACATTTCTTCCCGTAAGATGCATAGTATATGGCCAATTCGTTTACTGCAACCAGAGGAAAGGTCTGGAAAGGCTATAACAAATCCTTTTTTTTCGTTTTTTTTTGCCTCACGATGATATGCATCACCGTACGGCTGTAAGGACGTCTTCAAACTTGAACGTGCCCGTCGGTTTAACCGCGTGGCGAGCGTGGGCAACGGCATTTAGGTACTTGTGAACCCATCGTCTGATGGTTGCCGTCAAACGATTGGACGGCGATAGGAAAATATGCCTTCAACTTCCCAACTCCCGGACATTCGGCTGGAGCGTTTTGTATTCCAGCTTTACGGTTCACTTTTTCTTTATCTATGCCTCACATCGGCTCAACCGTGTCCCATCCAGGTTCCTGGATTTCCTATCATCCTACCCAAGGCACACAATCCCGGAAGAACCGTTTAGTCTAGTACCGATCGGAAGTCTTCTTGGTTTGAGGGTTTGAAGAAGTTTTTGTGACCTCAGGGGAAACATTTCAAACCTAAAAACCGTCACCAAGCCGAACAATTGCTCCAACGGTCTCCCCTAAGCGAGGCACGAACGCCTTATCCGGAACGGAAACTCACGGAAGTGGAATAATTTATACAAATTTATTGATTACGATCGGTAGTTTTTGTGTCCCAGTTGTACGGCTAAACGAAGCAGGTAAGGAGAGCAGCCCGTGGTTGGTGGCGGTAAAGTGTGCACATGTGACGAGTATGTGCCTCCAGACAAAAGCATTCGTACTCACATTGTGAGGAAGGTCCTTAAGCGAGGCCACATTGGTTGATCGAAATGCTTGTTTCGCTAGTATTTCTTAGGAACAGGAGTTGAAAATCCCGCTCCAGGAATGGAAAGCGGGAAAGTACGGCTGGCCGGCATGTCCTTAGAACATGCAGTAAAGTACCACTCTACCGGGAGTATGTAATTTGAAAAGGAACAAGTCAACGAAACCGAAGCGAACGAGCGTGCAACAATAGCAGCTGGGCTGCTAGGAATGAACCACCGGAGAGGAACAAGTAGTTCGGTGGTGGTCATGGGATGTCGAGGCCGGTTCGATTGGGAATCGGTACTTGATTGAACGTTACAATGTTTTCGTTGCTGTTGTGCATAATTTATGAACATGCTGTTTAATGTCAATGCGCTACGGGCGGGAAGTATTTCGGAGATAAATTGTACGTCTAAGACGCTGGCTGATGTGGTTGCCGGAACGAACGCTAGTACCAGTGCCGTGTCTTTGATTGGGAACATTTGTACGTGAATGTTTTCGATGTAACGTAGCTGGTTCTAATCCTTTCGTCGAACAAATGAGCTTCTGTTTCAGCATCTCGGTAAGAAGAAACGAACGATGTCGGGAAGGATGGAATCCGCTCCTTTTCCGATGGGATTGTTTGATTCAAGCGCTTAGCAATTCCATTTGTTTGCGGAATATTGGACAAAGAAAATACAACAAATACATAATACATCATGTTTCTGCGTGTTAGATAATAACCGTCTCGAACACGCATGTAACAAGCATTGGAATGTGAAACCACCACAATAGCAACCAGTTTCCGAAATGGCTGACCCACTGTCTTTTCAAGCAAATCAACCGAAATAAAAACAAAAATCTTCACGCAAGGGAGAAGAAACAGCAGCATCAACGAGTGAAAACAATTGTGAGAATTTACCACTAGACGTTGCTTACGTTTGCGAGCACACTAAGCTGTCAAACCGTTCGTGCGATCGGTTACATCTGACACTTGACCTAAGCTACTACTAAGACACCAAGTGCTCGTTGGTTGGTTTTTGCGATTATGTGTTTTGTTTTCACTTTCGTTTGCTACCGTTTGAATTTGAAAACTATCCGTGTAGATGCATTGCGATGGTTCGTATTCGTTCCTGGCACCTTTTTGTATGCGTGGGACATGACTCGAATCTCTTTGGCGCTTAATCATTGTTTGTTGACAATCGTCTACACGTTGACTCTTGGTGTCGATTATTATCATTGATGATGGATTTGGTGTACGTTTAAAGTTGGGCTAACAAGGCTGTTTGTAATTAAATCTCTAAAACCATTTTAATCATCTTTGTGATTATCTTGACGCAAGTCTCACGGTTATGAATGATATTGTTTGGGATTTTACACCAAAAAAACTGGTAGTCTTTTGGAGCTTCCAGCAGAAAAAAAAATGTACAACCGGACGCACAATTGATGAATGTTGAATTATTCTTTATGATATCTCCGAAAAAGCACATTCCAGGTGGCATTCATAACTCATGATGTGTATATAACACAGCTACCATTACTCAGGCACTCCTATTACGAACCTTTACCGAGCTGACCGTACGAATCATCACCCAGTCCCAGTCGTATCGTCGAGTGAGTTGTTTTACCATTCACCATTACCAAAGGATTCTCACAGTTTCCTCATTTAATGTGACCGCAGATCATTCCATCACAGACATATGCACTATTCACGGACATACTTATGGATGAAGATGCAGCAAGGGCCACGGTAACTGGACGACGTAAAAGTAACAGTTCATATCCTCCATCCATACCTCCATCGCAACAGTGTTACAAACTACAGTTCGCCAAAATCCCATCCGCAGATGATGAATGGAATTACTTATTCATAAATCTTTCACTTGCTCTGACATCCCGTCAGGAGGCGCGTTTTCGGGCGCAGTTTGCTGTTGCGTGCACACGCGGTCTAGCCAATTCACTCTGTGTAAGGTTATGTGCAGGAGCTATGAGTTTTTTTTTTTCGTTCGCTTCCTGTCACTTACAGGATGGCGTGGTGCTGTGGTTGTACTGAGTAGCTTCAGGTGCAAATTCCACCATGACGATTCATCCAGATTGGGATGATGATTGTGCTGTGGAACGATCCACCGACTGTACCGAGGATGCCCACTGTCCCATCCTACTGCCGGATGGATGCAACAGTGCAACACTAAAGACATCCCAGTGCAGTGCAGCTGGAATGGGCGACCGAGAGCAACGGGGAAACGACTGATGGGTTGAAATTTAATTTATTTGCCCCGGTGAGTGCAAAAACCATCTTCCCTGGTGGTGTTGCAGCGGTGGGCAAATAATAACCTGTCTGCCTTCAGGTTTAACGTGGCGAAGCCGTGCTGCCGTGGACAACAAGCCGTAGTTTTCCGCTGCCGGATGGGAGCGGTCGGAATTGCGTAATAAAATTTCATCTACTTGAGCGGTTGTATCCTGTGCAGGAGTATGTTTGTATTCGTGTTGATCTTGTTGTACGGAGATCTAGCGAGATTCTCTCTCTCTGCACGCCGACTGCGTGTCCAGAGGCATTGCAATTTCATTTGGCCGTCATAAGCATTTTTATTATTGCGTTGAAATCAGTGAAATATTAAAGCAACCTGCTTGAATATTCATTCGTAAAGTAAGGAAACTTCTAATGGTTCGACTCGTCTACTACG
This sequence comes from Anopheles funestus, assembly GCF_943734845.2. Taxonomy (NCBI): domain Eukaryota; kingdom Metazoa; phylum Arthropoda; class Insecta; order Diptera; family Culicidae; genus Anopheles; species Anopheles funestus. The sequence continues at coordinate 46,795,726 of NC_064598.1, forward strand.
AGAGATCTTCAATATCGGGATGTACAGTAGTAGTCATCGATATGATACGTCTCTAGGGAAATGTTAGACTTCCATTCCATGAATAAACACATACACATGTAGCCTTCACTTACTAGACACCGCTTTAGGGGATGCACATTATTAAGAAAAGCATTGGCAACAAGACACAAGCTAATGTTTGTCTAGTCGCAAGCGATAGGCTTGTCAGTTCTCCTGCATTCCAATGTACTGAAGCTCGAGCCCTTGTCCGCAGTATTGCTGCATAACTTCAAAGGCACAAGCACATGTGACATAGACTGTTTGAAGATTGAATATCGCACCAGCGCTATGTTGGGATGGCAAAAAAAAAATGTCCGACAAACATTCCCTACGTTCTCCATTAAGGTCTGCAAACACGTGTACTTCGGATGAGTTTGTTGGCCTTTTCAGCCAAACAGCAGGGGATTGTCCGAAGTAGTGAATGGCATGAATATGTCACAGTTAGATGCCAAATTAATATGAAAAATTGACAGATAGTACCTTGCAGTGCCTTCGCAGCTTCCATTGTTGAATAATTAATTGAACCTAGCATGCTCATATGCATTCAATAGACCGCATCAAAGCTGATTGTAGAAATGTGATTATTGAATGAAATGAACTTATTTTGGCAACTAAGCGCAATACAATGTTAATTAAAATATCTTGAAAATCAAATATATTTTCAACAACTTCTAAACAGCTCCCAAAAACACATGAAATGTTGTATAAATTTAAACGTAACTTCTTTTTCAAACCCTTCACTGTGAAAACTCTAAACCGGTTTCATTTTGTAGTTGACAGGATGGTTGATTTGATCGTATTCTAAGAACTGTTTATTAATCTTCGGCTCTCATCCATATCCTGGGGTGGCTTTTAGTCCCATCTGATAGATTATAATTCCAAGGAAAAAAACAACAACAACAAATGATTTTCTTTCCCCACAAACGATCCCGGGGCCATTATTGAACAACAGCAAAAAGTCCCAGAAAACCTAGCGTACAGCGTGTATGTGTTTTATTCATGTCAACTGTCCTCGTGTGCTCGTGCATAACTTTACCCATTCGAACTGGAGCTGTATTTTTTGAAGTTGTTGTATGCCACAGGTCAAAAACGAACCTGCCTTTCCCGCACGTTCATTCAGCAAGAGGACATTAGTTCGGGCCCGATGAAGCGGATGACGTCCAGGCGAAAAATGGAACGCTTTGGTGAATTCCTGGCTGTGTCTGGGAAAACCATGTTTCCTTTTTTTCCCCTTTTAGAACCCAACATAAAGGTGATCGTCGATGTTGAAGCAGCAGAAGGACATTGGCAAAGCACTCATCCCTTGATTTGTAGAATGCGGGAAAGGCACTAAACCTTCCACGCTGGCTGTCAACGATCGAATGGTGGAAAAAGAGGATGGCCTGATAGGAAGTCATACCATCCGAGCTCAACGTTTTGCCAAAGGTTCTAGCGTGGATGAACCCGGTGAAAATTGCTTTCCAATCGTGTACCACCTGCTCGGTGTCGGTGTCTACCCCGGCGAAGGGATACAATCCTTACCGGGACGAAGGCGTTTCTTGTTTACGAGTTTTCCATTGCAAAACAGACGCTGCTTTGGTCTGTTGCCGATGGGCCAGCTGGTTTTTATCAACTCACTATCTTTTCCTGTTCCGGTTGGGTGGTCGGAAAACGTGACGGGTTGACTTTTTCTGGCCTCACCTGCTAGGGCGAGAAAAAGAAAAAGAAAAAAACGTGGCATTGTTTTTGGGGGTTCATCTCGTAATGAAAATAAGAAAAAGAAATATACGCTCGTAATAAAAGGGGTACGCGATTTTCTGGTTCTGCTATGTTGTTCTCCATTTCCCCTGAACATCGCCAGATGCAAAGATGAAGCACACAGAAACAACGAGTTATAAGGGTTTTATCATGTAGCACTAGCTTCGCCTACCGGGAGAGTAGAAAAAAACTTTCCAAAATACAAGGACTTTGCTTGATCACACGATGGAAAAGAACATCGTTTGAAGTGAGAGCTTTTTGTTTCTGCCGTACGAATGGTTAACGATTGACGATCAAACTTACGCCTTTTTCTTGTACCACCCGCCGTAGCCGAAGATCCAATTCCACTCGTTTATTCCATGCTTATTCCCACATCGTACGGGTGTTTTTTTTTGGTACCGGCAAACCAACCATCCTGAGTGTCACCGGTAGGAAAAATGCAAACTAGAGAATACAAGACCACCTTGATGGAGGGTGTAGTGTACGAGCCGAACAGAAAAAAAGCTAAGAAAAGCATCCTTCCCATTGCGCTTCCTAATGGAATGATCCATTAGTATTCCACTGTATCCTACTGCACCTGCAGTGCAAATGGCAGTCTGCCAAGTTTTTCTTCTCCTTGCTGTGTCAGCTTGCTTTCTTCTACGCGAACAAAAATACACTACCCGGTTCCATCGGCTGACCGGAAAAAAGGAACGGGTGCAAAGCAAAAGCCCAAGTGTACGTGCCCACTAGCGAGCGCACTGGGTGCTGGTGTTCGGGAAACTCTGTCGAAGTGACTGCGTTTCTTGCAAGAAAATGGTAAATTTAATTGTGAAAAACAAAAATAGATGATGCCATAATGGAACCCCAGGCAGAAGGATGAACGGTAAGATGATCTATCTAGCAGTTTCACTTTAAAACTTAAAACCCGTATGTCCAGTATCTTCCTTTCCAAGCAAAGGTGTTGCAAATTTATGCATGAAAATTGTGACTGCTTGTTGGGTCGTCCAATTTCACCCAACTATTTGCGATGGAAAGTTCTCCGATGGACGAACCAAAGCAAATTGGATGGAAACTATCAGATGGAACGTGGCTGCTTGTTAAATGTACAAATTCTGTTTACATTTATCAGCATGCGAAAAGGTGGAAATCGGAATCGTTTAAATGCTGAGCTGATTTATTTTTATTTGCCACCATGTTACTGGTGTTACAGGGTTTGTTTTTTTTTCTCTGTCCACTCAAAATGGTTCAATCTGGCGTGTGATGTGAGCAGTAAAATCTTTTTCTTACAACGATAGATGTTCCCGATAAGAAGTGAAAGCTGTTTATTTTTCTTCAAAGCATTCAGCTCAAAAGGAATTAACAATGTGTTGAAGAAATTAAAAAAAAATATTTTAAAGAGATGTAGCGCATTTTTTAAAAATAATTTCAGAATATATTTTAAATAGTGTATTTTGTTTTATCTTGATTAATTTGTGTTTAGAAAATATTTAAACTGGTTAATTTCATAAAGATAATGTGCATGAAATAATAAGCTGTAACGATTTATAAGTTTTTAAGTAAATATATTTGACTTAAAAAACTACATATGATTATTAGGAACTGTTCAAAACCGGCACGTGTACCGAAATTAAACAGTAAAGCTAGAAACATTTTTGCTAAGCCGCTTATGTTCTCATTTTCCCACGCCCTTCTGCACTTCTGCAATCTTAACAGTGACCACACGGGGAAAACTTCCCATTGTACAAACAGACAAAAGCTAGCAGGAGCTAGCAAGATTTGTGCATTGTGGCGCACATTTCCGTGGATTCCTTTCCTCCAACTAGCATTAACAGCGGATGTATCGATTACCATAAATGCATATGCACCAAAGAAAGAGCAAGTAACGACTTGGACGAAGATGTCTTTGCATTCGCCTACACTGCCGGTACAATCTCAGCTCAGGCAATGGCAACGGTACACAACAATGCAGCAACATGCCGATAGGATCGATGTTGGATGCACACTGAATGCACAAAATGCATCCGGTCGTTTCGATGAAGTACCGACATCGAAGCTAAATTGCCACAGTGTAAATTTCAACATATCGTTGAGTAAGCGGCTTTTGGTTAGCTGAACATAGAGTCGCTTTTCGAGTTGTATGCAATAAATGCCATTGTAAACGACTTTGTTGTTATATTTTTAGTTTGAATCTTTAAACCAAAAATCTCGGAGTTTATGTGAGAAAATTTTATCCAGTAAAAGAATGGAAGAACTAAAATTGTCCGGAAATCATTATACAAATTTGAATATAATTTAGGATTTTTTTTACAGATAATTATATTCAAAAAATCACTTTTATTAGTATGTTTTAAAAATCTTGCATAACTTTATTACGTAATTGCAAAGCAGAGAGCTTTTATTAGAAAATAGTAAATTTACAAATGACCAGCTCGAAATATAATACAAAGTATGCACATATTTGATGGAAATGAATAAAACCATATCATTAACATGAAAAACAATAAAAATAAAGAAAACCAAAAAAAACTTACCCTTCAGTACTACATTGGATTATAAAAAAAAGCCTCGAAAGAGTTGCATTGCAAAATAACGGCGAAGGATAAATTTATTTTTAACCGTCCGTTGTTTCATGGAATGAATATCAATTTATGACTTCCGGCGATCCGTGGAATTGTTCGCTTACGACTGTTATGCATACGAGCAGGGCATGGAAAATAAAGGCAAATAGGAGACCGGTGTGAGGGAATAGGAGCACGATCCTTCCCGAATGGGTTCAACGCCGTAAGGATACAAAGAATGGAGGGAAGCTATGCAAACCGTTTCGTCCGATGGTTCGATCGATGATTCAACCGGCGAGTGGAAATTTGCACCAGTAGAAAAGGAAAAGGTGGGGGAGAGTACAACGAGTTATTCCAGGTGGCATTGAAGCTTCCGGCAATTGCAGAGGGAAAACATCTCCATCTTTGAGGCACCATGTGCTCCATTGCTCTTAACCCAAGGGCCGTTTTTTGGCTTTTGCGAACGCAAGTAGTTTGCCAAAGGAGTTTTTCCTTCCCTTCCTTTTTCTGTGGCTTACAGAAGTCGGTTGGCATGTTTTGAGCTCACCCAACAATTGCTCCACGGCTGCACCACAGCCATGCCAAAGGGTGCTTTTGATGCCAGAATGGGACCAGTTTACCTGTTTCGTGCTCCATTTATCACCACGTTTCGTTGAGTTTCCATCTAGTTAGCACCAAACGCAACGAAGCGAATGGAGGAATGGGATGAGAAATGGTTGCAAGGAGTATGCTATGGCTGCAAATAGCATCTACTGGCCAACCAGCTCCAGCTCCTCCATACCGACGATGAGCGAAAGAAGATGCGAACAACGAGAACCGAACGGTGGTTCACAGTCAGCATGCACAAAGAAACACTGATCTTCGTCCCTGGATGGATTCAGGGCCTTCGTTCGTTTCGCTTTTGTTAGTGTGCGATTCTTTGCAATTATTGGTAAATAGCAAATTTACACAATTAGCATGATTAATGGCTTCCTTTCGGTTTTCATACGCTGCTCATGATGCAGTCGGTCGCATCGGAACGGTTCACCGTCGATGCATCATCGTTCACCATCATCGCCATCACTCTTCCACGGACCGACACGCGGGCAGAGAGCGTTGCCCCCAAACGTTTATCGTCTGTTACGTTACATTTTGCAGGAGAGCTCCCGCTGGTGTTTTCCAGCGCTACGATCGGCGCGGCTCCATTCTCGGGTGAAAGGAAAACTCCACATCGAAGAAAGCCGTACCGCAGGCTATTGTTCTTTAGTTCGCCGTGGGCAGCAACGCAGCCCACGAGCGCGAGGATGTGCAAAATGTAAAAATTTATGATCTATTCATTCACGAGTGCTTGCCGTCGATGGTTGACGAGTTGGTGACAAACACTAAGCATAATCATGCGCTTGGCAAACGTGTGTTTTTTTGCTGCTGTTGTTGCTGCCTGCATGAAAGGCAACTCTTGTTATTATGATAATAAATGATGCGACAAGATAGATGCTTTACTGTCACTAATCGGCCATGTCATGAATGGCCATGGGCACATTTATCTTGGAATTGTGGAAGAAAAAAGTCTAGGAGATAAAAATCTCAATATCCATTTGTTAAAACGATGGTAATATTCTTACGATCGCGCTTGTCTCACTTGATTGATCAATTTTGCGTTTCAATCCAAACTGAATTTTCTTATTTTAATATAAATATAAAAATTCTTTGCGCAAAATGCGCTGCAACCATGCCAACACCGTTGCACTGCGACGAACGTCAAGCGATAAAATGAGATTGCCTTTGAATGGCGGCTTGGCGTATGGAAGCTTGTCTCTATATCGTGCAGATTAAGCTGCCTCCCGGGTGCAAGCTGTCGCATTCATTCACTTTGGCATGTTTCGTGCCTTTCGCCTTCACTGGCAGGATGAGGTAACATCGGTGCAAAATGTGTGGAATATACGCTGCCTTCCCGGCCTTCCCCAACCGTCCCAGCAGCCAAACATCCAACCATCCAAACGTCAAACGAATTGCGAGCTTACGCTGGGAACTAAATCGTTTTCATGTGTGTAGTTATACATTTATATTTTTTTACTTCTCTCGCTCTCTACATGCTACCATCTGCCCAAAGTGTATTGCTCTGTCGCCGGTATTATGCAGGCAGGCTGCAGCAATCAAGTTTGCTTGCGACGGTACCTACATTATCCCACCGGGTGCCGTTCCAGCATCTAAATATTTTCCCCATTCTGAACCGCTGCTGCACTAGAAAGCGATAGCTGCAAGATTGGAGCACTGTATGTATGTGTGTTTTTTTTGCGCTTCCAAATGTTGTTGAAGGGTTTGAGGAGGATAGTTCCTGCTGTGAGGAATGTACATGTGCACCAAATTCAAAGGACGAAAGAAAACTTCGAGCCATCGAAAGAAAACACCAGCCAACGAACGGACCGGCCCGATAGGTTGCTTTCTGGCTAGCTTCGAGAGCATAAAATACATCAAAAAGGATATAAACAAATCTGGAGCGCATGAATAGCGATAAATAACCCGAAATAGCTGGAGCGCTTTGTCGGGTGTGGAAGGTATAACAACAACAAACACAAACACACTGCCTGACGCTGAAGAACGTGAAATGTGCACAAGTGCAACGGAGCGTAGATTGTTTGTTTGTTAAGCTGCAACCGAGCACCGTCCCGATACCGTCCAATCTCGGAAGAACTTCGGCAGGACGTCTTGGAACTTGGATGGAAATCATTTCCTTAAGGAAAGGGCGAAGGATTGTGCTTGTGAAAATTTCGTTTGATTTATCTTATCTTATGAAAGATGACAAAATCTGAGCCTGAGGTTGTTGGATGGGTTGTGGATGGCAACAACTCTCTGGAGGGATGGAAGGTTAATTTAGTTGAGAGGCTGGAAGGGTCGGTATCTTTCCGGCTTTGATTAAATCTAAAATGGAACAGATCAAGGGAAAAAGATATGTCAAAGCAAATAAATTGAGTATTGCGAATTGAAATGATGAACTCTCGGCAATGTATTGGACTTTATTTTGTACTGACATTGATAGGGCAACATCGAAGCATATTAACCAAAATTGTAGTATACGAAGAGAGTGGATAATCATTCGTTTCAAAATATACGCATGAAGGATGGTATATTTATAGTTACCTTGCATTAGTAGCAAAGAGCAGCTTTTAGTTAGGTTATAATTTACTCAATTTGTGTATTATATGCGTTCATGAAAAGCAACGTAAGTAACTCAATTTTGTTAATTTAGAAAGAGAATAAAAATTCTTCTAATTGTTATTTTCTTTCATATCCATATATATAAGGAAACTTAGTTAGTAACTAGTATCATACCAAACATTTTTAATTCTTATGCGCTCAAGACAAATAATAAATTTAACCTAAATATAGATGGAAAGTGAATCCATATTGATTGCCTTAAGAGAATACAGTCATGCGAGGTAGACATCCAACGATAAATGCAATCAAAACCGAAAATCCATGGTTCCTACCTATTGTTGGGTGTCTGGTGGGATCAGCACGGCGTTGTTTATTATGAGCCATAGACGTTTGTCAAATCCATCGCTGGAGCTAAATATCGAAAGCAATAGACATCTTATTGTTTCAGTTAATTCTGTTTAAGAACATTCTTAACAAAGTGGAGCAGATTTCAATACAAGCAAGGAAGCGTGAGGATCGTAATGCTCTGTTTCTCTAAACATTTACCAAATGTTATGGAATAAAAAAAAATTATAATCCATGCTCATTACTCAAAGTTTGTCTTACGAATCATTGGCTCTATTTAAAAGCTCTTTCCAAGCTTTTAAAAACACAAAAATAAATCCGAAAAACTTTTTAGTTTGAAGCGAAAGATGTAACAAACGATTTTCAAATAACCCCTGAATGGAAAAGAAACCGTAGGTCTACCAGTTTCAGAACAAAGAAAGGAAAAAGATAATTCCTTTTGCTTTGCTACCTCACCGTCGTGAACAAATTTGTGCCACGAACGTCCTTGAATGGTTGACAATTTTCACGGCACGCCCCAAACACGATCACTGCTCACCGGGGCCTGCTCCTGTCGGGACCTCTTGTGACAGACAGCGTAGTTTATTTACTGTCAAGTGTCAGTATACGTTCCGCGGATACATTTTGAAGCGAAGGATTACTTTAGCCTACGTCTTCGGTTTGATTGGGGAAAAAGTGAACAACTTGTAATCTGTTTTACATGTACATGGCGTTGTAGTAGTTGTGCAAGACTTTCCCAACAGTATGAAGCTGACAGCAACCGGGCTAAGTAGTTGAAAAACTTTTTTCAAGCCACAAAACAAAAGCAAAGAGCGAAGGAATGAAAAACAATATCAAGAAAATTGTATTAAATTAAATTAAATAAAGCTAACCCAGGACGGCAGCATTTTTTTCCCACTAACGGACATGTAAGCCGTTACGACATTTTTTTTTGGTTCGTTTGCATTTCATCAGTCAAAAGCTGCCAGTTTGCATCCAATCTGTTTTGTTCGTCGGCTGATCCGCTTTGACCAGAATGGCTCTTTGAGTCGAATAAACAGTGCGTGCTTTCATAAACAATATTTTTACAATTTTGCCTACCCACCAGGGTAGGAATCAAATTATGTCAAAAGACAAGACACTGACCCACCCCACGGTCCATGACGGTTCAAAGGCTCCGTGAAACTTTCTTGATTGATTGTGTGCTTGCCGGAACTTTGGCCGAAAGATGTCTCTGCAGAAGCAAGGCAAACACAAAAATAAAATGAATGCCGGTTCTGTGCACGGTTCTGACAAATTGTGTCACTTTGATGATGAGTTGAGTCGCTCGTTCTATCTGCTGTTTTTGTTTTGTTTTTGTATACGTGGGTTTGTCATTTTTGTCGCCCAATAGCCTAACAGTCAATGCTGCCAAAAGGACATTGAACCCCGCTCGTTCGCGTTAGTGTAAGCAGCATCCTTCCTTTTATTATGCTTTCATCGTGCTAATGCACTTATGCTGGCCAAGGTTTGGCTTTGCTGTCGCAACCATCGGCAAAAGCAGAGTGCTGACGTGACTATTTTTCACAATAAACACACACACACACACAGATATATAAACAAAGCCACACAGAAAGCTGCGGAAAAAATATTGTTCCTTTCATATCGAAAGGCGGCTCCATTCAATGGCGTACAAAACTAACTGATTTTTCTCTCTTCTTTTCTTTTCATTTTTTTCCTTTTCACTCGTTTGCAGGTAATTATCGTAGATGGATCTAATCGGAAGGACATCGTTTGACCCTTTCCACCTCAAAAAAGGCTCCCACTTGCACAGACATGTGGTGAGTGAATGAGCTGCTTAAGTGGATGGGGTTTTGCCCCACTTTTCGGTACATACACGGCCCCTACACCGGAAATCGGCAGCGTTGACAGCAGGATACCCGGACAGACCGTCCGATCGGCACTTCATGGTACGTCATGAGAAGACACATCGGCACATCGGCCTGTCGGGACATTGTGAGTTTTCTGTTCGTGTGTGTGTGTGTGTTTTTTTTTCCATCCGTTGTTTATCTTCACCATTCAAAGTTTTTCCTGGGCTTTTCCTTGTTAACGTCACGTCCCTTTTCGGTGCTCGAGAATGTGAAGTGTTTGAGCGACCACTCGACGGTACAGCTCTTCAACAAGGCGCTAGAATGGATGAAAAAAAGGAAGTACAGAAAAAAATCCACAACAGACGCCGTGCTCCAGTGAGTGGAAAAGTGTAAACCAGGCCACTGAAAAGAGGAAAATAACTCAGCTTAAAAATATGATACGCTTTTCCCGATCGTTCTTTCCCCTTTCCTTCCATTGGTTGCCTACTTTTTACCCAAGTCAACCATAACGTTCTCGAACCCGGTTCTGGCTCGGTAGAATTCGTTACCGTGTCTTTAGAATGGATTTGATTAGAGACGAAACGCTACCCATTTTAAGATGAGCCTTTCCTACAACAATGACCTATGCAAAAAATAAAAAAAAAACACAAATAGACCCTTCTGGACATGGGAAATTCTTTACCATGGTTGTCGATGGTTGACGAGTAGTGGATGAAGCTTTACTAGAGCAGCTCGAAAACGGCGAGTCAATGAGTGAAGAAGTTGAAGCATTTTTAACATCATCGTCGTCATCATCATCGTTTCTACGCAGTACTACAGAATGTGGTGTATTTTTGCATCAGTTTTAGTAAGTCCTTTGTTGCTTGTCAAATTTGTCCAGAGTCCAATTTGTGTGTCTATTTGTAGAATGACTCTTAAGCTTACCGGTTGACCTTCTCGCATTCCAAGCTGTTCTTCAAAGCAAGGTGAAACTAATGTCCCCTCCCAAAAAAAAAATCTCCCTCCTACCAATGTACATCCAACCCGTAGGTATGAGTTGGTCCCGGACAGGACAATATTGACATATTTTAAAGCTGCGTATCGCTTTCGCTAGCACAGCTTCCAAAAGGATGAAAAGACTATGCTTGCCGTTTTGCACTGTTGACCGTGCAAATTGTCACATTGCTGAAACGGGAATGTCTGGACCGAAACGAGCAGTGGTAAATGTTCATTAGGAGTAAAAGATATTTTTGAGGGTTGTGTGCCTTTTTGTGTTATTGCTATGAGTGTAGGGTTTTTTTTCTATTACGTATACACAGTTTGAAATGTATTCGGTAGCCTTCCAATAGCTGGTCAAATACTCTTCATGCTCCGTTGATGATTTCTGGCAGTTCACAATGATATCCACAACTCCACCGACGCGTTTGATGTTTGTGATGAGGTGTAATGCACGCCGGGAAAGGAATGTGCTTGAAGAACTCATCAGAACTCAGAACTAAACAAGCTCCAGCCCTAATAAGAATTTGAAGAAGAATATTAGAAAGACAAAGCGTGTTCTCTTTGGGGGGAAGCTGACCATTCCGTTTTAGATGTGAAAGAAAATGCTTTGAAATTGAATACCTCCGTCTGTTTATTATGATCCCAACTGTTATCAAATTCTTGGCCCAGTTTAATACAAATGGTTGGAAATGTGTAAGCACTTTACAGCCACCCCGAAAGTTGTGCCATCGACAGATGAAGTTACAGTTTTGCTGCAACCAACGGGCTAACACCAACCACGCTGTCGCCTTTGTTTTGCATCGCGCTCATGCACCAAGTGTAAGCATTTCTCATAACATTGCGATAAAATTCTTAAATTATGATCCAAAAAGGTCAAAAAGGCGAAAAGGGGGGATAGTTTATTCGTAGTCTTAAGGGTTGGCTTTAAGTTTTTGCTGCTGTAAGCCATGGTGGAAGTTTCTTACGCTACTATTAAAAGATTCGTGCTCTTCTATAGTGAAGTGTATTAACCAGAAGACATTTCATTATAGACAGCCAAGTACTCTCTTGTACGAAGTATCTTGTATATATGAGATGCTGTTGTTTTTACAAAATTGTCTAAGTAAGGAAATATCCGAAAACACATTATATGAATGAAATCGTCGCTAAAAAAGGAAACTCCATTTTTGGCATTTCTTGAAATGGTGCATTCAAATGGTGAGATAATGGAAGCTAATGGAATAGAGGGACCAAATATCATAAACCTAATGGGACCATCGTACATCGTGATTATTGAATCGTTTTCAAGAGGAAAAATGGTCTTCACTGTCCACTCTAACGTACGTTATCGAATGTGTTGCTCCCATTGCTTCCCACCGTGCCAGCACAGGTCAAGTGGAGGATGTTCGAGATGTTCGACGAGTGCTTCCAGCTGAAGTGGTCGTTTTTTGCGTTAGAGGTGGGTCAACGTCGTACGGAAGGTGTGTTGTTTATTTTGCAGTGAAATGGTGTTGCAAAGTGTTATGACAATGTTGACTAGGTGTGTCGTTTGAAAGTAACACTCTCTTGAGGTTAAAGGTATGTGTGTTGTCCATGAAAATTTCAATGTGAAAAAACTAAATAAGAGTGTGTGAACCAGCGGAGAGATTACATTAATAACAGTTTAGAATAAATTTGTATGAAATCGATACGATAACAAAACAGAACACATATTGATTAATTTATGAGGAAAATTGGAATTATTTTACGTGGCGTAATTGAATATCATTTTGCGCGGAATATTCGTTTCATGATTTCATTAGAATTGAAAGCACTACAAAATTGAACAAAATTAACATGAGCGCACATGCAATGCAATTATGGGAAAACTATATACATATTTAGACATGAGTATATTTCCTTTGAATTTACAATTAATTTTAATCCTTCAAACAAAACGGCACCAGGTGCAGACAATAGTTTGCGAGAATTACTTTAATTAAAGCATAAACGTTTTAATCGAATTGCTTCCGATTGGTTTTAAAATTCACATTTAACGTTACAAAATTTGTTTGCTGGGATAACATTTAATACTGTTTGTGATACGGAACAGTGGAGATTTTAACTCAGACCGGTCTTATCTTTTTGAGATTTTATTCGTAGTTTAACAACCTACCACGTGATGTATGAAGACTTATTCTTATGACACATTCAAATGGTTATAAAATAAATTTAAATTAATCTTGTTTTGTGCGTTATTCCTTTGTGTTAAAAGAAAACATGCACTAACTCTCTTTTGCAAACCACCAATGGAACAAAAGGAAGGACAAAATAATACCATTTACCAGTTGAACAAACGTAACTTTTCACACCGAATGTACAAAACAAGATTTCACTCGCGTTTTTTTATATCGTTCCACACTAGACGACGAACGCAATTTAGCATTGCAAGAGAGCAATATTCCCGAAAATTCATTTCAATTTATTGTACCTCTTTCAATTAAACCTTCCCCAAAGCGGTTCGTTCGTGTTGAGAGTTACCCGCCCCAAAGCTACGACCTGTGCACAGTTTCTAAACATTTTTCCTAGCACAAAGCACTTCTGCTTCACGTTCCATGTCGTTTCCGTTCCTCCGGTATGGTGAAAAGGACCTTAATAAAAAAGAGAAATACTGGTGACAATATTACCCTACCATCCAGTTGGATAAATTTGCGTGAAATGCACCCGAATGTGTGGTGTGTAGAGTGAAAAACAAAAAAATTAAATTAATTCATCTATCACAACGACAGCCGTCCGCTTGGCACGTCATGGAAGCTGCACGTCGTTTCGTTTGGGAAAAATTTGTGGCCCTTCCGTTGTACACAAAATGTGGGTTTTTTTGTGTGTGTGTGTGCAGTTTAACGCACTTTAGTTCGCGCTGCGCTTCGATAATGTTACGGAACCGGTTGGCTGCCAAAAGTTTTTACCCACCCCCGCTGTGTCGAGAATGTTTCTCGTTCATTCGAATCGATTCAATGTGTCGTGTTCGTTCATAATGCAGCATCGGGTTTCCTATTCGGTTGCTAGCCGGGAGGAAACATTCCCAATCCGTTTTTAGTCAAATTATTTAGAATTGTACAAAATATAACGCGGCTGGCGAATGCTTTTTTCTACATTTGTTCAGTTTGAAATTTGCTTTTTGTGCGTTTGTGTCGTTTATTTTTTAGAATGAAAAAGCTCTGGACGGAATAAATTCCGATCGTGATGGACACGAGCCGGAAATCAAATTTTCCCAGAAAAGTTGCACATCGCCGTTTGTTTCATTAGGAACCCTTTTTTTATTACTTTCCATAGTTCAACATACGGGAAAGCATATTATTCAATTTGGTTTTGCTATTGCTTCAGGGCAATTGAATGCAATTTGAATGAAATTTTACGCGTTATGTTTAACGCGTGGACAAATTTGTTCATGTTTTGGATACTGGTTTAATAAATTAATATGCAGTTTGGCAAGAAAAGTTTTTGATTTGCACTATAGCTAACAATTTTTTAAAATATAATTTAAAAAAAATCATTTTTTATTATTTTTTTTTTTGGTTTTTACACTGCAATAGAGAAGTGAAAGTTTTACATGTTCTCTAAAAACATTGATTGAAAAAACCGCACTATTCTGAAAGGATTTCTACTATTAATTAATTCAATCTTTAAGTGTGCCGGAGAACTAAAATCAGTGAAATGGTGTGTGCGTGTGTGTGTGTATGTTTTTAAAACTTTGTTATGTGTTTCAAATGGTATTAGCAAACCACAAAACCATCACTCACATGACACCCGGGCAGATTACTTTTATTTTTGGGCAAACAAAACGATCCTTCATGAATATGTAATGCAAAGCCGAAAACATGAACCCATAAATCCTTACACACGCGAAAGAAGAAAAGCTCCACCTCGAAAGGTTGCCAGGTAATCGCAAATTATCTACCTCACACGTGCAACTCTTTCCCTTATGGTGGCCCCAGAAAAGAAAACGGGAGAGGCACTTTATGTTTTATCCTTTAGGTGTTTTTTTTTTCGTCGGAAAATTTCAACCACTTACTCGCATCGTCTAAGCTGTTAAAGCACCACCGACGATGCTTTTGTTTTGGTGTTAAAATTTTTCCTTCCTACGGTGGTATGAAATATGGAGGAATTTTACTTCATTTTTTGCTCACACTAGGTACTCGATGCTTGGACAGCAAAAAAACAAGAAACAACGAACTCCTCCCATCCGTTTTGCAATGTTCTGGCTTCAATCTTCAATTTAAATTTAAAATTTTATTTATGAATTTATTCATGATGAAAATTGTTTTTCATTTTGTGCGATCCGGATGTTCCTGTCGGTGCTGCTAGTTGCTGTTGTTGTGGTGTCTGTGTTTTTTGTTGGTTCGAGGGTGGTGGGCGTGAGGTAATGTTTTTTACCATCACCTGACTTTTTTTCCAATTTCTCCCCTTTTAGTTCGTATCCCTCGAGCGTGCTTTTAGGTGAGCTTTTGGCTACTAAGGAAGCTTTACACGATTACGAACGTGTGCGGGAAGCATCGCTAAAGAATTGTTTATAAAATTGGATAGAAGCAAAACAAAACCACAAAAAGCTGCAAAGATAAAGAGCTAGAAAACGAAATCCACTCATGAACAGGCAAGTGAATGTAGAACATAAAATTCACTCTATTTTTTTGTTGTTGTCTAGTTTAGTTTTCCACTTTCCAGAGCAAAAATGCATCGTGTGAGGAAAAGCGTCCTCAAAAATTGACGCCACAGGGAAATTCACAAAACTGAACGTGGGAGACATTTGGCCGGCAAAATGGCCCCCGGGGCATACAAACTTCCCGTGGATGTGGTTCATTGTAATGAAAAAGAAAAAAACCCCGAAAACTGTTCCACTGTTCTGACATTGTATTGTGTCGGGAAAATAAATTACCGCAATGGAATTGTAGCGTTTGTCCCCGGCGAGGTTGGTGGTGGTGTTATTACTGGCCGTTGATTCCGGGTGTTTTCTTTTTTGCATTTCATAACTCCCAGCGTGGAATCGCACCGGATAACAAACATCCGGAGTACGGGCTGAACTTTCAATGTGCCCACGGTGAGAAAACTCTTCAAAGCGAACGAAAATCCACTGTAAGTGGTGGTGCTTCGGGACTGTCCTAACTTACTCGTAAGGGCTTCCTGTTTGGTCCTTTGTTTCCAATCTCCATCATGGGCAGTTTCATTTTTATTCTAGCAAAAGCTATCTCCATGGGATGACATTGTTGGTGTTTCGCTGGTTACACGAAAGGTTTCAAATGGGAGTTTTTTTTTGAAAAGAAAGAATTTGCAAATAATCCAATCACATTCCAGGCCATGTCCGGAGATGCAGGAAGTCAAATCAAATTATAAATAAAGTTTGTGAGATACAGATTAGGTTGTCGGTAACAAAATGTAAAAAATATAACCATCTGTAAGTAAACAAATTTAAACAATGATATCGAATTCCATTAAAGCCGTACATTAATAAATGTTATTCATGGTAATAAAGTAGCTATATTTGACTGCTATCATCGATCGTTTCACACATATCGCATGTAGACGGTTCAAATTATTCACCATGCTTTTCCTGATTTTATTCTCAGTAGAAAAAAAGCAGTTGAAATGCAGCTTTTATTGGCAACGGAAATTATTTCACTCAATCTCGATCCCTGCCGCATCAATCGCAGGTGATAAATAATCCGATAATGCGTGCAAATTCTTTTCGATCCATCGATTACAGCGAACCGGACGCTGGTAGTTCGTTTTAACATATTTAAATTTGTTTCCGTACGATAAAAAAGCCCCCAATGCCCAAACAATAAAATGGATCACGAAAGGAGTGTTAACTGTAATGAATGAAGAGATAGCACAAAGCACACAACAAAACATCACATAAAAATCTGCATGAAAGGAAAAGCAAAACCCGTAATGAAAACAAACATTAAAACAAAAATTAAAATCAATTTCATCGCCAGTTTCAATATTTTTCGTACATCATTGTAGCACACGGTTGGGATCAAAACTGTGGGCCTGCGGAAGTGTTGCAATACTATTCGTTTTTTTAAATCAGAATTTATAAACACAAAAAAAACTTTCATCATTTTGAAACATTCCGCTACCACCGCTCAATAGTTGTAAACATTTTTTGCATACGAGTTTTAATATGAAAAGCTCATTTATATGCTAAATTACTTGTTTTGCCATTAACTTTATTGATTGAAGAGCAAACTTGTAATATGTAGTATTATGGCACTAGAACACTATACATTTTTATAGTGGAACACATGCTTCGATCGGAAGGCAAAGGTTCAGCTCTTTCCTGTTTTGCTTTGTACCTCAAGATTTATTTTTTTTTTCCATCTGCATTTTTACGATTTTTTATCTGAATTTGCTTTAAGTTTGCAGAGTTTTTTGGTTAAAAGTAACATAATATGTAATTTATGTTGCCCGTTTCGCCAATCGTGCTGGCGGATTTAACGTTTTCATGATGGAAGCTATTAACGACTTTTTAACTGTCACAGCTTTTAACTGTCACACATGAACGTTCGGCATACACCCTTTTTGGGCAGTGTGTAAAGCTATTTACATTAATTTTTAAAAATTATTTCTTAAAATTATAAATATATTGCAGAAATTTGAAAACCGTTTTACCCTTCAGTAAAGTTAAATATACACTTTAAACATTTTTTAAACAGTACACTATAAACTTTTTAAGTTTCTTATTTTTGATACCTGCCGAACTATCTATTCGACAGCAAATCGGATGAAAAATGATGAAAATTTCTATATTTCAAAAAATACTTTATCTAGAGGTGAATCCTGCTAAACTTCGTATTTGAAGAATATTAATTGGTTTTCACAATTTGAGAAAGTGTTTGGGTTCATTTTATAACGCATTTGCGTACAATTTTGATTTAATTATAAACCTGCCGATAGCAAGTACACTGCCAAAACTGGAGCAGTTACGCTACGGTTATTAAAAATAAAATATTTTTTTCCTTTTCTTAATTTTCATGCTTTAAGTGATTTTGGTGATCAAATTTTGAATATTCTAGTAATCTTAAATAAATAATGATGGATGGAATAAATAATGGCTGAAGGATGAGTTAAAGGTTTAAACATATCGAAAGCATCTTCGAGGGGAAATAATTAAGCCCTAAAATACATGCGGCCCTATTAACGTTCTGCGTCATATTTCCCATTTTGGCGTGACAATCAAGTCCAAACTACTTTATTCGTTGAATACCTAATAGCAGTTGAGCTTT
The DNA here is from genome assembly GCF_943734845.2 of Anopheles funestus. Lineage (NCBI taxonomy): Eukaryota > Metazoa > Arthropoda > Insecta > Diptera > Culicidae > Anopheles > Anopheles funestus. The sequence goes on from NC_064598.1 coordinate 46,813,570, forward strand.
AATAATTTCAATATTTAAAATTACAAGGTTATTCACGTCAAATAAACCAGCTGGTGATTCGTCATCCATATCCGCTGCCAAGCTCGATATATTTCTCCTTAACCTTAACCGTGGCCGTCACGGCTAATCGGTGTTTCACGCTCACACGAAGTCGGTGACAAAATGAGCTTCACATTAAGCAACACACAGCACAGCCCCAAAAATGCTCCAAGTGGAAGAAAACAGTGGAACGAAATGATTTCCGTTGTAGTGTGGTTCGTGATGGACGGATTCGGAACGTGCCGATGGTATAACAATTAAAGCCGTCGGTGACGTGTGGGTCAGGTGGAGCTAAAAATAGTTTCGTCCATGAAAAACTGACCACCGGTTCCGGTGCTACTCGATACGATCGAGTTTGTTTTCGTTCAATTAAAAACGAAACTAGTTCTAGTATGAATTGTTTACTTTTTTTTGGGTAAAATCAAGAATCCATACAGATCAGCACGTTTTCCACAGACTTAACACTCCGCATTGCATATGCACCCACACACATTTGGTAACCCATAACGACGCAAAAGGGGTGAATATTTCTGCATGGAATTTTTAATTAATTTTGTTTCGGTTACAACTGAACACCTGCTCTGGTCGGATGAGAGATCCGTCCTGTAACTAGTCTATTTGATGGTATATTTATGTTTTTTCGGAGGAAGAAAAATAACAATGGTTGGAGTTTTGTCGAGAGCAAGAAACCACCTCTCCATGTTCCATAGTTAAAAGACTTTGAAGACCGTCCAAAGGCAAATGGACTGGTGAAGGAATGTAGCCATGTACATACCATTTGACGAGAATGTACCAACCGAGTGTATATTGCTGGGTTTAAAATTCATTTGCAAGTTACCCCCCAAAAACCTATTCTCTTCAGGTGCTACTGCCGAAAATACAATAGCGCTGCCGAAGGATGGAGTTAAACCATCGTTCTTTCTGATCCTGTCCTCCAGGTCTGGACCTTTTGCACGTGTGCAACGGGGAAGTATTTATACTGCAAAAATAAACGAGCCAGAAATAATGGCTATGGTGTGCAACCGTGCTACTCTGGAACACAGTCTAGAAAAGCTTGTGTTATCTGTAAGGCAGGCCAGTGCCACCACATGGATCTCGTTACTGTTCGTGGTAGAACGTTGATTAAAAGTCAACGAAATGGGACATCGTTCGGGAATGGGAATTGATGTGTACTTAAACGATTGCTTCAGTGTAGAAAGGATAGCAAATAGAATGTAGAATCATTTATTATCGTTTCGATATGTGGCACACGCCAGCGAGGGATAAAAACAAAACAATATCAACAAGAGTTGTATTGTTCTACCATATGAAAGATGAACAGGAGGTTATCTTAAAGCTTTATCCAACCGAAAGGTTTTTTTTTTGTATTTCTCAAAAGATCCTAATCATTGTAATGAATGACCATAATTGAATCCCCTAACGGTGATTTCTTTATCCGTACCTTTTCTCACCAATTAGTAAGCTGCGTGCACTAAATTAGATTTTCCCCCACGGTGAAAAGCCACTAGCGGAAAATGTTACACTCGTAGGCCTGGCTAGTCGCTGTTAGCCTCACGGCTGCATCATTATCCACGTGTCGATCGTACCAGGATCGAGTGTTGCGGGCAAATAATGCTAATTGTTGTTTACTGTTTACCTTTTATCCTTCCACCACCTATCATGCGTTCCCATTACCAGTACGACTGCATGGTGTAACTTCGTCCCATAACCCACCCAAAAAGGTATCGAGATTTTCTTCCCCAAGACAGAGTGTCTATTAATCCGCCCATTAATTTGCAATTATAATGGCCTCCGCATTTTCGGGACCGAATCGCTACGGAGGGAAAATTGTGAGTGAGAGGCAACATTGAGAGGCAAATCGAATCGAGTATTTCGTAGTATTGCCATCGACCACCAAAACCACCAACGGAAACTGCGTGGATAATTGAACTCACACCGGTTCGGTTGAGTAGGGAAAAGGAATGTTTTTGTATATTTTATTTGGTTTTATTTAATGGATGAAACTGGTTTCATTTTTTTTTTTTAAATTAAAGCCTGACCGACAGTATTGTACGGAGTGGCATTAATTAATATGTTGGTTTCGTGAGGTGTATGCCGCAATGTGGCGACTTCCATAGTAATTGTGGTTCTACAACAGAAGCAAAAAGGATCGCTCCTGTACGTAAATGACTGTCAACCATAATTACTTAATATTTTATATTAACTTTTTCTAAAATTCTTCTAATATTTGAGAGCAATTTGGCAATGTTCTTAATTAGTGCATACCGAATAAAAAATATTTTTGAGTAAATTAACTGAAAAATATGTTTCTATCAGACCTTTCTAATTTCTTTAGAGCATTTCCTGCCTAAAACCTTCCGTACAAGAAGAGGTACCGCTTACCAGTAATCTACCGCCTAACAGTCTAATTAGTATATTTACGACCGACTTTGTGCCATTTGCCACACATCCTGCCAAAAGAGCACCGATCGCAACCGCAATCAGCTCGTTAGTCGCACTGGCCCCGGCAAACAGATTGACCCTTATCCGGACCCGAAAATTGGTCACAAATCGTGCCAAACCACGCGCGCGAATTCCGACCGCTAGCGTCAGAGCGACCGAATGCGCGCCAGAAGTCGGTGCTGAAGCAATGAGGAAAACTAATTTAAACGGTACCGAATCCCTCGGGGCTTTAGCCACAGCAATTCGGTGCTTCTGTTGAAAAGTGCCCCGAAAGTCAAACAAACTGGCCAGCTTTTGGCGGTGATCCGTGTAGGTGGTAGCATGTGAGCGTACAGGAAGGTTTTTGGGGATTAACTTGCTTGAGGTTGTACACAATTGTCATCGTACTAGCCGAACGTCAAGCTGTGCGTAATTAGGCATTAGTGGCACGTTATAGTTGCTAATAATAATTGGCATCTGATCCGCGGTATGGTATTATTTATTTTGGTAGCTGGGAAATTCTAACTACAGGATGAACCTGAAAAACGTTCCCTTCTGTTCAGTGGAATAATTATGGGATTTGTTTGTGGTTATAATAAAAAATATTGTTTCATAATGAATCTGTTCTATTCAACCAATTTAAAAGGAAAAAACCAAAATATTATGTCGTACTACATCAATTTTTAAATCGACTTTGTGTAAAAAAGATTAATTAAGAAGATTAAAAAGATTAGCGAATTTTCTTTCAACGTTATTTATATAGAATATATAGAAGAATATAGAAAATATCTATATATGTAGAAAGTAAATAACATTATTCACTGAAATTTTTTTAACAAAAACAATAAACACACATAAAACCAATTTTCCCAATTGTATATCGTCCTGTACATACCATGGTACATACCAAATTATGTTACTAAAAACACTTTTTTAAAGATAGTTACAATGTCTCACCTAAATATCGCCAGTTGCAATTGCATTCTCATCTACCCATTAAACCTAACTTTTTTTGGGGGGGAAAAACCTAAATTTCCACTAGAAAAGAATGTTCCTGCTGAACACCTACATCCATCCAAAATGCTTTTAGCTACAGCTCATGGTTTATTTATTTTTTATCCGATCGTAGTTTTCACGTCCCTAGCGTGTTGGAGGTGCATTTATCTATTGCGTGTATCTATTTTTTTTTGGTAAGCTACCACATAGGCTTGGTGTGCAAAAAGTTCTTAAAACTCACACTATCAGAGTGTAAAAACGAAAGATGTATTAGCTCAAATGGGTGGTGTTTTATTCGCGGTAGAAAGATTAACGCTTTCGATGGTTGATAAAGACATGACACGAGAGCAGGAAATTAAACACGAGTGTGAATGAAAAGCCTTCGTCTTGCTTATAAATCTCAGCACACACACACACAGCCATATAGCCCACCAAAAAAAAACACGTCTGATTTAGAATGAGTGAATAAATCCACCCCGAAAGAATGAAAGCAACTTCCAACATTCGAAAATGTTTCAATTTCCTTCACTCGTTTTACTTTTTCTTTCCTTTGCTACGCCAAATGCCGGTGTTGCTTAGTCTGGTGGGAGCTTTTCCCGATGGGGAAAGCTTATCTTGAGATCATTGCGCTTTCTGGTCACTGGATGCTATTTGCTCCCAGTAGTACCGAAGTCGGAATTCTTGGAATGGGTAATTAACGTACTTCTGTGAACTAACACTCCCGCTACTTTAAACGCGGGTTCGTGGTGGTTCCCGTTCCGGGTTGGAGAAAGAAAGGAAGCTTTTGTTTATTGTATTGAAAATTTTCCAAGAATTTTCACCAGTTAATCCGTGATTTGGAATGAGGTCCTCGTACAAAAAGTTTTTCCCATTTCAACATGCCTTCTGGGTGGTTGAAGTGGATCTCCTGAAAGCAAGAACACAGGCATTGCAAAACTCTTTCAAAAGAGATTCCACCCAATTCAGCCATACATTCTCAAGTGTCCAAAAATTGTCGTTGTTACAAAGATTTCGAAAAGATGTTTAATTTTAATTAATTCTCAACTCGAAGAAATTAGCCAAATCAACTTCAGCCGAGGCAATGTGCGGTGCCAAAAGTGGAAGTTCGCACAACGGGGCAACTGCCATTGGCATTGAAACAATTTAATTTGCTAATCTCGGGTGTCGTTTAATTTTATTTTATTTTTGTGTGTGTATTTAGCCCGGTCTGTACCAAACCGGCATCGTGATGTTGAGCATTGTTGGCTGTTTAAAGTTTAAGGCACGTTTGGAACCGTTGAGGCACGCGTATGGATCACACAGCAGGGAGGGAAAATGAATGCTAGCCATCCGTTTTGCAGGGAAAAGCACAATATACCGCTAAAGTTTTCTACCAAAATTGCAAACTTTGACGATGCGTCTTACGCGATCGTTCTGTCAACGATGATAAGGACCCCCGGGGGGCGTGAGGGAACATTCTATTGTCCCGATCGAGAAGCATCGGTTGAAACAGTATTTTCACGAAGGAGTTCAGTGATTTCTTTCGTCGTTAGTGGAAAAGTTTTCTCTTCTTACGGCTGATGGTCTGTACAGGAAGGATTTCAATAGACAAGGACTAATTGTGGCATCGAGTAGAGCAGAGGTTTAGATTTAAGTGCCCGACACCGACATCAAGTGCACGGGACAAACCCCCCGAGTCGATGGTTGACCAGGAAAGGGCGAAAAGAGCAATGTTATTTATTTAAAATTTGCATACTATTTCAAATCAGCCCGAGCCTCACGTTCCCCGTTTTCCTTCTCTACCCACGCGGCTAGAGCTTTCTAGAGCGTGAAAATGGATTGTTTCTAGGAAGAAAAGCAGCAACTAACTGCTTCCATTCTCCGGTACCGTACCAACATTCGAGCGGAAGCAAACAATTGTTTCCTGTCTTCGTTGCGTGCTTAGTTTATGCCCCACGACACGGGTGACAAATGTTTCGCGTTTTGCATAGGAATATTTAGTAGTTCCTTTGGACCGTTTTTCCAGCCACATCGACAGCACACTACACAGCCAACTAATCCGCTAGGTAAATAAAACCCCCAGCGAGCTAATGGGACTGGATGGGATACGAAGAAATGTTAAACAAATACACCGGAGCATAAATAAATGAAGGATTTTTCCTTCCGATGTTGATTCAGCGAAAGGCACGACTGTGCGGCGGCATGATTGGGTTGCGCATCGAAATATTGCATTCATCGTTCCTGGTGCAATCCGGCCCAAGTTTCCTTTTAAGTTATAATGCAATTTCTGCCAACATTGAGTGCAAATGTTTGAATCGTTTAATTGTTTTGTAGACGCGTTGCACAAATAATCGCAAGGGAGGGACACACATTTTAATGTTTTGTTTTGTGACCAACATACTTTAGTTCATTATTGAAAGTTAAAACAAAAACAAATGTAAAGTTTGAGGAATGCATTTTAAACTACTTCGACACGACAAAACACTGTTATTTAACCAGATTAAAACCGAAAGCCAAATTCCAAAATTCAATGTTTAAAGGTCGAATATTTTGCAAATTGAAGCCCAGAATATTTTGTTTTCGAAAACTTGCTACATAATTAATTAAAAAATTTCATTACATATTCTTAACTCATTTATTAGCAGTTATTTTATTTAATTATTTTAATTTAATTATGTTTAATTATTACGGCATTTAGCGTGTACATTTTTCAGAAGGCATTTCCTCCTTGTACTTTGCCTTATCCCGGGCATATTCGGTTCTGATAGTGGGTTATTGCTGTTGTTGTTGTTGTGGATTGGTTTGTCCTATATTCTATTGGTTTGTGTGCATCAATGTGGCCAGGATTATAGTTGAATTTTTGTACTGTTGGTCCATTTATTGTACTATTGTTTGTTGGTGTTGCTGGTGAAAATGGTGGTTGAGTATACCAATAGCGTAATCTTGTCACTCGTTGTTCGGGACCTGCACGGGAGTGTAACAGAACAAACAACAATTAGAATTCTGCCTCCCAGTCTGCCTCATTTTCGTGGTTCTTCTGTTATCCTCGAATGCGACTGTTTCCTTACGGCTTAGCTAAGGCACTACAAAAAACATGTCTAGACGTATACAACACAACGGATAACAATAGATGGAGAACGAAGGGGAAAGAGGGATGATTGGGATAGGATTCAACGGAGAAGACCGTTGTCCCTGGCGAAGCGGAAGACAATCTCGGATCGCTGTATCCGGCTCCCTGCACACGGTCCCAACTAAGCTTATCAAGGAGGGTCTCGCGGCTTCAAATGCTACGCAGGACAACGGAAGGTGATCCACATCGTGGAATCCAATACCGCAGCCACACACTTTCGTCTGAGCCTGATTAATACGCTGTAAATGTGAATTCAACTCATAATGGTTTGACATTAGTCAAGACATCTTCCATATTGATCCGTACGATCTACAGAGAGCCCATCAAACCAGACTTGCGGAGAGGAGTCGCCCGGGTTCATCCGCTTCCCACACATTTTTTTAGGAGTTTGTAGGCGTGATGTGTGATATGTGTACCGCAAAATTTTTGACAATAATAGTTTTTGCACGTACGATTGAAAATAAATAATCCCGCTTAAGAATTCTAAC